>NC_089250.1:273814180-275014180 GCF_963930625.1 Muntiacus reevesi
ACATTCAATCAGGACTTAATTGCTTTCATTTTATCTTCTCTTTCTTTACAAGTCCCTGAGCTATCTTCTGTGTTCTCATCAGTTCTCCCTCATGCTTTTCTCTTTCTCAGTTGCTCTGTATCTGCTCTTGATTCCCTCAGTTGCTCTGTATCTGCTCTTGATTCCCTCTGCCCCCAAATTTTCAGGGGTGGTGACTGAATAAGATGCCCTGTAACCCAAAGGGACCATTTTCCAACGGGGTTGAATTTGACACGGAACACTGTTGTCACACAGGCAGGTCCTGGTAGCACCCTGCCGTAGGGTCATGGGACCGTCTGACAGGAAGGGGAGCCCTGTGGAGCCGAAGGACCGGCAAGAACAGAGGGGCTGGGAGGGAAGGGGTCTCAGAACTGGGGTGGGCTCTCCAGGATCCCAGTAAAGAAGGAACTCATAGGGCCTGGACCCCATCTTAAGCCTGTTCATGCTGATCGTCTGCGGCCGCCTCTCCAAATGGACTCTGAACTCTGTGTTTAGTGCCTATGGTAACGACAACAGAAGGATAAGACCCCCCTCTGGACAAGGGAACCTTGAAGATCGTATCCAGGTTACTCATCGCCTAGGAGAAAACATACTCTAATCACTCCTGCATCTGGACAACATCGGAATGTAACCACAGGCTTATTAACTGGTTGGAACTGCGGGCTTATTGATTAACTGTTTGAACACATAACACGTGAATGATGAGGTTATTGTGATTGTACTTACCCTTCCTTTGTAAGTCTCAAGGAATTTGGGGTGGTGGGTTCGGACACGTATACATTTTCAGAAATGCTGGTCGGGGTCCTTGGCTAAGAGGAAACTCTGCCTTGGGCCCGACGGTGTAAAAAAACTGCACTCCACTACCTGCATTGTCCTTCTCAGTGAGTTTATTTCCCAGAACGCGTGGCTATAACACCAGGACCCCGGAGAGGACACTGCCTCTCCAGCAGTCGGGCGCCCCGGCTCCGCCTCCAGGGTCTGACAGGGCGAGATGGGTGATGCCGTCATCGAATTCACTTTGTTCTCTTAGCAGAGTATGTTGGCAGCGGAGGTGGTAAAGGATTTAAAGCAGGAAAATGTCTCGAAAGGCGGTGTTTACGTGGGTCAAGGGCAAAAAAGCCAAGGGCTCAGGGACCCGCCTCAGGGTGATTTTAACCCCAAGGAAAACATAGTCGACTTGAAAGGTTGAAAGGGCGACGTCTGGATTTACTGGGGGCAGAGGGCCGGATGCTAGGATTCAAGGTCCTGAACGTGAAGTCAGAGGTACCGCGCAGCACCGATTTACACAAGAAACGAGAGACTTGGTACACCTTACCGGACTTCTCACCGGTTCCGCTAGGAGCTGCGTGGGCGGTGCTACCGGTGCGGCTTCGGCGCGGAGCCTGAGCGGAGCGCTACCGGCGAGGGGCGGGGCGAGGAGGGAGCCCCATTTTGCTCGAGAACTGCCGAGCGGCTGGGGACGGGAGGTGCCTCCCCGTAGCTTGAAATTGCTAATTTTAGCCGTCTCTCTGGAAAGAGGACTGTGAGGCGCAGGTCCAAGCTAGAAAAGTGTTAACCCTTGCTGCGCAGCGCGACCTGTGCTCTGCACTATCAGCGTCCCGCTTAGAAGAAACTGCGCGTGCGCATAAGGACTGTGGGCGGGGCCTGAGCAGACCACGACCAGCAAGGGGCGGGGCGTGAGGAACTCGGGCTTGCGCTCTGACTGAGAGGGAGGGGCGAGAGCCGGGTAGAGCTGCCGGGTAGAGCTGTGGTGTGCGCGTCCCTTAAGATTCCCTCCCAAGTTTACCTTTTCCAGGTTTAGACATGCTTGAGGGTCTTTGTATCTTATGATAGGATGGCTTCCTGCTTAGCTTAAGTTACTGTCTCTTAACAAGTTTTAAATTAGACGCTTACAGTTGTGTGGGCCACTTATTTTGGAAATTTCTTTTTAACAAGTTGAAAACAGTTCAAGTCAAAAGATATTTTTGCCAGCGGTTGACCGACAGTTGGTCGTGAGCTGAGAAAACTGGGATCTCAGTGAGGAGTAGCTGTGCTGCGGTAGTTGGATCCAGAAACACTGCCTGCAATCAGAATTAATTTAAGCAATTTAAAGAACTGGAGTTATCTGTGTATCTGTTTCAAATTAGAATATGAAATACAAAACTCTCAATGGGTAGAACGGACGATATAATACTAAACGGTACAGAACAGCATTTTGTTTCAGAATTTTTCTCCATGGAAGGGTCTAGGTAGCCAGGAGGCTTCTCCTTTTTCCTCCTGATTCTAGGCTCTTTATTTCCGAAGTGGGTCTACTCAGCTTCAAGCAGGTACCCCCTGGATAAGCTCCCTGCGGTCCCAGTTGAACTTACACTCGCCCTTTGCACGTGGTGGGGATGAGGAGCACTGTCCGGGTGGAGGACCCTGCCTCTGCCCTCCTCTGCTGTTCCTGGCCACTCTTCCAGGGCAGAGGACCCCTGCACACATCAACCCCCTGAAGTGAAGGCCATACCAGAGAGTGTACTAGTTTCATTTTGTGTTCTTATTAACTTGCTGACCATGTATGGTGTAAGTAAGCTACACTCCAGGCTTGTCTGCATCAAGAATAAAATGGAAAGCCAATGGAATACACTCAACCACCTCATCCAGGTTATTTTTAAATAACGGAGGCACACACCGTTCTCTATTACTTACAGTCATGCAAGTCAAATGCCCCAAAGCGAAGGCCTGGTGCGTGGACGTGGATTCTCCCCGACACCCACTGCTCTCCTGACGCCCCCATCACACCAGCTCTGCCTTGTCCCCGTGTGGCTCATCGCAGCTGGAGAAAAACACACCCCCGAACTAACTGGTCTCGCTTCAGATTCCTGGCTGCTCCCTCATTCCCTGTGTGTCTGCTCCACACCTTTCCTGTGGAGCTCCTCAAAAGTCCACCTCTGCCTCTCCCATCTTTTTTTTCCAAAGACCCTGTTTCTTCTCCATTGAGCTCCTGGAGCAAAGGAAGAGATCTCTTCTAACTGCCCCAACCGCCTGCCTCAGGGCCTGTGTGCTCTCCTCAGTATTGACTGTGAATAGCCTGAACCCACCCCTGGCTGTTTGGTGATCCTGAAATTGTGCTTTTATGCCAACTACAGTCTGTGTCAGGACGGCATGGCATTCTTCCTCCTCTGACACACACACACACACACACACACCCAAACCTTTTTTGCACTCTACCATCCTGAAATTGTGCTTTTATGCCAACTACACTCTGTGTCAGGATGGCATGGCATTCTTCCTCCTCTGACACACCCACCACCACCACCACCACCACCACCACCACCCAAACCTTTTTTGCACTCTACCATCTTTAAAGGGCTTCCCTGGTGGCTCGGATGGTAAAGAATCGGCCTGCAATGCAGGAGACCTGGATTTTAATCCCTAGGTTGGGAACTTCCCCTAGAGAGAGGGTATGGCAACCCACTCCAGTATTCTTGCCTGAGGAATCCAAAAGAGCCTTGCGGTCTACAGTCCATGGGCTTGCAAATACTTGGACACAGCTGAGCGACTGAGCAGAACCACAAAGGTATATATTTTTGACAAAGCTGATCACAGGCATATTTATACAGTTTCTTTCTAGTGAGAATTTTGTTAACATTCCAGAAGGCTTAAACTTTGGGTAACCTTTGCCAAAATTTTATTTGTGTGGTTTCTCTCAAAGATGTACATTCTGGCACCAAATCAATGTTAGGCACAGTTACAGGCTTTGCCACATACGTATGTTTTAAATGATTTCTCTCCTTGAGGGAGTCTCTTGATTTTAACGTCTGACTACCTACATACATTTTATCTCAATCATTATATTTGTAAGATTTCTATTATTAATTTTTCAATGATGCCCAAAACTTCACCTTTTAATAAAAACACTGCCACATAGATTAGGTTTATAATGTTTCTTTTCAGTATGTATTTTTTGATGCCTACCCAGGTTTGTAAACTGAGTAAAAGCTCTGCCACACTCATGACATTTGTAAGGTTTCTCGCCAGTATGAATGATCTTATGTCGATTGAGATGTGAACCATCTGTAAAGGCTTTGCCACACTCGTTACATTGATAAGACTTCTCGCCAATATGAGTTCTCTCATGACGCCAAAGTTGTGAATTTTGGGTAAAAGCCTTATCACATTTATTACATTTATAAGGTCTTTCTCCTGTATGAATTCTTTGATGTGCCACAAGACTTGAATGCTGGATAAAAGCCTTGCCACATAAACTGCATTTGAGTTCTCCCGTGAGAGTTTTCTCATGACTGCAAAGTTGTGAATGTTGGACCAATGCCCTACAGCACACATCATAGTTGTAAGGTTTCTCTCCAGTATGAGTTCTCTCAAGATCCCAAAGCTGCGAATGTTGGGTCAAAGGTTTACCACACACATTGCACTTACTCGGTTTCTTTCCAGTGTGCGTTCTCTGATGCCTACTAAGACTTGAAACTTGGGTAAAAGCTTTGCCACACTCATCACATTTGTAAGGTTTCTCTCCAGTGTGGATGGTCTTATGTTGAGTAAGATTAGAATGTTTTGTAAAGGCTTTGCCACACTCAGTACATACATAAGGTTTCTCCCCAGTATGGATTCTCATATGTTGAGTAAGGATTGACCGCACAGGAAAGGCTTTGCCACATTCATTACATTTGTAAGGTTTCTCACCAGTATGGATTTTCTCATGAATCCAAAGGAGTGAACGTTGAATAAATGACTTACCACATTCTTTACACTTATAAGGTTTCTCCCCAGTGTGCAGCCTCTGATGACTTGCAAGGATTGAATTTCGACTGAAGACCTTGTCACAGACATCACATTTGTATGGTTTCTCTCCTGTATGGATTATCTGATGGTTTCTTAGGGCTGAGTGCACACTAAATGCTTTGCCACACTCGTTACATCTGTAAGGTTTCTCCCGAGTATGCACTACCTTATGTTGAGTAAGATTTGAATGCTTCCTAAAGGCCTTCCCACACTCATTACATCTGTAAGGTTTCTCTCCTGTATGGATTCTCTTATGCTGAGTAAGGCTGGAACGCTTCCTAAAGGCTTTGCCACATTCATTACATTTGTAAGATTTCTCTCCAAAGTGCACTGTCTGATGACTTACAAGGACTGATTTTCGACTGAAGACCTTGCCACAGATATCACAGTCATAGGCTTTCTTTCTCGTATGGATCATCTGATGTCTAGTGAGGTTTGAGCACTGATTAAAGGTTTTGCCACACTCTTTACATTTGTAAGGTTTCTCTCCTGTATGAATTCTCTGATGACACGCAAGGTGTGAATTTCGACTAAACACCTTACCACATACATCACAATTATAAGGTTTCTCTCCCGTATGGATTAGCTGATGTCTGCTGAGGTTTGAACTGTAAGGAAAGGTTTTGTCACACTCATTACATTTATAAGGTTTTTCCTTGTATGCTTTCTGGTCTTGTGTCAGTATTGGAGGATTAATAAAAGCATTCCCATATGGATTAGAAATGTTGGTTTGGACAATAGGAGAAATTGTCTGAAATGGTAAAAATGAGGTGCTACTGTTGCTACGCTTGTCAGCTTGATTAAATTCATTAATTTTCTCTTCACTTTTAAATATACACCATTCATCCTGAAAGCTTAATGCAAGCTTATTTTCAATAGGTTTGTTTCCTGGATCCCTTCTACCATGTTGATTTTTTCCATCAGTGAAATTTTCATTATTGTTTATAGGCATTCCTTTGTCATTTCCTTCATTTGTCCACTGACACTCAAAGACGTGCATGTTTTCCTGGATTTCCGTGAAGTAAAAATCTCTGATTTCATGACTTTCATATCTTCCCAACATCACTGTCTGGAATACTCCTGTATCACTGTTTGCTTTTGGTTTTAATTTCTTGATCACATGTATATGAGAGACAGCTACAAGATATAAAGAACCATAGGTATCCTATTAATTACAGATGATAAATAAATGTTTCATGTTGAAAATGTGATATTACACCAAAGGCATTACCAATCCTGGACAGTTATAAAACTTCTCAACCGTGACCTTCAAGTTTTCAGACACAACTAAAGAAATAGGATCTTTTATTAAAGAATAATCACATGTAATTCAAGTTAATTTTATGGTAGTCTAGTCACTCAATGACAAAATCACTCACATTGTGCAAACTTACGTTAGCTCTCATAGAAAGGGAATTTTCCACTATGACCTCAAAGATCACAGACCTTTTGGCAGTAAACATATTGCTGTCTCAAAACTGAGGAAAAAAAACTATTATACATATTTTATGCATAATTACTATACATAAATAAGTACTAAAGAATAGTCAATGTATTGTAATGCTAAATAATCCAAAACAAGCTTATCTAATAAATAATCTAAATAACTTGCAGTTTAGAATTGCAAAACCACTATAGAACTGAGAATATAAAACAATTTATAAGAAAACAAAATATTTATCTTAATACACATTATATATCCACATGTAACCATTGAGAGAAAGCATTTTACAACATTAAGAGGTGGTGTATGTCAGATATATTGCATAATACATGCTGAAAGATCATCTATAAATCACAATATAAATTGAAAATTATTCCAGTAAACCATGATAAAGTCAGCATAGATAATAAGTCACCATATTACAGAAAATTTTTGCTCTGTGGAACTCTAGACATTTCCCCTTAAGAATAAAGAAAGAACTTATATTCTAGAAGGAGCACACGATATGAGAGCTGGGAGTTATGTAGAAATCACTGACTTATGAACTATCATGTCAGGAAAATACATAATATTATAAGAAAGAACTGGAAAAAGAAGTCAGAAGTCACAATTATGATTTCATGACTGCAGCTATAGCACAGTCAACTAATAGAGAAATTCCCTGTCTATGCACTGCCCTTTAGTTACCCTGTTCACTGGCCCCAAATCATATGTGATACATTTCACATGCTTTGAGAATTTTTTTTTTTTTTTTAGAATTTATTAACGAAGGTCAGAGACAACACTGTTGAGAACATGCTGGAAAATAAAAACATAAACAGGAGCTTCCCTGGTGGTGCAGTGGTTAAGAACCCACCCACAATACAAGGGACACCAGTCTGACCCCAGGGAAGATCCCACCTGTCGTGGAGCAGCTAAGCCCGTGCACCACAGACAACTGAGCCCTAGCTCTAGAGCCCGGAAGTTGCAGTTCTGAAGCCCGGGCGCCCTCCGACCACTGTGTTAAAACTATGGACAGCAGACTCACAGGACCTCTGTACCTGACACCAGTGTACACAGCAGGGGAGAGAAGGCGGTCTGAACCTGCACCTACAGATCAGAGAACAGGAGTTCCTGAGCACAACTGGCTATTCAGGCAGTGCCCATTATAAAATACTGCATTGACTACCAGGAGCTGAGTAAGAAAGAATTCATGGGAGAGAATAAGAGCTCTAACAGTGAGACTTGGCTATCGCTCCTGGAGCTGGTTTTTGAGTCATCAGTCCTGTATGTACTGATTTAGGTTCTGTCGGGAGAAAGTTGTTCAGTGGATGAACATGTGTGCATGTGTGCTCAGTTGTGGCCAACTCTTTGCAACCCCCACAGACTGTAGCCCGCCAGTCTCCTCTGTCCATGGGATTTCCCAGAAAAAATAAATAGTGGAGTGGGTTACCATTTTCCTTCTCCAGGGGATTTTCCCAACCCAGGGATTGAACCCGCATCTCTCCTGCATTGGCAGGTGAACTTTTTTTTTTAATCACTGTGCCACCTGGGCTTCCATAGAATTGTACAAGGGTAACTAGAATACTGACCTTGGAAGAAAAGAACTGGCAGGGTCTGAGACTGAACTCAAAGCCTCCCAATACCCAGAGCTGCCCTCAGGAGGAAATGCAAAGCAAAACCATAGTGACATAACACCTCACATCTAGCAGAATGGCTATCATGAAAAAGTCAAGAGATAGAGAGTGGAGATGAAGATATGGAGAAAAGGCAACCCAGTGCAATGTTGGTGGGAATGTAAACTGGTGCAGCCACCATGGAAAAAGAGTATGTAGAATCCTCAAAATATTAAAAAAAAAAAAAAGGACTACCATAAGATATAGCAATCTCACTTCTGGGTATACACTGAAAGGAAATGAAAGCACTCTCTCAGAGAGATATTTGCACTGCTCTGTTGTTGCAGCATTATTTACAATAGCCAAGACATGAAAAAAAGCTAAGTGTCCAACAGTGTGTAAAGAAATTTTAAAATGTTACACATACAATGGAACATTATTCAGCAAAAAAAAAAAAAAGTAAATCCTGCAATCTGTACCAACACAGACAGACCTTCAGGGCATTATGCTAAGTGAAATAAATCAGGAGAGAAATACAAATACATTATGACCTCACTTATTTCATATATATATGGAATCTTAAAAACAAAAGCCAAATGATTAGAAAAAGGGAGTAGAAGAGTGATTGCAGGGGCAGGGGATTGGCAGTTTCAGTTATAAGGTGAATATGTTCAGGAGATCTAATATACAGCATGGTGACTACTGTTAACAATACTGTCTTATATAGTCAAACTAGACAGACATTAAATGATGTTCTCACCACACACCCACAGCCACCCACACACACACAAATTGTAATTATGTGAATTGATGGATGTGTTAAGTGTGCTCTGGTAATTATTTAGTATTATATGTATATCACATCATCACTCTGTACACTTTACATTTATACCATGTTACATGGATTGAAGTGAAGTGAAAGTCACGACTCTTTGCCACACCATGGACTGTGGAATTCTCCAGGCCAGAATACTGGAGTGGGTAGCCTTTCCCTTCTCCAGGGGATCTTCCCAACCCAGGGATCAAACCCAGGTCTCCCGCATTACAGGCGGCTTGTTTACCAGGTGAGCCACAAGCGAAGCCCAAGAATACTGGAGTGGATAGCCTATCCCTTCTCCAGCGGATCTTTCCAATCCAGGAATCGAACCGGGGTCTCCTGCATTGCAGGTGGATTCTTTACCAGTTGAGCCATCAGAACTCATGCTATGGTTTGTGTCCACATAACACATGTTATGTGGATTACATGTCAATAAATCTGGGAAGAAGGAAAATACAAAGGAATGCACAAAAGAGATCCTGGTTGACCATGTGAATAACAAATTTATAAAAAACAAGAAAGAGAGAGAGAAAGGAAGAAAAGATTGGGGAAAAAAGATCTTAGAAGAACAAAACAGAGAAGGAAGAAAAAGATTAAAGGAATTAGAGAATAAAAAAACTACCAGCACAAAGTTCAAAGTTGGTTCTTTGAAAAGAAAGACAAAATTTACACTCAGCAAGATTAAGAAAAAAATCAGAAGACTCAAATAACTAAAGTCGGAAATGAAAGAGGGAATATTACAGCTGATCACAACTGATTCTACAGAAATCAAAAGGATTATAAGAGGATACTAGGAGCAATTCTGGCACCAGTGGTAAAAGAACCCACCTGCCAATGCAGCTGATGGAATCAAGAAAGGGAGACCAACAGGAAAGGACTATCCCATTCTCCTGAGTCAAGGAAGCAAAGAATTCTCAGGAGCCAGATGATGGGGTGTAGATGGTAATAAACACTGCCTTGGTCTGTGTGGGAGCTGTTGTAGCACAACTGGAGTGTGAAAAGATAAACTTTACATATTGCAGGACAGAACAAGTCAGGGAGGAGAAAATTTTTCTCTGAAAATTTACAAGAAATAGTTTTCCCATAGACATCTCCCACTTGGGGAGAGTTTCCCAAACACTATTAATGGTGCAGTTTCCTCACTGCCCTTCTGACCTGTGTTGGCACTTTTGATACATTCCCATTTGTTTACTTTTTTTTTTTTTTCCTATTTTCACTTCATTCTCTAGAATCTAGAGTTCTTTCCCTTGCTCTAAACAGAGATAAATTTCAGAAACAGAAATTCGTACTTATAAAAAGAAAAGAACAGCCTTCCCTAGGTGGTGCAGTGGATAAGAATCTGCCTGCTGATGCAGGGGACACAGGTTCAATCCCAGGTTCAGGAAGCTCCTACATTCCTTGGAACAACTGTGCCCTTGTGCCACAACTATCGAACCTGAGATCCAGAGCCCATGAGCCGCCACTGCTGAAGCCCACTTGCCCTAGAGCCTGTGCTTTGCAATAAGAGAAGCCATTTCTTTCTGGGGATGTGCTGGCCCCCAGTCTGCCCAGGCCGCAGGGATGGCTCTGGGGGCTTGGGAAAGCCAAACTGCCAAGACTCAAAGCGGCCTCCTTCCCATCTGGGAGGCTGGGTGTCCTCACGCCTCTGGCGTCTCTGTCCCAGTGGGCAGTGCCTAGAGCCCATAGTCCTCGAGAGAGAGCTCTCGGCAGATAAAGTCAGTGGCCGAGCCTCACCTCTCCCTCCTGGCCTGCCGGCCTGGAGTCCTATGCCTGGCCTGTCAGTATTTATTGCCTCCATGTATGCCATCCTCTGGGCCTGCTGGCCTGCTGCCTCTGCCCAGGCTCGGTGCCGCCATCCCCAGGGGGCCCTCCCTGGACCACCCAGGACAACCATGGGACCAAGCTTGCACCGCTGGAGCTGCCCCCTCTGCCCGCACCCCACCTGACCCCACCCTTTGTCAGTGAGGCTCGGGCCTAGAATGCACAGGGTCCTGTCCTTGCTTCCCCTTTTCTGACTGGGAAATAAACTTCCCCTTAAGGGGGGAGAAAGAGAGAGAGAAGCCATTTCAATGAGAAACCTGCACAGCACAATGAAGAGTAGGCCCTGCTCGCGACAACTAGAGAAAGCCCGAGCAAAGCGGTGAAGACCCAGTGCAGCCAAAAATAAATAATTTAGAAGAAAAGAAGAGAACTCCCAGCTCCTCGCTCAGCTGAGGAGTGAGGACATTACAAGGTGGGGTCTGGGAAAATACTTCACATGTTCACCTACTGCCTCCTTCTGAATGCAGAGGGAACAGTGTAATATGCAGGTCTGGAGCTCTCTTCCTAGAACTACTGAATCAAAAGCAGAGGGGGAGAAAACAGGGAATTCAGTATTTCACAAGTTTGCCATTGGACTTTGTAAATATTTAAGCTCTGGAACAACTCCTAGTGTATCATGAAATGAGCAGATTTCTGAAGAAACGGTTAAACTCCTGATGCCAATCATGAAGCTCTGCATGTCTGAGTCAAGGCTTTGAGCTCAGTTAAGTAAAACAGAGGCTCCCAAGAGGCACAGAGGCAAAATGCAGAAATACCCCAGGGCAGATCCCAACTTCTAGAGGAAAGTGATCCTCACCCACAGAGAGCAGGTTCCTGTAGGTCTCCAGCATCACATCCCTGTACAGGGCCCTCTGAGCAGGGTCTAGGCATTCCCACTCCTCCTGAGAGAATTCGACGGCCACATCCTTGAAGGTCAAATGTCCCTGAAATGAAAAATATATCTCACTGACGGACTACGAGGAGAGTTCTTATCTTCACACAAAATGAGAAGAAGAGAGAGGGTCAACTGGGTTGGAGAATGGCTTTTGACAGATTCCAGAACAGGCATTTTGAGCAAGTTATGTGCCTTGTATTTTAATTTCTTTGCTTCTGTAAGAGAATATATCCTCCAAATCAGTGTGGATGACTGATTTCTGTGGACGATAGATGAAATATACAAGCAAAAATGAAACACAGGTTGGCTACACAGGAGAGTCAGATATTCTGTTGTACACACTGAGTGGGATTCAATATGCAGATGAGCTAGTGAGTGGTGTCCTGGGACGAAAAAGTCCACAGTAGCTTTACAAAAAGATTGGGATCTTAATATTGAGATGAGGATAACAAAAGAAATGATGAAAAATGTTTGAATACTTCCTATGTGCTAAGCATCACTCTTAATACTTTACGTGTATTGACATTTACTACATGTATTAACATAGAGGGTTCCCTGAGAAAGTTGAAACGAGTACAAGGTGAACATGTGCAAATGCATAATGTGTGTACACATCCACACATAATGTTTCCAATTTTACTCCTATTTAAATTATTAATGTGACAGTGTAAAAAAATTAAGATATAATCTCAATTGCTAAAAAGTGAAAAATTACTATAAAATGATGATGTCTTTTTTTTTTTGATGATGTCTTTTATAAAAGTCATGAACTTGCACATGCATGCATGTACACACACATGTAAATATCCAATTCACTAAAATGAGAGTAGCTATTTCAGCATATTTTGGGTAAGTTTTTAAATTATCATTTTTACTTAATGTAGTTCAGCATCTCTGGGACAAGGAAAATGTTCTAATCTTACATAATTTAGTTTGTCAACATTATTCTACAGTAGGTTAGCAAAGAACCAGTACAAGCATGAACAAATATATAATACTTCAATCTCTGCAAAATACGTATAACTCAAAACACAAATATAATTTTATCCATTTAAATCCAGATAAGTAACTATTAACAAAAGCCAGGGTTTGTTTTTTCCACTAATAAAATATTGATCCAAAATTGGAAAGGATATTAGTGGTATACAGGGGCTTCCCTCATAGCTCAGTTGCTAAAGAATCTGCCTGCAATGCAGGAGACCCGGGTTTGATCCCTGGGTTGGGAAGATCCCCTGGAGAAGGAAATGGTTACCCACTCCAGTAGTTTTGCCTAGAGAATCCCATAGACAGAGGAGCCTGGCAGGCTAGTCAAGGGGATCGCAAGAGTCCAAGAGTTGGACACGACTGAGCGACTAAACCACCATTAGTGGTATACATTAAAACAGTAGGGTTGAAAAGTTCTTGAATTAAAAATTGAAAAAAAAAAAGCCTTTTATTGAGCAAGAACATACTTAACCATCAGAGAAGACTGGTAATTCTGAAGCAAGGCATTTTGGAAGGACTGACAAAACAATCAACTGAGAATATGACTTCACCTGAGAAAGAGCCATTCTTGAGCTCTTTTCTTTCCTCTTCGGCCTCCTCTGGATTTCTTCCTCAGAGGTAAGTCTTTCAAGGTCAATCCTGAAAGTTTAAAACAGGCTGTTTAAGGCTTAGAATCAACATCCCCTTTCTTGCACCACAACCACACACACAGGGAAGACCTCACCATACCGAACAGACAGTCCTCTGCTGCCCACTGTCACAAGAGGTGCGTGTAGGCACCCGCCAGGACTAAGGCACCCATCCTCCTGCACACAGCGCTCCCACAGGCTCAGTCCAGGACCTGTTCTAACATCATCACAGGAATACACTTCCCTCTGTCAAATCCACTGCCTTCATTCTTCCACAGGTGAGATCATGTTACTCAATTCAACCCGTGCATGCACAACTCAGCTTCAGCATCTGTGTGTCCCAGGAAACCTTAGCTAAGATGCTATGGCACCCACACCATTTCATGCAGCCCACACCATCCATAAACCCACTTGCAGATGCTCCAGTCAGAACAGCAACATCCTTTGCCAACAGTTTCGTACATCCCGTGATCCCACAACTATGCCTGGGACACACACACACACACACACACACACAATTCACTGGGCTCATCCAGAGGCCCACACTTGCTCCCACAACTCTCCTGCAGACCTTGACAGGCTCCCCTCCCCTGTTTCTCCATTTATCCTTCTCTCCTCCATGCAGGCATAAACAAACAGAGCTGAAAGGCATAGAGATCTCTGGGCATCGGCATTGTAAAAGGAACGCACAGAAGCTGCAAATCCAAGGACTTTGGGTGTCCAGGAATGGAGACCAAGAAGCTGACCCTTCTGGGAATAGACTGAAACGGTTAGCTTGGAAATAAGCTCTGCGAGAATGTGCTCATCACGAATAGAGGGGCTCTGTTGGGAGGTTTGAGGTCAATCAGCCCATTCTGCATCACAGGCAGAGAACAGAGGAGAAAGACCTGAGGGGACATTCACTTAATGCCTATTTTAACAGATCGCATAAAAGGGAAGACAATGGACTATTAGACTGACTAAACTAGGTTTCAACTGCTAAAAAAAATCACTGACATCCTTACCAAGTACTCATTGAAACAGGCCCCTCACCCCTCCTCTACTAGGCCATCTGTCCTCACTCATTCTTATTTCCTCCTTAGTTTTCCCACTTCTCTGTGAACCGCTCTGTCTCGGCGTCTCCTGATCCCCCTTGCCCGCATGTTTACAGGGATGTCAACCGAGTAAGATGCCCGCCTAGCGGAAGGCAGCATTTTCCAGGGAGAAAGCTGGGTGTCACGCGGCTGACCCATGTCACCTCCCCCGACACGCGGACGAGGAAACGTCACTATGAAGTCCTGCCTGCACGGCAGAAGGACCGGCCAGACGCGAGGACAGAGGGGCTGGGAGGAAGGGGGTCTCAGGAGTCGGGAGGGCTCCCCAGAATCCCAGGACCGGGGAGAGGACGCGCGCGGCCTCTCCGGGAGCGGGGGCCGGCGCGGCCTCCAGGGCGAGGTTAGGGGGGACGAGGAAGGGAAGGAGGAGCGGAGAGCGAATCCACGTCGGGGAAGAGGGCTTTACGCGGGTCAGCGGGGGGCCGCGGTCAGTAAAGGGTTTTAAGCAGGAACATACAGCGAAGTAGAAAAACCAAAGGGGGGAAAAAAGAAAGCAAAGGCACCGAACTAGCCTCAGAGCGATTTGAAACGCAGAGGGAAACGCCCCCTGTGATGGCGACGTCTGGACTTACGCGGCACGGAGGGGTAGGTGCGGTGATTTTCAGGTCCCTAGTGACTCCCACACCCTGAGGAAGGGTTGGGCGCGCGGCTATGAAGCGCAAATTTACACGAAAAACAAGAAACAACGCGCCGCAATATGACCTTCTCTCCACGATCTTCGCTTCCGGGTCCGTTGCCAGCTGCGCACGCGCGGACTCGGAGGCACGGCGGCGGGGGCGGGGCCTGGGCGGAGCGCGGCCGGAGAGGGGAGGGGCGTGGGACCCAGGTCCGCGCGGGGCGGGCGAGAAGACGGGGGAGGGGCGGAGCCTGCGCGTCCCGCCGCGTCGCTGCGAAGGCGTAGCTCTCTGGGTTAGAAACGTTTGAGAATCTTCCGTCTGTTGATGCATCGTTGCTCCCTGCTAAGAGATTAAGTCTCTCCATCTAAAGGAAATCACTCCTGAATATTCATTGGAAGGACTGATGCTGAAGCTGAAACTCCAATACTTAGGCCACCCGATGTGAAGACCTGACTCATTTGACCCCGATGCTGGGAAAGATTGAAGCCGGGAGAAGGGGACGACAGAGGATGAGATTGTTGGATGGCATCACAGACACGATGGACATGAGTTTGGGTAAACTCCAGGAGTCGGTGATGAACACGGAGGCTTGGCGTGCTGCAGTCCATTGGGTCGCAAAGAGTCGGACATGACTGAGCGACTGAACTGAGCTGAACTGAAGATATTTTCCTCTTACATTGAAAACGGTTTAAGTCAAAAGCTTGTTTGTGCCAGTTGGTAGGTTGTACCGAGTCCTGTGAGACTGAAGCGATTCAGCGGTCTGGGATCTCGGTGAAGGATCTGTAAGTGGTGGTGGTTAGATCCAGAAACATGTCCTGCCGTTGGATTTAATTTAAGCAGTCTACAGTTGTTCTATACAAACTTGAATGTGAAATATAAGCTCTGCCTGCATAGAAGTAGCTATTTTACACAGACATCCTACAGAACAGCATTTCGGCTTCTATTCTCTATTCTAGCAGGAGGCCTACTTGGCATTCTGCTCTGTTCCAGAGACTCATAGCAACAAGACTGATCAAAGAATTTTTCACATATTGATAAATAGGCAAGTCATTCTGACTTATACTTTAGTTAACCTGAATTTTATGCTAAGATAGCCTGTTTGTGTCCTTTTTCCTGTGGAGGGAAAAGTCCAGTTCTTCCTGTGTGTTTCTTCCCTCTATGTTTCCTTTACCCTTAAACTACTACCACAGTGACAGAGAACACTCCACTTCTGACACTTCCGATCAACAAATAAGTGGGTGTTTTTTCCACAAGCAATTGCATGCGACACCAACTGGGTGTCCTACAATTCAACTCAGCCTCAACACTTACCCGATATAGCATCAGATCCCACACATCTCACAAATCTGCCCCTCCCCTGTCCCCACTCCATTCCCCCCACAACACATTTCAGATGCCAGTCAAAAGTCCAGGTTGTCACCTCTGCTTCTGACCAGCTGGCTTTAGATTGGGGTTTCCAAACCCACCTTTTTCGGTTCATACAAAAGTATAAACACAGCCAGTGTATATATGGCTGCTTCTAAGTCCTGAAAAAAAAAAAAAATCTAACTGAAGTCCCAAAGTTTAAATATCTCCAGTGGAAATTTACTATCACACCCCACCAAGCCACACATCAGTTGTAACTAGTCCTCAGTCATTGTAAATGTTCCTGTCCTAGCAATTTTCTCCTAGTTTGTCCACCCAATGGCCCTTCTCCATTTGCATGACACTGTTCAATTAAAGAGTGATTCTTCTCAAATAAAACCTTATCATAGGGCATTCTTTGTCTTTTTTCCCCCCCATAGGGCATTCTTTGAACACACTGTTTAAATCAGGACTCTCACTGTATAATAGTACATGCACACCTCATTGTATTTATCACCATCCTGTTTTATTATTGCTGACTTCCCTTACAGAATATAAGCTAGTTGAAGATGGTCATTGATTCCCTGCTGTATCATGAGTGATTAGACTTGTTCCTCATTGATAGAATGAGTGAATGCATTTTATCACTACAAAGAAGAATGCTGCTGCAATGCATAGGTTTACAGATTGGCGCGTTGTCATCAGGTAAACCTCAAATTATATTTGTGGCACTGAAATGGAGCTGGACTCTGTGATCCTTGCCCCCTCCCCCCCCCACCCCCCCCACCATGTCTTCTGCCTGCCTTTTGTCTGTGGAACACTTTAGTCAAAGAATAAGTTTAATCAGAAAAGTGAGAAATGCCTAAACAATGGAAAGACTAAATAATAATAATGTAGTCATTAAGCATAGTCAAGGACCTTCAGTTCTTTCTTAAGGGCTGTAGGTAATATTCTGAGCCATATCCTGTCAGCTGTCCTATAGATACCAAAACCCCAGGTGGAGAAGTTAACTACAAGATGGCCAGACTGTACCCAGGACTTAAGCTGCCACAATTCCAAGAACTGGCCGCAAAGAAAAGGCAACAAGTGCACCCCAGAACCAAAGATTAACTGTACCTAAAACTACCAAGATGCTACTGCTAGTCAGACCAGTGATGACCAATGTGAAGATGACTGTTAGAGGCGACTGTGCTACTTCTGCATGTAATCTGCCTCCCCCCTCACACTGTCTATAAAAGCTCTCACCCCCTGCTTGCAGGGGCAGGGTGGGGAGTCAGCCTTTGGACAGATGTCCACCACCCTCCCCCACAGCTGCCAGCATCTGAAATCAACTTTCCTTTTCCCCAACCTGACCCGTTTACTGGCTTTCCAGCGGAAGCTGCCAGACCCCTCACACATACCTTTTGGCAACAGCATCCAATTCTTTACTCCCATACCATACAACGTAACATTCTGAACGTTTGTGATAAATTGTCATGCTGTTTGTATGGTTAATTTTCTCGTGGACAAATATTGTGACATAGGTAAACAAACATCTCAAAGAGAGATACTACTTTTATTTCAGTAAACCCAGTATCAGTATCTCATTTTACTATCAAACAGTTTGTTCAGATCATATATGATCTTTTCAATTTAAGCCAAATTTAAAAAAAAAAAGAAAAAGACCAGACCATTACAAAGTTCCCTCAAGGTTCCTGCCTAGGGAATTTTTTTTTTTTTTTAACATTTATTTATTTGGCTGCATTGGGTCTTAATTGTGGCATGTGAGATTTTCATTGCATCATGCAAGATCTTTCATCATGGCACATGGGCTCCAGAGCGTGTGGGCTCAGTAGCTGTAGTGTTCAGGCTTAGTTGATCCATGGCATGTAGGATCCTAGTTCCCTGACCAGGGATCGAACCTGCACCCCCTGAATTGCAAGGCAGATTATTAACCACTGGGCCACCAGGGAAGTCCCCTGCCTAGGGAATGTTAAACCATACTCCCTCTGAGGACTCCAAGTCCTGAGAAAAAGCAGCTAGAATAAAACTCAGGACATCATTTAAAGCAACGAGGTCTGAATATCAGGAAAAATCACTAATGTACCCAAGAAACACCAAGAAGTGGGCAGAGCTCAAAGGATCCATGGTGGTACCAAGCTTGGGTTTGGGATGGACTCCAGGGTCCTCTGGTAGGTGTCCCTGATAGCCTACTAACTACAAGAAAGTATCAACAAAAATTCCATTAACAATCAAGAAAGAAAAAGGGAAATTTATTTGAGCCAAGCAGAGAATTAACTTGGGAGACTCTCATAAAGCTCTGAGAACTGTTCTGCCTATTAGAAGTCAAAGACACAGTTGTATATACATTTTCAAGATAAAGGATAGTTCATCAAAATGACATGCTGATCATTTTTCATAAACTTCACCACGGACATACAGTCCAGGTAACCACGTACAAAGCAAGCAGTAAGTCACCATGACCTCTCACAAAGTTGAGAAAGAACACTACTCTTTCTAAAAAATATCGAATTAATATTTATTTGGCCAGGTCTTAGTTGCAGCATGGGGGATCTAGTTCCCTGACCAGGGATCAAACCCAGACCCCCTGCATTGGGAGTTCGAAGTCTTAGCCACTGGACCACTAGGGAAGATCCTAGAACACTAGTGTCAGAAATAAAAAAGTAAGTTGATCTTTATGGTCGAGGAGGCACTCCCACCTCTGAGGAGCTGTGGTTTATGTGTAACACAGATGCACACTGCACATTTGGGAGGGAGGAAGCACAAGCAAATAGAAATGCATGGTTTTTTCTTGTCTTGCCTTAAAATATGAATTTTATTTGAATTTTATTAAAATATGAACTCCAAGCATACACAAGAGACTGCGATTTTATCTCCATTTCTGAAATTTCATCTCCTAGTATTTTTTATATGTTCACCATATCTTGTTACTTCATGTAAAGCTTCAAGTGCACACACACAAAAAGGTATGTAGGAATATAAACATATGATGTAGATTTACAACCGAGAAGGCAGATTTCAGGGGGCTGAGTCTGACATTGTACTGTTACAATATTTTCATTATAGCTAGAAAAAATCTGTAGCTTGTAGCTCCAGAAATAACCTGGAGTTTGTAACCCCAATGTAAATTATGAATATATATTTCAAATACTTTGTTTAAATCTAATTTGAAAAGAAATTGTCACAGATGCCATTCAACCTAGAGAACATGATGATAGATACTTAAGGGTCATTATTATGAAGGCCCCAATGCAGTGGGGTATGCTTGCATTAACAGAAGGCACACGATTCACTAAGGATTACAAAAAAGATTGGGTCTCCCTATTGGCTCAGATGGTAAAGAATCTTCCTTGCACTGCAGGAGACCTGGGTTCAATCCCTGGGTTGGGAAGATCTCCTGTAGAAGGGAATGGCTTACCCCCTCCAATATTCTTGCCTGGAAAATCCCATGAACAGAGGAACCTGGTGGGCTATGGTCCATGGGGTCACAAAGAATCAGACATGACTGAGCAACTAACACTATAAGAAAAAGATTACACTTATTTGAATATGAGAAGTATGATACATTCTAACAAATAAAATGGTATCAAAATGCAATTTTAGAGGCCAAATCTGCAGCCTTCACAGATACTCTACTCTGATTCTTTTGATGACTGTCCTCTGTAACACTGTCCCTTTGGTTTCCAAAAATGAGACTAATTTTGAATATTTTATATATACAGTAGCTATTCCCCTTCAAAAAACAGGGAGACCATTGTTCCACCTCCAGTTTTTTCTCCCACATATGCAATCCCTGAATTGACTTAGCATGCATGCACACAGTGGATAATACAATATTATGTTGCAGGTGCACTACATAACTATTTAACTACTCCATACAGGATGAAATAATCACCCCAGTAAGTCTAGTAGCCATCTGTCCCCATACAAAGTTACTATCACTGACTATACTCCTTATACACTTCATTATGTAACTGTAGACCTCTACCTCTTAAACCTCTCCTACTTCCCACACAAGGGCTTCCTGGTGACTCAGATGGTAAAGAGTCTGCCTGAAGCACAGGAGACTGGGGTTCCATCCCTGGGTCAGGAAGATCCCCTGGAAGTGGAAATGGCAACGCACTCCAGTACCCTTGCCTGGAAAATTCCATGGATGGAGGAGCCTGCCGTGCTACAGTCCATGGGGTTGCAAAGAGTTGGACACGACTGAGCGACTTCACTTTCACTTTTTTTACTTTCACTTCACACACACCTGCCCTTCTGGCAACCATATATTTGTTCTATGTAGGAGACTATTTTCCTTTTGTTTTCCAAATTCCACATATAAGTGAAATCACGTGCTGTGTCATTCTCTGACTTACTGCAACCAGCCAAATACCCTGTAGAGTTGTGTATGGTACTGGAAATGGCAAGATTTTGGTTTTTTTCCACAACGAATATTCCACTGTATGTGTGTATATATATATGACTGTGTGTGTATGTATATACATATATATATATATTTTTTTCCTTTATCTATTTTCTTTATTAATTCACCTATTGGTGGACTTTTGGTAGCTTTCTTACCTTGGCTGTTTTGTTTAAAAAAATTTTCTTTTTAATATGGACCATTTTTAAAGTCTTTATTGAATTTGTTACAATAATCTTTCTGTTTTATGTTTTGTTCTTTTGGCCTCAAGGCACGTGGGATTACCTCCCTGACCAGGGATTGAACCCATACCTCCTGCAATGGAATTGCAGATTCTAAGCCACTAGACCACCAGGGAAGTCCCCTACCTTGGCTATTATAAATAATGGTACAAAGAACAACAAAGTGCATATATTTTCTGAATAAGCATTTTTGTTTTCTCTAGGTAAATAACTAGATGTGCAATTGCTGGATTATATGGCAGCTCTATTTTTAATTTTTTGAGGAGTGGCCATAGTTTGCCATAGTAGCTACCAATTTACAATCCTACCAAAAGTGCTTGAGGGTTCCCTTTTCTCATCTTCCCCAACACTGTGACTTGTCCTTTCAATGACAGTCCATTCTGACAGGTGTGAGGTGGTATCTCACTGTGGTTTTGACTTGAATTTCCCCGATGATTAGTGATGCTGTGCATCATATCATGTACCTATTGGCCATCTGTATGTCTCCTCCTCCATCATGGAGTCTCTCAACCTGAGTAGGGCTTGAATACTTGCACAAGTTTTGTGTCAGGCATTACATTTTAAGGTTTCTTTCTACTATGAATTGTCAGATGATCCCCAAAGCTCAAGTTCTGAATAGAAGCACTGCCACATGTGTTGGATTTATGTCTGTTTTCAGTATGCATTTTTTGATGCCTACTAAGGCTTGCAAATTGGGTATAAGCTCTGCCACATTCATGACATTTGTAAGGTTTCTCTCCAGTATGGATGGTTTTATGTTGAGTAAGGTATGAACGCATTGTGAAAGCTTTGCCACACTCATTACATTTGTAAGGTTTCTCTCCAGTGTGAGTTCTCTCGTGACCCCAAAGTTGGGAACGTTGGATAAAGGCCTTATCACAGTCTTTACATTTGTAAGATTTTTCTCCTGTATGAATTCTCTGATGTGCCAAACGGCTTGAACGTTGGGTAAATCCCTTGCCACACACATTACATTTGTGTGGTTTCTCTCCAGTATGAATTCTCTCATGACCCCAAAGTTGTGAAAGCTCAATAAAAGCCTTACCACACACATTACACTTGTGTGGTTTCTCTCCAGTGTGCATTTTCTGATGTCGACTAAGGCGTGAAAATTGGGTAAAAGCTCTGCCACACTCACTACATTTGTAAGGTTTCTCTCCAGTATGGATTGTCTCGTGTTGAGTAAGATTTGATCTCATGGTAAAGGCTTTGCCACACACAGTACACTTGTATGGTTTCTCTCCAGTATGGATTTTCTTGTGTTTGTTAAGGCTTGACCGCTCAGCAAATGCTTTGCCACATTCATTACATTTGTAAGGTTTCTCACCACTGTGCATTTTCTCATGACTCCAAAGGAGTGAATGCTGGATAAACGCCTTCCCACATTCATTACATTTGTAAGGTTTCTCTCCAGTGTGCATCCTCTGATGATTTTCAAGGTGTGAGTTTCTACTAAAGACCTTGCCACAGACATCACATTTATATGGTTTCTCTCCTGTGTGCACTCTCTGATGTGTAGTGAGATTAGAACCCTGGTTAAAGGCTTTGCCACACACATTACATCTGTAAGGTTTCTGTCCAGAGTGAATTCTCCTGTGATTTCTGAGGTTTGAGCTTTTGCTAAAAGCCTTCCCACAGTCATTACAGTTGTAAGATTTTTCTTCAGTGTGTGTTCTCCTGTGTTGTGTGGGTAACATGGTAGTTTCCACAGTGAGAGGAATTCTATGAAGTGGGGAAACTGAGGAACCATTGCTGACTGACTTCTCAACTTGAGTGCCTCTATACATTTTCTCCTCAGTTGTAAATCTCTGCAGTTCAGCCACCTGTGCCTGCAGCCTTGCTCCAGTTCTGTTGTCTAAACACTTTATATCTTTGTTTCCAGCAATGTTCATGTTATTTTTCATTGTTAACCAACTTCTTAGGAATGACTTGTCATGCATGAAATATTCATATGTATTACTTCTTACAGAAACACTCTGAGGAAAATTAATTAAGGATTTATTATACTGATCTTCTCTCTGACTGGGATTTTTGTTATGGGTCAAAAGCAATTCTTTGTCATTTCTCGCATCACATCCCCACTCACTCTCACTCTTCTGCATATTTTCACAGACTTCCTCGAGGTCAAAATCCTTGATGCCATGGTTTTCATTTCTGTATAATTCTCCTACATTAGTGTTCTCTCTTGGTGATAATTTGTTAATTGCAAATCCAGCAGAAAGGATTCCTATAAGATCATCTGGAAAATAAGTATATTGAATTACATAATTATACAAAAAATGTGTTTAATAACATGTGGCAATATAAGAAAAAAAATTTTTAAGTCTAGATTTCACAATGGGTTTCCCAGGTGGTGCTAGTGGTAAAAAAAACCCACCTGCCAATGCAGGAGACATAAGTGATGTGGGTTTGATCACTGGGTCAGGAAGATCCCCTGGAGAAGGGCTTGTCAACTCACTCCAGTATGCTTGCCTGGAGAATCCCACGGACGGAGGAGCCCGGTGGGCTATAGTTCATAGAGTTGCAAAAAGTCAGACACAACTGATGCAACTTAGCAGGCAAGCATGCACTCAACCCACGATAAATCTAGCAGATTAAGTTAATAAATAACCACAATTATACCAAATAACAGTTTCTGGCATTCTAAAGGATTCTTCCATAAAAACAGAAGAAAGGATATATATCCCAGAAGGAATACATTATAGGAAAATTGAAATATACCTTGAGAATTACTGAAGCTTGTCTATCCCCTGAGAAGTTCTCTCAAGAATATAAAATGTGAAAGGGAATGAATAAAATAGTCCTAGGGTCAGGCCAACAGAGAACTTGATACGTATTAACTGAAAACCAAGAGAGATCAAGGGGAAAGATGACTCCTGAGAGAGCCATCTCAGTCCCTCTCAAACCAAAGCACCGAAATGGTCAGCGGCGTCAGAAAATAGAATGTTGTAGGTCACAACAAAGCCCTTCCTCAGCTCTGAATGAGCCACAGCATCACAGTAGAATGGACTTTAAACTTTTACATATTTGAACAAGAAAGGGACAAGTTTGAGTGTATGGGATGGATCTCCTTTGAGATCTGATAACAAACAAACTGCTATTTTTCTACAGATAATTCCCATTTAAGGAGAATTTCCCAAGCAATATTTAATGGAGCAGTTTACTCTGTGCCCACTTGAGCTCTGATCTGTATTCACATCTCAATTATTCATACTTGTCTGATTTTCCCCTATTTTCACTTTGCCTTCCAACGTCCAGGGCTCTTTCCCTTGCTCTAAGATGAAAATAACACTCAGCTTAGAAGAGATTTCAGTTCATAAAGTAAAATGGGACACGGCATGCTAGGCTATTACAGAACACATGCCCAGCTCTTTGTTCAGCTAAGAAAGAAAATTATAGATGGGTCTAGAAATGTATCATAAAAATTAGTCAACTGACTGCCTCCTCAAGTTTTAGATTAAGTAGGATCAGGAAAATCCACTGCAGAAAGGATAGGCTACCCACTCCGGTATTCATGGGCTTCCCTAGTGGCTCAGATGGTAAAGAATCTGCCTGCCATGTGGGAGACCAGGGCTCGATCCCTGGGCTGGGGAGATCCCCTGGAGGAGGGGACGGCAATCCACTTCAGTATCCTTGCCTGGGAAATCCCATGGGGTCGCAAAGAGTCAGACACAACTGAGCCACTGCGCACGGCACAGCACAGCGTGCAGATCACCTAATTACCTTTTGAGAACCACTAAATCAAAAACACAAGGGTGGAAGCACAGAGTGAGATGTTTTTAAAAAATGTGCTGCAAGGCTTTCCGACTACTAATATTCTGCAACCACCACTGATCAAGCACGAATGCCCAACTTCAGAAGAAATGAGAAGTTATAGAGTGATAAGCCATGTCATGAAGCCTTTTCATTCTGAATCCAAACAGCTTCAATCACTGTCTTTAGCACAGGGATTTGAAACTTTCACAAGCATGCCAGGGTGTCCCAAGTTTGAGACTCAGAAGGAAAAACTCAAAGATACACAGAACTAGTTACCAACTTCCGGAGAGAAGTTATCCTCACCCAGGGAGACCAGGTTCCTGTAGGTCTCCAGCATCACGTCCCTATACAGGGCCCTCTGCGAAGGGGCCAGGCATTCCCACTCCTCCTGAGAAAATTCGACGGCCACATCCCTGAATGTAAACAGTCCCTGAAAGGAAAGCACATTTCACCAAGTGGACAAGGAGCAAGCTCCGAGTCTGACACAAAATTACAGAAACAAACGTGTGTAAGGATTGACTTGGCTGCAGCGAATGTCCTGACCGATTCATAAGATAATTTGGAGCAAGTTACTTTTCTCAAATTTTTTTCAACTGAGGTGAAATTCATGTAACACATGTCACATGAATTATTTTACATGTAAAATAGATGTCACATGTAAGGTACCATTCAGTGAGTGGCATTTAGTACCCTCACAATGTTGAACAAACACTTGCCTAAACATTTTATCATTGTTAAAAGAAATTTACCCATTTAACAATCTCTTCCCGTTCCTCTTTGCCCCCCATCCCTGTATACCACAATGCTTACTGTCATTATGCATTTACCTACTTGTGATATTTTCATATAAATGCAATGGTGTGAAATGTGAGCTTTTCTGTGTGGCTTCTTCCACTTACAATGGTTTTTTCAGTTTATCCATGATATGGCATCAGTACTACACTCCTAAAGTATTCCTTTTTCAGGGCTGAATAATATTTAATTCTATGACTACAACACATTTTATGTATCCACTCATCCCCTGATGGCCATTTAGTTTGTTACCACTTCTTTCTTACTTTTAACAGTTCTGTTGGAACTTCCATGTACAAATATGTGTGTGAATACCTATTTTCAACTTTTATTTTTTGCCTGCACCTTGTGGTATGTGGGATCTTAAATTTTAGTTCCCCATTCAGGGATTGAACCTCTGCCCCCTACAAGGAGGTGCAGAGTCTTAACCACTGGACCACCAGGGAAGACCCTTTATTAATATTTTCTATTTGTTTAAACACAGTTCTCCCACTTTCTTTTAGTTCTTTATCCATGGCTCCCCATAGCTCTCTAAGAATGTTTAAGATGGTTGATTTAAAATATTTACTTAGTACTTGCAACTTCTGTTCTTCCTTAGAAACACCACGATTAATGCAGTAATCATGCTTAAGCTCTGGTGAAGGAAATGGCAACCCACTCTAGTATTCTTGCCTGGAGAATCCCATGGATAGAGGAGCCTGACAGGCTACAGTCCATGGAATCACAAAAGAGTTGAACACAACTTAGGGACTATACAACAATAATAACATGCTTAAGCTGCCCAATCTGCACAAATCCTTAGGCATCTGTACAGAAGCTGGCCCGCTCAAAAGCAGCCACTGTGAAATCTTTTATTAACAGTAACAAATGTGAAACCCTTGTGTCTTCATGAAGAGAATAATCCAATGAGGATGTAAAAAGGAAAATCACCTCTATGTTTACTAAAGTGAAAATAACTCCAACAGGTATGACATGTGAATATTTAAATTTGCAGAATAAATACCATAAGAAAACACTTACTGAAAAATATTTTCTAAAGCCACATTACAATATAATATGTAATTTTATTAAGATTTGGGCTGAGAACAAACAGTTGTTCCTGATGGAGACAGTAAGTTATGCTGGAAGATATGACAGAGAAAGGGTTATTTTACTTAAGTCTCTAACCTGCATCACTATGTGGAGTTGAATCACAAGTGTATATACGTGAGATGTTTAATACAAAAAAATACAGCACTATTTGTTATGGTGATCTGTGATCTCTGATGTGAAGACTATAACTTGCTGAAGGCTCAGATGGTGGTTAGCATATTTTTTTTTTTTTTTAGCAATATACAACACTGAACAACTATAATGGTAGAATCAGATCATGGCTCCAGGCTTTCTGATGGCAGAAAGTTCTGCTCCTATGTCTTGGCTGAATTACAACCATTTTAACTGAAAACACCTGCTACATGAGAGTCCCTACTAGAATGCCTGGGTCTTTGGGCGATGAATGTGATATGAATGATTTATAGAGCCTTTCCTGTTAGGCAATTAAGTTGATTCCATTTTTTACAACTAATTATGTACTAAAATGCGACTTCTCAGGTGGTGCTGGTGGTAAAGAACCCACCTGCCAATGCAGGAGATGTAAGGGACTTGGGTTCAATCCCTGGATTGGGAAGATTCCCTGGAGAAAGAAATGGCAACCCACTCCAGTATTCTTGCCTGTAGAATCACATGGACAGAGAAGCCTGGCAGCTACAGTCCATGGGGTTGCAAAGAGCTGGACACAACTGAATCGACTTAGCACAGCCATGTACTAAAGCACCCTCTCTACATCCTGTTTCCATTTTGGAACTTCCCATTTTAAAGTACTGATATTCTGGAGTCAAACACAATGATTCACTTAACTTCAAATGCATTCAAAAGCATGTTTCCCCATATCAGTCTTCCTTTCAGACTTCTTCAGGTATTTGTGAGCACTGGAACATCACTTACATGCAGTCTCTTTGACCCTGGTTTACATGGCGCTGAAAGGGCACGCAAAAGGGTTCTCTACCCCACCTCGCTGACACCACAGAACCTACTCCCACCTCCAGTCCACATGAGAACAAAACCTTTCACAGGAGGATCACCTAAAAGGACCCTCTTCCCAAGTTCCTGGTCACTGGGTCACAGTGAGGAAGAATCTGCAGGGAGATGAGAGGAGACCCAGGGAAGGCCCTGTGTGTGATTAAATATTTTAGGCAGGAAACTTCATGGACAGAGAAGTTTAACAAGTCCAAATCATGTCATTTTAGGAAACAGTTAACAGATCAACAAAGAGTATGACTTTTACCTGGGAAAAGGCCATCACTTCTTTCTTTCCTCTTCCTCTGAGCTTCTTTCTCAGGTAAGATTATTCTGTGTGACAAAAAAAATACATCTTTTAATGTTTAGAGTCAACAAACCTCCCTCCCTTGCCCCAAGTACCCACACACGGAGAAACTTTCTATGGGGGAAAGAAGGCGCCCAGTGACTGTAGGTTTCAGAGACAATAAATTCCTATCAGGAGACCAATATGTGAGTTTTCAGCCCTTTCTTCTGCTGGTACCCCCACTCTGCTACAACCGCACTGTCCTTTGACCACGTGGTATTCAGCCAAAGGAAATGATCTCCTCCTGGCTCCTGGCTCCTCCCTGGGCAGCCAGCATCCAAGCACTGGTTGATGTAAAATAAGATGCTCATCCATCCAACAATCTGGGATTCCTTGGTGGCTCAGACAGTAAAGAATCTGCCTGCAATGCAGGAGACCCAGGTTTGATCCCTGGGTCAGGAAGATGCCCTGGAGGAGGGCATGGCAACCCACTCTAGTATTCTTGCCTATTTAACTTTTTGTTCATAATCTCTGCCTTCACTAAAACATAATTTGCATTTCTTTACAACAAACATCATAAACCAATAAATACTATGTTTTTTGCACTCAGTTATGGTGCTCCAATGTTTATGTAAAGGTTGTAATTCAACAATTATTTAAAAAGTTGTCTCGGGACCTTTGGCTCAGTTCTGCTTTCTTATACTTTGTCAAAGGTTCTTCCTAAAATTTGGCCCAAAGTCCAAAACATAATATTCTACTGAAGACATGGAAGACCAACTGTTTGCTTTTATATTATTGGCATCAGATGTTGCATTTATTCCATTCTAAAGTCACATTAAAAATATATATATATAATAAAGTCACATTAGGGCTTCCCTGGTGGCTCAGTGGTAAAGAATCTGCCTGTCAATACAGAAGAAGTGGGTTCTATCCCTGGGTCAGGAAGATCCCCTGGAGAAGGAAATGGCATCCCATTCCAGCATTCTTGTCTGGAGAATCCCATGGACAGAGGAGCCTGGTGGGCTATCGTCCTTGGGATCGCAGAGTCAGACATGACTGAGCAACTGAACAAAAACAACAAAGTTATTTTATTTTTTTTTCTATTTTGTTGAAATATAATTGATGCACAATACTATGTTAGTTTTGAGTATACTATGGAGTGATTTGACATTTTCGAACATTATGAAATGATCATGATAAGAAAAAAAGACTTCATGTTATGATACAGAGAAAAACACAAGCTAAGAGAAAGTTATGTCTTTATCTCTGGGCCTATGCCCTCTGCCCTTTTCTTAAGTTTTTCAAAATTGTTGGAGGACTGCGGCACATTTCAAATTCTCATTGTAATTGGCCACTCATCCCAGGAAACCACCAGATGCAAACACAAGACCAACTCTGAAAATCATTTCTCTCAGGGGATCTCATTTGCTCAGACTCAGAAAACCGGGTCTACTTTACCTACTCAACATTACAGGTGGTGCATCCGTCTCACAGGGGAAGGGATTTACCAAGTTACTTTGAAGAAGTTTGAGTTGAGTGAGCAGAACTGAGTGTAAGTGGCGGCCTGTATAGGTTGAAATAGAAAGAGTTTGTCCTATTTGCAGATTACCTTATTTATTTCTGAGCGAGAGAGGCTTCTTTTTGGGGGTTTAATGAAAGACATTTAATTCTTCTACTCTAGAAAAAAACAGAACTAAAAATGCAAGCCACATCAATCCAGCCCATCCTTCTTCAACATCTGCAGAAAAAGGATGAGGGGGACGAGCAAGGAACATCTATTCAATTCTTAGCTGGAGACTTCAGCTCAGAGCTCACTAATTTAGCAGATCATTCAAGGGAATAATACAGCTGTTAAATATCAAAGTAACTGGTGAATCTAGGTTTTGAGTGTTAAAAGATTATCAACACCCGTAACCACAGGCCTAGTGAAATACTATAAAGTTATTTACCAGACATCAAAGAAGAACTTCAAGTTAGGATATAAAGCACATAAATCTCATATTATGGACAATCAAATTTAGAGGAAAAATAATCTGGAAATTTAAAGGAGAGGAAAGCAGTACTGTTAACAGTGGCCATTTTAGTGGATTTCCCTGGTGGTCTAGTGTTTGGGAGTCTGCCTGCCAGTGCTGGGGGTAGGGGTTTAATCTATGGTCCAGGAGGATCCCACAGGCCTCAGGGCACCTAAGCTGGTGCGCACGACCACTGAGACCATGTGCTGCAACTACTGAAGCCCCCAAGCTCTAAAGCCTGTGCTCTGCAACAAGAAAAGCCACTGCAATGAGAAGTCAGTGCACCACAAGTAAGAGTAGCCAAAAATAAAAATAATAAGTTAACTTTAAAAATAGTCATTTAAAAAAAAGCACCACGTGGTGAAAGAAATTCTTCCTCCATTTCTTGGAGGAGGACCTAGAAATGACTGAGTTAAGCCTCTGCCTTCTGGTTGAATAAGGACTGCAAATAGAATTACCATCTGATTCCAACACCTGGTTTTGCAACTCTCCTCTCTTCTGCATAATTTACACAGGTCAACAAATTTAATAAAAATTAGGTCATAGAGCCACAAATTACTACTTCAGAACTTAACAGTCCATATCCAATCTACTCAATATTCACCTAGGTTTGGGTACTCCCGCTGTCTCTATCACTGTGTGCTTTTTTCCTCTGTATGTCTCCCTGGATCCTTCTGTTTCTCTCATCTCCTCTGTCCATTTCTGCGCTTCTTCCTCTTTTCTGTGCATCATTTTGTTTCCTTCTCTTTCTATTCCTCCTCCCACAGACTGGCCTCGCCCTGTTGCAATACCTGACGGTCTTCCTGCACAATATTTCTGATGCTTCACTAGTTGCAGAAACTTCTGCCTCAGCATTCCCCTTCCGCTCTCCTTGGAGGTCAAGGGTGATCCATCCTCCAGGATTGAGGACTTGTCAGAACGAAATCGGGCCGAGGAGGGTGAGGTCGGGCAGGGAGCCGGGAGTCGGAGAGAGGTTTGATAAAGTTCAGAGCAGGAAAACAGCGCTGCAGGAGGTCAGCGTCTATACGGACCGAAGACAGAAACTTGGGGCCGGTGCCTGCCTCAGAGCGATTTTAACAGGAACCGGGCCCAGACTCCTGGGACCGAAAGTCTTCAGGTGACGCCGCGACAGGCGAAATGAGAGGACTCAGAGCAAGAGCGACGACCGCGTTCAGGGGTTTTAACTTACTGGGAGGCGGTCCGAAACCCCGGTGGGGGGACGCGATGTCTGAAGGACGCATAACGCGGTCACCAGTGAAAGCAAGACTTTCTCCTCCGAGTGTACCCGTTGTTCCGCGGAAATCACTTCCGGGTCTTCAGGGAACTGCGCGTGCTCACCGGGGCGGGGCGGGGCCTGGGCCGCCGAGGGGCGGGGCTATCGCTTTCGGGTGGATGGAGGGGGCGTCTATGCCTAGGCTCCGCCTGTGGCCCTCGTCTGGTCCTCGAACCGGCCCCTGGGAGTTTCTGGTCTGTACCTCTTCCCTCTGGACAGGTTTCTCTACTTTGGATCCTCTGTATTTGTCTGCTGTCCTTTGAAGCCAGGCCTCCGTGCAGAATTAGAGATGCGCAGGCCACTTCTATTAGAAGCTGAAAGTTGAGAAACATGAACAGAGAAACGTGATGGGCTGCAGTCCATGGGGTCGCACAGAGTCGGACACTACTGAGCGACTAACACTTTCACTCCCACCCACCCCCGCATCCACTTACGTGGAAAGAACCAGCAGATGAAGAAGCTGGATCCTCTGAGCAGCGAGGATGCAGGAGCCCTGGACCTGGGGCGGGGCTTGGCGCTGTGGGCGGGGTTGGATCCCGGAACTTGAGACCTCAGGCAGTTACACCTTTTTGAAAGTGAAAGTGAAGTTGCTCAGTCGTCTCCGACTCTTTGCGATCCCACGAACTGTAGCCGACCAGGTTCCGCTGCCCATGGGGATTCTCCAGGCAAGGGTACTGGAGTGGGTTGCCATTTCCTTGTCCAGGGGATTTTCCCCACCCAGGGATCGAACCCGGGTCCCATGCATTGCACGCAGACTCTTTACCCTCTGAGCCACCAGGATTATTTATTTTAAATTTATTTATTTATTTTTGACTGTGCTGGGTCTTCCTTGCTCCTTGGGCTTTTCAGTAGTTTCCTTGTGTGGGCTTCTCCTTGCGGTGGCTTCTGTTGTTGCTAAGCCTGCGATCTAGACCTTTCTGGCTTCAGTAGTGGTGGTGCAGGGGCTTAGCTGCTCTGTGTCATGTGGAACCCTCCCTGATCAGGGATTGAACCCTTGTCCCCTGCATTGGAAGGCAGATTCTTAACCACTGGACCACCAAGGTAGTCCCACAACTTTTTATTTACTTAACCAAAAGCTTGAGTTTTAGAGCGGGTGATGGAAACTGGTAGTGTGACAGGAAATGCAAGATTGTGCACGTGGGGAATGTGCAATTTTATACTCACTTCCCTCCTGGGCTTCCCTTGTGGCTCAGCTGGTAAAGAATCCGCCTGCAATGTGGGAGACCTGGGTTCGATCCCTGGGTTGGGAAGATCCCCTGGAGAAGGGAAAGGCTACCCACTCCAGTATTCTGGTCTTGGAGGATTCCGTATAGTCCATGGGGTCGCAACGAGTCGAACACGACTGAACGACATTCACTTCACTTTCCCTCCAGAGCATAATTTAAATTTCTGTTTCCCATTCACTTGGAGGCATCAGAAACTAAGTGAGGAAACATTTCAACCCTAAATGTGTCATTGTCCAAGGGACGCCTTTGGAGATTGTGTGCAAGAAGTAGGCTATAGTCAGGCGCTTGAGAAAGAAGCTTGAGGAAGGAATTCAATTATATCTATATATATATAGTATAAATTCTTTTTCTTTGACCTGTATCAGGCTATTGGATTTGAAGAATAAGACCATTTTGATAGAAATTTCCACTTCCCAAATATCAACTATTAGTGTTATCTTCACTGTAGATTTTGCAGCTTATCAACTTTTCTTAGGCACTTTGGCATATTTCTGGATGATTTATCAGTTGAGAATAAACATATCTCCTTTGTCCAAGGCTCTGGTGCAAAACTTCAAAAACCTTTGGAATTTCCACTAACTGAACACTGTGCTCTACACCAGAAAATGATACAACATTGTGAATCAACTAGCCTTCAATTAAAAAAAACAAAAACAAAAACAAAAAAAAACCCACCACTATTGGAGTTTCCTGAATGACAGACGTGTTTTTGTTTTTATGTTAATAAGGCAATTTTGAGTAGGGGTTCCATACAAAATTTTGGAATAGGAGCTTGGACCCCAGAAAAACCAACCAGGTAATGAGAGAATTGAAATATTACACAGTGGTGAAGCTCAATGAACTAGAAGTACATGTGTAAGAAGAAAACCTTCTCAAAAACAACTGGGAGAAAAGTCATGATACAAAATTAGATAGCATAAGGACATGTATGTAAACATTTTGCACTCACAGAAAAGAATATTTAGTGTTAAAAGTATGTATATATGTGTTAGAATTTCTAAAAATGCTTGGCAAAGACAAACATCAAGTTATAGTTGTATATCAGATACATATGTGATCAAATGAAAATGCAAATGAAAATGCAAAGGAAATAAATTTCTCTTCTGGTCTTGTGGATGAGACCTGCCAGGTCACTTCCCATGGACACCCATGATTAGATCTCGTGTGATTGCATTATATTGGATGTCAGAGGGAATGAAAAGCCCAATGACTCAAGAAGGTATCTTGAGCCTTTCCTCCGCTGCTGCTAAGGTGCTCAGTTCTTCCGAGGAAGCTAAGGCCGTTTTGGGGTGAGGCCCTCACTTCATCCGGCGACTAGCACCGCGCCCGGCAGCCCCCACCTAGCACTCGCCCGCATCATGGCCTCCGTCTCGGAGCTCGCTTGCATCTACTCTGCCCTCATTCTGCATGACGATGAGGTGACGGTCACGGAGGATAAGATCAATGCCCTCATTAAAGCCGCCGGTGTAAATGTTGAACCTTTCTGGCCAGGTTTGTTTGCAAAGGCTTTGGCCAATGTCAACATCGGGAGCCTCATCTGCAATGTGGGGGGCTGGTGGACCTGCCCCAGCAGCTGGTGCTGCACCAGCAGGAGGTCCTGCCCCAGCCACCACTGCTGCCACAGCTGAGGAGAAGAAAGTAGAAGCAAAGAAAGAAGAATCTGAAGAGTCTGATGATGACATGGGCTTTTGTCTTTTTGACTAAAGCTCTTTAGTAACACATTCAATAAAAAGCTGAGCTGTTAAAAAAAAAAAAAAAAAAAAAGGCATCTTGAGACCAAAGAGGGAGTCAAGGATCTTTATGTAATCAATGAATCAGTTTATTGTCGGGTGACTGACTCCAAGAGCCTGATCTATATTAGGGTGACAGTGATAAGATCTGGAAATTTTCACAGCTGCCCTCCACACTGCCTCAGAGCCATTCTGATAACTCTACAGTTAACCTAGACTATCTGGGTAAATGCTTGGAAGCAGAATAAATTTTCGTAAAATTTACCAATGGATTCTGTCTCTTCTAGGATCTTCACATCAGGAGAGGGAACAGATAAAGCATCCATTTATTCACATGGGACTAATTCAGCAGCATCTCTGTTCTCCTGTTTTGACAGATGTTTACTGATGCAACTTTCATGAAAATTTTGGGTTTTGTGGTATATTGGTAGTGCTCAAAAGTTTTGTTTTGTGAACACTCCATGGCTTGTGAAACTGTGACCTCATTTCAGATGGAATCTAAAATTTTAATCTAAAGAATGAATGCTATAAATACAGTTTGCAGAATATCTTAAATATTTACCCATGAAAATAAAAAATTTTATATCACCAAAAACAGACCTATGTGGCATATTTATAGAATTAAGTTGTCTCTAAAACAGAGGGCTTCCCTGGTGGTGAAGAACCTGCTTGCCAATGCAGGAGATGCAAGAGATGTGGGTTTCATCCCTGGGTTAGGAAGATCCCCTGGAAGAGAGCAGGGCAAACCACTCCAGGGTTCTTGCCTAGAGAATCCCATGGACAGAGGAGCCTGGCAGGCTGCAGACCACAGGGTCACAAAGAGTCGGACTCGGCTGAAGTGACTTAGCACACACGCATGCCCCAAAGCTGGAAGGAACCCAAATGTCCAACAAATGGTGGATAGATAAACGACCACTAGTCAATCTGTAAAACTGAATGGCAGTCAGCAATGAAAAATAATAAACTCTTACTCTGTGCAAAAACATGACTGAATACCAAAGGCATTATGCTGAGTGACAGAAACATACAAAGGGATAGTATTCAGCCTTCGAAAGAAAGGAAATCTTGTCACATGCTACAGCATGGATGCACCTTGAGGACATTATGCTGAGCAAACTATGCCAGTCACAATAGCACAAGTATCATACGCTTTCACTTACTGAAATATCTAGAATAGTCAAATTCATAGTTAGAGAAATAGTAGGATGGTAGTTACCAGGGACTGAGGGGAGGGAGACCCAGAGAGTAATTTAATGGGTACAGAGTTTCAACTTTTCAAGGTGAAGAAAGTTCTGGAGCTCTGTTGCCTAACAATGTGGATATATTTGAGCTCTGTGAATGTGTGTGCATGTCTCTGTGTTATAATATTTTTTTAATTGCCATTGTACTTATAGTTAACTTCCATCATCATGGTGGTGGTTTAGTCACTAAGTTCTGTCTGACCCTTGCAGTCCCCAGGCTCCTCTGTCCATGGGATTTCCCAGGCAGAAATACTTGAGTAGGTTGCCATTTCCTTCCCCCCAAACATTACTGTTTCACTTTGTCACTAAGTGGTATGAAAATAAGAAGACAAAGGCTAAAATAGATTTCTGAAACTTTAATTTCATTTTTGTTACATAAAAATTACATATATTTATATGCTGAGACTACATGATCCTCGTGTAAAATACAAATTAAAACTATATGGAATTAAATACAATAATATATAAAGCCAATAACAATATATATATGAGATTTAATGTCCTCTATGAAACCATGGCAATTTGAAATCTATGAAGTAGGAGAAAATCTAAAAGTAGGTACATAAGAATAAATACACTAGGTCAAGAAACCTTTTCATATACCTTGACTTAGGTTTTATCTAAATTAAACAAAATATATGGTGGTATCACCATCGTTTCATCAAACTGAAAACTACAAACATTTCCCAAGACAGATTCTTATTAAAGCTTTGGGAATATCTGCCTCCATGTACTGGAGGTGAATAAGGAAAGATCTAGTGCTTTTTCAGAAAAAAGAAAAAAAAAAGGATATGAATATGTTTTCAGTGCTACAATTCAAAGTGTGCAAATACATGGGAATTACATCCTGATATTTGCCCTCATTATAAAATAATGCCAGTGTGGTACATGCACTTCAGCGTTAGCCCTCTAGAGAGGCAAGGGGCCTTTGGGGGGTGGGGGTGGGGGGGAAGGTAGGCGGGAAGGGTGGTGGTTATTAATACACCAACTTGGTTTTTCCAAGATACTCAAAGTGCATGCATTGTCTAGCATGGATTATAAACTCCGTAATCTGAGTCCTCAAGGAAATCCAGATTTCACCATTCTGAGTCCATTTCTCAAGTTCTTTTCCTATCACCACCCCAGGTTTGTGACGAACAATCAACTCTGCTGGTCATCTTGGAGAATCTAGGGGGTTTCAAGGCTTGGCTTTCACTGTCAGAGCTGTGGTCTCTGCTGAGCAGGCTTGGGTCCCCCTGGCTCAAATCAAGCTTCTGACGCTCTGACACCTAGGGAAGAGGTGGACCGACCTCGGAGCTGGGCCCTTGTCCTCCATCCTTGGTTGGCGCTGGGGTCGGGGAGAGCCAGCCCTCGGCGGGGAAGGCATAGGCAGCCTGGTTGGCCATGGTGTACATGGTCTGCGCCGCGGCCCACAGAGGGCCCCGGAGCTGGGCCAGCCGCTGCCAGCACTGCGGGGAATAGCCTGGCTGCTTGTGCATGTGGACTATGCTCTGATAAATGGCCTCGGACATATAGCGCAGGGAGGTCACGAGGCTTTTCCGGAGTGGAGGTGGCTGGTCTTTGGGGGACCTGGATCTGGGCCGCCTGCTGCGCCCAGGGCGCCTCGGGTGGGGTCTTCTGGAGCGAGGAACCTGGGTCTCTTCGCTGGAGCTGCTCCGGCCAGACTCAAGCACCTTCGGTTTCTTGTTTTCCGAAGTCACACTGGGTTCATCTGGAGAGGACCCTACGGACAAAGCATGCAGGTTAGAGACCTGCCACATCAATTCCCAAGGACCCCCCATCCCAGGATTCTCACTATGCGCCTTCAGGTACACCCCACCTCTCCTGCGCCACACCCTCAGCTCTAGAACGAGGTGATGCTATGCCCATCTTGGGTGCTCAAATGCTCTCTGGATCCCAGAGTTTCTAAGCACCTTCAGTCGTTGGACAACCCTCTTTGTGCCCATGCACTGGGCAGGTCACCTGTTTTCTCCTTGCACACCTCGAGACCCAAAACCAAGATCCTACCTGTTCCATCGCAGGTGCGGTCCCTGGAATCCATCTTCCGCTTTCTGGAACTCTCAGAACTGGAACCGCGTTCTGAATCTGTGGATCAGGTGAGAGATTTGAGTGACTGCTTGCAACCGGTGCCCCTGCAACCTAGCCGATCCCCGACATACAAGAAGTCAAGCTCGCAACCAAAACTGGTTTGCCCGCTAGGCTTCCTAGAGTTCAGGATGGGCAAGGCCTTGCGGCCAAAGCTCACCTAGTGCCCTGCCCAGGGAGACTGAAGTATCCCCTGTCCCGTCCCTCTTCTCCAGAAAAATGAAGTCTTACCTGAAGGAGCAGTGCGCCTGTTTCTGTCTTGGGTCTCGTTTTCCTTTGAATTCTCTTTCTCATCCATCTCCGTCTCTGACCCTGGAAAAAAGAGGGAATGAGATGACTGCCCTCCTTGAGGGACACTTAAGTGTTTAATCCATCCCTCACCCGTATTTTTGGGCAAATCTCTCAATTGAGGCCCTGTAGACGCGTCCTATGCGAACTGGAGCCATACGGTTCTGGGGGATCATCGCGACAATACTCAGAGCCCTCATAGGACTGGGGTTCGTCTCCTACCACCAATCTCCAAATAAAATACCCACAAATTAGATGTCCCTGATTCCATTCCTCCTTTCCGCCCCAGACCAACAGCTCAGGCTCCTATCTGGCCTCTGGATGTGACTGTCTAAGTGGAAAGAGAAGGTCTTGCCTTTTTCTTCGGATCGTTTCTCCTCCTCATCTGAGCCCCTTTCTTCCATGGAGTTCTGTTGGAGTTGGGAAGAGACTATTTCACCTTTCCCTTCAGAGAGTATCTCCTCCACATCAGAGCTCTTTTCTTCAAAGGAGTCCTGTTGAGAGGGGTTCTGGTCAGTGGGTTGTTCCATGGAAGGGCTGTGGGGGTGCAGGTCTTCTGTGCCAGATTCCATCTGGAGCTCCAAACGAAGACCCTTTTCTCAGAGAGGTTCGGAGTGAGACTTGTCCATTGGCCGAATGAACCGGCCTTTTAGTAGAACCTCAGGGGGCGTGGCTTGTTTCTATTGACTGATTGGATTATGCCTTCTCGTGAGGTTAGGAGACTTGTTTGTACTGGAGCATCTGATACAGAACAATAAAGTGAATTTTTATTTACCGTTTAGACAATTTCATTCTGCTCAATATTTTTCCAGTCTGGAATCATCCCTTTCAAACTTCTTTCGGTGGGTGTTGGATTGGAAATGGAGCTGATAAACTTTAATGCAAGTCGTTATAAATTTGTATTTGTCTAGTAACTAGTGCAGATGCCATAAAATCAATTCTAAGAAGTAATTATTTAAGGAAATGAAAGACAATAAAAACTTCTCAGGTTTTATAACAAAAAGTTATTTACAAGTTTAAAAAATATCATTTAAAACACAGTTCATATTCACATTTTTCCAATTTACTCAAACACATTTTATTGGGGTTTTGTTTGGTCGGTTTTTGAGCCAGGATTTAAACAAAGTTCCTACATTAAAACTAATTCTTGTAACTTATGAAGTGGTATAGTCTGTCTGAAAATATCATTAAAACCAGTTACAAAATGGAAGCACATTATTCAGAACGAAATTGTAGCCACATATAAAAACTTATTTTTCTATCAATTCCAAACAAAAGGAAAATGATTCACAATCAATTGGAAAAAAATTGAAAAAACAATTCACAGGTTAATAAACTCATATGATGAGTAGTATGTTACATTGTATACAGTGTTGCTAATAACAAAGTAATTGCAAATTAAAATGCCACCATGATTTCATGTCCAAGCAAAAATTCAAAGTTACCCTGTATGACTATGAAGTGGGAACTGGAGATTCTCCTCTAAAGTTAGAGTATTTTGTCTTAACCAGTTCACAGGAACTGAACCTGAGGATTCATGAAAAAGATGTTTTAGCAATTCAACTCCTCATTTTCTGTTTAATACTGCAAGGAGTGTGTTCCTGGGAGCACTGATAGTGGAAAGAAAAACGTAAATGTTCAACAATAGGCTCAGAAATTAAAACCAAACAGTCCAGCGCATTGACACAAATGAATTACAAACAGTGGTTTGAATTCTGCTGTCTGTTTCCCAGTGCTGTGCTTTGGAACCAACAACGTCTAGGACCTAATGGGTAGCATAGGCTGTAAGGGATTGTGCCATAGTGAGCTTGGAGGCCTCCTTTGGTAATAACGCTGCTGAGGCACAAACTGCAACAAGGAACCAGGTGACTCGGCATGAAAAGACAGGAAAGAAAGAGATTCCCGGAATCAGCTGGGTGACTCACTGTTTGGCTATTTCCTGAAACGTGGGAGTACCCTTTGGGATGACTCTGAGGCACCTCCTAGGCCACTGGAAGTCAATTCAGATCGAGGGAGTACAAATGCCCGGTCATGTTCTGCTCGGGGAGTGCCTTTGAAGAGAGAGAAAGGGTAAGCTACAAAATAAATAGAATCTAATGAAAATACAATACAAACACAATCAACAGAAAAATATCACACAGCTGGCAAAAAAAAAAAAAAAACATGATCATAATGGATATTAAGAGAAAGAAAAGAGAATTCTGCCATAAACAGGAAAGAAACTGCCAACATATCCTATGTCTATCTGCTGTTGTTGTGTTTAGTCCCAACACCCCATCAGATCTAGAATCTGCTGGGGAGCTGTCCCATAGTTTGGAAGTCTCCTCTGTTAATAGCATCGCTAAGGAAAAACCATGGGACAAGGCACAATTCCACTTGGGCAGGAAAAGAAAGGAAAGAGATTCCTGGAACCAACCCAGTGACTCACCGTTCGGTGATTCCCTGAAACTGGGAAGGACTCTTTGGGATGACTCAGAGGTCACTCCTAGGCCACCAGAAATCAAAAATATAGTTTTATTTCTGGAAGCTTCTGACTCAATATTTTCACACTCATTCTATACCTTCCATGTAGTTGCCCAGTAAAACACAAGTCAGACAAAAATAAAATTATATAAAAAGAAAAGTTCACGGAGACTCACTGAACATAAGTTGACTTCTTCCCATTGCCCTCTTGAGAACCCAAACAACCCCAAGATCTAAGACAACCTGAACCCCTGTGAAATCCTATATGGAAGACTCATTCTGAGGACAGCTGTCCGGGTCAATCCAGAAAGTCTCTATCAGGTTCAATATTTCCCACTGTTGGAATGGAAATATCAAGACCAGAACAGTTCCAAACCTGACTCAGTTTCTCAGAGACATCTGAAAGATTACTAGGTGTTAATTGGGTTTATGTTACACCTCTTCCACAGGACCGGAAGCTGTTAAGCTAGACTTGGAAGTGGCCACACCAAGTCCTAGTGACCTCCCCCACGGCGGCAAAGGCCCAAGGTTTCAGCCCCCGGATTCACACAACCAGACTGAAAAGAGCTCCTCCCCCTGAGGAACAAAACCCCAATGAAACAGAACGATCACAGGCCCCAGCATACAGCTGTGAACCCCTGGAAGGCCTCTGTTTCCTTTTCAGAAAGCAATCCAGTGATAGCCCCTCCTTGTGTTTATAGATCTTGAAAAACTGATTTTCAGCTTTGCCATTTTCCTTGCATTTGGCTGGGTGATTTCTCTCCTGTTGGCACTTATCACCCTTTTTGTATTGTGACTTGGTCCCCTGGTATTCCAGAGATCACCTCACCAGGGCATTTTGGGCATTTCAGAAGTGGCCCGGATCTGACTCCAGTAGGCTCACTTCCTACTAATAATCGTGTACACCTTAAGACGACTCCTGAAGCTGCTCTTCCCAGGCACCCCTATACACCACCTTTTTATTTCCCCTTCTGGGTTTGACTTCTATTGGGCACTCCTGAAAGACATAAATTACCTGGAACCTCAGTTACCCCTGAGGCCCCTACACTACCAGAGAAAATACATATTAGGACTAACCTGGGACAAAGTCCTCCTAGGGGACTCTCAAGACTATTCACCACAAGAAGCCCGTCAGCTGTTGAACTTAGACCCTATAGAGTCTTAGTTCAATAGGCCTGCTGTATCTTCTGATCTTTCTCATTGTGCTTGCCCACCTTCTGTTCTGTATATTGTCACAAAATGAATTCACACCCTGCCTCTCCTTCTCTGAATATGACGTTCTTCCTTATAATTACTGGACTCCGCTTTTTCCCTTTCATTTCTCCATATCCCCACCACCCACTGACACTATAAATCAGGTTGCAAAAATAACTAGTACAACTGATGGTTGGATATCCACCAAGGGAACTCCAGACCTAGAGGAACGCTACCTCTTGGCTGTCCCCTTCTCTACCAAACAATTATACAGTCTATCAGGCCAGTGTTATGGGAATGGTTATCTTTTCTCCAGAAGTCAAAAGCAGGTGGACCCTTACTCATTTGCCTCAGATCTAGCTGGCCGTGTAACCACCACCTCCAAGCTCTTGGGAAAGGCACAACTTTGTTTCATAAACTTGTATGGATGGGGACACATCTTGGGCTGGTTAAATGACTTTCTTTGTAACTATACTCTCAATTTCAATCAGATTTGCCTGGAATGGGGTTCCTGGCCAGAAGGAAAGGAACCTTATACACATAAAGGTAATTTTACTTTGTGTTAGGAAAGTTGGGGAAAATGCAACAAAAGACTGTGTTTATGAGGACCACCTCCCAATAAACAGCTCCACCCTGGGAACTAAGTATGAAGACATTGGTGTGACCACTGAACTACTACATAGCTTATCCTCCCAACGAGTTTCTCCCCCAAAACATGATATAGTCCAATTAATGTTCAGAAATCTGTCATGCCAATCCCCCATTACACTCATAATGAGTCAGAACCCAGATTCTCCTCTTTGCATATAGATGATGAATTCTTTGAAGTTTAGCCTTCACAATGTAATCCTAGACTCTGGGATCCCAGACTATTTCCAGAGGAAAGCCCCCAACAAGTCAAGATCTGGCTCTGGGGACACACAAAGGGGGTATCCTTAAGGGGCATGGGATTCTCATTTCCATGTGGTACTGAGGTATATATAGATCTTCCCATGTACTGGAGGGGCACCTGCAAAGATTATTCCTGGGGTCCCAGAGACATCCATTTATGACTCTAAAGGACTTGCCTCCTCAGGGAACATTCCCAATCTTGGATCATTCCTCAAGGAAGCCCTAAGACCTGTCCAGGAGAGACAGAGAGGAGCCACTGATTGCTGGAGGCATGGTGGTGGTACATGCTGATGATAATCCTGTTCTTGAAAGGCCTGAAATTATCCATAGTTTTTCTGGTTTGCAGGCATACCCCTCTTGGACAGGAGCATTCGCAACCTGACCATCTTGGTCCAGGAATCTTGGAAGGCCACAGAGGCAAAACCGTGGTCAAGGGCTCCCTAGTGAAGGTACAAAATAGAAGGGCCCTTGATGTTATGACCCCAGCTGAGGCCAGGTGAGTCTGTGTAACTGAGACTTGCTGCTTTTGTTTTAGTACCTCCAACTCAGTTGAAGAAGATCTTCAAATTCTAAAGAAAAGCATCAGATTGAAAGAGGATTTAAACGGAGAGCAGTCAGAGCCCTAGCTGGCTTTTGAGCCTCATCTCGTCTATAAGCTTAGAGCCCATGGGTGTGGCAGTTGCCCTTTTTGGGACCATTAGTTATGATAGCCTTTGTTTATTATTTGGCTCCTGCGGCATTAACACATTATCTAACTTCGTCTCCCAACAGATTCAAAGGATTCATGTAGCCACATGATGCTACAACAAGGATACCAGCTGGTCTGCACAAGGAAGATGCTGAAACAAACCACCTTATCATTCCGTGGGCACTGTCTATCCCACAAACGCACCCTGACAGAGAACGGGCTTTGGGACCCGGGCCCCCACATTGCCCCTGCCCAGCCTGAAGAAGCCAGAGCAGTTGCCACCCCTTTCCCCAATGGCCTGGGTTCTCATGACCCAAGATGGGGATAGTCAATCAGTCAGATATGAGCAGGATGTTAAGGAGCAAGCAGAGGGGAGAATGTGGAGCCCTGTGCCAAGGGCAAAGATGCTGAGCCTGAACCACTGTCATCTCTGGAACTGACTGAGCCCCGCTGTAACTCTTCCTAAGAGCTGCCCTGATTCATACCAGCCAGCTCCCTGACCCCATATGAGGGAAAAATAACCACCCCAGTGCTCATCCTATAGTGCCCGAACCAGTCCCCTTATGCCACCCTTTCAGGAGGAATTTTTTTTGTCTCGAGACTATAAAAATTTGCTCTAAAAAAAAAAAAAAAATTTGCCCTTAATCCGGGAAAAGCGTCAACTCTCCCTGGTCTGACAGGAGGTCAGCCTGCTATGTTTGCAGTACCCACATTATCTCTGCTGTTTCTTCTTAATAAACTGACTCCCTTCTGAAATGCTTGGTCTGGAAATCCTTTTCACATCCTGTGCTCTGACCACGGCATTTTAGATGTAAAATATATTGTTAAAATTACATAGTCACACACTTCCCTGGCAGTCCAGTGGTTAAGAGTCTACCAATGCAGGGGAGGCAGGTTCCATCCCTGGCCTGGAAAGATTCCACATGCCCGGGAGTGGGGATGGGGTGAGGTGGTGGTGTGCAGTGGGGTGGGGGGTGGAGTGGGAAGAGTAATTAAGCCAGAGCACCAAAACTACTGAAGCTCATGAGCCTAGAGCCCCTGCCAGCAACCAGAGAAGCCACCACAATGAGAAGCCCAAGAACCACAACTAGAGAATAGACCTTGCTCACCTCAACTGGAGAAAAGCTGATGCAGCAATGAGGTCTGAAACAGATAAAATTAAATAAATAAATAAAAATTACATAGCTATATTCGTATTATTTTAATATCATGTGTATGTGTGTGCTAGGTTGCTTCAGTTGTCTCTGACTCTTTGCAACCCCATGGCCCCATAGCCTGCCAGCTTCCTCTGTCCCTGGGATTTTCCAGACAAGAATATTGACATGGGTTGCCATTTACTTGGAGATGGAACACATTTCCATCTCCAGTACTCTTGCCTGGAAAATCACAAGGATGGAAGAGCCTGGTAGGCTATAGTCCCTGGGGTCGTGAAGAGTCAGACACCACTGAGCGACTTCACTTTCACTTTTCACTTTCATGCATTGGAGAAAGAAATGGCAACCCACTCCGGTGTTCTTGTCTGTAGAAACCTGGGGACGGAGGAGCCTGGTGGGCTGCCTTCTATGGGGTTGCACAGAGTTGGACATGACTTAAGCGACTTGGCAACTGCAGCAGCAGCCATTTCCTACTCCCTGGAATCTTCCCGACCCAGGGATCGAACCCTCGGCTCTTAGGTCTCCAGCATTGGCAGTCAGGTTCTGTACCACAAGTGCCACCAGGAAAGCCATGGTTTTAAATGTTATAGAAATTGGCAAAACCTAATTGTAGCACGTTGTTTCAGATGTATACATTTGAGAAAAAAGTGGAAAGTATGAAGTAATGGTAAACACCTGTAAAACATTCCATCCAATCACCGGGGCGGGATTGGTGATTAGGTTAAGATGATGGGATTATCTGGAGGGCACGGCCAGAGGGTTCAGAGACAGTATAAAGCCCAGCAGAAGAAGAAATTCTAGTCTGCAGTTGCTTCTTCAGTCATCTTGGTGAACACTCTGTCTCCAGTGGTTTTGTCCAGTGTCCACGTATTTGATCGGCTCAGGACAGACGGCAAGGACACAGTTTAGTTCTGATTTCTCCTTGAGAACTCAGGGAATTCCTCAGAGAAATTGCTGAGCGGGACAAATCTATTGAGGACCAATTTGAGTGTTGAGGTGAGGATTAGTTAATTGTTAAATAGCATTTCTTGACAACGCGCCTTATTTACAAAATACTTCCAAAATGATAATTTTTAGATGAAAGTCAAACTTTTTAAAGAATCGTTACTTGGAGACTGATTTGTGTGTGTGTGTGTGTGTGTGTGTGTGTGTTGGTTGGGTGGTTGGATTATCAGTAATGGAGCGCTGTTGTCTTTGAGCAAGGGCTTTTAAAAACTGTGAGTTATTAACTTCTCTTTATCCTGGTGTACTGAGGAAAACTAGTTTGCAGGTGATTTAAATTAAGGACCCTGAATATTTTTAATGCATTTTTTTTTTTTAAACAGGGTCTATTTTTACAGCAGTTTTTAGCTCATGGCAAAAATGAGCAAGAAGCTCGAACATTTCCATGTACCCCCTCCCCCACTCATGCAGATCCTCTCCCACTGGCAATATAGACTTAAGTATTTTAAACATAGTATATAATCGCAAAGTTGTACGGTCATGTGTCTATCATAGTGAATACCAAAGACCAAATTATATCATATTTCTTTTTTTTTTTTCAGTTCTACCAGTTTATTGCTACCAACCCATCTCCCTCCACCCTCGTGCACGCATGCTCAGTCATGTAACCCCATGTACTATTGCCCGCCAGGATCCTCTGTCCATGACTTCTCCAGGCAAGAGTACTGGAGTGGGCTGCCATTTCCTTCTCCATATCATATTTCTTAATTTCTACACATTGGATATAACTTGGAGTGTGACGGAATGGTTAACAACCTCTAGAACATTCCATCCAATCAGGAGAGGTGGGCGGGGCTTTGTTACCGTGTGATTAGATTAGGATGATGGCGTTACCTGGAGCATCTGGCCAGGGTGTCCAATGATTAAGACTCTGTGCTTCCATGGGAGGTCAAAAAAGAAAAATATGAGATATTGAGTTACTCATTTATCTTTATCCAGTGTGTTTAGCAGAACATATTTGGAGCAGGTTGAAATTCAGGACCCTGACCATAAACCTGTAAGCAATGTGGAGCCGCACATCAGGGGCTGTGGTGGAGGCCAGAGTTGCTTTTTCCTTTTAGAAATTTTATCTTATATTTTTGTTTTTTTTGCCTCTTCCCATGGAAGCGCAGAGTCTTAACCATTGGCCTGCCAGGAAGTCCCAGAGATGAGTTATTCTAACTTAATTTGTGTTTCGGAAGTGCTTCCTCAATACTTGAAATTGGTCATTGAAAATATGAAGAGGAAAACGCTTTATTCTAGACCATCAAATATGCCAGTCCCATGATCAGATATACCATGTGCTGACCCTTTCTTTCCTGTTCCTGGCAGAACTGTCTTTTCTTTTTCTTAATATAATCCATTATGGTAAATTGTATTTACTTCTTATGACAGCTTGTGGAATAGGATATTTTCCCATCGCAATCTACTTGTATTTCCATTATATGCTATTAATTTTTTAGTCAACCCATTCCATCTTTTCAAAGAAGTCCCCTGAGAGAGGGGCTTCCCAGGAGACTCAAGGGTAAAGAATCTACCTGCAATGCAGGAGACATGGGTTTGATCCCTAGTTTGGGAAGATCCCCTGAAGGAGGAAATAGCAACCCACTCCAGTATTCTCCCCTGGAGAAACCCATGGACGGAGGAGCCTCACAGGCTACAGTCCATGGATCAGAAGAGTCAGAGAGCACTGAGGGACTAACGTTTTCACTATATTGTTTAAATGAAGTAGTTATACGTGTATCTTTCTAAAGTCATAGGGAATGGCAAAGACCAAATCAGACTGCATTTTCTCAGGTTTATACTTCGAAATAAAGTGGGAGTGTGAAAGAATGATAAAAACGCAATACAACATTCTATCCAATCAGGTTAGGTGGGCGGGGCTTTGTCTCGTGATTAAGTGAAGGAGATGGGGTTATTGGGAGGGCGTGGCCAAGGGCAAGAGCGTGGCCAAAGTGGGGGGGGGGGCGGGGGGCGTCCTAAGACAGCATAAAGGCCAGCAGAAGGCATTCTGGTCAGTGGTCTCTTCTCTCTTCATCAAGATAACCGCTCTGTCTCCAGTGGTCTTGCCCAGTGTCCATGTATCTGAGCGGCTCTAGACAGACTGGCAAAAGCACAGTTGAATTCTTTTCTCTTTGGGGGGCCTCAGTTTGTCCTCAGCAAACTAGCAGATTGGGAAAACTCTTCAGAGGTCCATTTTCAGGCATTGAGGTAAGGATTAGTTAATTCTTTGATAGAATTTCTAGTACAGTGCTGATTCACAAAATACTTCTGAAATGTTAATTTTTAGATGAAGGTCAAAATTTCTGTGCAATGTCGTGTTAATGTCTTGTATACAGTACAATGTTTCAGTTATATAAATTTATATGTATTCTTTTTCATATTCCTTTCCATTACAATTTGTAATAGGATATTGAATATAGTTTCCTGTACTATACAGTAGGACCTTGTTGTTTATCCATTTTATATATAATAGTTTGCATCTGCTAACCCCAATCTTTCACTTCATCCCTCCCTCACCCCTTGTCACCCTTGGCAACCACAATCTCTTCTCTATGTCTGTGAGTCTGTTTCATAGATAAGTTCACTTGTGTCGTATTTTAGATTCCACATATAAGTGAAATCATAAGATATTTGTCTTTCTGACTTACTTCACTTGTGTGAGTATCTCTAGGTCCATCCATATTGCTACAAATGGCATTATTTCATTCTTTTTTTATGCCTGAGTAATACTCATATTTACCACATCTTCTGTATCCATTCATCTGTGGATGAGTATTTAGGTTGTTTCCATGTCTTGGCTATTGTAAATAGTATCACCTTCAGTTCAGTTCAGTTCAGTCACTCAGTCGTGTCCGACTCTTTGCGACCCCATGATTCGCAGCACACCAGGCCTCCCTTGTCCATCACCAACTCCCGGAGTTCACTCAAACTCATGTCCATTGGGTCGGTGATGCCATCCAGCCATCTCATCTTCTGTCGTCCCCTTCCTCTCCTGCCCCCAAACCCTCCCAGTATCAGGGTCTTTTCCAATGAGTCAATTCTTCGCATGAGGTGGCCAAAGTATTGGAGTTTCAGCTTCAGCATCAGTCCTTCCAATGAACACCCAGGACTGATCTCCTTTAGGATGGACTGGTTGGATCTCCTTGCAGTCCAAGGGACTCTCAAGAGTCTTCTCCAACACCACAGTTCAAAAGCATCAATTCTTCAGCGCTCAGCTTTCTTCACAGTCCAACTCTCACATCTGTACATGTATCACCTTATTTTTCATTAATTGGTACTCTGTTCCTAGTAGTAGAATATGTACATATACTTTGAATAAAAGGTAGCAGGTGAGATGGTAGGCAGAGAAGAGGGATGGGGCTTGACTGTCCTGTACGTGGGAAGTTCTAGGAATGTGTAAAATTCAAAGGTCTAAAATTAAGTGTCTAAAATAAAATTTAATTTTCTTTTCTCCACAGAGAAAGAGAATATCTGGGGTAAAACCAGCAGCGATGGACCCCAGCAAACTTTCCATGGAACAGGGTAAAGCATTCCTAAAGGAGATCGGGATCCCACAAAGAGATGTAAGTACTCAAGGCTTTAGGTCAGGCAAGTAAGCTGTTGAGAAATAAGGTGGACTTCCGCTCTGGTGTCAGTGCTAAGGCAGGCTTTCCTGTGCACAGGGGTGAAATTCAGTGATGAACAACATGGGTGTATGTAGGAAAGGGTGCTTGGAGATTGAGTTCAATCACATGACCAGTAATTCAATCACTCAAACTCAATCAAAAATCGAGTTTCTATCTGATGGAGACAAAAGAGAACCAACATGCTATGGCTCTGGTTCTTCAGTTCTCACTTGGGGATACCTAGTATTCCCTTAACACCCCATGTTCACCCCCTGCTGCCTGTTCCCTGGAGATAATGAGAAAACTTATTATGAGGTTGGAGGAAAGAATATTTACACTCAGACTAGCATTACATCAAAGACCTTAGGAAACTGGGAGTCTTATTCATCTTCTGTAATTCCAAGGTTTCTAACTGAGTGCAGAACTCAGATTGTGTGTTGACTCTCTTTTGTCTCCATCAGCTCGACTTGATGACAGAGAAATGGGTAGTTGATGCTTCCGTGGAGGTTCTGCTACGGTTCCCTCTGTTGCCAGGAGAGGACCCAACTGCCCGCTGTGTCCCCGACAAGAAATATCAGCCTCCATTGCACCAGCCTCACGGAGCTCCACAGAGACCTGGAGTCCAAGAGGAGAGGTAGGTCAGACATCAGATAGTGATGTGGGTAGAGCCTAGAGGCATTCCTAAGGGCACAAATGTAGCTGTAGATTTGTTTGCATAGATTAAAAAAAATTTTTTTTGGAGTATAATTGCTTTACAATAGGTCAGTTTTTGCTGTATAGCAAAGTGAATCAGGCATATATATGCATATGCATGCCCTCTTCCTTGGGTTTCCCTTCCATTTCGGTCACCACAGAGCTTTGAGTAGAGGCCCCCGTGTTATACAGTAGGTTCTCATTAGTTATCTATTTTATACATAGAATCAGTAGTGTATATGTGTCAGTCCTAATTCCTCCCTCCAATAGACTTTAAAACAATTATTTATTTAGTTATTGGCTGTACTGGGTCTTGGATGCTGCGGGCTTTTCTGTAGTTATGGTGAGCGGTGTGTGTGTGGGGATACTCTTTCTAGTTGCGGTGCATGGGCTTCTCTATGGCAGAGCACAGGCTTTAGGGCATTCCAGCTTAAACAGTTACAGCCCTTGGGCTCTAGGCAAAAGAGTTATGATGCACAGGCTTCGTTGCTCCACAGCATGTGGGATCGTCCCGGACCAGGGATTGAACCCGTGTCTTCTGCCCTGGCAGGCGAATTCTTCCCTACTGAGCCACCAGGGAAGCCCCTCCCCCCACCATAGACTTTTGACTTGTGTGTGTCCCTCAGCACAGCACAGCCTCAGCCTGGTGTGAGTTTACACATATATGTGAGCTTGTGCAAGCACCCTCAGACTGCTTGTTCATCTGCAGCTTTATGCAGAAGCCTCTCCTGAGTATTGACCTATGGTTGTTGGGATCATGTCTGAAATTTCACAGGTGTTCATTAATTTACATGTTGAATCTCTGCAAAGTTTTATCAGAAGAACTGGCAGGTTGTCTCAGTAAGAAGTTGTCATGTGAAAGCTGTGAATTTTCTGAAAATATGTGGGGAAAAATTCCATCGTTGTTGGCTGCCTCTGTTTTGGCTTTAATAAATATTGGTAGATGCTTAAATGTTGGAGGGAGTGCCTGGCTAAAAACCTAAAACTCAGGCCCAAGTTTATGTTGAAATTCTCAGGGAGAAACATTAGAAGTAGCCCTGATCATAGCCAAGTCATCAAGATCAGCCATTCAAGGTTGCAAATCTAATTTCCCTGTTTGTTAATAAGAGGACTCATCTCAGGCAGTGTCCTACTCTGGAACTAAGGAATGATGGGAAAAGATGACACATTTCACAGAATGGGACATGGATTCATGAGTAGACTAACTCATAGAGAGTATGTCTTAGTGATCACTGAGCCCCTCATTCATTCAGAAGTAGGGATATGATGGGTTTCTGTCTTTATGTTTGTTGCTCAGTTTATGCTTTGTCTTTGTTTATGTTCAGTTGCTCAGTCGTGTTTGACTCTTTGTGACCCCATAGACTGCAGCATGCCAGGCTTCCCTGTCCATCACCAACTCCTGGAATTTACTCAAACTCATGTCCATTGGGTCGATGATGCCATCAACCATCTCATCCTCTGTTGTCCCCTTCTCCTCCTGCCCTCAGTCTTTTCCAGCATCAGGGTCTTTTCCATCAGGGTCTCTGTGTTTACATTTATTTTTTTTTCTTGTGACTAGAAAATCCAACAGTCAACTCCCAAGGAAGAATGCCCAGAAGCCCCAGGAGGTGAGGCAGATAAAAAGTCACTACATTCACCAACTGCCCCAGAGACCCACTATGGCTCAGAATGTGAAGAAGTTACCAGGGGGACCTGCGGAGCGGAGGACTACTTTCTCAGACGAGAATAACAAGGTAGGTGGAAGCTAGGATGTTTCAAGAACCAGAGTGTCTGCATGCATGCCAGAGAGTGGATTTTACTGTGGAAATGTTTGCAGGATCTTAGTTCCCCAAGTAAGGATTGAACCCCTGCTTGGGGCGATGAACGTGCCGAGTCCTAACCACTGGACCACCAGAGAACTCAGAAATGTCTGTGTCTTATGACTCAGATGTTCTTACCTATCCAAGGCTGTCTTGGTTTGTAGAATCCTCACCAGGGCAATTGACCCATCAGCTCCTCTGAGGAGCAACTTTATTCAGTGTTCAGTGTCATGTCAAGCTGGGTGTTTGTCCAACGCACAAACCTGGTTCATTTTTATTACCTTTAGACACTAGATTCTTTTCTCCTTGATCTCTCTCTAAAATGCTCTGTGGGCAGCACCATCAGTTCAGTTCAGTCGCTCAGTCGTGTCTGACTCTTTGTGACCCCGTGGACTGCAACACACCAGGCCTCCCTGTCCATCACCAACTCCTGGAGTTTACTCAAACTCCTGTCCATTAAGTCGGTGATGCCATCCAACCATTTCATCCTCTGTTGTCCCCTTCTCCTCCTGCCTTGAATCTTTCTCAGCATCAGGGTCTTTTCAAATGAGTCAGTTCTTCACATTAGGTGGTCAAAGTATTGGAGTTTCAGCTTCAGCATCAGTCCTTCCAATGAATATTCAGGACTGATTTCCTTCAGGATGGACTGGTTGAATCTCCTTGCACTATAGTTATCTCAAATTTCCTGGCAGCTCTAGTCCATGTCTTCTATCCCAAGTCAATATCCAACTTCAAAAACCTGTCCTTATGCAGCTGACCCTGAAAGAATGCAAGAATTAGGAGCAGCAAACCTTAGTCAGTGGAAAATCCAAATATGACTTTAGAGTCAGCCCTGTGGTCCATTATACTTGCAGTTGGTTCCCCATCTGAGAATTCAACCAACCTTAGATTGTGGTTGTCCTACAGTACGTGTGTGTGAGAAATATCTGAATGTAAATGGATCTGCCCCATTTCAACCCATGTCGTTAGAGTCAACTGTATTAACCTTTGAAATTTGCCTGTGGGGACTTCCGTGGCAGTCCCGTGGTTAAGACTCCAAGCTTCCAGTGTAGGGGGCGTGGTTTCGATCCCTGGTCAGGGAACGAAAATCCCACAGGCTATGTGGTGTGGCTTTTAAAAAGTTGAAAAAACTATAAAATAATTTTTGAAAAAAAATTGCTTGCAATTTCTGCTAACTCCACACTCCTCCCCCACCCCCAGGTGAAGTGCAGAAACTGTGGTGCTTTTGGGCATCTGGCCACCAGTAAGTGGTGCCCCATGAAGTCCTGGGCTGGGGCCATTGCTCCACAGCCTTTGAGCTCCAAGAAGAAGGAGAATCTGGAACCGAGGAGACCCCAGGACTTCCAGACTCCAACGTTCTTTAATGAGGCTGTCAGAGAGCAGGAACCAGAACCGAGGTGAGGAATCCTGGAATTCAGAATGATTTGGGGTGGAGGGACACCCTCAGAGCTCATTCTAGTCCTGAGAATCACAATGGGGGAAGGGCCAGCTGCTCTCTTGAAAGGATGGAGAGAACCACCTGAGAGTGTTCAAGGATGAGACCTCAGGAGGGGAAGAGGTGCTTCCCGGGAGCGGAAACTGTCTCTGAAATGGTGGAAGGACTTGCCTTTGCAAAGGTCTCAGAACCTTGACCGCCTTCCTCACCCCAAAACAGGGGCTAGGACCGGGCTCCAGGGCTGCTCTTGGTTCCTGGTCAGTGGTGAGGACAGAAAGGTGGGGGCATCCGGCCACTTAACATGAACTGTTCTGCAGGCAAGAGGTGCAGCAGAGAAATGCTGTTCCTCAGATGCACCCAGTGAGTTGCCAAGGGAAGAGGCAGAGACCCTGGCAGGAGCCTGAGGATTTGCATGCCTTTATGAGGGTGAGTCTTGCCCAAGACCCCTGCTCTGTTTCTCCCTTCTATCCCCCCTTGTGCTTCTATGTGATATAGTACTCTTGCTTGGAAAATCCCATGGACGGAGGAGTCTGGTATGCTATAGTCCACAGGATTGCTAAGAATCACGACTGAGCGACTTCACTTCACTTCATGCCTCTCATGTGTGCAAGGTCATGTTAAACCCGGGCTGGCCGCTAGGTGTCCTGTTTTTTGTTTTCATTTTCTATATTTTTCAGGTTCCGTTCCGCCCCCCCCCCCCACTATGGGTTGTGGAATCCAAAATCCTGGTCCCACTTTATTTTAATTTTTTTCTCTCTTTTATGCAAGTAGGCCAGCAAAAGCTAGTGGAGGCATTTCAGCACTGGTATTGTTCAGTCGCTAAGTCATGTCTGACTCTTTGCCACCCAATGGACTGTAGCATGCCAGGCTTCCCTGCCCTTCACCATCTCCTGAAGTTTGCTCATATTCAGGTCCATTGAGTTGGTAATTCTATCCAACCATCTCATCTTCTGTTGTTTCTTCTCCTCCTGCCCTCAGTCTTTCTCAACATCAGGGTCTTTTCCAATGAGTTGGCACTTCGCATCAGGTGGCCAACATTATGGAGCTTCAGCTTCAGCATTAGCCCTTCCAATGAATATTCAGGGATAATTTTAGCATACAAAGTGTTTTATCAGATGCCTTCTCTGACTTCAAGTCCAGATGAGGCAACTTTTAACTTGCAATTACTCTCAGTTGTCCTCAAAAAGATAGTTGCTATCGACATTCTCCACATTGCATAGGAAAATGTTTCTACCATTGACCTTAACAACAGACAATATGAGGGAAGTTTTCTTGGCCATAACATATGGGCAAAAACCTCAGATTGGTATTGTAATTTTTCCCCTTGACCACCCCTGAGGTGGATTTCTCTGTGAATGTGTAATGATGATTTATTTGCATGTCTTTTCTGTGAAATTTAATTTCGCATGTGTTGTCTGTGTCTAATTGGGTTGTTCCTCTTCCTGTTGTAGAAAAAAACTCCTAGCATATATTTATTTTCTGTCTGTCGTATTTCATTTTATTGTATGTATATTACACATATATAATTATATTGTATTAGTCTGCCAGCTAATACAACATTTGTCCCGAATTGCTTATGATCTTCCTGTTTTCTATTTTTTTTTTCATTTATTTTTATTAGTTGGAGGCTAACTACTTTACAATATTGTAGTGGTTTGTGTCATACATTGACATGAATTAGCCATGGATTTACATGTATTCCCCATCCCGATCCCCCCTCCCACCTGTTTTCTATTACTATATGGTTGAAACAATCTGTGCCCTATTGTATTCAGTTGAATAATTCTGACTCCTGACGTATCTAATGAGGTTCCCTCTCCCACAGCAACCCACCCGGCCGATGCCTGTCCAAACGTCCAGGAGGAGACCTGTCCTAGGCCCTGTTCTCATGGGTCAGCCACTGGCCCAGATCCCCAAGAAGAGATGACTCTGCCCTTGAACTGAGTGCTTGTGGACCCAAGACACGAGGTGGACACTAATATCTCACCCACCCAGCCATGCAGACCTTCTGCCTTGAGGCCCCTCTCATGGCCGAGTTAATAGCCAGCAGGCCTGATGGTGTCCCGTGGGATATTCCACTCCAACCGGCTTGCCCCGGGTTGTGTCTGTGACCTCTGGGCACAAGGCTAATGTCCTGACGTGGGCTCAAAGCCCAACCCCCAACATGCTGCACAGTAGTGTGCCCAGAACTCTCAATGCAGCATCCAGGGATGCTGAGAGGTCTTCCTAGATCACCATGCAGACTTGCCAGAATCTCTCACCAAAAGGCAAGACTTGGCTTGTCTTACAGCTTCCAGCCCCATTCTCATCCACCCACTCTGGGGCTGCCAGGCTCTCCCATGTCCCCTCAGTACATCTGGACTTAGATCCTAACAAGCACCCATGTGACCAGGAAGACACCAGCCCTGATGCCCAGCTTTTTTCCTGGCTGCACTCTGCGGCATGTGAGATCTTAATTCCCTGACTGGGAACAAACCCTTGCACCGCCCCCCCCCCCCCCCCAGCATTGGGAGAATGGAGTCTTAACCACTGGATGCCCCCAGGGAAGCCCTTTCATGCCTGCAGGCTCCACCCAACTCAGCCCTGTCAAGATCTGCAGTGTTCCCAGTGGGGGGAAGGAGACGGGGGGGGGGGGGGGGGGGGGGGGGCGCGAACTGAGAAGTAGCACTGAAACGTGTATATTACCATGCATAAAATAGATAGCTAGTGGGAAGTTGTTGTAGAACACAGGGAACTCAACCCAATGCTCTGTCACACCCTAGAGGGGTGGGATGGGGTGGGGACGTGGGAGGGGGTTTCTAGAGGCAGGGTACATATTTAGACTTACAGCTGACTGATGTTGTGTGGCAGAAATCAACACAACCTTGTAAAGGAATTATCCTCCAGTTAAAACTAAAAAAAAAAAAAAAACAAGAAAACCAGATCTGGAGTGTCTCCAATCCCCACCATAAGTGTTTCTGGTCAGCCAGACAGAACTGTCTTTATAAGATGGGATGAGAGCTGGCCAAGCTCCAACCTCAGGTGCTTCCTCCTCTCAAGAAGTCTACACTTGTTGGTCAGGACCCTCACGTCAGAGAGGAATCTGAGGGACAGGTGTGTCCTCGTCTCTTTCTCCCCTGAGTGACTGTGTGACCTTTCCCCTCGCCCCCGTGGAGGGAGGCTCAACTTCAAGTCTCATGAGACTTGAGTGGCGGAGAACTGGGAAGATGAGTCCCTGAGAGCAGTGAATCAACACTGCCCCAGTTGGCACTTGCCCCTGCAGATTCTGGAACTCCAGACATGACTGGGGACCGAGGGAAAAACACTGCCTTGAGATTTTGTAAATTTATGTTCTATTTTAAATGGAGCTTGCAAAATTATCATCAGTAGTCCTTTGTAAGTTAGCTATGTGAGAAGTGGAATACAAAGAAACTCTGTTATAATGTCAATAGAAAGCTATGAAATTCATCCGTGTGGATGAGTAAATGACTAAAATATGGGTAACTGGGCAAAAGCCCTCTTCATGATTTTGGAAAATGTCTGAAGAATTTCAGTGGAAGTTCTCTTCACTTGGTTAAGGGCAATTATTTTCTTAACTTTGTACAGTTTGTAAACAAAAACCATTGTAATGTTATTTTTTGGATTGATTTCTTTAAGTATTAATAAAATGCTCTGAAATAGAATGTATATTGTTGGTGTTTTGATTTTTGTCACCTCAAGTTAATTTTCTTTATTTTTCTTCATCAAATTCTCTTAAGTAAAGAGGATCTTGGTACCTGCAGTGAAGTCCAGGGACTGTAGCTTGTAAGAAATACAAATCTTTAGCTGCAAGCGAGCACTCTCAAACTAATATCTTGAGTCTTATTAACAATTCCAGGTGTTTCATATGTAGTTTGATAAGCACAAAAATAAACTGGACCTGACTTTGCACATCAGAATCACATGGTGAGCTTTAAAAGTTGTAATGACTGGTTCCTGCTCCCAGGGATATTTCCTTACTGGGTTTGGCATGGTGTGAGACGATTGGGATTTCCCAGGTGGTGCAGTAGTAAAGAATCTGTCTGCCAATGCAGGAGACACCTGAAATGTGGGTTCAACCCTTGGGTTGAAAAGATGCCCTGGAGTAGGAAATGGCAAGCCACTCCAGTATTCTTGCCTGGAAAATCCCACTGACAGAAGAGTCTGGCAGGCTATAGTCCATGGAGGCTCAAACAGTAGGACACGACTGAGCACACACACACACATACACACATGAAAATATTGGAAATATGAATATTGGTCTCTTCCCCCTCGCTTCTTGGCACTGAGCTTGTAGTTCAGTTCAGTCGTTCAGCCATGTCCGACTCTTTCCGACCCCATGGACTGCAGCACGCCACGCCTCCTTGTCCATCACCAACTCCCGGAGTTTACTCAAACTCAGGTCCATCAAGCCCACAATACCATCCAACCATCTCATCCTCAGAGCTTGTAGACCCATGTAAATTCCTAAGTGATAAGAATACTAGTGAAAATGAACAGGACCCTCTGGTTCTTCCCCCTGTGTCCTCCGATTGCCTTTTGTCTGTGGAAAAAATGTTACCCAAAGAATATGTTTAATCAGAGAAATGAGAAAATGCAGAAACAAAGGAAAACAGTCCAACAAGATTAAAAAGTAACAGTTTGGTTATTAAGCAAAGTCAGGGACCTTTAGTTCCTTCTCAAGGGCTATAGACAATATTCTGAGCCATATCCCGTGAGCTGTCTTGTAGAGACTGAAACCCCCACCAGGTGGAAGAAGTTAAGGACATGATGACCAGACTGCAACCATGACAACAGCTGCCCCAGTTCTGAGACTGGACCTCAAAGAAATGGAAACAAACTGACCTTGTGACTGAAGATTCAGTCAGTTCAGTTCAGTTCAGTAGCTCAGTCGTGTCTGACTCTTTGCGACCCCATGAATCGCAGAACACCAGGCCTCCCTGTCCATCACAGACTCCCGGATTAGCTGTACCTAAAACAATCAAGACAGCGCTGGTCAGACCATTGAAGACCAATTTCAAGATGACTGTCAGAGCTGACTGTTGTTTGTGCATGTAGCCTCCTCCCTCCATCTATAAAAGCTCTTGCCTACTGGTTATGGGGGTGAGGAGTTAGCCTTTGGACAGGAATCCATTCTTGGATGCCCCCTGGCTGCCGGCATTCAAAATAAAGCAAACTTTCCTTTCCACCAACCTGGCCTGTTTATTGGCTTTTGAGCAGGTGAGCAGCCGCACCCCATTCTCACTTACACTAGGAGCATATTTTGTCCTATTGAGGTGACTCGAGTTGGGCTCTTGGATGGAGGCTGATCACTGGAAAGATTAAGCCGTGACTTTGTTGTTGTTGTTCAGTCACTAAGTCCTGTCTGACTCTTTTCAACCCCCCAGACTGCAGCATGTAGGCTTTCCTATCCTTCACTACTTCCTGTAGTTTGCTCAAATTCATGTCCACAGAGTCGGTGAAGCTATCTAACCATCTCATCCTCTGCTGTCCCCTTCTCCTTTTGCCTTCAATCTTCCCCAGCATCAGGGTCTTTTCCAATTGTTTGCCTCATTGCATTAGGTGGACAGTGTTGGAACTTCAGCGTCAGCATCAGTCCTTCCAATGAATATTCAGGGTTGATTTGTGTGATTAGAAACTTGTAATTTTCAGCCTGCCCTTCACCTTCCAGAGAGGGTGGAGGGTGCTAGGAATGAAGTTAATTATTGACCATGCCTCAGTGAGCAAGCCTTCATAAAATCTCAGTTCTGGGAGTATTTGGTGAATTTCCAGGTTGGCAGACACATTCACACTGGAAGGTGAAGCAGTCCAAATCCACAAGTGCCAAAGCTCCTGTGACTGGGACCCTCCCAGACCTTGTCCTCTGTGTCTATTCATCTGGCTACTCATCAATAACCTTTACCATATTGTTTCATAACAAGATAGTTTCAATGAATATTTTTCTGAATTCTATGATCTGTTATAGCAAAAATGATTTTGGCTGTGCCACATGGCTTGTGGGATCTTAGTTCCCCAACCAAGGATCAAACCCACACCCCCTGCAGTGGAAGCATGGAGTTTTAACCACTAGACCACCAGGGAAGTCTTCATAAACACAGTTTTAAGTTGGCACACCCAAGAACTTAACAAGTGCACTTTCATTAGACCTATCATCACACTGTATTTTACTTAATTAGTACTTACTTATCCCAATTGTCTTACTCCTTTCAGGCTGCTATATCATATACTGGTGGCTTAAAGACTAAACATTTACTTCTGACAGTTTTAAAAGATAATAAATTCTAGATCAAGGCACCAGCAGTTTCGATGTTGAGTGAACTCCTCTATCCTGCTTCATCAGTTCAGTTCAGTTGCTCAGTTGTTTCAACTCTTTGCGACCCCACAGACTGCAGCATGCCAGGCTTCCCTGTCCATTGCCAACTTCTGGAGATTGCCCAGGCTCATATCCATTGAGTCCATGATGCCATCCAACCATCTCAGCCTCTGTCATCCCCTTCTCCTCCCACCTTCAATCTTTCCCAGTATCAGGGTCTTTTCCAATGAGTCAGTTCTTCACATCAAGTGGCCAAAGTATTGGAGTTTCAGCCTCAGCATCAGCCCTTCCAATGAATATTCAGGACTGATTTGCTTTAGGATGGATTGGTTGGATCTCCTTGCAGTTCAAGGGACTCTCAAGAGTCTTCTTCAACACCACAATTCAAAAGAATCAATTCTTTGGTGCTCAGCTGTCTTTATAGTCCAACCCTCACATCCATACAAGACTTACTGGAAAAATCATAGCCTTAACGAGACAGACTTTTGATGGCAAAGTAATGTCTCTGCTTCTTAATATGCTATCTAGGTTGGTCATAGCTTTTCTTTCAAGGAACAAGTGTCTTTTAATTTCATGGCTGCAGTCACCATCTGCAGTGATTTTGGAGCCCAAAAAGATAAAGTCAGCCACTGTTCCCTATCTATTTGCCATGAAGTGATGGAACTGGATGCCATAATCTTAGTTTTCTGAATGTTGAGTTTAAAGCCAATTTTTCCCTCTCCTCTTTCACTTTCATCGAGAGACTGCTAAAGAGGTTCTTTGCTTTCTGCCATAAGGGTGGTGTCATCTGCATATCTGAAGTTATTGCTATTTCTCCCGGCAATCTTGATTCCAGCTTGTGCTTCATCCAGATGCTTATGAAGCATAACTTCGAAGAAAGCTAGTGGAGGTGATGGAATTCCAGTTGAACTACTTCAAATCCAGCTTGTGGTGCTTCATCCAGCCTGGCATTTCACATGATGTACTAATTCCAAATTGGGAAAGAAGTACATTGAGGCTGTATATTATCACCCTGCTTATTTAACTTATATGCAGAGTACATCATGAGAAACGCTGGGCTGGAAGAAGCACAAGCTGGAATCAAGATTGCTGGGAGAAATGTCAATAACCTCAGATATGCAGGTGAAACCACCCTTATGGTAGAAAGCAAAGAAGAACTAAAGAGTCTCTTGATGAAAGTGAGAGAGGAGAGTGAAAACGTTGACTTAAAACTCAGCATTCAGAAAACAAAGATCATGGCATCTGATCCCATCATTTCATGGCAAATAGATGGGGAAACAATGAAAACAGTGACAGACTTTATTTTCTTGGGCTCCAAAATTACCGCAGATGGTGACTGCAGCCATGAAATTAAAAGACACTTCTTCCTTGGAAGAAAAGCTATGACCAACCTAGATAGCATATTAAAAAGCAGAGACATTACTTTGCCAACAAAGGTCCATCTAGTCAAAGCTATGGTTTTTCTCGTAGTCATGTATGGATGTAAGAGTTGGACTATAAAGAAAGCTGAGCACCAAAGAATTGATTCTTTTGAATTGTGGTGTTGGAGAAGACTCTTGAGAGTCCCTTGGACTGCAAGGAGAGCAAACCAGTCCATCCTAAAGGAAATCAGTCCTGAATATTCATTGATGCTGAGGCTGAAACTCCAATACTTTGGCATCACTGACTCGATTGTCATGAGTTTGAGTAAGCTCCGGGAGTTGGTGATGGACAGGGAAGCCTGGCATGCTGCAGTCCATGGATCGCAAAGAGTCGGACATGACTGAACAACTGAACTGAACTGACTTTGAATAGAAATTAAATAAGAAGGGTGACAGTATATAGCCTTGACGCACTCCTTTCCCAAATTGGAACCAGTCTGTTGTTCCATGTGAGTTCTAACTGTTGCTTTATAGGAAATGTAGAAGAGATTAAAGGCTTCCCTGATAGCTCAGCAGAATCTGCCTGCAATTCAGGAGACCCTGGTTCGATTTCTGGGTCAGGAAGATCCTCTGGAGAAGGGAAAGCCTATCCACTCCGGTATTCTGGCCTGGAGAATTCAGTCCATGGGGTCTCAAAGAGTTGAGAGTGAGTGAGTGAAGTCGCTCAGTCATGTCCGACTCTTTGTGACCCTATGGACTGTAACCTACTAGGCTCCTCTGTCCATGGGATTTTCCAGGCAAGAGTACTGGAGTGGATTGCGATTTCCTTCTCCAGGGGATCTTCCCAACCCAGGAATCAAACCCAGGTCTCCTGCATTGTAGGCAGACACTTTACCGTCTGAGCCACAAGGGAAGTTCAAACAGTTGACCACAACTGAAATTGTATTACATTAAAAGAGATTAAAAAGAAATTACATTGTAGGAAATGTAGAAGAGTTTAAAAAGGTCAGTGGTTGACTTGGGTTACAAAGGAGCGGCTATGAATATCTTGAGTCTAGAGGACTTTCAGGATCATGAAATTGTGTTAAACTGTCATAATGGACAAAAGTTATACATTTGCCCAGACCCATAGAGTGCACAACCCTAAGAGAAGCATAAGGGTAAACTAGGAAAGAAAAGAAAGTGAAGTCGCTCAGTCGTGTCTGACTCTTTGTGACCCCATGGACTGTAGCCTACCAGTGTCCTCAGTTCATGGGATTTTCCAGCAAGGGTACTGGAGTGGGTTGCCATTTCCTTCTCCAGAGGATCTTCCCAACCCAGGCATTGAACCTGGGTCTCCCACACTGTAGGCAGACACTTTACCATCTGAGCCACCAGGGAAGTCCATAGGGACTTTATCTATTTAATGTCCATATAGATTCATCAGGGGTAACAAATGTATCTTCTGGTGGGGAGAGAGATGTAGGGAGATTATCCACATGTGGGAACAAGAGGTATATGGGAAATCCTTGTACCTTATTCTCAATTTTGCTGTGAAACTAAATCATGTAAAAAATTGGTATCAGTGCTTATGTACCGAATATTTTTTAGACTATATAACATTAGAAAAAATGGACATGCTTCTATCTTTAATTTTTCCTTAGTTACTATACTTTAAAGATGTGAGAAAATGGAGCTCTCTAAATGGAGCAGACAACAAACTATAGCAGATGATTCACAAATTCTAGAAAAACACACACAGGAAGTAGAGCAACAATGTTCTCAAGTCTTATTTCACAGATAAGGTCATTTGTTACTGAACAAGGATCATTATTTCCTTGGTTGGTGATCAGAAAGCATTTAGAGAATCATTTTCAAAGGCATTTGTCTCTTTCCCACACATTGTTAATCCAACATCCTCTGCTGCTCTTTTATGTTCAAAGAAAGCTGTGATATAAACCCCTTCAGACTCCTGGTCTCTGAAGTTGGAGGCCCCCAGGTGGTCACAGTGCAAATCATTTTATGAAAACCTGTGTCCCCAGGCTGCAGACGGAAATGAAAGAAACGAAGAACTCAAGATATCTTTGAGAAGAATTCTGATCTTCTTAGGTGGTGCAATGGTAAAGAATTTGCCTGGCAAGGAAGAAGACGTGAGAGAGATGGGTTTGATCCCTGCGTAAGGAAGATCCCCTGGCTTAGGAAATGACAATCCACTTCTGTTGCAGCCATGAAATTAAAAGATGTTTACTCCTTGAAAGGAAAGTTATGACCAACCTAGACAGCATATTAAAAAGCAGACACATTACTTTGTCAACAAAGGTCCATCTAGTCAAGGCTATGGTTTTTCCAGTAGTCATGTATGGATGTGAGAGTTGGACTATAAAGAAAGCTGAGCTCTGAAGAATTGATGCTTTTGAACTGTGGTGTTGGAGAAGACTCTTGGATCTGCAAGGAGATCCAACCAGTCCATCCTAAAGGAGAACTGTCCTGGGTGTTCATTGGAAGTGAAGAAGGAATTCATAGGGCCTTGACTCCATCTGAGGCCTGTCTGTGCTGATCATGCTCGGCCACCTCTCCAGTGGACTCTGAACTCTCTGCTTAGTGCCTGTGGGAAAGACAATGGAAGGATAAGACCCCCTCCAGACAGAGGAACGTTGAAGATCCTATCCAGGTTACTCATCATCTAAGAGAAAACAGACACTAATCACCCCTGCCTCCGGACAGTATCTCAGTATCTATCGGAATGTAACCACAGGCTTGTCGGTTATTAACTGGTTGGAATGTAACCACGGGCTTATTGATTATTAACTGTTTGAACACATAACATGTGAATGATGGGGTTATTGTGATTGTATTTACCCTTCCTTTGTAAGCTTCAAGGGATTTGGGGTGGTGGGTTTAGATATGTACACATGGGGTATAAAAGATTTTCACAAATGCTGGTCAGGGTCCTTGGGCCCGCTGGTGTAGTAAACTGCACTCCACTATCTGCATTGTCCTTCTGAGTGAGTTTGTTTCCCAGAAAGTGTGGCTATAACAGAAGGACTGATGTTGAAGCTGAAACTCCAATACTTTGGCCACCTGATGCGAAGAGCTGACTCATTGAAAAGACCCTGATGCTGGGAAAGATTGAAGGCAAGAGGAGAAGGGGATGACAGGATGAGATAGTTGGATGGCATCACCAACTCAGTGGACATGGGTTTGGGTGGACTCCGGGAGTTGGTGATGGACAGGAAGGCCTGGCATGCTGCGTTCATGGGGTCGCAAAGAGTCGGACACGACTGAGCGACTGAACAGAACTGAACCTGTATTCTTGTGTGAAAAGTTCCATGGACAGAGGAACCTGGGGGGTTACAGTCCATGGGGTTGCAAAGAGTTGGACACGACTGAGATACTGAGTATGCACAGCTGAGAGCAAAGCCTTTCCAGAACACAAGCCCCCCAGGTGATTCCCATCAAGCAGTCATCCCCCACCTCCCCTCCCCCAAGGGCCCAGTACAGGCCACACCCATCCCAGAAAGAGCCCCTCCCCAGGGAATCAGGCTGACATTCTTTGTTTCTAGAAGTTCCCGCCCTAAATCCTCCCTTCCTGAGGTTTCAGGTGTGCTGAGTGTGAGAGCTCCAGCTCAGGGCTCCTGAATGCGGGTCTTCCTCCTGCGCTGTTTCAGAAACCCTCAGAGGTTGGGTCAGGTAGCCCGGTTGGCGAGTCCATTATTATCTGTCGTGAATTATTCTGTGGCGTGCTCTCTGTAACGCCAGAAGAAAGGAGAAGAACTCGCTGGGGTGGTCTGCAACGAGCGTGCAGGAAAGGTGAGCACTAAACCCAGGATGTGATTAGCATATCAGGTTAGTGTTGATTACCCACTACAGGAACACAGAAAGCCAGAAAACCTCAGAAAAGGGAGAGAGAAATGAGAAAACTTTCTTCTTGTTCACTGCAGCAGTTACAGGTTAAAGAGTTGTGTTGTTGCATTTGAAGGTATTTTCTCAACATGTAGTTATGAGTTTGCAACATAATATCCCCACAGAAGACGCAGAGCAGGAGGAAGAAGAGGAGGAAATGGCAGCTTCTCAGGTAACTGTCCTTTCCCGGGTCTGGGGCTGTGTCTGCTTTTCCTCCTGAAATGCCTGGACTGAGAATCCGCAAACCTTTAGTTCTCTGATTCTAATTTTTCTACCTGGGGTGTTTGTTATCAACACCTTATTTTCTCTCTTTTCTTTTAATAGTGAAGCCAGTCTCCTTAGACTATTTCTCCCTTGTGTTCCAGAGCCTTTTCTCCATTGTTTGTATCCCAGCTTTCTAGAGAGCGTGATGAATTCTCTACGTGACTTTCAACTGGTGAATATATTCCCTTGGTGAGAGATCTATTCGGAGAGGCACTGGTATCGGAGATTCCCGCTGGGATGTAGTTCAGTGTTGGGATCTTAGAGAAGTAGGGGAAATGCAGTGATGAGTTTACATCTGGATGCAATTCAGCTCTTTAGAACAGGAGTAAGAAAATGTGCTTATAAGTAGAATGAATTCAGCAGTCCAGGATTTTTCAGAAATGAAACAAGTAGCAGACACTATCCTCTCTATCTATAAGAAACAATTACTGTTAAACGTACTATTAGGTTACAGATCATGGGAGGTATATATGAAGTGAAATTTGCTTAAAACTGACATCTTTTACAATAGGTTCAGATCATGGTTTCCATAATATTGCCAAAATAGCCGAGGTAATAGTGCATTTTTCCATGTACTTCGTACCCCATGACCTCAGATGTTCACTGGTTTAGGTGTTTGTGTGAGATTCCATTGCTATGAAGTTTGTTTTTTTTTTTCCCCCTGTCTTTCTCAAACAAGAGTCTTGGAAAGAAAAAGTGAGGGATGTGCCTAAGTATCACAGCTAATGGGGAAACTCAGTATCTTTTTAGTTTCTCCCTGGTTTGGAAAATGAACACTGTTGGCTGAAACCAATGCACAACTTGATAGTTGCAATTTAAGCTTTATCTGGGGCAAAATGAGGACTGCAGCCCTGGAGACAGCACCTCAAATAGCTCTGAGAGACTGCTTTATAGTGGCAGTGGGGGAAAGTCAGTATATAAGATTTTGGTGAAGGGGTGTTTTGCCGAAAATTTCCACTTTTGTCTCAGCTTAAAATGATTTGTTGACAAAATAAATCACTTGTTACATACAAATAAATAATACAGATACTTATTTTAAAATTGCCAAACTTACTATCAATATACTAACATTAAAAGAAAAGAGAAGTAAAAACAACAGAGCATACATTACCAAATTGACTTCTGACCAACATCCAGACTCAAACAGTGTTGGGAAGTCCCAGGACACAGCACATCTGGAGTCTCAATGGGGAAAAGGTCCCAAGCAGAGCTTCTGCTCATTGGGTGAGACTTCAAACTTTGCATTTCAGTTCTGGTTTATAATCCTAGGAGGGATACAAACTGATAACTTCACCAATCTGTGACCAAATTGCAAGCCTGGTTCCATGTTAAAGCTGTTTGTTTTGTATTGTAAAACTTGGAATGTTGCTAAGCCTGGGGTTCGGTTGGCCGGGCCCCCCAGGGTCTCAACAATCTCAAGATTTCTCCCTCTTCTTACCTCTGGTGCAGCAAGTCTTGCACTCACAGCAGGCTTTCAGTAGCTCAGTCCGGGCGGTCTCCAGGCAGGTTAGAAGCAAGCTCAGGGGCCCGCACTCTGCTTTGTCTCTGAGGCCTAAACCAGACTATTCATTTAATTTCCCTAACAAGGGGGAGTTCAGTGCAGTCAAGCTCTTACTTTGCAAAAGGCTTTCTGCCCGTTGTGAGAAGCTGGCGTCACCATTTAGTGATTTTCTAGATATAAAGAGATGCAGGGGTTTGGATCATGAAATCAGTTCCTGAAAATATCTAACTCTCTAAAGACCTGTTCCACCGGATTCCCTGAAGCAGAGTGCCTCAATGCACCCTGAACTCCCTCAGGGGAGACTTGACAGATGCAGGACACTAGGGCTCAGTCTTCCCAGAGGCAGATGGCAAACGCCCTTCTTGTTGTTCAGTCGCTGGCAACGCTCTTGGCAAGTGCCAGTTTGTAGTTGACAACACTCGCAAGTATAGAGTAGAGATGCTGAGTTTTGGGAGTGAGGGTTTTCATTACTGAAGCCCAGGCCTGATCATTTCCAGTACACTCCATGCTAAAGTCACACACATAGCCTCATTACATTTTTGAATTTTCCAGAATGTTTACAAGAATCATGTTAGTGCTAATCTATGTTCAACTGTGTTATATTTTAAAATAAAGCTCTGTGCAAATGATACAGATTTTCAGGAAATTAAAAAATTCAGAACCAGAGCTCTACTTTATTTTATATCGTTGTGTATGTCTGCACCCTAGTCTATTTTTAAAAATTAATAATATCATCCTCAAATACTTATGCACATTTTTAATCAGTTAAAAATTATACTGATTTTATTGCCATGACAGTTTTCCCCTATTACTAAGTATATAGCCCCATTTTAGTGTATGTTTATGTGCAAGAACATGTTGATATGATTTGATCTTTTTTTTTTTTTTTTTTTTGAAGATTCCCTCAGAAGTGATTCATGATCCACTCCAGTATTCTTGTCTGGAGAATTCCATGGATATAGGAGCCTGGCAGGGTACAGTCCATGGGGTTACAAAGAATAGGACAAGACTAAGTGACTAACACTTTCTTATTTACAAATATTATCAAATATTATTTACAAATACAGAAATTTCTATAAATTTTCATTAGAGTTGTCTCTGTGTATTTTCCTGTTTTATTAAAGTCTACAGTCCATAAATTGATGTAAAATCTAAGCTCTGCCATTTACAGAATGTTTGTTAAAGTATTTGCCAAAAGGTGTGTCAGCAACATTATTGATTTTACATTATTTCTGTTGCACATTCAAGACTCTTCTAAAATTGTCAGATATATAATATATACTAAAATTAAAATGATTCTTACTGCCAAGGTTGCTATCCTATTAGACTGTAAAATCATTAAAACACTTGAAGCTGAAATTTAAGTATGACTTCCTTTTCTACTTTGTTGCTGTTCAAAAATGGTCATTAATGGCACACAATTTTCGACATTGCTAGTTAAAATAAACTTGTTAAAAATGGGCCACATTTGTCCCACTCTGGTACTCTTTGATCAGCGTGTGCTTTTTAAAATATTTCCTGTTTCTTTGATACATTATTTATCAAAGAATTTATCTGCATCACATGAGTACAATACTCAAAAATAAACATGCCAATGTTGATCTGATTATTTTACAATTTCTCTTCCAGATCAGAACAGTTTCTGTAGTGATTTGTGGATCATATCTCATCCTCTTCTCTGGGGTTAGAAATATGGTAGAAAATATTATATTGTATTAAATTATATTATTGTGTAATATCGGCCACTCTCCTAGATCAAAACCAAGTCTCTGAACTTGCTGTTGTCATCTTGGGTCACATTAGGAAGCCTTCCTGGAGAAGGTAATGGCAACCCACTCCAGTACTCTTGCCTGGAAAATCCCATGGACGGAGGAGCCTGGAAGGCTGCAGTCCTGGGGTCGCTGTGAGTCGGACACTACTGAGCGGCTTCGCTTTCACTTTTCACTTTCACGCATTGGAGAAGGAAATGGCAACCCACTTCAGTGTTCTTGCCTGGAGAATCCCAGGGACAGGGGAGCCTGGTGGGCTGCCGTCTATGGGATCTCACAGAGTTGGACACGACTGAAGCGACTTAGCAGCAGCAGCAGCAGGAAGTCTTCCCATAGCCACATGACACATGTACTTTGTATTTCAGGGACGGCTGAGGTTCCAGGATGTGACCATAGATTTCACTCTAGAGGAGTGGGAATGCCTGGACCTCAGTCAACTGGAATTATACAGGGACGTGATGTTAGAGAACTACAGGAACCTGGCCTCCTTGGGTGAGGACAACTGCCTTCCAGAATCCCTTATCTACCCACATAGTTTTGGTCCTTTCACTTGTAGAATGTCTCCTGGAATCTTCTGCTTCTTATAATAGAGTTTCAGATCCCTGCTTTTTAGGGGAAAATGGGAATCTGTGAGTTTAGAAAGAAGACTTCATGATGATTCATTATGATTGTAACCTTTTTCTTCCTTGATGTAATCTGCCGCCTTCTAGGTTAGTGGCAATTCTGTAAGTTTTGTAGTATAAAAGGGTGTCACTTTCCTTTTCAAATCAGATTTCTGCTACTTACTTTTACCTTAGTAGTACTTCACTAGAATCTCAGATCTGTTCTTTAATGTATTTGTTAGTGTTGTAAATGTCCTTTCAATAAAGTATTTGGGAAAATAATTCTCTAAGCTGTATTAACAGTCAACCATGCGTTCTCTTCGCACATGAATACATATTGGGTTGGAAACTGATGAAACTCTAGCAAAACAAATATTCTTTTCTCTGATGAACAGGTCTCGTAGTCTCTAAGCCAGACCTGGTCACCTTTCTGGAGAAAATGAAGGATCCTCGGGATGTAAGGAGAATGGAGACAACAGCAATACACCCAGGTATGTCTGAACGGAGGGAGCAGATGATTCAGGTGAGAGGCCCAAGCATCAGAGAGGAAGCTATCCTTTGTATATGGTTTCAGAAGATCTGCTTCGGTGGAAATGATTTTGGAGAAGTCTAGTTATATTTCTGTTGCTGTCCTAGACAGATATCTCCTGCCGCATTCTGTCTCTTAAATTATTCATGAATTCACCTCCAGTGATTGCTTTTCTCATTCACAGTGAGAATTAAAATTCTCCTCTTGGCCTGTGACAACCTACATGAGTTGACTGCTCTTCCATTTCTTGGGGATCCTGGGAAAACTGTGCCCATTTCTGGGTAACTCTATGATGTTCCTTTTAAAGTTTGTTTCTACCTCTAGACAGAAGTGTGTGAGTGGAGTTGTAGGCAAACTGCCAGAGTTCTAGGAATACTGGGGACGGATTTTTTTTTCTTTTCTGATTTATAATTTCAAAAACACTGGAAGCTACAAATATGAACTTATAAGTTTTAAACTCGTTATTTCTTCACTGCATAAATCAAAACCTCCCTAAAATGAGAGAATGCAAACCTCAAGCTTACTTCAGTTTCTTTTTTCTTTATATGAAGTAAGTAAGTAAAGTCGCTCAGTCGTGTCCGACTCTTTGCGACCCTGTGGACTGTACCCCACCAGGTTCCTCTGTCCATGGGATTCTCCAGGCAAGAATACTGGAATGGGTAGCCATTTCCTTCTCCAGGGGATCTTCCCGACCCAGGGATTGAACCCAGGTCTCCCGCGTTGTAGGCAGATGGTTGAACCTCTGAGCCACATTAAATATGTCAAGTGTATCTGTCCCAATTCCTCAATGCTAAAATACTTGAATATATTCAATTACCTCAAGAATGTTAAAATAAATTGACATAAGAGATTAGAACATTTTCCACCATATTTTTTGGAGAAGGCAATGGCACCCCACTCCAGTACTCTTGCCTGGAAAATCCCATGGACGGAAGAGCCTGGTAGGCTGCAGTCCATGGGGTTGCTAGGAGTCGGACACGACTGAATGACTTAACTTTCAGTTTTCACTTTCATGCACTGGAGAAGGAAATGGCAACCCACTCCAGTGTTCTTGCCTGGAGAATCCCAGGGACGGGGGAGCCTGGTGGGCTACCGTCTGTGGGGTCACACAGAGTCAGACACGATTGAAGCGACTTAGCAGCAGCAGCAGCAGCACCATATTTTTAATGGTTGTTAAACTATTAGAATTTTTAGATAATATAAAGAAATCTTGCTAAAATGATCTTTTTGGAGTATAGCTGTTTTATAATGCTGTGCTGCCGTACAGCAAAAAGAATCAGTTATACATATATATGTGTATCCACTACATATCCACTCTTCTTTGATTCCCTCTCATTTAGGTCTCCACAGATCACTGAGTAGAGTTCCCTGTGTTCTCATCGTATCTTTAAAGTCTACTTCTTATTTAATTTCTTAAGAACTACTACTTTATTAATTTATCTTGTTTGTTATCAGTTTCCCTGGACCTTAAGCCACATGTCCTCACTTTCTGCTTAGTTCTCTGTCAATACCAGTTATGACTTTTAGATTCAAACACCTGATAGAACACTGTCAAATAAAAACCTGTGTGATAAGAAGTGGAGCCCAGTGGGAGCCGTTCCCAGAGCCTGGCAGGGAGGGGCTGGCACAGAAGGAGAGCAGCGGCAATGGTGGGTCTTCCCTTTGGGCATCACTCGGGAGCGGCGCTCTGCTTCTCGGGTGATTCAGGCTTCCTCCACAAGCATTCATGTTTGCGGAGTTCTTCACTCCTGTCTCCTCAGGAGCAGCCAAGAGCAGGCATCTCCCTGCTCTCCAAGCCCCGCAATTCAGCACCCAGCGCTTGTCTGCAGTGGTGATCACCCCTCGCACTTGGCGGTGGGCAGGGCTGGGGTCAGTACCCTGTGTACACGGGTCACCCTGGCCTGCGGCCACACACTGGTTGCCGTGTTCTCCTCCCAAGAGAATGAGGCTCCCCTTCTATCCCGCTGAGCTCCCACCCCGCCCCAGTGACGGGCTTCCCCCGATGTCAGCCTCTCCTCTCTCCGTCCCCCCACTAGGATCGCAGGTCCCATACCACCTCTTCCGCTTCCTTCTTTCTTTTGTCCAACCTGGCGAAGCGGGAACCTTTCTTGTCCTTTTAGGTGTCCAAGGTCCTCTGTTAGTATTCAGCTGGGCTCTGTGAGGGTTGTCCCGTTTGCACATGTATTCTCGATGCATCTGTAGAGAGAGATGAACTCCACGTCTACCTAATCCTCTGCCGTTTTTATCTTTCCGTCTCTGTTTTATTCTTAATCTAGTGAAGGGTTCATCAATGTCATGTAAATATTTAAGGATGTTCACTGAAAATACTAAGTAAAATGACTTGCTATTTGGTATCTTTCAGCTGTGTCTTCTTAGGACATCCAGGGTTTGATGCCAAAGAATCCAGGGTTAGATGTATTCCCAAAAGCAAACCTAGGATTAAATGAAAGATTTCACCTTGGCAACTTGCATTTAATGAAAGACTGGGAATATACAAGGGCATGTGAAATACAGAGAGGATGTGAAATACAGCAAGGACATAAAGAAATTGAGACAGTTTCACATAATACAGATATGACTGCCAGAAAAAAAAAAATATACTATGAGTCAGTTTGGGAAAAACAATTTCAGGCATTGATATCTGCAGAGAAGTGTATGTTTTTAAGCAAAGACCCAGATCGTTTTTGAAATATGCATATTCTCTGAAAGGAAATGTCTAAAATCTGGAAAGGTATCCAGTCTATATTGCAAATACTCATTCAAACTATTCTGAACCTATTAATAGGCTTCGATTAAACATAAATTCAAACGTGTCTGAAAACCAGATATTTAAAAATCAGGGGGAAAACTCCCAAAATAAGCAGTTTGAGAGATCGGTAAGCAAGGAGTCATTAGTCTTCCAATAACAGATATATTCTCTCTGTTCCAATATCTGTAATGTTGATAATAATATAAGACACTTAATCCAACCACCATAGTTCAATACATATCATGATATGGTTAATATGAAACAACTTTTCATGTGTACTAAAATAGGTCAGGCCTTAAGTAAGAGCTCCACCCCCAATAATTGCAAGAGTATTTGTGATGGAGCGAGACGCTACACATACAATGACACTGAGCATAAGATTGAACAAGTCTCAAACCTGAACAAATACCAGGGACCTCAGTGTTCACACAAGGTTTTTAAAAGTAATAAATGTAGGAGTATATTTTATCAACAAACAGGTCTTTATATAAGAGTATTCATATGGGAGAGCAGACTTATAATTGTAGAGAATATGATAACGTTTCTTTTTTCTCCTTTTTCTTTGAGATTTAAAATTTTTAATCCAGTTCAAATCAGTGTGCGTGGTACATTTCTACTCCTTCACTGCTGAACCTGGGGGCCGAGTCTGCTTCGACTTTTCTGCCTTCTTGTTGTCCGTGATGACCAAGGTGTAAATGTATCCGCTGCATCGAACTGGAAACTTCACATTATCCTTATTTTTCTTGATCTTGACAGATTTGGCATCCTTTCGCCCAGCTGTGAGCCGATTGTCCTTGATATCCTCAGTTTTGCAAGGCATGGCGGCCATGCGTGGTAGTTGCACGGGGAACAGCCAGAGAGAATCACTTGGAGCACCCCGGAAAGTTTCTGATCCGTCTTCAGATCTTACTCGACAGCAGAGGATTCAGAATCCACAGAAAGATAACAAGTGTAATATATGTGGGAAAGTCTTTACTAACTCATCCAATCTAACTCGACATAGGAAAATCCATTCAGGAAGGAAACCTTTTAAATGTACAGTATGTGGCAAAGACTTTTTTCGTGGCACTGATCTTACACAACATCAACGAATCCATACTGGCCAGAAACCTTATAAATGTAAGGTATGTGGCAAAGCCTTTAACTGTAGCTCAAGTCTTACTCGACATCAGCGAGTTCATACTAAAGAGAAGCCTTATAAATGTACAAAGTGTGGCAAAGCCTTTAAACAGAACTCAAGTCTTAATCATCACCAGCGACTTCATACTGGGAAGTCTGACCAATTTAATAACTGCAGTGAAGTCATTACTGGCTGCTCAAGTCTTATTGAACATCAGGTAATTCATACTAGAGAAAAGCCTTATAAATGTAAAGATTGTGGCAAAGGATTTATCAAAATTACGAGCCTTACTCCACATCGCCGAATCCATACTGGAGAGAAACCTTATAAATGTAAGGAATGTGGCAAAGCCTTTACCCAAAATTCAAGCCTTACTCAACATCAGCGAATTCATACTGGAGAGAAACCTTATACATGTAAAGAATGTGGCAAAGCCTTTCGTCAGAGCTCAAGTTTTCATAAACATCAGAGAATTCATACTGAAAAGAAACCTTACAAATGAAAGGAATGTGGCAAAGGCATTGATCAGAGCGGTCATCTTGCTAGACATTTGAGAGCACACACTGGAGAGAAACCCTAGAAATGAAACAAGTGATGGAAGAGTTTTGTCCTAAACATACACCAGAAAACATGAGCGTTTATACAAGAAACACATGGGAATGATGTAATAAATATGTAGAAAATTATTTAATCAAAACTTAAATCTAAGTAAATATCAGAGATGGCTTACTAGAAAGCATTTCGTCAGTCCTGTTTTCTGAAGTTACTCTGAAGAATTACTGCAGAGAGGAATCCATAGAAACACATAGAAAATTGATAGGTTAGTATGGATCATGAGATGAATGGTTGGTGTTTAGGAAGTTACAGTTATTAACATTGTATCCTTGTTTAGACTGACATGATTTGAGATTGTTTGAAAACCAAAATCAATGTAATTCAACTCTGAAATACTCCATGCTATGCTTTGTTTCAGTGTGTATTCAGACTTTTTCTGATGGTTGTTACCTCAAAGATGAGAGAAGACCTTCTATATTGTGTTGGAACCATTTATATCTAATCTCCATTAGAAGATTAAAGACACAGTAGTGTAAAATGTGCAATGAACATCTAAATGGAGGTGTTTGTCATTGATTTCAAATATCCCTGTAGGTCACATCATATAAATGATGATGGACTCTTTCCATGTATTAAAGTAAGACAGAGGTTTGTTCTAAATTTTCAATAGTTGTATCACTTGATTTGTAAGAACTCAGTGACAGTTAACTAAAATATTGATGTATCTATAATTCCATCAGAAGTCAAGGATATTAGTTGACAATGTTGAAATAAAAACATCTTCTGTGATAACCTAGAAATGTATGAGAAACCCTTCCTGAAAAAGTCATATAATTGGCATTTATCAATTTATTAAGTGACTCCTAGCCTCTGTTTTATAAACCATAGAAATCATAATTCTTAGATCATTGTATCAGAAAATTAAATATCTTTCACTATGCTTGTAATTTGTATTTTAATCAAGGATCACACAGTGGGTTGTAAAAGGTTTTATTTCAACTATGTGTGAAATTGATATATGCTAATTAATAAAAGTGAATAGTTTTTAGTGTTTTGGTTGATCGTAATGAATTTAGTGTTAACCCACCACCACCACCATTAACCTCTCCCACCTTATCTAAGATTGTAGAGAAGAGACCGTAACAAACTATTTGGTAGCAGATAGAGATGCCATCTGTAGAAATTAGTTCCTTACTGGCTTTAAACCTCGAATAACTTCAGATATTTTCCACCATTTCTATGTTGTATCTCCTCTCTCATTTTGTAACTGCTCGGACATTGTGATGCTTCTAATAAGAAGGATCATACAGAGTATTGTTGAGAGTTTACCTGAACTGCTCCATGCTGTTGCTGCCTCAGCTTCTGTCTGGGGAGCAGGCAGCCTGCAGGCCCTTGAACTCACACCAGCCAGTCCTGTGAGTGCCTCCACTAGATGACCACCTTGATATCAGCAGTCTTGCTGAACCCCAGGTTCTACTTCACAGTCCCCCCTTCAGTGACACTCTCAGAGCTCACCAGAATCCTGCCCCTGTGGTTTGAATGGACCCATCCACACAGCCTGGGGGGCCTACAGGATTTCACTCAGGGTCACCTACAGAGGTCTGAACCCCAAGCACTGATGCTTTCTCTGCTTGGTGCTCGGCTTGACCTCCCTCAGAAATTCTCACCTGAAACCTTCCCCTCCTGAGAGGTCTCAGCTGTGCTGAGTGTGAGCGCTTCAGCTTGGCTCCTGAGTGTGGGTCTTGGGGAAGAAGCATCAGAATAAATGGAATTTGCTAAAGACTCATTTCATGGCCCCACCTCAGACCTGCAAATTCATAACTTCGTAGAGTGGGGACCTGACCTTGAGGGGTTCATATTCACTGAAATGGTTCAGAAAGAATCTTTGGCCAAGTGGTTTCCATCTGTTTCCCATCAGGGTCACATGACCAGTTTTAAGCCATGACCTCCCCGGCGCCCTCCCCACAGAGTTCTCTCGGTCCTGTGGGAGCATCAGTGTGGTGTGTAGGAAGTGCTCCAGGGGATTCTAAGGGGAGGCCTGGGTTAAGGACGCGGCTCCTGGCCCACTCGTGAGAGCTGAGGCCCGGCTTCCTCTGTGGAGAGGCCGCAGGGTTGGTCTAACTGGATTTGGACTGGGGAAGTCGGTCAGCTCACATCATCTGTATGTGCAGAAGGTTAGGAGCTCTCTCTGAGGAGAGAACAATCAAGAAGTAAGTTCACAGGCTGGTCTCCATGTCGGAAGTGATTGTTCCTGAATCTCTCCTGAAACAGAGGTCAGGAGAGGTGGGTCTTTACAGCTTTTCAAGGTCCTTTTGTCTGTAGGTGAGGTGGTTGCAGGTTAAAGAGCTGTGCGGATTCCTTTGAAGGTATTTTCTCAAGACACAGGTGTGAATTTGCAACATAACATCCCCAGAGAAGACAGAGCAAGAGGAAGAAGAAGAGGAAATGGCAGCTTCTCAGGTACATGTCCTGTCCTGGGTCTGGGCTGTGTCTGCTTTTCCTCCTGAAATGGCTGGACTGAGAACCTGCAAACCTTTAATTGTCTACTCATTTTTTATTTTTATTTTTTAGTTCAGGCTGTTTGTTTTCAACTATTTGCTTTTTCCTACAATAGTGAAGACCAGCTCTTTAGACCACTTCTCCCTTATGTCCCAGAGCCTTTTCTCCATTGTCTGTATCCCAGCTTTCTATAGAGCAAGATAAATTCTCCATGTGACTTAGTGACTTTCAACTGGTGAATATATTCCCTTTGTGAGAGATCAACACAAGGAGTCACTGGTATCCAAGATTCCCACTGGGATGTGGTTTGGTGTTGGGATCTTAGGGAAGTAGAGGAATTGCAGTGATGAGCTTCCATCTGGATGCAATTTCAGATCTTTAGAACAGGAGTAAGAAAATGCAGTTATAAATAGAATGAACTCAGTGATCCGGAATTTTTCAGAAAATTTTGAAACAAAAAGAAATAATAGTGTAAGATCTCTATCATTAAAATAACTTGCTCTTGAAATATAGGACACAGAACGGGGGGGGGGGGGTATATATGAAGTGAAATTTGCATGACTGACATTTTTCAGGGTAGATTCAGATCACCTGTTACCATTTATCTCATTACACTGCGTGTTCCCTGGTTCAGGGTCTTCCGTGAGATTCCAGCGCTGTGATGTTCACATTTTTCCTCTTCAGCTTTAAGAAAAGTTTTGGATGATTTAGTCAGGTACATACAGGAGCCACCGGTTACAGTAGAAATCCATACCTTCTTAGTTTCTCTTTGCTTTGGGTAATGAACACACCTGTGTTTAGTGAGCATGTTGGGTTTTGGAAGTGGAGGTTTTCATCACTCAAGTCCGGGTCTGAGTTTACATTGCACTCCACTGTCATAGCTCAAATAATCATCTTATCACATTTTTTGCTTTTCCCAAATACTTATGACAATCATATTCCTAATGTTTGTGTAACTATGTTAAATTTCTAAAATATAGCTCAACACAAATGATACAGGTTTTGAAAGAAAGGACTCAGAACCAAGAACTCTATTTCATATTGTTATGTGTGTTTGTACATTAGTGTATTTAAAGCATACAGATTTTCATCCACAAATAAATAAGATTTAACCAGACTTTATTGACTTGACTACTTTTTCTCATTTAAAAAATGTATATAGTTCCCATTTTAGCATGTGTGCACAAAAATGATAACATTATTTGATCCATTTTTGAGGTATATTTTTGTTGTTTTTCCCAGTTATCCACACTGATATACACATTTATTAGAGCTGTCTCTGTGTATTTGTCTGTGTTCCTTTTTTATTTTTCTCTTTCTTTTTTATTTTTTGTATTATGAAAGTATAACACATTTACAGGAGTCATGTGAAATACAGAACAAAGTTAAATATAGATTTTATGATATAATACATTTTAAAAATAGATGAATTATGATTTTGAGTTGGTGTTTCAATGTCAAACTCTTCAAAGTTAATAGAATGAAGATTCAGAAAAGTACAAGGATATAGTAGACCTCAAATAACCACAAATTAACCAGTTAAAAATGAGCTTGTTAAAGAAAAACAGCTCTGGCCTGACTCCAGAACTCTTGAATTGGAATCCATTTTTAAAAAATATTCCTGGTTTGGAGGAAAATATTCAGGTTTGGTTGAAGGACGATTTATTCTGCATAACACAAGAACAACACTCTAAATAAATATGCCTCTGTAGATGACATCATAGTACAGTTTTTCTCCCAGATAAAAAGAATCTCTACAGTGGTTTTGTGAATCATATACTACCTTTTTTCTGGGGCTAAAAATATGATAGAGAATATTAGCATGTGAAAATTATATTCTTGTGTAATACCAGACATTCTCCTAAATCAAAACCATTTCTCTAGCTAGTTTCATCTTGGGTCGCATTAGGAAGTCTTGCTATGGTCACATGGCATATGCAACTTGTATTTCAGAGACTGCTGACATTCCGGGATGTGACCATAGATTTCACTCTAGAAGAGTGGGGATGTCTGGACCTCAGTCAGCGGGAACTCTACAGGGACGTGATGTTAGAGAACTACAGGAACCTGGCCTCCTTGGGTGAGGACAACTTCCTACCAGAATCCCTTAAGTACCCTCACAGTTTTGGTTTCTGCATTTCTGAATGTCTCCTGGAATTATCTGCTCCTTATAATAGAATTTCAGATCCCTGCTTTCTAGGGAAAAAATGGAAGTTTGGGAGATTAGAAAGACTTCATGATGATTTATTATGATTCTAACCTTCCTCTTTCTTGATGTAATCTGCCTCCGTCTCTAGGAAGGAGATTACTAGGAATGTTATAAGTTCAGTGGTATAAAATATTTCTGCCCTCATTTCAAAATCAGATTTCCACTACTTATTTTTGCCTTGTAGTACTTGACCAGAATCTCAGGTTCTGATTTTTATGTATTTGTTAGTGTTGTAAAGGTACTTTCAATAAAGTATTTGGGGAAATCATTTTCTAGGCCGTGTTAATATTCTACCACACCTTCTCTTCTCACCTGAATACACACTGGATTGAAAACTGATGAATCTCCAGCACAACTAAGTCCCCTTTTCCTGATGAACAGGTCTTGTGGTCGTTAAACCAGATCTGGTCATCTTTCTGGAGCAAAGGAAGCATCTCTGGGATGTAAGGAGAATGGAGACAACAGCCACATACCCAGGTAGGTGTGAATGAATGGAGCCGATGACTCAGGTAAGAGGTCCAAGGAGCAGTGAGGAAGTCAGCCTTTGTCCTGTGGTTTGGGAAGATCTGCTTCAGTGGATAAGATTTTGGAAAAGTCTGGGTTTATTTCTGTTGCTGTCATAGACAGCCCCATTCTGTCTCTTAAATCATTCAGGAATTCATCTCCAGGGATTACTTTTCTCACTCACAGTGAGAACTAAAACTCTGCTCTTGGCCTGTGACAACCTGCATGAGTTGGCTGCTCTTTCATTTCTTGGGGGTCCTAGGAAAACTGTGCACACTTCTGAGTGACTCTATGATGCTGTTTTTAAACTTTGTTTCCACCTCTAGACATAAGTGTGTGAGTGGAGCTGTAGACACACTGCCAAAGTTCTAGGAAAACTGGGGACAGGTATTTTTTCCCCCCTAATTTATATTATATAACACTGCAAGCTACAAATATGACCTTGCAAATTTTAAACTCAAATAATGTCTTCGCTGCATAAATCAAAACCTCCCTAAAATGAGAGAATGCAAATCTCAGGCTTACTTCAAAGTTTCTCTTTTCATCGTATGAACTCATGTTAAATATCTTAAGTGTATTTGTTCTGATTTCTCAATGCTAAAATACTTTAATGTATTCATTTAACTCAATGAATTTTCAAATAAATTGGCATGGGAGCTTAGACCATTTTCTACCATCTTTTTATGGTTGTTCATCACTGTTAAGATTTTTAGATTATATGAAGACATCTTTTTAAAAAGCTCTTATTGGAATGGAGCCATTTTACAATGTTGTACTACTGTACAGCAAAGAGAATCAATTATACATGTATATATCCAGTCTCTTTTAGATTTCCTTCCATTTAGGTCTCCAAGGAGCATTGAGCAGAGTTCCCTGTGTTCCCATCATATTTTTAAAGTCTCATTTCTTATTTAATTTCTTAAGAACTACTACTTTATTAAGTTTATCTTGTTTGTTATCAGCTTCCCCAGACTTTTTCTATATGTTCTCACTTTCTGATTAGTTGTATGTCAATATCATTTATGATTTTTAGATTCAAACATTGAATAGAATATGCACAAATAAAAACAGACATGGTAAGAAGTGGATTAAAGAATTATTAGGCACCTAATATTTGTGAAAATGTCTGGTGTCTCAATTCAAGATGATTTAAAGCAAAAAGTCATCATTAGATTGCCTATCGCATTTTCATTGGGTGGTTCTTGTAGGTTTTTATTTTGCTCCTTCCTCTACAACATATTTCTTTGTCCTGTCATTTTGTCCAATTTTTTTGTGCTTGTGGTCTCTCTTATGAAGGCCGCAGGATCCTAGTTCCTCTTGCTGTGGTGTCCTCACCCTAATGGGTGAGGTTGGTCCAGAGGTTTGTGCCCTTATCCCCTTAATCTGGGCTTTGATTGTTGTTTCTGTGACCCGAGCCTGCCCTGGATATTGAGGGGAGCTTCCCCTTCGCCCTGTAGCTGTCACCGCCCTGTCTGTGGTGGGTCTGCGCCCTGGTTTGTGGAACAGAGCCCCCAGATCTGTTTCTTCGCTGTGATCCTGATCTGTGTAGAGGCAGGTGGGATTGGAGCACACCCCCGGGAGAGAAGCCCCTGAGGATTGCTGCTGTGGGGATGTTCCCCTTGGGATGTGCTCTGTGCGTCACTTTCCCCCATTGGGTGAGTCTCGTGTGACCCTGGTTGGCACTGCCCTTGGCCCCACCTCAACCATGAGTATGATGGCACACTGCCCTGGTATCTCTCAGATGTTGTTTTCACCAGGTCACCAGCATAGATCCTTGAAGTCAGGGCCCAGGATTGCATTCATCATGGAGCTGGACCTGCTGTGGTGCTGTGGGGCAGCTCAGACTCCGGCCTGGCCCCGCCCCCTAGTGTGGGAGCCCACAAAGTCTACAGCTGCTACAGCTAACCTGCTGTGACTGGGGGAGCCGTCCTTGTCCACTCAGACGTTCTAAAGGGGCTGAGTTTACAAAGACAGCTGTGATGGTACAGAGACGAGTTTGTGGGCCTGGTACAATAAAACTTCAAAATAAAACATAAAAAAAAAAAATAGAAGAAAGAAAGAAACGAGTTTGTGCAACTTCCAGTGGAGATATCAGCTTTACTTCCTTAATTTCCAGACCCTGGGGCTCAGCAGTGTTGAGCCCCCTCTGTGCATGTGGATGAGCCCTTCATCGTGCCTGGTGAGGAGGGGCCAGCACAGGGGGAGAAAGGCTACCAACAATGGTGGGTCTTCGCTTTGGGCTTCACTCAACAATGGCGCTCTGCTCTATGGTGGTTCAGGCTTCCTCCCCAAGCATTCCTGTTTGCAGAGCTCCTCTCTCACTCCCGTCCCCCCAGGACGTCTCCTCACAGCCCACAGCAGTCCTCTGCCTGGGTCTGCTCTCCAAACCCCGCATTCCAGCACCCCGCCCTTGTCTGCAGTGGTGGACACCCTCTCAGGCTGGGTGGGCAGGGCTGGGGGCGGTACCCTGGGTGCAGCTCTCACTGTCCTGCTGCCACACGCTGGCTGCCATGGTCTCTTCCCCAGATGTGGAGACCACCCCTCTCTTTCTGCTCCCCCCAGGGTTGCAGGCTCCATCTTGCTTCTTTTCCTCTTCCTTTCCTCCTCCTTTCTTTTGATCTACCTGTCTCAGCAGGAATCCTTCTTGTCCTTTTAGGCGTCCCAGGTCCTCTGCTAGTTTTCTGCAGAGGATCTGTGAGAATTGTTCCATTTGCAGATGTATTCTTGATGCGTTTGTGGAGAGAGATCAACTCCATGTCTGCCTAATCCTCTGCCATCTTGGCCCTTCCGTCTCCGTTTTATTTTCAATCTAGCTAAGTGTTCAGCAACTTTATGTAAAATTTTAAGGATATTCACTGAGACTTGTAAGTAAAATACCACATTCTTTGGTATCTTTCAGCTGTGTCATCTCACAACATGCAAGATTTGATGCCAAAAAATCCAGGGTTAGAAGATTTAATCTCCAAAGCAAAGCTAGAAGTATATGAAAGAGTTCACCTTGGCAACTTACTTTTAATGAAAGACTGTGAATATACAATGGCATGTGAAGGACAGAGAGGATGTTTACCTGGATATAAAGAAATTGAGACAGTTTCCCATAATGCAAACATTATTGCCAACAGAAATCAAGGCTATGAATCAAATTGGGAAAAACACCAGTTTGAGAGATCAACATCTGCAGAGAAGTGTATGTTGGTAAGGAAAAATCCACATTATTTTTTGAAACATGCATGTTCTCTTGAGAAAAATGTGGAAAATCTGGAAAGTCATCCAGTCTCTACTGCAAATTATCATCCACACCTTTCTGAACATAAGCTTCGATTAAACATACATTCAAAAATGCCTGAAAACCAGAAATTTAAAAATGAGGGGGAAAATTCCCAGTATAATCAATTTAATGAATCCTTTAGCAAGGGTTTATTATTCCTCAACCAACAGATATTTTCTGCCAATTCTGAGATCTGTAATATTGATATTACTGGGAGAGACCTTACTGAACCATCACTGTCCAATACATATGAAGGTATATAATTAATGTGGAACAACTTTACAAGTGTAGTAAAATTAGTAATGCCTTACACAAGAGCTCTACTCCCAATAATTACAAGAGTATGTATGATGGAGTGAGAAGCTATTCATGCAATGAAACTGGTTATAACCTTGACCAAGACCCAAATGTTATGAAATATGAGGGACTTCAATTATCAGACAATGATTCTAAAAGTAATCAATGTAGAAATGTCTTTTATCAAAGTTCAAATCTTACTAGTTATAAGAGCATTCATATTGGAGAGAAAAATCATAATTGTGAATATGGTAAAGGTTGTAATCAGTCTTCAAAACTTATTCAGACTAAGCAGAAATGCTGCAAATGTAATATATGTGGAAAAGTTCTTAGTAAATCATCAAGTCTAAACAGACATAGACAAATTCATATAGGAAGGAAGCCTTTCAAATGTACAGAATGTGGCAAAGCCTTTGACTGGCAATCAAGCCTTACTCAACATCAGCAAATTCATACTGGGGAGAAACCATACAAATGTAAAGAGTGTGGCAAAACCTTTAGCTGTTCAAATCTTACTCAACATCAGGTAATTCATACTGGGGGGAAGACTTATAGATGTACAGAGTGTGCAAAAGTCTTTAATCAGTGCTCAAAACTTACTAAACATCAAAGAATTCATACTGGGGAGAAACCTTTTAAATGTAAGGAGTGTGACAAAGCTTTTAAGTGGCGTGCAAGCCTTACTCAACATCAGCGAATTCATACCGGGGAGAAACCATACACATGTAAAGAATGTGGCAAAACCTTTATCCGCTGTTCAAATCTTATTCAACATCAGGTTATTCATACTGGGGAGAAGCCTTATAAATGTAAGGATTGTGGGAAAGCCTTTGCCCGTTGCTCAGCTCTTACTAGACACCAGCGAATCCATACTGGAGAGAATCCTTACAAATGTAAAGAATGCGGCAAAGCCTTTAATCAGAACTCAAGTCTTACTATACATCTGCGGATTCATACTGGAGAGGAACTTTGTACAAGCACATGTGTGCGTGCTAAGTGACTTCAGTTATGTCCGACTCTTCGAGACCCCATGGACTGTAGCCCTCCAGGCTCCTCAGAGGTCCATGGGATTCTCCAGTCAAGAACACTGGAGTGGTTGCCATGCCCTCCTCCAGGGGGTCTTCCCAATCCAGGAATTGAACCCAAGTTTCTTATGTCTCCTGCACCGGCAGGCAGGTTCTTTTCCACTAGCGCCACCTGGGAAGCCCCAGAAAACCTGTAAGTATAAGGAATGTGGCCAAACCTTTAACTGGTTTGGAAGCATTACTTAGCATCAAGGAACTCACGTTGGGGAGAAATTATGCGAATGTAAAGAGTGTGAGCTTTTACCCAGATCTCAAATGGCAACCCACTCCAGTGCTCTTGTCTGGAAAATCCCATGGACAGAGGAGCCTGTTAGGCTACAGTCCTTGGAATCTAAAAGAGTTGGACATGACTGAGTGTGACTTCACTTTCACTTTCCACATTCAAGTCTCACTAGACATCAGAGATTTCATGCTCTGAAGAAACCTTACATTTGCAAGGAATGTGGCAAAGGCTTTAATCAGAGCCATCACCTCACTTGACACCAGACAGCACATATTGGAGAAAAATGCTAGAAGTCAATAAGTGATCAAAAAGGTTTGTCCTAAACATTTATGTACTTTAGGAAAAAAATGAGAGCATTTACACTGGAAAAATGTGTGAATAATGTAAAAAAAATGTAGAATAGTGCTTAATTAAAAATCAAATGTAAATAAATATCAGATAATGCATATTAGAAAACCTTGCATCTATACCTCTTTTCTGAAATGACTGAATTGAGAATACTGTAGAAGGTAATCCATTGTTAAAATGCATAGAAAATTAATATGTTGGCGTGGAACACAAGATGAAGGGGCGGATGTTTGGAGAGGTACAGTTATTATTAATGTATCTTGGTTTATACTAACCTTATTTGAGATTATTAAGAAAGCAAAATGAATGTAATTTGACTCTCAGATTGCTACATGGTAAGGTTCATTTAGAGTGTGTAAATTGATTTTTGTTTTTGATGGTTGCTGCCTCAAAGATAAGAGAAGCCCTTCTAATCTAGAGAGAAATCATTCGTATTTATTTTCCATTAGAAGATTAAGAACACAGTAATGTAATGTGTACACTGAACATCTAAGTGGTGTTGTATGTCATTGACGTCAAACATCCCTATGGGTTACCATGATGGAAGTGTTCAGGAATCATTCCCTGTATTAATGTAAGACAGAGGTTTGTTCTAAAATTGTAATACTTATGTCACTTGATTTTTAAGAATAAAACTATATAGTCCATTAAAAAAATCTGACGTATTTTTATTACATCAACACGAGAAATCATGCATATTACTAGACAGACTTGTGGTAAGGACATCTTCCTTCTCTCCAAGAAAAGTGTAGAAAACCCTTCCTGGAAAAGTCATATAGTTAATGTACATCCATGTTTACTAAATAACTAGCCTCCATTTTGTAAAGCATACAAACCACAATTCTCAGATCATTTCATCATAGGAACAGAAATGTTTCTGAAAGTTTGTAATCTCTATTTAATCAAGAATCACATGGTGATCACTAAGTAAGATGCATCTCTTATGTGCTTTGCATTGGCAGATGGGTTCTTTACCACGAGCACCACCTTGGAAGCCCAAGGATCATAGAATGGATTGTAAAATGTTCTATGTTGACTATGTGTGAATTAATATATGTTGATTAATAGAAGAGAATGGTTTGTAGTGTTACAGTTGATGTGTAATGAATGAATTGTTAACCCACCACCACCATTAACCTCTCCCACCTTTTTAAGTTTGCAGGGAAGGAATTGTAATAAACTGTTTATAGCCCAGAGGGATGGCATCTGCAGAAATTAGCTTCCTTAGTGCCTTTAAACCTCAAATAATTTCCTGTATTTCCCATCATTTCTACATTGTACCTTTCCCCAACTCTGTAACTGTTGAGACATTGTGACGGTTCTAATAAGAAAGATCATACAGAGTACTGTTGAGAGCTCCCCTGAACTGCTCCATGCTGTTGCTGCCTCAGCGTCTGTCTGGGGAGCAGGCAGCCTGCAGATGCTTGAACTCACACCAGCCAGTCCTGTGAGCACCTGCCCTAGATCACCCCCTTCCTTGAGACCAGCAGTCTTGCTGAACCCCAGGGTCTACTTCACAGGCCCTGCTTCAGTGACACCCTCAGAGCTCACCAGAATTCTGCTCCTCTGGTTTGAATGGACCCATCCACACTCAGCCTGGAGAGTCCACAGCACTTCACCTAGGGTCACTTAGAAAGGCCTGAACCCCAAGTACTGGAGCTTTCTCAGCCTGGTTCTAGCCTGACCTCCCTCAGGGGCCCTCAAGGCTGCCTGTGAATTCTCTCAGGACCTGGAGTCATAAACTCACCTCCCTCATTGCCCTTGTGGTCCTTTGTGGAACTGAGACATTCCACAGACTGCCAGAGTCTCATTTTAACAAGTGTAAACCTTAAAAACTCACAAGAACTGTAATTAAAAGCAATGTTGCTAATATTCTGAACTAATATTCATAAAATTCTACACTATGTATTTTTTAGCACGTGTTTCTTGTCTACGCTTAAAGAAGCTTCTTTCCATGGTTTTGACATACATTGAATGCAATATATAAACATATGAAGGTATACATTACCACTGAGAAAGCTAAGAATGAAGAGTGTGTCTGTATTTGTACCCTGGTCTTTTGAAGAATTTAGAAGCGTTAGATCAAAATTGGTACTTTCAAACTTTTTGATTTACTAAGAACTGAGAAATGACAGATTTTAAAATTAGATATATTTTACCTATTTTCCATTGAGTTCATTTTCCCCAAACTTCAGGAATCCATGTTTTTAAGCGAACACCATTATAGTCAGTGTTTTTCCCAAGTGTTGCAAAGGTGAGGCTATGAATATAGAGTCTAGAGTACTTCGAAAACCATGAAATAATCTGTGTAAAACTGTCATGATGGACACATGTTATTATACATGTCTCATAGTGTGCAAAAAATGCCTAGGTAGCACTAGTGGAAAAAAAAAAAATCCACCCGTCAGCGCACGAGATGCAAGACAGGCAGGTTCCATCCATAGATTAGAAGATCCCCTGTACAAAGAAATGACACCCACTCCAGTGTTATTGCCTGGAAAATTCCATGGCCAGAGGAGCCTGACAGGCCACAGTCCATGGGGTCTCAAAGCGTTGGACATGACTGAGCGACTTCACTTTCCCTTTCAGATACACATTTACAGCATCATTTCCAAAGGCTTTGGTCCCTTCCCAACATACATTTTAATCCACCCTCCATGCCTGTCTAGGGTTTATTTTCAAAGAACGCTGTGATGTAAACACCTTCGTGCCTCCTGGCCTCTGAAGATGGGAGGCCCCCTCACCTATGGATAGGTGGTCACAACGCAAGTCATTTGGGGAATGCCTGTGGCCCCAGGGGTCTTCCCAGGTGGCTCAGTGGTAAAGAATCCGCCTGTCATGTAGGAGACACAGGAGACAATGGTTCGATCCCTGGGTCAGGAAGATCCCCTGAAGGCAATGACAACCCACGCCAGTATTCCTGCTGGGAAACCCCAAGGGCAGAGGAGCCTGGAGGGCTCTCGCCCACGGGGTCGCAGAAGAGGGGGACACAGCTGAGCTACTGAGCACGGAAGCACGTGGCCGCAGGGAGGGGAGGGGGAGACAGGGCCCGGGACTCGGGGTAACTTTGGAAGATCTGGGAGAGCAAGCCTCACCCCGCCAAGACTGTCCTCCACTCGCCTCCGCCTCCCCTTCCCCAAGCGCAGCTCGCGGCCACGGAGGGCCGCCCCCAGGAGGAGCCCCTCCCGGGCATCAGGCGGACGGAGCCGGCGTTCTCAGAGGTTCCAGCCCGCGCCCTCGCCGGCTCAGGGCTCCCAGGGGTGCTGTGTGCGATGGCTCCGGCTCAGAGCCACGGAAGACGGGTGTCACAGGAGCCGCGTCAGCACCCACGGGGGCTTGTTCAACGTGCCGGCTCACGGCTTCCCCTCAAACTGGCCAACTCACCACTTCTTAGACTGCGGAGGCTTCGTATCCACTTTAAGGCTGCAGAGAACATCTTCAGGGAAGCGGTTCTCATCTGGGGGCCCAGGAGGCCCCTCCTCGCAAACTCCGGCCCCTGCTCCCGGGGAGCAGCCGCGCTGCTCGTCTTCCGGCTCCCGGCGAGGCCCGGGCTGAACGCGGGGCTTCGGCGCGTCTGCGAGGGCTCAGCGCCAGCTTCAGGCCCGGAGGGGCGGCGGGGTCTGCCGGGCCGGGGTCGGGAGGCGGACGCCGGTGCCGCTCACCGGTCCCGTGCTGGCGGAATCCGGGGAGCGAACGCGTGTGGACACAAAGGAGAGCCTGACGGTGCGTCTCCGGGGGGAGCTGATCGTCCTGATCTCTCCTGAGACAAGGACAGGAGAGGTGGGCCTTCTCGGCTTGTCAAGCTCCTGCCTGTGGGCGCGTGGGGAGCAGGCGAGGGCGCCGTGCTGACGCCTTGGAAGGTGTAATCTCAGGACGCTGAGTGATTCTTCCCCATGACCTTGAGGAGAAAACGACCCAGGGCAGGAGGAAAAGAGGAGGAAATGGCCGCTTCTCGGGTAAACGTCTGTCCTGGGTCAGAGGCTACGTCTGCTTTTCCTCCTGAAATGCCCTGCATTAACAGTTTATAAACCTTTCATTCTCTACTTCTGATGTTGCCTATTGAGGTGGTTTTCAACTGCTAATTTTCTCCCCCTTTTATTCTGATGATGGTCAAGATCAGAGCTTTAGAATATTTCTCCCTCATGTCCCAGAGCCTTTTCTCAGGTGTCTGTCTGTATCAAGGCTCCCTGCAGAACATGAAGCATTCTCACCGAGAATTAATGACTTTCCTTGTGGCTAAGAATGCAGGGGACTTGGGTTCCATCCCCACTCCGGGAAGATCCCACGGCCGTGGAGCAGTTAAGCCTGTGCGCCACAACTAGAGAAAAGCCGGCACAGCAACAAAGACCCAGCACAGCCAGAAATAAATGAGTAGGTAAAAACAGAAGGGCCTGGGATTTAGGAAGGGTGCTGGTTTCCTGGGCTGCTGGGGAAGACCTATGAGGAATTGACATTTGCTCATGAATTTTCAGGCACGTGTAATCTAGTACGTGTACTTATGAGAATAATTGGTGTCAAAGCAAGGCACCCGTGGGCTTCTGGTCTATACAAATGATGCCAAGGCAGCAATATCTTGGAGCAGTGTAGGTAACTCTCATCAATACTCCTATGAATCCATATTGTAACCATCATAATGTCCCATAGTTAAAATGAGAAAATGACACACTGTGCCATTTATGAAAAATATGATCTCAAATTATTTGAGGGTTACGGCCAGTAGAAAAAAAGGAATTACTATGAGCTGTCATTCTGTGTGCCTGCTAAGTCGCTTCAGTTGTGTGTGACTCTTTGCAACCCCATAGGCTGCAGCCTTCCAGGCTCCTCTGTCCATAGGATTCTCCAGGCATGAATACTTGAGTGGGGTGCCCAGCCATCCTCCAGGGGATCTGCTGGACTCAGGGATCAAATCAGCATCTCTTATGTCTTCTGCATTGGTAGGCAGATTTTTTTTTTTTTTTTTTAACCACTAACACGATCTGGGAAGCCCCATGAGATGTCATCCAACTGTGTTATTACAGATATTTTATACTCATCATCAGTCAGTCAGTTTAGTTCAGTCACTCAGTCATGTCTGTCTCTTTGTGTCCCCATGAACTGCAACATGCTAGGCTTCCCTGTCCATCACCAACTCCTGGAGCTTCCTCAAACTCATGTCCAACGACTTGGTGATACCATCCAACCATCTCATCCTCTATCATCTGCTTCTCCTCCTGACTTCAATCTTTCCTAGTATCAGGGTCTTTTCAAATGAGTCAGTTCTTCTCATCAGGTGGCCAAATTATTGGAGTTTCAGCTTCAGCATCAGTCCTTCCAATGAATATTCAGGGCTGATTTCTTTTAGGATGGACTGGTTGGATCTTCTTGCAGTCCAAGGGACTCTCAAGAGTCTTCCCCAACACCACAGTTCAAAAGCATCAATTCTTTGGCACTTAGCTTCCTTTATAGTCCAACTCTCACATTCATACATGACTACTGAAAAAATAATAACTTTGACTAGACAGACCTTATTTGGCAAAGTAATGTCTCTGCTTTTTAATATGCTGTCTAGTGTGGTCATAGCTTTTCTTCCAAGGAGCAAGTGTCTTTTAATTTCATGGCTGCAGTCACCACCTGCAGTGATTTTCAAGCTCCTCAAAATAAAGTCTTTCACTGTTTCCACTGTTTCCCCATCTATTTGCCATGAAGTGATGGGACCAGATCTTAGTTTTCTGAATGTTGAGTTTTAAGCCAACTTTTTCACTTTCCTCTTCCACTTTTATCAAGAGGCTCTTTAGTTCTTCTTCACTTTCTGCCATAAGGGTGGTTTCTGCATATCTGAGGTTATTGATATTTCTCCCAGCAATCTTGATTCCAGCTTGTGTTTCACCCAGATGCTTAGGAAGCATCACTATGAACAAAGCTAGTGAAGGTAATGGAATTCCAGCTGAGGTATTTAAAATCCTAAAAGATGAGCTGTTAAAGTGATGCACTCACTATGCCAGCAAATTTGGAAAACTAAGCAGTGGCCACAGGACAGAAAACGTCAGTTTTCATTCCAATCCCAAAGAAAGGCAATGTCAAAGAATGTTCAAACTACCGCACAGTTGCACTCATCTCACATGCTAGCAAAGTAATGCTTAGAATTTTCCAAGCCCAGCTTCAGTAGTACGTGAACCGTGAACTTTCAGATTTTCAAGCTGAATTTAGAAAAGGCAGAAGAACCAGAGATCAAACTGCCAACTTCTGCTGGTCATCAAAAAAGCAAGAGAGTTCCAGAAAAACATCTGCTTCTGCTTTATTGACTATGCCAAAGCCTTTGACTGTTTGGATTACAACAAACTGCGGAAACTTTTTAAAGAGATGAGAATACCACACCACCTTAGAAATCTACCTCCTGAGAGGTACCTCCTGAGAAATCTGTATACAGGTCAAGAAGCAACAGTTAGAACTGGACATGGACCAACAGACTGGTTCCAATTTGGGAAAGGAGTGCATCAAGGCTATATATTGTCACCCTGCTTATTTAACTTATATGCAAAATACATCTGTGAAATGTCGGGCTGGGTATTCACCATCAGTTATTGACAACTTAAAAAAACCTGGGAGATGATAATGTTGGTATTAATCTTTATGTTGGTGGTGGAATACTTGTGTGTATGCTCAGTCGTGTCTGACTCTGCAACCATGGACTGGAGCCCATCAAGCTCCTCGGTCCATGGGATTCTCCAGGCAAAAATACTGGAGCTGGTTGTCATTTCCTTGTCCAGGGGAGCTTTCTGACCCAGGGATGGAACCCACACCTTCTGTGACCCCTGCATTGGCAGGCAGATTCTTTACCATTGAACCACCTGAGAAGCCTGTTACTGATGAGAACACTTCATCAATTCTACATGAAGCTTAATATATTAAAAGCCATTCCATTTTATTAATTAACATATAGTAAGTTCACACATAAGCTAAGTAAAACTTTCCAAAGTTTACTCTATAATCTTTGATTAAAATATAGATTACAAGCATCTGGAAACATTCTTGTTCTTCTGATATACTGATCAGAGAAATAAGATATTTATGGTTTACAGAGAGCGATTACTCAGTAAACAAAGATGTACATTCATTAAATAAACTTTCAGGGAAACGTTACATATATTTTTCTTAGGTATAAGATTTCCTGATTGCTACCATGTCAAGGAAAATTTACGACTTCTAGTTATTGCTGTTATAAAAATACATTGGGATTTTAGTGAACTGCCATCTTTATATCCATAAAGAACCACTGGCCCCACTATTTAAAATTTATAATAACCCTCTGTCTTACTTTAATACAAAGAATTATCCTCTCAACACTTACCTAATGGTGACATAGAGGGATATTTTAAACAATGACAGTCATCACCTCCATTTAGACTTTCATTGTATATTTCACATTTCAAGGTCCTTAATATTCCATAGAAAAGTAGATAAAAATTATTCCCACCTAACATAGAAGGGCTTCACTTAACTTTGAGGCAGCAAAGATCAAGAATATTAACTAATTATTTTTAACTAAAAAAAGAAAATTAGTTCACATATACACTAGAAACAAAGATATATCATGTAGTACTTTGAGACTCCAATTATATTAAACTTCATTTCACATAATGGCAATACAGATAAGGATACAATGATAATTGTTCTGTCAAACATCTCTCACCTTGATCCTATGATCCAGAGTAAGAAATAATTTTTCCAAGTGTTTTAACTTTGGATTATTTTCTATAATATCCTTATTTAAAATAATACCTGAAAAAGCTTAATGACTGAATGCTATCTTTGATGAATTCTCTGATATTTATTTAGACCTGAGTTTTTAAATTCATTTTGTACATTTTTTATAGCATTAAGCGTTCTTCCCAATATAAACTCTCTGGCGTTTCCTGCTGTATATATTTAGGACAAACCTCTTTCATCACTTATTACATTTGTACGGTCTCTCTCCAGCACACGCTCTCTGATGCTGCATGAGGTGACGGTTCACTTCAAGGCTCTGTCACATTATTTACATTTGTAAGACTACTTGGCAGTATGAATTATTTTATGGCAAGTAAGGTTTGAGTGGCAATTAAAAGCATTCCCTCATTCTTTACATTGGTATGGTTTCTCCCCAGTATGAATTCGCCTATGTTGATTAAGGTTTGAAGTCTGATTAAAGGCTTTGCCACATTCTGTACCTTTATAAGACTTCTCTCTGGTATGAATTCGCTGATGTTGAGTAACATGTGAACACATGGTAAAGGCTTTGCCACATTCTGTACATTTATAAGGCTTCTCCCCTGTATGAATTCGCTGATGTTGAGTAACATGTGAACGCCTAATAAATGCTTTGCCACATACTGTACATTTGTATAGCTTCTCCCCAGTATGAATTTTATGATGTTGATTAAGATTTGAGCAACTGATAAAAGCTTTGCCACACTCTTTACACTTGTATGGTTTTTCCCCAGTATGCATTCGCTGATGTTGAGTAACATGTGAACGCCTAATAAATGCTTTGCCACATACTGTACATTTGTATAGCTTCTCCCCAGTATGAATTTTATGATGTTGATTAAGATTTGAGCAACTGACAAAAGCTTTGCCACACTCTTTACACTTGTATGGTTTTTCCCCAGTATGCATTCGCTGATGCTGTGTAAGTGTTATACTTTGGTTAAAGGCTTTCCCACAGTTATGACATTTATATGGTGTTTCCCCAGTATGGATTCGCCTATGTCGGTTAAGGCTTGAACTCTGAGTAAAGGCTTTGCCACATTCTGTACATTTGTAAGTCTTCTCTGCAGTTTGAGTTCTGAGATGTCGAGTAAGGTTTGAGGGCTTGCTAAAGGTTTTGCCACATTCTGTGCATTGGTTAGGTTTTCCTCCAGTATGGGTTTTCCTGTGTCCGTTTAGATTTGATAATTGAGGAAAGACTTTCCCACATTTATTCCACTTGCAGTGTTCCTCCTTAGCATGAATACTTGGATGTTGAGTAAGTTGTGATGACTGGTTAGAAACTTGACCACATTCACTAAATTTGTAATTGTTTTCTTCAGTATGGATATTCCTATCTGTAATAAGATTTGAGCTTTGATAAAAGACATTTCTCCATTCATTCCTTTCATCATGGTTCTCTGAACATTGAGTTCTCTGATGATTCATGAGACCTGAGTCTTGGTCAAGGTGACTCCCTGGTTCTAGGCATGGGTAGATTCTGGCTCCATCATAAATACTGTTGTAATAACTGAAGATGGAGTTCTCGCTTAAGGCCTCACTCGCTGGATTACACATGGAAGGTTGTTCCGCATTATCTGTACTATGATACCCATTGAATGATGGCGGCCAGATAAAGACTCTCTCATTATTATCGACATTACAGATATTGGAATATGGAGAAAATGTTTGTTGGTGGAAAAGTAATGAGCCCTCGCTAAAGGATCTCTCCAATTGATCATAGTGAGATTTTCCTCCTTTATTTTCAAATCCCTGACTTTCAGATATGTATGACTGACTGTTTAACTCAAACTTATGTTCATACTGGCTTGAGTGATTATTTGCAGCATACACTAGATGACTTTCCATGTTTTTCAAATTTCACATCAGAGAATACGTTTGTTTGTTTTTTAATCATGTGGGTCTTTGCTTAAAAACCATATTTTTCTGCCAAATTTACTGACTTCAAATAGAATTTTCCCAATTTGATACACATCCTCAATTTCTTTTGGCAATTATATTTTCATCGTGAATAACTGTCCAGATGTGGTTACATCTAAAATAATATCCTTTCTGCACGTCACAGGCCCCCTGAACTTTCCCAGTCTTTCATTAAATACAAATTTTCAAGCTGAGAGCTCTCAGAACTTCCCAGCACATCACACATGAATGTCCTATGCACGGCTTCTTTGGGAAAAAACCCTGGATGTCCTGAGAAGATATCGCTGAAAGACAACAAATAACCAGGATCCTACTTAGTACTTTGAGTGAATATGCCTTACAGTTGTATGCAATATTGACAAACCCTTAGCTAGATTAGTAAGAGGTGAGATGCAAGGAAGATCAGAAGTAAAACTAATGGCATTATACATGTTACACAGAACAAGAAGTATTTCTAACAGACTTCTTTGAGCTATATTACACCAAAAAGTTGAATACCTCAAAGAAAGATTCAATTTCTAGAAACATAGAACCCCTTAGATGTTTGCATGAGTAAATTAAAAAATTACAACATATCTACAGCTATTAATAAGACTAAAGTAATTTTAAACATCCCTGGAGTAGACAAACTCATTGGAAAATTCCAGCAATATTTCAAGAAAAACTAATATCAATTCTCCATAAGAGATCGACATGTACACACTGCTCTATTTACGATGGATAGCCAACAAAGTTCTATTGTACGTGTTCAATGTCATGTGGCAGCCTGGATGGGAGGGGAATCTGGGGGAGAATGGATACATGTACATGGATGGCTGAGTCACTCTGCTGCCCACCTGAAACTATCACAACACTGTTAATCAGATATACTCCAAATCAAATAAAAGAACAGTAAAGAAAAAAAAATTCTGTGAGTTAGTACATGTATTAAATGGTTTCAGTCTTGATGAGTTGGGGTAAATGCACTTAAAATGTCTAAAATTGGGAGGTAGAAATTGGGGGTTACATTTTATGATTTCAGGGAGTGAGTCTGAACTTTGGAGAGCCATGTTTGAAGTTTCCATTGGAAACTAGAAAGCAGGAAGCATATATCTGTTCCCAGTATTTCTGGAATTTTGCCAACTGATCCCAGGATCTTCACAACTCTCCTCACACTTTTCTGACTTGAGGCAGAGTCAGGAATTTGGAAAGGCCTTGAGGCAGACTTTGTCAGAACTGTGAGCAGCTTTTCCTAGGTCCCCCAAAGCAGCGAGAGTGTACAGGTCCCCAGAGACCTGGAGGAAGGTTTTGGCTCTCAGTGAAAGTGAGGGAAAAACCACTGGAGCTGAAGAAGAACACACAGAGGTTTAAGAGCAGGAGAACAGGGAAGGTCATGTCCCTCTTTGACAGAAATAAACCCAGGCTTCTCACTCTAGTGAAGCAGGCCTCCCCAAACCACCTGAATAAGTCCGACTTCCTCTGTCATCTTTGGACCCCTCACCTGTGTCACCTGCTTCATTCATTCACACCTAGCACTGGGATTCTTCCTTTACTCCAAAGGGACCTGCTCGTTAGAAAAATGAACACACATACACAAAAAAAGAAAAATGAGCACAATTAGGACTTTGGGTTTAACATATACACTTTAGTATATACAAAAACAGCCAAGAAGGATCTGCTGTATAGGCCAGGGAACTATTTTCAATATTTGTAATAACCCATAAGGGAAAAGTGTCTGACTTGACTAATGAAAGCCTCTCCTTACAAAACTCAGTACCTCTCCTGAACACAGTTGAGTGTTCAAATTTCGAAGCCAACGAACATCAAAGAGACACTAGGAGGAAATGGAGTTTCTACCTTAACTATGTTGGATTGTGCACCTCCCTCACTACATCTTGCCATGATTTTAGTAAAGATAAACAGAAAAAAATGGAACTTGATGGTGTGGCAATCTGGCAGAAAACACCCAAATCGGTGACCATCAGTGTAATGGGATAAACTGGTGTCAGGTGAGAGAAACACTCAAGAAGACAGATGGTCACTGCTTGGGTACTTTCGGCAAAAATAAGGAAATCTCAATGCATCTTGAAAAAATTTCAGTCTTATGCATTCTTACCCGGTACATTACTTCCCTGTTCTGTATCCCTCATAGTGCATTTCAATAGCGTACGTTTCTTACCATGTAGAGAATACTCTGATTTTTTTGAGAAGTCTCCTTGGAATTCTAGACCACTAAGGTTTACTGTTCAGTTTAATTGCTCAGTTGTATTCACCTCTTTGTGAACCCATGGATTGCAGCATGCCAGGCTTCCCTGTCCATCACCAATTCCCGGAACTTGCTCAAACTCACGTCCTTTAAATCAGTGATGCCATCCAATCAACTTATCCTCTGTCATCCCCTTCTCCTCCTACCTTCAATCTTTCCAAGCATCAGTGTCTTTTTCAGTGAGTTAGCTTCAGGTGGCTAAAGTACTGAAGCTTCAGCCTCATTCCTTCCAAAGAATGTTCAGGGTTGATCTCCTTTAGGATTGACTGGTTTGATCTCCTTGCAGCCCAAGGGACTCTCAAGAGTTTTCTCCAACCTCACAGCTCAAAAACACCAATTCTTTGGCTCTCAGTTTTCTTTAAGTCCACCTCTTACATCCATAACATGACTACTGGAAAAACTATAGCTTGACTAGCAGGACCTAGTCAAGGTCACTCTGTTTATATGTGCATTTTCTTAATCTTCTTCTAAAGAGCTGAAGTTATATCCAGATATAAGGAAATGACTCCACTTTCCTCTTATTCACTAAGATCCCAACACCCCACCTCATCCCAAGGGGAATTTTGGATATTGATGCCTTCCCTTGCTGATCTTTCCAAAAGGGAATATTTTGAGTAATGTAAGTTATTAATTCCCACTGGGAATGCTTCATGCCCTATAGGGAGCCTGGAGGCAGAAAAGGAGTGGAGGCTCATGGAGAGAGAAGAGCCTGATTCTGACTCATAAAATAAAAGAAAAAACAGTATTTAATAGTTGAAAACCAACTTTCTGGCAAGAATACCAGAAAAAGAGAAATAAAAATGTGTATGCTTTCAATCCAGGGCATTTAAGGAAGAAAAAGCAGACACAGCCTCTCACCTGATCAGGACATTTACCTGAGAAGCTGCCGTTTCCTCCTCTTTTTCCTCCTGCGCTGGGTCGTTCTCTCCTCAAGGTTACGGGTAAGAATCACCTCAGCATCGTGAGATTACACCTTCAAAGGCATCAGCACAGCTCCTTCACCTGCTCCCAACACCCCCACAGGCAGAAGGACCTTGAAAAGTGAGAGAGGCCAACCCCTCCTGTTCTTCGTCTCAGGAGAGATTCAGGACAATCAGCTCCTCCGTGGAGACCAGTCTAGGAATTGTTGTTGTTGTTTTTGTCTATACTCTTTCTTCATATAAATTCCCCCAAATTCTGCTAACACGGGGTGTGGGCTGCACTGACTTGCCCCTTTAAAGCCCTTGCAGAGCAGAACTTGCTGCCTCTCCGCAGATGAAACCAGGCCTCAGCTCTCACAAATGGACCAGGAGCCGCGTCCTTAACCCGGGCCCCCCCTTAGAATCCCCTGGAGCACTTCCTACACACCACACTGAGCTCCCACAGGGCCAAGAGAGAACTCAGGGGAGGGCGCCGGGGAGGTCATGTGCTAACACTGGTCACATGATCCTGATGGGAAACAGATGGAAACCACTTGGCTAAAGATTGTTTTGGCTTCCCTGATGGCTCAGCTGGTAAAGAATCTGCCTGCAATGCGGGAAACGTGGGTTCGATCCCTGGCTTGGGAAGATTCCCTGGAGAAGGGAATGGCTGCCCACTCCAGTATTCTGGCCTGGAGAATTTCATGGACTGTATACTCCCTGGGGTCGCAAAGAGTTGAACACAACTGACTGACTTGCACTTCACTTCACTTCAAAGACAGTTTCTGAACCATTTCAGTATGTCCAATCCCATGAGGTCAGAGCCCCACTCGAAGAGGTTATGAATCTGTAGGTCGGAGGTGGGGCCATGAAATGAGTCTTCAGCAAGTTCCCTGTTTGTTCTGATGCGTCTCCCCCAAGACCCACACTCAGGAGCCCTGAGCTTCAGTCCTCACACTCTGCACAGCTGAGACCTCTCAGGAGGGGAGGATTTAGAGCAGGAATTTCTTGGAGAGGTCAAGGTTAGAACCAAGCAGAGAAAGCTGCAGTACTTGGGGTTCAGGCCTTTCTAAGTGACCCTGGGTGAAGTGCTGTGGGCTCCCCAGGCTGCGTGTGGATGGGTCCATTCAAACCAGAGGAGCAGGATTCTGGTGAGCGCTGTGAGGGAGTCATTGAAGGGGGGCCAGTGAAGTAGGCCCTGGGGTTCAGCAAGACTGCTGATCTCAAGGAAGGGGTCATCTAGGGCAGGTGCTCACAGGACTGGCTGGTGTGAGTTCAAGGACCTGCGGGCTGCCTGTTCCCCAGACAGACGCTGAGGCAGCAACAATATGGAGCAGTTCAGGGGAGCTCTCAACAGTGCTCTGTATGATCCTTCTTATTAGAACCATCACCATGCCCCAGTAGTCATCAAAAGCAGAGAAAGATATACTGTAGAAATGATAGAAAATATATTCTCACATTATTTGAGGCTTCAGGGCAGTAAGGAAAGTAATTGTTACAGATGCCATCTCTCTATGCTACCTAATGGTTTATTGTCACAATCTCTCCCTCGTAACCTAAAAGAAGGTGACAGAGGTTAATGGTGGTTGTGGTAAAACATTCATTCATTACACATCAACTTTATCACCAGAAACCACTCAGCTTTATTAATTAACATATATGAATATCACACACAGTCAGAATAAAACCTTCTACAATCCACTGTGTGATCTTGATGAAAATACAGACTAACAAGCACAGACAACAATATTCATTTGTCTGATACAATGATCTGAGAATTGTGACTTCTGTGGTTACAAAATGGAGGCTAATCATTTAATAAACAAGATGTACACTAATTACATGACTTTTCTGGGAAGGGTTTCCCATATATTTGTAGGGTATCAGAGATGTTGTTATTTCAAACATGTGAACTAATAGTCATGACTTCTGTTGATATCATAAAATGCATCAAGATTCCAGTGAACTGTCATTGATTATCCTTAAAAAGCAAATAACATAACTATTGAAAATTTAGAACAACCCTTTGCCTTACTTTGATACATGGAATTATTCCCTGAACACTTGCATGATGGTGACCTACAGGGCTGTTTGAAGGAATGACAAACGCTGCCATTTAGACATTCAGTGTACACGTTACATTACAGCATCCTTCTATGGAGAGTAAATATAAACTAGGATTTCTCCCTAGGAGAGAAGGACGCCTCTCATCTTTGAAGCAGCAACCTTTCAAAATGTTAAGTTGGCATACACTAGAAATGAAGCATAGCATGGAATACTTTGAGAGTTTCATTACATTCATCTTGATTTTCAAACAATCTCAAATCATGTCTCTATCAACAGAATACATTGCTATTGATTGTACCTTTCTAAACACCAACCCTTCATCTGGTGATCCAGAGTAACATATCAATTTTCTATCTCTTTTAACTATGAATTACTATCTACAGTAATTCTCCTCCCGGAACTTCAGAAAAAGGGAATTGATGACATGCTTTCTTATACATTCTCTAATATTTATTCGATTTGGTTACTTTGCTTTTTTTTTTAACCACTGTTCATTTATCTTTCTTCAATAAACCCTCTCCGGTTTGTTTTCTCAACTGTATACTTGGGGTGAACCTCTTCCATCACTTATTACATGACTTGTGTTTCTCTCCAGTTTGTGCTCTGCACATACACTAAAGAAGGGAGATGATACACAGCCTTGACTTACTCTTTTCCCAGTTTGGAACCAGTCCATTGTTCCATGTCCGGTTCTAACTGTTGCTTCTTGACCTGCATACAGGTTTCTCAGGGGGCGGGTAAGGTGGTCTGGTATTCGCATCTATTTAAGAATTTTCCACAGATTGCTGTGATCCACACAGTCAAAGACTTTAGCATAGTCAATAAAGCAGGGGTGGGTGCTTTTCTGCAACTCCCTTGCTTTTTCTGTCATCCAACAAATGTTGGCAATTTGATCTCTGATTTCTCTGTATTTTCTAAATCCAGCTTGCACATCTGGAAATTCTCAGATCACGTACACTTGAAGGCTGGCTTGAAGGATTTCGAGCACTACCTTGCTAGCATGTGAAATGAGCAGAACTGTGCAGGGGTTTGAACATTCTTTGGCATTGTCCTTCTTCGGGATTGGAATGAAAACTGACCTTTTCCAGCTTGGTGGCCATTGCTGAGTTTTCCAAAGTTGCTGGCATATTGACTGCAGCACTTTAGCAGCAGCATATTTTAGGATTTTAAATAGCTCAGCTGGAATTCTATCACTTCCACTAGCTTTATAGGTAGTAATTCTTTCTAAGGGCCACTTGACTTCACACTCGAGGATATCTGGCTCCAGGTGAATGACTATACCATTGTGGTTATCCATATCATAAAGACCTTTTTTGTACAGTTCTTCTATGTATTCTTGCCACCTCTTCTTAATATCTTCTACTTCTATTAGGTCCATATTGTTTCTGTTCTTTATTGTGCCCGTCTTTGAATGAAATGTTTCCTTGGTATCTCTAATTTTCTTGAAGTGATCTCTAGTCTTTCCCATCCCATTGTTTTCCTCTGTATCTTTGCACTGATAACTTAAGAAGACTTTCTTATCTCTCCTTGCTCTTCTTTGGAACTCTGCATTCAAATGGGTGTATCTTTCCTTTCCTCCTTTGCCTTTTCCTTCTCTTCTTTTCTCAGGTATTTGTAAGGCCTCCTCAGATAACCATTTTGCCTTGTTGCATTTCTTTTCTTGGGAATGATTATGGTCACCACCTCCTGCACATTCTTACAAACTTTTATCCATAGTTCTTCAGACACTATGTCTATCAATTCTAATTCCTTGACTCTACTTCTCACTTGTTCAGTCGCACGGTCACATCTGACTCTTTGCAACCCCATGAACCGCAGCACACCAGGCTTCCCTGTCCTTCACCATCTCCCAGAGCTTGCTCAAACTCATGTCCGTTGAGTTGGTGAGGCCATCCAACCATCTCAGATGCTGCTGCTAAAGTGCTGCAGTCAATATGCCAGCAACTTTGGAAAACTCAGCAATGGCCACCAAGCTGGAAAAGGTCAGTTTTCATTCCAATCCCGAAGAAGGACAATGCCAAAGAATGTTCAAACCCCTGCACAGTTCTGCTCATTTCACATGCTAGCAAGGTAGTGCTCGAAATCCTTCAAGCCAGCCTTCAAGTGTACGTGATCTGAGAATTTCCAGATGTGCAAGCTGGATTTAGAAAATACAGAGAAATCAGAGATCAAATTGCCAACATTTGTTGGATGACAGAAAAAGCAAGGGAGTTGCAGAAAAGCACCCACCCCTGCTTTATTGACTATGCTAAAGTCTTTGACTGTGTGGATCACAGCAATCTGTGGAAAATTCTTAAATAGATGCGAATACCAGACCACCTTACCCGCCCCCTGAGAAACCTGTATGCAGGTCAAGAAGCAACAGTTAGAACCGGACATGGAACAATGGACTGGTTCCAAACTGGGAAAAGAGTAAGTCAAGGCTGTGTATCATCTCCCTTCTTTAGTGTATGTGCAGAGCACAAACTGGAGAGAAACACAAGTCATGTAATAAGTGATGGAAGAGGTTCACCCCAAGTATACAGTTGAGAAAACAAACCGGAGAGGGTTTATTGAAGAAAGATAAATGAACAGTGGTTAAAAAAAAAAGCAAAGTAACCAAATCGAATAAATATTAGAGAATGTATAAGAAAGCATGTCATCAATTCCCTTTTTCTGAAGTTCCGGGAGGAGAATTACTGTAGATAGTAATTCATAGTTAAAAGAGATAGAAAATTGATATGTTACTCTGGATCACCAGATGAAGGGTTGGTGTTTAGAAAGGTACAATCAATAGCAATGTATTCTGTTGATAGAGACATGATTTGAGATTGTTTGAAAATCAAGATGAATGTAATGAAACTCTCAAAGTATTCCATGCTATGCTTCATTTCTAGTGTATGCCAACTTAACATTTTGAAAGGTTGCTGCTTCAAAGATGAGAGGCGTCCTTCTCTCCTAGGGAGAAATCCTAGTTTATATTTACTCTCCATAGAAGGATGCTGTAATGTAACGTGTACACTGAATGTCTAAATGGCAGCGTTTGTCATTCCTTCAAACAGCCCTGTAGGTCACCATCATGCAAGTGTTCAGGGAATAATTCCATGTATCAAAGTAAGGCAAAGGGTTGTTCTAAATTTTCAATAGTTATGTTATTTGCTTTTTAAGGATAATCAATGACAGTTCACTGGAATCTTGATGCATTTTATGATATCAACAGAAGTCATGACTATTAGTTCACATGTTTGAAATAACAACATCTCTGATACCCTACAAATATATGGGAAACCCTTCCCAGAAAAGTCATGTAATTAGTGTACATCTTGTTTATTAAATGATTAGCCTCCATTTTGTAACCACAGAAGTCACAATTCTCAGATCATTGTATCAGACAAATGAATATTGTTGTCTGTGCTTGTTAGTCTGTATTTTCATCAAGATCACACAGTGGATTGTAGAAGGTTTTATTCTGACTGTGTGTGATATTCATATATGTTAATTAATAAAGCTGAGTGGTTTCTGGTGATAAAGTTGATGTGTAATGAATGAATGTTTTACCACAACCACCATTAACCTCTGTCACCTTCTTTTAGGTTACGAGGGAGAGATTGTGACAATAAACCATTAGGTAGCATAGAGAGATGGCATCTGTAACAATTACTTTCCTTACTGCCCTGAAGCCTCAAATAATGTGAGAATATATTTTCTATCATTTCTACAGTATATCTTTCTCTGCTTTTGATGACTACTGGGGCATGGTGATGGTTCTAATAAGAAGGATCATACAGAGCACTGTTGAGAGCTCCCCTGAACTGCTCCATATTGTTGCTGCCTCAGCGTCTGTCTGGGGAACAGGCAGCCCGCAGGTCCTTGAACTCACACCAGCCAGTCCTGTGAGCACCTGCCCTAGATGACCCCTTCCTTGAGATCAGCAGTCTTGCTGAACCCCAGGGCCTACTTCACTGGCCCCCCTTCAATGACTCCCTCACAGCGCTCACCAGAATCCTGCTCCTCTGGTTTGAATGGACCCATCCACACGCAGCCTGGGGAGCCCACAGCACTTCACCCAGGGTCACTTAGAAAGGCCTGAACCCCAAGTACTGCAGCTTTCTCTGCTTGGTTCTAACCTTGACCTCTCCAAGAAATTCCTGCTCTAAATCCTCCCCTCCTGAGAGGTCTCAGCTGTGCAGAGTGTGAGGACTGAAGCTCAGGGCTCCTGAGTGTGGGTCTTGGGGGAGACGCATCAGAACAAACAGGGAACTTGCTGAAGACTCATTTCATGGCCCCACCTCCGACCTACAGATTCATAACCTCTTCGAGTGGGGCTCTGACCTCATGGGATTGGACATACTGAAATGGTTCAGAAACTGTCTTTGAAGTGAAGTGAAGTGCAAGTCAGTCAGTTGTGTTCAACTCTTTGCGACCCCAGGGAGTATACAGTCCATGAAATTCTCCAGGCCAGAATACTGGAGTGGGCAGCCATTCCCTTCTCCAGGGAATCTTCCCAAGCCAGGGATCGAACCCACGTTTCCCGCATTGCAGGCAGATTCTTTACCAGCTGAGCCATCAGGGAAGCCAAAACAATCTTTAGCCAAGTGGTTTCCATCTGTTTCCCATCAGGATCATGTGACCAGTGTTAGCACATGACCTCCCCGGCGCCCTCCCCTGAGTTCTCTCTTGGCCCTGTGGGAGCTCAGTGTGGTGTGTAGGAAGTGCTCCAGGGGATTCTAAGGGGGGGCCCGGGTTAAGGACGCGGCTCCTGGTCCATTTGTGAGAGCTGAGGCCTGGTTTCATCTGCGGAGAGGCAGCAAGTTCTGCTCTGCAAGGGCTTTAAAGGGGCAAGTCAGTGCAGCCCACACCCCGTGTTAGCAGAATTTGGGGGAATTTATATGAAGAAAGAGTATAGACAAAAACAACAACAACAATTCCTAGACTGGTCTCCACGGAGGAGCTGATTGTCCTGAATCTCTCCTGAGACGAAGAACAGGAGGGGTTGGCCTCTCTCACTTTTCAAGGTCCTTCTGCCTGTGGGGGTGTTGGGAGCAGGTGAAGGAGCTGTGCTGATGCCTTTGAAGGTGTAATCTCACGATGCTGAGGTGATTCTTACCCGTAACCTTGAGGAGAGAACGACCCAGCGCAGGAGGAAAAAGAGGAGGAAACGGCAGCTTCTCAGGTAAATGTCCTGATCAGGTGAGAGGCTGTGTCTGCTTTTTCTTCCTTAAATGCCCTGGATTGAAAGCATACACATTTTTATTTCTCTTTTTCTGGTATTCTTGCCAGAAAGTTGGTTTTCAACTATTAAATACTGTTTTTTCTTTTATTTTATGAGTCAGAATCAGGCTCTTCTCTCTCCATGAGCCTCCACTCCTTTTCTGCCTCCAGGCTCCCTATAGGGCATGAAGCATTCCCAGTGGGAATTAATAACTTACATTACTCAAAATATTCCCTTTTGGAAAGATCAGCAAGGGAAGGCATCAATATCCAAAATTCCCCTTGGGATGAGGTGGGGTGTTGGGATCTTAGTGAATAAGAGGAAAGTGGAGTCATTTCCTTATATCTGGATATAACTTCAGCTCTTTAGAAGAAGATTAAGAAAATGCACATATTAACAGGGTGACCTTACACTAGGTCCATTTAGTCAAGCTATAGTTTTTCCAGTAGTCATGTATGGATGTGAGAGCTGGACTGTAAGGAAAACTGAAAGCCAAAGAATTGGTGTTTTTGAGCTGTGAGGTTGGAGAAGACTCTTGAGAGTCCCTTGGGCTGCAAGGAGATCAAACCAGTCAATCCTAAAGGAGATAAACCCTGAACATTCATAGGAAGGACTGAGGCTGAAGTTGAAGTTCCTATACTTTGGCTGCCTGATGCAAAGAGTTGACCAATTGGAAAAGACCCTGATGATGGGAAAGACTGAAGGCAGAAGGAGAAGAGGACCACAGAGGATATGATGTTTGGATCGCATCACTGACTCGATGGACATAAGTTTGAGGAAACTCCAGGAGTTGGTGATGGATAGGACAGCCTGGAGTGCTCCAGTCCATGGGATCACAAAAGTTGGATACAACTGAATGACTAAACTGATCAGTAAACCTTAGTGGTCTAGAATTCCTTGGAGACTTCTCAAAAAAATCAGAGTATTCTCTACATTGGAACAAAAGTGTTGCTCTTTAAATGCACTATTAGCCATACAGAACATGGGAAGTTACGTATGGGGTAAGAATGCATAAGACTGAAATTTTTTCAAGATCCATTGAGATTTCCTTCTTTTTGCCGAAAGTACCCAAGCAGTGACCATCTGTCTTCTTGAGTGTTTCTCTCACCTGACACCAGTTTATCCTATTACACCTGATGGTCACCGATTTGGGTGTTTTCTGCCAGATTGCCACACCATCAAGTTCCATTTTTTTCTGTTTATCTTTACTAAAATCATGGCAAGACGTAGTGAGGGAGGTGCACAATCCAACACAGTTAAGGTGGAAACTCCATTTCCTCCTAGTGTCTCTTTGATGTTCGTTGGCTTCGAAATTTGAACACTCAACTGTGTTCAGGAGAGATACTGAGTTTTGTAAGGAGAGGCTTTCATTAGTCAAGTCAGACACTTTTCCCTTATGGGTTATTACAAATATTAAAAATAGTTCCCTGAGCTATGCAGCAGATCCTTCTTGGTTGTTTTTGTACATACTTAAGTGTATATGTTAAGCACAAAGTCCTAATTATATTCATTTTTCTAATGGACAGGTCCCCTTTGGAGTAAAGGAAGAATTCCAGTGCTAGGTGTGAATGAATGAAGCAGGTGACACAGGTGAGGGGTCCAAAGATGACAGAGGAAGTCGGACTTATTCAGGTGGTTTGGGGAGGCCTGCTTCACTAGAGTGAGAAGCCTGGGTTTATTTCTGTCAAAGAGGGACATGACCTTCCCTGTTCTCCTGCTCTTAAACCTCCGTGTGTTCTTCTTCAGCTCCAGTGGTTTTTCCCTCACTTTCACTGAGAGCCAAAACCTTCCTCCAGGTCTCTGGGGACCTGCATACTCTCGCTGCTTTGGGGGACCTAGGAAAAGCTGCTCACAGTTCTGACAAAGTCTGCCTTAAGGTCTTTCCAAATTCCTGACTCTGCCTCAAGTCAGAAACGTGTGAGGAGAGTTGTGGAGATGCTGGGATTAGTTGACAAAATTCCAGAAATACTGGGAACAGATATATGCTTCCTGCTTTCTAGTTTCCAATGGAAACTTCAAACATGGCTCTCCAAAGTTCAGACTCACCCCCTGAGATCATAAAATGTAACCCTCAATTTCTACCTCCAATTTTTTCTTCTATGAACAAATTTTAGATATTTTAGGTGCATTTACCCCAACTCATCAAGACTAAAACCATTTAATACATGTACTAATTCACAGAAAATTTTTCTTTACTGTTCTTTTATTTTGTTTTGGAGTATATCTGATTAACAGTGTTGTGATAGTTTCTGGTTGGCATCAGAGTGACTCAGCCATCCATGTACATGTATCCATTCTCCCCCAGATTCCCCTCCCATCCAGGCTGCCACATGACATTGAACCAGTACAACAGGTCTTTGTTGGCTATCCATCGTAAATAGAGCAGTGTGTACATGTCGATCTCTTATGGAGAATTGATATTAGTTTTTCTTGAAATATTGCTGGAATTTTCCAATGAGTTCATCTATTCCAGGGATGTTTAAAATTACTTTTTTAGTCTTATTAATAGCTGTAGATATGTTGTAATTTTTTAATTCACTCATGCAAACATCTAAGGGGTTCTATGTTTCTAGAAATTGAATCTTTCTTTGAGATATTCAACTTTTTGGTGTAATATAGTTCATAGAAGCCTGATAGAAATACTTCTTGTTCTGTGTAACATGTATAATGCCATTAGTTTTACTTCTGATCTTCCTTGCATCTCACCTCTTACTAATCTAGCTAAGGGTTTGTCAATATTGCATACAACTGTAAGGCATATTCACTCAAAGTACTAAGTAGGATCTTGGTTATTTGTTGTCTTTCAGCGATATCTTCTCAGGACATCCAGGGTTTTTTCCCAAAGAAGCCGTGCATAGGACATTCATGTGTGATGTGCTGGGAAGTTCTGAGAGCTCTCAGCTTGAAAATTTGTATTTAATGAAAGACTGGGAAAGTTCAGGGGGCCTGTGACGTGCAGAAAGAATATTATTTTAGATGTAACCACATCTGGACAGTTATTCATGATGAAAATATAATTGCCAAAAGAAATTGAGGATGTGTATCAAATTGGGAAAATTCTATTTGAAGTCAGTAAATTTGGCAGAAAAATATGGTTTTTAAGCAAAGACCCACATGATCAAAAAACAAACAAACATATTCTCTGATGTGAAATTTGAAAAACATGGAAAGTCATCTAGTGTATGCTGCAAATAATCACTCAAGCCAGTATGAACATAGGTTTGAGTTAAACAGTCAGTCATACATGTCTGAAAGTCAGGGATTTGAAAATAAAGGAGGAAAATCTCACTATGATCAATTTGAGAGATCCTTTAGCAAGGGCTCATTACTTTTCCACCAACAAACATTTTCTCCATATTCCAATATCTGTAATGTCGATAATAATGAGAGAGTCTTTATCTGGCCGCCATCATTCAATGGGTATCATAGTACAGATAATACGGAACAACCTTCCATGTGTAATCCAGCGAGTGAGGCCTTAAGCGAGAGCTCCATCTTCAGTTATTACAACAGTATTTATGATGGAGCCAGAATCTACCCATGCCTTGAACCTGGGAATCACTTTGACCAAGACTCAGGTCTCATGAATCATCAGAGAACTCAATGTTCAGAGAACCATGATGAAAGAAATGAATGTAGAAATGTCTTTTATCAAAGCTCAAATCTTATTACAGATAGGAATATCCATACTGAAGAAAACAATTACAAATTTAGTGAATGTGGTGAAGTTTCTAACCAGTCATCACAACTTACTCAACATCCAAGTATTCATGCTAAGGAGGAACACTGCAAGTGGAATAAATGTGGGAAAGTCTTTCCTCAATTATCAAATCTAAACAGACACAGGAAAACCCATACTGGAGGAAAACCTAACCAATGCACAGAATGTGGCAAAACCTTTAGCAAGCCCTCAAACCTTACTCGACATCTCAGAACTCATACTGCAGAGAAGACTTACAAATGTACAGAATGTGGCAAAACATTTGCCTAGAGTTCAAACCTTAATCAACATAGGCAAATGCACACTGGGGCAAAACCATATAAATGTCAGAATTGTGGAAAAGTCTTTAACAAACGTACGACACTTATACAACATCAGCGAATCCATACTGGGGAAAAACCATAAAGTGTAAGGAATGTGGCAAAGCTTTTATCAGTTGCTCAAATCTTAATCAACATCATAAAATTCATACTGGGGAGAAGCTATACAAATGTACAGTATGTGGCAAAGCCTTTAATCAGACTTCAAACCTTAATCAACATAGGCAAATTCATACTGGGGAGAAACCATACCAATGTAAAGAATGAGGGAATGCTTTTAATTGCCACTCAAAACTTACTTGCCATAACATAATTCATACTGCCAAGTAGTCCTACAAATACAAATAAAGTGACAAAGCCTTGAAGTGAGCCGTCACCTCATGCAACATCAGAGAGCATGTGCTGGAGAGAGACCGTACAAATATAATAAGTGATGAAAGAGGTTTCTCCTAAGCATACACATCAGGAAATGCCAGAGAGTTCATACTGGGAAGAATGTTTAATGCTGTAAGAAATGTACAAAATGAATTTAAAAACTCAGGTCTAAATAAATATCAGAGAATTCATCATAGATAGCATTCAGTCAATAACCATTTTCTGGTATTATTTTAAATAAGGATATTATAGAAAATAATCCAAAGTTAAAACACTTGGAAAAATTATTTCTTACTGTGGATCATAGGATCAAGGCAAGGGATGTTAGACAGTACAGTTATCATTGTATCCTTATTTATATTGACATTATATGAAAGTGAAATTTAATATAATTGGAGTCTCAAAGTACTACATGCTATACCTTTGTTTCTAGTATATATGTGAGCTAATTTTATTTTTTAAACTAATATTCTTGATCTTTGCTGCCTCAAAATTAAGTGAAACCCTTCTATGTTAGGTGGAAATAATTTTTGTCTACTTTTCAATGGAATATTAAGGACCTTGAAATGTGAAATGTACAATGAAAGTCTAAATGGAGGTGATGACTGTCATTGTTTAAAATATCCCTCTATGTCACCACTAGGTAAGTGTTCAGAGGATAATTCTTTGTATTAAAGTAAGACAGAGGGTCATTATAAATTTTAAATAGTGGGGCCAATGGTTTTCTGCGGATATAAAGATGGCAGTTCACTAAAATCCCAACGTTCTTATAACAGCAGTAACTAAAAGTCATAAATTTTCCTTGACATGGTAGCAGTCAGGAAATCTTATACTTAAGAAATGTATGTGTAACGTTTCCCTGAAAGGTTATGTAATTAATGCACACCTTTGTTTACTAAATAATTGCTCTCTGTTTGTAAACCACAAATATCTTATTTCTCTGATCAGTATATCAGAAGAACAAGAATGTTTCCAGATGCTTATAATCTGTCTTTTGATCAAAGATTATACGGTAAACTTTGGAAAGTTTTATTTAGCTTATGCATGAACTTACTATATGTTGATTAATAAAATGGAATAGCTTTTAATATATTAAACTTCATGTTTAATTGATGAAGTGTTGTCATCAATAACAGGCTTCTCAGGTGGTTCAATGATAAAGAATCTGCCTGCCAGTGCAGGAGACACAGAAGGTGTGGGTTCTATCCCTGGGTCAGAAAGATCCCCTGGACAAGGAAATGACAACCAGTTCCAGTTATTTTTGCCTGGAGAACCCCATGGACTGAGGAGCTTGATGGGCTACAGTCCATGGTTGCAGAGTCAGACACGACTAAGCATACACACATGTATTCTACAACCAACATAAAGATGAGTACCAATGTTATCTCCTGGGTTTTTTTAAGTTGTCAATAACTGATGGTGAATATCCAGCCCAGCATTTTGCATGGTGTATTCTGCATATAAGTTAAATATGCAGGGTGACAATATGCAGCCTTGATGTACTCCTTTCCCTAACTGGAAGCAGTCTGTTATTCCATGTCCAGTTCTAACTGCTGCTTCTTGACCTGTATGCAGATTTCCAGGAGGTAGCTAAGGTAGTCTGGTATTCCCATCTCTTTAAGAATTTTCCATAGTTTGTTGTGATTCACACAGTTAAAGGCTTTGGCATAGTCAATAAAGCAGAAGTAGATGTTTTTCTGGAACTCTATTGCTTTTTCGATGATCCAACACATGTTGGCAATTTGCTCTCTGGTTCCTCTGCCTTTTCACAATCCAGCTTGAACATCTGAAAGTTCACGGTACATGTGAACTTGAAGCCTGGCTTGGAGAATTTTAAGCATTACTTTGCTAGTATGTGAGATGAGTGCAATTGTGTGGTAGTTTGAGCATTCTTTGGAATTGACTTTCTTTGGGATTGGAATGAAAACTGACCTTTTCCAGTCCTGTGGCCAGTGTCGAGTATTCCAAATTTGCTGGCTTATTGATGATGCAGTTTAGCAGCATCATCTTTAAGGATTTGAAATAGGTCAACTGGAATTCTACCATCTCAATTAACTTTGATCATAGGGATGCTTCCTAAGCATCTGGATGAAACACAAGCTGGAATCAAGATTTCCAGAAGACATATCAATAACCTCAGATACGCTGATGATTCCACCCTTATGGCAGAAAGTGAAGAAGAACTAAACAGCCTCTTGATGAAAGTGAAAGAGGAGAATGAAAAGTTTGTCTTAAAACTCAACATTCAGAAAACTAAGATCATGGCATCTGGTCCCATCACTTCATGGGAAATAGATGGGGAAACAATGGAAACAGTGTCAGACTTTATTTTTTGGGGCTCGAAAATCACTGAAGATGGTGACTGCAGTCATGAAATTAAAAGACACTTGCTCCTTGGAGGAAAAGTTATGATCAAATTAAACACATATTAAAAAGCAGAGATATTACTTTGCCAAAAAAGGTCTGTCTAGTCAAAGCTATGGTTTTTTCAGTAGTCATGTATGGATGTAGGAGTTGGACCATAAAGAAAGCTGAGATCAGAGAACTGATGCTTTTGAACTGTGGTGTTGGAGAAGACTCTTGAGAGTCCCTTGGACTGCAAGGAGATCCAACCAGTCCATCCTAAAGGAGATCAGTCCTGGGTGTTCATTGGAAGGACTGATGTTGAAGCTGAAACTCCAATACTTTGGCCACCTCATGCAAAGAGTTGACTCACTGGAAAAGACCCTGATGCTGGGAGGGATTGGGGGCAGAAGGAGAAGGGGACAAAAGAGGATGAGATGGCTGGATGGCATCACTGACTCAATGCACATGAGTTTGGGTAAACTCCAGGAGTTGCTGATGGACAGGGAGGCCTGGCATGCTGTGATTCATGGGGTCCCAAAGAGTCAGACACGATTGAGCGACTGAACTGAACTGAACTGAATAACACGGTAGCATGACATCTCGTGGGGCTTCCCAGGTAGTGTTAGTGGTAAAGAATCTGCCTGCCAATGCAGGAGACATAAGAGATGCTGGTTTGATCCCTGAGTACAGAAAATCCCCTGGAGGAGGGCAGGGCAATCCACTACATTATTCTTGTGTGGAGAATCCCATGGACAGAGGGCTGCAGTCCATGGGGTTGCAAAGAGTCACACACAACTAAAACAAGTTAGCAGGCACACAGAATGACATCTCATAGTATTTCCTTTTTTTCTACTGGCCGTAACCCTCAAATAACTTCAGATCACATTTTTCATAAATGGTTTATTGTGTCATTTCCTCGATTTTACTACTGGGACATTATGATTGCATAGGGGTATTGATGAGAGCTACCTTCACTGCTCCATGATATTGCTGCCTTGGCATCACTTGTGTAGACTGGTAGCCCACGGGTGCTTTGCTTTGACACCAGTTATCCTCATAAGCACATACACTAGATAACAGTCTGTAAATTCCTAAGCAAATGTAAATTCCTCATAGGTCTTCCCCAGCAGCCCTGGTAACCAGTAGTCTTCCTAAATCCCAGGCCCTTCCATTTTTAATTATTCATTTATTTATTTCTGGCTGTGCTGGGTCTTTGTGGCTGTGCCGGCTTTTCTCTAGTTGTGGCGCACGGGCTTAGCTGCTCCACAGCCCGTGGGATCTTCCAGGGATGGAACCGGTGTCCCCTGCGTTGGCAGGAGGATTCCTAGCCACAAGGAAAGTCATTAGTTCTCGGTGAGAATACTTCGTGTTCTACAGGGAGCCTTGATGCAGAGAAACACCTGAGGAAAGGCTCTGGGACATGAGGGAGAAATATTCTAAAGCTCTGATCTTGACCATCATCAGAATAAAAAGGGAAAAATTTAGCAGTTGAAAACCACCTCAATAGGCAACATCGGAAGTAGAGAACGAAAGGTGTATAAACTGTTAATGCAGGGCATTTCCGGAGGAAAAGCAGACGTAGCCTCTGACCCAGGACAGGACATTTACCCGAGAAGCTGCCATTTCCTCCTCTTTTCCTCCTGCCCTGGGTCGTTTTCTCCTCAACGTCATGGGGAAGAATCACTCAGCGTCCTGAGATTACACCTTCCAAGGCGTCAGCAGGGCGCCCTCGCCTGCTCCCCACGCGCCCACAGGCAGGAGCTTGACAAGCCGAGAAGGCCCACCTCTCCTGTCCTTGTCTCAGGAGAGATCAGGACGATCAGCTCCTCCCGGAGACGCACCGTCAGGCTCTCCTTCGTGTCCACACGCGTTCGCTCCCCGGATTCCGCCAGCGCGGGACCGGTGAGCGGCACCGGCGTCCGCCTCCCGACCCCGGCCCGGCAGACCCCGCCGCCCCTCCGGGCCTGAAGCTGGCGCTGAGCCCTCGCAGACGCGCCGAAGCCCCGCGTTCAGCCCGGGCCGCGCCGGGAGCCGGAAGACGAGCAGCGCGGCTGCTCCCCGGGAGCAGGGGCCGGAGTTTGCGAGGAGGGACCTCCTGGGCCCCCAGATGAGAACCGCTTCCCTGAGCCACCTGGGAAGACCCCTGGGGCCACAGGCATTCCCAAAACGATTTGCGTTGTGACCACCTATCCGTAGGTGAGGGGGCCTCCATCTTCAGAGACCAGAAGGCACGAAGGTGTTTACATCACAGCGTTCTTTGAAAATAAACCTCAGGCAGACATGGAGGATGGATTAAAATGTATGTTGGGAAGGGACCAAAGCCTTTGGAAATGATGCTGTAAATGTGTATCTGAAAGGGAAAGTGAAGTCGCTCAGTCATGTCCAACTCTTTGAGACCCCATGGACTGTGGGCTGTCAGGCTCCTCTGCCCATGGAATTTTCCAGGCAAGAACACTGGAGTGGGTGTCACTTTTTTGTACAGGGGATCTTCTAATCTATGGATGAAACCTGCCTGTCTTGCATCTCGTGCACTGGCGGGTGGATTTTTTTTTTTTTTTTAACCACTAGTGCTACCTAGGAATTGTTTGCACACTATGAGACATGTATAATAACGTGTCCATCATGATAGTTTTACACAAATTATTTCATGGTTCTGGAAGTACTCTAGACTCAAGATATTCATAGTCTCACCTTTGCAACACTTGGGAAAAACACTGACTACAATATAAAAAAACTCAATTTCAAACAAACAGCACAATCAATAAATGGGCAGAAGACCTCATTTCTCCTGACATTTAGGTGGCCACCAGGTACATCAGAGATGCTCAACATCGCTAATTAATAGATAAATGCAAATCAAAACCACAATCAATACCATCAATCAATACCGCAAATCAATACCATCCCACATCAGTCAGAATGACCATTATCAAAGTGCCTGCAAATAGTATCAGAAATGCTGAGTGGTGGTGGTGATTTAGTCATTAAGTTGTGTCCTACCCTTGTGACCCCATGGACTGTAGCCCATCAAGCTCCTCTGTCCATGGGATTCTCCAGGCAAGAATACTGGAGTGGGTTGCCAGTTCCTCCTCCAGGGGATCTTCCTGACCCAGGGATCGAACCTGGGTCTCCTGAATTGCAGACAGATTCTTTATCAATTGAGCTATGAAAAAAGCCTAGAGAGGGTGTGGAAAATAGGGAACCTTCCTACAGAGTTCATGGGAATGTAAACTGCTACAACTACTAAAGACAGCAGGATGGAGGGTCCCTAAAAAACTAAAACTTTAAACAGTATGGTCTTTCCTTAAAAACACAGATTCCTGAATTTGGAGAAAATGAACTCAATGGAAAACTGATGAAATAGATCTAATTTAAAAATCTGTCATTTCTCAGTTCTTAGTAAATAATCAAAAAGTTTGAAAGTACCAGTTTTGATCTAATGCTTCTAAATTCTTCAAAAGACCAGGGTACAAATACAGGCACACTCTTCATTCTTAGCTTTCTCAGTGGTAATGTATAACTTCATATGTTTATATATTGCATTCAATGTATGTCAAAGCCATGGAAAGAAGCTTCTTTATGCATAGACAAGAAACACGTGCTAAAAAATACATAGTGTAGAATTTTATGAATATTAGTTCAGAATATTAACAACATGGCTTTTATACAGTTCTTGTGAGTTTTTAAGGTTTGTACTTGTTAAAATGAGACTCTGACAGTCTGTGGAATATCTCAGTTCCACAAAGGACCACAAGGGCAATGAGGGAGGTGAGTTTATAACTTCAGGTCCTGAGAGAATTCACAGGCAGCCTTGAGGGCCCCTGAGGGAGGTCAGGCTAGAACCAGGCTGAGAAAGCTCCAGTACTTTGGGTTTAGGCCTTTATAAGGGACCCTGGGTGAAGTGCTCTGGGCTTCCCAGGCTGAGGGTAGGTTGCTCAGTTCAAACCAAGAGGAACAGGATTTTGGTGAGCTCTGAGGGTGTCATTGAAGGAGGGCCTGTGAAGTAGACCCTGGGGTTCAGCAAGACTGCTGATCTCAAGGAAGGTGGTCATCTAGTGCAGGTGCTCACAGGACTGGCTGATGGGAGTTCAAGGACCTGCAGGCTGCCTGCTCCCCAGACAGATGCTGAGGCAGCAACAGCATGGAGTCATTCAGATAAGCTCTCAACAATACTCTGTATAACCCTTCTTATTTGAACCAGCTGGGCTGCAGTCAGCGGAGGAGCGAGGTGAGTGAGGTGGTGGGAGAGGGAGTTCCACGAGGAGGAATTTTGCTCAGCTATTAAAATAATGAAAAATAAAACCAAACCAAACCAAAAGAACCTCATTAGTCTCAAAAGCTTTTGCAAAAGACGGGAACCCTAAAGGAAAAACAAAACAACAACAAAAAAAAACCTCTAAAAAAAAGTTGCAATCAACGTAAAAATAAGGAATTCATTCCAAACACATGCAAAGAACCCATGCTGTTCAATAAAAATAAAATGGGAGGGGAAGAGATCTAAATGAATATTTCTCCCAAGAAGGCATGCAGGTAGCTATAAAGCACATGAAAAACGCTCACATCGCTAATTATTAAAGAAATTCAAATCAAAACTACAACTTATCACCTTGTTGTAGGAAGGGGGGCCCCCTCCAGGGCCCCAAGAGTTGGTTCTTGTCTAACACCTGGAAAAGAATTGTCTGAGGAGACACGTGCTGACAAAGCAAAGACTCTATTAGAAGAAGGTACCCGGGCAGGGAGCAGCAAGGTAAGAGAACCCAGGAGACCTGCTCTGCCACGTGGCTCACAGCCTCGGGTTTTATGGTGATGGGGTTAGTTTCCTTCCTGGTGGTGCATGCTTCGCTCAGCCAAGATGGATCCTAGCAAGAGGGATTCTGGGAAGTGGACGGACATGCAGTGTCTCCTTTTGACCTTTCCCGAACTCTTCTGGTTGGTGGTGGCTTATTAGTTCCATATTCCTTACCAGGACCTCCTGTCATAAAACAACTCATGTGAATGGTTACTAGAAAGCCTGGCCAGGGTGGGCAGTTTCAGTCAGTGTGCTTCCCCTAGCAACCTCACACAGGTCAGAATGACCTATGTCTTAAGGTTTAGAAACAATAAATGGAGGAGAGGGTGTGCAGAAACGGAAACACTCCTACACTAATGCTGGCAATGTAAGCTGTTAACAGCCAGGATGGAGGACAGGGAGGAGGTTCCTTAAACTAGTGAAAAGTGAAAGAATTAACATCTCTCTCTAACCACTAACAGAAGAAGAAACTCCAAATCAATTAAAGAGTTAAATGAAGGGAACATTATTTTATTCTTAACCTCTTAAGGAAAATATATACAGAAAACACGTTTTGACATAAATCACAGCAAGTTCTTTTTGGAGCCACGCTCAGAATAATTCAAAATAAAACTAAACTGAAAAAAGGCACTTCATTAACCCAAAAAACTTTTGCACAGGAAGGGCAACTCTCAGTTCAGTTCAGTTCAGTTCAGTCACTCAGTCGTTTCTGACTCTTTGTGACCCCATGGCCTGCAGCACACCAGGCCTCCCTGTCCATCACCAACTCCCAGAGTTTACTCAAACTCACCTCAATTGAGTTGGTGATGCCATCCAACCATCTCATCCTCTATCGTCTGCTTCTCCTCCTGCCTTCAATCTTTCCCAGCATCAGGGTCTTTTCAAATGAGTCAGTTCTTCACATCAGGTGGCCAAAGTATTGGAGTTTCAGCTTTAACATCAGTCCTTCCAATGAATATTCAGGACTGATTTCCTTTAGGATGGACTGTTTGGATCTCCTTGCTGTCCAAGGGACTCTCAAGTCTTCTCCAACACCACAGTTCAAAAGCATCAATTCTTTGGCACTCAACTTTCTTTATAGTCCAACTCTCACATCCATACATGACTACTGGAAAAGCCATAGCCTTAACTAGATGGACCTTTGTTGGCAATGTAATGTCTCTGCTTTTTAATATGCTATCTAGTTTGGTCATAACTTTTCTTTCAAGGAGCAAGCGTCTTTTAATTTCATGACTGCAGTCACCATCTGCAGTAAAAGACAACCCTCAGAATGGGAAATTATATGTTTGCAGCTAAAGTTAAAAACAAGGAATTGATCTCCAAAGATGCGAACTGCTCACACAGCTCTAGATTAAAAAAGAAAAAGAAAAAAAATCAATGCAATAGAAAAACTGGCAAAGACATAAATGAACAGTCCTCTAAAGAAGGCACCAGGACGTCCATAAAGCCCATTAAAAGATGCTCAGGACCACTCTAGAGAAATGCCAGTCTAAACTGCCATGAAGTATCAACTCAGAACAGCCATCCTCCAAAAGATCTACAAGGATTAAATGCTGCTGAGGATGAGGGGAAAAGGGAATCCTCCTACAGTGCGCTTACATGACTGTAAAGAAAAAACACCTGTCCTCAACAAATGTCCTTGGGTAGGTCCGGGAACAATAATTCAAATCAGGGCAGATGGTGAAGAAGCCAAACTTGAGAGGTCATTTTTAGTCACACTGTTTTCTTTAAAAAAATCACATGGAAAACTTTCAACATCGTGAATCTTATAGAAATCTAAAAGGCTGTATCAGCTCACACCTGTCAGACTAGCCTTTGTCAAAAAGTCTACAAACAATAAATTCTTCAGAGCTGTCAAGAAAGGAAAACCCTCCTACACTGGTGCTGGCAATGTAAATTGTAAACAGCTAGTAAGGGGGATAGTGTGGAGGTTTATAAGTAAGTAAAAAGAGAATGAAATTATGACAGTCCATAACCCCACAGAGTAAAAGGAACTCTAAATTGATTAAAGACCTAAATGGAGGGGCCATTACTCTCAACCTCTTGAGGAAAACTAGGCTGAAACCCCTTTGGCTTAAACCACAGCCAGTTCGTTTTGGATCTACTTCTCAGAATAATGTAAAATCAAACAAAGGTCAACAGAAGGACTTCTCTGACCTTAAAAGCATTTGCACAGCAAGTGAAAGCCTAAAGGAAAGAAATAGTCAACCCTTAGAATGGGTAAAAAGTTTGCAACCCATTTTAAAAACAAGGAATTCCTCTCCAAAACATGCAAACAGCTCATGCAGCTCAGTATGGAAAGAAACAATCAGCCCGATAGAAAAACAGGCCAAAGATCTAAATGGATATTTGTCCTAAGAGGGCAGGCAAATGGCCATGAATCACATGAAAAGATGCTTAGGATGACTGTTAGAGAATTGCCACTCAAAACTGGAACCAGTTATCAGCTCACACCCCTCAGAATGGCCATCTTTGAAAAGATCTACAAAGATTAAGTGCTGTCGAGGGTGAGGGGAACAGGGAATCCACCTACACTGTGGGTGGGAATGTAAATAGGTGGGTGCGTTCACGAAGGAAAACAGTGTAGACATTCCTTACAACACTAAATATAGAGTTACCACCTGTACCAGCAAGCTCGGTACCTCTTGCCTTAGATCCGGAGAAAATCATAATTTAAAATAATACTTACTTCAGGCCGCCGCCGCGACCAAGATGGCAGAGTCTCAGCCTTCCTCAAGAATGTCTGGGCCAAGGAACCGGTGCTAGGGGCATCCTTTCGCCATTGCGGGCCTCGCTGTAATCCTTGCCCACACTCAGCCCCTACACCAAGTACTCGCTCAGGACCAACCGGGCCACACCCTACAACCAGTGCCCCTCCAAGATGACGGGAACATGCCCGAGGTGCCCAGCCACTCCCAGGACCCCTAGGGCCCAAGCCTGGAGTGGCTGAAGAGACTGTGAGCGCCTCCATTGACAGGGAGCGGCCCCCGCCCCAATGGCCCCAATAAACGCGTGAAAACCAAAAAATAAAATAAAATAAAATAAAATAATACTTCCCTATTTTCAGGGCAGCACTATTGACAATATTTAAGACAGAGCATCAAATAAAATGCCCATCGATAGAGAAATGAAGTGTTACTGGTCCACCTACACATTGGCATACACTCAGGCAACAAAAAGAGAGAAAAAGTATCATTGTCAACACCATGGATGGACCAAGATTTATCATACTGAGTGAAGTCAGTCAGAAAGGGGAAGAGAAATATATTACTTACAGGTGAAATCTATAAATTTATACAAATGAATGAACTCATAAATAGAAACAGACTCACAGCCTTAGAAAACCAAGTTGTGATTATTTAAAAAAAGGTAGGGGGAGGGAGACATTAAGAGGTGGAGATTAGCATATACTTATGACTTATTATCTTCACGACCTAGATAATCACGATGATGTGATCACTCACCTAGAGCCAGACATCCTGGAATGTGAAGTCAAGTGGGCCTTAGAAAGCATCACTTTGAACAAAGCTAGTGGAGGTGATGGAATTCCAGTTGAGCTATTTCAAATCCTGAAAGATGATGTTGTGAAAGTGCTGCACTCAATATGCCAGCAAATTTGGAGAACTCAGCAGTGGCCACAGTACTGGAAAAGGTCAGTTTTCATTCCAATTCCAAAGAAAGGCAATGCCAAAGAATGCTCAAACTACCGCACAATTGCACTCATCTCATATGCTAGTAAAGGAATGCTCAAAATCCTCTAAGCCAGGCTTCAGCAATACGTGAGCCGTGAACTTCCAGATGTTCAAGCTGGTTTTAGAAAAGGCAGAGGAACCAGAGATCAAATTGCCAATATCCACTGGATCATCGAAAAAGCAAGAGTTCCAGAAAAACATCTATTTGTGCTTTATTGACTATGCCAAAGCCTTTGACTGTGTGGATCACAATAAACTGTGAAAAATTCTGAAAGAGGTGGGTATACCAAACCATCTGACCTGCCGCTTGAGAAACCTGTATGCAGGTCAGGAAGCAACAGTTAGAACTGGACATGGAAGAACAGACTGGTTCCAAATAGGAAAAGGAGTCCATCAAGGCTGTATATTGTCACCCTGCTTATTTAACGTCTATGCAGAGTACATCATGAGAAATGCTGGGCGGGAGGAAGCACAAGCTGGAATCAAGATTGCCGGGATGGTGTGGTCCTTTAATGAACTGGAACCTGGTGGTACGGAGTCGATGATAAGAAAGTAAAAGAGAGAAAGAGGCTGATATTCCCTGGTTTACGCAGAGGCCCAATAAAGCCCTTGACACAGGACTTGCATCCCTCATGAAGGCACCAAGCGCCCTCTCGAGAGGGTGAAGGCACAAAGTGCCTTCTCGAGAGGGTCATAGAAGCCCGGGCAGGAAAGTGAGCATGACGGGTCTCCACACTCCAGAGAGTCAGCCAGAAAAAGAGAGACAGAGATAGACAAAAAAGACACGGGGACCTAAGCTCTGATGGGGCAAAGGTGCTTTAATGATTTTTCTATGAGTATACATATAGGCTGTGGTACAAGAAACTTCTTTCGGGAATGATAGAGATCAGAAAACCAAACATACAGCAACCGTTACCAAGGGAACAAGGGGTAATATTAGTCACAAGGTCAGGAGACAATCCATATCTCAAGAAAGGGGAACGAGGCTAAGCTGTTTTGTGCTAAGGAGAATGTTTACTAAAGGAGACCCAAGCCTGCCTCACACAATGACCTCAGTCCCTGGGAGCAGCGTGCTGTTCCGCTTGAAGAGGGACAAAGAACTCATGAGAGACAGCACGTAGGAATCCTCCCGTCAAACATTCCCTGACACCGGGAAAAATATCAATAACCTCAGATATGGAGATGACACCACCCTTATGCCAGAAAGTGAAGAGGAAGTAAAAAGCCTCTTGATGAAAGTGAAAGAGGAGAGTGAAAACTTTGGCTTAAAACTCAACATTCAGAAAACTAAGATCATGGCATCTGGTCACATCACTTCATGGGAAATAGAAGGGGAAACAGAGGAAACAGTGTCAGACTTTATTTTGGGGGGCTCCCAAATCACTGCAGATGGTGATTCCAGCCATGAAATTAAAAGACGCTTACTCCTTGGAAGGAAAGTTATGACCAAACTAGATAGCATATTAAAAAGCAGACACATTACTTTGCCAACAAAGGTCCATCTGGTCAAGGCTATGGTTTTTCCAGTGGTCATGTATGGATGTGAGAATTGGACTGTGAAGAGAGCTGAGCGCCAAAGAATGAATGCTTTTGAACTGTGGTGTTGGAGAAGACTCTTGAGAGTCCCTTGGACTGCAAGGAGATCCAACCAGTCCATCCTAAAGGAGATCAGTCCTGGGTGTTCATTGGAAGGACTGATGCTGAAGCTGAAACTCCAAAACTTTGGCCACCTCATGTGAAGAGTTGACTAACTGGAAAAGACCCTGATGCTGAGAGGGATTGGGGGCAGGAGGCGAAGGGGACGAAAGAGGATGAGATGGCTGGATGGCATCACCGACTCGATGGACACGAGTTTGGGTGGATTCTGGGAGTTAGTGATGGACAGGGAGGCCTGGTGTGGTGTGATTCATGGGATTGCAAAGAGTCGGACATGATTGAGCGACTGAACTGATGACTTATTATCAGATAGATAATTCAAAAGGACCTACTAAATAGCACAGGGAAGTCTACTGAACAAAGTGAAAGATCCTACATGGGAAAAACCCTGAAAAGGAATAGATATAGGTCTATGTATAACTGAATCAAGTTCCTGTAAACCTAAAACAAACACAACAATGGAAATCAACCCTACTTCAATAGAAAATAAAAATTGAGTTAGCCAAAGCAAACAGACAAACCAGGAAGCGTGAAAAAATGCTACTAACATGTGACCACTTTTGGTTACTGAAAAACACAGTCAATACTGAATACTCCAGGCTAGGGGTAAAGAAGGAAAAATGTCTGTCCTCAACAAATATCCTCAGGTAGGCCCTGGAAAAAGAATCAAAACAGAGCTGACCACCAAGAGGCTACTCTTGAGAGGTCAGTTTTACATTTCTAAGAAAAAAAAAAATAGCAAAAAAGTTTCAACCTCCTGAAATCTTAGAAAAATGCAAATCAAAATTACAATGAGGTATCACTTCTCACTGATCAGAATGGCCTTTGTTAAAAAGTCTACAAACAGTAAAGTTTGGAGAGGCTGTGGAGAAAAGGGAACCCTCCTACACTGATGCTGGTAATGTAAATTGGGAACAGCCACCATGGAGTGTGAGGTGCACGTTCCTTAAACAAAGGAAAATAAAATGAAATTATGACAACTCCCTAACCCCATACAAAAAAAGGAACTTGAAATCAATTAAATATCTAAATGATGGAATGATTACTCTAAATCGCCTGAGGAAAATAAATGCTTTGATAGAAATCACAGCAAGTTCTTTTTGGATCTACCACTTAGAGAAATGAAAAATAAAACAAAAGTCAACAAAATGGATCTCATTGACCTTTAGGAAACCCTAAAGGAAAGAAAAAGTCAACCCTCAGAATGGGAAAAAAATGTAACAAACAAAGACCTACATGGACTTCATCTCCAAAACATGTAAACTGCTCATGAAGCTCAAACTCATATGGAACAGCTAAACAAGAGAAATTTTTTTGCCCAAACGTCTGAATACAACTTATATGTTATTTTAAAAAAGAATCCTTCTAAATTATATTTTTTAATTGTGATTGCGCACACGTAGAAAGCAACTATTTTAGACCCTGGCATGGGTTCCAAGCCAGGAGATAAACACAGAAAATGGAAAAAATCATTCCTAAAAAGCTCTAATGAAAAATTAAAATGAATAAGCATTTTTATCCCAGTTGAGAAATTTAGCATGTATTAACAAATTGCTTATATATATAGACAAGATATCAAGGCTATAACCCTTTCTTTAAAACAAAAGTAATCTTACTTTATAAGTAAAGAAAAAAATTAAAAGTTGTAAAATATGCAAAGACTCACTGACATATCAACTAAACCTTTGTGATTAAATTGTACCATGGTTCAAACACCCCTTGAAGGAAGTAGACAAAAAACCTAGCGATTACTTTTTCTAGAGGTAATCTGAAATATATGAACAAAGCATTTTCATAGATCTGGGATACCTGCTAATTATCTCCTTCTTACCAAATATATGTTCATTTAAGCATGTTATATCTTTTAGATAAAGTCATAGATGACTTTGATATAAAACTGATCAGAATGTAAAAATATAGGAGACCAAGGATTTTGGCTCCTATGGAGTTGAAGGAGACAAAACAAGCTGAATTCTAACTACATATCTGGTTCATAAATGGCCATTGTGAATGACACAGAGGTGAAACAGTCATGTAAGAAATCATAGTTAAGATTGAACTTAAAGCATTATACAGATTTTACAGGTTTAATAGATTACAGATTTTACAGGTTTAGTAGATTTGTAAAGCTAGAAAAAACAGTCCTTTAGACTACTTATATACTATATATCTAACAATTTTTTACTTTTCAATCTTGAATGAGCCATATAAATAATTTTAGATCAATAATAATGCTATCCAAAATTGTTTTGAATATTTGGTCAAATATTCAGGAATGGTAGAGCTTGGGATTTACTTCAGTGCATCTGAGCTTGAGTTTCTCTAAAAAGAACAAAGGCAGCACACAGACAATTCTAATGGATGTTTTACCCAAATGAGGTAACTGGCAAAAATATCAGAAACAGAAAAAATGAATCATTTAATGTTAACATTTTCATGCACACATACGTACACTACTTAGGAACTATATACATATTAAAAGTGATAGAGAAAACCTAGTCATGTCAATAAAATCAAGAATAGATTTCCCTGTTTAAATCTTATAATTTATCTCTGGTTGATTCTCTGTATTTTTTAAACATGCCAGGGCAAAAACACATGACGATATGATATAAATTAGAGCTCTTGCTTCTGAACGTTTTATTCTTTTGAAACTCTCTATCACTAGTGTTGAGTGCTATTTTAGATTTAACAGAGTTGAACATATATTAGTAATAAGATTCTTGTAAATATTATAGAAAATACAAAGATGTGAAAAGAATTCTATTTTTGGAATATGTTGTTCAGTTGCTCAGTCGGGTCCGACTTTTTGTGACTCCATGGACTGCAGCACGCCAGGATTCAGTCTGTCACTGTTTCCATTGTTTCCTCATCTATTTGCCATGAAGTGATGGAACCGGATGCCACGATCTTCATTTTTTGAATGTTGAGTTTTAAGTCAGCTTTTTCACTCTCCGCTTTCACCTTCATCAAGAGTCTCTTTAATTCCTCTTTGCTTTCTATCATAAGGGTGGTGATGCCTGCATATCTGAGTTTACTGATATTTCTCCCTGCAATTGCGATTCCAGCTTGTACTTCATCCAGCCCGGCATTTCACGTGATGTACTCTGCATATAAGTTAAATGAACAAGGTGACAGTATACAGTCTTGATATACTCCTTTCCCAATTTTGAACCAGTCCATTGTTCCATGTCTGGTTCTAGTTGTTGCTTCTTGACCTCCATACAGGTTTAGAAGGGGGCAGGGAAGGTGATCTGATACTTCCGTCTCTTTAAGAATATTCCACAGTTTATTGTGACCTACACAGTCAAAGGCTTCAGCGTAGTCAGTGAAGCAGAAGTAGATGTTTTTCTGAAATTCTCTAGCTTTTCCTATGATCCAGTTGGTGTTGGCAGTTTGATCCGTGGTTCCACTGCCTTTTCTAAACCCAGGTTGTGCACCTGGAAGTTCACATACTGTTGAAGCCTAACTTGAAGGATTTTGAGCATTACTTTGCTAGCTTGTGAAATGAGTGCAATTGTGCAGTAGTTTGAATATGAGTGCTGAGTATATTAAAAATGGAAATAATCAGACCTGAGCTTAAGTAATGAAAACTCACAAAACTCAAGAACCCTACTAAACACAGGTGAGTGTTCATTTTTCCAAAGCAAACACAGGAAAACACAGATTTCTCATTAACTGTGGCAGCTTATTCACACTCCTCACTAAATCGTTCAAAGATTTTTATTAAAGATAAAGAGAAAAAATATGAACATTTAGTGTGGAATCTCAGAGAACCACCTGAACCAATGGAACATGAGGTGTAATGGGATAAATGTTAGCAGTGATCTGAATCTCTCCTGAAAAAAATATCAGTTTTATGCAAATTTCACTTCATATATAACTTCCAATGTTCTGTATATTAAAAGTAGTTAAGCATGTGTTCTTCCTGCCAATATAGATAAGAGTGTCTCACATTTTTCTTCTCCATTTTCCCCCCATACTTTCTGTAGAATTCTGAACCACTGAGGTAATTTTATTTATAAGGACATTTTCTTAATCCTTTTCTAAATGTCTGAAGTTGCACCTACATGTAAATTCATCACTAATTTCCCCCTAGTTCTCTAAGATCCCAAGACTGAAGCACATCCCAATAGGATTCTCAGAACCTATGCCTCCCTGGGTTGATCTCACACAAAGGAAATGTTTTCACCAGTTGAGAGTCATTAATTCATGTTGAGAATCTGTCATACAACATAGAAAGCCGGGATAAAGACAATGCAGAAAAGACTCTAGGACTAAGGGAGATGTAGTCTAAAGAGCCGGTCTTCACTACTACAAGAAAAAAGGGAAAAAATAAGTTGATAAAAATGCCCCGGGCAGAAATATTAGAAGCAGAGAAGTAAAGGTTTGCAGATTCTCAGTCCAGGAATTTCAGGAGGAAAAGCAGACACAGCCCCAGACCTGGGACAGGACATGTACCCGAGAAGCTGCCATTTCCTCTTCTTCCTCCTGCTCTGTCTTCTCTGGGGATGTTATGTTGCAAATTCACACCTGTGTCTTGAGATACGTTCAAAGGCATCCGGACAGCTCTTTAACCTGCAACCACCTCACCTAGACAGAAGGACCTTGAAAAGCTGAAAAGACCCACCTCTCCTGTCCTGTCTCAGGAAATATTCAGGAACAATCACTTCCGACCTGGAGACCAGCCTGCGAATTTACTTGTTGATTGCTCACTCCCCACAGAGAGCTCCTAACCCTCTGCTCACACAGACCATGTGAGCTGACTGACTTCCCCGGCCCATATCCAGCTAGACCAATGCTGCTGCCTCTCCTCGGACTGAAGCCGGGCCTCAGCTCTCACAAATGGACCAGGAGCCACGTTCCTAAGCCGGGCTCCCCCTCAGAATCCCCTGGAGCACTCCTACACCCCGCACTGATGCCCCCCCAGGACCAAGAGAACTCTGGGGGGGGGGGGACACCGGGGTCACTTCCTGACACTGGTCACGTGACCCTGATGGGAGACAGAGGGAAACCACTTGGCTAAGGATTCTTTCTGAATCATTTCAGTGAATACAAATCATTCAGGCCAGGGCCCCACTCTAAGAAGCTATGAATCTGCAGGTCTGAGGTGCAGAAATGAGTCTTTACCAGGCTTCCCATATGTTCTGATGTTTCTTCCCCAAGCCCACATTCAGACACCCAGAGCTCAAGCCCTCACACTCAGCACACCTGAGACCTCTCTGTAGGGGAGGATTTAGAATGGGAACTTCTGAGGGAGGTCAAGGCTAGAATCAGGCAGAGAAAGTTCCAGTATTTGGTGTTCAGGCCTTTCTAAATGACCCTGGGTGAAGCACTGTGGATTCCTCAGGCTGAGTGTGGATGGGTCCATTCAAACCAGAGGAGCAGGATTCTGGTGAGCTCTGAGGGTGTTATTGAAGAGGGGCCTGTGCAATAGACACTGGGGTTCAGCAAGACTGCTGGTCTCAAGGGAGGGGATCATCTAGGGCAGGTGCTCACAGGACTGGCTGGTGTGAGTTCAAGGACCTGCGGGCTGCCTGCTCCCCAGACAGACGCTGAAGCAGCAACAGCATGGAGCAGTTCAGGGGAGCTCTCAACAGTATTCTGTATGACCCTTCTTATTAGAACTGTCACAATGTCCCTGCAGTCACAGAGAGGGGGAAAAGTACAATGGAGAAATGATGGGAAATATATGATCAAGTGATTTGAGGCTTAAGGGCAGTAAGGAAACTAACTATTACAGATGCCATCCCACTGTGCTACCAAAGATTTCACTGTTATGTGCTCTTCCCTGCAACCTTAAATAAGATGGGAGAGGTCAATTGGTGGTGGTAGGTTAACACTTCATTCATTCACACCAACTTTACCACAAGCCATTCAGTTTTATTGATTAACATGTATGAACATCACACACAGTCAGAATAAAGCCTTTTATACTCCATTGTGTAGCTTTGATTAAAAGACAGATTACAAGCATAAACAATATTCATTCCTCTGATATAATGATCTGACAACTGTGATTTCTACGGTTACAAAATGGAGGCTAATCATTTAGGAAAGAAGACTTACAATAATTACAGGAATTTTCTGGGAAGGGTTTCCCATACATTTTAGGGTATCAGAGGTTATTTGAAATATGTTAAACATTAATAATTTCTGCTGATATTATAAAACACATCAAGATTTCAGTGAACTGTCATTATATTAACCTTTTAAAGTATAACTTAATAACTTACATCTTTAGTATGTGGAATTATTCCCTGAACATTTACATCATGGTGACCTACAGGGATGTGTGACATGAATGACAAACACCACCATTTAGATGTTCACCATACATGTTTCATTACTGTGTCCTTAATCTTCTAATGGAGAATACATATAAATGATTTCTCCCTAGATAGAAGGGCTTCTCTCATCTTTGAGGTACCAACTATCAAAGACATAAGTTTGCATGCACACTAGAAATGAATCATACCTTGGAGTAAGTAGAGAGTTGAACTACATTCATTTTCAAATCATCACAAATCATGTCAGTATAAACAAGGATACATTGCTAATAATTGTAAATTTATAAACATCAACCTTTCACCTTGTGATCCACACTAACATATCAATTTTCTGTTTTAACTGTTGATTACTATCTATAGTCATTCTCTTTAAGAGGAACTTCGGAAAACAGGATTGATGTAAAGTTTTCTAGTATGGATTTTCTGGTATTTATTTAGATTCAATTTTCATTAAATCATTTTCTACACTTTTTTTCTTTTACATTTCTATATCATTCCATATCTTTCTTATATAAATGGTCTCGTGTTTTCCGACGTGTATGTTTAGGACAAACTTCTTCCATCACTTATTTCATTATGAGGGTTTCTCTCCAGTATGTGCACTGAGATGCCTAGTGAGATGACTGCTATGCCTAAAGGCTTTTCCACATTCTTTACATTTATAAGGTTTCTCTCCAGTATGAATTCGCTGGTGTTTAGTAAGAGTTGAGTATTGACTAAAGGCTTTTCCACATTCTTTACATTTATAAGGTTTCTCTCCTGTATGAGTTAACTGATGTTGACTAAAGCCATAGCGCTGGCTAAAGGCTTTGCCACAATCCTTACATTTATAAGGTTTCACTCCAGTATGAATTCGCTGGTGTTTAGTAAGAGTTGAGGGTAGACTAAAGGTTTTTCCACATTCTTTACATTTATAAAGTTTATCTCCAGTATGAATTAACTGATGTTGAGTAAAACCTTAGCGCTGGCTAAAGGCTTTACCACAATCCTTACATTTATAAGGTTTCTCTCCAGTATGAATTCGCTGGTGTTTAGTAAGAGTTGAGGATAGACTAAAGGCTTTTCCACATTCTTTACATTTAAAAGGTTTCTCTCCAGTATGAATTAACTGATGTTGAGTAAAACCATAGCTCTGGCTAAAGGCTTTGCCACAATCATTGCATTTATAAGGCTTCTCTCCAGTATGAATTCGCTGGTGTTTAGTAAGAGTTGTGTTTTTATTAAATGCTTTTCCACATTCTTTACATTTATAAGGTTTCTCTCCAGTGTGAATTCGCTGGTGTTGAGTAAGAGTTGAGGATTGACTAAAGGCTTTTCCACATTCTTTACATTTATAAAGTTTCTCTCCAGTATGAATTCGCTGGTGTTGAGTAAAGCCATAGCGCTGGCTAAAGGCTTTGCCACAATCCTTACATTTATAAGGTTTCACTCCAGTATGAATTCGCTGGTGTTGAGTAAGATTTGAGTTTGTATTGAAGGCTTTCCCACATTCTTTACATTTATAAGGTCTCTCTCCAGTATGAATCCGCTGGTGTTGAGTAAGACCATAGCGCCGGCTAAAGCCTTTGCCACAATCCTTACATTTATATCGTTTCTCTTCAGTATGAATTTGCTGCTGGTGTCGAGTAAGATTTGAGTTCTGATTAAAGGCTTTGCCACACTTTGCACATTTATAAGGTTTCTCCCCAGTGTGAATTTGCTGATGTTGACTAAGATTTGAGAAATAGATAAACACTTTGCCACATTCGCTACATTTATAAGGTTTCCTGCCGGTATGGATTTGCCGATGTTGACTAAGATTTGAACTCTGATGAAAGGCTTTGGCACATCCTGTACACTTGAAAGGTTTCCTTCCTGAATGTATCTTCCTGTGTTTACTTATATTAGATGAGTTACTGAACACTTTCCCACATTTATTACACTTGCAATGTTTCTGTGGATTCTGAATTCTCTGCTGTTTTATCAGATTTGAAGACTGATTAGAAACTTTACCATATTCACTACAATTGTAAGTTTTCTGTCCACTATGAATACTCTTATTTAGAGAAAGATCTGATGCTTGATAAAAGATATTCTTACATTTATTACTTTTAGAATCCTTGTGTGAAGATTGAGCTCCCTGATGTTCCATAAAGTTTGAGTCTTGTTCAATGTTATGCCCAGTTTCATTGCATGAATAGACCTTCACTCCATCATCAATAATTGTGTAATTATTGGAGCTGGAGGTCTTACTTAAGGTCTGACTCATTTTATTACACATGGAAAGTTCTTCCCTATTAACCATATCATGGGATGTATTGAACAATGCTGGTTGGATTATATCTCTTCCATTATCATCAACATTATACATCTTGGAATGGAGAGAAAATATCTGTTGATGGAAGAATAATGACTTCCTAATCACAGATCCCTCAAATTGATTATATTGTGAGTTTTTCCCATCATTTTCAGATTTCTGGTTTTCAGACATGTTTAAATATATACGAAGCCTATGCTCAGAGTGGTTTGAATGAGTATGTACAGTAGAGACTGGAGGACCTTCCAGATTTTCCACATTTCCTTTCAGAGAACAAGTGTGTTTCAGAACACGATGTAAATTTTTTCTGAAAAACGTACACTTCTCAGCAGATGTTGAAGATTGAAATGAGTGTTTCCCCCAATTTGACTCAAGTAGCTCATTTCTTTCTACAGTAACGTCTGCATTATGTGTAACTGTCTCAATTTGTTTATGTCCATACAAACATCCTCTCTGTCTTTCACACGCCCTTGTATGTTCTGAGTCTTTCATTAATTGCAAGTTTCTGAGGTGAAATCTTTCATATATTCCTAGGTTTGCTTTTGGGAACAAATCTTCTACCCTTGGCTTCTTTGGCATCAAATCCTGGGTGTCTTGAGGAGATATAGCTGAAAGATACCAAAGAAGAAATTTTTTTACCTACTATTCTCAGTGAATCCCCTTAAACATTTAGAGAAAATTGAGGAACCCTTCACTAGCTTAAAAATAAAATTGAGATGGGAGGATCAAGATGCCAGAGGATTAGGCAGACATGGACTTCATCTCTCTCCACAAATGCATCAAGCATACATCAGAAATGGAACACTTCTCCCAGAGCCCAGCTGAACACTAGGAGAGGACCTTGAAATCTAAAAGGACAAGAAAGATTCCTGCTGAGCTAGGTAGGGCAAAAGAAAGTAGAAAGAAAAAGAACAGGAAAGGAAATGGGATGGGGCCTGCAACCCTGGGGGGATCTGAAGAGAGGAGAGGTCTCCACCTCCGAGGAAGGCCCTCACTGGGGGAGCCCAGTTGGGACAGAAGGGGAGCCTCATCCTCTGTGGGAGGAGAACACGGCAGCAGTCAGAGGTAGCAGGACAGAGGAGACCTGCACACAGGGTACTGCCCCCAGCCCTGCCCACCCAGCCTGAGAGGGTGTCCACCACTGCAGACAAGGGCTGGGTGCTGAAATGTGGGGTCTGGAGAGCAGACCCAGGCAGAGGACTGCTCTGGGCTGTGAGGAGACGTCCTGTGGGAATGGCAGGGAGGGAGGAGCTCTACAAACAGGAATGCTTAGGGAGGAAGCCTGAACCACCATAGAGCAGAGCGCCATTGCTGAGTCGTGCCCAAAGCGAAGACCCACCATTGTTGGTAGCCTCTCTCCCCGTGTGCTGGCCCCTCCTCACCAGGCACGAGGAAGGGCTCTATTAGGGTGGGTGCTCTCATGAACCCAGCTGTTGTCTCTTCCTCTGCGCCCCTCACTTCCAGGGTAGACTGGTGGACTCAGGGAAACCTCGGAAGCAGCGGCCTGTGGTATATCCACATGCTGATCTCCAGGGTCTGGCAATTTAAGGAAGGAAAGCTGATATCTCCACTGGAAGTTGCACAAACTCGTTTCTTTCTTTCTTCTATTTATTTTTATGTTTTATTTTGAAGTTTTATTGTACCAGGCCCACAAACTCGTCTCTATACCATCACAGCTGTCTTTGTAAACTCAGCCCCTTTGGAACGTCTGAGGGGACAAGGAGGGCTCCCCCAGTCACAGCAGGTGTAGCTGTAGCAGCTGTAGACTTTGTGGGCTCCCAGACTAGGGGGCAGGGCCAGGCCGGAGTCTGAGCTGCCCCCCAGCACCACAGCAGGTCCAGCTCCATGTTGAATGCAATCCTGGGCCCTGACTTCAAGGATCTATGCTGGTGACCTGGTGAAAACATCTGAGAGACCCCAGGGCCATATTCCAGGGTACCCATGGTTGAGGTGGGGCCAAGGGCAGTGCCAAGCAGGGTCACCCAGGACTCACCCAATGGGGGAAAGTGACGCACAGAGCACATCCCAAGGGGAACATCCCCAGAGCAGCAATCCTCAGGGGCTTCTCTCCCGGGGGTGTGCTCCAATCCCACCTGCCTCCACACCGATCAGGATCACAGCGAAAAAACAGATCTGGGGGCTCTGTTCCGCCAACCAGGGCGCAGACCCACCACAGACAGGGCGGTGACAACCACAGAGTGAAGGGGAAGCTCCCCTCAATATCCAGGGCAGGCTGGGGTCACAGAAACAGCAGTCAAAAGTCTGTCAAGGAGGTAAGGGCACAAACCTCTGGACCAACCTCACCCATCAGGGGACAGACACCAGGAGCAAGAGGAACTAGGGTCCTACAGCCTGCAGAACAGAGACCACACACGCAGAAGATGTGACAAAGTGAGAGGACGGAGAAGTGTGCTGTAGAGGAAGGAGCAAGGTCAAAACCTGCCTAGGTAAACAGTGAGTGAAGGTGAGAGAGGCAATCAAATGATTACTTTTTGCTTAAAGTCCTCTTAAACTGAGACACCAAACCTTTTCACAAGGGCTAGGTGCCTGCTAATCCTTTCATTTACTTCTTATCACCTGCGTTTTTATTTGAGAATGTTCTATTAGATGTTTGAATCTAAAAATCATAAATGATATGACATAGAACTACTGTCCTAGCAAGTGAGGACATATAAGACAGAGCCCAGGGAAGCTCACGACGAACAAGACAAATTAGCAAAATAGTAGTTCTTAAGAAATTAAATAAGAAGTGAGACTTTAAAAAATATGATGGATCTAAAAATAAAAAAAAAAATATGATGGAAACACATGGGACTCGACTCAGTACTCTTTGGAGTCCTAATTGGGGAGGAAATCTAAAAAGAGTGGCTATATGTATGTATCATTGATAATGTTTTCTGTACAGCAGCAGAACTCTGTAAAACAGCTACACTCCACTAAGAATTTAATAAAAAGATTTCTATATTTTATTGAAAAATCTTAACAGTTTGAAACAACCATTACAAACATGGAAAATATTCTAAGTCCTATATGCCAATTTATTTTAAAATTCTTTGAGGTAATTGAATATATTAAAGTGTTTTACCATTCAGGAATTGGGACAAATACACTTAGGTATTTAGCATGAGTTTGTATAAAGAAAAGAGAAACTTTAAAGCAACCATGAGACTTTCATTTTCCCATTTTAGGGAACTTTTGCTTTATGCAGTGAAGACATTACTTAAGTTTGAAATGAATAAGGACATATCTGCAGTTTGCAGTGGATTGGAAACTATAAATCAGAAAAACAAAACAAAACAAACAAACTTGTCCCAACTATTCCTAGGACTTTGGCAGTATGTCTATGATTGCACTTATACAGTTCTGCTTAAAGGTAGAAACAAACTTTAAAGAGGAGTATCATATAGTCACTCAGAAGTGTGCACACTTTTCCTAGGATCCCCAAGAAATGAAGGAGCAGCCAACTCATGCAGTTTGTCACAGGCCAAGAGGAGAATTTTAGTTCTCACTATGAGTGAGAAAAGCAATCACTGGAGATGAATTCATGAATGATTCAAGGGACAGAATGGAGCAGGTGATAGCCATCTATGACAGCAACAGAAATAAACCTAGACTTCTCCAAAATCATTTCCACTGAAGCAGATCTTCCCAAACCACATGATAAAGGATGACTTCCTCACTAATCCGCACAGAATCAACTATACGTATATATAGCCACTCTGTTTTAGATTTCCTTTCCAGGTAGGTCTCTCACTGTACCTCTCACATGAGTCATCGGCTCCATCCATTCACGGCTACCTGGGTATATGCCTGTTGTCTGCATTCTCCTTATATTCCTCAGATCCTTCATTTGCTCCAGAAAGGTGACCAAGTCTGGCTTAGAGACCACAAGACCTGTTCATCAGAGAAAGGAATATTTGTTGTGCTAGAGATCCATCAATTTCCAATCCAATATGTATTCAGGCGAGAAAAGAACGCAAGAGTGAATGTTTAAACAGCCCAGAGAATGATTGCCCAAATACTACCCCCCCCCCCAATTCCTTTATTGAAAGTACCTATATAATGCTAACTAATATAAAAGAGTTAGGTCCTAAGATTCTGGTCAAGTGCCACTAAAGCAAAAACAAGTAGTGGAAATGTGAAATTAAGAGAAGGTACAACTACTTAATACCACAGAACTTACAGAATTACACTAACCTAGAAGGAGGCACATTACATAAAGGAAGATAAAGGTTACAAGCATAATGAATCATCATAACGAAGCCTTTCTTTCTAAACTCACAGATACTCATTTCCACCTACAAAGCGGAGATCTGAAATAAATGTGTGGAGCAGAAAATTTCAGAAGACATTCTAGAAATGAAGGAACCAATACTCCGAAGTTTAGATAAGCGATTTTGGAAGGCAGTTGTCCTCACCCAAGGAAGCCAGGTTCCTATAGTTCTCTACCATCACGTCCGTGTACAATTCCCGCTGACCGAGGTCCAGGCATTCCCACTCCTCTTGAGTGAAGTCTATGGCCACATCCCAGAATGTCAGCCGCCCCTGAAATACAAAGTACAGATGCCATGTGGCCGTGGGAAGACTTCCTAATGTGACCCATGATGGAAACAGGAAGTTCAGAGACCTGGTATTCCTTTAGGCGAGTGGCTGCTCTTACCCAAGAATATAACTTTTACACAGTAGTATTTTCTTTTTTTGGGTGTTAATTCTAGAAAGTCTTGTAGGTCTTCATAGAAATATTTAACTTCAGCTTCTTCAACATTACTGGTCGGGGCATAAACTTCGATTGCCGTGATATAGAATTGTTTGCCTTGGAAATGAAGAGTGATCATTCTGTCATTTTTGAGATTGCATCCAAGTACTGCATTTCAGACTCTCTTATTGACTATGATGGCTACTCCATTTCTTCTAAGGGATTCCTGCCCACAGTAATAGATATAATGGTCATCTGAGTTAAACTCACCCATTCCAGTCCATTTTAGTTTGCTGATTTCTAAAATGTCGATGTTCACTCTTGCCATCTCCTGTATGATTGCTTCCAATTTACCTTGATTCATGGACCTAACGTTCCAGGTTCCTATGCAATATTGCTCTTGACAGCATCGGACCTTGCTTCCATCACCAGTCACATCCACAACTGGATGCTGTTTTTGCTTTGTCTCCGGCTCTTCATTCTTTCTGGAGTTATTTCTCCAATGACCTCCAGTAGCATATAGGGCACCTACCAACCTGGGGAGTTCATCTTTTTGCCATTTCATACTGTTCATGGGGTTCTCAAGGCAGGAATACTGAAGTGTTTGGCCATTCCCTTCTCCAGTGGACTACATTTTGTCAGAACTCTCCACGAGATTTGGGTGGCCCTGCACAGCATGGCCTATAGTTTCTTTAAGTTAGATAAGTCTGTGATCCATGTGATTAGATTGGTTAGTTTTCCATGACTGTGGTTTTCAACCTGTCTACCCTCTGATGGAGAAGGATAAGAGGCCTATGGGAGCTTCCTGATGGGATAGACAGACTGAGGGGGAAACTGGGTTTTGTTCTGGTGGGCGGGGCCATGCTCAGTTATTCTTGAATCCAATTTTCTCTTGATGGGTGGAGCGGTTTTCCCTCCCTGCTATTAACCTGGGGTCAAACTATGGTTGGTTTCCCTGGTGGCTCAAATGGTGAAGAGTCTGCCTGCAATGTGGGAGACCTGGGTTTGATCCCTGGGTTGGGCAGATCCCCTGGAGAAGGAAATGGCAACCTACTCCAGTACTCTTGCCTGGAAAACTCCATGGACAGAGAAGCCTTGTAGGCTATAGTCCATGGGGTCACAAAGAGAAGGACACGACTGAGTGAGTTCACTCACGAAACTGTGGTTGAGGGAATGAGGATAACGGTGACCTTCCTCAAAGGATCCCATGCATGCCCTGCTAGTCTGTGACCCCAACCCTGCAGCAGGCCACCCCAAACCCTTCTAGAGTTAACACCCCCAAAAATGTCCCTTTCATTATAGGGGACTGGAGGGCAAAAGTAAGAAGTCAAGAAACACCTGGAGTAACAGGCAAACTTGGCCTTGGAGTACAGAGTGAAGCAGAGCAAACACTCATAGGGTTCTGCCAAGAGAATGCACTGGTCATAGCAAACACCCTCTTCCAACTACACAAGAGAAGACTCTGCACATGGACATCACAGATGGCCAAAACTAAAATCAGATTAATTATATACTTTGTAGCCAAAGATGGAGAAGCTCTATACAATCAGCAACAGCAAGACTGGGAACTGACTGTGGTTCTGATCATGAACTCCTTATTGCCAAATTCAAACTTAAATTGAAGGAAGCAGGGAAAACCACTGGACCATTCAGGTATGACCTAACGATTATACAGTGGAATGGGAAGTAGATTTAAGGGACTAGATCTGATAGACAGAGTGCCTGATGAACTATGGACGGAGGTTTGTGACATTGTACAGGATGATCAAGACCATCCCCAAGAAAAAGAAATGCAAAAAAGCAAAATGGCTGTCTGAGGAGGCCTTACAAATAGCTGTAAAAAGAAGAGAAACCAAAAGCAAAGGAGAAAAGGAAAGATATACCCATTTGAATGCAGAGTTCCAAAGAATAGCAAGGAGAGATAAGAAAGCCTTCCTCAGGTCAATGCAAAGAAATAGAGGAAAACGACAGAATGGGAAAGACTAGAGATCTCTTCAAGAAAATGAGAGATATCAAGGGAACATTTCATGCAAAAATGGGCTCAATAAGGGACAGAAATGGTATGGACCTTACAGAAGCAGAAGATATGAAGAAGAGGTGGCAAGAATACACAGGAGAACTGTACAAAAAAGCTCTTCACGAGCCAGATAATCATGATGGTGTGATCACTCACCTAGAGCCAGATATCCTGGAATGTGGAGTCAAGTGGGCCTTAGAGAGCATCACTTTGAACAAAGCTAGTGGAGGTGATGGAATTCCACTTGAGCTATTTCAAATCCTAAAAGATGATGCGTGAAAGTGCTGCACTCAATATGCCAGCAAATTTGGAAAACTCAGCAGTGGCCACAGGACTGGAAAAGGTCAGTTTTCCTCCCAATCTCGAAGAAAAGCAATGCCAAATAATGATCCAACTACTGCACAACTGCACTCATCTCACATGCTAGCAAATTATTGCGCAAAATTCTACAAGCCAAGTTTCAACAACGTGAACCATGAACTTCCAGATGTTCAAGTTGGTTTTAGAAAAGGCAGAGTAACCAGAGATCAAATTGCCAACATCTGCTGGATCATTGAAAAAGCAAGAGAGTTGTGCTTGTGCTTCCTCAAGTGAAATAGAAAAAACATCTATTTCTGCTTTATTGACTATGCCAAAGCCTTTGACTGTGTGGATCACAATAAACTGTGGAAAATTCTGAAAGAGATGGGAATACCAGACCATCTGACTTGTCTCTTGAGAAACCTGTATGCAGGTTAGGAAGCAACAGTTAGAACTGGACATGGAAGAAGAGATTGGCTCTAAATGGGAAAAGGAGTGCGTCAAGGCTGTATATTGTCACCATGCTTATTTAAGTTATATGCAGAGTATATCATGAGAAACGCTGGGCTGGAAGAAGCACAAGCTGGAATCAAGATTGCTGGGAGAAATATCAATAACCTCAGATATGCAGATGACACCACCCTTGTGGCAAAAAGTGAAGAGGAACAAAAAATCCTCTTGATGAATGTGAAAGAGGAGAGTGAAAAAGTTGGTTTAAAGCTCAACATTCAGAAAACTAAGATCATGGCATCTGGTCACATCACTTCATGGGAAATAGATGGGGAAACAGTGGAAACCGTGTCAGACTTTATTTTTTGCGCTCCCAAATCACTGCAGATGGTGATTGCAGCCATGAAATTAAAAGACGCTTACTCCTTGGAAGGAAAGTTATGGCCAACCTGGATAGCACATTTAAAGCAGAGACATTACTTTGCTAACAAAAGTCCCGCTAGTCAAGGCTATGGTTTTTCCAATAGTCATGTATGGATGTGAGAGTTGGACGGTAAAGAAAACTGAGTGCCGAAGAACTGTTGCTTTTGAACTGTGGTCTTGGAGAAGACTCTTGAGAGTCTCTTGGACTGCAAGGAGATCCAACCAGTCCATCCTAAAGGAGATCAGTCCTGGGTTTTCATTGGAAGGATTGATGTTGAAGCTGAAACTCCAGTACTTTGGCTACCTCATGCAAAGAGTTGACTCATTGGAAAAGAGCCTAATGCCTGGAAGGATTGGGGGCAGGAGGAGAAGGGAAAGACAGAGGATGAGATGGCTGGATTGCATCACCGACTCGATGGACATGGGTTTCCTTAGACTCCGGGAGTTGGTGATGGACAGGGAGGCCTGGCGTGCTGTGATTCATGGGTTCGCAAAGAGTCGGACACGACTGAGCGACTGAACTGAACTGAACTGAAAATATCTTTCTGACAGGTTTTCAGAGTCTTCAATGTGCAACAGAAACAATTGAAAATGAATAATGCTGCTATTCTGTCATTTGACAAATATTTTAAGAGACATTCCTTAAAGGGCACAGCTGAAATTTTATTTCACCCTATGGAATCTTGACTTTAATAAAACACAGACAAATATACAGAGACAACTCTAGTGAAACTTAATAGAAACTTCTGTATTTGTAAATCATACTCGAAATGAGAAAAATGTTAGTTACTCCGTTGTGTCCTACTCCTTGGGACCCCAGGGACTATAGCCTGCCAGGCTTCTCTGTCCATGGGAGTCTCCAGGCTAGAATACTGGAATGGGTAGCCATTCCCTTCTCCTGGCGATCTTAGGGGAACAAAAAGAAAGAAAAAAAAAAAAAAGAAAAAATATTCGATGTAATCATGTTAAGATATTTATACACACAGACATATACTACAATGAGACTACATACTCAGTAATAGAGAAAACCTGTCATGTCACCAATATCGGGAGAATTTCTAACTGGTTAAAAATATACATAAATATTTGAGGATGATATTATTTTAATTTTTAAAAATAGACTAGGGTACAGACATATACAACGATATAAAATAAAGTGGAGCTTTGGTTCAGAATTTTTAAATTTCCTGGAAGCCTGTATCATTTGCACTGAACTATATTTTAAAACTTGACACAGGGGAAGAAAACAAAAAACAAAAACAACCAACCACTTAACGCTGTTGAACATAGATTAGCACTTATATGATTCTTGTAAACATTTTGGAAAATACAGAACTGGATGAAACTATGTCTGTGATGTGAGCGTGGAGTGTACTGGAATGATAAGACCGAGGCTTGAGTGATGAAAACGCCCACTCCCCAAACCCAGCATCTCTACTAAACACACGCGAGTGTTGTCAGCTACAAACTGGCACTTGCCAAGAGCATTGCCAGCAACCGAACAACAACAAGGGCGTTTGTCGTCTGCCTCTGTGGAAAATGAACCCTACGGTGCTTCAAGTGTTGACTTCAACCGCCCCTGAGGGAGTTCAGGTTGCATTGAGGCACTCTGCTCCAGGGAATCCGGTGGAACAGGTCTTTAGAGAGTTAGATATGTTCAGGAGCTGATTTCATGATCCCAATCCCTGCATCTCTTCATATCTGTGTGGGCTGGGCTTAGTCACTTAGTTGTACTCTGTCTGTGGGCATTCTCCGGGCAAGAATACCAGAGTGGGTTGCCACGCCCTCCTCAAGGGGATCTTCCCAACCCATGGATCAAACCAAGGTCTCCCGCATTGCAGGCAGATTCTTTAGCATCTGAGCCATCAGGGAAGCCCCTTCATATCTAGAAAAGCACCAAATCCCTGAACGGTGACATCAGCTCCTCACGACTGGCAGAAAAGCTTTTCTAAAGTAAATGCTTGACTGCACTGAACTTCCCCTTCACTAAAATCTCATATACTGACGTTCCCCGCTGCCTCTTTAGTGCAGTCTCTCAGAGATATATGAGGCACTGTCTCCTGGGTTGCTGTCCTTATTTTGCTCTAAATAAAACTTAACTCACAATTCTCAAGTTGTGTGTCTGTTTTAGCCAACTGTTCATTGTTCAAAGCGAAGAGAAACCAGGATGATAAAGACTTTCCCCACTAACTGTGATAGTTGCGCATATCCCTCAGTTTTTCTTTCCAAGACCCTTTCTGAAGACAGAAAAAAAAAAAAAAAAAAAAAATGCACTGGAATCTCACAGAAGTACCTGAACCAGTGAACATCTGAGGTCATGGGGTAAGAAGTACATGGAAAAATGCGTTATCACTGCCAGGTATTTTAGCAATATTATGAAAACCATGATCACAATCTACTATGAAAAATATCCATTTTATGCAAATTCCACTGCATATATACCTCGCATGATCTGGAAACTAATAGTACATTTAATAGTAAGTTTTTCTTACCGATATAGAGGCTAGTCATTGTACTTTTTTCATTTCTGAAAATTTTCTGAAAAATTCTCAACTGCAGAGTTCACTCTACTTATAAGGGCATTTTAAACTCCTGTTCTAAAGAACTGAATTGCATCCACATGTAAACTCATCATGCATTTCCCCGACTTCCCTAGGATCCCAACCCCGAACCACATTCCAACGGGAGTCTCAGACACCTGTGTTCATCTCTCACAAAGGGAATATATTCACCAGTTGAAAGTCACTAATTCATGTCGAGGGTTCATCAGGACAGAAAGAAGAAAAGGCTGTGCGACACAAGCGAGAAGCAGTCTAAAGAGCCGGCCTTCACGATTATAAGAAAAAAGAGAAAAGAGGAAGTTGATAACAAATCCCCAGGGAGAAAAACTGGAATCAGAGAAGTAAAGGTTTGCGGATTCTCAGTCCAGGCATTTCAGGAGGAAAACCAGGCACAGCCCCAGACCCGGGACAGGACGTTTACCTGAGAAGCTGCCATTTCCTCCTCTTCTTCCTCCTGCTGTGTCTCTTCTGGGGATATTATGCAGCAAAAACACATCTACGTATTGAGAAAACAGCATCCACACAGCTCTTTCACCTGCAACTGCTGCAGTGTGTTTCTCGCTCCCTTTTCCGAGCTCTTTGTTCACTTTCTCAGTTCCTGAGCTGTAGTGGGTAATGAAGATGAAGCTGATATGCTAATCACATCCTGGGTTTGGTGCTTATTTCCCCCACTCTCTTTGCAGACTACCCCTGCTATCTGTTCTCTTATTTTTCACATTAGAGAGAGCAGGCCACAGAACAATTCACAAGGGAACAAGGACCCAACTTCCGAGCAACCTGACTCTGACTCTGCGGACTTTTTAAACTATGCAGGAGGCAGACCTTCCAGGAGCTCTGAGCTTGCGCCCTCAGCTCTGCCCGCCCCAGAGCTCTGGAGGGAGGATTTAGGGCGGGATCTTCTAGAAACAAAGAACCTCAGCCTGATTCCCGGGGAGGGGCTCTTTCTCGGGTGGGTGTGGCCCGTGCCTGTGCCCTTGGGGGAGGGGAGGAGGGGTGAATGTTTGGTGGGAATCACCTGGGGGCCCTGGGTTCCTGCAAGGCTTTACTCTCAGGATTCTAGGAAAGATGGCCTGAGTCCTTAGGTTTGTTTCTGTTGATTTCACTCCCTTCTGTAACCTGGGGACACTGGTTTTCACAAAATGATTTGCACTGTGAACACCTCTGTGCAGGTGGGGGGCCTCCTACTTCAGAGTCAAGGGGCCTGGAGGTGTTTCCATCACAGCTTTCTTTAAAAATAAACCAGAGGCAGCAGTGGACCTTGGGTTAACAGTCTATGGGCAGGGACAGATGTCTTTCAAAATGATGCCCTAAAAGCTATCTGATGACCAACCAAAGAAATAATGATCAGTGTTATGTCATTAGTGAACTTACCCATAAATTAATCCATGAAAGGGATTCTCCGAGTCTGCCTGCAAAGTGGGAGACCCAAGTATGATCCCTGGGTCAGGAAGATCCCCTGGAGAAGAAAATGGCAACCTTCTCCAGTATTCTTGCCCGGAGAACCGATGAATGGAGGAGCCTGGAGGGCTACAGTCCATAGAGTTACAAAGAGTCACACACGAAAGAAAAACTTCACTTTCACTTTCAACACAGAAAAACGTTGCTGCTCTCCTTCATGTTTGTATTTCTAGGTTTTATGAATCATCTGCTACAGTTTGTTATCTGCTCTTTTTAAATAGCTGTATTCTCTGACATCTTTAAGGGATAACTGACTAAGGAAAAATTAACTAGAGGAGCATATCCATTTTTCTAATAGTGTCTATTCTAAAAAATATTCATTGTGCATGTACCAGTACCAATATCTTAGATGATTCAGTTTCACAGCAGAAATGAGAGTAAGGTACAGAGATTTCTCATATACATCCTGTTCCCACACATAGACAATCTCCCGATTTATCTTTCCCCACCTGAAGATACCTTTGTGGCACTGATGAATCTACACAGACATTAAGTAAAGTTTCTAGTTTCACCTTGTTTCTCTTTTAGGGATGTGTACAGACATCCTGGAATGTGAAGTCAAGTGGGCCTTAGAAGGCATCACTCCAAACAAAGCTAGTGGAGGTGATGGAATTCAAGCAGAACTATTTCAAAATTTAAAAGATGATGCTGTGAAAGTGCTGCCCTCGATATACCAGCAAATTTGGAAAACTCAGCAGTGGCCACAGGACTGGAAGACGTCAGTTTTCATTCCAATTCCAAAGAGAGGCAATGCCAAAGCATGCTCAAACTACCATACAATTGAACTCATCTCACAGGCTAGCAAAGTAGTGTTCACAATTCTCCAAGCCAGGCTTCAACAATACGTGAACCATGAGCTTTCAGATGTTCAAGCTCGTTTTAGAAAAGGCAGAGGAATCAGCTCTCAAATTGACAACATCTGCTGGATCATCGAAAAAGCAAGAGATTTCTGAAGAAACATCTATTTCTGCTTTTTTGACTATGCCAAACCTTTGACTATGTGGATCACAATCAACTGGAAAATTCTGAAAGAGATGGGAATAATAGACCATGTGACCTGCCTCTTGAGAAATCTGTGTGCAGGTCAGGAAGCAACAATTAGAACTGGACATGGAACAACAGACTGGTTCCATATAGGAAGAGGAGTACGTCAAGGCTGTCTATTGTCACTGTCATTATTTAACTTCTACGAAGAGTACATCATGAGAAACGCTGGGCTGGAAGAAGCACAAGCTGGAATCAAGACTGCCGCAAGAAATATCAATAACCTGAGATATGCAGATGACACCACCCTTATGGCAGAAAGTGAAGAGCTAAAGATCCTCTTGATGACAGTGAAAGAGGAGAGTGAAAAAGATGCCTTAAAGCTCAACATTTAAAAAACGAAGATCACGGAATCTGGCCCCATCACTTCATGGCAAATAGATGGGGAAACAGTGGAAACAGTGACAGACTTTATTTTTGGGGGACTTCAAAGTCACTGCAGACAGTGACTGCAGTCATGAAATTAAAAGATGCTTACCCTTTGGAAAGAAAGTTATGACCAACCTAGACATCATATTAAAAAGGAGAGACATAACGTTGCCAACAAAGTTCTAACTATTTAAGGCTATGGTTTTTCCAGTGGTCATATATGCATGTGGCATTTGGACTATAAAGAAAGCTGAGCACCCAAGAATTGATGCGTTTGAGCTGTGGTGTTCGAGAAGACTCTTGAGAGTCACTTGGACTGCAAAGATATCCAGCAAGTCCATCCTCAAGGAGATCAGGGTTTTCATTGGAAGGACTGATGTTGAAGCTGAAACTCCAATACTTTGTCCACCTGATGCGAAGAACTGACTCATTAGAAAAGACGCTGACGCTGGGAGAGATTGAAGGTGGGAGGAGAAGGGGACAACAGAGGATGAGATGGTTGGATCGCATCACCAACTCAATGGATATGAGTTTGAGTTAACTCTGGGAGTTAGTGATGGACAAGGAGGCGTGGCGTGCTGTGGTCCACGGGGTCACAAAGAGTCAGACATGACTGAGCAACTGAACTGACTGACTCTACGGGTCTGGGCAAATTTATAACTTGTGTCCATTACAACAGTTTAACACAATGATTTCATGGTCCTGAACTCAGGATATTCATAGCCCCTCCTTTGAAACCCATGGCAACCCCTGACCATTTTAATCTCTTCTACATTCCTGACTAGATTCTCAAGTGGCTCTGTGGTAAAAAATCCACCTGCCATTGCAGGTGACCCAGGTGATGTAAGTTCAATTCTTGGGTAAGGAATTCCCTGGAAAAAGAAATTATCACCGACTCCAGTGTTCTTTCCTGGAAAATCTCATAGACAGAGGTACCTGGCAGGCTACAGCCCATTGGGCCCCAAAGACTCAGACACAATGGAGCACATAAGAACATTTACCTACACCAAAATATTATATTGTAAAAATCATACTTTTTGTAGCATTTTCAGATGGGCTTCCTTCACATAGTAAAATGCATGGAATGCTCGTTCATGTATTTTACACCTTGAAAGTTTAATATAAAAAAGTTTAATACCTGCACTTCTAGCCTGCTTATTAAATAGGTTCACCAATAACATTTTCTCGATTCATATATATATATATATATATATATATATATATATATATGTTAATACCATATTTTCACGAATGTGGGGATTAGACCTGTGGACACAGCGGGAGAATGATAGGGGGCCCAACTGAGAGAAGAGCCTTGACATATATTCACCACAATGTGTAAAGCAGGTAGCAGGTGGGAAGCTGCTCCATAGCACAGAGAGCTCAGCGCGGGGCTCTGTGATGGCTAGAAGGGGGACACGGAGATCGTGGGAGGGAGGTTCGAGAGAGAGTGGTGTGCATATACCTGTGGTGATTCATGAAGTTGTCCAGCGGAATCTAACACAAGATTGTAACGCAATTATATTCCAAAGAATATCTATTCATCTCAAAAGAAAAAAGAAAAACCAGACATAACGCAGTGCTTAGGAGCCCCCCTGACAGTGCAGGGCCCTCGGGCCTCATCCCTGGTCCAGGAATACCCCAGGCGCTCTGGGGAGACGAAGCCTGTGCGCCTCAGCTGCTGAGGTTGGGTGGGGGGCGACTTGGTCCTTTAGATGGGCACGAGGCAAAAGAGATGCTCAGCATCGCTAAATAATGAGAAATGCAGAACAAAACGACAGTGATACATCACCTCCTGCCAGTCAGAATAACAACTAGCAAAAAGCCCACTAATAATGTCATAAACGCTGAAGAGGCTTGGAGATCAGGGAACCTCCTGAATGGCTGGAGGGAATGTAAGCGGGTGCAGTCACTTGGGAGGACAGTGTGGAAGTTCCTTGAAAAACATAACCTCCTGACATTTAAGGAAATGAATTCCCAGAATAGTAGACAAAAATAGATTAATTGACAAATTTATAAGATTTGCAGTTTTAGTAAACCATCTGCACGTCTGAAATGAGCAGTTGTGGCCTAGCATTTTTAAATCCTTTGAGTAAATGAGTATGAATACACACACACTCACATGTTCCTTGTGTTTCTCACTGCTAGCTTTTATACCTTCAGATATTTATTTATTCTATTCAATGTATGTTATATAAGTTATATAACATATATACTTTCAGGTATTTATATATTGCCTTCAATGTATGTCAAAGCCATGGGAAAGCTGTTCCTTTAAGCTAAGGCAAGAAACATGTGGTAAGAATTAAACAGGGTAAAATATTATAAATCTTCGTTCAGAATTTTACCATCATGGCTTTTAAGTATTCTTGTGACAAATGTTAAATTTACATTTGCTTAAATGAGCCCATGAAAAGTCTTAGCTCACCAGAGGAACAAAGGACAACTGAAGCAGGTGAGTTCATGACTCTAGGTCCTGAGAGAATTCACAGCAAGCTCTGAGTGAGGTCAAGGATAGAAGTGAGCAGAGAAAGAGGCAGTAATTGGGGTTCAGGTTTTTATAAGAGGCCCTGGGTGAAGTGCTGTGGGCTCCCCAGGCTGAGTGTGGATGGGTCCATTCAGACCAAAAGGACTAGGATTTTGTGGCTCTGTGAGGGTGGCATTGAAGGGGAGCCTGTGAATAGGCCCTGGGGTTCAGAAATCCTGCTGGTCTTAAGGAAGGGGGTCTTCTGGTGCAGGTGCTCACAGGACTGGCTGGTGTGAGTTCAAGGACCTGCAGGCTGCCTGCTCCCCAGACAGATGCTGAGGCAGCAACAGCATGGAGCAGTTCAGGGGAGCTCTCAACAGTACTCTGTATGATCCTTCTTATTAGAACCATCACAATGTCCCTGCGGTTAAAGAGAGGGGAAAAGTACAATGGAGAAATGATGGGAAATACATGATCAAATGATTTGAAACTTAAGGGCAGGAAGGAAACTAATTATTACAAACATCACCCTTCTATGCTACCGAAGAGTTTCTCGTTAGGTGTTCTTTCCTGCAACCTTAAATTGCTAGGCTAACACTTCATTCATTACACACCAACATTTACACAAGAAACCATTCAGTTTTATTGATTAACATGTATGCTTATCACACACAGAATAAAACCTTTTACACTCCGCTATGTATCTTTGGTTCAAATATAGATTATAAGCATAAACAATGATAATCTTTCCTCTGATACAATGATCTGAGAACTGTGATTTCTATGTTTACAAAATGGAGGCTAATCATTTAAGAAAATGTACACTAATTACATGACTTTTCTGGGAAGTGTTTTCCGTACATTTCTAGGGTAGCAGAGATGTCTTTAATTGAAACATGTCAGCTGATATTCATGACTTCTGTTGATATTATAAAATACATCAAGATTTTAGTGAGCTGTCATTATATTTTACTTTAAAAGCAAGTGATGTAACTAATGAAAATGGACATCTTACTTTAATCTGTGGAATTATTCCCTGAACACTTACATCACGGTGACTTACAAGGATGTGTGACATGAATGACAAACACCACCATTTACATGTTCACTGTACATGTTACATTCCTGTGTCCTTAATCTTATAATGGAGAAAAATATAAGTGTTTTCTTCCTAGATAGAAGGGCTTCTCTCATCTTCGAGGTAGCAACCATCAAAAACATAACTTTGCATGCACAGTAGAAATGAAGTGTAGCATGGAGTAATTTGAGAATTCAGTTACATTCATTTTGGCTTTCAAATAATCACAAATCATGTCAATATAAACAAACATACATAGCTAGTAACTGTACATGGCTAAACATCACCTCTTCATCTTGTGATCCACACTAACATATCAATTTTCTGTCTATTTTAACTATGAATCACTATCTACAATATTTCTCCCTAAGAGGAACGTCAGAAAACAGGATTTATGAAATACTTTCTAGTATGCATTTCCTGATATTTATTTAGATTTGATTTTTTATAAATATTTTCCTACATTTTCTTTATGTCATTCCATATCTTTCTTATATAAATAAATCTTTTGTCTCCTGAACTGTATGGTCAGGACAAACCTCTTCCATGTCTTACTTCATTACTAGCATTTCTCTCCAGGACATGCTCTCTGATGTCCAGTGATGTGAGAGCTCTGATTAAAGCCTTTGCAGGTTTCCTTACATTTATCAGATTTCCTTCAGTATGAATTATCTGATGGTAGGTAAGACCAATGTGCTGTGTTAAAGTCTTTGTCACAATCCTTACATTTATAAGGTTTCTCTTCAGTATGAATTTGCTCGTGTTTAGTAAGAGTTGCATAGTGACTGAAAACTTTTCCACATTCTTTATATTATTAAGGTTTCTCTCCAGTGTGAATTCTCTGATGGCAAGTAAGACCTGAGTGCCAGCTAAAGCCTTTGCCACAATCCTTACATTTATAAGCCTTCTCTCCAGTATGAAATCTCTGATGGGATATAAGGCCTGAGTGCCGGCTAAAGCCTTTGCCACAATCCTTACATTTAAAAGGCTTCTCTCCAGTATGAACTCACTGGTGTTTACTAAGAGTTGCATATTGATTGAAAGTTTTCCCACAGTCTTGACATTTATAAGGTTTCTCTCCAGTGTGAATTCTCTGATGGCAAGTAAGATCTCTGTGTTGAATAAAGCCTTTACCACAATCCTTACATTTATAAGGCTTCTGGCCAATATGGATTCTCTGATGTTGACTAAGTTTTGAACTCTGATTAAATGTTTTCTCACATTCTGTACATTTGAAAGTGTTCCATCCTGTATGAATTTCCCTATGTTTATATAGATTGAGTGCATTAGTAAAGACTTTCTCACATTTCTTATACTTGTAGTTTTTCTGTGGATTCTGAATACTCTGCTGTTGAATAAGTTCTGAAGACTGATTAGAAACATCATATTCACTACAATTGTAAGTCTTCTCTCCAGTATGTGTACTCTTATTTAGTGAAAGCCCTGCTGCTCGATAAAAGATATTCCTACATGTATTACTCTTAGAATCCTTGTCTGAAGATTGAGGTGCCTGATGTTTCCTAAGGTCAGAGTCTTGTCCAATGTTATATCCACTGTCATTGTATGAACAGTTTCTTGCTCCATCTTAAATACTCTGAAAACTATTGGGGTTGGAGCTCCTACTTAAGGCCTGACTCGTGTTATTACACATGAAATGTTGTTCTATATTAACCCTATCACGATATGTATCAAGCAGTGATGGCTGAATTAAGTCTCTTCCATTATTATCAACATTACACATTTTGGATTGGAGAGAACCTGTCTGTTGGTGGAAGAATAATGACCCGCTGCTCACAGATCCCTCAAGGTGATTATACTGTGAGTTTTCCCCGTCATTTGTAAACTTCTCCTTTTCAGATGTGGTTGAATGTGTGTGTAATCGAAGTCTATGTTCAGAGTAGTCTGAACGAGGATTTGGAGTAGAGACTGGATGACCTTCCAGATTTTCCACATTTCCCCTCAGAGAACGTGTGTGTTTCAAAAACTGATGTGAGTCATTGCTTACAAAGATACACTGCGCGGCAGACGGTGATGACTGAATCGGGTGCTTCCCCCAATTTGACTCCCAGTGCTCATTTCTTCTGGCAGTCATGTCCACAGTATGTGAAACGGTCTCAATTTCTTTATGTCCATATAAACATCTTCTCAGTCTTTCACACGCCCTTGTATATCCCCAGGCGTTGGTTAAATGATCATTTCCGAGGTGAGTTCTTTCATATAGGTTTGCTTTTTGGATTAAATTTTCAATCCTTGGATTCTTTGACATCAAACCATAGGTTTTGTGAGAAGACACAGCTGAAAGATACCAAATAGAAGCTTTCTTATCTCATATTCTCAGTGAATATCCTTGAAGATTTAGAGAAAATGGGGACCCAAAGATCAAGATGCCAGAGGATTAGGCAGATTGGAGTTCATCTCTCTCCACAAATGCATCAAGAATACATCAGAATTGGAACATTTCTCACAGAGCCCCCTCTGAACACTAGCAGAGAACCTACACTACCTAAAATGGCCAGAAAGGTTCCTGCTGAGCCAGGTAGGACCAAAAAAGCAGAAGGAGAAGGAAGAGGAGAGGAATTGCGATGGGACCTGCAACCTTGGGGGGATCTGAAGAGAGAAGAGGTGTCCACATCCGGGGGAGCCCCTCACTGGAGGAGCCCAGTTTGGACAGAAGGAGAGCCTCATTCTCTGTGGAAGAGAACATGGCAACCCGCGTGAGGCAGCAGGACAGTGAGAACTGCAGAGGGGGTGCTGACCCCTGCCCTGCCCACCCAGCCTGAGAGGGTGTCCATCTCAAGGGTGTCACCCCTGCAGACAAGGGCTGGGTGCTGGAACGTGGGCTTTGGGGAGCAGACCCAGGTAGAGGACTGCGGTTGGCCATGAGGAGACATCCTGAGGGGACGGGAGGGAGGGAGGGAGGAGCTCTGCAAATGGGACGCTTGTGGAGGAAGCCTGCACCACCAAAGCGCAGACGCCATTGTTGAGTGAGGCCCAAAGGGAAGAACCCCACCGCAGCCTCTCTCCCCCGTGCTGGACCCTCATCCCTGGCAGTAGGGAGGAGCACCACCCGGTGGGCTCTACTGAGGCCCAGCCACGGCCTCCCCCATGCCCCTCCTCCCCCGTCGGCAGACCCCTGTGCCCTGGGGCAGCCTCTGGAGCAGACACCCGTGGGTGGACCTCATGCTCAGAAGGAGCTGAAAGCGCAGCTGAGCCCCAGGGTTAAGGAAGCAAAGCTGAGGTCTCTGCTCGCAGCTGCACTAACCACGCTTTTACACAGGCAACCAGCTTTGTCAGCTCAGCCCCTGCAGAGCATCTGAAGGACAAGGGGGACGCCCCCGGTCACAGCAGGTGTGGCTTTAGCAACTGTAGACTTTGTGGCCTCAGACACGAGGGGACGGGGCCAGGCCGGAGTCTGAGCTGCCCCCACAGCACCACAGCACCTGGGATCTAGGCCCTGAGTTCAGGGGATCTATGCTGGTGACCCGGGGAGAACAGTATCCGAGAGACCCCAGGGCCGTGTGCCGGCATACCCATGGTTGAGCTGGGACCAAGATCAGTGCCAACCAGGGTCACACAGGACTCAGCCAATGGGGGAAAGTGACGCACAGACCACGTCCCAAGGGGAACATCCCCAGAGCAGCAATCCTCAGGGGCTTCTCTCCCGGGGGTGTGCTCCAATCCCACCTGCCTCCACACAGATCAGGATCACAGCGAAGAAACAGATCTGGGGGCTCTGTTCCACCAACCAGTGGGCAGACCCACCACAGACAGGGCGGTGACAGCCACAGAGCAATGGGGAAGCTCCCCTCAATATCCAGGGCAGGCTGGGGTCACAGCAATCAAGTGCCCATCAAGGGGATCAGGGCACAAACCTCAGGACCAAACTGAGCCCCTAAGGGGCAGGCGCAAGTAACAAGAGGAACTAGGATCCTGCAGCCTTCAGGGCAGAGATCAAAAACACAGAAAATGTAATAAAACCAGGGGACAAAGAGTATGGAGCAGAGGAAGGGGCAAAATAATAAGCTACAAGAACCACTAAATGAAGCAGAGACACGCAGTCTAATGATTACCTTTTGCCCTAAGTCGTCTTAAATGGAGACACCAAACATTTTCAGAAATACTAGGTGCCTTCCAATTCTTTAACCCACTTCTTACCACTTGTGCTCTATTGGAACATATTCTATTAGATGTTTGTATCTAAAAATCATAAATGATATTGACATACAATAATTAGAAACTGAGGGCCATCGGAAACTGAAAACAAATGAGATAAATTAATAAAGTCTGGGGCAGCTGATAACAAAGAAGATAATAAAGGCTTAAGCAATTAAATAAGAAGTGAGATTTTAAAAAATGTGTTGGGATCACAGAGAACTCTACTCAGTTCCCTGTGGAGACCCAAATGGAAGGAAATCTAACAAAGAGTGGCTATTTATACGTATACTTATTCTCTTTGCTGTACAAGAGCACAACATTGTAAAACAATAAGGATTTAAATCCAATAAGGATTTAAAGGACTTAAAAGTACTTCTTTATATGATCTAAAATGTTGATAGTTTCAAACAACCATTAGAAATACGGTGGAAAATGTCCAAACTATTTTGCCAATTTATTTAAAAAATCTTTGAGTTAATTGAATACATTAAAGTATTTTACCATTGAGGAATTGTGGCAAATGAACTTCAGATATTTAAAATAAGTTCACATAACGAAAAGTGAAACATTGGTGTAACTCAGGGATTTGCATTCTCTCATTTTAGATAGGTTTTGCTTTATAAACTGAAAGGAGCCTAAAATTTATAAGGTCATATTTGTAGCTTCCAGTGTTTTAGAAAATATAAATAAAAAAAAAAATCTCTCTCCAATATTCCTAGAGTATTGGTAGTTTGTTTACAATTCCACTCACAGATTTTTTCTAGAGGTAGAAACAAACTTTAAAAAGAGCATCTTATATTTATTCATCAATGGGCAGTTTTCCTAGGACCCCCAAGAAATGAAAGAGTAGCCAACTCATGCAAGTTGTCACAAGCCAAGAAGAGAATTTGAATTCTCACTGTGGATGAGAAAAGTAATCATGGAGCTGAATTCATGAATGATTGAGAGGCAGAAGGAGCCAGGCAATGTCCATCTATGACAGCAACAGAAATGAACCCAGAGTTCTCCAAAATCATTTCCACTGGAGCACATCTTCCCAAGCCACAGGACAAAGGCTGACTTCCTCACTGCTCCTTGGACCTCTCACCTGAGTCATCAGCTCCCTCCATTCACACCCACCTGGGTATGTGGCTGTTGTGTCCGTTATCCTTACACCCCAGGGATTCTTCATTTGCTCTAGAAAGGTGACCAGGTCCGGCTTAGAGACAACAAGACCTGTTCATCAGAGAAAGGAATATCTGTTTTGCTAGAGATTCATAAGTTTCCAACACAATATGTATTTGGGTGATAAGAGAACACACGGGTGAATGTTAATACAGCCTAGAGGATGATTCCCCCAAATACTTTATTGAAAGCACCCTTACAATACTAACAAATACATAAAAATCAGATCCTGAGATTCTGGTCAAGTACTACAAGGCTCAAGTAAGTAGTGTAAATGTGAATTTAAGAGGAAGGTGTCACTATTTAATACCATGGAACTGATTCAATCACCACCACCTTAGAGTGAAGGAGGCAGATTACATCAAGGAAGAAAAAGGTTAGAAACATACTGAATCCCCATGAAGGCTTTCTTTCTAAACTCACAGATACCCATTTCCTGCTAGAAATCAGGGATCTGAAGGTGTTGGTGGAAGCTGAAAATTCCAGGAGACGTTCTAGAAATGCAGGCACCAAACCCAGTGGTGGAAAAGGGATTCTGGAAGGCAGTTGTCCTCACCCAAGGAGGCCAGGTTCCCGTAGTTCTCTAACATCACATCCCTGTACAAGTCCCGCTGACCGAGGTCCAGGCATTCCCACTCCTCTTGGGTGAAGTCTATGGCCACATCCTGGAACATCAGCCGTCCCTGAAATACAAAGTACACATGCATGTACTTTGGGGTCACAAAGAGTCAGACACAACTGAGATCGCAAAGAGTCAGACAGGACTGATGACTGAATGACTGACCTGACTGACTGACCAACTGTCATATGGCCAAGCGAAGACTTCCTAACCTGACCCTAAACGAAAGCAGTAATTTCAGAGAACTGATTTTGATTTAGTGTAGTTTCTGGTATCACACAGTAACATTTTCTACCACATTTTTAACCCCAAGAAAAGAGGATATGATTCACAAGAAACTATTCTGATGTGGAAGAGAAATTATAATGTAATCAGATCAACACTGGCATATTTATTTTTGAGTGTTGTACTCGTGTGACCCAGGATAAATTGTCTACCAAAAACCAGGAAACATTTTTAAAAAGCAGATTCTGATCCAAGAGTTCTGGAGTGGAGAAATTGTGCCACATTTTTACTAAGCTTATTTGAACTAGTAATATTGCAAATTCTGCTCCACAAATGACCATTCTGAACAGCAATGAAGGAGAACAGTAGGGAAGAATTCACACTTAAGTTGAACTTTAAGTCTTTTACAGATTTTACAGGTCTCTATAAGATAGTAACCTTGCAGCAAGAATCATTTTAACTATTTAGTATATACTGTATGTCTTTCTGACAGTTTTTACAGAATCTTGAATATGCAAGAGAAATAATAGCTCCTCTGTCCATAGGATTCTCCAGGAAAGAATACTAGAGTAGGTACTTATTCCCTTCTTCTGAAAATCTTTAAAAAATAGAAAAAAACGATCAAATCATGTTAACAGGTTTGTGGACAGACACATAAACTAAATAGGGACTATATACTTATTAATAGTTAATAGGGAAAATTCCTCATGTCAATAAAATAAAATTTTTTAACTTATTAAAAATGTACATAAATATATGGGGATGATATTATTTTATTTCTTTAAATAAACTAGAATGCAGATATACAGAATGATGTAACATAAAGTAAAGCTCTGGTTCTGAATTTTTTAATTTCCTGAAAATCTATATCATTTCCAAAGAGCTACAGTTCAAATTTTAATATAGTTGAACATAGATTAACACTAATAATATTCTTATAAACATTTTGGAAAATACAAAAATGTAATGAGATTCTGTGATGTGTGCATGGAGTGTACCTGGAAACGATCAAACCTGGGCTGGAGTGACAAAAATTCCCCAAACCCAGCATCTCTACTAAACACAGTCATCTTCCAAAGCAAAGAGAAACTTAAGAGCATATGGGATTCCCCCATTAACTGTGATAGTTTAGGCACATCCCTCACTTTTTTTCCCCAAGACACTTGTTAAAGACAAAGGAAAATACATGAGCTGCGTAGCATGGGAATCTCACAGAAGTACCTAAACCAGTGACCATCAGAGTCATGGGGTTAGAAGTACATGGAAGAATGCATTACCACTGCACGGGTATTTTGGCAATATTATGGAAACCATGATCTGAATCTATCATTAAAAAATGTTAGTTTGAAGCAAATTTCACTTCATATATACCTCCCGTGACATGTAGCCTAATACCACATTTAATTAGTAAGTCTTTCTTATTGACACAGAGGAAGAGGATAGTCTCAACTACATTTTTTTATTTTTGAAAATATTCTGAAAAAAAATCTGGACCACTGAGTCCATTCTATTTCCAAGGGCATTGCCTTTTGCTCCTGTTCTAAAGACCTGAAGGTGCATCCAGATATAAACTCATCATGGCGTTTCCCCTACTTCCTAGGATCCCAACACAGAACAGCATTCCACTGGGAATCCCTTATACCAGTGCCTCCCCGTGTTGGTCTTTCACAAAGGGAATATGTTCAACATTGAAACTGACGGAACAATGTTGAGAATTCATCATGCTCTATAGAAAGCCAGGATACATACATTGGATAACAGGCTCTGGGACATAAGGAAGAAGCTGTCTAAAGGGCCAGTCTCCTCTAACACAAGAAAAACTGGAAAAAAAATAAGCAGTTGGCAACAAACACCCTAGGTAGAAAATTTAGAAGCAGAGAATTGAAGGTTTGCAGATGCTCAGACCAGGCATTTCAGGAGGAAAACCAGACACAGCCTCAGACCCGGGACAGGACACTTACCTGAGAAGCTGCCATTTCTTACTCTTCTTCCTCCAGCTCTGCCTCTCCTCTGGGGATTTTTAACACAAACTCACATCTGGGTGTTAAGTAAATAACTTTAAAGGCATCCACACAACTCTTGAATCTGCAACTGCTGCAAAGATCGAGAGGAAATAGTTTTCTTGTTTCCCTTTGCTGTTTTCAGAGCTCCTCTTTTACTTTCTCCTTCCTGGTGTGCAGGGGATAATCCAGACTAACCTGATATGCTAATCACATCCTTTGTTTGGTGCTTACCTTTCCTGCATTCTCTATGCAGACCACCCCTGCCAGTTCTTCTCCTTTCTTTCTGCCTTACCGGGTGCAGGCCACAGTACAATTCCCAAGACATAACAGACAGAACTACCAGGTCACCTGACCCAGCCTGTGAGGGTTTTTGAAACAATGTAAGAGGGAGACCCAGGTCCAAGAGCCAAGAGCTGCAGCCTCACACTCAGCACCCCTGTGACATCAGGAAACGAGCATTTAGGGCGGGAAGTTCTGCAAACAAAGAGTGTCAGCCTGATTAATTCGAGAGAGGCTCCTTCTAGGATGGGTGTGGCTCTCCAAGACCTGGTATCTGTACCCACGAACTATTTATTGCCAAATTCACACTGAAATGCAAGAAAGAAGAGGAAACCACCAATACATTCAGTTCAGCTCAGTTCAGTCACTCAGTTGTGTCCGACTCTTTGCCACCCCATAAACTGCAACACACCAGGCCTCCCAGTCCATCAACAACTACCGGAGTCCACCAAAATCCATGTCCATTGAGTCGGTGATGCCATCCAACCATCTCATCCTCTGTCGTCCCCTTCTCCTCCTGCCCTCAACCTTTCCCAGCATAAGGGTCTTTTCAAGTGAGCCAGCTCTTCAAATCAGGTGGTCAGAGTATTGGAGTTTCAGCTTCAACATCAGTCCTTCCAATGAACACCCAGGACTGAAGTCCTTTAGGATGGACTGGGTGGATCTCCTTGCAGTCCAAGGGACTCTCAAGAGTCTTCTCCAACACCACAGGTCAAAACCATCAATTCTTAGGTGCTCAGTTTTCCTTATGGTCCAACTCTCACATCCATACATGACCACTGGAAAAACCATAGCCTTGACCAGACGGACCTTTGTTGACAAAGTAATCCTACTTTTTAATATGCTGTTTAGGTTGGTCATAACTTTCCTTCCAAGGAGCAAGCATCTCTTAATTTCATGGCTGCAATCACCATCTGCACAGTGATTTTGGAGCCCACAAAAATAAAGTCTGTCAATGTTTCCACCATTTCCTCATCTATGTGGCACGATGTGATAGGACTGGATGCAATGGTTTTAGTTTTCTGAATGCTGAGCTTTAAGCCAACTTTTTTACTCTCCTCTTTCATTTACATCAAGACCATTCAGGTATTACCTAAATCGAATCCCTTATGACTGTACAGTGGAAGTGAGAAATAGATTTAAGGGACTAGATCTGATAGACAGAGTGCCTGATGAATTATGGACAGAGGTTTGTGACACTGTACAGGAGACAGGAATCAAGACCATCCCCAGAAAAAGAAATACAAAAAAGCACAATGCCTGTCTGAGGAGGCCTTACAAATAGCTGTGGAAAAAAAAAAAAAAAAAAAACAAGGAAAAAGCAGAAAAGGAAAGTTAGACCCATTTGAATGCAGAGTTCCAAAGAATAGCAAGGAGAGATAAGAAAGGCTTCCTCAGCAAGCAATGCAAAGAAATAGAGGAAGACAACAGAATGGGAAAGACTAGAGATCTCTTCAAGAAAATGAGAAGTACCACGGGAACATTTCATGCAAAGATGGGCTCGATAAAGGACAGAAATGGTATGGACCTAAGAGAAGCAGAAGGTATTAAGAAGAGGTGGCAGGAATATACAGGAGAACTGTACAAAAAAGATCTTCATGACCGAGATAATCACGATGGTGTGATCACTCACGTAGAGCCAAACATCCTGCAGTATGAAGTGACCCTTAGCAAGCATCACTACAAGCAAAGTAAATGGAGGTGATGGAATTCCACCTGAGCTATTTCAAATCCTGGAAGATGATTCTATGAACGTGCTGCGCTCAATATGCCCCCAAATTTGGAAAACTCAGCAGAGGTCACAGGACTAACAAAGGTGTTTTCATTCCAATCCCAAAGAGAGGCAATGCCAAAGAATGATCAAACTACTGCACAATTGCACTTATCTCACACGCTAATAAAGTGATGCTTAAAATTCTCCAAGCTAGGCTTCAGCAATACGTGAACCATGAACTTCCAGATATTCAAGATGGTTTTAGAAAAGTCAAATGAATCAGCAATCAAATTGTCAACACCTGCTGAATCATCGAAAAAGCAGGAGAGTTCCAGAAAAACATCTATTTCTGCTTAATTGACTGTACCAGAGGCTTTGACTCTGTGGACCACAATAAACTGTGGAAAATTCTGAAAGAGATGGGAATACCAGACCACCTGACCTGCCTCTTGAGAAACCTGTATGCAGGTCAGGAAGCAACAGTTAGAACTGGACATGGAAGAACAGACTGGTTCCAAATAGGAAAAGGAGTACGTCAAGGCTGTATATTGTCACCCCGTTTATTCAACTTATATGTAGACTACATCATGAGAAATGCTGGGCAGGAGGAAACACAAGCTGGAATCAAGATTGCCAGGAGAAATATCAATAACCTCAGATATGCAGATGACACCACCCTTATGGCAGAAAGTGAAGAAGAACTAAAGAACCTCTTGATGAAAGTGAAAGAGAAGAGTGAAAAAGTTGGCTTAAAGCTCAACATTCAGAAAACTAAGATTATGGCCTCCGGTCCCATCACTTCATGGCAAATAGATGGGGAAACAGTGCCAGACTTTATTTTTTGGGGCTCCCAAATCACTGCAGATGGTGATTGCGGTCATGAAACGAAAAGACGCTCACTCCTTGGAAGGAAAGTTATGACCAACCTAGACAGCATATTAAAAAGTAGAATTACTTTGTCAACAAAGGTCTGTCTCTTGAAGGCTATGGTTTTTTCAGTGATCATGTATGGACGTGAGAGTTGGACTGTAAAGAAAGCTGAGCACAGAAGAATGACTGCTTTTGAACTGTGGTGTTGGAGAAGACTCTTGAGAGTCCCTTGACCTGCAAGGAGATCCACCCAGTCCATCCTAACGGAGATCAGTCCCGGGTGTCATTGGTAGGGCTGATGTTGAAGCTGAAACTGAAATATTTGGCCACCTGATGTGAAGATCTAACTCATTGGAAAAGACCCTGAGACTGGGGAAGATTGAAAGTGGGAGTACAAGGGGAGGACAGAGGATGAGATGGTTGGATGGCATCACCGCCTCAATGGACATGCATTTGGGTGGACTCCGCGAGTTGTTGGACTGGGAGGCCTGGCGTGTTGCGGTTTATGAGGTCGCAAAGAGTCAGACATGACTGAGAGACTGAACTGACCTGAATTGAAATGATGGTGAATGACTGCTTGGTGGGAATCACCTAGGGCCCTTGGGTTGCTGGAAGGATTTGCTCTCAGAATTCTTCCCAAAGATATCCTGCCTGCTTCATGCTAAGTTGTTCAATAGTGTCCAACTCTTTGGGAACCCACGGGTTGTGGCCCTCCCTTGCTTCTCTGCCCATGGGGAGTCGCCAGGAAAGAATACTGGAGTGGGTTGCCATGCCCTTCTCCAGGGTATACTCCCAACCCAGGGATAAACCTGCATCTCTGACATCTCCCCATTGGGAAGTGGGTTCTTTACCACTAGCGCCACCTGGAAAGCCCCATGATACCTTGAGTAGTTAGATTTTTTCACTCCCCTCTCCAGCCTGGGGGATACAGCTTTTCATAAAATGACTTGCATTGTGACCACCTGCCTGCAGGTGAGGGACCTCCAGCTTCAGAGACCAGGAGCCTGAAGGTATATCCATCACAGCTTTCTTTGAAAATAAGCTAGGGGCAGCAGTGAACACTGGATTAAAAATGTGTGTGCCTAGACGCTTAGTCATGTCTGACTCTTTGAGACCCCTTGTACTGGAGTCCACCAAGCCTCTCTGTCCATGGGAATTCCCAGGCAAGAATACTGAAGTGGGGTGCCATTTCCTCCTCCAGGGGATCTTCCCGACCCAGGGATCAAGCCCAGGTCTTTGGGCCTCCTGCACTGACCAGCGGATTCTTTAGTAGTATTGCCACCTGGGAAGCCCAAAGTGTGCGTGGGAATGGAGAAATGTCTGTGAAAATGATGCCTTAAGTGCATATCTGATGACCGACAAAGGAAATAATGACCTGTGTTAAGTAATAAGTGACATAAGTCTCGGCTGAGATAAAAAGACATGCGAGCTCAAAGTTGAGAATAAGGTTTTATTTGGTAGGAATGTTAGGTCTTGACCCCCGGAGACAGTATGTTAAGTGATTTTGAGACAGCTGCCTCTAAGGAGGCAGGGCAGGAGAGAGACAGTATACAAGTTTGCAGCAAGGGGCAGGTAATCTGATTATTAAAGGTTACAATAATTAAAAAAAAGATCCCTCACATGAAGAGATTTAGTGATCTTCTCTGTATGGTAAGAAGCAAGTGTCCAGGCTTACTGAAATAATTTCTTTAATATGCATCTAGCTATCCGGAAGGAATCCTGCTTCCTCGATGTTCACATCCTAATTCCTTGTATACTATAAAAGATGGTAGATGAGGCAGCTGAACTCCTCTCACATCGCCCCTCGCCCCCCACCCCACCCCCACCCCCACCCTCACCAGCAGTTAGGGAGTAGGAAATAGCCCATGGCTTCTCAATAGCTGGCTTTGTTTCACCTGGGCCCAGAGACTTGCATTTACCAAACGCTTTTTAGTAGTAGGGCTTTCCTAGTGGCTCGCTTGGTAAAGAATCTGCCTGCAATGCAGAGGACTGGGGTTCAATTCCTGGGTCAGGAAGATCCCTTGCAGAAGGGAATGACATCCCGCTCCAGTATTCTTGCCTGGAGAATCCCATGGACAGAGGAGCCTAGTGGGCTACAGTCCATGGGGTTGCAAAGAGTGGGACAGGATTGTGCAACCAACTTTCACTTTCTGTAGTGGTAGAGTCAAGATTTCCTTGACAAACATCAGCAATCTCAGATACGCAGATAATACCACTTTAATGGCAGAAAGCAAAGAGGAAGTAAAGAAGCTCTTGATAGTGGTGCAAGAAAGTGAAAAAGTTGGCTTAAAACTCAACATTCAGAAAAACTAACATCATGGCCTCCAGTCCCATCACATCATGGCAAATAGATGGGGGAAATGTGGAAACAGTGAAAGTATTACTTTTGTTGGGCTCCAAAATCACTGTGGATGGTTACTGTAGCCATGACATTAAAAGACACTTGCTCCTTGGAAGAAAAGCTATGAAAAACCTAGACAGCATATTAAAAAGCAGAGACATCACTTTGCCAGAAGCTATGGTTTTTCTCCTGGTCATGTATGGATGAAATAGTTAGACTATAAATAAGGCTGAGCACCAAAGAATTGATGCTTTCTAATTGTGGTGCTGGAGAAGACTTCTGAGAGTCCCTTGGACTGCAAGGACAGCAAACCAGTCAATCCTAAAGGAAATCATCCCTGAATATTCATTGGAAAGTCTCATCCTGAGGCTGAAGCTCCAACACTTTGGCCATCTGACAATGAGCCAACTCACTGGAAAACAGTCTGATGCTAGTGTTGAGTAAAAAGATGTTCAACTTGAGATTTGCAAGTTAAGTTTTATTTGGGACAAAATGTTTTCATTGTTTCCCCATCTATTTGCCATGAAGTGATGGGATTGGATGCCATGACTTTAGCTTTCTGAATGTTGAGTTTTAAGCCAACTTTTTCACTCTTCTCTTACAGTTTCATCAAGAGACTCTATCGTTCTTTATTGCTTTCTTCTTGCTGAAGCTGAAACTCCAACACTTCGGCCACCTGCTACAAAGAAAGGATTCACTGGAAAAGACCCTGATGCTGGGCAAGATTGAAGGCAGGATGAGATGGTTGGATGGCATCACCAAGTCGAGGGACATGAGCTTGAGAAACCTCTGGGAGTTGGTGATGGACAGGGAAGCCTGGCATGCTGCAGTCCATGGGTTGCAAACAGTGGGACACGACTGAGCGACTGGACTGAACTGGGGCAAAATGAGGACTGCCGCCTGGGAGGGAGAACTTCAGATAGTTGTGAGGGACTGCTCCAAAGTGGCAGTGGGGGAAGGTCAATGTATAAAGTTTTGGTGAAGGGGGAGTTCAGTGCCATTAAACACTCATTTTACAGAAGGTTTCTTGCTAATCATGAGGATGTGATATAACCATGAAAGGATTTAGTGCTTCTCTAGTCATGAGATGCAAGGATTGACATCATAAAATATGTTCCTCAGTCCAGTTCAGTCGCTCAGTCATGTCCGACTCTTTGCAACCCCATGAATCGCAGCACGCCAGGCCTCCCTGTCCATCACAAACTCCTGGAGTTTACTCAAACTCATGCCCATCGAGTCGGTGACGCCATCCAGCCATCTCATCCTCTGTCGTCCCCTTCTCCTCCTGCCCCCAATCCCTCCCAGCATCAGGGCCTTTTCCAATGAGTCAATTCTTCGCATGAGGTGGCCACAGTATTGGAGTTTGAGCTTTAGCATCAGTCCTTCCAGTAACACGCAGGACTGATCTCCTTTAGGATGGACTGCTTGGATCTCCTTGCAGTCCAAGGGACTCTCAAGAGTCTTCTCCAACACCACAGTTCAAAAGCATCAATTCTTCAGTGCTCAGCTTTCTTTACAGTCCAACTGTCACATCCATACGCCTGTGGCAATTGTTGTTGCTGCTGCTGCTGAAGTGATTACGTTCTACTTTTCGTCACTGAGGAGACACCCATCTTCACACATTCACACAAAGGGCTTTTGAATTTTCCCCGTTTTTCAACTTGCTGAAAACATCTCGGCTTCCCATAGAGGAACTCTCAAAATTCTTCTCTTTTGCCTTAAGTTGTGTGAAACACTAACTTAGAACAGGCAGGAAGCAGCTCTGCTCCAGATAAAATCAAAGAGATTTAAAGGCATCAAAAAGCAGAGAAAGGAAGCACAGCTGGACAGAAGGACCAACAGACCCAAAACGGACTGGGGAGGGGTGAAGGGAGGTAAGGCTCCGCCCCCACTGGCCCCGCCCCTACGTACCTGCGCTTCCGGCCTCGTCCCACCCTCTCCCTTACGTCGCCTCTCGTTGGCCGCGGCAGCGCACTCACCTCTGTACCGGATTTTCCGCCCGCGCGTGCGCAGTATCCTGCAGACCCGGAGTTGCGTTTAAATGAGCGACAGAGAGTTCTGGTGAGTTTGTTTGTTAGTTTAAAACCCGGATGTCGTAGTCTCACGGCCTTTTGTCCTTCACACGTGGGTTACGGGGGTCTCTGCGGACGTTCTAGGTACCGCCCCCATTTTCCCGTCCCCAGTGTGTCCTCGCATCGCCGTGAGAAGGTCTGAGGTCCGTTAGCTTAGCTGCCGGGTCCCTGGGGCCCACGTCCGCTTTCTGTTAGCATCGTTCTAGGGTCTAAGTCCGTCTCTGGCAGTTCTGCCTTCTAACTTGTAGAGACCGCTGCCTAAAGTCCTACATTGCCCAACCCTTAGGTCCCTGATCCACGAAGAGGTGAAACAGGCTCTATTCTGTATGGAGTTTGGTCAGGGTCTCGCCTAAGGTTTGAAGGGGAGGGTCAGCCTAGAAAGCGTGGTTTTCACAGGAAGGGCCGCGAATTCTGAAGAAAAGAATACAACTAAAAACACCTCGTTTGATTCTGTGTTCCAGAATCCCTGCTGTGTCAGTGGCCGTGGAGGATTGTGATTTGTACCTGTTGAGATCCTCCCTCTGTGTGGGGCTGTGTTGCAGGGAGCTCGCTGTGGTTTTCTAAGTATTGAACAGCCTATTTACAAAACTCGGGTCACTTCCCAAGATTGATCTTACCTGAGAAGGAAGACCAGAGGAGAAGGAAACAAGGAGTCAGAAATGACTTGTTCCCAGGTAAGAGGCATAGTCCGTGTTTGTTCTGTCTCTCTTTCCTGAAATGCTGTTTCTCTGGACTTGATAAGCTCCTTGACTTCTGAACGGGTTTGTTGGAACCTACCCATAGTCATCATCCCAAGGGACCCATTGCCCTCCTGGCATATCGGTGCGACAGAAGACAGAGTATTGCCAGGCAGAGAAGCTCACTCAAGCTTTTAAGTCCCGAGTTTTTATTGGGCTTTAGCTACATAGGTGGGATTGATAACATCTCCAGCATTCTCCCCTCCTTAGAGCTTGGGCTAATCAGCCCACTTGGCTCAAAGCCCCAAATCTCTAGTCACTTCGTTGGTCTTTGTGAAATGCCCAGCCTCACAACCTGAGTCATCTCATTATTAAACTAGGAGCCGACCGTAGGTCATGTTGCTAGCATAAATTATCAGGGCTCACGGAGAGTAATAAAGCTACTTCAGTCACTAAGGAAATTCCGAGAGAGAAAAAAAAAAAAAAAAGTTAAATTCCAAGCGTAGTTAACAAACTTCCAGAACCTGGGGACCAAAGCCTGCTAAATTCTTTTTTTGTTGTTCTTTTGTTTTGGTATTTATTTAGTTTTGGCTATACTGGGATTTTTCTGATGGTCTTGGGCTTTCTCTGTTGTGATTAGGAGGGGCCACTATCTTGTTGTGGAGCTCTGGCTCTAAGGCACGGGTTCAGTCGTTGTATTAATCCCTGGCAGGCTCTGGAGGATGTGGGCTTCAGCAGTTGTGGCACACTAGCTTAGTTGCTCCGAGGCTTGTGGGATCTTCCCTGACCAGGGATGGAACCCGTGTCCTCTGCATTGACAGGGAAAGTTCTCACCAGTGGACCATCGGGCAAGCCCCTAAATTCTTTATTACACAACGCTGAAACCTAAATCTTTCCTTTATGCCCTTTGACTTTTTTTTCCCCCTCTGATTTTTGTTGTTACTTTGGAATACCTCACCTGTTGCAATATTAAAAAATATTTTGTTGTGCTTACATTCTATTTTATTGTTCAAAGTAATGTCTAAGTCTCTCTTTAGGTGAGCTTCTTTGGCTACATTGTAACTATTTTGCTTCATTTATTTTGAAGTTTTACTAGTCTATACAGTTATAACTTCATCTGTAATTTGGCAGAATTACAGATTTACAGATTGTAATTACAGAAATCTGTAATTTCCCTCTATTTACGTTTTTTTTCATTTTTAAATTCAAAATTATGTTGGCTCTCCTAGGTACAGCTGAGCCTTATACTTGAAATATCCATGTTTGTTTTGAGTTTCAGTTGTTCTGAATTTGGAGTCACTGAAGTCTTTATGTCACCACATCTTCCAAGTAAAACTTGTGATATTCAGACTTGATGTGCTTCAGTAAAGGGTTACAGTTTCTTCACATAGGTCTGGAAATGTGTTCTACATAGGTGTCATGGTATATTTGCTAATAAAATGTAGACTATTTCTCATATTGTGTTTTTGATCATTCTTACTAAAGAGAAAAAATTGTTTTCAGTGGTAAAGAATCCACCTGCCAATGCAGGAGAACTGGGTTTGATCCCCGGGTTAGGAAGGTCCCCTGGAGAAGGAAATGGCAACCCCCTCCAGTATTCTTGCCTGGGAAATCCCATGAACAGAGGAGTCTGGATGGCTACAGTCCATGGGGTCACAAAGTGTTAGATGTGATACATGTCACTTAACATGCATTCATGCACAATTTGTTGCCGGGAGCCAACACACGAGACCCTACCCCTAAAAAGGCCATAGGGGAGAAAACCTGACAGGCAAGGCGAATCAGGTTTTTAGGGGTTTCGAAAAAGTCAGCTCATGAAACCCTGCCCCTAACAAGGCTGTAAGGGAGAAAACCTGACGGGCAAGGCGAATCAGGTTTTCAGGGGTTTTCGAAAAGGCCAGCTCACGAGATCCCACCCATGACAAGGTCATGAGGAGAAGGCCTGACAGGCAAGGCAGATCAGGTTTTCAGGGATTTCGAAAAGCTGCCCCTGGCTCTCACCTTAAAAGATGATATCTGTCTTTCTGATGCCTGCCTCAATGGACTACTCCCTAATTTCTCTGACACAGGCAGGAAGGCCTTCCCCGATCTCTTCCCAAATAAGAATCAATTTAGAACTTTAATCAATAAGTTTCCCAGGTGGTGGTATTTTATGAGATTATTTAGGGTGGAAAGGAGTGTTTTAATTTAAAACTCCTTTACTGGTAGTTTTGTTAGCCAAATGCATTTATGCGCTTGGTACTAATATGCATGATTGCTTATAATATCCTAATCATAAAATAGCATAAAGAACCTGATTATATAAAAGCCCCAATAGATATAGAGCCCTTTTAAGGGGTATAGGAGTCCTATTAGAAAACATAAGAAAATTATTCTATAGGTGGTTATTGGGTTGTGATTTGCTTGCTATGTTTTGCTTGCTGTATTTTTGCCTTTAATGTGCTAAGGTTGTGTTATAAAAACCATTGTTAATATAGGTAAAGATCTAGGGAAATAAGAACTTAGCCTAGTGTGGTAACAATGACATGGTTGTTCATTGTCAGCCAGGAGTACTAGGCAGAAGCTGCCTCACTGAAGCCGCAGAGTCTGTATGGGGTAAACTTCTTAGATAAATGCAACTGACAACTTTTGCAGAAAGATTAATTTTTGTATTAACAAGAATATAATTGTACTCTGTACTACTTCCCTATGACCCTGTTACCTTTCAGTTAAGGTCACCATAAAAACGGAAAATAGGTTTACAATCACCTGACCTGCATAAAATGTTAATAGCCTCAAGGCCAGAAGATCATGTGCTAAAAATTACTATAGAATTAGAAAGCAAAAAAAATCCTGCTTTTCCTAAAAATCAAAATGATGTAATGCTAATCCTGTGTAATCATGAGTAAGCATCTTGTACCTTGAAAACGTTCTGTGAAAGGGTATAAAACCGGTTGTCAAAAAGTAAAACACAGACTTGGCCCTATCAAGGCTAGTCTCACGTCTCTCTCTCCCCGACGCCGTTCATCCTGAGGGTACTCCCTGGATCCTACCGAGGCTGGACTCCGGCAATTTGTAAATGCTTGTTTTACCATAAATTCTAAAATACATGAGTTTTTTTTTTTTTTTTTTTTTTTTTTTAAGAAAGGTGGATTAAAAATGTTTGTTCCAAAAGATCTGTTACTTACGGAAGGTTGCTTTTACCTGAAGTGTGTTTATGTGTGTATCTGTGTGTGCAGGCAGAAACCTAGGGCTTATTTAAAAGCCATCATCATTTCATGAAGATTTGTATTGATTCTAACCTTTGAAAACTGTTCTTACATATTTTCCATGGCCTTCAATTGTTTCATTTTAGTGAAATGAATATATAGTTCCATTTTAATAGATGTATGCATGGAAATGTTCATATGATTTGATCAGTTATTTTTCTTGTATTCTTTACAGTTAGAGAAACTTCTGTGAACTTTCTTTAGAGTTGTCCCTATGTATTCGTCTCTGTGTTATTAAAGTTTAGAGTACATAAAGTGACATAAATTTAAGCTGTTTAAGGTATGTTTGCTACATATTTGCAAAAAGGTGGAAAAGCAACATAATTGGAAGACTCTGTCAAAACTCTCAGAAAGATATATAGTATATCCTAAATAGTTAAAATGATTGTTGCTACTGAGGATGCTCTCATATTTGAACTGTAAAATGTGTAAAACACTTGAAGTTCAAAAGTAAGCATGAATGCTTACCTGACTATTGTATTTGGTTAATATTCAAAATGGTCATTCATGGAGCAGAATTTTGAACACCACTAGTGAAAAGAAGCTTGTTAACAATACTAAGAAAAAAGTTAAGCTTGCTAAAAGAAATGGCACATTTGTCCCACTCAAGAACTCTTGGGTCAGAGTATACTTTTTAGAAATATTCCCTGTTTCCTTGACAGACAGTTCATCCTGTGTCATACAAATACAACACTCAAAAATAAATATGCCAATATTGTTCTTATTATTTTGTCATTTCTTTTCCAGATCAGAATAGTTTCTGAAATGGTTTGTGGGTCATTTCTCATCTTTTTTTGGCTTAGGATTACGGTAGAAAATATTGCTGTGTAAAAGTCATATTATACTCTAACACCAGTTCAGTCCTACTCCCAGGACTGAGATAATGAGATGAATCGCATGCATGGATTTCTTTCAGTAAACTCTTTCTCTTCAGTAAATCTGCCTAGTCAGGACCATCCCTCTTGAGATACGGGTTTTCTTCTGACCTTATGACCAATGTTAATTCCTTGTTTCCTTGGTAATGGTTACTATATGTTTGGTTTTCTGATCTTTATTATTGTCAAAGAAATTCCTTAACAGCCTGTATATGCTCACACAAAGATCATTAAAACGCCCTTGTTCCATCAGAGCTTGGGTCCCTCTGTCTTTCTTTCTCTCTCTCTCTCACTCTCTCTCTCAGTCTAATTCTCTGGAGCATGGAAACCTGCCAAGCTCACTTTCTCACCCGGGCTTTCAAGACTTCCTCGAGAGGATGCCCTGTGCCTTCGTGAGTGGTACAATTCCTGTGTCAAGGGCTTTATAGGTTCTCTGCATAAACCAGGGAATATCAGCCTCTTTCTGTCTTTTGCTTTCTTATTGTCGACTCCGGACCACCAGGTTCCGGGCCATTAAAGGATCAGAGAAGTCATATATGAAGTGAAATTTGCTTACAACACATTTTTAAAATATTTATTTATTTGGCTGCACTGGATCTTCTTGTGGCAGGTAGGATCTTCAGTCATCCTTGTAATTTTCGGGTTCTTTGGTTGTGACATGTAAACTCTTAGCTACAGCACGTGAGATCTAGTTTGCTGATCAGAGAAAGAACCAGAGCTCTGTGCATTGGGAGCTCAGGATCTTAGTCACTGGATCATCACAGAGTTCCTGAACTAACATTTCTTAATGATAGATTCAGGTCATAGTTTCCATATAGTGCCAAAATACCCATGCAGTGATAATACATTCCTCCATGTACTTCTTACCCCATGACTCATGTTCACTGCTTTAGGTGTTTATGTGAGATTCCCATGCTATGAATTTGTTGTTTCCATTTGACTTGAACAAGTGTCTTGTAAAGAATAAGTGAGGGATGTGCCTACACTCTCACAATTAATGGCATAACTCCATGTCTTCTTACTTTCTTTCTGCTTTGGAAGATGAACACTCAGGTGTGTTTAGCAGAGATGCTAGGTTTTGGGAGTGGGGGTTTTCATCCCAAGCCCAGGTCTGATCTTTTCCAGTACACTCCATGCTCACATCACAGAGTCTCATCACAGTTTTGTATTTTCCAAAATGTTTACAAGAATCTAATTAGTCCTAATCTATGCTCAACTGTATTAAAATTAAAATACAGTTTAGTGCAAATAAAGAATATCATCCTCTCACATTATGTACTTTTAATCCATTCAAAATTACCTGAGTTTAGTGACATGAAACTTTTTCTCTCTTCCTCCTAATGAGCATATAGCCCCATTTGAGTGTATGTCTGTACTCAGTGGAGATGAGTTTGAGTAGGCTCCTAGAGTGGGTGATGGACAGGGAGACCTGGCGTGCTGTGGGCCATGGGATCGCAAAGAGTCGGACCTGACTGAGCAACTGAACTGAACTGTATGTATGAAAATATTAACATGACTTGATCAATTTTTTCTTCTTGTTTTTTGAAGAACTTCTGGGGAAGGGAATGACTACCCATTCCAGTATTCCTGCTTAGGGATTTCTTGGACAGAGGAATCTGGTCAGTTAGAGTCCATGGGGTCACAGAGAATGAGACAGGACTGAGTGACTAAACCTTTTCTTGTCTTTAGTATTCTTTACAGTTACAGAAAATTCTATCAACTTTTTTCAGTGTTGTCTCTGTGAATCTCTCTGTGTTTTATTAGCTAAAGTCTAAAGTACATAAACTAAAGTTTAAGTTCTGCCATTTAATGGCTGTTTGTTAAAATATGTGCCAAAAAGTACAAGAGCAACTTTACTGATTTTTAGTTATTTCTCTTGTCCTTTCAAGACTCTGATAAAAACCATCAGAAAGATATAGAGTATATACTAAATAGTTAAAATGATTCTTTCTGCCAAGGTTCTGGTTACCCCGAGAGTGAAGAGCAGATAAAACCAAGGAAGGTCTTAGAATGCAGAAACTAAAAAAACAGACCCTTACTGTCTCATGTCTGGAAATTCTTTTCCAACTCGCACCCAGACCATGACATTTTTGGTGGCTTGTTTGGGGACTTAGAGTCTCTTCCCCGCCTCCTCGCTTCTCCTTCCTCATAGGGACCCTCTGCCAACAGCAAGTGCTGTGGCAGCAGCTGAGGCACTCTGGCCAGGGTTACCCTCTGGTGTGTTGTAAAGGCCTCACTGCCACTGCACCCCAAGTAGCTGCCGCTTGAATGGGTGAGGGTCTCTCCTTTGCCTTTCTTGCAAGTGAGGACTGTGCGAACCAATATTGTGTGGGCGCAGGTCAGACACATAAAAGCCACTAGGGCGCCTGCCCCAGAAAGACTCCCATGTGAGGATGGGGGGACAGAGAACGGATCAGGCCACAAGGGCATCCGCCCCCAGCAAGACAACTTCCGTCCACCATGTCAGGCGCATAGTGGTTGAAGCAAAACAGAGACCATTGTCCCGGGCCACCGCCTCCTGGATGTATTGCAAGGCGGATTCCTCAGGCTTCTTCCCCGTCACTGTCACTTCTCTCCCTTCTGGTCTGGATTGGTTTACGGGAGCCTGGGTGTTGCCTCTGAGCCATCCCAAGCGTGCCTTCCCCGTTTCAGGGAGTCACCAAACGGTGAGTCTCCTGGTTGCTCCCGGGCATCTCTGTCTTTCTCTGCCCGTGTCGCCTGGTGGCTTCGCTGCAGGGCTCTCTCAGGTCTCGTCTCACTGTTGGACGCGACTGCTGGGCCGCGCGGCCATTTTGTGCGTCAGTCGCAGGGAGAGACGACTGGGGAAAAGGGCCGCCTTCCTGTCAGCCAGTGACTCGGTTCGCCCCTTCTGTGGTAGGTGGGCTAAGCGTGGGTTCTCTCTCATCCCAGGACGCTCTCTCATACTCAACCCTTGGCTCCATTCTCAGAAACTGGGAAATGTTGACCCTCCAAAAGGCCCGGCTCCTACACAAACGGGGGTCCCCCAGAAATGGCCTCTGACTGGCACACCAGGTTTTGCCAAAGGACGGGAAACGACTCAAATTTCCTTGCGTTCTGTTGCCTCCCTGTCTCCTGTCCCCTCTGTCTGTCTCTCTCAGTTTTCCTAGATGACCCCTACTCGACCTTTCATATCCACATGATCTCTAGGAAAAGATTCTGAGGTTCCCTTTGGTCCAGGTCTTTCTCCTATATTCCAAAGCCTGAAGGATCAAAAGCTGTCCTATCATTCTAAAGAATCCCCTTCTAAGGAAGCTTATCTCTCAGGTGGAGAGGGAAGCAAGCTTCCCCCACTCCTGAACATTCTAAAGAATTCCCTTCTGACTACTCCTGTTTCTCAGGGCTGGGAAGGACCAAGCTTCCCCCACTCCTGCAAATTCCCTTAATCCTTCAGATTCTCCTCATGGGACAAAGACCTCAGTTCCCACCAGAGGGACAGTCCAAAATTTTTATCAGCTGAAATACCCCTGATATCAGAGTCAATTTGAGCATTATTTGGTCTATATTTTAGCTATAAAACTAAGAGTACGGAAACGAATAATGGCGTTTTGACACAGGATGACCCTGATATTCTTTAGACTCTGGAGAAAACTGGTTAAAATGAAATTTTCTTTCCCTTGGAAACTGCAAAACCCTTTCTTTTTGCATATGCATTTAAAACCAACTAGCTTGTTAAAAGGCCTGCCTAGGGAAAAGGTTGAAGTTAACCATTTCCTAGTCCTTGAAATACACTGCCCACTTTGCCTGAGACCTCACTTAGCCTTGGACAAATCAAAACATCAGGCAAACAAACAAGCAAACAAAAAAGGGTCAAAGAGATGTTTTAACTCTCAGGCAGGAAACTATGAGGTCTCTGTCTGTTTGTCTGTTTGGATTTATGTATGTCTCAGTGTGCGCTCTTTTTTTTTTTTTTTTCATAATATTGCTGAAGTTGTAAATGAGTTCTAATTTAATTGGCCTAAAGGAAAGTAAGCGCTTAGAAATCAGACAATTCTAACTACAAGAGAAATTAGCCTAAATGAATTTCAGATTCACGTGAACTGGGAAATATTCAATATTAAATATGGAGTATTAATGTTTGTTTGCTAATCTAATGTAGATATGTCTAAGACTCATTAAGCAAAGTATTTTCATTGCCCCTAGGTTTATTATAAGTTAAATGTTGTTTTATTTTTTTATCTGTTATAAGTTTGTCAGCCAGGAAAGTACCTCTAGGAGAGGAAAAGAAAAAAAAACGTCAAAGAAAATGTAAAAGAGATATGAGCTTTCAGAGAAACTCTTTAAGAATAATTATTCTTTAGAAATGTATGTCTAAAACATCCGCTAGATTGTGGTAACCTGAATTTCTAGGGCTGTGCCAAACTAAGTGATGGAAGTTTATTGAATAGCTAAGTCATTTCCAAATAAAAGAAGATTCTGAAACATTCATTACTAAGGAGTAACCTCATCTTACTAGAGATTTTGGACTATTCATGAATAATGCTTGATGCCATCGTGAGATGTTCTCTAGAATTTTTTTTTTCTAGAAATTATCACTAGTATTTATGTTCACCAATGTATAGAATGCTTAAGTTCTTGGTTGCTTAAGGAAAGTAGGATGTATATTTTCAGTAAAGAAGGTATGAGGAATGAAATTACATTTTATGAAGGGAAAAGGAAGTAGATCTGACTTACAGGTGGCTGTTTCAGGGTGGGAGAACAAAGTAATGGGTACAGAGGTGATAAGAAGGTTTCATGGAAGTTGGGCCCCAAGGGAAGAGTTTTGTTCATAAATACAAGTTTTCTTGAGATGTTGGGCTGCCTTTGACGATGGATTTTAAGTTTCTTTACCTCTGAAGTGATCTGTTCTATGTTTACCTTTGAAATCTTCTTTGTTACTTTGGCTAAGTGAATATAATGTTTCCAAGTGGTCTATGTGATTTTATCTGACTTGAGTGTTATAACCCCTTTTGATATTTGTCAACAAAACTTCCTAAATAACTTGACTTCTAGCTGAAACTGAAATTCTTCAGAGGGTCCCTGAGACATCCCAGGGAGCTGTTAAACTACCTGGGTTCATTGGACATGTTAAATTATATGGGAAGTACTGCTGAAGGGGTGATAAATCTTCTCAGATTATACTATATGGTGGATGTTACTAATATAGATATTCTAAAATTATGTGGAGTTCATATAGATCTGATATGCCCTAATAAAATGTGGTCAACTATAAGTCTAGTTATCCTGTTAAAGTGTTACAAGTCATAGCAATGACCAAGCTACCTTGTCAATTGCAGTTTAATCAGATTTAAACATGCCTTCTATGGTTTCACTCTGATGCCTTTGTAAGAATACTGCTACTTCATGATTTATGGAAAAGATTTTTCTAAGGTTAACCGATCAACAAGCTTTGTTTGCTATCTGGTAAGCTGGTACCAGACTGAAATTTAGTCTACTCTCATCCTAATAGAACAGAGTTTTCTTAGAATGCAGCTTTCAAGAAGACATTATGAATTTCTTTGCCTTTAAGTCATTTATATTCATTTTTAAAATCTTTTGTTACTTTGGTAAAGTAAATAAGCATTACTTAAAGATTATGGTACATGTAGACAAAGCTCATTCTTCTTGTAAAAAAATAACCCCTCATGGTTAGACTTTTGCCATCCTCATGTCCTTAAAACATGGCCATAGCCTGCTCCTGAATCACGGAATTAAAAATGGGTAAACAATAGATGTAAATCAAAGAGTCAGTGCTGTGGGAAATCCAAGATGGCTGCCTGACTTTTCCCAGCTCCCTGACAAACCTCATTTTTATTTAATGGGTTAAAGCCTTCCCTGGCTACCTGGTTAATGCCCTCATGAAGAAAAAACTTGTTTCACTGAATATTAAGTTTTGTTCATTGTTAAACTAAATTTCTAGTTTTGTTAATTAAAGTCTAGTGTTTACTAAGACTCACTTCTGAGACAGTTCCTTGTTATGTTATATTTCTAAAAGATTTAATTAAGTTATTAAAAAGGACACTATAAGTTTGTTTCTAAAGCTAATCTCAATAAGCTGTCTTCAGATAAAGATTAGATGCTCCATGATATACAACCAGGAGATTAACACCTGGCTATAGTCATTTAAGAAATGAAGTCAGATGACCTGGGGTATACTGCTCTACCTAATGAAAGTTCTTGACTTACCATTCTTACTTATGACCTGACTACTAACTGCTAGCTATAGCTATATTATTTTCTATGTTGCTTGTTTCAGAAGATTGTTTCTTAGGTTACTAAGTCTGTGACTGAGCCTGTGATAAAATGTTGATATGCAGTTCCATATGCTATTAATTGTTGTAATAATGTAACTCTAGATATGGGAAGAAGCAACAAGAGGGAATATTTTCTGGGACCAAGAGGCTAGTAAGACAGGTATGATCCAAAGACTTTTGCTACTCACAAGGCCTGCTCTAGAAACAGCACATTGAGTGGCTTATCAATGGAACCTTCCCTAGGCCTGGGAATGAGCCTTCCCAGTGCCACTGGACACAATGGCTAAGAAGTGCCCCCAAAGCATGGTCGAATATGTGGCTACAAAGTGACCCTGCTGACAGGACTCTGCCAGCTGTCTCTACAAAGATGACATCATGACCACTGCAAGCTCCTGACTTTCAACACCCCCCAAAAGGAGTTCAGAGTAGAGATCAGAAATAAGGCACTCTGAGCTCCGGGAAAAACCCAGAAGAACTGGCCTTCTGATAGTCAGATACTTTCAGGTAAAGATTTTATGAGGCCAAATTCTTGCTTCTTCTTGTACTTAGAGAAACACTAACGTCACGAACCAATGTCCAGTCCTGGTTCTCCTGGCTAGCCCATGAGCAGCTTTTCTACTTCTTCTCATCTTTGGGTCATGTACCTTTAACTTTCTTGTAAAGTTTGTTTCTTCTAAAATACCACAAATGTCCAAGTGGTCATGCAAGAATATTTCCTAGCCAACACCTAGACAATGCTGAAACAAGTCACCTTATCATTCCATGGACTCTCATCGCCCTCCATATATGCACCCTGACAGAGTAGGCAAAGGGAACTCAGATTCCCATGACACCCCTGCTCAGCCTGAGAAAGCCCGAGCGGTCATTGCCCCTTTTTCCTTGAAACTGGAATCCCAAATGTGTGAGAAGAGAAATGGGTAGATAGTTAGACATGAACAGGGTATCAACAAGGGCCAAAGAAATGGCCCTAAAAATAAAGAGAGGGAGGTATGTGGCAACCCAGGGACAAAAGAGTAGATAAAACCAAGGAGGGTCTTGGAATGCAGGAATGGAAAAACAAGATCCCTTAGCATCTTTCCCTTCCCCATGTTGTAACTATTGATGAATTTCAGGTCCTCCTGAGCAGCATAAACTGTCTCCCTTCCTACCCCATAAGAAGAATGTATTTTTCTTATTCTGCCCCCCACCTAGTATATGTGCCTCATCCATTCAGCAAATGATCCACAAGACCCCTATCCCACTCCTTGTACCCTGGCTATGAAAGTGGACTGAGGACCCCTGTTCAACATCCGTTCTCATTTGAGCTGGCCTGCTGTTCTAACAGCGTCCCCATTCTAATAAACTTTATTTCCCTCTCATTTTGTCTCATGTCTGGAAATTCTTTTCCAACCCGAGCCCAGACCACAAGAAAGGTCACTATCCTCTTCAGTTCAGTTTAGTCGCTCAGTCGTGTCTGATTGTCTGTGACCCCATGATCGCAGCACCACAGGCTTCCCTGTCCATGACCAGCTCCCGGAACTTACTTAAACTCATGTCCGTCGAGTCGGTGATGTCATCCAGCCATCTCATCCTCTGTCATCCCCTTCTCCCCCTGCCCCCAGTCCCTCCCAGCATCAGGGTCTTTTCCAATGAGTCAACTCTTGACATGAGGTGGCCAAAGTATTGCAGTTTCAGCTTCAGCATCAGTCCTTCCAGTGAACACCCAGGACTGATCTCCTTTAGGATGGACTGCTTGGATCTCCTTGCAGTCCAAGGGACTCTCAAGAGTCTTCTCCAACACCACAGTTCCAAAGCAATAATTCTTCAGTGCTCAGCTTTCTTCACAGTCCAACTCTCACATCCATACATGACCACTGGAAAAACCATAGTGTTGACTAGACGGACCTTTGTTGGCAAAGTAATGTCTATGCTTTTTAATATGTTATCTAGGTTGGTCATAACTTTCCTTCCAAGGACTAAGCATCTTTTAATTTACTATCCTATTCGAGCTACTAAAATCTGTAAAACAGTTTAAGTTCCAACTTAAGTGTGAATTCTTACCTTACTATTCTATTTCCTTGCGGTTCAAAATCGTCATTCATCGAGCAGAATTTTCAACATTGCTAACTCAAATAACCTTGCTAAATAAAAAATAAAATAAAATAATAAATTAAAAAAACAATAAATAAATAATAAAAATGTGGCACTTTGGCCCCACTTCAGAACTCTTGTCTCAGAATACACTTAAAAAATTTTTTTCCTGTTTCTTTGGTAAACAATTTATCCTATGTCACACGAGTAGAACACTGAAAAATAAATATGCTAAAGTTGCCCTGATGATTTTATAATTTCTCTTCTAGATGAGAATACTTTCTCTAATGGCTTGTGGATCATAACTCATCCTCTTTTCTTCACATTAGAAGTTGGGTAGTAAGGATTACTGTGTAAAAAATATATTTTGTAATACCAGCCAAGCCATTACTTCACGACCAGGTCTCTGAACTTGCTGTTTTCACCTTGGGTCTCATTAGGAGGTCTTCCCACGGCCACATGGCACCTGTACTTTGTATTTCAGGGACGGCTGACATTCCGGGATGTGGCCATAGACTTCACTCAAGAGGAGTGGGAATGCCTGGACCTCGGTCAGCGGGAATTGTACAGGGACGTGATGTTAGAGAATTACGGGAACCTGGCCTCCTTGGGTGAGAACTGCCATCCAGAATCCCTTATCCACCCACTGGGTTTTTGTTCTGTCATTCCAAGAATGTTTTCTGACATTTTCTGCTTCCCACAGTAGTTCCAGATCTCTGCTTCTAGGGGAAAATGGGTATTTGTGAGTTTAGGAAGAAAAGTGATGATTTATGATGACTGGTTATGCTGGTGACGTTTTTCTTCCTTCCGCCTTCCTTCTAGGTTAGTGGTAATTGTGTAAGTTCTGTGGCCTTAAATAGTTGTACCCTCTCTTAATTTCACATCAATTCTAAGTACATTTGCGTTAGTACTACTTGACCGGAATCTCAGGATCTGATTGTTAGGTGTTTGTTAGTATTGTATAGCGGCTTTGAATAGAGTATTTCAGGAAAAGTTTTCTAGGACAAAATGCGTTGTCGTCTCATCTGAATACATATTGGATTCGATACTGATGAATCTCTACCAACACAAATTTTCCTTTCTCTGATCAACAGGGCTTGTCTCTAAGCTGGACCTGGTCGCCTTTCTGGAGCAATTGAAGGCTCCCAGGAATATAAGGAGAATGGAGACAGCAACCAGTTATCTAGGTAGGTATGAATGGATGGAGATGAAGACTCAGATGAGTGGTCCAAGGAGCAGCGAGGAACTCATCCTTCGTCACATGACTTTGGATGATTTGCTTCAATGGAAATGGTTTTTGAAAACCTGAGTTTGTTTCTGCTACTGTCATAGAAATGTATCACTTGCCCCATTCTGTCTCTTAAATCATTCATGAGTTTATCTCCAGTGATTACTTTTCTCCATCACAGTGTGAACTAAAAGTCTCCTCTTGGCTTGTGACAAACTGCATTCATAAGTTGCTCTTCGGGGGCCCTAGGAAAACTGCCCTTTTCCGAGTAACTATGTGACAGTCCTTTTCAAGTTTCCTTCTACCTCTAGACAGAAATGTGAGAGTGGAGTGGTAGGCAAACTGCCAAACTTCTAGGAATACTGGGAATAGGTTTCTGTCCTCTGGTTATAATTTCCTATCCACTGGGAGCGACACATAGGACCTTCAAAATAAATTTCAAATTCAAGTAATTTTTCACTGCAGAAAGCAAAACCTCATGAAAATGAAAGAATGTACGTCTCAGGTTGACTTCAAAGATTCTCTTTTACTTTTATGATCTCATATTAAATATCTTTAGTGTATTTGATCCAATTATAACTTGCTAAAATACTTTATTATATTCTTTTACCTCATGGAATTTTCAAATAAATTGACATAAACTCTTAGCACATGTTGCACTATACTGTTAATGGTTGATTCAAACTATGACAATTTTTAGGTTATATAAAGAAATCTTCATTAAAAGTTCTAAATGAGGGTGGGATGTTTCAAAAGAACAGCATGTAAATTATCTATGGTGAAACAAATCACTAGCCCAGGTGAGATGCATGAGACGAGTGCTCGGGCCTGGTGCACTGGGAGGACCCAGAGGAGTCGGGTGGAGAGGGAGGTGGGAGGGGGGATCGGGATGGGGAATACGTGTAACTCTATGGCTGATTCGTGTCAATGTATGACAAAACCCACTGAAATATTGTGAAGTAATTGGCCTCCAACTAATAAAATAAAATTAAAAAAAAAAAGTTCTAAATGGAATATAGCTGTTTTCCAATTGTGTGCTCTTACACAGCAAAGAGAATCAATTATACCTATCAGTCAGTTCGGTTCCGTCACTCAGTTGAGTCTGAGTCTGCAATCCATGGTCTGCAGCAAGCTAGGCTTCCCTGTCCATCACCAACTCCCAGAGCCTGCTCAAACTCTAGGCCATTGAGTCAGTGATGCCATCCAATTATATCATCCTCTATTGTCCCCTTCTCCTCTCATCTTCAGTCTTTCCCAGAATCAGGGTCTTTCTTAGTGGGTCAGTTCTTCGCATCAGGTGGCCAAAGTATTAGAGCTTCAACTTCACCATGTGGTTCCAATGAGTATCCAGGACTGATTTCCTTTAGGATGAGTGGTGTGATCTTCTTTTAGTCCAAGGGACTCTCACGAATCTCCCACAACACAGTTTAACAGCATCAATTCTTCTGCCCTCAGCTTTCTTCATGGTCCAACTCTCACATCCATACATGACTACTAGAAAAACCATAGCTTTGACAACATGGACCTTTTTCAGCAACGTAATGTTTCTGCTTTTTAATATGCTCCCTAGGTTGGTCATAGCTTTTCTTCCAAGGAGCAAGCGTCTTTTACTTTCATGACTATAGTCACCATCTGCAGTGATTTTGGAACCCAAGAAAAAATAAAGTCTGTCACTGTTTCCATTGTTTCTCCCACTGTTTGCATGAAAGGGTATGACCGGTACCATGATCTTCATTTTTTGAAGGTTGCGTTTGAAGCCAGCTTTTGTACCCTCTTCTTTCAGTTTCATCAAGAGACTCCTCAGTTCCTCTTTGTTTTCTGCTATAAGGGTGGTGTCATCTGTATATCTGAGATTATGGATATTTCTCCCTGAAATCTTGATTCCAATTAGTGCTCCATCCAACCCGGAATGTTGCATGATATGCTGTACATATAACTTAAATAAGCAGAGTGACAATATACAGCCCTGACGTACTCCTTTCCCAATTTGGAATCCGTCTGTTGTCACATGTCCAGTTCTCACTGTTGCCTCTTGACATGCATACGAATTTCTCAGGAGGCAGGCAAGGTAGTCTGGTGTTTCCATCTCTTTAAGAATTTTCTACAGTTTCTTGTGATCCTCACAATCAATGGCTGTGGTGTAGCCAATAAAGCAGATGTAATTGTTTTTCCAGAACACTCTTGCTTTTTATGTGATGCAAGGGATGATGGCAATTTGATCTCTGGTTCCTCTTCCGTTGCTAAATCCAGCTTGAACATCTGGAAGCTCTCAGTTCTCACACTGTTAAAGCCTCGCTTGGAGAATTTTGAACCTTTGCTATTGTTTGAAATAAGGGAAATTGTGTAATAGTTTGAGTGTTCTTTGGCATTGCCTTTCTTTGTGATTGGAATGAAAACTGACCTCTTCCTGTCCTGAGGCCACTGCTGAGTTTTAAAATTTGCTGGCTTATTTAGTGCAGAACTTTAGCATTATCCTCTTTTAGGCCTTGAAATAGCTCAGCTGGAGTTCCATCACCTGCAGTGGCTTTGATGGTCGTCATGCCTTCTAAGGCCGACTTGACTTTGGACGCCAGGATGTCTGTTCCTAGCTGAGTGATCACACCATCGTGGTTATCTCGGTCATTAAGATCTTTTTTGTATAGTTCTTCCATGTATTCTCGCCAACTTGTCTTAATATCTTCTGCTGCTTTTAGGTCCATCCCGTTTCTGTCCTTTACTGTTCCCATCTTTGCTTGAAATATTCCTGGTGCCTCTAATTTTCTTAAAGAGATCTCTAGTCTTTACCGTTCTATTGATTTCCTTCCTATTTAGGTCTCCACAGAGCAATGAGTAGAGTTCCCTCTTTCAGTCATAGTTTTAAAGTCTCTCTTCTTATTTATTTCTTAAAACTAGTACTTTATTAAGTTTATCTTCTTTGTATTCAGCTAGTCTTTAACGTTTTATTGATTTCCTTCCCATTTAGGTCTCCACAGAGCAATGAGTAGAGTTCCCTCTTTCAGTCATAGTTTTAAAGTCTCTCTTCTTATTTATTTCTTAAAACTAGTACTTTATTAAGTTTATCTTCTTTGTATTCAGCTAGTCTTTACCGTTTTATTGATTTCCTTCCCATTTAGGTCTCCACAGAGCAATGAGTAGAGTTCCCTCTTTCAGTCATAGTTTTAAAGTCTCTCTTCTTATTTAATTTATTAAAACTAGTACTTTATTAAGTTTATCTTCTTTGTATTCAGCTTCCTCAGACACTGTCTTGTGTGCCCTCAGTTTCTGATTAGTTCTCTGTCACTATCATTTATGATTTTTAGACTGAAGCATCTAATAGACCATTCTCAGAAACATGTGAGGCAAGAGGTCGATTTACGAATTACTAGGCACCTAGGATTTGTGAAAGTGTTTTCTGTCTCCACTTAAGATGAATAAAAGCAGGAAGTAATCATTAGATTGCCTAACTCCTCTAATTTCAGTGTTGCTTAAAGGTTTTTATCTTGTTTCTTCCCCTATAACCTATTTCTTTGCCATCTCATTTTGTCCAGCTTCAGTTTGCGGTCTCTCTTTTGAAGGCTACAGGAACCTAGTTAGTCTTCCTTCTGGTGTCTGCACCTTGGTGGGTGAGGTTGGTCCAGAGGTTGGTGCCCTTATCCTCTTGATCTGGGCTTTGATTGCTGTTAACCGTGACCAGAGCCTGCTGTGGATATTCAGGGCTGTTTCCCCATTGTTCTGTGGTTGTTACTGCCCGCTCTCTGGTGGTGCCTGCTCCCAACATGGTGGAACAGAGCCCCCAGACCTGAATCTTAGCTGTGATTCTGATCTGTGTTGCGAGGCAGGTGGGACTGGAGCACCCGCACGTGGAGAAAAGTCACTATTACTTCTCTGGGGATCTTCACTCAGGGTGTGCTCTGGTTCCCCATCTCATGCGTTCTGCAGGCTCTCATGTGATGTAGTGTTGGCACTGCTCTTGGCCCCACCTTAACCATGGGCATGACGACACTTGGGCCTGGTGTCTCGCAGATGTTGTTTTCACAAGGTCAGCGGCATAGATTCAGTGAAGTCAGGTCCTGGGATTGCATTCAGCGTGGAGCTGGACCCTCTGGTGCTATGAGGCAGCTCAGGCTCTGTCCTGGCCCAGCCCCCTTGTGTGGGAGCCCACAGAGTCTACAGCAGCTAGAGCTACCCCTGCCTTGACTGAGAGAGCGCTGGTAGGTGATTCAGGTGCTCTGTAGGGGCTGAGGTTACACAGCCGGTCGTGGGTGTGAGACCGTGGCTTCTGTTGCAGCAGGGAGAGGTGTCAGCTTTTCTTCTTCATCCCTGGGGCTGAGCTGTGCTTTCAGCTCCATCTGAGCGTGTGGACAACTCACAGGTGTCTTCTTCTCAGCTGCCCCAAAGCGCAGGAGTCTGCTGATTGTGGAAGATGTAGATGGGGGAGGCCGTGCCTGGGGGCTCAAAAGTCCTACATGGTTGGAATTCTTCATAGTTCTGGGCGAGCAGGTCCAGCAGAAGGGACAAGGGATGCAATGGGCTTCTTCTTTGGGCATCACTCACTAATGCCCCTCTGCTCTCAGGTGGTTCAGGCTTCCACCACAAGCATCCCCTTTGCAGAGCTCTTCCCACAGCCCCATCCCTTCAGGATGTTTCCTCACAGCCAACCTCAATCCTCTGCCTTGATCTGCACTCCGAACCCCACATTTCAGCACCCAGCCCTTGTCTGCAGTGGTGGACATGCCTCTCAGGCTGGGTGGGCAGGGCAGGGGTCAGGACCCCGTGTGCAGGTCTCACCCTGTCCTGCTACCACACGCTGGTTGCCATGTTCTCTCCACAGAGAATGAGGCTCTGCTGTCCAAACTGAGTGCCCGACGAGGGGCTTCCCCGAATGTGGAGACCTCTTCTCACTTTCATCTCCCTGCAGGGTTGCAGGCCCCATTCCACTTCCTCTCCTCTTCCTTTTCCTTCTTTTTCTCTTGTCCTACCTGGCACAACAGGAATCTTTCTTGTTTCTTTAGATTTCGAGGGCTCCCTGCTAGCGTTCAGCTGGGCTCTGTGAGAATTGTTCCACTTCTCATTCATTTATGGAGAGAGAGATGATGTCCACATCTGCCTATGCCTCTGGCATCTTGATCCTTCGTCTCTGTTTTATTTTTAAACTAGCTAATGGTCATCAATTTTCTCTAAATCTTTGAAGGTATTCACTAAGAATAGCAAGTAAAATTACTTGTTATTTGGTATCTTTCAGCTGTGACTCCACAAGACAGCCAGGATTTGATGCTGAAGAATCCAACGTTAGAAGATGTATTCCCAAAAGCAAACCTAGGAATATGTCAAATATTTCACCTCAAAGTTATATTTAATTAAAGCCTGGGAATATACGAGAGTATATGAAAGACAGAGAGGATGCGTATATGGACATAAAGAAATGGAGCCAGTTACACAGAATGCTAACATTACTGCAAAAAGAAATGAGCAATGTGAGTCAAATTGGGAAGAACACCCACTTCAGTCTTCAACATCTGCCGAGACGTGTACGTGTTTAAGAAAAGATTTCCATCCCTTTTTGAAACATACATGTTCTCTAAAAGGAAACGTGGAAAATCTGGAAGGTAATCTAGTCTCTACTGCAAATCCTCGTTCAGACAATTCTGAACTTAGGCTTCGACTAAACATACATTCAAGCATGTCTGAACACCTACAATTTAACAGTGAGTGGGAAAGCACACTGTCTAATCATTTTGAGGGATCCGTGAGCAGGGGGTCATTTTTCTTCCCCCAACAAATATTTTCTCTCCATTCCAAGATATATAATGTTGATTACAATGGAAGAGATGCAACTCAACCATCATTGTTCAATACATATTGTGATAGGGTTAATACACAGCAACCTTGCATGTGCAATAAAATGAGTCAGACCTTAAGTAAGACCTCCAGCTCCAATAATTACAAGAGTATTTTTGATGGACTGAGAAGGTATTCAGGCAGTGAACCTGGGTATACGGTTGAAGGAGACTCCAAACTTAAGAAACATCAGGGACGTGAATCTTCAATCAAGGAATCTAAAAGTCATAAATGTAGAAATGCCTTTCGTCAAATGTCAGGTTTTTCTCTTGATAAGAGTACTTGTACTGAAAAGAGGACTTGTACTGAATATGGTAAGGTTTCTAGTCAGTCTTCAGAACTTATTCAACTGCAGACTGTTCAGAATCCACATAAAGAAAACAAGTGTAAAATATGTGGGAAAGTCTTTAGTAAGCCATCCAATCTAAATAAACATAGGAAAATTCATACAGGAAGGAAACCTTTCCAATGTACAGAATGTAGCAAAGCGTTTTAAAGGTCACTCAGTTCTTACTCAACATCAGCGAATTCATACTGGAGAGAAACCTTATACATGTACAGAATGTAGCAAAGCCTTTACTTACTATTCAAGTCTTATTCAACATTGGTGGATTCATACTGGAGAGAAACATAAATGTACAGAATGTAGCAAAGCCTTTGTCTGTTACTCACAATGAATGGATCATCAGCAAACTCATACTGGAGAGAAGCCTTATAAGAGTAAAGAATGTAACAAAGCCTTCCATAGTCACTCACTTCTCACTGGACATCAGCGAATTCATTCTGGGGAGAGACCTTATAAATGTAAAGAATGTAACAAAGCCTTTATTCAATACTCATCTCTAACCTACCATCAGGGAATTCATACTGGAGAGAGACCTTATAAATGTAAAGAATGTAGCAAAGCCTTTATCCGCTGCTCACATCTTACCCAACATCAGCAAATTCATACTGGAGAGAAAGCTCATCATTGTGCAGAGTGTGGCCAAACCTTTATTTGTCACTCAGAGTTAATTGCACATCATCGAATCCATAATGGGGAGAAACCATACAAATGTAAAGAATGTGGCAAAGTCTTTATTACGAATTCAGCCCTTACTCAACATCACCAAATTCATACCGGGGATAGACGTTATACATGTAGAGAATGTGGCAAGGCTTTTATTAAGGTTTCTAGTCTTACTAAACATCAGCGAATCCATACTGGGGAGAGACCATATTCATGTACCGAATGTGGCAAAGCCTTTGCTTACAACTCAACGCTTACTCAACATCGGCGAATTCATACTGGCAAGAGACCTCATAAACGTAAAGAATGTAACAAAGCCTTTCCTCATCTCTCACTTCTTACTCAGCATCAGCGAGTGCATGCCAGAGAGAGACCTTATAAGTGTACTGAATGTGGCAAAGCCTTTGGTCGCAACTCAACGCTTACTAAACATCAGCGAGTTCACACTGGAGAGAGACCTTATAAATGTACAGAATGTGGGAAGCCTTTAGTCAAAGTGCCCATCTCGCTAAACATCTGAGAAGACACTGGAGAGAAACCCTAGTAATGGAACATGTGATGGAATAGGTTTCCCTAAACATGCATCAGAAAACACAAGAGTTTATATAAGAAAGCTACGGAGATGATGTAACAAATATGTCGAAAGGTATTTAATCAAATGGTAAATCGAAATAAATATCAGGGATTACATACTATAAGGCATGTCATCCATCCTCTTTTCTGAAGTTTCTCTGAAGGAGAATGACTGTAGGGAGTACTCCATAGTTAAACACATAGAAAGTTAATATGTTAGCATGAATCGTGAGATGAAGGTTGATGGTTAGAACGTTCCAATTCTTAGCAATGCTTGTTCGTAACGACGTGAACTGAGAGTATTTGAAGTGAAAGTGACTCAGCACTCAAGTAATGTATACTATGCTTTGTTTCTGGTGTGTTTGCAAACCGAGGTTTTTGATGGTTTATTAAAGATTAGCCTTTTTATATTTGTGTTGCAACCATTTCTATCTATCCTCCATTAGAAGATGAAGGGTCCCATGATGTAAAATGGAGAGTGAGCATCTAAATGGAGGTGTCTGTCATTGATGTGAAATATCTGGAAGTTGCCATGATGTCAGTGCTCTTTTAATCTTTCCATGTATTAAAGGAAAACAGAACTTGCTGGTAGTTTCAATGGTAATATCCTTGATTTGTAAGAAGAACACAATGACAGTTCACTGCAATATTGATGTATCTTTATAATATCAACACAAGTCATGACTATTTCTTGACAGTGTTGAAATAAAGACAGCTTCTGTGACAACCTATAAATGTATTAGAAACCCTTCTTGGAAAAGGCATGGAGTTAGTGTACACCATGCTTGCTAAGTGCTTCCTAGGCTTTATTTGGTAAGCCGTAAAAATCACAAATCTCACATCATTATAACAGAAAGATGAATATCTCTCTCTGTACTTTTGATGTGTATTTAATCATGGATCATGCCGTGGATTGTAAAAGGTTTTATTTCAAATATGTGTTAAATTAATACATGGTTATTAATACCAGTGATTGGCTTTTAGTGTTTTGGTTGATTGTAATGAATGAAATGTTAACCCACCAGCAACAGTAACCTCTCCCACCTTACTTAAGGTTGTAGTGAGGAGACCACAACGAACTCTTTGGTAACACAGAGAGATGACATATGTGGAAATTACTTGGCTCACTGGCTTTAAACTTCTCATAACTTCATATATATTCCCTCATTTCTATGTTGTATCTCTTCTCCCATTTTTTAACAACTTAGATACTGTCATGGTTCTAATAAGAAGGATTATGCAGAGTATTGTTGACAGTTTCCCTAAACTGCTCCATGCTGTTGCTGCCTCAGCATCTGTCTGGGGAGCAGGTAACCTGCAGTTCCCTGAACTCACAGAAGGCAGTCCTGTGAGCACCTGCACTAGATGACCATCTTCCTTGAGATCAGCAGTCTTGCTGAACCTCAGGGTCTATTCACAGGCCCCCCTTCAATCACACTGAGAGAGTCAATTGCTAGGGAGGTTGCTAAGTCCGGGGGTCCTCAAGGAGAGAGGGATCTGGAATTCTCGAAAGAAAAAGCGTTTTTCTTTTTTACTCTACATTTCTGAGGATTATAACAATAATGTACCCTGCTTGATAACAGTCTCTGAAAAAAAAAAATTCTGGAGAATAATGTTATCTTAAAAGGTAAATTATTGGAGTGGGTCTAGTGAGGTCTTTACAACCTTCAGAAATTCTTTTGATTCCCTGTAATAGCTAATTAAAAGGATATAACTCCATTGCTAACACTAGTGAGGATGCATTCTTTCTGCCCCTTCTGATGTGTATGTCAAAAGCTTTCTCTGTCTCTTTTATACTTTAATAAAACTGTTACACAAAAGCTCTGAACTATTAGGCCTCGTCTCTGGCCCCGGATTGAATTCTTCTCCTCAGGAGGCCAAGAATCCAGGCGTCTTTCATGGTTCCGCAGCAGTCCTTCATCTTGGGGTCTCGTCCAGGATTCTTCAAGGCAAGGTGAGGATGCTTGGAGCTCTTGTTGGTTGTGCTCTGGTGAACACATTTCTGCTACACTTCACTAACTCTGTAGTGTGCTTGTGTGAATGAACGAGATTCCCTGCGTGAAGCAAGCGAGTACTGCGGTTCCTCGGGGACCTCATACACCTTAGGGCAGAAACCTGTTGGGGGTTTATACCGACCTGCCAATGACAAGAGGCAGCCAATGTCTCTTTCGGGCACTGACTAGAAATGGGCAAAGCGTGTGGACCGAACTCTCCTTTCTCGGTCAAACTTTCCTGTCTCTTTGGCCATTTCATGACTTCTTGGGAGTTAGAACGATTAACCTATCTGTCAAATCCTAGACTTTCAAGGGACTTGTGATCTATGCTGTTACTGTGTGCTGTTACTTCGCTGCCCCACTTGGACTGGTAGTCAGGAAGCGCCTAGCTTCGCTAGGAATGGAAAGTCAGGAAGCGCCTAGCTTCGCTAGGTATGGGAAGTCAGGAAGCTAGATGGAGCTCTAGCTCCAAGAGCATATCTGAGGATAAAGGTTACTTAGATCGGAAGTGCAGTGGGTTTCTTCCTGTGGTAACGTGCTCTCAGTGGACCAGAGGCGGCTTTCAGGGAGCTGTTGTCCCAACTCCTAGTTCTTTCTGTGCAATCGGAATGAGCTAGAAAGACTGGCCCTAATAACTCAAGAACAAAAATCACTTTTTCCTCACTGGCGCACCCTTCTCCATCTTTTTTGCTATTGCTTACACTGGTGTGGTGATGCTTGGTAAGAACATCTCAGTTTTATGTTTGTACCAGTCTTATTGTGGTCAGGAATATAGTCAGGGTTGTGCACACGCACTCAGGTTACAAAAGTTTCCCCCAGAGGTCTTAGCTTGGGAGGCATTCCGGAAGGTCACTCTGATGGAACCACAGGTGACATCAGAGGCAAGCAAGGCTTTAATGGTGAGGAGCTGGACATCAATCAGGGATGCCATCAGGTCTACCCCTGGTGCATCTCCACCCCGTCTCTGTGGTAGAACCGGGAGGGACGAGTGTGACGCCTGCGTCGGTATGGGACAGACTAGGTCTGACCAAGGAAGGAAAGCTTTGGAGTAAAGTCTGTCTACACCCCGATCTAGAGCAGAGAGGGACGCCTCCGGTAGAAAGATGGCCCTGGTCTCTTTTTTTCTCTCTTACAGATGGGCGCTAACTATTGAAGCCTCACTCCTTTGAACTGTATCCTGAAAAACTGGGATAGATTTGATCCCCAGGGCTTAAAGAAGACACACCTGATCTTGCTATGTGATACTGCATGGCCACAGGATACTTGGAGGATGGTAAACAGTGGCCGGTTGGAGGGTCTCTTAATTATAGTACTGTTTTTAGACCGGTTCTGTAGAAAACAGGGGGAATGGTAGAAGTAGCTTATGTGTTGCCCTTTTTCTCACTGTGAGGCATGCCAGACTTATGTCCTAAGAGTATAGATTTGACTGTGAAACCTTCAGCTCCCTCCTGTCCTCGTACTTTGCCCCCATACCCGGGACTCCCACCTGAGCAAACTGAAAGTCAGGGAACCGCCCCCACCCCCCACCCCAGGAAGGTTTGCCTTGGTCTCAGTAAAAACCCAAACTGAGGTTCAAATGGCCCAAGTAGAGGTCCAAACAACTCCTATCCCAGTACAACTTCAGACTGCTCTGGTTTCAATAGAAACTCAGACAGCAAAAACTAAGGGTGAAATACAGGATGAGATGGAGGACAGGAAACAGATAAAAAAAAAAAAAAAAAAAGCAGGTTTCTCCAATCTGTCCCTGGGATCGTGTGCTCAGAGCAGCCAGAGAGGGTGAGGACAGCCACACAAGCTGTTGCCTCTTCATGAAGCACCCATCGGGAGAAATAGTCTGTGAGAATTAATAAGCCCTATTCTTATCAAGAAATATAAAGAATCAAGGAGGATCTGGAAGACTATTTAGAAGACCCAGAAAAGTATATCAGAGAAGGCAATGGCACCCCACTCCAGTACTCTTACCTGGAAAATCCCATGGATGGAGAGCCTGGTAGACTGCAGTCCATACGGTTCCTTAGAGTCGGACACGACTGAGTGACTTCACTTTCTCGCATTGGAGAAGGAAATGGCAGCCCACTCTAGTGTTATTGCCTGGAGAATTCCAGGAACGGGGAGCACGGTGGGCTGCTGTCTATGGGGTCGCACAGAGTCAGACACAACTGAATTGACTTAGCGGCAGGAGAAACGTATATTAGAGTTTATACTTAACTGAAAATATGTTATCTCAACAACTTAGGGACCATGGCCCTATAGAGCAGAAGTAGGTATGGAACGAAAACAATGTCCTTTTCCCTTGGAAGCATAATTCTCCTAAAAGAAAAGGAAGGAATGAGTGCGTCAATATCTAGGCAGGTTGATAAGAAATCCGGGGGTCCCCAAGGAGAGAGGGATCTGGAATTCTCAAGGAGGAAGAAAGGACAAAAGTTCCCCCCCCCCATCTACATTCAGTTCAGTTCAATCGCTCAGACGTGTCCGACTCGTTGCCACCCCATGAATCGCAGCATGTCAGGCCTCCCTATCCATCACCAACTCCCAGAGTCTACAAAAACCCATGCCCATCAAGTCAGTGATGCCATCCAGCCATCTCATCCTCTGTCGTCCCCTTCTCCTGCCCCCAATTCCTTCCACCATCAGGGTCTTTTCCAATGAATCAACTCTTCTCATGAGGTGGCCAAAGTATTGCAGTTTCACCTTCAGCATCAGTCCTTCCAATGAACACCCAGGACTGATCTCCTTTAGGATGGACTGCTTGGATCTCCTTGCAGTCCAACGGACCATCAAGAGTCTTCTCCAACACCATAGTTCAAAAAGATCAATTCTTTGGTGCTCAGCCTTCTTCACAGTCCAACTCTCACATCCATACATGACTACTGGAAAAACCATAGCCTTGACTAGACGCACCTTTGTTGGCAAAGTAATGTCTCTGCTTTTAAATATGCTATCTAGGTTGGTCATAACTTTCCTTCCAAGGAGTAAGCGTCTTTTCATTTCCTGGCTGCAGTCACCATTTGCAGTGATTTTGGAGCCCAAAAAGATAGTCTGACACTGTTTACACTGTCTCTCCATCTATATCCCATGAGGTGATGGGACCAGATGCCATGATCTTTGTTTTCTGAATGTTAAGCTTTAAGCCAACTTTTTCACTCTCCTCTTTCACTTTCATCAAGAGGTTTTTTAGTTCCTCTTCACTCTGTGCCATAAGGGTGGTGTCATTTGCATATCTGAGGTTGTTGATATTTCTCCCAGCAACCTTGATTCCAGCTTGTGCTTCATCCAGCCCAGAGTTTCTCATGATGTACTCTGCATAGACATTAAATAAGCAGGGTGACAATATACAGCCTTGACGTACTCCTTTTCCTATTTGCAACCAGTCTGTTGTTTCATGTCCAGTTCTAACTGTTGCTTCCTGACCTGCAAACAGGTTTCTCAAGAGGCAGGTCAGGTGGTCTGGTATGTCCATCTCTTTCAGAATTTTCCAGAGTCTTTTGTGATCCACACAGTCGAAGTCTTTGGCATACTCAATAAAGCGGACATAGATATTTTTCTGGAACTCTCTTTCTTTGTCGATGATCCAGCGGATATTGGCAATTTGATCTCTGGTTCCTCTGCCTTTTCTAAAACCAGCTTGAACATCTAGAAGTTCATGGTTCATGTATTGCTGAAGCCTGGCTTGGAGAATTTTGAGCATTACTTTACTAGCGTGTGAGATGAGTGCAATTGTGCGGTAGTTTGAGCCTTCTTTGGGGTTGCCTTTCTTAAGGATTGGAATGATAACTGATCTTGTCTAGTCCTGTGGCTACTGCTGAGTTTTCCAAATTTGTTAGCATATTGGGTGCAGCACTTTCACACCATCATCTTTCAGGATTTGAAATAGCTCAACTGGAATTCGTTCACTTCCTCTAGCTTTGTTCGTAGTGATGCTTTCTAAGGCCCACTTGACTTCACATTGCAGAATGTGTGACTCTAGGTGAGTGATCACATCATCGTGATTATCTGCATCGTGAAGATCCTTTTTGTACGGTTCTTCTGTGTATTCTTGCCACCTCTTCTTCATATCTTCTGCTTCTGTTAGGTCCATACCATTTCTGTCCTTTATCGAACCTATCATTGTGTGAAATATTCCCTTGGCACTCTAGTTTTCTTGAAGAGATTTCTAGTCTTTCCCATTCTGTTGTTTTCCTCTATTTCTTTGCATTGACCTGAGGAAGGCTTTCTTATCTCTCCTGGCTATTTTTTGGAACTCTGCATTCAAATGGGAATAACTTTCTTTTCTCCTTTGCTTTTCCCTTCTCTTCTTTTCGCAGTATTTGTAAGGCCTCCTCAGACAACCATCTTGCATTCTTAGGATTATATAAAAATAATCTATCCTGCTTGAAAACAGTCTCTGGAAAAAAAAAAAAAAAACCCTTCTGGCTAATCCTGTTACCTTAAAATGTAAATTATGGGAGTTTGTCTAGTGAGGTCTTTACAACCTCCTGACATTCTTTTGATTCACTGTGATAACTAATTAAAAGTATATAACTCCAATGCTAACACTAGCGAGGGGGCAGTCTTTCTGCCCCCCCCCCCCTTCTGATGTCTATGTCAACAGCTTTCTCTATCTCTTTTATACTTTAATAAACTTTATTACACAGAAGCTCTAACCAGTCAAGCCTTGTCTCTGGCCCTGGATTGAATTCTTCTCCACTGGAGGCAAAGAATCCCGGCGTCTTTGTGGTTCAGCAACAACTTTGCAGTACCCTCACAGAGCTCACCTGAATCCTTTCCTTGTTTTAAACGGATTAATCTGCACTCAGCTTAGGGAGCCCAGAGCACTTCACCCAGGGTAACTTGTAAAAGCTGAACTGCATGTACTCATGTTTTCTTTGCCTGATTCTAGCTTTGACCTCTCTCTGGAATTCCTTCCCTAAATCCTCCCCTACAGAGATGTCTCAGGTACGATGAGTGTGAGGCCTTGAGATCAGGACTCCTGAACGTTGGTTTGGGGGAAGAAACATCAGAATAAACGGAATTTGCTGATGACTCCATTCATGGCCCCACGGTAGACCTGCAGATTCACAAGTTCTTAGCGTGGGGACCTGACCACTGGGGATTTCTATTCACTGAAATGGTTCAGAAAGAATATTTAGGCGAGAGGTTTGCATCTGGTTTCCCATCAGGATCATGTGACCAGCCTCGTAAATGACCTGACTGATGCCCTCTCAACAGAGTTTTGTGTTGGTCAGTGTGGTTGGTAGGAAGTGCTCCAGGGGATTCTAAGGGGAGTCCCGGGTTAAGGATGTGGCTCCATTTGTGAGAGCTTAGGCCCAGTTTCAGTCCAAGGAGAGGTCACAGAGTTGGTCTAGCTGGATTTGGACCGGGAAAGTCAGTCAGCTCACATCGTCCGTGTGAGTAGAGCATTAGGAGCTCTCTATGGGCAGAGAACAATCAAGAACTTGGTTCACAGGCTGGTCTCCAAGTAGGAAGTGATGTTTCTTGAATCTCTCCTGAGACAGAGGACAGGAGAGGTCGGTCTTCTCAGCTTTTCAGGGTCCTTCTGTCTGTAGGAGCAGTGGTTGCAGTTTAAAGAGCTGTACTGATGCCCTCCAATGTACTTTCTCAAAACTCAGAAGTGCGCTTGCAACATAACATCCCAGAGGAGACAGAGAAGGAGAAATAAGGGGAAGAAACGGCAGCTTCTCAGGTCAATATCCTGTCCTTGGTCTGGGACTGCATCTGCTTTTCCTCCTAAAATGCCCACATTGAGAATATGCAAGCCTTTAGCTCTCTGCTCCTAATTTTTCTTCCTGGGGCATTTGTTATCATCTTATTTTTTTCCATTTCTTCTTATAATAGTGACGACCTGCCCTTTAGACTATTTCCTTGTGTCCCAGAGCCTTTTCTCCATTGTCTGTATCCTCACTTTCTTTGGAGCATCATGAATTCTCAATATGCATAAGAAACTTTCAACTGTTGAAAATATTCTTTTAGTGAGAGATCAGTCACTCCTATCCTCACTCCCATTGTGACGTGATTTGGTGTTTGGATTTTAGGGATGTTGGGAAATGCAGTGATGACTACAGAAATTATGATTTTTACAATATGACAGTTTGTTTTCAGCAAATATAGCTATGGTTTTTTTCAGTAGTCATAAACGGATGTGAATTGTTCAGTCGCTCAGTAGTATCCAACTTTTTGCAAGGCAATGGACTTCAGCTCGCCAGGGGTTCCTGTCCTTCACCATCTGCGAGAGCTTGCAGAAACTTTTCCCATTGAGTCGATGATACCAAACAACAATCTCATCCTCTGTCGTCACCTTCTCCTCCTGCCATCAATCTTTCCCAGCAGTAGGGTCTTTTCCAATGAGTCAAGTCTCCACACCAGGAGGCCAAAATATTGGAATTTAGCTTCAGTGTCAGTCCTAGAGGTGAATATTCAGGATTGATATCCTTTAGTGTTGTAGCCACATGTTTCGGGAAACAAACTCACTCAGGAGGACAGTGCAGATACTGGAATGCAGTTTATTACTCCAGCGGGCCCAAGACAGAGTCTCCTCTTAGCCAGGGACAGCGACCGGTTTTTGCAAAAGCCTTATATACCTTAAGTGTACGTGCTCAAACCCACCTCCCCAAATTCCTTGGAACTAGTCTGGACAAGGTAAAAGAGAAAAACGATTGAAGTTAACCCATGATTCAGGTGTCATAAGCCTGGATAGTTAAGCACTGGACATTTATCAATAGGCCTGTGGTCATACCCTGATAAGCATAATGGGATTTATGACTTTGTTCTGTTACAGAGATAATTAGCACATTCTTTTAGGCGATGGACAGTGTAGGTACAAGTCCTGAGGCTCCTTCATCCGGGGTTCTGATTTTCCATTGTTATGTCATTTCCATAAATACTAAGCATATAGTTCAGAGTCCACAGTCTGACCCAAGATGGGCTCCTGCTTTCAAGATGGAACCTGTTCTGTCTGTTTCCTCCTTCATGAGGACTGACTAGTTTGATCTTCTTGCTGTCCAAGGAATTCTCCAGTCTTCTCCAGGACCACAATGTGAAAGCATCAGTTCTTAAGTTCCCTGCCTTATTTATGGTCCAAATCTCAAATGACTAGTGGAAAGACCATAGTTTAGACTAGATGGACGTTGTTAGCAAAGGATGTTTTTGCTTTTTAATACACTGTCTAAGTTTGTCATAGTTTTCCTTTCAAGAGGCAAGCATCTTTTGATTTCATGGCTGCAAGGACCGTCCGCAGTGATTTTAGAGCCCCAAAGGAGAAAATCTGTCACTGTATCCAATTTTCCCCTCTATTTGTTATGACATGATAGGACCAGATGTCATGATCATAGAATTTAATGATGAGTTTTAAGCCAGCTTTTTCACTCACCTCATTCACCTTCATTAAGAGGCCCTTTAATTCCTCTTCACTGCCTGCCAGTAGAGTGGTATCATCTGTATATCTGAGGTTATTGGCATTTATGCGGCAATCTTGACTCTAACACTAAAGAAACCTTTTCTAAATGCAGGTCTCTGAGCCTAGGTGAAACAAAGGCCGCGATTCAGAAGCCACCAGTTATTTCCCATTTGGTAAGTGCTGAGGAGCTGGGGCGTGTGGGGATGGGGTGGGGTGAGAGACTGCCATCCACCACTGTTGCTCAGACTTTGGTCCTTGAATAGACTGATTCACAGAGGGTATGAATTAGTCATCAGGGAGCCCCCTCATCCATTCAGAAGTCGAGGTATGATAGGCTTCGTCTCTGTTTGTTGTTCAGTCACTCAGTCGTGTCCAACTTTTTGAGACCCAGGGACTACACCATGCCAGGTTTCCCCTTCCTTCACCGTCTACTGGACTTTGCTCAAATTCATGTCCATTCAGATGGTGATGCCGTCAAAATCTCTAGTCCTCTGTCGTCTCCTTAGAATCAGGATGTGAACAGTCAAGGAAGAAGCATTGGCCCCAGATAGCTAGATGCATATGAAAGGAACCATTTCAATAAGTTCAGATGCTTCCATCTTCCCATACAAGGAAGATCATTAAATCTCTTCATGTGAGAGATGTGTTTCCTTTGCATTAATTGTCACCTTTAATATTCAGCTTACCTGCCCCTTCCTACAGACTTGTATATAGTGTGGCTCCTGCCTTGCTTCCTCAGCGTCATCTGGCTTGGGGTCACCTGACATGTTGTCTTCTGGGCTCAAGTCCGAACATTCCCACCAAATAGAACCTAACTCTCAGGCCACGGGTATTTTTTCTCAGGCTACAGGTATTTACTTATTACTTAACTCAGATCATTATTTCCTTTGGTGATCATGAGATATGCATTTAAGGCATCGTTTTCACAGCTATTTCTCCATTCCCATACACACTTTTGGACTTCCAAGGTGGCAGTAGGACTAAAGAATCTAAGTGCCAATGCAGGAGGCCTAAGAGACATGGGCTTGATCCCTGGGTCTGGAAGATCCCCTGGAGGAGGAAATGGCATTCCACTCCAGTATTCTTGCCTACAAAATCGCATGGACAGAGGAGCCAGCTGAGCTACAGTCCAAAGGGTCACAAGGATTCAGACATGACTGAGCGTGTAGGCACATACATTTTTAACCTGAGTTTTGTTGCTGTCCCTGGTTTATTTTCAATGAAATTTGTGATGGTCAAGAGAAAAAGTTCAATTTTTACATGACCTCCTGCTCCTTCTACCTCTGTGACTCAGCTTGCTTCTTGCAAAATCCGTATCAGGTAGGTCTAAAAAATGGGGCTCACAACACTGGGAACTGGAGCTTATCTAACTCACCCTTGTCTTGCTCTTTGCAATCGCCGTAGCAACTGCAAAGCTGCAAACCTGCTTAATCATGCCTGTATGAAAACTCTTGCACCCCTTTTTGGGGCTCGGGACTTGGAGGGTTAACTCCTCTGGGCCCACCAGTGTAATGAACTGGAGTTCTCCAACTCTCTGAGTGTGGTGCTTGGTTTTCGAGTACTGGTTTCTGCAACATTTCTGGAGGCCCCAGCGAGATTCCAATCACGCTGGCCCCTTGAGCCACTGGACTGGTGTCTCAGCCAGGTCAAAATGAAGGAGCCCCGAGATGAACAAGGAGGCGTGACACCTGATGGTATTCCCGGAGCGTTGTTCCAACTTTCTGGATGGCCAAGTCCTGACCGGACCCATTCAAGGGATAGACCAACTCACCAGGATTGGCCACGGGTCAGGTAAAGCCCTGGGGCCAATCCCCAGTCAGGAGACCTTACCCCAATAAGCAGAAGAGACTGATCACCTCCTTGGAGCTCCCAGGAAGGGAGCATCAGATAGGGAGGACTGGGGACTCAGGAAAAGGGCGGTATTGTGATACGCTCTGAGTGACTTTGTATGCATGATTGCTGACTGAAGGAAGTGAGCTTCACAGTTCAGGGACTATGGAGCCTAAGAGGATCCAAAATCTGCAGTTCCGTGAGGACCTCAGGAGGCTGAAAGGCGGTGCCGGTCTCTGGGGGACAGGATCTCTCCTGAGAGGCTGATTCGGTTTGGGGGTTCATACGGACCTGCCAGTATTAAGTGAGGGCTTCCCTGGCGGCTCAGACGGTACAATGTCTGCCTGCAGCGCGGGAGGCATCTTCAGTCTCCCTCGGGAGAGTGGCCAGGCGGATGGAAAATGAATGTGAAGGAGTGTGTGACCTGATTCCCTCGAGCTTCAGGCTCGATTGAGTGGCTTCATGGCCTTCATGGCTGTGGAGTCCGAGTGGGCGCTAGCTTGCAGTTCCATGGCAACCTCATACGACTCAAGGCAGTGTCTGCCTCTGGGGGACCCAGTCCCTCCCTGCGAGACAGATCTGCATCAGGGGTTTATACTGATCTGCCAATGCTAAGAGGCACCTAAGATCTCCCTTGGGGCGTGGCCAAGTGGACACCTAAGCGGTCTCCTCTTTGGAGGGGGCGCCCACCCTTGTTTGTCTTTTTGTCACCGACTCGGACAGGATACACAGGGCGGGAGAAATGATCGGTTACTGGTTATTCTGTCGACTGACTCCTTGAGCGGACATCTAAGAGATTACGTTTTCCTCAAAACCCCGCCAGGTAGATTAGATTTGTCAACATGGGTGGAAGTTCCCCTAAACCAACAGTTTTAGACTGCATGAGAAAGAACTTTAAGAAGGACGTTGGAGGAGGTTTTGGAGCCAAGACGACCCTTAGGAAGCTTTGTGACTCATGTGAGCTCCTTTGGCCAGCCTTTGCTGCTGGGTGGCCACCAGAGGGCGCTCGACCTGCCCACGGTCCAAGCCGCGCTCCAGGTCGTCACTGGGCCTCCGGGACATCCAGACAGTTTCCACACATAGACTCCTCGTTTCTAATGGCACAGACCCTGCCCCATGGGCAAGATTTTGCCCAAACGGACAGGAACAGAGTAGTGTATCTGTGGCCCGATCTCTCAGAAAAAAAGAAAGATGGGGGGAAAGCCCTATATTCCAGGGAGATGCAGTAGAAGACCCACTGATGCCCCCGCCACACATTCCCCTGACTCCACAAGCCCCAGCCCAGCCAGCGCCAGACCCATTGCCAGACAGTCCACCTCCCTCCCTGGCCCCGCACCACCTCACGAGCAAGACTCCAGCCCCGAGCAAGGAGGGACGCAGCTCCGCTCAGCCAAACAATCTAACCAGCTGGCCTCAGCCTGGCAGATATCACTGAGAGAAACTGAAGGTCCTCAACAAGTGACCGAGGATGACTCAGTCCAGCCTGATCGCTCTGTCCTCTATTACCAGCCCTCAGCACTACTGATCCCCTAAACTGGAAACACCATAACCCAGCTTGCTCTGATAGACCACGGGCTATGGCTGACCCCTTGAGTCCATTTTCCACACCCACCAGCCTACACGGGCGACTGTCGCCAGCTCCTTGTGTCTTCCTTCACCACTAGGGAAAGACGACACATCTCGACAGAAGCCCCAAAATGGCTCGGAGGACAAGCCCCTGCAGAGGTGTTAGATGTAGAAGGATGGGCATGAGGAGCAATGCCAGAGCCTGGACCTAATTGAAATTTCAATATCAGAGAAGATAAGAAACCCTGGGTTGCTACCATGATGCCTTTCTACATGGACTTCGAGCGGGAGTCAAAAAGCCCACCAATATGTCCAACATTACAGCGATGATACAGAAAGTAGATGAGACGCCCCCAGATTTCTATGAAAGATTGTGTGAAGCATTCCGGACATACACCCTTTCGACCCTGATACACCTGAGAATCAATGAATAAACACTGCCCCTGAGGCTGAATCCTGCGCAGATATGCGACGGAAGGTCCAAACGCTGGACGGCTTTGCTGGGATGAATGCCACACAGCTTCTGGAGGTAGCAAATGAAGTCTTTGTGAACTGAAACCATGAAGTCCAACAAGAAGCAGACAAAAGATTGAAACAAACAAACAAAAAAGAATGCAGCAGCCCTGCTAGCAGCGGGATTGAGGAGCTCAGATCTAACGAAACAGGCTGTTCCCGCGTGGAGAGGGGAAACGGAGAAGAGACAACCTTTAAGCCACGACCAGTGCGCCCACTGCAGTGAGACCAGACACTGGAAGAAAGAGTGTCCCTATCGCAGAGGGACATCTAAAGGGTCCAAGAAGTTCAATCGACCCAACACAGATAGGTACCAGTCTAAGCCGGCCTTGCAAAACCTTATCGACCTGGCTGGAGCAGAATCAGAGTTGTGAAGACCCAGCTCCCTGATCCTAGGCCCCTGGGAACCCACGATCTCAACGAAGTTGCGGGCCAATCAATGACTTTGACGGTGGATGCCGGGGCTGAACCCTCCGCGGTAACCACAGCTGTGGCTCCCCTCACAGGCTGATCAGCGACTCTTGCTGGGGCCACGGGGGACATGACAGCCCGCTCACTGTGCAAGGCTCATGCGTGTCAGCGAGGGGGCCATCTGGGGACTCATGAAGTTCTCTACTTACTGGAATGCCCCATTCCCCTGCTAGGGGGAGACCTACTGGTAGAGCTGGGGACACAAATCACCGTTCCCCCGGAAATCCTGTGAGCCTCACTCTGGGGAGACAATCGTCTCTGATGACGGCCATGGCCGTGTATCGGGAGCTGCCAGGACGTGCCCCGGCCGTGACAAGGTCACGGGACGAGAAAGGAACCTGCGAGGCAGCTCTTCCCCTCGAGGTTGTCCCCGGGGCCCGGCATGTCCCTTTCTTCCTTCTGTCTTATTTTTGTTGGGCTTTCTATTAATTTTTGGGAACATAATATATAGTAATAAGGCCTCCCTGGAAAAGTCCAAGCCTTTTTGGTAATGCTCATGATTGCTCTGGCTCAGGACTCGATCACAAACATCAAGTCAAAAAAGAAAAGGCCACAGGGAGAGTTTGGCTGCTTGCTTAAAAGATTATAATGTTCTAGAATAGAAAAGAGTAGAGGCATTTAGGTTTAGAAGTAGATATACTGCTTTAGTTTACTTGCTCCTTGGTTGAAAGGGTTGTCATTATTGCTATTTCCTTGCTGCTATTTGTTCATTGATTTCCTTTCTTTAAACAACATGGGATACTATGGGTATTTTTGTAGAATTAAAAAATGGGGTACATAGGATTTCAATAGAAGATTTATATTAACCAGCTTCACTGCCATTTTCTCACTATTAATAGAGGAGTTTTGCTGCTTTAGAGGTGTTTTTGCTGTTTAATAGTTAATCACTGTCAATTGAGATTTTGTGGTTTCAGGTAAAGAAAGATATCAGGGTTTTCTCATGGTACTCTTCTCAGAAATGTCAAACATGTTACTGTGACCCTTCCCATGTATTCTTTTATTACCCAAAGAATTCATACTGTATCTGGAATCTATGGAACATTGCTTTTCTTAGAATGAGAATCTTAGGCCATTGAGGCAGGAAGACTGTGTACGGGGCATCTAAGGGAAAACCCTGTAATCAGGGACGTTCTAGATGAATGCACAGGGGAGAGCCATGGAAACACTATCTGATGCAATATGTGGTGGCTTCAGGGGGAGGCAACCTTCATTATATAAAAACTGAGCTATCCTAGAAAAAAAAAAAGCTACCTCTTCTTCGCAACCTTCTGTGTGTGTCTGTCTTCTTCCTCGCCGATGCCACTTATCCCTTGGGTCTTCCTGGTCCTGCCGGGGCTGGACGTCGATAACCGTGCCCAGGGAAGATCAAAGACAGCTCTATACCTTGGGGAGAGAACAAAAAAAAATCCCCCTAGGCTGCTAATAGAATTCCCTGATGTCTGGGCAGAGAAGAGGCTCCCAGGTTTGGTTAATAACCGTGTGCCCATTATAGTGGGCCCGAGGCCAGAAGCCACACCAGTCAGACGGAAACAATATCCAGTACCACGGGAGACACGCCTGGGAATTCGGGACCACAGTCAGTGCCTACGAGATGCCGAGATCGTAATCAAGTGTCAGTCTCCTTGGAACACCCGACTCTTACCAGTCAAAAAATCTGGAGGGAATGACTACAGCCCCGTCCAGAACCCCCGCGCCGTCAACAGTGCAGTGATCATCATCCATCCAGTGGTCGTATATCCTTACAGTCTCCTGAGTCTCTTAGTGGCTCAGACATGCTCTTCACCTGCCTCCATCAAGGATGCATTCTTTTGCCTCCGACTGTCACCAGCCAGCCAGCCCTCATTTGGCTTTGAATGGGATGACCCACACACCGGGAAAAAGACACAGCTGACTTGAACCAGACTGCCATAAGCTTCAGGAACTCACCTGCCCTGTTTGGTGAACACGTGGCTACAGACCTTGCTACCTCTCCCAGAGACACTTTGAGCTGCACCCCACTCCAGCCCAGGGACGACCTGGTGCTAGCCGGTCCCTCCCAGGGGACTGCTGGAGTCACCAGAGCCCTGCCGGCTCTACTCTCCACACAGGACACACGGTGCATGGAAATAGGCTCAGATCAGCAGACAAGAGGCCGAGCACCTCGGGTTTGTCATCTCCAAAGGGCATCAGGCACTTAGACATGAGAGGAAAGAAGCTGTCTGTTCACTCCTTCAATTGAAAGCCAAGAAAGAGTCCATGAGTTGGGGCTGCTGGATTCTGCTGATCTGGAGACCAGGTTTCTCTGAAATAATGGAGCCTTTGTTTATAGCCACAGCAAGGTCTGGTAAGGAGCCCCTGGTGTGGGAACCTGAACAAAAAAGGCCTTCAAGGAGATTAAGAGAGTCTTGAGCAGCGCTCCAGCATTAAGGCTGCCAGATGAGACACGGGGCTTTACCCTCTTTGTACACGAACAAAATCACACTGCACTGGGGGTCCTCACACAAACAGCTGGGCCATGGCAGGGCCCAGACGCATATCTGTCCAAACCACTGGATCCAGTGGCCGCGGGATGGCCGCCACGCCTCCGCGCATTAGCTGCCACTGTGATTCTGGCCAGAGAAGCAGATAAGCTTACACTAGGACAAACTGTAAATGTAAAGATTCCCCATGCTGGTACTGCCCTGAAACAGGGCACATAAGTGGCTGGCTGTGGGGCGCCGCAGGGATGCATCCAGTCTGTGACAAGGTCACGGGACGAGAGAGGAACCTGCAAGGCAGCTGTTCCTCACACGGGGCTGCCCCGGGGGCCCACTATGTGCCCTCGGGAGTCACCGGGACGGACCCAGGCCGTGACAAAGTCATGGGATGAGAGAGGAACCTGCAAGGCAACTCTTCCCCTCGGGTATGTCTCTTTCCTCTTTCTGTCTCACTGTTGTTGGGCTTTCTATTAATTTTTGGAAATGTAATATCTGGTAGTAAGGCCTCCCTGGAAAAGTACAAGCCTATTTAGAAATGCTCATGATTGCTCTTGCTGAGGACATGTCCATAAACATCAAGTGAAAAAGGAAAAGGCAAAAAAAAAAAAAGAAAGAAAAAAAAAAGAAAGAAAAAAAAATTAAAAAAAGGAAAAGGCCACAGGCATAGTTTGGCTGCTTAAAAGATGATAATGTTCTAGAATAGAAAAGAGTAGAGGCATTTAGATTTAGAAGTAGATATACTGCTTTAGTTTACTTGCTCCTTGGTTGAGAGGGTTTTCATTACTGCTATTTCCTTGCTGCTATTTGTCCATTGTTTCCCTTTCTTTAAACAACATAAAAAAAAAAAAAAGGAAGATTATGAGTATTTCTGTAGAGTTAGGAAATTGGGTACATAGGATTTCAATAGAAGATTGATATTAACCAGCTCACTGCCATTACCTGACTATTAATAGAGGTGTTTTACTGCTTCATAGTTAATCATTGTAGACTTTGCAATTTTAGGTAAAGAAAAATATCAATGTTTTCACATGGTGCTATTCTCAGAAATGTCAAACATGTTCGTGTAGCCCTTCCCATGTATTGTTTTATTGTCTAACGAATTCATGCTATACCTGAAATTTGTGGAACATTGTTTTTGTTAGAGTGAAAATGTTAGGCCATTGAGGCAAGAAGACTAATGTATGGGGCATTCAGGAAAAAGCCCTGTAATCGGAAATGTTCCCGATGAATACACAGGGGAGAAACATGGGAAAGAAAAATATTGACAGAAGCACGAAACCAATATCTGATGTAATATGTGGTGACTTAAGGGGGAGGTAATGTTCATTCTATGAAAACTGAGCTGTCCTAAAAATAAAACAAAAGAAGCTTTTTCTTCCACGGAACCGTCTTTGGGTGTTTGTCTTCTTCTTCGCCTACACCACCCATCCCTCGGGTATTCCTGGGCCCGCTGGGGTTGGACTCCACCAGCTGGCCAACTCCAGGATGATTCACTATCAAGAACTGCTTTCCAAAAACCCATGGGTCCAAGTCAAGATTGTGTGGACACTGAACCCCACCAGTTTTTGCCCACAGAAGCAGGAACCCCGATCATAACCTTGAGGAGCTCATAGATGAGATTTACTCGAGCAGGCTGGACCTGATGGACATTCCCCACTAGAATGGAGAACTGGAACTGTTCACCACGGAAGCACTTTTATCCAAGACGGGCAGCGCAGAGCAGGCTCTGCCTTAACAAGAACCGATGAGATAGTGAAGGCCGAGGCCTTGCCACAAGGGTGGTCAGCACCGAGGGCTGAACTGTGGGCACTCGCCCAGGCGCTAAGGCATTCCGAAGGGAAAGGAGTCAGCATCTATACCGAGGCAAGGTATGCCTTTTTCTACTTTAGATGTTCATGGAGCCACTTATAAAGAAGGGACAGCCGGGGGGCGGGGGGAGGAGATTACAAACAAAAAAGAAATCCTTCAGCTGTTAGAAGCACTCTGGGAGCCTTGCCAAGTGGCAGTCATCCATTGTAAAGGCCATCAGCGAGGAACTGATCTTATCAGCAACGGAGATCGGTTGACTGACCAGGCAGCCAAGGAAGCAGCGACCCATCCGAGGCCAACAGTGGGACCTGAGTCAATCGTTAAGGTCCTCTTTGCACCAGAAATGCCTCCATCCCCAAAATATGCCAAGGAAGAAGATCAATGGGCTCTAAATGAGGGAAGAATAAGAAAAGGAGAGCTGGTAGAAGCTCCCAGACCTAAGACTCCTTGTGTCCAGCAATATAGAAATCCAGCTGGTAAAACAGCATCATGAGAAAACTCCTTTAGGAAAACCTGTGCTGGCGAGCTTACTGAGCCACTTCTATTTCGTCCCTAAGCTCCCAGCCCTGTGCGTGCAGATCAGTGATAGTTCTGTGACTTGTGCTCAGAACAACGCCAGCCAAGGACCAAGACCCAACCCAGGGGTGCTGACCGTTGGAACACTGCCCTTTGAAGATCTAGAAGTGGACTTCACTGAAGTCAAGCCCGATAGGGGCTACAAGTATTTCCTTGTGGTAGTCTACACCTGCTCAGGATGGGCTGAAGCCTACCCCACGTGGCACTGAACGGGCACGAGAAGTGGCCAAGGCCCTGTGAAGAGACATGATCCTGAGATATTAGCTGTCTCTCTCCCTAGGGTCTGACAACAGGCCAGCATTTGTGTCTCAGATAATCCAAACCTCATCCGGGACACTGGGCCTCAAATGGAAGCATCACACCGCTTACAGGCCTCAGCGCTCAGGGAAAGTTGAACGCATGAACTGCAACTTCAGGATTACATTAGCTAAACTCTGTCAGGAGACCAGTTATCTTGGATGGACAAGTTACCCCCCCCCCCCCCCCCCCCCCGCGCCTGACTCCAAGCTCGATGCACCCTGAGTCCTCAGGCTATTCTCCCTTTGAGATCTTATATGGGAGAAAACCTCCAGTGATAGGAAGACTAAAAGGAAACCGCCAACAATTAGCTGACCTGGAGATGTCCTGACACCTCCATTTCCTGGGAAAAGTCTTCCACCATAGCGCCCGAGAAATCTTCGACAGGACAACCATTCCTTTGGGCAATTGGGTTCATCCCAATCATCCAGGAGATGAGGTATGGGTTGACGACTGGCAGGAAGAACCATGTCAGCCAGGAGACAGGCCCTCACACAGTTGTTCTGGCAACCCCTACTGCTCTTAAACTTACGGGCGTCATCCCTTGGATCCACCAAACCAAAGTCAAGAAGGCAGCGGCTTCCTGTGATGAGGACACCTGGAAAACAATCTGGGACCCCAGAAAGCCCCTCAAGGTCTGGTTCCAAAAACAATGGAACTCACCCACCAAAAATGCTGCGCCTGCTCTAGCCGCTCCAGAAGCTGACTAGTCACGTGCCATTCACGCACGGCAGAAGCTTGAGGATTCTTCAGCCTTGTTCGAGCCACACTCCGGCAGCTGACTGGTCAACTCACGAAAGCTTGAAAATCTGGCTCTCAAGATATCACTGGATTTTTATTGTCAACTTTGGCCTCTGTTCCTCATTGGTATTATTGTTGTACTCTTTGCTACAGGACTAGCTTCAGTAACGTCCCAGGACTGGGATATGGGTCAGAAGGTGCGGTTAGCTGTCTATTAACTCACCGAAGTGGGAAGCTTCATCATAATTAGATGTTTCTGTGATTGATTCTCCCTCCTATCTAAATCGCTCACAGGATAGCTTACCCCACTTCACGATAGGCTCAGTTGCTATAGCCGTGACAACTCAGAGATGCGGAGAAAACCTTTTGCAAGTGCTCAATTACCTGTTATGTGCAGGCTGCTTTGGAGCCGTTTAGTGTCCCTTGCTGTAACAGATGGAGCCATTCGTTTTCCATCATGCACCTGTGAACATTACAGTCAACCCTTGGAAAAATCCCTTACTCACCCATCAGCTAGAGCAATATAGAGATAGCCTATCCTATAGGCCGATCACCTTCTGCCTTCATAACCATGCGGTGTATATCCAGGGTCCTGAGTGCCAAAAATTGTTCCCAGCTGTGCCCCCCACTGCCGCTACCTTTCCCCCACCAGAGGATCCAAACCCCGGGCCGCACCCAGACACCATGGCATTGCCATCATGCCCCTGCACCTCCGTCTACGCCCAAATGCCATGTAGATGTTACAACCCAGAACAGCTGTCTGTCTGCCAAATAAATGGAAAAACCTACTGGACAGGGACAATAATGCAGACAAATGAAATCACGGACCAACTTTGCCCTTAAAAATCAGGCTCTGCCTGTTGGTAGTATGACGCAGGTTATAGAGTTAACTCCCCGTTAAACCTTCATCTGTAACAGATTCTCAATGCAACTCCTCACCTTCTATACGACACCAACCCCAGCTGGCCAGGGATTGCTGGCTTTGCTCATCCCTAGGAGCTTCATGGTATTTAGCTATACCAGTAGCATTAAATATTGCAACAGCCATGGGAACTCTGACAGATCCACCCTTACAAGGGCCAGTCTTAAGGGCAATTGAGTTAACTCAAAAGACTCCAGAATGCTTTACAAATGATGGAGGAACTGAAGTTGTGGGCAATTTAGCCAGGGACGAATGTAATCAAACTGTAAAAGGTGAGTGGCCCACTCATCTTGCCACAGACACAATATGGTGCCGCCCCATCAAGGCCTTTTCTTTGTTTGTGGGACAGATGTTTACTCATGTCTACAAGTCAATGGATGGGTATCTGCACCTTAGCTTTCCTCGATCCCCAGATGAATATTGACCCTAACAACCAGACTCTCACTGTACCTCTGACAGCACAGACCTGGTCAAAAAGAGCCATCCAGCTAATCCCCTACTGGTTGATTTGGAAGTTTTGGTTAGGGTATTGGAATAGGAGGCATTGCTTCATCAATCACCTTCTACCATACACTATCCGAGGACTTCACATGAAGGAGGAAACAGAACAGGCTCCGTCTTGAAAGCAGGACTCCATCTTGGGCCCGACTGTGGACTTTGAGCTATATGCATAGTATCTAAGGAAACGACATATCAACTGGAAAACAAAGGCCCCCAGGAGACCTCAGGGCTCTCATTTGCCTAAAAGAACACCCTAATTATCTGTGTAACCGAGTAGAATCATACATTCTATTACGCTTTTTGGGTATGACCACAGGCTTATTGGTCTTAACTACCTAGGCTTCAGGCATATGATTGCTGGTTAACTTTGATTGTATCATTCTTTTCCCATTGTTCAGACTAGTTTCAGGGAACCTTATACAGTTAGGGTATAGAAGGCTCTCACAAAACCTGGTTGGGGTCCTTGGCTAAGAGGAGACTCTGCCTTGGCCCCGCTGGTGTCATAAACTGCACTCCACTATCTGCGTTGCCCTTCTGAATGAGTTTGCTTCCCAGAACGCGTGGCTACAACACAGACAACATTGAGAGAGTAGCCACATTTTGAGGGCCTTACAGTAGCAGCTAGATATCTTGACTGAGGTGTTTTAAAGAATGGGAGAGGGCTCCACCTACTGACAGCTGAAAAGGCAGGACTCTGCCTCTTCTTGAATGAAGAACGCTGCTTTTGTGGAAACCAATCAGGAATAGTCAGAGACATGGCCCAACAGCTAAGGGAATGAATCATGAAAAGCAGAGAGGAACTAGCAAATTCCTGGGGTAATTGGAACAGTACCTGGAGCTGGGAATTGTGGCTTCTGCCATTAGCCGGTACTCTCTTCATGTCCTTTCAGGCCCTTTTTGTGGCCCTTGTATTCTCAAAGTTATTACCCAGTTCATCACCTCTCGAGTGGTATCCATAAAGTTACAAATGTTAATAGCTCAATATAGTCCCCTAAACGACGGAGAGCTCTGAATGTCCTATCAAACATGAGATGATGCTTTCTACAATGAGTGATAGAAGCAGCAAGAGTGTGCAATGAAGAGGGAAAACTACAGATTTTTTCATAGCCTCCTTCTCCTTTTGCCTCTGTAACTTAGCTTCCCTTTTGTAAAGTCATGATCACGAAGGTCTCATATTGTGAGGACTCACAATACTAGGAACTAGAATTAATCTAACTCATCCTTGTCCTCCTCTTTGCAATGGCCCTAGCCCCTGCAAACCTGCAAACTCTCTTAATCATGCCTGTTCACGTATAAAATCTCTGTAACCCCTTTGGGGCTCAGAACTTGGAGTGCTAACTCCTCTGGCCCCCGGCAGAGTAAACCTGAGTTCTCCAACTCTCCAAGTGTTGGTGCTTGGTTTCTGCAATGACTGAAACACTCCAGCCTCCTGGTCTCTGAAGTTGGAGGTCCCTCGCTTGCAGACAGGTGGTCACAGTTCAAATCATTTTGTGAAAACCTGTGTCCCCAGGCTGCAGAGGGTAGTAGAAAAACCTAAGTACTCAGGGTACCCTGTGGCTTCCCAAGTGGCACTAGTGGTAAAGAACCATTTGTCAATGCAGGAGACACCAAGAGATGTGAGTTCAATTCCTGGGTCAGGAAGATCCCCTGGAGGAGGGAATGGCAACCCATTCCAGTATTCTTCCCTGGAGAGTCCCCACTGGCAGAGGAGCCAGGCGGGCTACAGTCCAGGGGGAGGCAAAGAGTCGGACTTAGTGCTAAAGGCAAGGCATCTTTGGGAAGAATTCGGAGAGCAAAGCTTTGCAGGAACACAAGGCCCCCAGGTGCTTCCCACCAAGCAGGCATTCCCACCACCCCTCCCCAAGGGCAGAGGCAGAGGCAGTGGAGGGCCACACCCATCCTAGAAAGAGGCCCACCCCAGGCAATCTGCCCGACTTCCTTTGTTTCTAGAAGTTCCCGCCCGCAGAGGTCTCAGGAGTGCGGGGTGTGAGGCTGCAGCTCAGGGCTCCTAAATGCGGGTCTTCACCCGCCATGTTTCAAACACCCTCAGATGTCTGTCAGCTAGCCCAGTAGTCAGGTCCATTGTCTCCCGTCAGTTGTGCTGCGACCTGCTCTCTGGAATGCAAAAAGGAAGGAGAACTCTCAGGGGTGGTCTGCAAAGAGAATGCATCAAAGGTAAGCACCCAGCACAGGATGTGATTAACATGTCAGATTAGTCTTGATTGCCGCCTACCGATCAGGAACAGAGGAAGCCCAAAAAAGGCTCAGAAAAGGGTGGGAAAGACCAGAACCTTTTTTGCTCATTTTTACTGCAGCAGTTGCAGATGAAAGAGCTGTGTCGATGCCTTTGAAGGTATTTTCTCAACCTGTGGATGTGAGTTTGCGACACAACATCCCCAGAGAAGACTCAGAGCAGCAGGAAGAAGAGGAGGAAATGGCAGCTTCTCAGGTAAATGTCCTGTCCGGGTCTGGGGCTCTGCTGCTTTTCCTCCTGAAATGCCTGGGCTGAGAACTTGAAACCCTTTAGTTCTCTGATTCTAAGTTTTCTCCCTGGGTGGTTTGTTATTATCTACCTCTTAGTTTTTTCATTTTTTTCTTAGTATAGTGAAGAGCAGCTCTTTAGACTAACTTCTCCATTAAATCCCAGAGCCTGTTATCCACTTTCTGTATCCCGGCTTTCTCTAGAGCCTAATGAATTCTCAACATGAATTAGTGACTTTCAGTTCTTCACTATATGCCCTTAGGGCGAGATCAACATGGGAGGCACTGCTACCAGAGACTCCCATTGGGATGTGGTCTGGTGTTAGGATCATAGTGAAGTAGGGGAAATGCCGAAATGAGTTTACATCTGGATGCAGCTTCAGCTCATTAGAGCAGGAGTTACAGATTGTTCTTATAAATAGAGTGAACTCAGTGGTCCACAGTTCTTCAGAGAAGTTTAAGAAATAAAACCGTTGCAGAGACTGCTCTATATTGATAAGTGAGACTAACTACATAGATGTAGTATTAGGCTACAGATCAGGGAAGCCATACATGAAGTGAAATTTGCATAAAACACCTTTTAAAAATATTTATTTTTTTGGCTGCATCGGGTCTTCCTTGTGGCAGGTAGGATCTTCAGTCATCCTTGTAGTTTTCAAATTCCTTGGTTGTGACATATAAACTCTTAGCTACAGCATGTGGGATCTGGTTTCCTGATGAGGGAAAGAACCAGAGCTCCATGCACTGGGAGCTCAGGGTCTTAGTCACTTGATCATCACGAAGTCCCCAAACTAACATTTTCTAATGATAGATTCAGATCATAGTTTCCATAATAGTGACAAAATACCCATGCAGTGATAATGCATTCTTCCATGTACTTCTTGCCCCATGACTCATTTTCACTGGTTTAGGTGTTTTTGTGAGATTCCCATTCTATGAGTTTGCTTTTTGCATTTGACTTGAACAAGTTTCTTGGAAAGAAAAAGTGAGGGATGTACCTAAACTGTCACAATTAATGGAGTAATTTCATGTCTTCTTTGTTTCTTTCTGCTTTGGAAAATGAACACTCAGGTGTGTTTAGCAGAGGTGCTGGGTTTGGGGAGTGGGGGTTTTCATCCGAAACCCAGGTCTGATCTTTTCCAGTACACTCCATGCTCACATCACAGAGTGTCATCACAGTTTTGTATTTTCCAAAATGTTTACAAGAATCTAATTAGTCCTCATCTATGCTCATCTGTATCAAAATTTAAAATACAGCTCATTTTAAATAAAGAATATCATCCTCAAACATTATGTACATTTTGAATCCATTCAAAATTACCTGAGTTTAATGACATGAAACTTATTCTCTCTTACCCTTAATGAGCATACAGCCCTATTGGAGTGTGGGTCAGTCCTCAGTGAGATAAACTGAGTAGGCTCTGGGAGTTGGTGTTGGACAGGGAGGCCTGGCGTGCTGTGGTCCATGGTGTCGTGAAGAGTCGGACCTGACTGAGCGACTGAACTGAACTGGAATGTATGCTTGAAAATATAAACAAGACTTGATCAATTATTTCTTCTTCTTCTTTTTCTGGTTAGTTTTTTTCATAGAACTTCTGTGGACGGGAATGTCTACCCACTCCAGCATTCCTGTTTGGGAATTTCTTGGACAGAGGAACCTGGCAAGTTAAGACTTCATGGCTCACAAAAAATTGGAAAGGCCTGTGTGACTAAAACTTTTCCTGGCTTTAGTGTTCTTTACAGTTACAGGAATTTCTATCACCTTTTCTTAGCATTGTCTCTGTGAATCTGTCTGTGTTTTCTTAGTTAAAATCTGAAGTACCTAAGCTGAAGTAAAGTTTAAGCTCTGCCATTTAATGGCTGTTTGTTAATATTTGCCAAAAGGTATAAGAACAACATTACTGATATTCATTATTTCTAACTAACCTAATCTCTGAGGTGTGGAGGGAACCAAGCTTCCCCCACTCCTGAACATCCTCAAGGATTCCCTTCTGAGTACTCCTGTTTCTCACGGGTGGAAAGGACCAAACTTCCCCCACTCCTGCTAATTCAAAGGATGCCTACCACTTGGGAAGGCTTCCAGACTATCCTATTAGGCCCATTAAAATCTGTAAAACAGTTACAGTTGCAACTTAAGTATGAATTCTTACGTTACTATTCTATTTCATTGAGCTTCAAAACCGTCATTCATCGAGCAGAATTTTCAACATTACTAACTCAAATAACCTTGCTAAAAATGTGGCACTTTGGCCCCACTTCAGAACTCTTGGCTCAGAATACACTTAATTTTTTTTTTTTTTTCTGTTTCTTTGATAAACAATTTAGCCTATTTCACAGGAGTAGAACACTGAAAAGTAAATCTGCTAATGTTGCTCTGATGATTTTATAATTTCTCTTTCAGATGAGAATACTTTCTCTAATGACTTGTGGATCATAAATCATCCTCTTTTCTTCATATTAGAAATTGGGTAGAAAGGATTATTGTGTAAAAATATATTTTGTAATACCAGCCAAGCCACTACTTCACGACTAGGTCTCTGAACTTGCTGTTTTCGCCTTGGGTCACATAAGGAAGTCTTCCCACGGCCACATGCCCTCTGTGCTTTGTATTTCAGGGACGGCTGACATTCCGGGATGTGGCCATAGACTTCACTCAAGAGGAGTGGGAATGCCTGGACCTCGGTCAGCGGGAGTTGTACAAGGACGTTATGTTAGAGACCTACGGGAACCTGGCCTCCTTGGGTGAGGATAACTGCCTTCCAGAATCACTCACCTACACACTAGGTTTTGGTTCCTTCACTTGAAGAATGTCTTCTGAAATTTTCTGCTTCCCACAGTAGTTCCAGATCTCTGCTTTCTAGGGGGAAATCAGTATCTGTGAGTTTAGAAAGAAGGGCTTCATGATTCGTTATGCTGGTGATGGTTTTCTTCCTTGATGTACTCCGCCTCCTTCATTCTAGGTTACTGGTATAAGTGTAAGTTCTGTGGTATTAAATAGTTGCACACTCTCTTAATTTCACATTGACACCATTTACTTTTGCCTTAGTACTACTTGACCAGAATATCAGGATCTGACTGTTAGGTGTTTGTTAGAATTGTATAGCGACTTTGAATAAAGTATTTCTGGATATCGTTTTCTAGAGCAAAATGCGTTCTCGTCTCACCTGAATACATTTTGGATTTGATACTGAAGAATCTCTAACAACACAAATTTTCCTTTCTCTGATCAACAGGGCTTGTCTCTAAGCTGGAGCTGGTCGCCTTTCTGGAGCAACTGAAGGACCCCACGAATATAAGGAGAATGGAGACAACAGCCATTTACCCAGGTAGGTATGAATGGATGGAGATGATGACACAGGTGAGTGGTCCAAGGAGCAGCGAGGAACTCATCCTTCATCACATGGCTTTGGAAGATTTGCTTCAATGGAAATGGTTTGAAAACCTGGGTTTGTGTATGCTACTGTCATAGAAATGTATCACCCGACCCATTCTGTCTCTTAAAGCATTCATGAATTTATCTCCAGTGATTAGTTTTCTCCACCACAGTGTGAACTAAAAGTCTCCTCCTGGCTTGTGACAAATTGTATTCACTCATTGCTCTTCCATTACTTGGGGGCCCTAGGAAAACTCTGCCAATTTCTGAGTAAATATGTGACACTCCTTTTCAACTTTCCTTCTACCTCTAGACAGAAATGTGTGTGTGTGAGTGGAGTGGTAGACAAACTACCAAACTTCTAGGAATACTGGGGATGGGTTTTTGTCCTCTGGTTTATAATTTCCTATCCACAGGGAATGACACATAGGACCTTCTATACAAATTTCAAATTCAAGTAATTTTTCCCTGCAGAAAACAAAACCTCATAAAAATGAAAGAATGCACATCTCAGGTTGACTTCAAAGTTTCTCTTTCACTTATATGATCTCATATTTAATATCTTAAGTGTATTTGCCCTAATTCTAACTTGCTAAAATAATTTTTTATATTCTATTACCTGATAGAATTTTAAGAGAAATTGTCATAAACTCTTGGCACATGTTCCACTATATTATTAGTAGTTGATTCAAACTATGACAATTTTAGGTTATATAAAGAAATCTTTTTTAAATGTTCTAATTGGAATATAGCTATTTTCCAATTTTGTCCTCCTATAGAGAAAAGAGTATCAATTATACGTATCAGTCACTTCAGTTCAGTTTCTTATTCGAGTCTGACTCTGCAATCCATGGTCTGCAGCAAGCCAGGCTTCCCTGTCCATCATCAACTCCCAGAGCCTGCTCAAACTGTTGGTCATCGAGTTAGTGGTGCCATCTGACCATCTCATCCTCTGTCATCCCCTTCTCTTATCTTCAGTCTTTCCCAGCATCAGGATCTTTTTCAGTGAGTCAGTGTTTTGCATTAGGTGGCCAGAGCATCAGAGCTTCAGCATTAGTCCTTCCAATGAATATTCAGAACCTATTTCCTTTAGGATGGAGTGATGTGTTCTTCTTGCAGTCCAAGAGACTCTCAAGAGTCTTCTCCAACACCACAGTTCAAAAGCATTAATTCTTTGGCACTCAGCTTTCCTCATGGTCCAACTCTCACATCCATACATGACTACTGGAAAAACCATAGCTTTGACTAGATGAACCTCTGTCAGTAACGTAATGTTTCTGCTTTTTAATATGCTGCCTGCTTTGGTCATAGCTTTTCTTCCAAGGAGCTAGCGTCTTTTACTTTCATAGCTGTAGTCACCATCTGCAGTGATTTTGGAACCCAGAAAATAAAGTCAGTGCTTTCACTGTTTCTCCTGCCGATTGCCATGAAACGATCTGACTGGTGCCATGATCTTCATTTTGTGAAGGCTGAGTTTTTCAGCGTTTTCACCCTCTTCTTTCAGTTTCATCAAGAGACTCCTCAGTTCCTCTTTGCTTTCTGCTATAAGGGTGGTGTCATCTGTACATCTGAGATTATGAATATTTCTCCCTGAAATCTTGATTCCAATTAGTGCTTCGTCCAACCTGATATGTTGCATGTGTACTGTGCATATAAGTTGAGTAAGCAGGGTGACAATGTACAGCCTTGACGTACTCCTTTCCCAATTTGGAATCAGTCCATTGTCACATATCCAGTTCTCACTGTTGCTTCTTGACATGCATACAGATGTCTCAGGAGGCAGGTACGGTAGTCTGGTGTTCCCATCTCTTGAAGAATTTTCCACAGTTTCTTGTGATCCTCACAATCAAAGACTGTGGGGTAGCCAATAAAGATGTAGTTGTTTTCCCAGGACTCTCTTGCTTTTTATATGGTCCAAGGGATGTTGACAATTTGATCTCTGGTTCCTCTGCCGTTTCTGAATCCAGCTTGAACATCTGGAAGCTCTGGGGTCATGTACTGTTGCAGCCTTGCCAGGAAAATGTTTGAGCCTTTATTACTGTTTGAAACGAGGGAAGTTGTGTAGCAGTTTGAGCCTTCCTTGGCGTTGTCTTTCTTTGTGATTGGCATGTGAACTGACCTTTCCCAGCCCTGTGTCCACTGCTGAGTGGTCAACATTTGCTGGCTTATCTAGTGCAGAACTTTAGCATTATCATCTTTTAGGACTTGAAATAGGTCAGCTGGAGTTCCATCACTTCCACTAGTTTTGTTGGTCTTCATGCCTTCTAAGTCCTACTTGACTGTGGATGCCAGGATGTCTGTTACTAGGTGAGTGATCACACCATCGTGGTTATCTTGGTCATTAGATCTTTTTTGTATAGTTCTTCCATGTATTCTTGCCAACTTCTCTTAATATCTTCTGCTGCTTTTAGGTCCATCCCTTTTCTGTCCTTTATTGTTCCCATCTTTGTTTGAAATATTCCTGGTACCTCTAATTTTCTTAAAGAGATCTCTAGTTTTTCCCGTTCTATTGATTTCCTTCCCATTTAGGTCTCCACAGAGCAATGAGTGGAGTTCCCTCTTTCAGTCATGGTTTTAAAGTATCTCTTATTTAATTTCTTGAAACTAGTACTTTATTGAGTTTATCTTATTTGTATTCAGCTTCGTTGACAATGTTTTATGTGTCCTCAGTTTCTGATTAGTTCTCTGTCACTATCATTTATGATTTTTAGATTGAAACATCTAATAGACAATTCTCAGAAACTTGTATAGCAAGAAGTGGATTTAAGAATTACTAGGCACCTAGGATTTGTGAAAGTGTTTGCTGTCTGCACTGAAGAGGATAAAAGAAGGAAGTAATCACTAGATTGCCTGTCACCCCTGAATTCAGTGGTGATTGGAGGCTTTTATCTTGTTTCTTCCCCTATAACCTATGTCTTTGCCATAACATTTTGTTCAGCTTCAGTTTGTGGTCTCTCTTTTGAAGGCTACAGGAACCTAGTTAGTTCTCCTTCTGGTCTCTGCACCTTGGTGGATGAAGTTGGTCCCAAGGTTTGTGCCCTTATCCTCTTGATCTGGGCTTTGATTGCTGTTAACCGTGACCAGGGCCTGCTGTGGATATTCAGGGCTGCTTCCCCATTGTTCTGTGGTTGTTACTGCCCTCTCTCTGGTGATGCCTACCCCCTGTGTGGTGGAATAGAGCCCCCAGACCTGAATCTTAGCTGCGATTCTGATCTGTGGTGCGAGGCAGGTGGGACAGGAGCACCGCACATGGAGAAAAGTCGCTGAGTATTACTCCTCTGGGGATGTTCACTCAGGATGTGCTCTGGTTCCTCCTCCCATGCATTCTGCCGGCTCTCATGTGATGTAGTGTAGGCACTGCTCTTGGCCCCACCTTAACCATGGGCAGAATGGCACATCACCCTGGGATCTCACAGATGTTGTTTTCACAAGGTCACCAGCATAGATTCAGTGAAGTCAAGTCGTGGGATTGCAATCAGTGTGGAGCTGGGCCTGCTGTGGTGCTCGGGAGCAGCTCAGGCTCTGTCCTGGCCCAGCCCCCTTGTGTGGGAGCCCACAGAGTCTACAGCAGCTAAAGCTGCCCCTGCCTTGACTGAGAGAGCGCTGGTAGGTGATTCAGATGCTCTGTAGGGGCTGAGGTTACATAGCCGGTCGTGGGTGTGAGACCGTGGCTTCTGTTGCTGCAGGGAGAGGTGTCAGCTTTTCTTCTTCATCCCTGGGGCTGAGCTGTGCTTTCAGCTCCATCTGAGCGTGTGGACAACTCACAGGTGTCTTCTTCTCAGTGCCCCAAAGCGCAGGAGTCTGCTGATTGTGGAAGATGTAGATGGGGGAGGCCGTGCCTGGGGGCTCAAAAGTCCTACATGGTTGGAATTCTTCATAGTTCTGGGCGAGCAGGTCCAGCAGAAGGTACAAGGGATGCAATGGGCTTCTTCTTTGGGCATCAGTCACTAATGCCCCTCTGCTCTCAGGTGGTTCAGGCTTCCACCACAAGCATCCCCTTTGCAGAGCTCTTCCCACAGCCCCATCCCTTCAGGATGTTTCCTCACAGCCAACCTCAATCCTCTGCCTTGATCTGCACTCCAAACCCCACATTTCAGCACCCAGCCCTTGTCTGCAGTGGTGGACATGCCTCTTAGGCTGGGTGGGCAGGGCAGGGTCAGGACCCCGTGTGCAGGTCTCACCGTGTCCTGCTGCCACACGCTGGTTGCCATGTTCTCTCCACAGAGAGTGAGGCTCTCCTGTCCAGACTGAGTGCCCGATGAGGGGCTTCCCTGAATGTGGAGACGGCTCCTCACTTTCATGTCCCCCCAGGTTGCAGGCCCCATCCCACTTCCTCTCCTCTTCCTTTTCCTTCTTCTTTCTATTGTCCTACCTGGCTCAGCAGGAATCGTTCTTATTTCTTTAGATTTCAAGTGGTCCCTGCTAGTGTTCAGCTGGGCTCTGTGAGAATTGTTTCATTTCTGATTCGTTTGTAGAGACAGAGATGGTCTCCACATCTGCCTAATCCTCTGGCATCTTGATGCTTCCATCTCTATTTTTATCTCTATTTTAGTTTTAAACTAGCTATGGTCATTAATTTTCTCTAAATGTTTAAAGATATTCACTGAGAATGTCAGGGGAAATTACTTGTTGTTTGATATCTTTCAGCCTTGTCTCCACAAGACACCCAGGATTTGATGCCGAAGAATCCAGCATTAGAAGATGTGTCCCCAAAAGCACGCCTAGGAATATATCAAATGTTTCACCACATAAACTTAAATTTAAGGAACGACTGGGAATGTACATGGGTATATGAAAGACAGAGAGGATCTTTATATGGACTTAAAGAAATGGAGACAGTTACACAGATTGCTAACATTATTGGAAAAAGAATTGAGCGACCTGAGTCAAGTTGGGAAAAACACCCACTTCAGTCTTCAACATTTGCCAAGATGTGTAAGTGTTTAAGAAAAGATTTCCATCCTTTTTTCAAACATACATGTTCTCTAAAAGGAAACGTGGAAAATCTGGGAGGTAATCTAGTCTCTATTGCAAATATTCATTCAAACAGTTCTGAACATAGGCTTCGACTAAACATACATTCAAGCATGTCTGAACACCTACAATTTAACAGTGAGTGGGAAAACTCACAATCTAATCAATCTGAGGGGTCCATGAGCAGGGGCTCATTTTTCTTCCCCCAACAGATATTTTCTCTCCATTCCAAGATGTATAATGTTGATGATACTGAAAGAGATGCAATCCAACCATCATTGTTCAATATATATTGTGGTATGTTAAGTACACAACAACTTTCCTTGTTCAATGAAATGAGTCAGACCTTTAGTAAGAGCTCCAGCTCCAATAATTCCAAGAGTATTTTTGGTGGACTGAGAAGGTATTCAGGAAATGAAATTGGATATATGGTTGTAGGGGACTCCAGTCTTAAGAAACATCAGGGACCCGAATCGTCAAACAAGGACTCTAAAAGTAATACATGTAGCAATACCTTTGATCAAATGTCAGGTTTTTCTCTCATTAAGAGTACTTGTACTGAAGGGAGGACTTGTACTGAATATGGTATGGTTTCTAATCAGTCTTCAGAACTTATTCAACCACAGACTGTTCAGAATTCACAGAAAGAAAATAAGTGTAAGATATGTGGGAAACTGTTTAGTAAATCATGCCATCTAAGTAGACATAAGAAAATTCATACAGGAAGGAAACCTTTCCAATGTACAGAATGTAGCAAAGTGTTTAAGCATCGCTCATTTCTTACTCAGCATCAGCGAATTCACACTGGAGAGAAACCTTATAAGTGTGCGGAATGGGGCAAAGCCTTTACTTACAACTCCCATCTTATTGAACACAAGCGAAATCATACTGGAGAGAAGCCTTATAAATGTAAAGAATGTGACAAAGCCTTTAGTCGTCCCTCACTTCTTACTGGACATGAGCGAATTCATTCTGGAGAGAGACCTTATAAATGTAAAGAATGTAACAAAACATTTACTAAGTGCTCAAATCTTACTCGACATCAGCGAATTCATTCTGGGGAGAGACCTTATAAATGTCAAGAATGTAACAAAGCCTTTAGTCATCCCTCACTTCTTACTGGACATGAGCGAATTCATTCTGGGGAGAGACCTTATAAATGTAGAGAATGTAGCAAAGCCTTTATTCAGTGTTCAGATCTTACCCGACATCAGGGAATTCATACTGGAGAGAAGTCTTATAAATGTAAAGAATGTAAAAAAGCCTTTCATCATTGCTCAGGTCTTACTCGACATCAGCGAATTCATTCTGGGGAGAGACCTTATGAATGTAAAGAATGTAGCAAAGCCTTTATTCAGTGCTGGCAACTTACTGAACATCAGCGAATTCATTCTGGGGAGAAACCTTACAAATGTCAAGAATGTAACAAAGCCTTTATTCGATACTCGCATCTTACTCGACATCAGCGAATTCATACTGAAGAGAAGTCTTATAAATGTAAAGAATGTGACAAAGCCTTTCATCATTGCTCAGGTCTTACTCGACATCAGCGAATTCATTCTGGGGAGAGACCTTATAAATGTCAAGAATGTAACAAAGCCTTTCGTCGTCCCTCACTTCTTACTGGACATGAGCGAATTCATTCTGGGGAGAGACCTTATAAATGTCAAGAATGTAGCAAAGCATTTATTCATTGTTCAGATTTTACCCGACATCAGGGAATTCATACTGGAGGAAAGTCTTATAAATGTAAAGAATGTAACAAAGCCTTTCATCATTGCTCAGGTCTTACTCGACATCAGCGAAGTCATTCTGGGGAGAGACCTTATAAATGTAAAGAATGTAGCAAAGCCTTTATTCAGTGCTGGCAACTTACTGAACATCAGCGAATTCATTCTGGGGAGAGACCTTATAAATGTCAAGAATGTAACAAAGCCTTTATTCGATACTCGCATCTTACTCGACATCAGCAAATTCATACTGGAGAGAAGTCTTATAAATGTAAAGAATGTGACAAAGCCTTTTATCATTGCTCAAATCTTACTCGACATCAGCGAATTCATTCTGGGGAGAGACCTTATAAATGTCAAGAATGTGACAAAGCCTTTATTCGATACTCGCATCTTACTCGACATCAGCAAATTCATACTGGAGAGAAGTCTTATAAATACTAAGAATGTAACAAAACCTTTATTGAATGCTCACATCTTACCTGACATTAGGAAATTCATACTGCAGAGAGACCTTATAAATGTAAAGAATGTGACAAAGAATTTATTCAGTGCTTGCAACTTACTCAACATGAGCGAATTCATACTGGAGAGAAGCCTTATAAATGTAAAGAATGTGACAAAGGCTTTACTACGAATCCGGCCCTTACTCAACATCACCAAATTCATCCTGGGGATAGATGTTATAAATGTACAGAATGTGGCAAGGCTTTCTTTACGGGTTCTAATCTTACTAAACATCGGCGAATCCATACTAGGGAGAGACCGTATAAATGTACAGAATGTGGCAAAACCTTTAATCGGAATTCAATTCTTACTACATATTTGTGAGTTCATACTGGAGAGAAACCTTATAAATGTACAGAATTTGGCAAACCCTTTAGTCATGGTGGTAATCTCACTAAACATCTGAGAACACACACTGGAAAGAAACCCTAGTAATGGAACAAGTGATGGAAGAGGTTTGCCCTGAACATGCATCAGAAAACACAAGAGTTTATATAAGAAACCTATGGAAGTGATGTAACAAATATGTAGAAAGGTTGTTAATCAAAAGTTAAGTCAAAGTAAATATCAGAGGAGCCAAGATGGCGGAGGAGTAGGACGGGGAGACCACTTTCTCTCCTAGAAATTCATCAAAAGAATAACTGAACACAGAGCAAACTTCACAAAACAACTTCCGATCGCTAGCTGAGGTCACCAGGCGCCCAGAAAAGCAGCCCATTGTCTTCGAAAGGAGGTAGGACAAAATATAAAAGATAAAAAGTGAGACAAAAGAGCTAAGGACGGAGATCCGTCCCGGGAAGGGACTTAATAGAGGACGTTTCCAGACACCGGGAAACCCTCGACCTGGCGGGCCTGGGGGAAGTGTTTGAATCTCGGAGTTTGAATCTGGCTGGGAGGGATAGACTAAATAAAACCCACAGATTACGAGCCTAAAAGCAACTCCCAGCAGAAAAGTACCCCAGACGCCCGCATCCGCAACCAGCAAGTGGGGGCGGAACGGAGAGGAGCGGGCGGCATTGCTTGGGGTAGGGTCTGGGGCCTGAGTGCCCTGAGGACAATCGGAGGGAGCTTTTGTGGGTGCCCAGCCTGAACTGTGGGAGAGCGAAAGAGAGAGAGAAAATTAACCGGCCCGAACACACTGCCGGCAGCTCGCAGAACAAAGGGACCGAGAAAGTCCTGAGAAGAGCTCGCAGGCTGCGGACCGGCCCAGCCCCGCCAGAGGCAGGAGGCAGGGGGGAGGGGAAGGGGGCAGGCTCGGCCCCAAAGACCGCATCCCCTACCGCACTGCAAACGGGCCTCCGCCTTCTAATCAAAGACCTCCGGGGATTCTGGATGGTCGACATCTGCCGGGAGGGTCGCGACTAGACACAGTACAAGCACCCGGCCAGTGCGGGCGGGATTGGGGCTGGGGACGCGGAGGGCAGAGGGCGCACGCACCCGACTGGCGCAGCGGAAACTGAGGCTGGGATAGCGCAGGACGGAGGGCGCGCCGCACACGGGGAGAGAGCGCCCGACAAGCGCCTGGCTGCCTGAGCCACTCGGGCGGCGTGGGGACAAACCGCAGGCGCAGCTTTGTGTACCGCGCTTTTGTGAATCACCCGAGGGCTGGAACCGCCTGGAGCCTGAGCAGCCCAGACGGAGAAAATAGCGCCAGCCCCTCCCTGCAGCGCCAGCCCCACCCCGGAGCGCGACGGAACTAGCTACCTGAATAAGAATCCACCTCCGCCCCCTGGGTCAGGGCGGAAATTAGGCCCTGAAGAGACCGGCAACAGAAGCCAAATAAACAAAGGGAACCGCTTCAGAAGGGACCGGTGCAACAGATTAAAATCCCTGAAGAAAACACGGACTTCACCGGAAGGACCTATAGATATCGAGAAGTATAAGCTGGAACGAGGAGATATCTGAAACTGAGCCGAACCCACACTGACCGAAACAGCTCCAGAGAAATTCCTAGATATATTTTTTTCTTTTTTCTTTTTCTTTTTTTTTTTTTTAAGTAAGAAAAAAAAAAAATTTTTTTTTTCTTTTTTCTCTTTTATTTTCCTTTAAAATTCCCTATTACTCCCCCATTACTCCTTAACTTTCATTTTCATAAGATTTTTACGATTTTTTTAATTAGGTAAAACAATTTTTTTCTCTTTTTTTTTTTCTTCTTTTTCTTCTTTTTTTTTTCCTTTTCTTTTTTCTTCCTCTCTTCTATTTTCTATTTTTCTTTTTCTCATTTCTTTTAAAGTCATCTAGTACTCCTCTTACTACTCCTTAATTTTCATTTTCAATACACTATAACCTTACAGGGGGAAAAAAAAAAAAAAAAAAAGAAGAAGAAGAGAAGCCCTATTTTTAAACCAAACTTCATTTATATTCCTAAAATTTTTTTTTGTTTTATGTTTTGGTTTTTGTTTTTAATATAGTATTTTTAAGAGTCTAACCTCTACTCTAGATTTTTAATTTTTGTTTTTCAGTATATGATATAAATTGTGAACATTTAAGAATCCAATATTCAGCTCCCGTTTTTATTCAGGAGTGTGCTGATTATTCTCTCCCAATCTTGACTCTCTGTTTTCTACCTCAGAACACCTCTATTTCCTCCTTTCCCCTTCTCTTCCCAATCCAATTCTGTGAATCTTTGTGGGTGTCTGGGCTACGGAGAACACTCTGCGATCAGACAACTTCGTAGATCTGTCTCTCTCCTCTTGAGTCCCCCTTTTTCTCCTCCTGCTCATCTCTATCTCCCTCCTCCCTCTCCCCTTCCTCATGTAACTCTGTGAACCTCTCTGGGTGTCCCTAACGGAGGAGAAACTTTTCACCATTAACCTAGAAGTTTTATTATCAGTGCTGTATGGTTGGAGAAGTCCTGAGACTACAGGAAGAATAAAACTGAAATCCAGAGGCAGGAGACTTAAGCCCAAAACCTGAGAACACCAGAAAACTCCTGACTACATGGATCTTTAAGTAATAAGTGACCGTACAAAAGCCTCCATACCTACACTGAAACCAACCACCACCAAAGAGCCAATAAGTTTTAGAGCAAGACATACCACGCAAATTTCTCCAGCAACGCAGGAACATAGCCCTGAACGTCAACATATAGACTGCCCAAGGTCACACCTAACACATAGACCCATCTCAAAACTCATTACTGGGCACTCCATTGCTCTCCAAAGAGAAGAAATCAAGATTCACGCACCAGAACACTGACGCAAGCTTCGCTAATCAGGAAACCTTGACAAGCCAATCATCTAACCCCACCCACTGGGTAAAACCTCCACAATAAAAAGGAACCACAGAACTCCAGAATACAGAAAGCCCACTCCAGACACAGCAATCTAAACAAGATGAAAAGGCAAAGAAACACCCAACAGGTAAAGGAACATGAAAAAAGTCCACCAAGTCAAACAAAAGAGGAGGAGATAGGGAATCTACCTGAAAAAGAATTTAGAATAATGATAATAAAAATGATCCAAAATCTTGAAAGCAAAATGGAGGTACAGATAAATAGCCTGGAGACAAAGATTGAAAAGATGCAAGAAATGTTTAATAAAGACCTAGAAGAAATAAAAAAGAGTCAATTAAAAATGAATAATGCAATGAACGAGATCAAAAACACTCTGGAGGGAACCAAGAGTAGAATAACGGAGACAGAAGATAGGATAAGTGAGGTAGAAGATAGAATGGTGGAAATAAATGAAGCAGAGAGGAAAAAAGAAAAAAGAATCAAAAGAAATGAGGACAACCTCAGGGACCTCTGGGACAATGTGAAACGCCCCAATATTCGAATCATAGGAGTCCCAGAAGAAGAAGACAAAAAGAAAGGCCATGAGAAAATACTCGAGGAGATAATAGCTGAAAACTTCCCTAAAATGGGGAAGGAAATAGCCACCCAAGTCCAAGAAACCCAGAGAGTCCCAAACAGGATAAACCCAAGGCGAAACACCCCAAGACACATATTAACCAAATTAACAAAGATCAAACACAAAGAACAAATACTAAAAGCAGCGAGGGAGAAGCAACAAATAACACACAAAGGGATTCCCATAAGGATAACAGCTGATCTATCAATAGAAACCCTCCAGGCCAGAAGGGAATGGCAGGACATACTGAAAGTAATGAAAAAGAATAACCTACAACCTAGATTACTGTACCCAGCAAGGATCTCATTCAGATATGAAGGAGAATTCAAAAGCTTTACAGACAAGCAAAAGCTGAGAGAATTCAGCACCACCAAACCAGCTCTTCAACAAATGCTAAAGGATCTTCTCTAGACAGGAAACACAGAAATGTTGTATAAACGTGAACCCCAAACAACAAAGTAAATGGCAATGGGACCATACTTATCAATAATTACCTTAAATGTAAATGGGTTGAATGCCCCAACCAAAAGACAAAGATTGGCTGAATGGATACAAAAACAAGACCCCTATATATGCTGTCTACAAGAGACCCACCTCAAAACCAGAGACACATACAGACTAAAAGTGAAGGGCTGGAAAAAAATATTTCATGCAAACGGAGACCAAAAGAAAGCAGGAGTCGCAATACTCATATCAGATAAAATAGACTTTCAAATAAAGGAGGTGAAAAGAGACAAAGAAGGACACTACATAATGATCAAAGGATCAATCCAAGAAGAAGATATAACAATTATAAATATATATGCACCCAACATAGGAGCACCGCAATATGTACGGCAAACGCTAACAAGTATGAAAGAGGAAATTAATAGTAACACAATAATAGTGGGAGACTTTAATACCCCACTCACAACTATGGATAGATCAACTAAACAGAAAATCAATAAGGAAACACAAACCTTAAATGATACAATGGACCAGCTAGACCTAGTTGATATCTATAGGACATTTCACCCCAAAACAATCAACTTCACCTTTTTCTCAAGCGCACACGGAACCTTCTCCAGAATAGATCACATCCTGGGCCATAAATCTGGTCTTGGAAAATTCAAAAAAATTGAAATCATTCCAGTCATCTTTTCTGACCACAGTGCAGTAAGATTAGATCTCAATTACAGGAAAAAAATTGTTAAAAATTCCAACATATGGAGGCTAAATAACACGCTTCTGAATAACCAACAAATCATAGAAGAAATCAAAAAAGAAATCAAAATATGTATAGAAATGAATGAAAATGAAAGCACAACAACCCAAAACCTATGGGACACTGTAAAAGCAGTGCTAAGGGGAAGGTTCATAGCATTACAGGCTTACATCAAGAAACAAGAAAAAAGCCAAATAAATAACCTAACTCTACACCTAAAGCAATTAGAGAAGGAAGAAATGAAGAACCCCAGGGTTAGCAGAAGGAAAGAAATCTTAAAAATTAGGGCAGAAATAAATGCAAAAGAAACTAAAGAGACCATAGCAAAAATCAACAAAGCTAAAAGCTGGTTTTTTGAAAAAATAAACAAAATTGACAAACCATTAGCAAGACTCATTAAGAAACAAAGAGAGAAGAACCAAATTAACAAAATAAGAAATGAAAAGGGTGAGATCACAACAGACAACACTGAAATCCAAAGGATCATAAGAGACTACTACCAGCAGCTCTATGCCAATAAAATGGACAACTTGGATGAAATGGACAAATTCTTAGAAAAGTATAACTTTCCAAAACTGAACCAGGAAGAAATAGAAGATCTTAACAGAACCATCACAAGCAAGGAAATCGAAACTGTAATCAAAAATCTTCCAGCAAACAAAAGCCCAGGACCAGATGGCTTCACAGCTGAATTCTACCAAAAATTTAGAGAAGAGCTAACACCTATCTTACTCAAACTCTTCCAGAAAATTGCAGATGAAGGTAAACTTCCAAACTCATTCTATGAGGCCACCATCACCCTAATTCCAAAACCAGACAAAGATGCCACAAAAAAAGAAAACTACAGGCCAATATCACTGATGAACATAGATGCAAAAATCCTTAACAAAATTCTAGCAAACAGAATCCAACAACATATTAAAAAAATCATACACCATGACCAAGTGGGCTTTATCCCAGGAATGCAAGGATTCTTTAATATCTGCAAATCGATCAACGTAATACACCACATTAACAAATTGGAAGATAAAAACCATATGATTATCTCAATAGATGCAGAGAAAGCCTTTGACAAAATTCAACACTCATTTATGATTAAAACTCTCCAGAAAGCAGGAATAGAAGGAACATACCTCAACATAATAAAAGCTATATATGACAAACCCACAGCAAGCATCACCCTCAATGGTGAAAAATTGAAAGCATTTCCTCTGAAATCAGGAACAAGACAAGGATGCCCACTCTCACCACTACTATTCAACATAGTGTTGGAAGTTTTGGCCACAGCAATCAGAGCAGAAAAAGACGTAAAAGGAATCCAGATAGGAAAAGAAGAAGTGAAACTCTCGCTGTTTGCAGATGACATGATCCTCTACATAGAAAACCCTAAAGACTCTTCCAGAAAATTACTAGAGCTAATCAATGAATATAGTAAAGTTGCAGGATATAAAATTAACACACAGAAATCCCTTGCATTCCTATATACTAACAATGAAAAAACAGAAAGGGAAATTAAGGAAACAATACCATTCACCATTGCAACAAAAAGAATAAAATACTTAGGAGTATATCTACCTAAAGAAACAAAAGACCTATACACAGAAAACTATAAAACATTGATGAAAGAAATCAAAGAGGACACAAACAGATGGAGAAACATACCGTGTTCATGGATTGGAAGAATCAATATTGTCAAAATGGCTATTCTACCCAAAGCAATCTATAGATTCAATGCAATCCCTATCAAGCTACCAACGGTATTTTTCACAGAACTAGAACAAATAATTTCACAATTTGTATGGAAATACAAAAAACCTCGAATAACCAAAGTAATCTTGAGAAAGAAGAATGGAACTGGAGGAATCAACCTGCCTGACCTCAGACTCTACTACAAAGCCACAGTCATCAAGACAGTATGGTACTGGCACAAAGACAGAAATATAGATCAATGGAACAGAATAGAAAGCCCAGAGATAAATCCACGAACCTATGGACACCTTATCTTTGACAAAGGAGGCAAGGATATACAATGGAAAAAAGACAATCTCTTTAACAAGTGGTGCTGGGAAAACTGGTCAGCCACTTGTAAAAGAATGAAACTAGAACACTTTCTAACACCATACACAAAAATAAACTCAAAATGGATTAAAGATCTAAACGTAAGACCAGAAACTATAAAACTCCTAGAGGAGAACATAGGCAAAACACTCTCTGACATAAATCACAGCAAGATCTTCTATGACCCACCTCCCAGAATATTGGAAATAAAAGCAAAAATAAACAAATGGGACCTAATGAAACTTAAAAGCTTTTGCACAACAAAGGAAACTATAAGTAAGGTGAAAAGACAGCCCTCAGATTGGGAGAAAATAATAGCAAATGAGGAAACAGACAAAGGATTAATCTCAAAAATATACAAGCAACTCCTGAAGCTCAATTCCAGAAAAATAAATGACCCAATCAAAAAATGGGCCAAAGAACTAAACAGACATTTCTCCAAAGAAGACATACAGATGGCTAACAAACACATGAAAAGATGCTCCACATCACTCATCATCAGAGAAATGCAAATCAAAACCACAATGAGGTACCATTACACGCCAGTCAGGATGGCTGCTATCCAAAAGTCTACAAGCAATAAATGCTGGAGAGGGTGTGGAGAAAAGGGAACCCTCTTACACTGTTGGTGGGAATGCAAACTAGTACAGCCACTATGGAAAACAGTGTGGAGATTTCTTAAAAAACTGGAAATAGAACTGCCATATGACCCAGCAATACCACTTCTGGGCATACACACTGAGGAATCTAGATCTGAAAGAGACACGTGCACCCCAATGTTCATCGCAGCACTGTTTATAATAGCCAGGACATGGAAACAACCTAGATGCCCATCAGCAGATGAATGGATAAGGAAGCTATGGTACATATACACCATGGAATATTACTCAGCCGTTAAAAAGAATTCATTTGAATCAGTTCTAATGAGATGGATGAAACTGGAGCCCATTATACAGAGTGAGGTGAGCCAGAAAGATAAAGAACATTACAGTATACTAACACATATATACGGAATTTAGAAAGATGGTAACAATGGCCCTATATGCAGGGCAGAAGAAGAGACGCAGAAGTACAGAACAGACTTTTGAACTCTGTGGGAGAAGGGGAGGGTGAGAAGTTTCGAAAGAACAGCATGTATCAAGTGCTCGGGCCTGTTGGGCTGGGAAGATCCAGAGGAATCGGGTGGAGAGGGGGGTGGGATGGGAGACCGGGATGGGGAATTCGTGTAACTCTATGGCTGATTCACATCAATGTATAACAAAACCCACTGAAAAATAAAAAAATTAAAAAAAAAAAAAAAACAAAAACAAAGTAAATATCAGAGATTGCATACTAGAAGGCATTTCATTAGTTTTGTTTTCAGAAGTTTCTCTGAAGGAGAATGACTGTAGGGAGTACTCTATAGTTAAAACACATAGAAAATGGATATATTAGCATGAATCACGAGATGAAGGTTTATGGTTAGAAAGTTACAATTCTTAGCAACGTATGTATGTTTGTTAATAATGACAGGATTTGAGATTATTTGAAGTGAACGTAATTCAGCACTCAAATAATCCGTACAATGCTCACCAGAATCCTTGCCTTGGTTTGAATGGATTAATCCACACTGATCCTAGGGCGTCCGAGGCACTTTACTCAGGGTAACTTATAAAAGCTGAACTGCAAGTACTCCTGTTTTCTCTGCCTGATTCCAGCTTTGACCTCTCTCAGAAACTCCTGCCCTAAATCCTCCCCTACAGAGAGGTCTTACGTGTGCTGAGTGTGAGGCTTTGAGCTCAGGACTCCTGAACATTGGTTTTGGAGAAACATCAGCACAAAATGGGATTTGCTGATGACTCCTTTCATGGCCCCACTGTAGACCTGCAGATTCTTTACTTCTTGGAGTGGGGACCTGGGCACCAGGGATTTGTATTCATTGAAATGATTCAGAAAGAATCTTTATCCAAGAGGTTTCCATCTGATTTCCCATCAGAATAATGTGACGAGTGTCAGGAAATGACCTCACTGATGCCCTCCCAACGGAGTTCTATTTTGGTCCTGTGGGAGCATCAGTGTGGTGTGTAGGATGTGCTCCAGGAATTCTAAGGGGAGGGCCGGGATAAGGACGTGGCTCCTGGTCCATTTGTGAGAGCTGAGGCCCAGCTTCAGTCCAAGGAGAGGCCGCAGGGTTGGTCTAGCTGGATTTGGACCGGGGAAGTCAGTCAGCTCACACCGTCTGTGTGAGCAGAGTGTTAGCAGCTATCTCTGCGGAGAAAACAATCAAGAAATTAGCTCACAGGCTGGTCTCCAGGTAGGAATTGATTGTTCATGAATCTCTTCTGAGACAGAGGACAGGAGAGGTCGTTCTTCTCAGCTTTTCAAGGTCCTTCTGTCTGTAGTGAGACAGTGATTTCCTAGGCAGGTTGAGAAGAAGCTTGGGGGTCCCCAAGGAAAGAAGGGTCTGGAATTCTCAAGGAAGAAGAAAGGAAAAACTTTTTCTCTTTCCTCTACATTCCTTACGATTATATAACAATAATGTATCCTAAAAAAAAAAAATAATAATGTATCCTGCCTGAGGACAGTCTCTGGATTAAACCTTCTGGCTAATCCTGTTATTTTAAAATGTAAATTATAGGAGTAGATCTGGTGAGGTCTTTACAACCTCCAGACATTCCTTGGGTTCATTGGAGAGTATGTAACTCCATTGTTAACACTAGCAAGCAGATACTCTTTCTGTCCCCTTCTGATGTCTATGTCAGAAGCTTTCTCTGTCTCCTTTATACTTTAATAAAACTTTACTACATAGAAGGTCTGAGGAATCAAGCCTTGTCTCTGGCCCCAGATTGAATTCTCCAGAGGCCAAGAACCCCAGCCTCTTTGCATGATTCAGCAACAACCTATCATCTTGGGGGCTCATCGGGGATTCTTCAGGACAAGGGAAGGGTGCTTGGAGCTCTAGTTCTCCTAGCGAACACGTTTTCTGCTGTACTTTACTAACTCCTTGGTGTGCTTGCGTGAATGAATGAAATGCCCTGCATGAAGCAAGTGAACTGCTCTGCGGTTCTGTGGTGACCTCATAGGGCTGATGGCAGAAACCTGTCGGGGATTTATACCAACCTGCCAATGCAAAGAGGCACCCAGCGTTTCCTTCAGGGACTGACCAGAGATGGGCTAAACATGTGGACTGAACTCTCCTTTCTCAGTCAAACTTTTGGTCTCTTTGGCCATTTCATAACTCCTTGGAAATTAGAAGTACTAACCTATTCTGTCACATCATAGATTTTCAAGGGCCTTGTGATCTGTACTGGTACTGTGACTTAGATCTCACACTTGGATTGGTAGTCAGGAAGCACCTAGCCGTGATAGGAATCAAAAGACCGGAAGTTAGATGGAGCTCTAGCTACAAGAGCATCTCTGAGGTTAAAGGTCACTCAGATTGGAACTGCAATGGGTTTCTTTTTTCCCTTTGATAACACGGGCTCTTATTGGACCAGAGGAGGCTCGAATACTGGTGAGGTGACGCTTGGAAGTAACATCTCAGTTTTCTGTTCATATCGGTTTTATTGTGGTCAGGAGTATATCAGGGTCGTGCACAGGCACTCAGGTGACCACTGTTTCCCCCAGCGGTTTAGCCTGGGAGGTGTTCCGGACGCTTATTCTGATTGCACCCCCGGTGGCATCAGAGGCAAGCAAGGTTTTAATGGTGAGGCACTGGACGTCAGTCAGGGAAGCCATCAAGTCTACCCCTGGTGCATCTCCACCCCGTCTTGGTGGTAGAACCGGGAGGAACAAGTACGGCCCCTGGGTCAGTATGGGACAGAATAAGTCCGACCAGGGAAGGGAAGCTGTGGTGTACACACTGTCTACACCCCCATCTAGAGCAGGGAGGGGCGCCTCCGGTAGAAAGATGGTGCTGTTCGCTTTTTTTCTCTCTTACAGATGGGAGCTAACAATTGCAGCCTCACTCCTTTGAACTGTATCCTGAAAAACTGGGATAGATTTGATCCCCAGGGCTTAAAGAAGACACACCTGGTCTTCATATGTGATACTGCATGGCCACGGTACCCACTGGAGGGTGGCGAACGGTGGCCGGTTGGAGGGTCTCTTAAGTATAATCACTGTTTTACAATTAGATTGGTTCTGTAGAAAACAAGGGAAATTAGTAGAAGTAGCATATGTGTTGCTCTTTTCCCTCTGCAAAATGCCAGACTTATGTTCAAAGGGTATAGATTTGGCTGTGAAACCTTCAGCTCCCTCCTGTCCTCCTACCTTGCTAGATGAGATGGAGGACAGGAGACAAAGGTAAAGAAAAGCAGGTTTCTCCAATCTATCCCTGGGATCATATATGCAGAGCAGCCAGGGAGACCGAGGAACAGCCACACATGAAGAGGCTGCCTCTTCATGAAGAACCCACTGGGAAAAATAATCAGTCTATGAGAGCTAATAAGCCTTTTTCTAATCAAGAAATACAATAAATCAGGGAGGATCTGGGAGACTATTTAGAGGACCCAGAAAAATATGTTAGAGCTTTTAAAGGTGTTACGCTGCTTTATGACCTTACTTGGAAGGATGTGATATATATCTTGGGACAAATGCTGACTCCTGACTCAAAAAAGTTTTCGGAAAAGCAGTTGCTTATGGAGATGAATGGCTCGGTAATGAATCAGCAGGGAAGAGGGAGATAACTGCCCTCCCCACTGGGAATCAGGTGGTCCCAATTACAGAACCAGACTGGAACTACAACACAGCTAAAGGAAGATGGGATCAGAGTCATTTTGTCAGATATATTCTTGAAGGACTCAGGCAGGGGTGTGCTAAACCTTTAAGGCAAAGTCGCTTAGTCGTGTCTGTCTCTTTGTGAGCCCATGGAATGTAGCCTACCAGGCTCCTCTGTCCATGGGATTTTCCAGGCAAGAGTCCTGGAGTGGGTTGCCATTTCCTTCTCTAGGGGATCTTCCTGACTCAGGGATTGAACCTGGGTCTTCAGCATTGCAGGCAGGCGCTTTACCGTCTGAGCCACCAGGAAGCCCATTAAACTAAGGCTTTAAACTCTGGCAAATTGGCAGACATAGCACAGGAGGAGAAGGAAGTTGCTGGTAAATTCCTAGATAGATGGAGAGAAGCAGATTCACTGAGATTGATCCCAAAAGTGAAGAGGGATAAGTGATCTTAAAGGATAGATTTCTCACTCAGTCTAGATACCAGCCATAAGCTATTAAAACCATCATATGGACCAAATCAGTCTTTAGATAATCTGTTCCAACTGGCTCAGACAGTCTATTATGGTAGGAATTATGAGGAAAAGAAAGACAGAAAAAGACAAAGGAACAGGTGGAAGCCTTCGCAATGGCTATGAAAACCGTTCTTAAACAGCCTGAGAAAGATGCCCAGAGGGACCCAGGTGAAAAGGGATGGAGTTGCTATTACTGTGGAAAGGAGGGGCACCTCAAGCGGGTTTGCCCTCAGGCATCTACGCTGCCCCTGGCTCCATGTCCGGTCTGCAAAGGACCACACTGGAAAAGAGACTGCCTCCAGAGGCGCAGGTCTCAGGGGTCGGACTCTCAAGACAATCAGGACTGAAGGTGCCCAGGGGTCCCCACGCAAGCTCCCCTCCTAATTACACCTGAGGAACCCCGGGTATTAATAACTATGGGAGGCCAATCCTCAATTTCCTTTTAGATCCTGGGGCAACTTTCTCTGTGCTTTCTGAAGCCCCTGGCCCACTATCTTCCCAATCCGCTTCTGTAATGGGACTGTCTGGACAAGCCAAAGGATGGACCAGATAATCTATGTGAGCCTACTTCTGCTGACTCTAAAAATCCTGAGTCTGCCATTTGATCCTCAAGACTGCCTTCCTGTCCTGGGCCCATTCCTACGCTGAATTCCACAATCAGTCTAACTGCTGGGTCTGTGGAGTGCTCCCCTCTTCATCAGGGGAAGGCCTCCTGTGGTGGACATCTCCACTTCAAGGAAAAGACTCTTCAAGTCTGCAAGTTCCGTCAAAAACAATCACATGTGATGCCTCATCTTAAACTGTTAGATGTCATATCTAACAACCTTAAGATGGACTGATGTAACTATAGACATAAAGTGACTTTTCATTTTGATTTTAACTTGGTTTAATGACTGTTTTGCCTGTAACTGTATAATGGGATTTTCTAACCGTCTAAAAGCTTTTAGTTTAAAAATGGTTCTCTAAGCTCCTCTCAGTCCACAGCCTCCTCTAACTATTACTTGGGGCCCCTGAATCAGACACCCTCATTACGAGGGTTAGGAGAATAGGTTGTCCCAACAATTTGGGGACCCCGCCCCTTAACAGCAGAGGTAGTTATGGAGTGAAAACAACACCCCTTTCCCTTGGCAACACAATTCTCCTAAATGAAAAGGGGGGAATGAGAGAGTCAGTTCCTAAGTAGGCTGACAAGAAGTCCAGGGGTCCCCAAGGAGAGAGAAGTCTAAAATGCTCAAGGAGGAAGAAAGGACAAACTTTTTACTTTTTTCTCTCTACATTCCTTAGGATTATATAATAATAAAGAATCATGCCTGAGGACAGTCTCTGGATTAAACCTACTGGCTAATCCTGGTATCTTAAAATGTAAATTGTAGGAGTAGATCTGGTGAGTTCTTTACAACCTCCAGACATTTTCTCAAAACTCAGCATAACATCCCCAGAGAAGATAGAACAGGAGGAACAAGAAGCGGAAACATCAGCTTCTCAGGTAAATGTCCTATCCTGGGTCTCTGGCTGTGTCTGCTTTTCCTCCTGAAATGCCCAAATGAGAATATGCAAGCCTTTAGTTGTCTGTTCCTAATTTATTTGTTATCAACTTATTTTCCCCCGTTTTCTCTTATTATAGCGAAGACCTGCTCCTTACACTACTTTCTTGTGTCCCAGAGCCTTTTCTCCATTGTCTGCATCCTCGCTTTCTATGGAGCATGATAAATTCTCAACATGAATCAGCGACTCTGAACAGCTCAAAATATTCTTTTTTTTTTTTATCAAAATATTTTTTTTGTGAGAGGTCAGCATAGGGAGTCACTCTTATCCTCACGCCCACTCGGATGTGGTTTGGTGTTGGGATTTTAGGGACGTTGGGAAATGCAGTGATGACTTAGCACCTGGATGCAATTTAGATATTTAAAACCAAGTTTGAAAATGCCATTATACATAGAAACAATTCTCTTCTGTCCATGGGATTTTCCAGGCAAGAATTCTGCATTGGGTTGCCATTTTCTCGTCCCGGGGATTCTCTCAACCATGAGACTGAAGCCGCATCTCCTGCATTGGCAGGCAGACTCTTTACCACTGAGCCAGCTGGGAAGCCCAGTGACTCAACTCAGTGGTCCAGAGTTTTTCCGAAAATGTTCAGAAATAAAAAGAAACCTGGGAGATACTGTCCTTTGCATTGCTAAGACTTACTTGTTAAATGCATTATGAGAATACTAAACAGGGGAAGTATAGGTGAAATTAAATTTGTATAAAATTAACATTTTAAAATGTTCGATTCAAGTTATAATTTCCTTGTTAATTCCAGGATGCCCAGGCAGTAATCGTGCATCTTTCATGTGATTCATTTACACCATGACATCTGTGTAATGATGAAATGATGTCCACTGTTTCTGGAGACGTCTCTCTGACATCGTGAGGCTATGAAGTTCATACTTCTTTCCTCTCTCTTTAAAGGAGATTGTAGAAGAAAGGAATAAGGAATGTGTGGAAATGCTCATAGTTAATGGAGAAACTTCCCCATCTTGGTTTCTCTTTGTTTCCTAGAGTGAACACTCATTGTGTGGATAATAGATACTGGGTGTTCGGGGTAGGCATAATGATCATCCAAGCCCACGTGTGATGTTTCCGGAACACTCCATGCTTAAATCACAGACACAGTCTTTTTACCATATTTTTGTATTTTTTCAAAATTTTTACAACAATCATAATGGTGCCAATCTGTTTTCCACTGTGTTGAAAGATAAAGCTCAACACAAATGATACAGTTTTTCCAGCAAGAAAAGCTTCAGAACCAGGAGTCCTAATTTATCTTATACTGCTGTGTATGTTTCCACCCTAAATGTACCTAAAATGTACGAAGAATATCAGCCACAAGTAGATGTATATATGTTAACCATTTAAAAATAATCTTGATTTTATTGACATGAATAGCTTTAATATTCTTAGTAAGTATAATCTCATTTTAACATATCCCTGTGTGTAGAAAAATGTTTATTTGATTGATCTTTTTTCTTCTTTTGGTTTTCTCCCAAGTTATATAAAGTTCTTTTGAAAAATACATGGATTTATTTGTTTGTCTCAGTTGTGTCTTAGTTGTCGCAGGCAGAATCTTAGAGCCGTGTGGGAGATTTTGTTGACACTGGAAAACTTTGCCTGTGGGGTGTGGGATCTACTTCTCTAAGCAGGTATTGAACCCATCCCCCTGCCTTGGGAGCTGAGAGTCTTAGTCATGGGCTGTCAGGGGATGTTTCACAGGAGCTGAGAGTCAGTCATGGGCTGCCAGGGGATGTTTCACAGGAGCTGAGAGTCAGTCATGGCCTGTCAGGGGATGTTTCACAGGAGCTGAGAGTCAGTCATGGGCAGTCAGGGAATGTTTCACAGGAGCTGAGAGTCAGTCATGGGCTGTCAGGGGATGTTTCACAGGAGCTGAGAGTCAGTCATGGGCTGTCAGGGGATATTTTGCAGGAGCTGAGTGTCAGTCATGGGCTGTCAGGGAATGTTTCACAGGAGCTGAGAGTCAGTCATGGCCTGTCAGGGGATGTTTCACAGGAGCTGAGTGTCAGTCATGGGCTGTCAGGGAATGTTTCGAAGGAGCTGAGAGTCAGTCATGGGCTGTCAGGGGATGTTTCACAGGAGCTGAGAGTCAGTCATGGACTGTCAGGGGATGTTTCACAGGAGCTGAGAGTCAGTCATGGGCTGCCAGGGGATGTTTCACAGGAGCTGAGAGTCAGTCATGGGCTGCGAGGGGATGTTTCACAGGAGCTGAGAGTCCGTCATGGGCTGTCAGGGAATGTTTCACAGGAGCTGAGAGTCAGTCATGGGCTTTCAGGGAATGTTTCACAGGAGGATTCTTGTGTGCTGTTCCCTGTGTCTCTTCAGCCCTCCGTTCCTTATCAATTCCTGACAGGACTGCCGGTTCCAAGCCACTCCCAGGACTGAAATCATAGAGATGGGATGCTTGCATAGGATTTCCTTCATTAGCTTTTCCATTTGGTGAAAGGGGTTTTTTCCACCCTCTTTTCATATGGATTGCCTTTTGGCCTTGTGGCCTCTATTGCTTCTTGTTTCCTTGGTAACTTGTAAAGTCTGGTTTTTTGATCTTCATCTGAAGAAGCTACCTTGTGATATGGTATATATACTCACACAGAATTCAGTAAAGTACCCTTGTTCCACCAGAGACTTGGGTCCCCGTGTCCTTCTTTCTTTCCCTCTCTCTCTTTCTGGCTGATTCTCTGGAGCACAGAGGCCTGATGCATAACCCAGGAATTTTAGCCTCTTTCCTTCTTTCACTTTCTTATCGTCGACTCCGGACCAGCAGGTTCCGGTCCATTAAAGGACCCCAACAGTGGACCACCACAAGTCCCTCTAAATCTTCTGTTATCTTTCATTAGTGTTGTCTCTGTGTATTTGTGTTTTATTAGTTCAGTTCTAGGTCACACAAACTGAAGCAAAATTCAAGCTCTGCCATTTAATGAATATTTGATAAAATATTTGCGAAAGGTGGAACTGCAGTGGTGTTGATTTTATATTATTTATGTGGTGCATTCAACAGTAAAAACTGTTAGAAAGACATAATATATACTAAATAATTCAAAGAATTGTAGCTGCCATGGGTACTATTCTATCAGACCTCTCAAATTTGCAAAATACTTGAAATTCTTTGTTTAAGCATTAATCTTTACTATTCTATTTCTTTGCAGTTCATGTAGCTCAAAATGGCTATTTATGGAGAAGATTTCCTCACATTACTAGATAAAATAAGCTTTCAAATGTGAAGCACTGGCCCCACTCCAAATCTCTTGAATCAGAGTATGCTTTTTTAAAATGTCCTGTTTTCTTGATAGACAATTTATCCTGTATCACAGGCTTTCAACACTCAAAAATTAATATGCCAGTGTTGATCCGATCATTTTATAATTTCTCTTCCAGATCACAATAGCTTGTGTAATGCTTTGTGGATCATATCTCAGCCCCGTTTCTTGGGATATAAATGTGGTGGAAAATATTACTGTGTAAAAATGTTATCATTCTGTAATATCAGCCACACCACTAGTCACAACCAGATCTCTGAACTTGCTGTTTTCACCTTGGGTCACATGTGGAAGTCTTCTCTCGGCCACATGGCATCTGTCCTTTGTATTTCAGGGACAGCTGACATTCTGGGATGTGGCCATAGATTTTACTCTAGAGGAGTGGGAATGCCTGGACTTTTTCTTCTTCCAATAATTTCAGGTCCTTGCTTTCTGGGGGAAAATGGGTATTTGTGATATTTGAAAGACAGTTTTCATGAGTCATTATGATTTTAAACTACTTCTTCCTTGATGTAATCTGTTGCCTTCATTCTTCTTTGTTTACCTTTTAATTGAAGGATAATTGCTTTACAGAATTTTGTTGTTTTCTGTCACACCTCAACGTGAAACAGCCATAGGTATACATATATCCCCTCCCTTTTGAATCTCCCTCCCTTCCCCCTCCCCACCCCACTCCTTGTGCTGCTTTTGTTTCCTGACATGCACAGCAATTTCCCTTTGGGTTTCTATTTTTACATATGGTAATGTGAGTTTTCATGTTACTCTCTCCATACAGCTCACCCTCTCCTCCCCTCCCCATTTCCATGAGTCTATTATCTATGAATCTCCAGTGCTGTTCTGCAAGCAAATTCTTCAGTGCCATTTTTCTGAATTCCGTACATATGCATTAGTATATGATATTTCTATTTCTCTTTCTGTCATACTTCACTCTGTATAGCAGGCTCTAGGTTCATCCACCTCTTTAGAACTGACTCAAATACAGTCCTCTTTATGGCTGAGTAGTGTTCCATTGTGTATATGTACCACTACTTCTTTTGCCTTCATTCTTGTTTGCTATTCAGTGGCTAAGTTGTATGGAACTCTTGGATCCCATGGAATGCAGCAAGCCAGGCTTCCCTATCCTTCGTCAATGCCTGGAATTTGCTCAAGTTCATCTCCATTGAGTCAACAAAGATATTCAACCATCTAACCCTGTGTCACTGCCTTCTCCTTTTGCTTTCAATCTTTCTCAGCATCAGGATCTTGCCAATGAGTTGGTTCAGCAGACAAAGAGACCCAAGTATTGCAGCTTCAGCCTCAGCATCAGTCCTTCTGATGAATATGAATATGAATATTCAGGATTGATTTCCTTACGGTTGACTTGTTTCAGCTTCTTGAGTCCAAAAGACTCTTAAGAGCCTTCTCAAAACAAAAAGAAAAGAAAAGAAAAAAGAAGCCTTCTGCTGCACCACAATTCGAGCTCTCAATTCTTCGGCGCTCAGCCTCATTTATCATCCAACTATCACATCCACGTGTGACTGCTAGAAAAACCATAGCTTTGACCATATGGACGTTTGTGTGCAGAGTGATATCCTCCTTTTGAATACGCTCTCTAGATTGGTCATAGCTTTTCTTCCAAGGAGAAACTGTCTTTGAGTTTCATGGCTGAAATCACCGTCCGCAGTGATTTTGGAGCCCTCCTAAAGTCTGTCACTGGTTCCTTTTTCCGCATCTATTTGAATTAAGTGATGAGACTAAATGCCATGATCTTAGTTTTCTGAATGTTGAGTTTTCTGCCAGCTTCTTTCACTCTCAGTTTCATCCCCATTAAAAGCCTCTTTAATTCCTTTTTGCTTTCTGCCACTAGTGTGGTATCATGTCCATATCTGAGATCATTGATATTTCTCCTGGCAATCCTGATTCCAGGTTCTACTTCATCCCGCATGGCTTTTGAATAATGTACTCTGCATGGAAGTTAAATAAGCAGGATGATAATACACAGCTCTGAGGTCCTCCTTCCCTGTTTGAAACCAGTCCATTTGTCCGTCTTTGGTTCTAACTGTTGCTCCATGACCCGCATATCCTTCATTCTGGTCTAGCGGTGATTCTGTAAATTCTCTGGCATAAAATAATGGCAACCTCCTCTTAAAATCAGATTCCCTCTACCTGCTTTATCCTCAGTAGAGCTTGAGTACAATATCAGAACCTGACTTTTATGCATTTGTATTTTAAAGGTGCTTTCAATAAAGTCTTTGGGGAAATCCTTTTTTTTTTTTTTTTTGCTATTTCAACTTTCTATCTTGTTTTCTCTTCTTACCTTAATACATACTGGATTGGAGACAGATGAATCACCACCAAAACACATATTCCTTTTTCCGATGAACACGTCTTGTGTTCTCTAAGCTGGACCTGGTCGCCTTTCAGGATCAAGTGAAGGATTCCGGACTGTAAGAAAAGAGGACAAAATAGCGATACACCCAGGTACGTGTCAGTGGATGGAGCAGATGACTCAGATGGAAAGGACAAGAATCACGGAGGAAGCAATACTTTGTCGTGTGGTTTGCGAAGATCTGCTTCAACGGAAATGATTTTCGATTAGTCTTAGTTTATTTCTGTCACTGTCATAGAGGGTCATCTCTTGACCCATTCTTGATGCTTTTTATCATTTATGTATTTCTCTCCAGTAATTAATTTTCACATTCACAATGAGGACAAGGATTCTTGTCTTGGCCTGGGACAAATGGCATGACCTGATGGCTCCTCCATTGAGCCATTGAGGAGGTTTCAGGAAAAACTGTGTGGATTTCTGAGTAACTATATTGAGCCCTTTTAAATCTTCTGATTCTCTCTCTAGTCAGAAGTGTGTGGGTGGAGTCGTGAACAAACTGCCACACTTCTGGGACTACTGGGGACATTTACTACTTGTTTTCTACCCTATAATTTTGAATCCTTGGAAACTCCACGTATGATCTGATAAAGTTCATCTTCAAATTCTTTCTTCACTTCTTAAGATACCTCCTTTAAATGAGCAATTGCAAACCTGAATTTTAATTCAAAGTTTCTCTTTTTATTAGATGAACTAACATGGTTTTCATTCCAATTCCTAAGAAAGGCAATCCCAAAGAATGCTCAAACTACCACACAATTGTACTCATCTCACACGCTAGCAACATAATGCTAAAAATTCTCCAAGCCAGGATTCAGCAATACGTGAACCATGAACTTCCAGATGTCCAAGCTGGTTTTAGAAAAGGCAGAGGAACCAGAGATCAAATTGTCAAATCCACTGGATCATCGAAAAAGCAAGAGAGTTCCAGAAAAAACATCTATTTCTGCTTTATTGACTATGCCAAAGCCTTTGACTGTGTGGATCACAATAAACTCTGGAAAATTCTGAAAGAGATGGACATACCATACCACCTGACCTGCCTCTTGAGAAACCTGTATGCAGGTCAGAAAGCAACAGTTAGAACTGGACATGGAACAACAGACTGGTTGCAAATAGGAAAAGGAGTACGTCAAGGCTGTATATTGTCACCCTGCTTATTTAACTTATATGCAGAGTACATTATAAGAAACACTGGGCTAGTGGAAGCAGAAGCTGGAATCAAGATTGCTGGGAGAAATATCAATAACCTCAGATATGCAGATGATAGCACGCTTATGGCAGAAAGTGAAGAGGAACTAAAAAGCCTCTTAATGAAAGTGAAAGAGGAGAGTGAAAAAATTGTCTTAAAGCTTAACATTCAGAAAACTAAGATCATGGCATCTGGCCCCATCACCTCATGGGAAATAGATGGGGAGACAGTTAGTGTCAGACTTTATTTTTGGGGGGCTCCAAAATCACTGCAGTTAGTGATTGCAGCCATGAAATTAAAAGACGCTTACTCCTTGAAAGGAAAGTTGTGACCACCCTAGATAGCATATTAAAAAGCAGAGACATTACTTTGCCAACAAAGGTCTGTCTGGTCAAGGCTATGGTTTTTCCAGTGGTCATGTATGGATATGAGAGTTGGACTATGAAGAAAGCTGAGTGCTGAAGAATTGATGCTTTTGAACTGTGGTGTTGGGGAAGACTGTTGAGAGTCCCTTGGACTGCAAGGAGATCAGTCCTGGGTGTTCACTGGAAAGACTGATGCTGAAGCTGAAATTCCAAAACTTTGGGCACCTGATGTGAAAAGCTGACTCATTGGAAAAAACCCTGATGCTAGGAGGGATTGGGGGCAGGGGGAAAAGGGGACGACAGAGAATGAGATGGCTGGATGGCATCACCGATTCGACAGGCATGAGTTTGAGTAAACTCCGGGAATTTGTGATGGACAGGGAGGCCTGGCGTGCTGCAATTCATGGGGTTGCAAAGAGTCGGACACGACTAAGTGACTGAACTGAACTGAACGGAACATTAAATATGTTAACTGTATTTACCCTAGTTCCTCAATGATAAAATACTCTCAAGAGTCTTCCTCACCACCACAATTTGATAGCATCAATTCTTCAGTGCCCTGCCTTGTCTATGGTCCAAACCTCAAATGACTATTGGAAAGACCGTAGTTTAGACTAGATGGACTTTTGTTAGCAATTGATATCTTTGCTTTTTAATACACTTAAGTTTTTCATAGCTTTCTTTTCAAGAGGCAAGGATCTTTTGATTTCATGGCTGCAGTCACTGTTCACAATGATTTTAAAGCCCAGGAAGAGAAAATCTGTCACTCTTTCCACTTTTTCCCTCTATTTGCTATCAAGTGATAAGACCAGAGGTCATCATAATAGTTTTTTTAATGATGAGTTTTAAGCCAGCTTTTTCACTCACCTCATTCACCCTCGTCAAGAGGCTCTTTACTTTCTCTTCACTTTCTGCCAGTAGTGCGGAATCATCTGCATATCTGGGGTTGTTGCTCTTCATCCAGACCATCTTGACTCTAACACTTAAGAAGCCTTTTCTGAAAGCAGATCTCTGAGTCTAGATGATACAAAGGCAGTGATTCAGAAGCCACCAGCTATTTCCCTCTTGGTAAGTGCTGAGGAGCTGCGGCGGGTGCGGGGGAGGTGGAATTGGTGTGAGAGGCTGCCATCCGCCATTGTTGTTCAGACTTTGGTTCTTGAATAGACTGATTCATAGAGGGTGTGACTTAGTAATCAGTGACCTCCCTCATCCACTCAGAAGTCGGGGTATGATGGGCTTCTGTCGTCTCTGTGTTTCCTGTTCAGTCACTCAGTCTTGTCCAACTTTTTGGGACCCACGGACTACAACATGCCAAGCTTCCCTTTCCTTCACCGTCAGGACATTGCTCAAAGTCAAGTCCATTGAGATGGCGATGCTATCTAAACCTCTGGTCCTCTCTCGTCCCCTTGGAATAAGGACGTGAATAATCAAGGAAGAAGGATTGGCCCCAGATAGCTAGATGCATAAGTCCAGATGCTTCCATCTTCCCATACATAGAAGAACACTAAATCTCTTCATGGGAGAGATGTTTTTCCCTTACATTAATTGTCACTTTTAATATTCAGATTACCTTCCACTTGCTGCAAACTTGTATATAGTGTGTCTCCTGCCTTGCTTCCTCAACTATCTTGGGGTCACCAGACCCACTGTCTCCTGGACTCAAATCCTAACATTCCCACAGAATAAAACCTAACTCATTGTTCAGGCCACGTGTTTTGTTTTGTTTTGTTTTTTTTCAGCCTCTAGTTATGTCACTTATTACTTAACACAGATCATTATTTCCTTAGTAGCTGATCAGATATGCATTTAAGGCATCATTTTCACAAATATTTCTCCATTCCCATGCACAGTTTTGGACTTCCAAGGTGGCAGTAGGACTAAAGAGTCTAAGTGCCAATGCAGGAGGCCTAAGAGACCTGGGCTTGATCCATGGGTCAGAAAGATCCCTGGGGGAGTAAATGATATTCTACTCCAGTATTCTTGCCTGGAAAATCCCATGGACAGAGGACCTGGTGGGCTAGACTCCAAAGGATCGCAAGGATTGAGACATGACTGAGCGTCTAGGCACACACATTTTTAACCCAATGTTCACTGCTGTCCCTGCTTTATTTCCAAATAAAGCTGTAGTGGTCAAGCGGAAAAGATAAAAATTTTACATGATCTCCTGCTCTTTCTGTCCCTGTAACTCAGCTTGCTCCTTGCAAAGTCTTTTTCACGTAGGTCTCAAAAAGTGGGGCTCACAATACTAGGAACTGGAGCTTATCTCGCTCACCCTCGTCCTGCTCTTTGGAATCGCCCTAGCCCCTGCAAACCTGCAAACCTGCTTAATTATGCCTGTCCATGTACAAAAAATCTGTAACCCTTTGGTTCAAGGCTCAGAACTTGGAGTGTTAACTCCGCTGGGCCCACTGGTGTAATGAACCTGAGTTCCCCAACTCTCTGAGTGTGGTGCCTGGTTTCTTGAGTACTGGTTTCTGCAACATTTCTGTAGGCCACAGCGAGATTCCAGCCACACTGGCCCCTTGAACCGCCGGACTGGTGGCTCAGCCAGATCGGAGCAGAGGACCCTAAGATGAACAAGGAGGTGTGACACCTGATGGTAAGGATCAGGTAAAGCCCCAGGGCCAGCGCCAAGTCAGGAGGTCTTACTCCAACAATGTGTAGAAGAGGAGACTGATCAGCTTCTTGGAGTTCCCAGGAATGGAGCATCAGATAGGGAGACCTGGGCCCTCAGGAAAAGGAGGTAATGTGATAACCTCTGAGTGATTGTGTACGCATGATTGCTGATTGAAGGCAGTGAAAGTGAGCTTCACAGCCCACGGCCTTCAGAGACTGAGAGGGTCCAAATCCTGGGGTTCCGTGACGACCTCATAAGGCTGGAAGACAGCGCCAGCCTCTTGGGGATTTGTCCCTCCTTGTGAGGCTGGTCCGGTTTGGGAGTTTGTGCCGACCTGCCAATAGTAAGAGGAATCTTAAATCTCCCTCAGGAGAGCGGCCAGGTGGAGGAAAAATGAATGTGAATGAGACTCTTGACCAGCGCTCCAGTATTAGGGCTGCCAGATGAGACACAGGACTTTACCCTCTATGTGCATGAAGAATCACACTGCCCTGGGGATCTCACACAGACAGTTGGGCCATGGGAGTGTCCAGTCACATACCAGTGCAAACCACTGGATCCAGCAGTCACGGGACGGCCACCATGCCTCCGGGCATTACCTGCCACTGTGATTCTGGCCAGAGAAGCAGATAAGCTTACACTAGGACAAAATGTAAGTGTAAAGGTTCCCCATGCTGTTCCTGCCCTCATGAACAAGGAACACAAATGGCTGACCAACTCCAGGATGGTTCACTATCAACAATTGCGTTGCAAAAACTCACGGGTCCAACTCGAGACTGTGCGGACACTGAACCCCACTAGCTTTACCTACAGAAGCAGGAACCCCGACATAACTGTGAGGAGCTCATAGATGAGATTTACTCGAGCAGGCTACACCTGATGGACATTCCCTTCTAGAACCCAGAACTGGAACTATTCACCGACGGAAGCACTTTTATCCAAGGTGGGCAGCGCAAAGCAGGCTCTGCCGTAGCAACTGACGAGATAGTGAAGGTGAGGCCTTGCCACAAGGGTGGTCAGCATCGAGGGCTGAACTGTGGGCTCTTGCCCAGGCGCTAAGGCACGCCGAAGGGAAAGGAGTCAGCATCTATACCGAGGCAAGGTATGCCTTTTGCTACTTTACATGTACTTGGAGCTACTTATAAAGAAAGGGGACTATTAACAGTGGGGGGCGGGGAGGGGGGGAGGAGATTAAAAACATAAAAGTAATCTTCACCTGTTAGAAGCAGTCTGGAAGCCCTCCCAAGTGGCAGTCATCCATTGTAAAGGCCATCAGCGAGGAGCTGATCCAGTCAGCAATGGGAATCGGTTGGAGACCAGGCAGCCAAGGAGGTGGCGACCCAACCCCTCCCCACAGTGCGCCCCGAGAGACTCTTTAAGGTCCTCTTGGCACCAGAATTGCCTCCATGTCCAAGGTATGGTGTTGGAGAAGACACCTGAGAGTCCCTTGGACTGCAAAGAGATCCAACCAGTCCATCCTAAAGGAGATCAGTCCTGGGTTTTCATTGGAAGGACTGCTGCTGAAGCTGAAACTCCAATACTTTGGCCACCTCGTGCGAAGAGTTGAATCATTGGAAAAGACCCTGATGCTGGGAGGGATTGGGGGCAGGAGGAGAAGGAGACGACAGAGGATGAGATGGTTGGATGGCATCACCGAGTCGATGGACATGGGTTTGTGTAGACTCTGGGAGTTGGTGATGGACAGGGAGGCCTGGCGTGCTGCGACTCATGGGGTCGCAAATAGTCGGACATGACTGAGCGACTGAACTGAACTGGCACCAGAATTGCCTCCATCCCCAAAGTATACCAAGGAAGAAGATCAGTGGACGCTAAATGACGGGAGAATAAAAGGAGGGCTGCTGGAGCTGCCAGATCAAAGACTCTTTGTCTCCAGCAATATAGAAATTCAGCTGATAAAATAACATCATGAAAAAACTCGTTTAGGCAAACCTGTGCTGGAGAGCTTACTGAGCCACTTCTATTTTGTTCCTAAACTCCCAGCCCTGTGTGTGCAGATCAGTGCTACCTGGGTGACTTGTGCTCAGAACAACGCCAGCCAAGGAGCAAGACCCAACCCAGCGGTGCTGACCGTTGGGACACTGCCCTTTGAAGATCTAGAAGTGGACTTCACTGAAGTCAAGCCCTATAGGGGCTGTAAGTATTTCCTTGTGGTAGTCTACACCTGCTCAGGATGGGCTGAAGCCTGCCCCACGTGCACTGAACGGGCAGGAGAAGTGGCCAAGGCCCTGTGAAGAGACATGGTCCCGAGATTTGAGCTATCTCTCTCCCTAGGGTCTGGCAACAGGCCAGCATTTGTGTCTCAGTTAATCCAAACTTCATCCTGGACACTGGGCCTCAAATGGAAGCTTCACACCGCATACAGTCCTCAGAGCTCAGGGAAAGTTGAACGCATGAATTGTAACCTCAGGACTACATTAGCTAAACTCTGACAGGAGACCAGTTATCTTGGGTCGACATGTTACCCCCCAACCTTACTCTGAGCCCAATGCACCCTGAGAACTTAGGCTTTTCTCCCTTTGAGATCTTACATGGGAGAAAACCTCCAGTGATAGGAAAACTCAAGGGAAACCCCCAACAACTAGCTGACCTGGAGATGTCCCGACACCTACAGATCCTGGGAAAAGTCTTCCACCATATCGCCTGAGAAACCTCTGAAAGGACACCCATTCCTTTGGGCAATTGGGTTCATGCCTATCAGCCAGGAGCTGAGGTGTGGGTTGAAGATTGGAAAAAAGAACCAAGTCAGCCAGTTGGGACAGGCCCTCCCGCGGTTGTCTTGGTAACCCCTACTGCTGTTAAAGTTACAGGCATCATCCCTTGTATCCACAACACCAGGGTCAAAGAAAGCAGTGGCTTCCTGTGATGAGGACGCATGGAAAACAGTTCGGGACCTGGGAAATCCCCTCAAGGTCTGGTTCCAAAAACAACAGCCCTCACCTAACAAAGATGCTCCGCCTGCTCTAGCCGCTCCAGAAGCTGACTAGTCACGTGCCATTCATGCACGACAGAGGCTTGAGGATTCTTCAGCCTTGTTCCAGGCACACTCTAGCAGCTGGCTGGTCAATGCGTGGCAGAAGCTTGAGGAACTGGCTATTCAGATATCAATGGATGCTTATTGCCAACCCTGGCCTCTATCCCTGATTGATATTACTGCTGTGCTTTTCACTACAGGACTAGCTTCAGTCACATCCCAGGACGGATTTGGGTCAGAAGCTGCAGTTAGTTGTCTGTTAACTCACCGCAGTGGGAAGCTTCATTCTAATTAGATGTTTTCTATGATCGATTCTCCCTCCTATCTAAACCACTCACAGGATAGCTGACCCCCCTTCACGATAGGCTAAGTTGCTATAGCCGTGACAACTCAAAGATGCGGAAAAAACCTTTTGCTAGTGCTCAGTCACCTGTTAGGTGCAGTTGCTTTGGAGCCTTTTGGTGTCCCTTGCTGTAACAGATGGAGCTGTGCCTTATCCATCATGCACCTGTGAACATTACAGTCAACCCTTGGAAAAATCCCTTACTCAACCATCAGCTAGAGCAATGTATAGATAGCCTAACCTATAGGCCAATCACTTACTGCCTTTCTGATCATGTGATGTGTATCCAGGGCACTGGGTGCCAAAAATGTTTCCTAGCTGTGTCCCCCACTGCCACGACCTTTCCTCCACCAGAGGATCCCAACCTCAGGTGGCATCCCGACACTATGGTGTTGCCATCATGCCTCTGCAACTCCATCTACCCCAAATGCCTCGTAGATGTTACAACCCAGAACAGCTGTCTGTCTGCCAAATAAATGGAAAAACATACTGGGCAGGGACAATAATGCAGACAAATGAAATCACAGACCATCTTTGCCCTTAAAAATCAGGCTCTGCCTGTTGGCAGTATGACATAGGTTATAAAGTTAACTCCCCACTAGACCTTCATCTGTACCAGGTTCTCAACGCAACTCATCACCTTCGAAAACACACCAACCCCAAGCTGGCCAGTGATTGCCGGCTTTGCTCACCCTTAGGAGCTCCATGGTATTTAGCTACACCAGTACCATTAACTATTGCAACAGCCTTGGGAACTCTGATAGATTCACCCTTACAAGGGCCAGTCTTAAGGGCAATTGAGTTAACTCAAAAGGCTTCAGAATGCTTTACAAATGATGGAGGAACTGAAGCTGTAGGCAATTTATCCAGGGACTGTTGGGGTCCTTTAATGGACTGGAATCTGGTGGTACGGATAAGAAAGTAAATCGATGATAAGAAAATAAAAGAGAGAAAGAGGTTAATATCCCCTGGTTTATGCGAGGACCAATAAAACCCTTGACACAGGACTTGCATCACTCACGAAGGCACCAGGCGCCCTCTCGAGGGTGTGAAAGCAGAAAGTGCCTTCTCAAGAGGGTCTTAGAAGCCCGGGCATTAAAGTGAGCATGACGGGTCTCCACGCTCCAGAGAGTCAGCCAGAAAAAGAGAGAGAGAGAGACAAAAAAAGACCCGGGGACCTAAGCTCTGACGAAGCAAAGATGCTTTGATGATTTTTCTATGAGTATATACAGGCTGTGGTACAAGAAACTTCTTTCGGGAAAGATAGAGACCAGAAAACCAAACATACAGTAACCATTACCAAGGGAACAAGGGGTAATCCTAGTCACAAGGTCAGGAGACAATCCATATCGCATGAAGGCGGAGCAAGACTAAGCAATTTTGTCAAAAAGAGAATGCTTACTAAAGGAGACCCAAGCCTGCTTCACACAATGACCTCAGTCCCTGGGAGCAGCGTGCTGTTCCACTTGAAGAGGGACACAGTTCTCATGACAGACAGCATGTAGGCATCCTCCCGTCAAACACTCACTGACAAGGGACGAAATAATCAGACTATAAAAGGTGAGTGGCCCACTCATCTTCCCACAGACACAATAGAGTGCCTCCCTCATCAAGACCTTCTCTTTGTTTGTGGGACATGCTTACTTATGTCTACCAATCAATGGATGGGTATCTGCACCTTAGCTTTCCTCACTCCCCAGATGAGTATTGGCCCTAGTTGGTTTGGAAATCTTGTCTGGGGTGAGTATTGGAATAGGAGGAATTGCTTCATCAATCACCTTCTACCATACACTATCCAAGTGTTATAGCCACGGGTTCCAGGAAACAAACTCTTCAGAAGGACAATGCAGATAGTGGAGTGCAGTTTATTACACAGGTGGGCCCAAGACAGAGTCTCCTCTTAGCCAAGGGCCCGGACCAGCATTTGTGAAAATCTTTTATACCCCATGTGTACGTGTTCGAACCCACCACCCCAAATTCCTTGAGACTTACAAAGGAAGGGTAAATACAATCAGAGTCACCCCATCATTCGTGTGTTATGTGTTCAAACAGTTAATAACCAATAAGACCACGGTTACATTCCAACCAGGCTTATAACCGATAAGCCTGTGGTTACATTCAGATAGATACTGTCCGGAGGCAGGGGTGATTAGAGTCCGTTTCTCTTAGGCGAGGAGTAACCCGGATATGGTCTTCAAGATCCCCCTGTCCGGAGGGGTCTCATCCTTCCTTGTCGTCCCCACAGGCACTAAGAAGAGGCTCAGAGTCCACGGGAGAGGCGGCCACGCACGAGCAGCAGGGACAGGCCTGAGATGGGGTCCAGGCCTCATGAATTCCTTCTTCACAAGGACTTCACATGGAGGAAACAGAACAGGCTCCATCTTGAAAGCAGGACTCCATCTTGGGTCGGACTGTGGACTTTGAGCTATATGCCCAGTATCTATGGAAATGACATAGCAATGGAAAACCAGGCCCCCGGAAGGAAGAGCCCCAGGGCTCTCCTTTGCCTAAAAGAACACTCTAATTATCTGTGTAACTGAATAGAATCATACATTCTATTATGCTTTTTGGGGTATGACCACAGGCCTATTGATAATTGTCCATTCTTAACTACCTAGGCTTCAGACATACGATTGCAGGTTAACTTTGATTGTATCTTTCTTTTTCCTTCGTTCAGACTAGTTTCAGGGAACCTTATACACTTACGGTATAGAAGGCTTTCACAAAAGCTGGTTGGGGTCCTTGGCTAAGAGGAGACTCTGGCTTGGCCCCGCCGGTGTAATGAACTGCACTCCACTATCTGCAGTGTCCTTCTGAGTGAGTTTGTTCCCCAGAACGCGTGGCTTTAACACACAGACAACATTGAGAGAGTAGCCACATCTTGAGTGGCCTTACAGGAGCAGCTAGATTTCTTGGCTGAGGTGTTTTTACAAAATAGGAGAGGGCTACACCTACTGACAGCTGAAAAGGCAGGACTCTGCCTCTTTCTCTTGAACGAAGAATGCTTTCTTTATGTAAAGCAATTAGAATAGTCAGAGACATGGCCCAACAGCTAAGGGAATGAATCATGAAAAGTAGAGAAGAACTAGCAAATTCTTGGGGTAATTGGAACAATACCTGGGGCTGGGCATTGTGGCTTCTCCCCTTAACTGGTCCTCTCTTCACGTTCTTTGCGGCGCCTTTGTTTAGCCCTTGTATTCTCAAAGATATTACCCAGGTCATCACCTCTCAAATAGAATCCATAAAGTTACAAATGTTAATAGTTCGATATAGTCCCCTAAACGACGGGGAGCTCTGAATATCCTATCAAACATGAGATGATGCTTTCTACAATGAGTGATAGAAGCATCAAGAGGGGGTAATGAAGAGTAGAAACATCAGATTTTTACATAACCTTCTGCTCCTTCTGTTATAGCCATGCGTTCCGGGAAACAAACTCACTCAGAAGGACAATGCAGATAGTGGAGTGCAGCTTATTACACCGGCGGGCCCAAGGCAGAGTCTCCTCTTAGCCAAGGACCCTGATCAGCATTTGTGAAAATCTTTTATACCCCATGTGTACGTGTCCAAACCCACCACCCCAAATTCCTTGAAACTTACATAAACAAAGGAAGGGCAAATACGACTACAATAACCCCACCATTCACATGTTATGTGTTCAAACACTTAATAATCAATAAGCCCACAGTTGCATTCCAAAGAGTTAATAATCAATAAGCCCATGGCCAGGTTCCAACCAGTTAATAATCGATAAGCCTGTGATTACATCCTGATAGATACGGAAAAAATTTATGACCTGTCCGGAGGCAGGGGTGATTAATGTCTGTTTTCTCTTAGGTGATCAGTAACCTGGATAGGATCTTCAAGGATCCCTGTCCGGAGGGGGTCTTCTCCTTCCATTGTCGTTCCCACAGGCACTAAGCAGAGAGTTCAGAGTCCACTGGAGAGGTAGCCGAGCACGATCAGCACAGACAGGCCTGAGATGGAGTCCAGGCCTTATGAATTCCTTCTTCATTCCCCCCTCTTGATGCTCTTAACTCATATTATGAGCATCATTCATAGGGATATATTGCACCCTGGCTCTCCAACTGCCAATTAGGGAGAATGACATCAACCTTTAGGTTACAAAGTTCATAATACATTGTACAATTCAGGGTCCACAAAGCAGAACTATCAAGACAACTATGACACTGGTAAATACAGTTTTCTACCACTCGCTCTTCACCCAAGATAGGACTGAAGTCCAGAAAGAAAAATTTTCACTTGACATTGCTTTTACCGGATTTTTCATGTCATCTAAAGGAGTTGATGCATTGTCAGATAAGTCAGGAATGTATACACAACATTCAACCTTAATTATAGCACAGATGTCTCCTTGAGCAGCTGTGAGTATGTCCAAAGCCATTTTTTTATGAATTACTACTTTTCTCATTTAGATTTGCTCTTCATTTAAGGCTTGGATGGCTTCTGTTCTATCTAGGAGGGCCTGTTTGTGAAATTAGTCAAGGCCTCTACTTTAATCACAATATTTGTTGTCCCTATAGAGGGTACAGAAAAGGCAGAAACATACTCATACCATTGAAACACTGATCTTGTCCACCTAGCATGTAAATAAGGTAGATTTACTGGGGCTTGTTGTAGGTTAGGCTTTTGTTACACTGGCATTTATATCAAATGTAACCCTATGACCCGAGTGTATTGACTGTAGGTCTTACACTCTTGTAGGCCAAGAGAGCAAGGAGAGGTTATGATTGACAAGAGAGAGGAAAGTCTCTTTGTCATCCCAGAAAAGAGCAGAGTGGTTTAAAATCTCCTTGGCAGAGTGGTGTCACCCACCAACGAAGTCCATCCTTCACAGACAGAGGCATAGCCCCACATACCCAGCAGTTGTAGGTGTTGTGGAAGTCCGTGTAGGAATGTCCCCATGAGACGAAAACATTGTCGGAAGTTCAAAATCACGTTGATGAAGCCAAGCAGCAGGAGTTGATTGTGCGGCTTCATCCTGAAGGGGCTCGTCTGGGATCTTCTTTTCCTTCTTCTTAAGGATGGTCTTAGTCTCTCGAGGGTCAGCGGGGTCCCTCTGTGCAGTCCACTCAGCGTTTTCTGGGTCTGCGTGGGATGCTCTCTTCATCCTCTTATGATGGATCAAGGGACAATACCTGCAATTTTAACTGCAGCAGGGGTAGTTAGAATAACATAAGGGCCCTTTCACCAAGGGGCTAGCAAATCATGTTTCCAGTCTTTGACCCATACTTGGTCACCAAGTGTAAACTCATGAATCTGTTCCCCAAGGGGGAACGGCACCCTTTCTTGTACAAACTTAGTTACCCTATTTATTACCTTACCCAGTTCCATCTGCTGTGAAATCCTATCCCCCCCTTCCTGAGGCAAATTTGTTGACACCCGTTTTATTATGGGAGGAGGCCTCCCATACACATTTTCATATGGAGAATACCCTTGGGACTGTGGGGTCATCCTGAGTCTGAGCAGAACCGTTGGAAGAAAGTCCACCCAGGAGCAGTCAGTCTCTATGATCCACTTGGAGAGTCTCTTTAAGTGTCCGGTTGACTCATTCCACCATCTCAGAACTCTGGGCCTATATGCAGTGTACAGTTGTTATTTGATGTTTAAAGTTTTGCTTACTTGTTGCACTAAATCAGTTACAAAAGCCGGGCCATTGTCCGATCCAATGCTGGCAGGGAACCCAAATTTGGGAGCTATTTCGCTAAGCAGGCACCAGGCTACCTCTGATAATTTTTCAGTCCAGGTAGGAAAAGCTTCTGCCCATCCCGAGAGTGTACATACCATGACCAGCAGATAATGGTAGTGTCGGTGAGCTTTCATTTCAGTGAAGTCCACTCCCAGGGGTTCAAGGGGCAGCGTGCCTTTCAGCTGAATACCCAGAGGATTTTGTCTGAATCCCCGAGAGGCAGCATTAACCTGTGAGCAGGCAACAGGGCCTAAGTGGATCGCTTTGTGTGTCTCGCTTACCAGAGTGTGTGCCAGCTCCTCCAGTACCAATAATTTGCCATTTGGCAATTCCCAACCATCTCTTTTTATTCTTGGCCCCTTCTGCTTTTGCTAATCTGACAGTTGTTGTCCTTGTTTTATCAGGCTAGTGCCATCAGTATATAGGACCCAATTAGTGTCTGGAACCTTGAGCCCTTCTTTAAAACAAACCCCAGATACCTTACCTCCTCTTTGTAGATCTGTGCCTTCTTCTTAGACACCCGGTAACCTGCTTCCATGAACAACTGGAGCAGTGCATTTGTCCCTTTCCAGCATTTTCCCTAGATCTCAGGCAACCAGCAGCAGGTCATCCCTGTATTGTAGAAGCTGACATCCACACTCTTCTGGATGGAATGAGTCCAGGTCAGAAGCCAAGGTTTCCCCAAAGATGGCTGAGGAGTTCTTAAACCCTTGTGGGGGAGTCCAGATAAGCTGTTGTTCGGTGCTCCTGACTGGACCTTCCCATTCAAAGGAGAAGATGGGCTGTGACGCTGGGGCGAGGCGTATGCAGAAGAAGGCATCCTAGAGATCTAGGCAAGTGTAAACTTTAGTCCTCGGCAGGAGGAGGCTAAGTAAGGTATAGGGGTTTGGAAGAGTGAGGTGTAAAGTCACAGTAGCCTGGTTGACTAGCCTCAGATCTTATACAGGCCTATAGTCCTGTCCTACTTCCTTTTTGACTGGCAGGCTCGGGGTATTCCAAGCCGACTGGAACTCTACTAGAATGCCTGCTAATTTCAATCTATTGATGTGGGGCAGTATGCCGGCCCAGGCTTCTGTCGGTAGCGGGGTCTGGTTTGAGTTCTGTTATCACTGGGGCTTGATGTTTAGCCAGCCTGAGGGGACGGGGGGTAGGGGGGTTGTCTTCCACCCAGACCTCAGGGAATAATTGAGTTAACTCTCTGTCTTGCTCTTCTGTCCCACCCGGTTCTTCCTTCAGAGGCTCAAGCAACCTCCACTCATCTTGGGGTGGTATTGAGAGAGAGGGCAAATAAGTCATAGAGTCCATCCGGAAGGTGGGCCTCTCCTCAGGGGAGAAAGTCACTTGTGCTCCTAGTTTGGAGAGCAAGTCTCTTCCCTACAGGGGTACTGGGCACTCAGGAATGTAGAGGAATTCATGAATCACTTGGTGACCCCCCATCTGACAATTTCTGGGCTGGCAAAACGATTTAATCATCTCTTCTCCCGATACCCCAGTTACAGCGGTAGTCCTTTTGTACAGAAGTGCCCCAGGTTTTGTTACTACCGACAGTTCTGCTCCTGTATCAACCATGAAGTCAATGTTTTGGTCCCCCACTTTTAAGGTTACCATGGGCTCTCAAGGACCTGATATCTCTGAGCCCTGGCAGCCCTATTTAATTTCCAAGTCAGTAAGCCCCACAACTGTGGGAGCTTCCTCTTCCTTCCTTGCCTTAGGACATTCATTCTTCCAGTGGCCAAAACCTAGCATCGCCCTCGGGCACACTGGTTTGACTATAACAGTGCCTGGGGCCTCCGTTGGAACTGGCTGAAGAACTGTCCTGTCCCTGGGGCAGATGAGGTTTTCCGGAGGGCTCGAGATAGACTTTCTCAGAACAGCAGCTTGCACTGTAAATCTCTTGTCTGTTCTCTTTCGTTCCCTCTGGCTCTCTGGCAGAGCGCAATCTCTGCTTAATTCCACCCTCTCCCTCCCCTTCTTGTCAGTACTCACCGGGAGAGGCGTGTATAGCTTGGGCGGTTTGGCTGGAGCCGGATCCTGGAAGTGTTGGCCAGAGGCTTCTGTCACCGGGATCAGAGCCTGCCAAAACGGCGGCTCTAGGACCTCCGGGAGAGCTGGGGGAAGAGCAGCGGCTGCTGCAGGAACTTCACCTGGCCCAGGATCGGGCATTAAGGCGGCCTCCGTTCCTGGCGAAGCAGGGGAGTCACTATCCAGCATGGGGGAGGGGTCAGGTCATCCCCGTCCAAATCCTGTAGAATTTCCTTTTTTATCATCAGTCAATTTTTGTGCCATTAATATTTTCCCCTTTCCCTTCTGGATACAGAACCGTGTCCAAGTAGGAGGGTCTCAAGCTAACCCTAGCCATGAGTCAATAGATGGAAGCCAGACTGCTTCCACTATTTTTGAGTTCATGGTGTTCTCTGATGGCCATCCTACTCCCATAGAGGGCCTTTCGACCACAGAGTATGTGGAGGCGGTTAAGCTTCATCTTCACCCCATAGTCTCCTCCTAATCCCTTCTTTAAAATTTTAATCATGCACTCCAATACAGTTGCCTTAGATTCACTTCCCCCCATCTTGCTTACCTTCTCGGACCTTCTACTTTTCCTTTTCGTTCTGTCTACCAACTTCTCAGTACCCTATGTACTTCTGATATTTCCACTCAATGGCAGTTAAATTGCCATTCTGCCCCCTTCCTAATTGGGGTGAGAAAAGCCTTACCTGCCAGATCCCAGAGGGAGAAGGGGGATCGGTGTGTCTTCACCTGCCAGTCAGCACAGCCGAACCAGAACATCACATGATCCAAGACTGTTTCTCCCTTAATGTCCATTCTGCCTTGGTGGGCTTGATCAGGTGCGGATGAAAACACAGATGGGTTAAATATCCCATGTCCCAGGCCATCTACAGGAAAGCCAATTTATACTCACTTCTGTATCCCCCCTCCTTCTAGCCTAACAATTCCGAGGGGGTCAAGAATTTCACAGCAGACGGGACACCTCCTGGGGGAGGGCAGAATATGAGCACACAAGGATCAGTTTCCTATCCTAAAAATCCCCTGGCGTTCGCTTGGTAATGATTTTCCCCGAGAAGGCGAGAACACACCTCCTAAATGACCTTCACAAATTTCCTTCCTAAACCCTAGCACGCTCGTCGACCTGTGTACGAAGCAATCGCTGCTGCCTGCCTATTCCAGGCTCCTGGGGGTCCCCGCTCCTTCTAGTCCCTCCCAGGGGGGTGATAAGGCCCCCTCTTCCACCCTGCTGGGTGGGTTCCTCCTCCTCACCTGAGCGCTCAGTTCCCCTGCTGCCGCTCACTACCTGCTAACGTGAAAGGTCCGGGCGTTGAGAAGCAGAATCCTTCCAGAGGGGTGAGGCGCCTTCCCTACTCTAGGAGATTCAAGCTACAAAGCCTCGGGGTGGCCTCAAATGAGACCTGTCTCCTCAAAGTGAGGAGCTTCCCAGCCAATGCACCAAATGTTATAGCCTCATTTTCCGGGAAACAAACTCACTCAGAAGGACAATGCAGATAGTGGGTTGCACTTTATTACACCGGCGGGCCCAAGGCAGAGTCTTCTCTTAGCCAAGGGCACCGACCAGCATTTGTGAAAATCTTTTATACCCCAGGTGTATGTGTCCAAACCCACCGCCCCAATCCCTTGATGCTTACAATTGAAGGGTAAATACAATAACAATAACCCCATAATTCACGTGTTATGTGTTCAAACAGTTAATAATCAATAAGCCCACGGTTACATTCCAATCAGTTAATAACCAATAAGCCTGTGCTTACATTCTGATAGATACTGTCCGGAGGCAGGGGTGATTAGTGTCTGTTTTCTCTTAGGTGATGAGGAACCTGGATATGACCTTCAAGGTTCCCCTGTCTGGAGGGGGTCTTATCCTTCCATTGTCGTTCCCACAGGCACTAAGCACAGAGGTCAGGGTCCACTGGAGAGGTGGCCGGGCACGATCAGCCCGGACAGGCAGGAGATGGAGTCCAGGCCCTATGAATTCCTTCTTCTAAATGATGCTTTTGAACGGTGGTGTTGGAGAAGACTCTTGAGTATCCCTTGGACTTCAAGAATATCCAGTCAGTCTATCCTAAAGGACATCAGTCCTGGGTGCTCATTGGAAGTGTTAGGGGAAGCACACTAATTGAAACCGCCCACCCTGGCCAGGCACCATAGTAACCATTTGCATGAGTTGTTTTATGACAGGAGATGTTGATAAAGAATACGGAACTAGTAAGCCACCACCAGCTGGAAGAGTTCAGGAATAGTTTAGAGGAGACACCGCATATCCTTCCACTTCCCAGAATCCCTCTTGCTAGCATCCATCTTGGCTGAGCGATGTGTGGGCCACCAGGAAAGACTCTGAATTAGAATGATTGGCCAAAGATCACCCGGAAACGAATCCCGTCACCATAAACCCCAAGACTGCCAGGCACGCTGCAGAGCAATTCTCCTGGGTTCCCTTACCTACTGATCTCCACCCGGGTGCCCTTTCCCAATAAAATCTCTTGCTTTGTCAGCATGTGTCTCCTCGGACAATTCATTCCCGAGTGTTAGACAAGAGCCCAGTTTGGGGCCCTGGAAGGGGTCGCCCTTCCTGCAACAGAAGGACTGATGCTGAAGCTGAAACTCCAATACTCTGGCCACCTGATATGAAGAGCTGACTCATTGGAAAAAACCCTTATGCTGGGAAAGATTGAGGGCAGGAGAAGGGGACGACAGAGGATGAGATGGTTGGATGGCATCACCGATTCAATGGACATGGATTTTGGTGGACTCTGGGAGTTGTTGATAGACTGGTAGGCCTGGCGTGTTACGTTTCATGGGGTGGCAAAGAGTCGGACATGACTGAGTGACTGAACTGAACTGATCTGAATGGATTAGTGGTTTCCTCTTCTTTTTTGCATTTCAGTGTGAATTTGGCAATAAATAGTTCTTGGGTACAGATACCAGGTCTTGGAGGGCCACACCCATCCTAGAAGGAGCCCCTCCCCAATCAATCAGGCTGACACTCTTTGTTTGTAGAAGTTCCCGCCCTAAATGCTCCCTTCCTGAGGTCACAGGGGTACTGAGTGTGAGGCTGCAGCTCTTGGATCTTGGACCTGGGTCTCCCTCTTACATTGTTTCAAAAACCCTCACAGGCTGGGTCAGGTGACCTGGTAGTTGTGTCTGTCAGGTCTTGGGAATTGTACTGTGGCCTGCACTCTGTAAGGCAGAAAGAAAGGAGAAGAACTAGCAGGGGTGGTCTGCATAGAGAATGCAGGAAAGGTAAGCACCAAACAAAGCATGTGATTAGCATATCAGGTTAGTCTGGATTTTCCGCTGCAGACCGGGAAGGAGAAAGTAAAAGAGGAGCTCTGAAAATGGCAAAGGGAAACAAGAAAACTCTTTCTTCTCGATCATTCCAGCAGTTGCAGATTCAAGAGTTGTGTGGATGCCTTTAAAGTTATTTACTTAACACCCAGATGTGAGTTTGTGTTAAAAATCCCCAGAGGAGAGGCAGAGCTGGAGGAAGAAGAGGAGGAAATGGCAGCTTCTCAGGTAAACGTTCTGTCCCGGGTCTGGGGCTGTGTCTGGTTTTCCTCCTGAAATGTCTGGACTGAACATCTGCGAGCCTTCAATTCTCTGCTTCTAATTTTTCTACCTAGGGTGTTTGTTGCCAACTGCTTATTTTTTTCCAGTTTTTCTTGTGTTAGAGGAGACTGGCTCTTTAGACAGTTTCTTCCTATGTCCCAGAGCCTGTTATCCAATGTATGTATCCTGGCTTTCTATAGAGCATGATGAATTCTCAACGTTGTCAGTTTCAATGTTGAACATATTCCCTTTGTGAAAGACCAACACGGGGAGGCACTGGTATAAGGGATTCCCAGTGGAATGCTGTTCTGTGTTGGGATCCTAGGAAGTAGGGGAAACGCTATGATGAGTTTATATCTGGATGCACCTTCAGGTCTTTAGAACAGGAGCAAAAGGCAATGCCCTTGGAAATAGAATGGACTCAGTGGTCCAGATTTTTTTTCAGAATATTTTCAAATATAAAAAAATGCAGTTGAGACTATTCTCTTCCTCTGTGTCGATAAGAAAGGCTTACTAATTAAATGTAGTATTAGGCTACATGTCACGGGAGGTATATATGAAGTGAAATTTGCTTCAAACTAACATTCTTTAATGATAGATTCAGATCATGGTTTTCTTAATACTGCCAAAATACCCGTGCAGTGGTAATGCATTCTTCCATGTACTTCTAACCCCATGACTCTGATGGTCACTGGTTTAGGTACTTCTGTGAGATTCCCATGCTAGGCAGCTCATGTGTTTTCCTTTTGTCTTTAACAAGTGTCTTGGGGAAAAAAAGTGAAGGATGTGCAGAAACTATCACAGTTAATGGGGGAATCCCATATGCTCTTAAGTTTCTCTTTGCTTTGGAAGATGACTGTGTTTAGTAGAGATGCTGGGTTTGGGGGATTTTTGTCACTCAAGCCCAGGTCTAGTCATTTCCTGGTGTACTCCATGCTCACATCACAGACTCTCATCACATTTTTGTATTTTCCAAAATGTTTATAAGAATCTTATTAGTGTTAATCTATGTTCAACTGTATTAAAATTTGAACTATAGCTCTTTGGAAATGATATCGATTTTCAGGAAATTGAAAAATTCAGAACCAGAGCTTTACTTTATGTTACATCGTTCTGTATGTCTGTATTCTAGTTTATTTAAAGAAATAAAATAATATCATCCTCATATATTTATATACATCTTTAATAAGTTAAAAATTTTTATTTTATTGACATGAGGACTTTCCCCTTTTAATTATTAAAACGTATATAATCCCATTTTAGTTTATGTGTCTGTCGACAGACCTGTTAACATGATTTGATCGCTTTTTTCTATTTTTTTAAGATTTTCGGAAGAAGGGAATAGGTACCTACTCTAGTATTCTTGCCTGGAGAATCCTATGGACAGAGGAGCTATTATTTCTGTTGCACATTCAAGATTCTGTAAAAACTGTCAGAAAGATATACAGTATATACTAAATAGTTAAAATGTTTCTTGCTGCAAGGTTACTATCCTATAAGACCTGTAAAATCTGTAAAAGACTTAAAGTCCAGACTTACGTATGAATTCTTCCCTACTATTCTCCTTCATTGCTGTTCAGAATGGTCATTTGTGGAGCAGAATTTGCAATATTACTAGTTCAAATCAGCTTAGTAAAAATGTGGCACAATTTCTCCACTCCAGAACTCTTGGATCAGAATCTGCTTTTTAAAAATGTTTCCTGGTTTTTGGTAGACAATTTATCCTGGGTCACACGTGGACAACACTCAAAAATAAATATGCCAGTGTTGATCTGATTACATTATAATTTCTCTTCCACATCAGAATAGTTTCTTGTGAATCATATCCTCTTTTCTTGGGGTGAAAAATATGGTAGAAAATGTTATTGTGTGATACCAGAAACTACACTAAATCAAAATGAGTTCTCTGAAATTACCGCTTTCCTTTAGGGTCAGGTTAGGAACCCTTCGCTTGGCCATATGACAGCCAGCCAGACAGTCAGTTCAGCCATTCATTCATCAGTCCTGTCTGACTCTTTGCGATCTCAGTTGTGTCTGGCTCTTTGTGACCCCAAAGTACATGCATGTGTGCTTTGTATTTCAGGGACGGCTGATGTTCCAGGATGTGGCCATAGACTTCACCCAAGAGGAGTGGGAATGCCTGGACCTCGGTCAGCGGGACTTGTACAGGGATGTGATGTTAGAGACCTACGGGAACCTGGCCTCCTTGGGTGAGGACAACTGCCTTCCAGAATCCCTTTTCCACCACTGGGTTTGGTGCCTGCATTTCTAGAACGTCTCCTGGAATTTTCTGCTTCCACCAACACCTTCAGATCCCTGCTTTCTAGCAGGAAATGGGTATTTGTGAGTTTAGAAAGAAAGCCTTCATGGTGATTCAGTATGTTTCTAACCTTTTTCTTCCGTGATGTAATCTGCCTCCTTCACTCTAGCGTGGTGGTGATTGAATCAGTTCCATGGTATTAAATAGTGACACCTTCCTCTTAAATTCACATTTACACTACTTACTTGAGCCTTGTAGTACTTGACCAGAATGTCAGTATCTGATTTTTATGTATTTGTTAGTACTGTAAGGGTGCTTTCAATAAAGTATTTGGGGGAATCATCCTCGAGGCTGTATTAACATTCACCCGTGTGTTCTCTTATCACCCAAAGACATATTGGGTTGGAACTTGTGAATCTCTAGCAAAACGAATATTCCTTTCTCTGATGAACAGGTCTTGTGGTCTCTAAGCCGGACCTGGTCACCTTTCTGGAGCAAATGAAGAATCCCTGGGATGTAAGGAGAACGGACACAACGGCCACATACCCAGGTGGGTGTGAATGGAGGGAGCTGATGACTCAGGTGAGAGGTCCAAGGAGCAGTGAGGAAGTCAGCCTTTGTCCTGTGGCTTGGGAAGCCGTGCTCCAGTGGAAATGATTCTGGAGAACTCTGGGTTCATTTCTGTTGCTGTCATAGACGGACATTGCCTGGCTCCTTCTGCCTCTCAATCATTCATGAATTCATCTCCATGATTACTTTTCTCATCCACAGTGAGAATTCAAATTCTCTTCTTGGCTTGTGACAACTTGCATGAGTTGGCTGCTCTTTCATTTCTTGGGGGTCCTAGGAAAACTGCCCATTGATGAATAAATATAAGATACTCTTTTTTAAAGTTCTTTTCTACCTCTAGAAAGAAATATGTGAGTGGAATTGTAAACAAACTACCAATACTCTAGGAATATTGGAGACAGAATTTTTTTTCTGATTTGTATTTTCTAAAACACTGGAGGCTACAAATATGAACCTATAAATTTTAAACTCATTTCAGTGTATAAAGCAAAACTTCCATAAAATGAGAGAATGCAAATCTCTGAGTTACACCAATGTTTCACATTTCTTTATGTGAACTCATTTTAAATATCTGAAGTGTATTTGCCACAATTCCTCAATGGTAAAATACTTTAATATATTCGATTAACTCAAAGATTTCTTAAATAAATTGCAAAATAATTTAGAACATTTTCCACCATATTTCTAATGGTTGTTTAAACTATTAACATTTTAGATCATATAAAGAGTACTTTTAAGTCCTTTAAACGCTTATTGGATTTAAATACTCATTGTTTTACAATGTTGTGCTCTTGTACAGCAAAGAGAATAAAGTAAACGTATCAATGGCCACTCTTTGTTAGATTTCCTTCCATTTGGGTCTCCACAGGGAACTGAGTAGAGTTCTCTGTGATCCCAACATATTTTTTAAAATCTCACTTCTTATTTAATTGCTTAAGGCTTTATTATCTTCTTTGTTATCAGCTGCTCCAGACTTTATTAATTTATCTCATTTGTTATCAGTTTCTGATGGCCATCAGTTTCTAATTAGTTCTATGTCAATATCATTTATGATGTTTAGATACAAACATCTAATAGAATATGTTCCAATAGAACACAAGTTGTAAGAAGTGGGTTAAAGAATTGGAAGGCACCTAGTATTTCTGAAAATGTTTGGTGTCTCCATTTAAGACAACTTAGGGCAAAAGGTAATCATTAGACGACGTGTCTCCGCTTCATTGAGTGGATCTTGTAGCTTATTATTTTGCCCCTTGCTCTGCACCATACTCTTTGTACCCTGGTTTTATTACATTTTCTGTGTTTCTGATCTCTGCCCTGAAGGCTGCAGGATCCTAGTTCCTCGTGCTTCTTGTGCCAGCCCTTTAGGGGCTCAGTTTGGTCCCGAGGTTTGTGCCCTGATCCCCTTGATGGGCACTTGATTGCTGTGACCCCAGCCTGCCCTGGATATTGAGGGGAGCTTCCCCTTCACTCTGTGGCTGTCACCACCATGTCTGTGGTGGGTGTGCACCCTGGTTGGTGGAACAGAGCCCCCAGATCTGTTTCTTCGCTGTGATCCTGATCTGTGTGGAGGCAGGTGGGATTGGAGCACACCCCTGGGAGAGAAGCCCCTGAGGATTGCTGCTCTGGGGATGTTCCCCTTGGGACGTGCTCTGTGCTTCACTTTCCCCCATTGGCTGTGTCTCGTGTGACCCTGGCTGGCACTGATCTTGGCCCCAGCTCAACCATGGGTATGCGGGCAGACGGACCTGGGGTCTCTCAGATGTTGTTCTTCCCGGGTCACCAGCATAGATCCCCTGAATTCAGGGCCTAGGTCCCAGGTGCTGTGGTGCTGTGGGGGCAGCTCAGACTCCGGCCTGGCCCCGTCCCCTCGTGTCCGAGCCCACAAAGTCTACAGTTGCTAAAGCCACACCTGCTGTGACCGGGGCGTCCCCCTTGTCCTTCAGATGCTCTGCAGGGGCTGAGCTGACAAAGCCGGTTGCCTGTGTAAAAGCGTGGTTAGTGCAGCTGCGAGCAGAGACCTCAGCTTTGCTTCCTTAACCCTGGGGCTCAGCTGCGCTTTCAGCTCCTTCTGAGCATGTGGCCCACCCACGGGTGTCTGCTCCAGAGGCTGCCCCAGGGCACAGGGGTCTGCTGACGGGGGAGGAGGGGCATGGGGGAGGCCGTGGCTGGGCCTCAGTAGAGCCCACTGGGTGGCGGTCCTCCCTGCTGCCAGGGATGAGGGGCCAGCACGGGGGAGAGAGGCTGCGGTGGGGTTCTTCCCTTTGGGCCTCACTCAACAATGGCGTCTGCGCTTTGGTGGTGCAGGCTTCCTCCACAAGCGTCCCATTTGCAGAGCTCCTCCCTCCCTCCCGTCCCCTCAGGATGTGTCCTCATGGCCAACTGCAGTCCTCTGCCTGGGTCTGCTCTCCAAAGCCCACGTTCCAGCACCCAGCCCTTGTCTGCAGGGGTGGACACCCTTGAGGTGGACACCCTCTCAGGCTGGGTGGGCAGGGCAGGGCTCACCACCCCATCTGCAGCTCTCACTGCCCTGCTGCCACACGCGGGTTGCCATGTTCTCTTCCACAGAGAATGAGGCTCTCCTTCTGTCCAAACTGGGCTCCCCCAGTGATGGCTCCCCCGGATGTGGACACCTCTTCTCTCTTCAGATCCCACCAATGTTGCAGGTCCCATCCCAGTTCCTCTCGTCTTCCTTCTCCTTCTTCTTTTTTGGTCCTACCTGGCTCAGCAGGAATCTTTCTTGTCTTTTTAGGTGGTGTAGCTTCTTTGCTAGTGTTCAGAGGGGGCTCTGTGAGAAATGTTCCAATTCTGATGTATTCTTGATTCATTTGTGGAGAGAGATGAACTCCATTCTGCCTAATCCTCTGGCATCTTGATCCTTGGGTCCCCATTTTCTCTAAATCTTCAAGGATATTCACTGAGAATATGAGGTAAGAAAGGTTCTATTTGGTATCTTTCAGCTGTGTCTTCTCACAAAACCCATGGTTTGATGTCAAAGAATCCAAGGATTGAAAATTTAACCCCAAAAGCAAACCTATATGAAAGAGCTCACCTCCGAAATGAACATTTAACCAAAGCCTGGGGATATACAAGGGCGTGTGAAAGACTGAGAGGATGTTTATATGGACATAAAGAAATTGAGACCGTTTCACATACTGTGGACATGACTGCCAGAAGAAATGAGCACTGGGAGTCAAAATGGGGCAAGCACCCGATTCAGTCATCATCGTCTGCCGCGCAGTGTATCATTGTAAGCAATGACTCACATCAGTTTTTGAAACACACACATTCTCTGAGAGGAAATTTGGACAATCTGGAAGGTCATCCAGTCTCTGCTCCAAATGCTCGTTCAGACCACTCTGAACATAGACTTCGATTACACATACATTCAACCACGTCTGAAAAGGAGAAGTTTACAGATGATGGGGAAAACTCACAATATAATCAACTTGAGGGATCTGTGAGCAGCGGGTCTTTATTCTTCCACCAACAGACAGGTTCTCTCCAATCCAAAATGTGTAATGTTGATAATAATGGAAGAGACTTAATTCAGCCATCACTGTTTGATACATATCGTGATAGGGTTAATATAGGACAACTTTTCATGTGTAATAACACTAGTCAGACCTTAAGTAGGAGCTCCAACCCCGATAGTTTCCAGAGTATTTATGATGGAGCAAGAAACTCTTCATGCGATGACAGTGGATATAACATTGGACAAGACTCTGACCTTAGGAAACATCAGGCACCTCAATCTTCAGACAAGGATTCTAAGAGTAATACATGTAGGAATATCTTTTATCGAGCATCAGGGCTTTCACTAAATAAGAGTGCACATACTGGAGAGAAGACTTACAATTGTAGTGAATATAATGTGTCTAATCAGTCTTCAGAACTTATTCAACAGCAGAGTATTCAGAATCCACAGAAAAACTGCAAGTGTAAGAAATGTGAGAAAGTCTTTACTAACACACTCAACCTACGTAAACGTAGGGAAATTCATACAGGATGGAGATGGAACACTTTCAAATGTACAGAATGTGACAAAGCGTTTAATCAGAGTTCAAAACTTAGTCAACATCAGCGAATCCATATTGGCCCGAAGCCTTATAAACATAAGGATTGTGGCAAAGGCTTTATTCAACACAGAGATCTTACTTGCCATCAGAGAATTCACACTGGTGAGAAACCTTATACATGTCAAGAATGTGGGAAAGCTTTCAGTCAATACGCAACTCTTTGTCAACACCAGCGAATTCATACGGGAGAGAAGCTTTATAAATGTAAGGATTGTGGCAAAGACTTCAACCAGGGCTCAGGCCATATGTACCATCAGAGAGTTCATACTGGAGAGAAGCCTTATAATTGTAAGGATTGTGGCAAAGACTTTAACCGGCACTCAGGTCTTACTTGCCATCAGAGAATTCACACTGGAGAGAAACCATATACATGTCAAGAATGTGGAAAAGCTTTCAGTCAACACACAACTCGTAATAAACACCACCGATTTCATACTGGAGAGAAGCGTTATAAATGTAAGGATTGTGGCAAAGACGTTCGCCGGCTCTCAGGTCTTACTTGCCAGCAGAGGGTTCATACTGGAGAGAAGCCTTATAAATGTAAGGATTGTGGGAAAGGCTTTAGCTGGCACTCCGGTCTTACTTGCCATCAGAGAATTCACACTGGAGAGAAACCTTATAAATGTCAAGAATGTGGAAAAGCTTTCAGTCAATCTGCAACTCTTACTCAACACCAGCGAATTCATACTGGAGAGAAACCTTATAAATGTAAGGATTGTGGCAAAGACTTTAGCCGGCACTCAGGCCTTATGTACCATCAGAGAGTTCATACTGGAGAGAAGCCTTTTAAATGTAAGGATTGTGGCAAAGGCTTTCGCCGGAACTCAGGCCTTATATCCCATCAGAGAGCTCATACTGGAGAGAAGCCTTATAAATGTAAGGATTGTGGCAAAGGCTTTAGCTGGCACTCAGGTCTTACTTGCCATCAGAGAATTCACACTGGAGAGAAACCTTATAAATGTCAAAAATGTGGAAAAGACTTTAGTCAACACTCTACTCTTATTCAACACCAGCGAATTCATACTGGAGAGAAGCCTTATAAATGTAAGGATTGTGGCAAAGCCTTTAGGCACCGCAAAGGTCTTACTCGCCATCAGAGAATTCACACTGGAGAGAAACCTTAATAATATAAAGAATGTGGAAAAGCTTTCAGTCACTATGCAAATCTTACTAAACATGAGCGAATTCATACTGAAGAGAAGCCTTATAAATGTAAGATTTGTGACAAAGACTTAACCCAGCAAATTGATCTTACTTACCATCAGATAATTAACACTGAAAGAAATCTCATAAATGTAAGGAAACCTGCAAAGGCTTTAGACAGCTCTCTCACTTCATTGGACATCAGAGAGCATGTCCTGGAGGGAAACCCTAGTAATGAAGTAAGACATGGAAGAGGTTTGTCCTGAACATACAATTCAGGAGACAAAAGACTTATTTATATAAGAAAGATATGGAATGACGTAAAGAAAATGTAGGAAAATATTTATAAAAAAATCAAATCTAAATAAATATCAGGAAATGCATACTAGAAAGTATTTCATAAATCCTGTTTTCTGACGTTCCTCTTAGGGAGAAATATTGTAGACAGTGATTCATAGTTAAAATAGACAAAAAATTGATATGTTAGTATGGATCACAAGATGAAGAGGTGATGTTTAGCCATGTACAGTTACTAGCTATGTATGTTTGTTTACATTGACATGATCTGTGATTATTTGAAAACCAAAATGAATGTAACTGAATTCTCAAATTACTCCATGCCACACTTCATTTCTAGTGTGCATTCAAAGTTATGTTTTTGATGGCTGCTACCTCAAAGATGAGAGAAGTATAATTTTTCTCCATTATAAGATTAAGGACACAGGCATGTAACATGTACAGTGAACATCTAAATGGTGGTTTTTGTCATTCATGTCACACATCCTTGTAAGTCACCTTGATGGAAATGTTCAGGGAATAATTCCACAGATTAAAGTAAAATGTTCATTTTCAATAGTTACATCACTTGTTTTTAAAGTAAAATATAATGACAGTTCACTGAAATCTTGATGTATTTTATAATATGAACAGAAGTCATGAATATCAGCTGACATATTTCAATTAAAGACATCTCTGCTACCCTAAAAATGTACAGAAAACACTTCCCAGAAAAGTCATGTAATTAGTGTACGTCTTCTTAAATGATTAGCCTCCGTTTTGTAACCATAGAAATCACAGTTCTCAGATCATTGTATCAGAGGAAAGATTATCATTGTTTATGCTTATAATCTATATTTGAACCAAAGTTACATAGCGGAGTGTAACTTATTCTGTGTGTGATAAGCATACATGTTAATCAATAAAACTGAATCGTTTCTTGTGTAAATGTTGGTGTGTAATGAATGAAGTGTTAGCCTAGCAATTTAAGGTTGCAGGAAAGAACACCTAACGAGAAACTCTTCGGTAGCATAGAAGGGTGATGTTTGTAACAATTAGTTTCCTTCCTGCCCTTAAGTTTCAAATCATTTGATCATGTATTTCCCATCATTTCTCCATTGTACTTTTTCGCTCTCTTTAAACGCAGGGACATTGTGACGGTTCTAATAAGAAGGATCATAGAGTACTGTTGAGAGCTCCCCTGAACTGCTCCACGCTGTTGCTGCCTCAGCATCTGTCTGGGGAGCAGGCAGCCTGCAGGTCCTTGAACTCACACCAGCCAGTCCTGTGAGCACCTGCACCAGAAAACCCCCTTCCTTAAGACCAGCAGTCTTGCTGAACCCCAAGGCTACTTCACAAGCTCCCCTTCAATGCCACCCTCACAGATCCACAAAATCCTAGTCCTTTTGGTCTGAATGGACCCATCCACACTCAGCCTGGGGAGCCCACAGCACTTCACCCAGGGCCTCTTGTAAAAACCTGAACCCCAATTACTGCCTCTTTCTCTGCTCCCTTCTATCCTTGACCTCACTCAGAGCTTGCTGTGAATTCTCTCAGGACCTAGAGTCATGAATTCACCTGCTTCAGTTGTCCTTTGTTCTTCTGTTGAGCTAAGTGAGACTTTTCATGGGCTCATTTAAGCAAATGTAAATTTAACCTTTGTCACAAGAATACTTAAAACCATGGTGGTAAAATTCTGAACGAAGATTTGTAATATTTTACCTTGTTTAATTCTTATCACATGTTTCTTGCCTTGGCTTAAAGGAACAGTTTTCTCATGGTTTTGACATACATTGAAGGCAATATATAAGTATCTGAAAGTATATATGTTATATAATTTATAAAGCATTCATTGAATAGAATAAATAAATATCTGAAGGTATAAACGCTAGCAGTGAGAAACACAAGGAGCATGTGAGTGTGTGTGCATTCATACACATTTACTCAAAGGATTTAAAAATGCTAGGCCACAACTGCTCATTACAAAAGTGCAGATGGTTTACTAAAACTGCAAATCTCATAAATTTGTCAATTTATCTATTTTTTCTACTATTCTGGGAATTCTTTTCCTTAAAAGTCAAGAGGTTATGGTTTTTAAGAAACTTCCACACTGTCCTCCCAAGTGACTGCACCAGCTTACACTTCCTTCAGTCATGTAGGAGGTTCCCTGATCTCCAAGCCTCTTCAGCGTTTATGACATTATTAGTGGGCTTTCTGCTAGTTGTTATTCTGACTGTCAGGAGGTGATGTATCACTGTCGTTTTGTTCTGCATTTCTCATTATTTAGCGATGCTGAGCATCTCTTTTGCCTCGTGCCCGTCTAAAGGACCAAGTCGCCCCCCCACCCAGCCTCAGCAGCTGAGGCGCACAGGCTTCGTCTCCCCAGAGCGCCTGGGGTATTCCTGGACCAGGGATGAGGCCCGAGGGCCCTGCACTGTCAGGGGGGCTCCTAAGCACTGCGTTATGTCTGGTTTTTCTTTTTTCTTTTGAGATGAATAGATATTCTTTGGAATATAATTGCGTTACAATGTTGTGTTAGATTCCGCTGGACAACTTCATGAATCACCACAGGTATATGTACGCCCACTCTCTCTCGAACCTCCCTCCCACGATCTCCGTGTCCCCCCTCTAGCCATCACGGAGCCCCGCGCTCAGCTGTCTGTGCTATGGAGCAGCTTCCCACCTGCTACTTGCTTTACCCATTGTGGTGAATATATGTCAAGGCTCTTCTCTCGATTGGGCCCCCTCTCATTCTCCCGCTGTGTCCACAGGTCTAATCTCTATATTCGTGAAAATATGGTATTTACATATATATATATATATATATATATATATATATATATATATATGAACCTAGAAAATGTTATTGGTGAACCTATTTAATAAGCAGGCTAGAAGGGCAGATATTAAGCTTTTTTATATTAAACTTTCAAAGTGTAAAATACATGGACAATCATTCCATGCATTTTACTATGTGAAGGAAGCCCATCTGAAAATGCTACAAAACGTATGATTTTTACAATATGATATTTTGGTGTAGGTCAATGTTCTTATGTGCTCCATTGTGTCTGAGTCTTTGGGGCCCAATGGGCTGCAGCCTGCCAGGTACTTCTGTCTATGAGATTTCCCAGGAAAGAACACTGGACTCGGTGGTAATTTCTTTTTCCAGGGAATTCCTTACCCAAATATTGAACTTACATCACTTGGGTCGCCTGCAATGGCATGTGGATTTTTTACCACAGAGCCACTTGAGAATCTAGTCAGGAAAGTAGAAGAGATTAAAATGGTCAGGGGTTGCCATGGGTTTGAAAGGAGGGGCTATGAATATCCTGAGTTCAGGACCATGAAATCATTGTGTTAAATTGTTGTAATGGACACAAGTTATAAGGTCGCCCAGACCCGTAGTCTGTCAGTTCAGTTGTTCAGTCATGTCTGACTCTTTGTGACCCCGTGGACCACAGCACGCCAGGCCTCCTTGTCCATCACCAACTCCCAGAGTTAACTCAAACTCATATCCATTGAGTTGGTGATGCCATCCCACCATCTCTACCTCTGTTGTCCCCTTCTCCTCCCACCTTCAATCTTTCCCAGCATCAGCGTCTTTTCCAATGAGTCAGTACTACTCGTCAGGTGGCCAAATATAGGAGTTTCATCTTCAACATCACTCCTTGCAATGAAAACCCAGGACTGACCTCCTTGAGGAAGGACTGGTTGGAACTCCTAGCAGTCCAAGGGACTCTCAAGAGTCTTCTCGAACACCACAGCTCAAAAGCATCAATTCTTTATAGTCCAACTGTCACATCCATATATGACCACTTTATAGTCCAACTGTCACATCCATATATGACCACTGGAAAAACCATAGTCTGAACTAGTCAGACCTTTGTTGGCAATGTAATGTCTCTCCTTTCTAATATGATATCTAGGTTGGTCATAACTTTCTTTCCAAAGGATAAGCATCTTTTAATTTCATGACTGCAGTCACCGTCTGCAGTGATTTTGAAGTCCCCAAAAATAAAGTCTGTCACTGTTTCCACTGATTCCCCATCTATTTGCCATGAAGTGCTGGGACCAATTTCCGTGATCTTAGTTTGTTAAATGTTGAGCTTTAAGCCATCTTTTTCACTCTCCTCTTTCACTTTCATCAAGAGGATCTTTAGTTCTTCACTTTCTGCCATAAGGGTGGTGTCATCTGCATATCTGAGATTATTGATATTTCTCGCGGCAGTCTTGATTCCAGCTTGTGCTTCTTTCAGCCCAGCGTTTCTCATGATGTACTCTGCATAGAAGTTAAATAATGACAGTGACAACAGACAGACTTGACGTACTCCTTTTCCTATACGGATCCAGTCTGTTGCTCCATGTCCAGTTCTAATTGTTGCTTCCTGACCTGCACACAGATTTCTCAAGAGGCAGGTCACATGGTCTATTATTCCCATCTCTTTCAGAATTTTCCAGTTGATTGTGATCCACATAGTCAAAGGTTTGGCATAGTCAAAAAAGCAGAAATAGATGTTTCTTCAGAAATCTCTTGCTTTTTCGATGATCCAGCAGATGTTGTCAATTTGAGAGCTGATTCCTCTGCCTTTTCTAAAACGAGCTTGAACATCTGAAAGCTCATGGTTCACGTATTGTTGAAGCCTGGCTTGGAGAATTTTGAACACTACTTTGCTAGCCTGTGAGATGAGTTCAATTGTGTGGTAGTTTGAGCATGCTTTGGCATTGCCTCTCTTTGGAATTGGAATGAAAACTGACCTCTTCCAGTCCTGTGGCCACTGCTGAGTTTTCCAAATTTGCTGGTATATTGAGTGCAGCACTTTCACAGCATCATCTTTTAAATTTTGAAATAGTTCTGCTTGAATTCCATCACCTCCACTAGCTTTGTTTGGAGTGATGCCTCCTAAGGCCCACTTGACTTCACATTCCAGGATGTCTGTACACATCCCTAAAAGAGAAACAAGGTGAAACTAGAAACTTTACTTAATGTCTGTGTAGATTCATCAGTGCCACAAAGGTATCTTCAGGTGGGGAAAGATAAATCGGGAGATTGTCTATGTGTGGGAACAGGATGTATATGAGAAATCTCTGTACCTTACTCTCATTTCTGCTGTGAAACTGAATCATCTAAGATATTGGTACTGGTACATGCACACTGAATATTTTTTAGAATAGACACTATTAGAAAAATGGATATGCTCCTCTATTTAATTTTTCCTTAGTCAGTTATCCCTTAAAGATGTCAGAGTATACAGCTATTTAAAAAGAGCAGATAACAAACTGTAGCAGATGATTCATAAAACCTAGAAATACAAACATGAAGGAGAGCAGCAACGTTTTTCTGTGTTGAAAGTGAAAGTGAAGTTTTTCTTTCGTGTGTGACTCTTTGTAACCCTATGGACTGTAGCCCTCCAGGCTCCTCCATCCATCGGTTCTCCGGGCAAGAATACTGGAGAAGGTTGCCATTTTCTTCTCCAGGGGATCTTCCTGACCCAGGGATCAAACTTGGGTCTCCCAATTTGCAGGCAGACTCGGAGAATCCCTTTCATGGATTAATTTATGGGTAAGTTCACTAATGACATAACACTGATCATTATTTCTTTGGTTGGTCATCAGATAGCTTTTAGGGCATCATTTTGAAAGACATCTGTCCCTGCCCATAGACTGTTAACCCAAGGTCCACTGCTGCCTCTGGTTTATTTTTAAAGAAAGCTGTGATGGAAACACCTCCAGGCCCCTTGACTCTGAAGTAGGAGGCCCCCCACCTGCACAGAGGTGTTCACAGTGCAAATCATTTTGTGAAAACCAGTGTCCCCAGGTTACAGAAGGGAGTGAAATCAACAGAAACAAACCTAAGGACTCAGGCCATCTTTCCTAGAATCCTGAGAGCAAAGCCTTGCAGGCACCCGGGGCCCCCAGGTGATTCCCACCAAACACTCACCCCTCCCCCCCTCCTCCAAGGGCACAGGCACAGGCCACACCCATCCAAGAAAGAGCCCCTCCCCGGGAATCAGGCTGAGGTTCTTTGTTTCTAGAAGATCCCGCCCTAAATCCTCCCTCCAGAGCTCTGGGGCAGGCAGAGCTGAGGGCTCAAGCTCAGAGCTCCTGGAAGGTCTGCCTCCTGCATAGTTTAAAAAGTCCGCAGAGTCAGAGTCAGGTTGCTCGGAAGTTGGGTCCATGTTCTCTTGTGAATTGTTCTGTGGCCTGCTCTCTCTAATGTGAAAAATAAGAGAACAGATAGCAGGGGTACTCTGCAAAGAGAGTAGGGGAAATGAGCACCAAACCCAGGATGTGATTAGCATATCAGCTTCATCTTGACTACCCGCTACAGCTCAGGAACTGAGAAAGTGAACAAAGAGCTCCGAAAAGCGAGCGAGAAACAAGAAAACTTTCTTCTTTTTCACTGCAGTAGTTGCAGGTGAAAGAGCTGTGTGGATGCTGTTTTCTCAATACGTAGATGTGTTTTTGCTGCATAATATCCCCAGAAGAGACACAGCAGGAGGAAGAGGAGGAGGAAATGGCAGCTTCTCAGGTAAACGTCCTGTCCCGGGTCTGGGGCTGTGTCTGCTTTTCCTCCTGAAATGCCTGGACTGAGAATCCGCAAACCTTTACTTCTCTGATTCCAGTTTTTCTCCCTGGGGATTTGTTATCAACTTCCTCTTTTCTCTTTTTTCTTATAATCGTGAAGGCCGGCTCTTTAGACTGCTTCTCGCTTGTGTCGCACAGCCTTTTCTTCTTTCTGTCCTGATGAATCCTCGACATGAATTAGTGACTTTCAACTGGTGAATATATTCCCTTTGTGAGAGATGAACACAGGTGTCTGAGACTCCCGTTGGAATGTGGTTCGGTGTTGGGATCCTAGGGAAGTCGGGGAAATGCCATGATGAGTTTACATGTGGATGCAATTCAGTTCTTCAGAACAGGAGTTTAAAATGCCCTTATAAGTAGAGTGAACTCTGCAGTTGAGAATTTTTCAGAAAATTTTCAAAATGAAAAATGTGCAATGACTAGATTCTATATCGATAAGAAAAACTTACTATTAAATGTACTATTAGTTTCCAGATCATGCGAGGTATATATGCAGTGGAGTTTCCATAAAACAGATATTTTTCATAGTAGATTGAGATCATGGTTTTCATAATATTGCTAAAATACCTGGCAGTGATAACGCATTTTTCCATGTACTTCTTATCCCATGACCTCAGATGTTCACTGGTTCAGGTGCTTCTGTGAGATTCCAGTGCATTTTTTTTTTTTTTTCCTGTCTTCAAAAAGTGTCTTGGAAAGAAAAACTGAGGGATATGCGCAATTATCACAGCTAGTGGGGAAACTCTTTATCATCTTGGTTTCTCTTCACTTTGAACAATGAACAGTTGGCTAAAACAGACACACAACTTGAGAATTGTGAGCTAAGTTTTATTTAGAGCAAAATAAGGACAGCAACCCAGGAGACAGCAGCTCAGATAACTCTGAGAGACTGCACTAAAGAGGCAGCGGGGAAGGTGAGTGTATAAGATTTTAGTGAAGGGGGAGTTCAGTGCAGTCAAGCATTTACTTTAGAAAAGCTTTTCTGCCAGTCGTGCGGAGCTGATGTCACCGTTCAGGGATTTGGTGCTTTTCTAGATATGAAGGGGCTTCCCTGATGGCTCAGATGCTAAGGAATCTGCCTGCAATGCGGGAGACCTTGGTTTGATCCATGGGTTGGGAAGATCCCCTTGAGGAGGGCGTGGCAGCCCACTCTGGTATTCTTGCCCGGAGAGTGCCCACAGACAGAGTACAACTAAGTGACCAAGCCCAGCCCACCCAGAGATGAAGAGATGCGGGGATTGGGATCATGAAATCAGCTTCTGAACATATCTAACTCTCTAAAGACCTGTTCCACCGGATTCCCTGGGGCAGAGTGCCTCAATGCAACCTGAGCTCCCTCAGGGGCGGTTGAAGTCAACACTTGAAGCACCGTAGGGTTCATTTTCCACAGAGACAGATGACAAACGCCCTTGCTGTTCGGTTGCTTGCAATGCTCTTGGCAACTGCCAGTTTGTAGTTGACAACACTCGCATGTGTTTAGTAGAGATGCTGGGTTTGGGGAGTGGGCGTTTTCATCACTCAAGCCTCGGTCTTACCATTTGCAGTACACTCCACGCTCACATCACAGACATAGTTTCATCCTATTTCTGTATTTTCCAAAATATTTACAAGAATCATATTAGTGCTAATCTATATTCAACAGCGTTAAGTGGTTGATTGTTTTTTGTTTTTGTTTTTTCCCCTGTGTCAAGTTTTAGAATATAGTTCAGTGCAAATGATACAGGCTTCCAGGAAATTTAAAAATTCAGAACCAGAGCTCCACTTTATTTTATATTGTTGTACATGTCTGTAACCTAGTCTATTTTTAAAAATTAAAATAATATCATCCTCAAGTATTTATGTATATTTCTAATCAGTTAGAAGTTATCCTGATATTGTTGACATGACAGTTTTTCTCTATTACTGAGTATGTACTCTTGTTGTAGTATATGTCTGTGTGTATAAATATGTTAGCATGATTACATCGAATTTTTTCCTTTTTTTCCACTAAGATCGCCAGGAGAAGGGAATGGCTACCCATTACAGTATTCTAGCCTGGAGACTCCCATGGACAGAGAAGCCTGGCAGGCTATAGTTCCTGGGGGTCCCAAGGAGTAGGACACAACAGAGTAACTAACATTTTTCTCATTTTGAGTATGATTTACAAATACAGAAGTTTCTATTAACTTTCATTAGAGTTGTCTCTGTATATTTGTCTGTGTTTTATTAAAGTCTAGAGTCCATCAAGTGAAGTAAAATTTTGGCTCTGCCCTTTAAAGAATGTCTGTTAAAATATTTGTCAAACAACACAACAGCAACATTATTCATTTTCAATTATTTCTGTTGCATACTGAAGACTCTGAAAAACTGTCAGAAAGATATATTCAGTTCAGTTCAGTTCAGTCGCTCAGTCGTGTCTGACTCTTTGCGAACCCATGAACCACAGCACGCCAGGCCTCCCTGTCCATCACCAGCTCCCGTAGTCTAACAAAATCGATGTCCATCAAGTCGGTGATGCAATCCAGCCATCTCATCCTCTGTCTTTTCCTTCTCCTCCTGCCCCCAATCCTTGCCAGCATTGTGGTCTTTTCCAGTGAGTCAACACTTTGCATGAGGTAACAACAGTATAGGAGTTTCAGCTTCAACATCAATCCTTCCAATGAAAACCCAGGACTGATCTCCTTTGGGATGAACTGGTTGGATCTCCTTGCAGTCCAAGGGACTCTCAAGAGTCTTCTCCAACACCACAGTTCAAAAGCAACAGTTCTTTGGCGCTCAGTTTTCTTTACCGTCCAACTCTCACATGACTATTGGAAAAACCATAGCCTTGACTAGCGGGACTTTTGTTAGCAAAGTAATGTCTCTGCTTTTAAATGTGCAATCCAGGTTGGTCATAACTTTCCTTCCAAGGAGTAAGCGTCTTTTAATTTCATGGCTGCATTCACCATCTGCAGTGATTTGGAAGCCCCCCAAAATAAAGTCTGACACTGTTTCCACTGTTTCCCCATCTTTTTCCCATGAAGTGATGTGACCAGATGCTATGATCTTAGTTTTCTGAATGTTGAGCTTTAAACCAACTTTTTCACTCTCCTCTTTCACTTTCATCAAGAGGCTTTTCTGTTCCTCTTCACTTTTTGCCACAAGGGTGGTGTCATCTGCATTTCTGAGGTTATTGATATTTCTCCCAGCCAACTTGATTCCAGCTTGTGCTTCGTCCAGCCCAGCGTTTCTCATGATATACTCTGCATATAAGTTAAATAAGCATGGTGACAATATACAGCCTTGATGTATTCCTTTTCCCATTTGGAGCCAGTCTCTTCCATGTCCAGTTCTAACTGTTGCGTCCTAACCTGCATACAGGTTTCTCAAGAGACAAGTCAGATGGTCTGGTATTCCCATCTCTTTCAGAATTTTCCACAGTTTATTGTGATCCACACAGTCAAAGGCTTTGGCATAGTCAATAAGGCAGAAATAGATGTTTTTTCTATTTCGCTTGAGGAAGCACAAGCACAACTCTCTTGGTTTTCGATGATCCAGCAGATGTTGGCAATTTGATCTCTGGTTCCTCTGCCTTTCCTAAAACCAGCTTGAACATCTGGAAGTTCATGGTTCACCTTGTTTAAACTTGGCTTGTAGAATTTTGCGCAATACTTTGCTAGCATGTGAGGTGAGTGCAGTTGTGCAGTAGTTTGATCATTATTTGGCATTGCTTTTCTTAGGGATTGGGAGGAAAACTGACCTTTTCCAGTCCTGTGGCCACTGCTGAGTTTTCCAAATGTGCTGGCATATTGAGTGCAGCACTTTCACAGCATCATCTTTTAGGATTTGAAATAGCTCAAGTGGAATTCCATCACCTCCACTAGCTTTGTTCAAAGTGATGATTTCTAAGGCCCACTTGACTTCACATTCCAGGATATCTGGCTCTAGGTGAGTGATCACACCATCATGATTATCTGGCTCGTGAAGATCTTTTTTGTACAGTTCTCCTGTGTATTCTTGACACCTCTTCTTCATATCTTCTGCTTCTGTAAGGTCCATACCATTTCTGTCCTTTATCGAGCCCATCTTTGCATGAAATGTTCCCTTGGTATCTCTCATATTCTTGAAGAGATCTCTAGTCTTTCCCATTCTGTCGTTTTCCTATTTCTTTGCATTGATCGCTGAGGAAGGCTTTCTTATCTCTCCTTGCTATTCTTTGGAACTCTGCATTCAAATGGGTGTATCTTTCCTTTTCTCCTTTGTTTTTGGTTTCTCATCTTTTTACAGCTATTTGTAAGGCCTCCTCAGACAGCCATTTTGCTTTTTTGCATTTCCTTTTCTTGGGGATGGTCTTGTTCATCCTGTAAAATTCCACCACGAACCTCCGTCCATAGTTCATCAGGCACTCTGTCTATCAGATCTAGTCCCTCAAATCTATTTCCCATTCCAGTGTATAATCGTTAGGGATGGGATTTAGGCCCTACTTGAATGATCCAGTGGTTTTCCCTGCTTCCTTCAATTTACGTCTGAATTTGGCAAGAAGGAATTTATGATCAGAACCACAGTCAGCTCCCAGTCTTGCTTTTGCTGATTTTATAGAGCTTCTCCATCTTTGGCTGCAAAGTATATAATTAATCTGATTTTAGTTTTGGCCATCTGGTGATGTCCATGTGCAGAGTCTTCTCTTGTGTAGTTGGAAGAGGGTGTTTGCTATGAAAGTGCATTCTCTTGGCAGAACTCTATGAGCCTTTGCCCTGCTTTATTCTGTACTCCAAGCCCAAATTTGCCTGTTACTCCAGGTGTTTCTTGACTTCTTACTTTTGTGCTCCAGTCCCCTATAATGAAAGGGACATTTTGGGGGGTGTTAACTTTAGAAGGGTTGGGGGTGGCCTGCTGCAGGGTTGGGGTCACAGACTAGCAGGGCATGCATGAGATCCTTTGAGGAAGGTCACCGTTATCCTCATTCCCTGAACCACAGTTTCGTGAGTGAACTCACTCAGTCGTGTCCTTCTCTTTGTGACCCCATGGACTATAGCCTACCAGGCTCCTCTGTCCATGGAGTTTTCCAGGCAAGAGTACTGGAGTAGGTTGCCATTTCCTTCTCCAGGGGATCTACCCAACCCAGGGATCAAACCCATGTCTCCCACATTGCAGGCAGACGCTTCACCATCTGAGCCACCAGGGAAACCAACCATAGTTTGACCCCAGGTAAATAGCAGGGAGGGAATACCGCTCCACCCATCAAGAGAAAATTGGATTCAAGAATAACTGAGCATGGCCCTGCCCACCAGAACAAGACCCAGTTTCCCCCTCAGTCTGTCTATCCCATCAGGAAGCTCCCATAGGCCTCTTATCCTTCTCCATCAGAGGGTAGACAGGTTGAAAACCACAGTCATGGAAAACTAACCAATCTAATCACATGGATCACAGCCTTGTCTAACTTAAGGAAACTATGAGCCATGCTGTGCACATCCACCCAAATCTGGTGGAGAGTTCTGACAAAATGTAGTCCACTGGAGAAGGGAATGGCCAAACACTTCAGTATTCCTGCCTTGAGAACCCCATGAACAGTATGAAATGGCAAAAAGATGAACTCCCCAGGTTGGTAGGTGCCCTATATGCTACTGGAGGTCATTGGAGAAATAACTCCAGAAAGAATGAAGAGCCGGAGACAAAGCAAAAACAACATCCAGTTGTGGATGGGACTGGTGATGGAAGCAAGGTCCGATGCTGTCAAGAGCAATATTGCATAGGAACCTGGAAAGTTAGGTCCATGAATCAAGGTAAATTGGAAGCAATCATACAGGAGATGGCAAGAGTCAACGTCGACATTTTAGAAATCAGCAAACTAAAATGGACTGGAATGGGTGAATTTAACTCAGATGACCATTATATCTACTACTGTGGGCAGGAATCCCTTAGAAGAAATGGAGTAGCCATCATAGTCAACAAGAGAGTCTGAAATGCAGTACTTGGATGCAATCTCAAAAACGACAGAATGATCACTCTTCATTTCCAAGGCAAACCATTCTATATCACGGCAATCGAAGTTTATGCCCTGACCAGTAATGTTGAAGAAGCTGAAGTTAAATAGTTCTATGAAGACCTACAAGACGTTCTAGAATTAACACCCAAAAAAAGAAAATACTACTGTGTAAAAGTTATATTCTTGGGTAACAGCAGCCACTCGCCTAAAGGAAAACCAGGTCTTTAAACTTCCTGTTTCCATCATGGGTCACATTAGGAAGTCTTCCCACAGCCACATGGCATCTGTACTTTGTATTTCAGGGGCGGCTGACATTCCGGGATGTGGCCATAGACTTCACTCAAGAGGAGTGGGAATGCCTGGACCTCGGTCAGCGGGAATTGTACACGGACGTGATGGTAGAGAACTATAGGAACCTGGCTTCCTTGGGTGAGGACAACTGCCTTCCAGAATCGCTTATCTAAACCTCAGGGTATTGCTTCCTTCATTTCTAGAATGTCTTCTGAAATTTTCTGCTCCACACATTTATTTCAGATCTCCGCTTTGTAGGTGGAAATGAGTATCTGTGAGTTTAGAAAGAAAGGCTTCGTTATGATGATTCATTATGCTTGTAACCTTTATCTTCCTTTATGTAATCTGCCTCCTTCTAGGTTAGTGTAATTCTGTAAGTTCTGTGGTATTAAATAGTTGTACCTTCTCTTAATTTCACTTTTCCACTACTTGTTTTTGCTTTAGTGGCACTTGACCAGAATCTTAGGACCTAACTTTTTTGTATTAGTTAGCATTATATAACTACTTTCATTAAAGGATTTGGGGGGGGGGAGTATTTGGGGGATCATTCTCTGGGCTGTTTTAACATTCACCCATGCGTTGTCTTCTCGCCTGAATACATATTGGATTGGAAACTGATGGATCTCTAACACAACAAATAGTCCTTTCTCTGATGAACAGGTCTTGTGGTCTCTAAGCCAGACTTGGTCACCTTTCTGGAGCAAATGAAGGATCTCAGGAATATAAGGAGAATGCAGACAGCAGGCATATACCCAGGTAGGCGTGAATGGATGAAGCCGATGACTCATGTGAGAGGTACAGTGAGAGACCTACCTGGGAAGGAAATCTAAAACAGAGTGGCTGTATATGCGTATAGTTGATTCTGTTTGGATCAGTGAGGAAGTCATCCTTTATCATGTGGTTTGGGAAGATCTGCTTCCGTGGAATTGATTTGGGAGAAGTCTGGGTTTATTTCTGTTGCTGTCATAGATGGCTATCACCTGCCCCATTCTGTCTCTTGAATCATTCATGAATTCATCTCCAGTGATTGCTTTTCTCACTCACAGTGAGAACTAAAATTCTCCTCTTGGCCTGTGACAACCTGCATGAGTTGGCTGCTCTTTCATTTCTTTGGGATCTTAGGAAAACTGTGCACACTTCTGAGTGACTATATGATACTCCTTTTAAGGTTTGTTTCTACCTTTAAACAGAACTGTGTAAGTGGAGTCATAGACATACTGCCAAAGTTCTAGGAATAGTTGGGACAGGATTGTTTGTTTTGTTTTGTTTTTCTGATTTATAGTTTCCAATCCACTGCAAACTGCAGACATGTCCTTATTCATTTCAAACTTAAGTAATGTCTTCACTGCATAAAGCAAAAGTTCCCTAAAATGGGAAAATGAAAGTCTCATGGTTGCTTTAAAGTTTCTCTTCACTTTATACGTACTCATGCTAAATACCTAAGTGTATTTGTCCCAATTCCTGAATGGTAAAACACTTTAATATATTCAATTACCTCAAAGAATTTTAAAATAAATTGGCTAAAGGACTTAGAACATTTTCCATGTTTGTAATGGTTGTTTCAAACTGTTAAGATTTTTCGATAAAATATAGAAATCTTTTTATTAAATTCTTAGTGGAGTGTAGCTGTTTTATAGAGTTCTGCTGCTGTACAGAAAACTTTATCAATGATCCATACATATAGCCACTCTGTTTTAGATTTCCTCCCCAGTTAGGTCTCCAAAGAGTACTGAGTCGAGTCCCATGTGTTTCCATCATATTTTTTTTTTTTTTATTTTAGATCCAGCATATTTTTTAAAGTCTCACTTCTCATTTAATTTCTTAAGAACTACTATTTTGCTAATTTGTCTTGTTCGTCGTGAGCTTCCCTGGACTCTGTCTTATATGTCCTCACTTGCTAGGACATTGTTCTATGTCATATCATTTATGATTTTTAGATTCAAACATCTAATAGAACATTCTCAAATAAAAACGCAGGTGATAAGAAGTAAATGAAAGGATTAGCAGGCACCTAGCCCTTGTGAAAATGTTTGGTGTCTCAGTTTAAGAGGACTTTAAGCAAAAAATAACCATTTGATTGACTCTCTCACCTTCGCTTAGTGTTTATCTAGGCAGGTTTTGACCTTGCTCCTTCCTCTATAGCACACTTCTCTGTCCTCTCATTTTGTCACATCTTCTGCGTGTGTGGTCTCGGTTCTGCAGGCTGCAGGACCCTAGCTCCTCTTGCTCCTGGTGTCTGTCCCCTGGTGGGTGAGTTTGGTCCAGAGGTTTGTGCCCTTACACCCTTGACGCACTTTTGACTGCTGTTTCTGTGACCCGAGCCTGCCCTGGATATTGAGGGGAGTTTCCCCTTCGCTCTGTGGCTGTCACTGCCCTGTCTGTGGTGGGTCTGCGCCCTGGTTGGTGGAACAGAGCCCCCAGAACTGTTTCTTCACTGTGATCCTGATCTGTGTGGAGGGAGGTGGGATTGGAGCACACCCCCGGGAGAGAAGCCCCTGAGGATTGCTGCTCTGGGGATGGTCCCCTTGGGATGTGCTCTGTGCGTCACTTTCCCCCATTGGGTGAGTCTCGTGTGACCCTGCTTGGCACAGCCCTTGGCCCCACCTCAACCATGGGTACCCTGGCACATGGCGCTGGGGTCTCTCAGATATTTTCACCAGGTCACCAGCGTAGATCCTTGAAGTCAGGGCCCAGGATTGCCTTCAACATGGAGCTGGACCTGCTGTGGTGCTCAGGGGCAGCTCAGACTCCGGCCTGGCCCTGCCCCCTAGTGTGGGAGCCCACAAAGTCTACAGCTGCTACAGCTACACCTGCTGTGACTGGGGGAGCCCTCCTTGTCCACTCAGACGGTCTAAAGGGGCTGAGTTTACAAAGACAGCTGTGATGGTATAGAGACGAGTTTGTGGGCCTGGTACAATAAAACTTCAAAATAAAACCTAAAAATAAATAGAAGAAAGAAAGAAACGAGTTTGTGCAACTTCCAGTGGAGATATCAGCTTTCCTTCCTTAATTTGCCAGACCCTGGGGATCAGCATGTGGATATACCACAGGCCCATGCTTCCGAGGTTTCCCTGAGTCCACCAGTGTACCCTGGAAGTGAGGGGCGCAGAGGAAGATGCAACAGCTGGTTCATGAGAGCACCCACCCTAATGGAGCCCTTCCTCGTGCCTGGTGAGGAGGGGCAAGCACAGGGGGAGAGAGGCTACCAACAATGGTGGGTCTTCGCTTTGGGCATGACTCAGCAATGGCGCTCTGTTCTATGGTGGTTCAGGCTTCCTCCCCAAACATTCCTGTTTGCAGAGCTCCTCCCTCCCTGCCATTCCCACAAAACGTTTCCTCACAGCCCAGAGCAGTCTTCTGCCTGGGTCTGCTCTCCAGACCCCACATTTCAGCACCCAGCCCTTGTCTGCAGTGGTGTACACCCTCTCAGGCTGGGTGGGCAGGGCTGGGGGCAGAACCCCGTGTGCAGGTCTCCTCTGTCCTGCTGCCTCTGACTGCTGCCGTGTTCTCCTCCCACAGAGGATGAGGCTCCCCTTCTGTCCCAACTGGGCTCCCCCAGTGAGGGCCTTCCCCGGAAGTGGAGACCTCTCCTCTCTTCAGATCCCCCCAGGATTGCAGGCCCCATCCCATTTCCTTTCCTGTTCTTTTTCTTTCTACTTTCTTTTGCCCTACCTAGCTCAGCAGGAATCTTTCTTGTCCTTTTAGATTTCCAAGGTCCTCTGCTAATGTTCAGCTGGGCTCTGGGAGAAGTGTTCCATTTCTGATGTATGCTTGATGCATTTGTGGAGAGAGATGAAGTCCATGTCTCCCTAATCCTCTGGCATCCTGATCCTCCCATCTCTATTTTATTTTTATGCTAGCAATGGGTTCATCAATTTTCTCTAAATCTTTAAGGGGATTCACTGAGTATAGTAGATAAAAAAAACTTCTTCTTTGGTATATTTCAGCTATATCTCCTCAAGACACCCAGGATTTTATGCCAAAGAAACCAAGGGTAGAAGATATGTTCCCAAAAGCAAACCTAGGAATATATGAAAGATTTTACCTCAGAAACTTGCAATTAATGAAAGACTCAGAACATACAAGGGCGTGTGAAAGACAGAGAGAATGTTTACATGGACATAAAGAAATTGAGACAGTTACACATAAGGCAGACATTACTGTAGAAAGAAATGAGCTACTTGAGTCAAATTGGGGGAATCACTCATTTCAGTCTTCAACATCTGCTGAGAAGTGTACGTTTTGCAGAAAAAATTTACATCGTTTTTTGAAACATACTTGTTCTCTGAAAGGAAATGTGGAAAATCTGGAAGGTCCTCCAGTCTCTACTGTACATACTCATTCATACCACTCTGAGCATAGGCTTCGATTAAACATATATTTAAACATGTCTGAAAACCAGAAATCTGAAAATGATGGGAAAAACTCACAATATAATCAATTTGAGGGATCTGTGATTAGGAAGTCATTATTCGTCCAGAAACAGATATTTTCTCTCCATTCCAAGATGTATAATGTTGATGATAATGGAAGAGATGTGATCCAACCAGCATTGTTCAATACATCCCATGATATGGTTAATAGGGAAGAACTTTCCATGTGTCATAAAGTGAGTCAGACCTTAAGCAAGACCTCCAGCTCCAATAATTACACAATTTTTCATGATGGAGTGAAGGTCTATTCATGCAATGAAACTGGGCATAACATTGAACAAGACTCAAACTTTATGGAACATCAGGGAGTTCAATCTTCACACAAGGATTCTAAAAGTAATAAATGTAAGAATATCTTTTATCAAGCATCAGATCTTTCTCTAAATAAGAGTATTCATAGTGAAGAGAAAACTTACAATTGTAGTGAATATGGTAAAGTTTCTAATCAGTCTTCAAATCTGATTAAACAGTAGAGAATTCAGAATCCACAGAAACATTACAAGTGTAATAAATATGGGAAAGTCTTCAGTAACTCATCTAATATAAGTAAACACAAGAAGACACGTTCAGGAAGCAAACCGTTCAAGTGTACAGGTTGTGCCAAAGCCTTTAATCAGAGTTCAAATCTTAGTCAACATCGGCAAATCCATACTGGCGGGAAAGCTTATAAATTTAGGGAATGTGGCAAAGTGTTTGTCTATTTCTCAACTCTTAGTCAACATCAGCAAATTCACATTGGAGAGAAACCTTATCAATGTGCAAAGTGTGGCAAAGCCTTTAATCAGAACTCAAATCTTACTCGACACCAGCAAATTCATACTGGAGAGAAACCTTATAAATGTAAGGATTGTGGCAAAGCCTTTAGCCGACGCTCTGGTCTTACTCAACACCAGCGAATTCATACTGGAGAGAGACCTTATAAATGTAAAGAATGTGGGAAAGCCTTCAATAAAAACTCAAATCTTACTCAACACCAGCGAATTCACACTGGAGTGAAACCTTGTAAATGTAAGGATTGTGGCAAAGCTTTTAGCCAGTGCTATGGCTTTACTCAACATCAGTTAATTCATACTGGAGAGAAACCTTATAAATGTAAAGAATGTGGCAAAGCCTTCAGTCAATACTCAGCTCTTACTAAACACCAGCGAATTCATACTGGAGAGAAACCTTATAAATGTAAAGAATGTGGAAAAGCATTTAATAAAAACTCAACCCTTACTAAACACAAGCGAATTCATACTGGAGAGAAGCCTTATAAATGTAAGGTTTGTGGCAAAGCCTTTAGCCAGCGCTATGGTTTTACTCAACATCAGTTAATTCATACTGGAGAGAAACCTTTTAAATGTAAAGAATGTGGAAAAGCCTTTAGTCAATCCTCAACTCTTACTAAACACCAGCGAATTCATACTGGAGAGAAACCGTATAAATGCAAAGAATGTGGAAAAGCATTTAATAAAAACGCAACTCTTACTCAACACCAGCGAATTCATACTGGAGAGAAGCCTTATAAATGCATTGATTGTGGCAAAGCCTTTAGCCAGCGCTATGGTTTTACTCAACATCAGTTAATTCATACTGGAGAGAAACCTTTTAAATGTAAAGAATGTGGAAAAGCCTTTAGTCAATCATCAACTCTTACTAAACACCAGCGAATTCATACTGGAGAGAAGCCTTATAAATGTAAAGATTGTGGAAAAGCATTTAGGCACAGCAGTCATCTCACTACGCACCTCAGTGCACATACTGAAGAGAAACCCTCATAATGAAATAAGTGATGGAAGAAGTTTGTCCTAAAAATACACATCGGAAAACACGAGACCATTTATATAAGAAGGATATGGAATGATGGAGAAATGTAAAAGAAAAAAAATGTAGAAAATTGTTTAATGAAAAAGGAAATCTAAATAAATACCAGAAAATCCATACTAGAAAACTTTACATCAATACTGTTTTCCGAAGTTCCTCTTACAGAGAAGTACTATAGATAGTAATCAACAGTTAAAACAGATAGAAAATTGATATATTAGTGTGGATCACAAGATGAAATGTTGATGTTTATAAAGGTACAACTATTAGCACTGTATCCTTGTTTATACTAACATGATTTGTGATTATTTGAAAATGAATGTAGTTCAACTCTCTACTTACTCCAAGGTATGATTTCATTTCTAGTGTGCATGCAAACTTATGTTTTTGATAGCTGGTACCTCAAAGATGAGAGAAGTCCTTCTATCTAGGGAGAAATCATTTATATGTATTCTACATTAGAAGATTAAGGACACAGTAATGTAACATGTACAGTAAACATCTAAATGGTGGTGTTTGTCATTCATGTCACACATCCCTGTACGTCACCATGATGTAAGTGTTCAGGGAATAATTCCACATACTACAGATGTAAATTATTAAGTTATGCTTTTAAAGGTTAATATAATGACAGTTCACTGAAACCTTGGTGTGTTTTATAATATCAGCAGAAATTATGAATGTTTAACATATTTCAAATAACCTCTGATACCCTAAAATGTATGGGGAACCCTTCCCAGAAAATTCCTGTAATTATTGTAAGTTTTCTTTCTTAAATGATTAGCCTCTATTTTGTAACCGTAGAAATCACAGTTGTCAGATCATTATATCAGAGGAATGAATATTGTTTATGCTTGCAATCTGTCTTTTAATCAAAGTGACACAATGGAGTATAAAAGGCTTTATTCTGACTGTGTGTGATGTTCATACATGTTAATCAATAAACTGAATGGCTTCTTGTAGTAAAGTTGGTGTGAATGAATGAAGTGTTAACCTACCACCACCATTAACCTCTCCCATCTTATTTAAGGTTGCAGGGAAGAGCACATAACAGTGAAATCTTTGGTAGCACAGTGGGATGGCATCTGTAATAGTTAGTTTCCTTACTGCCCTTAAGCCTCAAATCATTTGACCATGTATTTCCCATCATTTCTCCATTGTACTTTACACTCTCTCTGTAACTGCAGAGACATTGTGATGATTCTAATAAGAAGGGTCATACAGAGTACTGTTGAGAGCTCCCCTGAACTGCTCCATGCTGTTGCTGCCTCAGCATCTGTCTGGGGAGCAGGCAGCCCGCAGGTCCTTGAACTCACACCAGCCAGTCCTGTGAGCACCTGCCCTAGATGATCCCCTCCCTTGAGACCAGCAGTCTTGCTGAACCCCAGTGCCTACTGCACAGCCCCCCCTTCAATGACACCTTCAGAGCTCACCAGAATCCTGCTCCTCTGGTTTGAATGGACCCATCCACACTCAGCCTGAGGAACCGACAGCGCTTCACCCAGGGTCACTTAGAAAGGCCTCAACCCCAAATACTGGAACTTTCTATGCCTGATTCTAGCCTTGGCCTCCCTCAGAAGTTCCCATTCTAAATCCTCCCCTACAGAGAGGTCTCAGGTGTGCTGAGTGTGCGGGCTTGAGCTCTGGGTGTCTGAATGTGGGCTTGGGGAAGAAACATCAGAACATATGGGAAGCCTGGTAAAGACTCATTTCTGCACCTCAGACCTGCAGATTCATAGCTTCTTAGAGTGGGGCCCTGGCCTGAATGATTTGTATTCACTGAAATGATTCAGAAAAAATCCTTAGCCATATGGTTTCCCTCTGTCTCCCATCAGGGTCATGTGACCAGTGTCAGGAAGTGACCCCGGTCCCCCCCTCCCCACAGAGTTCTCTTGGTCCTGGGGGGCATCAGTGCGGTGTGTAGGAAGTGCTGCAGGGGATTCTGAGGGGGAGCCCGGCTTAAGAACGTGGCTCCTGGTCCATTTGTGAGAGCTGAGACCCGGCTTCAGTCCGAGGAGAGGCAGCAGCATTGGTCTAGCTGGATATGGGCCGGGGAAGTCAGTCAGCTCACATGGTCTGTGTGAGCAGAGGGTTAGGAGCTCTCTGTGGGGAGTGAGCAATCAACAAGTAAATTCGCAGGCTGGTCTCCAGGTCGGAAGTGATTGTTCCTGAATATTTCCTGAGACAGGACAGGAGAGGTGGGTCTTTTCAGCTTTTCAAGGTCCTTCTGTCTAGGTGAGGTGGTTGCAGGTTAAAGAGCTGTCCGGATGCCTTTGAACGGATCTCAAGACACAGGTGTGAAATTGCAGCATAACATCCCCAGAGAAGACAGAGCAGGAGGAAGAAGAGGAAATGGCAGCTTCTCGGGAACATGTCCTGTCCCATGTCTGGGGCTGTGTCTGCTTTTCCTCCTGAAGTTCCTGGACTGAGAATCTGCAAACCTTTACTTCTCTGCTTCTAATATTTCTGCCCGGGGCATTTTTATCAACTTATTTTTTCCTTTTTTTCTTATAGTAGTGAAGACCGGCTCTTTAGACTACATCTCCCTTAGTCCTAGAGTCTTTTCTGCATTGTCTGTATCCCGGCTTTCTATGGTGTATGACAGATTCTCAACATGAATTAATGACTCTCAACTGGTGAAAACATTTCCTTTGTGTGAGATCAACCCAGGGAGTCATAGGTTCTGAGAATCCTATTGGGATGTGCTTCAGTCTTGGGATCTTAGAGAAGTAGGGGGAAATTAGTGATAATTTACATGTAGGTGCAACTTCAGACATTTAGAAAAGGATTAAGAAAATGTCCTTATAAATAGAATTGCCTCAGTTGTTCAGAATTATACAGAAAGTTTGGGGGGGAAATGGAGAAGAAAAATGTGAGACACTCTTCTCTATATTGGCAGGAAGGACTCATGCTTAACTGTACTTTTAATATACAGAACATTGAAAGTTAGATATGAAGTGAAATTTGCATAAAACTGATTTATTTTCAGGAGAGTTTCAGATCACTGCTAACATTTATCCCATTACACTTCATGTTCCTTTGCTTCCGTTGGTTCTCTGAGATTCCACACTAAATGTTCATACTTTTTCTCTTTATCTTTAATAAAAATCTTTGAATGATTTAGTGAGGAGTGTGAATAAGCTGCCACAGTTAATGAGAAATCCGTGTTTTGCTCTGTTTGCTTTGGAAAAATGAACACTCACCTGTGTTTGGTAGGGTTCTTGAGTTTTGTGAGTTTTCATTACTTAAGCTCAGGTCTGATTATTTCCATTTTTAATATACTCAGCACTCATATTCAAACTACTGCACAATTGCACTCATTTCACAAGCTAGCAAAGTAATGCTCAAAATCCTTCAAGTTAGGCTTCAACAGTATGTGAACGTCCAGGTGCACAACCTGGGTTTAGAAAAGGCAGTGGAACCACGGCTCAAACTGCCAACACCAACTGGATCATAGGAAAAGCTAGAGAATTTCAGAAAAACATCTACTTCCGCTTCACTGACTACGCTGAAGCCTTTGACTGTGTAGGTCACAATAAACTAGAACATTCTTAAAGAGATGGAAGCCTCAGGTCAGCTTCCCTGCCCCCTTCTAAACCTGTATGGAGGTCAAGAAGCAACAACTAGAACCAGACATGGAACAATGGACTGGTTCAAAATTGGGAAAGGAGTATATCAAGACTGTATATTGTCACCTCGTTTATTTAACTTATATGCAGAGTACATCACGCGAAATGCCGGACTGGATGAAGTACAGGCTGGAATCGCAATTGCAGGGAGAAATATCAGTAAACTCAGATATGCAGGCATCACCACCCTTATGGTAGAAAGCAAAGAGGAATTAAAGAGACTCTTGATGAAGGTGAAAGCGGAGAGTGAAAAAGCTGAATTAAAACTCAACATTCAAAAAATGAAGATCGTGGCATCCGGTTCCATCATTTCATGGCAAATAGATGGGGAAGCAATGGAAACAGTGACAGACTGAATCCCGGCGTGCTGCAGTCCATGGAGTCGCAAAGAGTCGGACCCAACTGAGCAACTGAACAACATATTTCAAAAATAGAATTCTTTTCACATCTTTGTATTTTCTATAATATTTACAAGAATCTTATTACTAATATATGTTCAACTCTGTTAACTCTAAAATAGCACTCAACACTAGTGGTAGAGATATTCTAAAGAATAAAACGTTCAGAAGAAAGAGCTCTAATTTATATCATATCGTCATGTGTTTTTGCCCTAGTATGTTTAAAAAATACAGAGAATCAACCAGAGATAAATTATAAGATTTAAACAGGGAAATCTATTCTTGATTTTATTGACATGACTAGGTTATCTCTACCACTTTTAATATGTATATAGTTCCTAAGTAGTGTATGTATGTGTGCATGAAAATGTTAACATTAAATGATTCATTTTTTCTGTTTCTGATATTTTTGCCAGTTACCTCATTTGGGTAAAACATCCATTAGAATTGTCTGTGTGCTTCCTTTGTTCTTTTTAGAGAAACTCAAGCTCAGATCCACTGAAGTAAATCCCAAGCTCTACCATTTCCTGATTATTTGACCAAATATTCAAAACAATTTTGGATAGCATTATTATTGATCTAAAATTATTTATATGGCTCATTCAAGACTGAAAAGTAAAAAACTGTTAGATATATAGTATATAAATAGTCTAAAGGATTGTTTTTTGTAGGTTTACAAATCTATTAAACCTGTAAAATCTGTATAATGCTTTAAGTTCAATCTTAACTATGATTTCTTACATGGCTGTTTCACCTCTGTGCCATTCACAATGGCCATTTATGAACCAGATATGTAGTTAGAATTCAGCTTGTTTTGGCTCCTTCAACTCCATAGGAGCCAAAATCCTTGGTCTCCTATATTTTTACATTCTGATCAGTTTTATATCAAAATCATCTATGACTTTATCTAAAAGATATAATATAACATGCTTGAATGAACATATATTTGGTAAGAAGGAGATAATTAGCAGGTATCCCAGATCTATGAAAATTCTTTGTTCATATATTTCAGATTACTTCTAGCAAAAAGTAATCGCTAGGTTTTTTGTCTACTTCCTTCAAGGGGTGTTTGAACCATGGTATAATTTAATCACAAAGGTTTATTAGATATGTCAGTGAGTCTTTGTATATTTTACAACTTTTAATTTTTTTCTTTACTTATAAAGTAAGATTACTTTTGTTTTAAAGAAAGGGTTACAGCCTTCATATCTTGTCTATATATATAAGCAATTTGTTAATACATGTTAAATTTCTCAACTGGGATAAAAATGCTTATTTATTTTAATTTTTCATTAGAGCTTTTTAGGAATGATTTTTTCCATTTTCTGTGTTTATCTCCTGGCTTGGAACCCATGCCAGGGTCTAAAATAGTTCCTTTCTATGTGTGCACAGTCACAATTAAAAAATATAGTTTAGAAGAATTCTTTTTTAAAAGAACATATAAGTTGTATTCAGACGTTTGGGCAAAAAAAATTTCTCTTGTTTAGCTGTTCCATATGAGTTTGAGCTTCATGAGCAGTTTAAATGTTTTGGAGATGAAGTCCATGTAGGTCTTTGTTTGTTACATTTTTTTCCCATTCTGAGGGATGACTTTTTCTTTCCTTTAGGGTTTCCTAAAGGTCAATGAGATCCATTTTGTTGACTTTTGTTTTATTTTTCATTTCTCTAAGTGGTAGATCCAAAAAGAACTTGCTGTGATTTCTATCAAAGCATTTATTTTCCTCAGGAGATTTAGAGTAATCATCCCATCATTTAGATATTTAATTGATTTCAAGTTCCTTTTTTTTTTTTTTTTTTGTATGGGGTTAGGGAGCTGTCATAATTTCATTCTCTTTTCCTTTGTTTAAGGAATGTGCACCTCACACTCCATGGTGGCTGTTCCCAATTTACATTACCAGCATCAGTGTAGGAGGTTTCCCTTTTCTCCACAGCCTCTCCAAACTTTACTGTTTGTAGACTTTTTAACAAAGGCCATTCTGATCAGTGAGAAATGATACCTCATTGTAATTTTGATTTGCATTTTTCTAAGATTTCAGGAGGTTGAAACTTTTTCACTTTTTTTTTTTTTTTTTTTTTTAGAAATGTAAAACTGACCTCTCAAGAGTAGCCTCTTGGTGGTCTGCCCTGTTTTGATTCTTTTTCCAGGGCCTACCTGAGGATATTTGTTGAGGACAGACTTTTTTCCTTCTTTACCCCTAGCCTGGCGTATTCAGGATTGACTGTGGTTTTCAGTAAGCAAAAGTGGCCACATATTAGTAGCATTTTTTCACGCTTCCTGTTTTGTCTGTTTGTTTTGGCTAACTTAATTTTTATTTTCTATTGAAGTAGGGTTGATTTCCATTGTTGTGTTTGTTTTAGGTTTACAGGAACTTGACTCATTTATACATAGACCTATATCTATTCCTTTTTAGGGTTTTTCCCATGTAGGATCTTTCACTTTGTTCAGTAGACATCCCTGTGCTATTTAGTAGGTCCTTTTGGATTATCTATCTGATAATAAGTTATCAGTTCAGTCGCTCAATCATGTCCGACTCTTTGCAATCCCATGAACCGCACCACACCAGGCCTCCCTGTCCATCACTAACTCCCAGAGTCCACCCAAACTCGTGTCCATCGAGTCAGTGATGCCACCCAGCCATCTCATCCTCTCTCGTCCCCTTCGCCTCCTGCCCCCAATCCCTCCCAGCATCAGGGTCTTTTCCAACTAGTCAGCTCTTCACATGAGGTGGCCAAAGTTTTGGAGTTTCAGCTTCAGCATCAGTTCTTCCAATGAACACCCAGGACTGGTCTCCTTTAGGATGGACTGGGCGGATCTCCTTGCAGTCCAAGGGACTCTCAAGAGTCTTCTTCAACACCACAGTTCAAAAGAATTCATTCTTTGTCGCTCAGCTTTCTTCACAGTCCAACTCTCACATCCATACATGATCACTGGAAAAACCATAGCCTTGACTAGACGGACCTTTGTTGGCCTAATGTCTCTGCTTTTTAATATGCTATCTAGGTTGGTCATAACTTTCCTTCCAAAGAATAAGCATCTTTTAATTTCATGGCTGCAATCACCATCTGCAGTGATTTGGGAGCCCCCAAAAATAAAGTCTGACACTGTTTCCACTGTTTCCCCATCTATTTCCCATGAAGTGATGTGACCAGATGCCATGATCTTAGTTTTCTGAATGTTGAGTTTTAAGTCAAACTTTTCACTCTCCTCTTTCACTTTCATCAAGAGGTTTTTAGTTCCTCTTCACTTTCTGCCATAAGGGTGGTGTCATCTGCGTATCTGACGTTACTGATATTTTTCCCGGTGTCAGGGAATGTTTGACGGGAGGATTCCTACGTCCTGTCTCTCATGAGTCTGTCCCTCTTCAAGCGCAACAGCACGCTGCTCCCAGGGACTGAGGTCATTGTGTGAGGCAGGCTTGGGTCTCCTTTAGTAAACATTCTCTTTAGGACAAAACTCTTAGTCTTGCTCCCCTTTCTTGAGATATGGATGGTCTCCTGACCTTGTGACTAACATTACCCCTTGTTCCCTTGGTAACGGCTGCGGTATGTTTGCTTTTCTGATCTCTATCTTTCCCGAAAGAAGTTTCTTGTACCACAGCCTGTATATACTCACAGAAAAATCATTATAGCACCTTTGCTCCATCAGAGCTTAGGTCCCCGGGTCGTTTTTTGTCTCTCTCTCTCTCTTTTTCTGGCTGACTCTCTGGAGCGTGGAGACCCGTCGTGCTCACTTTCCTGCCCAGGCTTCTAAGACCCTCTTCAGAAGGCACTTTGTGCCTTCACCCCCTCGAGAGGGCGCCTGGTGCCTTCATGAGTGATGCAAGTCCTCTGTCAAGGGCTTTATTGGTCCTCTGCATAAACCAGGGGATATCAGCCTCTTTCTCTCTTTTACTTTCTGATCGTCGACTCTGTACCACCAGGTTCCGGTCCATTAAAGGACCACAAATGGCGCCGAGAAACAGGGACACTGGTATACGTGGCATATCGGGTGGAGTGACTCAGGGACTTATTGAGTTCAGTAAGTACTAAGGCACGGGTCAAACAGCTGGAAAGCCCCATCATTTTTCTACTTTACTTCACCATTTGTTTAAAGTTCAGGGACTTCTGGTTTCATGCCAATGAATAGAGGCTTGCCTTCAAACAGTAGTTGAACATGATCCTTATTTCCCTGATAAATGCAGTTTTGATTTAGAAATTTGGCTCTGGGTCAAAGAAAATGTTAAATGAGCCGTCAAACAAGGAAAAAATATTCCAATTGATCTCTAGCTCCCATGGGCTCTCATTAAAGCTGTAATTCTGCCATTTCAAGGTACATTCTAGCCCTTCCAATATTCAGCAACAGACAGAACACTTATTACATAAGTATAAGCTAAATGATAAAAATTTACAAAAGGCCCAGTTAAAACAATACAAAATATCTCAAAGTTTTCTTACTAGCCCTGCCCTGGGTGCTCCAAATGCTCCTCCTCTGCCACCGGTTGCAGCTCCAAAAGTCTCTCCTTTGTTGGAATCTAATGAAAGTTATGCTAATTTTTTAGCTAGATTAGAAGCTGCTATTTCCCATACTATAATCGGAGAAGAAACCAAGAAACAGCTAGAGAAATTACTTACTTATGAGAATTCAAATCAGAAATGTCAAAGAGCTATAGCTGCAATTTGTGAGACTAAGACTATTACTGATTATTTGAAGGCTTGTCACAATCAAAAACTCAAAAGATGTAAATACTAGCTGAAACAATGGCTCCTACCTTTTAAAAAGGGAAATGAAGGATGCTTTACATGTGGAGATAAAAACCATTTAAAAAGTGACTGCCCTAAGAAGGCTAATAAAAAACCTCCAAGAATGCATAGAGGAATGCATTGGGCCAAAGAGGAATGCTGCCATAGAGGAATGCATTGGGCCAAAGATTGTAAATTTAAATTTGATATTGAAGCAAAACCTATTCCAGGAAAGTCCAAACAGGGGACCCCCCCCCCCCCAGGTCCCCTACAACAAAAACCAGGGTCAAATTCTATCTTTTCCCTCAAACCCTCAACGTCCAGCAGTGCTGCCATTAATATACCAGCCCTAAATGATTTTTTCCTTTACCCTTAAGCAGTCCCTTCTAGAGTACCTACTGGATTTTTTGGACCCCTGTCCCCACAGACCTTCAGTCTTTTAGTTGGCTGATCTAATTTGGCTTCTAAAGGAATTACTGTTCACCCTGGAATAATTGATTCAAATTATAAAGGAGAGATTCAAATTATGATGTCAGCTCAGATTCTATGGCAATTCCAAAGGGGGGACAAAATTGTTCGATTACTTCTTTTGCCTTATATTTCTATTAACTCCTCTAATATTGTATGGACAGGCAGATTTGGCAATACAGATCAAAAACAATCCTTATGGACATCATTGGTATTTGAATATGCCCTACCAAATATAAATGTCAAAATTAATGGTAAAAGGTTTTCTGGTCTCCTTGGCACTGGATTTAATATTACTATTATTTCCAAACACTTATGGCCCAAATCCTGACCTATACAAAAGGTCTCTTGAAAATTGCAGCATTTTCTCAAACCAAAGTTCAAGAAATTTATCAAAATATTCAAATCTACCCATATGATAGACCAAAAGGCCAACCTACAACATTAAGACCTTATGTGATAGATGCACCCCTTAACCTAATAGGAAAGGACTTACTTATGCAATGGCAAACTCAGATATACATTCCACATTTTTCCTAGGGGCCACTGCTCATTTAACAAACAAAACAATTATTAAAACAACTGAGAAAAATTATGAGCCTATTTGGACAAAGCAATGGCCCCTTGTGAAAGAAAAATTATGAGCTACTAAAGAACTTATAAACACACAATTAAAATATATTGAGGAATCTTGCTCTTCTTGGAACTCTCCTATTTTTGTTATAAAAAGGAAATCTAACAAATGGTGTCTCTTAACAGACTTTAGAAAAGTTAATTCTTCTATGAAACCTATGGGTGCTTTACAACCAGAGATCCCATCACCTATTACTGTTCCTCAAAATTGGCACATTATTATTACTGATTCACAAGATTGCTTTTTTAATATAGCTTTACACCCTTTAGACCGGGAGAGATTCACTTTCTCTCTCCCTTATCCTAATCATATCGGGCCTCATGAAAGGTTTCAGTAGACTATGTTACCTCAAGGTATGCTTATCAGTCCTGCTACTGCTGCTGCTAAGTCACTTCGGTCGTGTCAGACTCTATGCGACCCCATAGATGTCAGCCCAACAGGCTCCCCCGTCCCTGGGATTCTCCAGGCAAGAGTACTGAAATAGGGCGCCATTGCCTTCTCCATAACAGTCCTAGTATTTGTCAAAACTTTGTAGCCAAGGCTTTACTTCCTATCTGACAGCAATTCCCTTATGTCTATATCATTAATAATATACTATAGCTACAAAAAGGAGAAATAATATTTTTGACACTGAATGGCCATCATGTTCCTTAGACTCTGGAGAAAGCTGATTAAAATAAAATCTGTTTTAAAATTGCAAAATCTGTTCTTCTTGCACGTGCAGTTAGGAAAAGGTTAACTTCTTAAAATACTTTTTTGGAGCTCCAGTTCTGCCTGGGAAACAAAGACAGGCCTAAGGAAAAGCCTTAAGTTAACTCTTATCGTGTCCTTGGGATACACAGCCCACTCTCTCTAGGACTCCAGCCATTAACAAATTGGTGGAACTCAAAATAAATAAATAAAAAAAGAAAGATTTTTTAAATTTCAAACGGAGAACTATGCCTATCTATCTAAAATTATCTATGTTTCAATATATGTCTTTGGTTTTGGATAATATGAAGTTAATAAGCTCTATTTAAATTCAACTTCACATGAACTGAAAAATAATCAATATTAAATATGTTTATTTAAATATAAATATAATTTAAATATAATTGCTAATCTAATTAAGACATGTCTTAAGTCATTGACATTATATAATACTTTTATTATGCCTTGGTTTAAGGTAAACTAAATTTGTCAACAAAAAGTAACTCTTTATATATATATACAAATATATAAATGAGATGAAAACTTTTAGATAAGCTTTATTAGAAATAATTATATTTTTAATAGAATAATCTATTATTATAACCTAAAACAATCTCTTAAGATTGGAGTAACTTAAGTTTCTAGAGTTATACTAAACTAAATAATAAAAGTTTATTAAACAACTAGGTCATTTCCAAATGAAGTAAGATTTTAAAACATTAATTACTGGACATTAACTTACTCTTTCAAAAAGTTTTTCTTACAGAAAAACTAAAAAGATTTTAAGCTATTAATAAATATAAATATATATTTATGTAAATATATATTATATAATATGATTTAATAAATATATTTAACAATCTATAAAATACTAACATACAAGACACTTCATAGTTTCTAAAGAAAAGGAAAATATATACTTTTAATAGAAAGATATAAGAAATGGCAAATAAAATGATGAATACAAAAATATTAAAAAGGTTTATGACAAATGAAAGAAAATTTTATGGCAAATAAATGTAACTCATTGTCTTGAACTTTCTACCTTTCCCTTCTTACATGTGTCGATCAATACAAATTCTTCTTTTCTGGGGGCAACACCTCTCTAAGGTAAAACTACAGAACATGTTATAACCCACCTATCAACTTACTTCGTGACAATGAGAACACCTAGTTCTATAAAAACAGACAATGGCTCTGCCTATATTTCTAAGTACTATTAAACAGATTACAAACATTCCTTATAATCCACAAACACAAGACATAATTAAATAAACACATTATACACTGTAACTGCACACAAAATTAAATAAGAGGAAATACACAGGAACATTTTTATCTTCCTTATCCAGAACAAACTTTACTAGATTCTAATGCAATATATTCTTTAAGCCTATAACTATTATTAATATAACTTTATTTCTGTTTCCAGTCAGTAAGATTCTTAAAGCAAAACAGCATCAACTTAAATGCCTGTTTCACAATACAAAACAAAAGCAACATAAAAAAGACAACATTTCCTGAATAAATTATTTGTTCCTAAGAATATCAAAAATGCAAAATATTCACCTTCTTTTCAGGTCTGTCTTGAAAGTATAATCATCTTCTTTAACACACTGAACAGAGAGACTCAACAGCTGCTAGGCTGCATTTCTTTTTCAAGGACAAGGTCAAATATATTAGGACGTGAGCAACATTTCAATTGTCAAGTTGTTCTGCATCATCTTTTCAATAATTTCACTTAGGAAAAAATATTTAAACGTTTACTCCTAATCCTTTGCCCCAAATAACACAAACCACTTACAACACAGTCAGATCCCATTTCTTTTAATATCAGGAAAACTGCATACACTGTATGAAGAGAAAATCAACCCATTAATTCAAAACCACAGCCAAATACCAGTCCCAAACAGATTTCTGAATAATTTTTTTTCTTTTGGACTGAAATATTGCCTAAGGCTGTTTTCATTATTATAGCTTTCCTTTCTTTTTATAACTATTTTTAATATAGCCTTATTTGTTTTAAGTTTTTAAACTTACCACAAAGAGATGTTTTGACAAAAGCAAAAAAAAAAAAAAAAAGTTTTGAAACATTAAAGGACACCTCCTTTCCTTTGCCCATTTGATATCAAGATGGGTTAAGTAATCAATGGAAATCTAAGAAACTAATCTTACAGGGAAAGGGGTGTGCTTCTACTTCTCCAGATGGAGCCAACGAACTCAATTGTGTAATAGAACATTCTTGGAAACATGTTTGACAAGAAGTGGACGAAACAATTATTAGGCAACTAGGATTTGTGAAAATGCTTGGTGTCTGCACTTCAGATGACTAAAAGCAAGAAGTAATCCTTAGGTTTCCTATCTCCTCTTCATTTAGTGGTTCTGTAGGTTCTTAGCACGCTTCTCCCTCTGTCACACATTCCTTTGCCATCTCATTTTGTCCAGTTTCTGCTTGTAGTCTCTGTTTTGAAGGCTACGGGCACCTCGTTAGTCATCCTTCTGGTGCCTGCACCTTGGTGCGTGAGATTGGTCCAGACGTTTGTGCTCTGCTCTGTGGTGGTTCAGGCTTCCTCCACAAGCATCCCGTTTATAGAGGCCCTTCATCACTCCCGTCCCCTCAGGATGTCTCCTCACTGCCAACCGCAGTCCTCTGCCTGGGTCTGCTGTCCGAACCCCACATTTCAGCACCCAGCCCTTGTCTGCAGTGGTGGGCGTGCCTCTCAGGCTGGGTGGGCAGGGCAGGGGTCAGGACCCCGTGTGCAGGTCTAACTCTGTCCTGCTGCCACACGCGGGTTGCCATGTTCTCTCCCACAGAGAATGAGGCTCTCCTTCTGTCCAAACTGAGCTCCCCGACGAGGGGCTTCCGCGGATGTGGAGACCGCTCCTCACTTTCATGTCCCCCCAGGGTTGCAGGCCCCATCCCACGTCCTATCCTCTTCCTTTTGCTTCTGCTTTCTCTTGTCCTACCTGGCTCAGCAGGAATGTAACTGTCCTTGTAGATTTCCAAGGGCCTCTGCTAGTGGCCAGCTGGGCTCTGTGAGAAGAGTTCCATTTCTAATGTATTCTTGATCATTTTGTGGAGAGAGAAGTCTATGTCTTCCTAATACTCTGGGAATTTGATCCTTCCTTCTCTATTTTATTTTTGAACTAGTGAAGGGTTAATCAGTTTTCTCTAACACTTTAAGGATATTCCCTGGAAATAGCAGGCAAAATTACTTATTATTTGCTATCTTTCATCTACGTCTCCACAAGACACCTGTGATTTGATGCCACAGAAACCAAGGATAAAAGATTTGTATCCAAAAGCAAAGCTAGGAATATATGAAAGATTTTACCTCAGAAATTTCAATTTAATCAAACACTGGGAATATACGAGGGCATATGAAAGACAGAGAAGATGTTTATATGGACATAAAGAAATTGAGACAGTGACACATAAGGCAAACATTATTGCAAAAAGAAATAAGCAACATGAGTCAAATTGTGGAGAACACCAATTTCAGTCCTCAATATCTGCTGAGAAGTGTAAGTCTTTAAGAAAAGATTCACCTCAGCCTGAGGAACACACATGTTCTCTGAAAGGAAACGTGGTGTATTTGGAAGGTGATCTAGTCTCTACTGCAAATACTCACTCAAACAATTCTGAACGTAGCCTTCATTTAAGCATAGGTTCAAGCATGTCTGAACACCTGAAATTTAAAAATGAGGGACAAAACTCACAATATACTCAATTTGAGGGATCTGTGAGCAGGAAGTCATTATTCTTCCAGCAAAAGATATTTCCTCTCCATTCCACGATATATAGTGTTGATGATAATGGAAGAGATGTAGTCCAACCGTCATTGTTCAACGTACGTCATGATATAGCTAATACGGAACAGCTTTCCACGTGTAATAAAATTAGTCAGGCCTTAAGCAAGAGTTCCAGCCCCAGTAATTATAAGGGGATTTATGGTGGATTGAGAAGGTATTCAAGCAATCAAGCTGGGTATAAGGTTGAAGGAGACTCAAACCTTATGAAACATAAGGGACCCGAATCTTCACACAGGGATTCTAAAAGTAGTAAATGCAGACATATCTCTTATCAGATGTCAGTTCTTTCTCTAAAGAGTATTCACGCCGGAGAAAAGACTTATAATTGTAGTGAATGTGGTAAACCTCCTAATCAGTCTTCAGAGCTTGTACAGCAGCAAACTATTCAAAATTCACAGAAAGAAAACCAACGTAAGATACATAGGAAATTCTTTAGTACCTCATCCAATCTAAGAAGACATAGGAAAATTCATGCAGGAAAGATATCCTTCAAATGTACAGAATGTGACAAAACATTTGTCCATCACTCACTTCTTATTCAACATCAGCTTGCTCACACTGGAGAGAAATGTTATAAATGTTCAGAATGTGGCAAAGCTTTTATTGCGAGTTCAAATCTTAGTAATCATCACCGAATTCATATGGGGGAGAAATGTTATAAGTGTACAGAATGTGGGAAGACCTTCATGAACAGTTCTGCTCTTACTAGATATCAGCGAATTCATACTGGGGAGAGACCGTATAAGTGTATAGAATGTGGCAAAGGCTTTAATGACAAATCAAAACACACTAAACATCTGCGAGTTCATACTGGAGAGAAACCTTATAAATGTACAGAATGTGGCAAAGCCTTTACTCAGAAATTCAATCTTACAACACATCTGCAAGTGCATAATGGAGAGAAACCATATAAATGTACAGAATGTGGCAAAGCCTTTGATCAGAATGTCAATCTTATTGCACATCTGCGAGTGCATACTGGAGAGAAACCGTATAAATGTACAGAATGTGGCAAAGCCTTTAATCAGAAATCAATTCTCACTAAACATCTGTGAGTTCATACTGGAGAGAAACCTTAAAAGCATGAAGGTTGTGCCAAAGGCTTTAGTCATAGTGGTTATCTCACTAAACAGCTGAGAACACACACCGGGGAAGAAAACTAGGAATGGAAGAAGTGATGAAAGGTTTGTCATAAGTATGCATCAGAAAACTTGGGAGTTTATACAAGAAACCTATGAAAATGATGTAACAAATATGTAGAAAAGTATTTAATCAAAATTTTAATGTAAAGAAACATAAGAGACTGCATATTAGAAAGTATTTCATCAATCCTCTTTTCTGAAGTTTCTCTGAAGGAGAAGTACTGTAGGGAGTACTCCATGGTTAAAACTCACAGAAAATGGATATATTAGCATGAATCGTAGATGTGGATTGATGGTACAAAAGTTTGAATTATTAGCAATGTATGCTTGTTTATAATGACGTGATTTGAGATTATTAGAAGTGAATGTATTTCAGTGCTCAAATAATCCATACTATGCTTCGCTTCTATAGTGTGTATGCAAACATAGGTTTTGGATGGTTTATGCTTGAAAGATTAGCCTTTTCATATTGTGTTGCAGCCACTTCTATCTATTCTTCATTAGAAGATGAAGGATACCATAGAGTAAAATGGACAATGAACATCTAAATGGAGATGTTTGTCATTGATGTGAAATATCAGGAGGTTGCCATGATGTAAGTGATCATGGAATGTCTTCAAGTATTAAAGGAAGACAGAAGTTGGTTATAAATTTTCAATAGGTCTATCAATTGATTTGAAAGAGGAACACCATCACAGTTCACTACAATACTGATGTGCCTTTATAATTTCAGCATGTGATGAATATTACTTGACAGTGTTGCAAAAAAGACAGCTTCTGCGATAACCTAGAAATGTATTGGAAACCCTTCCTGGAAAAGGCAGACAAGTATTATGTACCAGGTTTACTAATTGTTTCCTAGGCTTTGTTTGTACACCATAAAAATCAGAAAAATGATAACTTTCTCTGTACTTTTGATATGTATTTAATCATGGATAATACCATGGATTATTAAAGGTTTTATGTCAACTATATGTGAAATTCATACAAGGCCATTAGTAGAAGTGAATGGTTTTTAGTGTTTCAGTTGGTTGTAATGAATGAAATGTTAACCCACAACCAACAGTAACCTTCACCAGAAACTGTGGAAAATTCTTAGAAAAATGGGAATACCAGATCACCTGACCTGCCTCTTGAGAAATCTGTATAGAGGTCAGGAGGCAACAGTTAGAACTCCACAAGGAACAACAGACTGGTTCCAAATAGGGAAAGGGTACGTCAGGTGTGTATATTTTCACCCTGCTTATTGAACTTATATGCAGAGTACATACTGAGAAATGCTGGAAGAAGTACAAGCTGGAATCAAGATTGATGGGAGAAATAGAATAACCTCAGCTACGCAGATGACACCACTCTTATGGCAGAAAACGAAGAACTAAAGAGCTTCTTGATGAGAGTGAAAGAAGAGAGTCAAAAATTTGGCTTAAAGTCCAGCCTTCAGAAAACTAAGATCATGGCATCTGGTCCCATCACTTCATGGCAAATAGATGGGAAAAGAGTGGAAACAGTGGCAGGATTTATTTTGGGGGGCTCCAAAATCAGTGCAGATGGTAACTGCAGCCATGAAATTAAAAGAGCCTTACTCCTGGGAAGAATAGTTATGACCAACCTAGACAGTATATTAAAAAGCAGAGACATTACTTTGCCAACAAACCTAGGTCTAGTCACGACTATGGTTTATCCAGTAGTCATGTATGGGTGTGCGAGTGGACTATGAAGAAAGCTGAGCCCCGAAGAATTGATGTTTTTGAACTGTGGTGTTGGAGAAGACTCTTGAGAGTCCATTGTACTACATGGAGATTCAACAAGTCCATCCTAAAGGAAATCAGCCCTAAATATTGGAAGGACTGATGTTGAAGTTGAAACTCCAATACATTGACCCCATGATGAAAAGAACTGATTTATTTGAGAAGACCCAGATGCTGGGAAAGATTGAGGGTGAGAGGAGATGGGATAACAGAGGATGAGATGGTTGGATGGCATCACACCTCAATGGACATGAGTTTGAATAGACTTTGGGAGTTGGTGATGGACAGGGAGGCCTGGCGTGCTGCAGCCCATGGGGTTGTAATGAGTCGGACATGACTGAGCCTCTGAACTGAACTGAATGAAGAAAGAGACAGTATTCTTGACTGGAGACTTCCATGGACAGAGGAGCCTGGCGGGCTACAATACATGGCATTTCAAAGAGTCTGACACGACTGAGCAGAAAATTGTCAACTGTATACACTGTTTCTATTAAAGACAGATCAAACCCATAGTTTTAATTTCTTTTTCTTAATCATAGAGCTGCTATTGGCACACGTATAGTAACCCTAAAAATGCATGATTTCTGTAAGGTACTCCATGATTTCAGATCTATGTATGCAGTTCCAGTCACTAGTTACATTAAACATCAGGTTTCATATGGCTTGGATTCAACAGTAGCGATCACTGTCACAAAAATTACACTGTGACTTCCTTGGTGGCCCAGTGACTAAAATTCCTCCTTCCGAATGTGAGTGGTGGGAGGGGGAGGTTGGGGTTGAAGGCCTAAGTTTGATCCCTCATCATGGAATTAGATCCCATATTCTACAAGTACGATCCGGCACAGCCAAATAAATATTTTTCGAAAAGAATTACACTAAGATATTTTAGGAGGTATTGTGAACTGACCTCTGGTATAGCACCTAATCTCTCTTTAATAGCTCCATTGAGTTTTTAAAATTATTCCTACTTCCCATGTTGCTTTGGCCTTGGATTACTTTGAGTCCGAACACTTTCTTTTTCCTGTATGGTCACCAACCCAGACTCCCCAAAGCACCTGTTTCTTGCAGATTCTTGCCCTCAGGCTGAAACAGAAACTACTCACTTGACGTCCTCCCATTGCCCGGATAGTGGGCTCATGGTTCTGGTCACCGCACGCTGCCCCTGTGATAGGGAGGGAGGCAGCCAAACGCCTAGATAAGGGCTTGTCATCCTGTGATTCACGTCCCTTCAGAACTGCAATTATCTTTTCACCTGTAGCTTCGATGTGACACAGGCTTGGGGAACTGAGATTGTATGTGAAAACCTTTATTGCTCAGTTGCTAGCGATAAAACAACAATCAAAAGTTTATGCCAATCATCTCCAAAGAGACTATTGAAATGCTTGAGGAAGGTTCTATTCCCTTTGGTCCCTGGAGACAGACAGGGATTCATTTGGAAGGAGTAAGAAATACTGAGGTCTAAGAAAGGAAGGGAGTTTCATGTGTCTGCTTGTGTAGTTTATCTCCATGAGACGTCTTTCTATGAAAAGTTAGTTAATCACTGAACTGTGCCTCCCTTTAGATTATGAGTAGCAGAATGGAGTCAAAGTACCTGAGAAGGATTTTCAATTTGAGGGATTTTTAAATGAGAGGGAATTTCTCCATCTGTCATTTTACGGAGGAGCGTGGTAGGCTACAGTCCATGGGGTCGCAAAGAGTCGGACATGACTAAGCGACTTCACTTTCACTTTCTCTTTTTCTTGATGAGTCTGGCTAAAGGTTTGTCAATTTTGTTAATCTTCTCCAAGAACCTGCTTTTAGTTTCATTAATCTTTACTATTGCTTCTTTCATTTCTTTTTCATTTATTTCCACTCAGATGTTTATGATTTATTTCCTTCTACTAATTCTAGGGGGGGTTGTTCTTCATTTTCCAGTTGTTCTAGGTTTCAGGTTAGGTTATCTATTCGACGTTTTTCTTGTTTCTTGAGGTAGGATTTTATTGCTATAAGCTTCCCTCTTACAAATGCTTTAGCTGCATCCCATAGGTTTTGAGATGTCGTGTTTTCATTGTCGTTTGTTTCTAGAAATTTTTTTATTTCCCTTTTGATTTCTTCAGCGACCTCTTGGTTATTTAGAAACGTGTTGTTTAATCTCCTTGTGTTTGTGTTTCTTACAGTTTTTTGGGTTTTTCTTTTCTTGAAATTGATATCAAGTCTCATAGCGTTGTGGTTGTAGAAGATGCTTGATACAATTTCAATTTTCTTCAATTTAGTGAGGTTTGATTTGTGACCCAAGATGTGGTCTGTCCTGGAGCATGTTCCATGTGCACTTGAGAAGAAGGTGTATCCCTCTGTATTTGGATGGAATGTCCTGAAGTTATCCATGAGATTCATCTCATCTAATGTATCTTTTAAGACTTGTGTTTTCTTATTTTCTGTTTTGATGATCTGTCCCTTGGTGTGAGTGGAGTGTTAAAGTCTCCTATTTTTATTGTGTTACTGCCAATTTCTCCTTTTATGTCTGTTAGGGGTTGTCTTATGTATTGAGGTGTTCCTATGTCGTGTACATAGATATTTACAATTGTTATGTCTTCCTCTTGGAATGATCCCTTGATCATTATGTAGTGTCCTTCCTTATCTCTTGCAATATTCTTTATTTTAAGGTCTATTTTGCATGATATGAAGATTGCTACTCCAGCTTTCTTTTGCTTCCCATTTGCATGGAATATATTTTTCCATTCTCTCAATTTTGGTCCATATGTGTCTTTAGCTTTGAAGTGGGTTTCTTGTCGACAGCATATACATGGGTCTTGAATGTGCATCCATTTGGCCAGTCTGTGTCTTTCAGATGGAGCATTTAATCCATTTACATTTAAAGTAATTATTGATATATATGTTCCTATTGCCATTTTCTTAATTGTTTGGGCTTGATTTTGTAGATCTCTTTTCTTCCCTTGTATTTCTTGACTACAAGTCCCTTTAACATTTGTTGAAAAGCTGGTTTGCTGGTACTGGATTCTCTTAACTTTTGCTTGTCTGAAAACCTTTTTATTTCTCCATCAATTTTGAATGAGATCCTTCTGGGTACAGTAATCTTGGTTGCACATTCTTCCATTTCAGAGATTTAAGTATATCCTGCCATTCCCTTCTACCCTGCAGAGTTTCTGCGGAAAGATCAGCTGTTACATGTGTGGGGTTTTCCCTTGTATGTTGCTTATTGCTTTTCCCTTGCTGCTTTTAATATTCTTTCTCTGTGTTTAGTCTTTGTTAGTTTGATTAGTATGTGTTGGTGTGTTTTTCCTTCGGTTTCTCCTATGTGGTACTCTTTGTGTCTCTTGGACTTGGTTGGCTATATCTTTTCTATGTAGGAGTAATTTTTTTACTATAATCTCTTCAAAAAATTTCTTATACCCTTTCCTTTTCTCTTCTTCTTCTAGGACCCCTATAATTCAAATATCGGTGTGTTTGATATTCTCTCAGAGGTCTCTGAGACTCTCCTCAGTCCTTTTCATTCTTTTTACTTTATTCTGCTCTTCAGAAGCTATTTCTGAAGACAAAATAGAACCATTTTATCTTCCAGCTCACTGACTCGTTCTTCTGCTTCGCATATTCTGCTATTGATTTCTTCTAGAATATTTTTAATTTCAGTAATTGTGTTGTCTCTATGTGTTTATTCTTTAATTCTTCTCAGTTCAGTTCAGTCGCTCAGTTGTGTCCACCTTTTTGCCACCTCATGAATCGCAGCACGCCAGGCCTCCCTGTCCATCATGAACTCCCAGAGTTTACTCAAACTCATGCCCATCGAGTCGGTGATGCCATCCAGCCATCTCATTCTCTGTCATCCCCTTGTCTTCCTGCCTCCAATCCCTCCCAGCAATCAGGGTCTTTTCCAATGAATCAACTCTTCACATGAGGTGGCCAAAGTACTGGAGTTTCATCTTCTACATCAGTCCTTTCAGTGAACACCCAGGGCTGATCTCCTTTAGGATGGACTGGTCGGATCTCCTTGCAGTCCACGGGACTCTCAAGCGTCTTCTCAAACACCACAGTTCAAAAGCAATACTTTTTCGGCGCTCAGCTTTCTTCACAGTGCAACACTCACATCCATACATGACCACTGGAAAAACCATAGCTTTGACCAAATGGACCTTTGTTGGCAAATAATGTGTCTGCTTTTTAATATGCTATCTAGTTTGATCATAACTTTGCTTCCAAGGAGTAAGCATCTTTTAATTTCATGGCTGCAGTCACCATCTGCATTGATTTTGGAGCACCTAAAAAAATAAAGTCTGACCCTGTTTCCACTGTCTCCCCATCTATTTCCCATGAGGTGATGGGAGCAGATGCCATGATCTTAGTTTTCTGAATGTTAAACTTTAAGCCAACGTTTTCACTTCCCTCTTTCACTTTCATCAAGAGTCTTTTTAAGTCCTCTTCACTTTCTACCATAAGTGTGGTGTCAGCTGCATATCTGAGGTTATTGATATTTCTCCTGGCAACCTTGATTCCAGCTTGTGTTTCTTCCAACCCAGCATTTTAATTCTCCTAAGTCTTTGTTAACTGATCCTAGCATTTTCTCCGTTTTGTTTTCAAGGTTTTTCATCATTACTGTCATTATTCTAAATTTTTTTTCAGGTCTTTTGCCTATTTCCTCATTTATTTGGACTTCTGTGTTTCTAGTTCATTCCTCTTTTGTCTCTTATTTCTCTGCCTTTTCAGTATTTTTTTCATTTTAACTTACTGTATTTTGAGGTCTTCTTTTCTCAGGGTTCAAGGTTGAAGTCTTTCTTCCTTTTGGTTTCTGCCCTGCTAAGGTTGGTCCAGTCGTTTGTGTAAGCTTCTTATAGGGTGAGAGTTGTGGTGAGTTTCTGTGTGTTTGTTGTTTTCCCCTGATTGGCAAGGGGAATGAGGTGGTAATCCTGTCTGCTGATGATTGGGTTTGTATTTGTGTTTTGTTTGTTGCTTGGATGAGGTGTCCTGCACAGGGTGTTACTGGGGGTTGGGTCTTGTATTCAAGTGATTTTCTTTGTGTGAGTTCTCACTATTTGATACTCCCTAGGCTTAGTTCTCTGAGAGTCTAGGCTCCTGGAGTCAGTGTTTCCATTCCAAACGTTCAGGGCTTGATTTCTGGTCAGGAAGGAAGATTCCACAAGTGATTTGTCATGACATTAAGTGAGACTAAAACAAATACCCCAAGACAATAAATCCAAGATGAACTGCAGGCAAATGGCAGCTACGAAGTCAGGCAAATAATTAACTACAATAATGGAATATACACATATGCATATACACCCATGAGCAAAGTCAAAACAGCCCAAGAAAAATAAAGTACAGTAGACTGACTCAGCCAACAAAGGGAAAAAAAAAATTGACCAGTTAAGAACAAAATTAACTAAAGCACAAACTGGAAATGAAAACTGAAGCAAGATACCAAGGGGGGAAGAAAGAAATGAAAATAAAACTAACAAATATGTTGAGAGGAAAGGAAAGAAAGAGAAGAAAGAATAGATAGGCAAAGCTAAATAGAGGTAGATAATGATTTATATACATTAAGGATTAACTCTAAGTTGGAAAGAATAGTAGGAAAAGCAAATAAATAAATAAATGTAGAAAAAATAAAAATTTCAAAAAATTAAATTATAAAGAGAGAGAGAGGGAAAAAAAGTAAAATTCCACAGAACTGGTAAAGCCCAATGTAGAGGCATAGGTTTATAAGAATAAAAAATGTGACTGAAAAATAATAATAACAATAATAATAAACCTAAAAAGCTTAATAAGATTTCATAGTGCCAATGAAATTGACAACTACAATAGATTGGGGGGGGAGGGGGGTGGGGAGGAAAGAAAAAAATTCCAAAAGAATCTTCAGAACTAGTCAAAAGATAAGAATCATAAATGTTTTTCTTGAGTCACTGCTGTCAGAGTCCTTTCCCTCGCTGGGAGTCCCAGTCGACTTCACCTCCCTAGGAGCACTCCTTTCCCACACTATGCTGATCTCTGGAACAGCTCAGATCTGCTCAGATTCGAATCTTGTCCTACTCTTGTGTGTTCTTGCCTTGAAGGTCCATAGCTATCAGAACTATTGTATTTTCTTCAGTGAATGCTCTCAATATTCTTTTATATATTGCATGGACAAGGTCGACCTAGTTGATCACATGGATTTAATGTGCAGCATGTAGAGCTGGTGGGAAAGTTTCGGGTCTTCCTTAGGCACACTGCCCCCTGGGTTTCAACTGTGTTTTTTATCTCACCTCTGCCTGTGGGTCATCCACTGGGGTTTGCTCCTGAGGCTGCCCTGGAGGGCTTGGGTTGCCCCGGTGAGGGCCAGCTGTGGAGGTGCTGCAGCTGCTTGGGTCTCAGGGATTCTGGCAGCACCAGGTACTCAGGGGAGTTGGTGGCTGAAGCAGCAGGAAATGCAGTACTCTAGAAGGGTGTGGCAACCAGTATTGGCCAGGACACTCCAGTGTTCTTGCCTGGAGAACTCCCTGACAGAAAAGCCTAGTGGGACACAGTCTACAGGGTCACAAAGAGTTGGACAGGACAAAATGACCCTGTGTGCATAGACTTGTTTTTGGCCTGTGGCTGCTCTGCCCCAGTGAGAGTTGAGTGTGAAGGGGGTGCAGCTGCTTGGCTTGCAGGGACCCTGGTGAAGCCAAGTGTGGAAGGACACGAACTGCCTCCGCTGCAGGAGTCAAGGCCCTATCACAGTCTTTTTTGAGGCTCTTGTAGCTGGTGATCAGCAGGCCTCTCTGGTCAGTCTTTCCCCATAGCTCTGCCTGTTCAGACACATAGAGGGCTCCATTGTCTGGGGTCCTTCTCTGTTCTTCAGCGGGTCAGGCCCATGGAGGGGCCGCCCTGGCTGGGGTCTTACTCTGTAGATAGCGTGTCAGGCACTGAAAGGGACCCCCTGGGTGGGGTCTTACTCTGTAGATAGCGTGTCAGGCACTGAAAGGGGCCCCCTGGGTGGGGTCTTACTCTGTAGATAGCGTGTCAGGCACTGAAAGGGGCCCCCTGGGTGGGGTCTTACTCTGTAGATAGCGTGTCAGGCACTGAAAGGGGCCCCCTGGGTGTGGTCTTACTTTGTAGTCCAGAGGTCAGGCGCGATTGATGGGCCAGATTCTTTATTGTTCAGCTGCGGATGCCGGTGTGTGGGGAGAGAGAGGCTATGGTGATAGCTCCACCTCTTATGTGTGCCTGACTCAGCAGTTACCGCCTTGCTTCCATGGCTACCTGACTTTCCTCTATAGGAATTTCCCACCACAGTCTCCCCCCTCACATCTCCTGGATCCCTCTCTCCGCAGTAAACAGCAGTCCTCGCTCTGGGATTGCTCTACAATCCCTAAACTCCAGCTCCCAGCCGCTGCACCTTCCAGGGCATCTGCATACCTGTCTGAGGCACGCATGGCTGCAGCAAGGACTGTCTGATTCTCATTCCCTTTAGACTGTCACAGATCACCTGTTTCACTCTCAGCCTTAACTGTTTCTCCTCTGACTCAGACAACTGCCCCATTGTGGGGAGAAGATCCCTGCTTCAGTTCCCCCACCCGCCAAGGGCAGGTCCAGTCCTACTAACACTCCTGTTTTCCCCCTAGTTCCTTGATCCTGTCGAGTTTTGCATGGTTCTGTATATTCCTTTCCACTGGTCAGGTACTCCTGTCCACTCCTGTCCATGCACTTCTGTGTCTGAAGGTGTATTCCAGATGTATCCGTGGAGAGAGAAGTATTCCACGTCCACCTACTTGTTCGATATCTTGTTCTCCTTCATTGTAGTTTTGATTTGCATTTCTCTAGTTGTTAGTGATGTTGAGCATATTGCATGTAGACTTTCCCCATGTAAATGTTCCTTTTGGAGGATTAGGGCTTCTGTCCATTTATTGAGTGGGTTGTTGGTTTCTTTGATATTAAACTTTCAAGTCATAAAACACATATGCAGTCATTCTATGCATATCACTAGGAGAAAGAAGACTATCTGAAAATGCTACAGAAATTATGATGTTTACCATATGACATTTTGTTTTCAGCAAATATAGCTATGGCTTTTCCAGTAGTCATGTACAGATGTGACTTGTTGTTGTTCAGTCGCTCAGTAGTGTCTAACCTTTTGCAACCCTATGGATTGCAGCACGCCAGGGCTCCCTTTCCTTCATCATCTCCCAGAGCTTGCTCAAACTTTTCCCCCTGAGTCGGTGATGCCAGGGAACTGTCCAAACCATAGTGTCTTCCCTGGTGGCCCAGGAACTAAGTCCTCTCCCTTGGAATTCTCCACAATCCTTAAATTCCAGCTTTCAGAATCACCAATGCAGGGGGCTAGGTTCAATCCCTGGTTAGAGAATTAGATCCCACATTTCACAACTAAAATTTGCTTCTGCAGCAAAATCTTCCACATGGCTAAAAGATCCTCCATGCTACAAGTAAGACACAACCAAGCCAAAGAAATAAATAGGTGTAGTTTTTAAAAAGAACTATATCACGGGGGAGAATACTAAAGCAAGAAAAAATAATTTCAACATTTCATGCACATAGACATACATTAAAATATACTTAGTAAGAGTATTAAAGTAAATCTATTCATGTCAATTAAAGAAATGAAGATTATTTTTAATGGATTAAAATATACACATATACTTGTGAAGGATATTCTTTGTATATTTTAAATAACTTTAGCATGCAAACATTCACAGCAGTACAAGGTAAGTTAGAGCTTTTGGTTCTGACATATTTACTTATTGAAAAGCCATCATTTCTGTTGAGCTATATGTTTTGCCACAGTTGAAAATAGATTAGCACCAATATGATTGTTGTAAATATTTTGATGGAGAAGGAAATGTCAATTCACTCCAGTATTCCTGCCTGGCAAATTCCATGGACAGAGGAGCCGGTGGGCTGCAGTCCATGGAATCGCAACAGGCAGACATGACTAACGACTAAACCACCAAATGTTTTGAAAAAATACAGAAATGTGGTCAGAAGACTGTGTCTGTGATAAGCACGTGGCGTGTACTGGAAACATCACACCTGGGCTTGAATAATGAAAATCGTCACTCCCAAAACCTGGTATCTATAATCAACACAGGTGAGTGTTCATTCTCTAAAGCAAAGAGAAATCAAGAAGATGGCGAGTTTTTCCATTAACTATGAGTGTTTCCACACGTTCCTTATTCATTTTTTTCCCACAACCTCGTTTAAAGAGAGAGGAAAGAAGTATGAACTTCATAACCTCATGATGTCAGAGAGAAATCTCCAGAACCAGTGGGCATCAGATGTCATGGTGTAAATGGATCACATGAAAGATGCATTATCACTGACTGGGCATTTTAGAATTAACGAGGAAATTATAACTTGAATCTAACATCTAAAAATGTCAATTTTATGCAAATTTCATTTCACGTATACACCCCTGTTTAGTATCCTAATAATGCATTTGAACTAGGAAGTCTTAGTAATGCAAACGACAGCATCTCCTAGTTTTCTTTTTATTTCTGAACATTTTCTGAAAAACTCTGGACCACTGAGTTGAGTCCCTGGGCTTCCCAGCTGGCTCTGTGGTAAAGAATCTGCCTGCCAATGTTGGAGACGCAGGTCCGATGTCGGGGATGAGAGAAACCCTGGAGGAGGAAATGGCAACCCACTGCAGAATTCTTGCCTGGAAAATCCCGTGGGCAGAAGAGAGTTGGCTCTATGTATCATGGCACTTTCAGACTCTGTTTTAAATATCTATATTGCATCCAGGTGCTAAGTCATCACTGCATTTCCCAACGTCCCTAAAATCCCAGCACCAAGCCACATCCCAGTGGGAGGGAGGATAGGAGTGACTCTCCATGCTGATCTCTCGCAAAAAGAATATTTTCAACAGTTGAAAGTGGCGGATTCACGTTGAGAATTCATCACGCTCCATAGAAAGTGAGGATGCAGACAATGGAGAAAAGGCTCTGGAACACAAGGAACTAGTTGAAAGGGCTGGTCTTCACTATTACAAGAGGAAATGGAGAAAATTAAGATGATAGAAATGCCCGGGAAGACAAATTAGGAGCAGAGAGCTAAACGCTTGCAGATTCTCCTTCCAGGCATTTCAGGAGGAAAAGCAGATGCAGCCCCAGACCCAGGACAAGATATTGACCTGAGAAGCTGCCATTTCCTCTTCTTCCTCCTGTTCTGTCTTCTCTGGGGATGTTATGCTGCAAACGCATTTCTGAGTTTTGAGAAAATAACTTTGAGGGCATCAACACAGCTCTTGGACCTGCAACCACTGCTCCTACAGACAGAAGGACCTTGAAAAGCTGAGAAGACTGACCTATCCTGACCTGTCTCGGAAGAGATTCAGGAACAGTCACTTCCTACTTGGAGACCAGCCTGTGAACCTATTTCTTGATTTTTCTCTCCCCACAGAGAGCTCCTAACACCCTGCTCACACAGACAATGTGAGGTGACTGACTTCCCCTGTCCAAATTCAGTGAGACCAACCCTGTGACCTCTCCTCAGGCTGAAGCCAGGCCTCAGAGCTCACAGGTGGACCAGAAGCCATGTCCTTAAACTGAGCCTCCCCTCCCTACACACCACACTGATGCTCCACAGGACCAACAGATAACTCTGTGGGGAGGTCATCTCCTAACACTGGTCACGTGATCCTGATGGGAAACCAAATGGAAACCACTTGGCTAAAGAGTCTTTCTGAACCATTTCAGTGAATACAAACCGCTGGAGTTCAGGTTCCTACTCTAAGAAGTTGTGAATCTGCAGGTCTACAGTGGGGCCATGAAAGGAGTCATCAGCAAATCCCCTGCTTGTTCTGATGTTTCTGCCTGCAATCCAACATTCAGGAGCCCTGAGGATGACTCCTCACACACACCACACCTGAGACCTCTCTGTAGGGGAGGATTTAGGTCAGGAATTTCTCAGAGAGGTCAAAGCCAGAATCATGCAGAAAAAGCACCAGTACTTGGGGTTCTGCCTTCATACATGACCCTGGGTGAAGTGCTCTGGGCTCCCTAGGCTGAGTTGGATTTCTCCATTCAAACCGAGACAAGCAGCATTCTGGTGAGCTTTGTGAGGGTGTCACTGAATGGAGGGCCTGTGACGTTGAACCTGGGATTCAGTAAGACTGCTGATCTCGAGGAAGGTGGCCTTCTAGTACAGGTGTTGACAGGACTGGCTGGTGTGAGTTCAAGGATCCGCAGGCTGCCTGCTCCCCAGACAGATGCTGAGGCAGCAACAGCATGGAGCAGTTCAGGTAAACTCTCAGCAATACTCTGTATGATCCTTGTTATGAGAACCGTCACAATGTCTGAGTAGCTACAAAATGGGAGAGGAGATGCAACACAGAAATGATGAAAAATATATGAGGTTATGAGAGGTATAAAACCAGCAAGTAAACTAATTTCTACATATGCCATCTCTCTGTGCTACCAAACAGTTTGTTATGGTCTCTTCACTACAACCTTAAATAACGTGGGGGAGCTTAATGTTGGTGCTGGGTTATACTTCATTCATTGCAATCAACCAAAACACTACAAACCATTCACTTTTATTAACAGTCATGTGTTAATTTCACACAGTTGAAATGGATCTATGGTATGATACATGATTAAATAAATACACATCAAAAGTACAGAGAAAATATTCATTTTTCTGATATAATAATGTGAGGGTTCTGATTTTTATGGCTTACAAAAGAAAGCCTAGGAAACACTTACCAATATGATATACACTAATTACGTGGCTTTTCCAGAAAGGGATTCTAATACATCTCTGGGTTATCACCGAAGCTGTCTTTGTTTCAGCATTGTTATGTAACATTCATGACTTGTGTTTGTATTATAAAGATCCATCAATATTTTAGTGAAAAGTGATTGTGTTCTTACAAATCAAATGATATAACTACTGAAAATTTAAAACCAACTTCTGTCTTACTTTAAGACATGGAAAGATTCCATGAGCACTTACATCATGGCAACCTCCAGGGATATTTCACATCAATGACAAACACCTCCACTAGATGGTCATTGTCCATTTTACACTATGGTATCCTTCATCGTCTAATGGAGAATAGAGAGAAATGGTTGCAACACAATATGAAAAGGCTAATCTTAGAAGCATAAACCATTAAAAACCCATGTTTGCATCACACTAGAAGCAAAGCATAATATGGATTATCTGAGAATTGTATTGCATTCATTTCAAATAATCTCAAATCACATCATTATAAACAAGCATACATTGCTAATAATTCTAACTTTCTAACCATCAATCTTCATCTCATGATCCATGCTAATATATCCATTTTCTTTGAGTTTTAACTATGGAGTACTCCTTACAGTAATTCTCCTTCAGAGAAACTTCAGAAAAGAAGTATTGATGGAATACTTTATAATATGCAGTCTCTTATGCTTATTTACATTTGATTTTTTATTAAATACCTTTCTACATATTTGCTACATCATCTCCATAGGTTTCTTGTATTAAACACTCATGTTTTCTGATGTATGTTTAGGACAAACCCCTTCCATCACTTGTTCCATTACTAGGGTCTCTCTCCAGTGTGTGCGCTCAGCTGTATAGAGGGTTGGCCACTGTGATTAAAGTCTTTCCCACATTCTGCACATTTATAAGGTTTCTCTCCAGTATGAACTCGCAGCTGTGTAGTGAGAACTGATTTCTGATTAAAGGCTTTGCCACATTGTGTACATGTGTATCGTTTCCCCCTAGTATGGATTTGTGGAGAAGGCAATGGCACCCCACTCCAGTACTCTTGCCTGGAAAATCCCATGGATGGAGGAGCCTGGTAGGCTGCAGTCCATGGGGTCGCTAAGAGTCGGACATGTCTGAGCGACTTCACTTTTCACTTTCATGCATTGGAGAAGGAAATGGCAACCCACTCCAGTGTTCTTGCCTGGAGAATCCCAGGGACGGGGGAGCCTGGTGGGCTGCCGTCTATGGGGTCGCACAGAGTCGGACATGACTGAAGCGACTTAGCAGCAGCAGCAGCAGCAGTATGGATTTGATGATGTGCAGTTAAAGCTGAACTCCAAGTAAAGGCTTGGCTACACTCATACAATGATTAAGATCTCTCTGCAGTATGAATTCGCTGATGTCGAGTCAGCTGTGAGCAAGAGATAAAGGCTTTGTCACATCCTTTACATTTATAACGTTTCTCTGCACTATGAATTCACGGATGATGAGTAAGAGTTGAGTTCCGCTTAAAGCCTTTGCCACATTCTGTACATTTATATGGTCTCCCCCCAGTATGAATTCGCTGATGTCTAGTAAGAGCAGAACTGTTAGTAAAGGTCTTGCCACTTTCTATACATTTATAATGCATCTCCCCCATATGAATTCAGTGATGTTTACTAAGATTTGAACTGGAAATAGAGGCTTTGCACATTCTGTACATTTATAACATTTCTCTCCAGTGTGAGTAAACTTATGTTGAGTGAGAAGTGAGTGACAGATAAACGCTTTGCCACACTGTGTACATTTTAAAGGTCTTCTTTCTGTACTAACTTTCCTATGTCTACTTAGATTGGACGAGTTACTAAAGTCTTTCCCACGTATCCGACACTTGTATTCTTTCTGTGGATTCTGAATAGCCCGCTGTTGAACAAGTACTGAAGACTGATTCGAAGCTTTACAGTATTGACTACAATTATAAGTCTTCTCTCCAGGATGAATACTCTTCTTCAGAGAAAGGCCTGATATCTGATAAAAGGTAGTTCTACATTTACTAGTTTTAGAATCCCTGTGTGAAGATTCAGGTCCCTGAGGTTTCATAAAGTGTGAGTCTCCTTCAACCTTACACCCAGTTTCATTGTTTGAATACATTCTCACACCATCATGAACACTCTTGTAATTGTTGGGGCTGGAGCTCTTATTTAAGGCTTGACTCATTTTATTACACATGGAAAGTTGCTCTATATTAGCCATATCATGATATGTACTGAGCAAAGGTGGCTGGATTACATCTCTTCCATTATCATCAACATTATACATCATGGAATGGAGAGAAAATATCCTTTGCTACAAGAATAATGACTTCTGGCTCACAGACCCCTCAAATTGAGTTTATTGTGAGTTTTGCCCCTCATTTTTAAATTTCACTGTTCAGACATGCTTCAGTATAAGTCTACTTGAGGCCTACGTTCAGAACTGTTTGAATGAGTATTTGCAGTAGAGACTAAATTACCTTCCAAATATTTCAGGTTTCTGTTCAGAGAACATGGATTTTCAAAAGATGATGTAAATCTTTTCTTAAAAACTTACACTTCTCAGCAGATGTTGAAGACTGAAATGGGTGTCTTCCCCAATTTGACTCATGTTGTTCCTTTATTTTTGCATTATTTTTAGCATTATGTGTAACTGCCTCAATTTTTTTATGTCCATATAAACATCTTCTCTGTCTTTCATATACCCTTGTATATTCCCAGTGTTTTGCTAAATTAAAGTTTCTGAGGTGAAATCTTTCATATATTTCGAGGTTTGCTTTTGGAAATGAATCTTCTATCCTTGGTTTCTTTGGCATCAAATTCTGGTGTCTTATGGAGTAATAGCTGGAAGATATCAAATAACAAGTAATTCTGCCTACTACTCTCACTGAACATCCCTAAAGATTTACAGAAAATTGATGAACCTTTCACTAGTTTAAAAATAAAATAGAGACAGAAGGATCAAGATGCCAGAGGATCTCTCTCCACAAAGGCATCAAGAATACATCAGAAACAGAACATTTCTCACAGAGCTCAGCTGGCCACTAGCAGAGGCCCTTGGAAATCTACAAGGACAGATACATTCCTGCTGAGCCAGGTAGGACAAGAGAAAGAAGAAGGAAAAGGAAGAGGAGAGGACGTGGGATGGGGCCTGCAACCCTGGGGGGACATGAAAGTGAGGAGCAGTCTCCATATCTGGGGAAGTCCCTCATTGGGGAGCTCAGTTTGGACAGAAGGAGAGCCTCATTCTCTGTGGGAGAGAACATGGCAACCCGCGTGTGGCAGCAAGACAGGATGAGACCTGCACACGGGGCCCTGACCCCTGCCCTGCCCGCCCAGACTGAGAGGCACGTCCACCACTGCAGACAAGGGCTGGGTGCTGAAATGTGGGGTTCGGACAGCAGACCCAGGCAGAGGACTGTGGTTGGCAGTGAGGAGACATCTTGAGGGGACGGGAGTGATGGAGGGCCTCTATAAACGGGATGCTTGTGGAGGAAGCCTGAACCACCACAGAGCAGAGCACAAACGTCTGGACCAATCTCACGCACCAAGGTGCAGGCACCAGAGGGATGACTAACGAGGTGCCCGTAGCCTTCAAAACAGAGACTACAAGCAGAAACTGGACAAAATGAGATGGCAAAGGAATGTGTGACAGAGGGAGAAGCAGGCTAAGAACCTACAGGAAGCACTAAATGAAGAGGAGACAGGCAATCTCAGGATTACTTCTTGCTTTTAGTCATCTGAAGTGGAGACACCAAGCATTTTCAAAAATCCTAGCTGCCTAATAATTGTTTCATCCATTTCTTGTCACACATGTTTCTGAAAATGTTCTATTAGATGTTTCAAAATGAAAATAATAAATGATATTGACAGAGAAGTAATCAGATGCTGAAAACCCATAGGACAATATCTGAGGAAACTGATTACAGGTAAGGTAAACTTAATAAACTACTAGTTGTTAAGAAAGAGAGACTTTTGAAAATATACTTGAAACCCTGTGAATTCTACTCATTGCTCTGTGGAGACCTAAATGGGAAGGAAGTCAAAAGAATGGGAAAGACTAGAGATCTCTTCAAGAAAATTAAATATACCAGGGGAATATTTCATGCAGAGATGGGCACAATAAAGGACAGAAATGGTATGGACCGAACAGAAGCAGACGATCTTAACAAAAGGTGTCAGGAATGCATGGAAGAGCTATACAAAATATCCTAATGACCGTGATAACAGGATGGTGTGATCACTCACCTAGACACACACATCCTGTAGTCTAAAATTAAGTGAACCTAGGAAGCATCACTACAGGCAGAGCTAGTGGAGGTGATGGAATTCCAGCTGAGCTATTTGAAATCTTAAAGATGATGCTGTGAAAGTGCTGTACTCAATATGCCAGCAAATTTGGAAAACTCAGCAGTGGCCACAGGACTGGAAAAGTTCAGTTTTCATTCTAATCTCAAAGAAAGGGAATGCCAAAAAATGTTAAAATGACCACACTCGTTTCAAACACTAGCAAAGTAAGGCTCAAAGTTCTCCAAGCAAGGCTTCAGCAGAGTGTGAGCTGAGAACTTCCAGACATTCAATATGGATTTTCAAAAGCAAGAGGAACCAGAGAACAAATTGACAACGTTCTTTGGATCACTGAAAAAGCAAGGGAGTTCCAGAAAAACATCTGCTTTGGCTTTGTTGACTATGCCAATACCTTAGAACGTGTTGATCAAAACAAACTCTGGAAAATTCTTAAAGAGATGGGGATACCAGACCACCTTACCCACATCCTGAGAAATCTGTATGCAGGTCAAGAAATGAGAGTTAGAAAAAAAAAAGAAAAGAAATGAGAGTTAGAACTGGACATGGAAAAACGGACTGGTTCCAATTTGGGAAAGCATTATGTCAAGACTATATATTGTCACCCTGCTTATTTAACTTATATGCAGAGTACATCATGCAGGAGCCCTTGGCTGATCCCTGGGTTGGGAAGATTCCCTGGAGAAGGGAAAGGCTCCTTACTCCAGTATTCTGGCCTAGAGAATTCCATAGCTGGTATAGCCTGTGGGGCTGCAAAAAGTCAGACATGACAGAGCAACTTTCACTTTCATTTTTCACATTTCATCATGCTAAATGGTGGGCTGGAAGAAGCACAAGCTGGAATCAAGATGCAGAGAGAAATATCAAATACCTCAGATATACAGACGACACCATCCAAAGGACAGAAAGCAAAGGGAAACTGAGGCATCCCCTGAAGAAACTGAAAGAGGCAAGTGAAAACCTGGCCTCAGCTCAGGAATGAAAAAACCAAGATCATGGCATCCAGTCTCATCACTTCATGAGCAATAGATGCACAAACAATGGAAACAATGACAAACTTAATTTTGGGGGGTTCCAAAAATACTGCAGATTGTGACTGCAGCCATGAAATTAAAAGATGCTTGCTCCCTGGAAGGAAAACTATGAGTAACCTAGGCAGCATATTAAAAAGCAGAGATATTAATTTGCTGACAAATGTTAGTCTAGGCATAGTCAAAGGTATGGTTTTTGCAGTAGTCATGTATGAATGTGACTTGGACCATAAAGAAAGTTAAGTCCTGAAAACCTGATGTTTTTGAACTAAGGTGTTGGAGAAGACTCTTGAGTCCCTTGGACTGCAAGGAGATCACACTACTACATCCTAAAGGAAATCAGTCCTGAGCATTCATTGGAAGGACTTAATGCTGAGGCTCCAATAATTAGGCCACCTCATGCAAAGCACTGACTCATTGGATAAGATCCTGATGCTGGGAAAAACTGAGGGCAGGAGGAGAAGGGGATGACACAGCATGAATGGTTGTATGCATCATGGATTTGATGGACATGAGTTTGACCAGGCTCCAGGTGTTGGAGATGGAGAGAGAAGCCTGGTGTGCTGCAGTCAATGGGTTTGCAAAGAATGGGACACGACTGAGAGACTGAATGAACTGACTGATAGGTATAATTGATTCTTTTCGGTATAAAGTAGCACAAAATTGTAAAACAGCTGTATTGCAATTAGAACTTTAAAAAATTTTTCCTTTATATAATCTAGAAATTCTTATAGTTTGAATCAACCATTAATAATATGTGTGGAAAGTATGCTAAGCTTTTATGCAAATTTATTTTAAAATTCTGTGAGGTAATTGAATATATTAAAGAAGCTTAGCATTTTAAAATGGGGCCAAATTAAAAAAAAAAAAAATAAAATGGGCCCAAATACACGTAAGATATTTAATATGAATTCATATAAGGAAAAGAGAAACTTTGGAGAAAACCTGAGATGTGCATTCTTTGATTTTTGGCAGGTTGTGGTCTCTGTAGTGAAAAAATTACTTGAATTTGAAATTTATTTAGAAGGTCCTATCTCTAGCTCCCAGTGGATAGGAAGTCATAAATGAAAAAACAAAAACCCGTCCCCAGTTTTCCTTGAAGTTTATCAGTTTGTCTTCCATTTCACTCACACATTTTTGTCTAGAGGTAGAAACTTTAAAAGGGCTGTCATACAGTTACTCAGAAATGGACACAGTTTTCCTAGGATCCCCAAGAAATGCAAGAGCAACTAATGAATGCAGTTTTAAGAAGCCAAGAGAAGACTTTTAGTTCACACTACGATGGAGAAAAGTAACCACTGGAGAGGAATTTCTGAGTGATTTAAGAGACAGAATAGGCAAGTGATACATTTCTATGACAGCAGTGGACACAAACCCAGGTTTTCCAAAATCATTTCCATTGAAGCAGGTCTTCCAAAGCCACCTGGGGAAGGATAACTTCCTCTCTGCTCCTTGGACCTCTCATCTGACTCATCATCTCCATCCACTCACACCTACCTGGGTGTATGGCGTCTGTCTCCACTCTTCTTATACTTCTGGGGTCTTTCAATTGCTCCAGAAAGGTGACCAGATTCAGTCCAGAGACCACAAGTCTTGTTCATCAGAGAAGGGAATATTTGTGTTCTTAGAGATTCATCCGTGTCCAATCCTATATGTATTTAGGTGAGACGAGAATGCATGGGAGAATGTTAATACAGCCTAGAAAACGATTTCCCCAAATACTTTATTCAAAACACCTCTACAACACTAACAAATACATGACAATCAAATCCTGAGATTTTGGTCACCTGCTACTAAGGCAAAAGTAAGTGTGTAAATGTGAAATTAAGACAGGATGCAACTATTTAATACCACAGAACTTACACAATTACCGCTAGCCTAGAATGAAGCAGGCAGAGTACATCAAGGAAGAAGACGGTTACAGGCATAATGAATCATCATGAAGCCTTTCTCTCTAAACTCACAGATAGCCATTTTCCCCTAGAAAGCAGAGATCTGAAACTATTGTGGGAAGCAGACAATTTCAGAAGAGAGTCTAGAAATAAAGGAACCAAAACCCAGTGGACAGAAAAGGGATTCTGGACGGCAGTTATCCTCACCCAAGGAGGCCAGGTTCCCGTAGTTCTCTAACATCACATCTGTGTACAATGCCCGTTGAGCGAGGTCCAGGCATTCCTCTCCTCTAGAGTGAAGTCTATGGCCACATCCTGGAATGTCAGCTGTCCCTGAAATACAAAGTATAGATGCCAAGTGGCCATGGGAAGTCTTCCTAATGTGACCCATGATGGAAACAGCAAGTTCAGCGACCTCGTTTTCCTTTAGGAGAGTGTCTGCTATTACACAGAATATAATTTTTACACAGTAATATTTTCACTGTATTTTTAACCCCAAGGAAAGAGGATGAGAAATGATCCACAAACTACTACAGGAACTATTATGACTTGGAAGAGGAATTATAAAATAATCAGGGCTATAAAATAAATATTGGCATATTATTTTTGAGTGTTGTACTTATGTGACACAGGATAAACTATCAAAAAAAGAAAACCGGAAATATTTTTAAAAACCACATTCCAATCCAAACGTTCTGGAGTGGGCCGAATGTGCCACATTTTTAACAAGCTTATTCGAACTAGTAATGTTGAAAATTCTCCTTCATGAATGACCATTTTGAACAGCTATGAAGTAGAATAGTAAGGAAAGAATTCATACTTAACTTTGATCTTTAAGAGTTCTACAGATTTTATAGCTCTCATAGGATACAAACCTTGGTGGCAAGAATCATTTTATCTATTTAGCATCTACTATATATCTTTCTGACCGGTTTTCAGAGTCTTGAATGTGCAACAGAAATAATTTAAAATCAATTATAGCTTCTGTTGTGTCTTTTCGAAAGTATTTTGACAAACATTCTTTAAATGGCAGAGCTGAAACTTTACATCAGTTTATGGACTCTAGACTTTAATAAAACACAGACAAATATACAAAGACAACTGTACAGAAAGTTCACCAACATTTCTGTATTCCTCAATAATACTAAAAGCAAGAAAAGTGTTAGTCACTCAGTCGTGTCCTAGTCTTTGCAACCCCAAGGACTGTAGTCTGCCAGGCTTCTCTGTCCATGGGATTCTCCAGGCAAGAATACTGGAATGGGTAGCCATTTCCTTCTCCAGGGGATCTTAATAAAGAAGAACAAGAAAAAAATCAATATAATCTTGTTAACATGTTTATGCCTATAGAGATATACTACAATGGGACTATATACTCAGTAATAGAGAAAAATTGTCATGGCAATGAAATCAGGAACATTTTTAACTGACTAAAAATGTAAATAAATATTTGAGAATGATTGTGCAGACATACACAACAATATAAAATAAAGCAGAGCTCTGGTTCTGAATTTTTGAATTTCCTGATAGTCTGTATTGTTTCCATTTAGCTATATTTTAAAACTGAACAGTTGAAGATAGATTAGCACTAGCAGGGTTCTTGTAAACATTTTGGAAAATGCAGAAAGAGGATGAAACTGTCTGTGATGTGAGCATGGATTTACTGGAAATGATCAGACCTGGGCTTGAGTGATGGAAACCCCCACTCCCAAAACCCAGCATCTCTAGTAAACACATGTGAGCATTGTCAACGACAAACTGGCACTCGCCAAGAACATTGCCAGCAACTGAACAACAACAACAAGGACGCTTGCCATCTGCCTCTGTGAAGAATGAACCTTCTGGTGCTGAAACTGTTGATGTTCAACCTCCCCTGAGGGACTTCAGGTTGGATTCAAGCACTCTGTGCTCCAGGGAACCTGGTGGAACTCGTCTGAAGAGAGTTAGCTATTTTCAGGAACTGATTTCAGGATTCCAGTCCTTGCATCTCTTCATATCTGTGTGTGCTGGGCTTCGTCACTCAGTTGTATCGAACACTTTGTGACCCCATGGACTGTAGCCCACCAGGCTCCTCTGTTTATGGGGATTCTCCAGGCAAGAATACCAAAGTGGGTTGCCATGCCCTCCTCCAGGGGATCTTCTGAACCTATGGATCAAACCCAGTCTCCCGCATTTAGCATCTGAGTCATCAGGGAAGCCCCTTCATATCTAGAAAAGCACTAAGTCACTCAACGGTGACATCAGTTCCTCATGACTGGCAGAAATGCTTTTTGTCAAGTTAGCGCTTGGCTGCACTGAATCTTATACACCCACCTTCCCCCACCGCCTCTTGGAGCAGTCTCTCAGAGTTGTCTGAGGTGCTGTCTCCTGTGCTCCTGTGTTCATTTTGCTCCAAATATAACTTAACTCACAATTCTCAAGTTGTGCATCTGTCTTAGCCAACAGTATTCATCGTTCAAAGCAAAGAGAAACCAAGATGATACAGAGTTTCCCCACTAAATGTGACAGTTACCCATATCCCTCACTTTTTCTTTCCAATACCCCTCTGTGAAGGCAGGGGGAATAAAAAAATTTTCATAGCATGGGATTCTCACAGAAGCACCTGAACCAGTGAACATCTGAGGCCATGGGGTAAGTGTAAGAACGCCGCGACGAGACAAAGAGGGCGCCAGAGTATCAAAAGGCTTTATTGGGCAATCGCTCCCGGGCAGAGCTCCCAGGGGCGAGTAGGGGGGAAAGCGGGGGTCTGTAATCTGTGGGGAGGGGTGGCGACATCTATATACCCCCCGGCGGATACGGAAGTGGCGGGACCAGGGTGCTGATTGGACTTCTAGGTCCCGTGTCGGTTTTTTTGATTGGCCGGAATCTTGGCGCCTTCGCGTCCATCAGTCTGCCTGGCAATGGGCTGTTGATTGGTGGATGTCTGTCCCTGTTAGTCTGCCTGGCAACGGGCTGTTGATTGGTGGATGTCTGTCCCTGGGGCTTATCTGAGACCTTTTGGAGGAGGGCTTCCCTGTCAGCATTTTCTGGCTGACGCCTTCCCGCCTGTGATCAGCATGACCTTTCAGTAAGAAGTACATGGAAAAATGTATTATCACTGCCAGATATTTTGGCAATATTATGAAAACCATGATCTCTATTATGAAAAATATTAGTTTTATGCAATTTGCAGTGCATATATACCTCCCATGACCTGTAACCTAGTAGTACATGTCATAGGAAGTTTCTCTTATTGAAACAGAGGATGGCCTCTGGTACTTTTTTTTATTTCTGAAAATTTTCTGAGAAATTCTGGACTGCTGAGTTCATTCTTTTTATAAGGGCATTTTTTTTTTTAACTCCTGTTCTACAGAACTGAATTGCATCTACATGTAAACTCATCACAGCATATCCCCACTTCCCTAGGATGCCAACATGAACCACGTTCTAATGGGAATCTCAGATACCAGTGAACCCCCGTGTTCATTTCTCAAAAAGGAAAGTCACTAACTCATCCTGAGATTTCATCATGCTCTACAGAAAGCAAGGATAGGATGAAGAAAAGGCTGTGGGACACAAGGGAGAAGCAGGCTAAGAGCCGGTCTTCACCATTATAAGAAATAAAGGAAATAGAAGTCATTGACAACAAACCGCCAGAGAGAAACACTAGAATCAGAGCGTAAAGGTGTGCAGCTTCTCAGCCCAGCCCTTTCAGGAGGAAAAGCAGACACAGCCCCAGACCCGGGACAGGACTTTTACCTGAGAAGCTGCCATTTCCTCCTCTTCTTCCTCCTGCTCTGCATCTTCTTTGGGGATATTGTTCTGCCTGTAGTCCGAGTCCCCGGTCGGGAAAGAAGACTCCTGAAAACAATGCAACTTGCAATAGGGGAATTTATTACTGACTCGAGCCAGGGCCTCCCGCCCCCACCAGGTGTGTGAGGACGAAAGGTACTGAGCCCCAGTTCTCTCCGGTATTTATTAGGTCAAAATAAGCAGCAGGTATTTGGCACAAGCGGATTGGTTACACAGTGGGTAGTTGGCATAAGCGGATTGGTTACACAGTTGCAAGGTAATTTTTGTTGGCTTTACGTGGGGCTTTCAGCTTTCCCCTGATAGGTTCCCTTTCTTCTGGCTAGGCGTATGTTGATTGGCTGGCTCCAGGAGGCCTGAAAATTATGTTACCCCGGGAAACCAGGCCTACTCCTACTCTAGGCTGCCTGCCATGGCGTTAGCCGTGACAGCCTCACATTTCCCCCCTGTCTTTGTACTTTTGTAGAGGAATCTTTCTCGTCACCCTGTGAAGTTGACTGATATTGTTGTTTCAATACCATAATTTGGATGGTATTTAGGCGCTCCCTAATAAATGAGACCAGACGGTTTAAAATGCATGGACCAAAGGTCAGTAACAATATTAATACTATGAGTGGACCCAGGAGGGTGGAAATCAAAGTGGTCAACCAGGGGGAGCGCTGAAACCAAGATTTAAACAGCCTTGTTGGGCTTTCGTTCTCTCTTTCACTGGGCTAGTCCCTCTCTTACTTTTTGGAGAGATTTTTGTACCACCCCTGAATGGTCGATATGGAAACAGCATTTTTTCTCCCAGTGTTGTACATAATCTTTTTTGTTGCAGAAACAACAAATCTAAACCTCTCTTATTTTGTAACACTACTTCAGCCAAGGAGCTCAAGGATTCTTGGAGGTGCGAAATGGACTGTACTCATGTTTTTGCAACCCCAAGCGGCGCAATAAAAAGAGTCAACTCCCCCACACTTTTCAATTTGGTTCCGATCCCTTTCCCCCCCCCCCCAACAGACATAGACAGGCACCTGTTCGTAGTATTGTGGGCCTTCTCGCTCACAGTTACGGGTAAACAGACTGAAGGAGCCGTGGGCAAAGAACTTGGTCAGTTGGTGGGGACCAAACCCATTACTCTCAGCCGCCAGCACGCACAAATCAAAGGTCAGTACTGGCCACCATGTCCCTTTGGGGGCCACGTTGGAGCTCGAATTAAGCACTTTTCCAGTCTCAGGATTGTAGATGACCCAAGTCAGGTTAGCTGGCTGATGGGGGTTGTGGCTGGTTGCTACTGGGCCAATGAAAACTGTTATCAGCAGGAGAGTTAAGAGGGCTCTCGTTGTACGAGTTTCAGTTTTAAGGGATTTGATGGGTGAGGTCTTGCCTCTCATTCTGCTTGCACCTTTTCTAGTTCTTTTTGGGTGGCTTGTCGCACGTGATTGTAGTGAACCCAGGGCCCGATCCCGTCGACCTTAACAGCAGTAGAAGTGGTAAGGAGAACAACATAAGGGCCTTTCCATCTAGGTTCTAATGCTTTAGATTGGTGTCGTTTTACCCAAACCCAATCACCCGGGCCAATATTATGTGAGGGGATGGTTCCCTTGCTTGTTCCCTCGTGTATCTCTCGAATTAATTTTTAAACATGGCTATGCACCTTACTTAATGCCATCAGTGATTGCTGGAATTGTCACAAGGTAGGGGGTGATAGGCATTTTTCCTCGAATATAGGACACACAGGAGGGGGTCTTTCATACAGAATCTCAAAGGGATAAGATTCAACTTATAAGGGGTGTTACACGCTTGAAAGAGTGCGAAGGGAAGGAGGGTCACCCAGTCCCCACCAGTCTCTATTGCCAACTTTGTCAAAGTTTCTTTTAGGGTCTGATTCATTTTTCAACCTGTCCTGAGCTCTGGGGATTATATTCACAATGTAACTTCCATTTTGTCCCCAGAGCTTGGGCCAGCCCTTGTACAATCTGGCTCACAAAGGCAGGTCCGTTATCAGAGCCCATAGTCACTGGCAGCCCGTACCTAGGCACTATCTCTTTTAAGATATTTTTAGCAACCACTGTTGCTGTCTCTCCCTTAGTGGGGAAGGCTTCTACTCATCCCGAGAAGGTATCTACCAGAACCAACAGATAACGAAACCCGTACTTGCCTGGCCTTACCTCAGTGAAATCTATCTCCCAGTGTTGCCTTGGCTCTTCCCCTCAGTACTTCGTTTCAGTGTGCTGCCTTTTTTCTGTCGAGGGAACCTCAGGCAGGCTGTCTGGAGAAGAGTCAATTCTTTTTTTTCTCTCAAGTGTGTAGTTTTATGCAGGTGTTCACATAGGTGACGACCCAGGATGGCAGGCAATATCAGGTTGTTTTTTTGATCTTGGTACCATCCATCTTTGTCATCTTTCTTGAGGGTGGTATCCTCGTTGATCTGGCTGCTGCTTTAGAACCCCTTCGATGGCATGGGGGGTGTAAACCCAGAGTTGCTGTCCATACGTCAACTTGTCAGCGTTGCGGACGAGGAAGGCAGTGGCTGCAATGATGTGGAGGCAAGGGGGCCACCCATAGGCCACCGGGTCCAGTCGCTTTGAAAAGTATGCTACCAGCCGCTTCCATGGTCCCCATTGTTGTGTCAAGACCCTCTTTCCTATTCCTTGCTTTTCATCTACAAACAGCTGGAATGGCTTATTTGGGATAGGCAGGGCAAGGGCTGGGGCTTCTAGTAGGGCCCGTCTGAGTGTCTGGAAAGCCTGTTTCATTGGCTCAGTCCAAGTCCAGTTTGGGGTCTCTTTACTTCTCTCATACAAGGGCCGGGCCTTCTCAGCAAACCCCATGATCCACAGTCTACAATATCCAACAGTCCCCAAAAACTCTCTCACCTGGCACGGGGTCTTGGGCTCTGGTATCTGCAATATTGTTTCCTTCATGGTCTGGGTTAGCCACCTTTGCCCCTGCCTGATCTTATACCCCAAATAGGTGACCTCTTGCCAGGATATTTGCGCCTTCTTTGCACTAGCACGGTACACCAAGGTGCTTAGAGTCTGTAAGACGTCACCGGTGGCACGGCTGCATGCCTCTTCTGTGGTTCCAGCCAACATAAGGTCATCTACATATTGCAGCAGGATGACCTCTGGGTGGCGAGTCCGATATTCATAGAGGTCTTCACTCAAAGCCTCATTAAACAAGGTAGGGGAGTTCTTGAACCCTTGTGGGAGGTGGGTCCAAGTTAGTTGTACTACCGGTTGGACTTCCCCCTCAGTCCACTCAAAGGCAAATATTTCCTGGCTCTGGGCCGCCAGGGGTAGGCTGAAAAAAGCATCTTTCAAGTCCAACACAGTGTACCAAGTGTACTCAGGCAGTAGACTGCTCAGGAGGGTATACGGGTTGGGGACAGTAGGGTGTATGCCACTCACCCGCTTGTTGACTTCTCGTAGGTCCTGGACAGGTCTGTAATCTGTACTCCCTGGCTTCTTCACCGGTAGTAAGGGGGTGTTCCAAGGGGATTGGCACTGCTTGAGAATTCCGGCATCCATGAGCCGTCAAATGTGGGGCGTGATCCCCCGCCGAGCCTCCTGGCTCATAGGGTATTGCCTCACCCTCACAGGAGTCGCCTTGGCTTTTAGTTCGATGACGACTGGATGTCTCTGTTTAGCCAGTCTCATTCTTGCTGTTTTTGACCATGCCAACAGGTATTTGTGGACCCACGGTTGTATATCTGGTGCTATAACCTCTGAGGGCTTAGGCACAAAAAGTTTGTATTCATCTCTTAAAGCTAGAGACAAGACATGTATCGGCTGTCCAAGTCCATCCGTGACTGACATTCCCTTAGGGTCAAAATGGATCTGAGCATTAACTTTAGTCAACAAGTCCCATGCAAGCAGAGGGGCTGGGCATTCTGGTATCACCAAAAACGAATGGGATACCTGATGGGTCCCCAGATTTACTTTCCGTTCTGTGGTCCAACATTATCTGTTTGTGCCCATGGCTCCCTGCACCAAGCTGGTTTTCTTAGACATTGGTCCCAGTTTTTTATTTAAAACAGAGTATTTGGCGCCAGTGTCCACCATGAAGCCAACGGGTTTCCCCTCTACATGTACGGTTACCCAGGACTCGGGGAGGAGTGTCGAGTCTTGATTCCCCTAGTCACTATCTTTCTCCGCATAGAGAACTCGAGTTCCAGGGGAAATTTTCTCTCTTTAGGTCCCTCTTAGGGCACTCTTTTTTTCAGTGCCCCCGTTCTTTGCAGTAAGCACGCTGATCTTTCTTTAGGGCCTGCCTTTTTGTTCTCTCTCTCTCTCTTTTTTTTTTTTTTCCTGTCTGGGGGCCTCGAGGCTCCCTCAATTCTGTTCTGGCCTTTATCCCCGCAAAAAGAGTCTTGGTTAGCTCTCTCTGGTTTTTCCGGTTTTCCTTTGCCCTATGTTCCCTCTCTTCTTTCCTGATCTTCTCAGCTAGTTCCCTTTCCTCCCGATGAAGTCATTCCTCCCTTTCTTCTGGGGTCTCCCTACTTTTAAATACCTTTTCAGCTGCTTTCAGTAAGTCTTGTATTGTCTGTTCTCCTAACCCCTCTATCTTTTGTAATTTTCTCTTAATATCTGGGGCTGCCTGATTCACAAACGCTAGTAGAACTGCAGCATGTGATTCCTCAGCCTGGGGGTCCATGGGTGTATATTGCCTAAGGGCTTCCATTAGCCTCTCTAGGAAGTCTGATGGGCTCTCAGAGGGCTCTTGCCTTACTAAATTTACCTTTGCCAAATTTGTTGGCTTTTTTAGCTGCGGCCCGCAGGTCAGCCATTAGAGTCTGGCGGTACACTCAGAGACGCTCCCTACATTTCACTTGTTCAAAATCCCAGTTAGGCCACAACAGAGGAAACCCATCGTCCACGAGATGAGGCTGGGCAGTTGGTTTCCTGTCAACCCCCGGGACCCATTTCCACGCCTCTGCCAGGATTCGCTCTCATTCTTCCGTGTTGAAGAGCACCTGCAACAGCTACTGGCAATCATCCCGGGTGGGGTTATGAGTGAACAAAATGGGAAAAGGGCCAGTATTGATAGGTTCGCTCTCTGTCCGGGTTAGCTGGTCCCACCCGGATGGGGAGTGTCTGTACAGTAGATGAAGGTAACTCTGGGTCCCCATGATCTCGCTCACCCCCACCCCCTCTATTTTCTCTTTGGGGTCAGGACTCCCCCGCCCCTCCTGATTCATCGGGGGGGGGGGGACTCTTTCCCCCGGGGGAACCTGCAACGGAGGAGGGGCATATGGAGGGGGCCTAATTTCCGTCTCCAAGTCAATCAGGTTCCGGTCCGAGGATTCCTGCAAGACCGGTTTTGTGCCCTTATTCTTCTTGGCTTCTTCTGGGGGAGTGGGAGTTTCTGTAACCAGGGCCTGTACATTAGGAGAATCAGGGAGTTTGTGAACAAAAGGTTTTAACCATTCGGGCGGATCTTCTACTAGATTTTGTCAAACCATAACATATGGGACTTGACTCGGGTGGCCCCAGGGATCAGGAGCCATAACTTTTTTTTTTTTTTTTCACCTCCCAAATAATAGAAGGTTGAAAAGTTCCTTCTGGAGGCCATCCAACTTGGAAGGTGGGCCACTCTGCAGAGCAAAAGGTTATTAATTTACTCTTTGTAACCAGTAGCAACAGATCATGCACACTAGCCCTGACCTCCGAGAAATGATCAGTCATGAGAGAGAGTGAGGTAGATTTTCTTTGTCCCACAGCGAGAATCAGAAGAAAGTCACCGAGAATTACCACCAATAAATCCTATCGGGAGTGGTGGCGGCCAGGAGGTTGGGCTTGTGGTATGCTTTTGGAACTGCTTATGTGCCTGCGTCATTGCACGGAAGTTTTCTTGCTGGGGGCGGGCACCCTAAGGGTTTCTAGCCCGTTCCGTGACCCCCTTATCCTTTCACGGGAGTCTTCCAGTGACAGACGCCCTATTGGCTCTTAAGTGCCTGTCCCGTGCCCACACAGACGGGTTTTTATTTGGCCAGATTCTCAGTTTAGAATACGAGAAAAAAAGAAAGGAGTTTCACCCTCTCGGGCTCCTGTTACTGGGGCGAACCTGTTGGGAGGCCTTCAGAATCCACCAGGGAGTAGCCCTGGCCGGGACTCGTCAGTTGCCCCGACAACTGTCAGCCTGTTCACTGAAACTCTCAGAAACAGAAATGAGGCTCCAAGGCTTTATAGGAAGTAGACAACGACACACCAGAGAACAACGAGACAGGAGACAAAGCCGGCAGTTATACAGAAAAACACACAGACAGACATACATCGGCCGACAACACAGATCTTCTGGAACAAGGGTCACCTTACCGTATGGCGTCCACTGTTCCCCAGATTTGGGCTTAGGAGAGGAGGTCTCCTTCTCGCAGAGCTGACTGCCTCCCAGTGCGCTCACTGGCCTTGGCCTCACGTCAGCCGGAACGGCTAGTCCGTTCCCTTATGGAAAGCTTTCCCTCACGCCAGACACCTTCCCTCTTCACAGCGGGGCCTCGGCTTTACTCTGGACATTTTCTGCGCCAGAAACCTTCCCCGCTTCACAGTGGGGCCTCGGCTTTACTCTGGAATTTTCTAAACCTGCCTGAGCACCGGTGCTATTACCTGTCTTTTTCCCCTTTGTTCCAAAGAGCATTCTCCCCGGTCAAGGGATCCCGGACGAGCCCCCAAATGTTCTGCCCGTAGTCCGAGTCCCTGGTCGGGAAAGAAGACTCCTCGAAACAATGCAACTCGCAATAGGGGAATTTATTACTGACTCGAGCCAGGGCCTCCCGCCCTCACCAGGTGTGTGAGGACGAAAGGCCCCGAGCCCCAGTTCTCTCGGGTATTTATTAGGTCAAAAAAAGCAGCAGGTAGTTGGCACAAGCGGATTGGTTACACAGCAGGTATTTGGCGCAAGCGGATTGGTTACACAGTTGCAAGGTAATTTTTGTTGGCCCAACGTGGGGCTTTCAGCTTTCCCCTGATAGGTTCCCTTTTTTTCTGGATAGGCATATGTTGATTGGCTGGTTCCAGGAGGCCTGATAATTATGTTACCCCGGGAAACCAGGCCTACTCCTACTCTAGGCTGCCTGCCATGATGTTAGCCGTGACAGCCTCACAGATATTATGTCCCAAACTCGCATACAGGCTGACAAAGTGCCTTTAAAGGCATCCACACAGCTCTTTCACCTTCAGCTGCTGCAATGAAAGGGAAGAGAACGTCTTCTTTCTCTGTCCCTTTTCTGAGCTCTTTTCTGGCTTCCTCTGTCCCTCAGCTGTAGTGGGTAATCAAGATTAAGCTGATATGCTGATCACATCATGCGTTTGGTGCTCACTTTCCCCACTCTCTTTGCAGACCACCCGGAGAGTTCTCTTTCTTTTCACATTAAAGATACCAAGCCCCAGAGCTGTTGCAGGATGGGGGACCCCTTCCAGGGCCCCAAACTGGGCTCTTGTCTAACCCTCAGAAAGGAATGGTCCGAGGAGACACATGTGCCGACAAAGCAGAGACTTTATTGGAAAGGGCGCCCGGGTGGGGAGTAGTAGGTAAGGGAACCCAGGAGAACTGCTCTGCTGCGTGGCTCACAGTCTTGGGTTTTATGGTGATGGGATTCGTTTCTGGGTGGTCTTTGGCCAATCATTCTAATTCAGAGTCTTTCCTGGTGGCGCACGCATTGCTCAGCCAAGATGGATGCTAGAGAGAGGGATTCTGGGAAGTGGACAGACACGCGGTGTCTCCTTTGACCTTTCCCGAACTCTTCCGGTTGGCAGTGGCTTATTAGTTCCGTATTCCTTATCAGGATCTCTTGTCATAAAACAGCTCACGCAAACGGTTACTATGGTGCCTGGCCAGGGTGGGCGGTTTCAATCAGTGTTCTTCCCCTGACAGAACAATTGACAAGAGACAAGGGACCCAACTTCTGGGCTCCCTGACTCTGCCTCTGAGGGTCTTTGAAACAATGCAGCAGGAAGACCCACTTCCAGGAGCGCTGAGCTTGAGCACTCAGCTCTGCATGACCCAGAACTCCGGAGCGAGGGTTGAGAGCCGGATCTTCTAGAAACAAAGAACCTCAGCCTGATTCCTGGGGAGGGGTTCTTTCTCGGATGTGTGTGGCCCTGCAAGGCCTGTGCCCTTGGGGGAGGGGAGGGCAGGGGTGAGTGTTTGGTGGGAATCACCTGGGGACCATGGGTTCCTGCAAGGCTTTGCTCTCAGGATTCCAGGAAAGATTGCCTGAGTCCTTAGTTTTGGTTTGTTTCTTACTCCCCTCTGTAACCTGGGGACAGAGATTTCACAACACGATTTGCACTGTGACCACCTCTCTGCAGGTGGGGGCTCTGCTACAGCAAGACCAGGAGCCGGGAGGTGTTCCCATCACAGATTTCTTTGAGAGTAAACCAGGGGCAGCAATGGACGTTGGATTAACAGTGTGTATGTGGAGGGACAGCTGCATTTGAAAATGATGCCCTAAAATCTATCCGGTGACCAACCAAGGAAACAAGTCATAAGTGAACTTACCCATAAATTAACACATGAAACAGATTCTGTGGTGGCTCAGACAGGAGAATCTGCCTGCATGTGGGAGACCCCAGTTTGATCCCTGGGTCAGAAAGATCATCCCCTGGAGAAGAAAATGGCAACCCTCTCCAATATTCTTGCCAAAAAAATCCCATGGACAGAGGAGCCTGGTGGGCTACAGTTCATGGAGTCCCAAGGAATCAGACATGGTCTGAGTGACTTCACCTTCACTTCCAACACAGAAAAATGTTGCTACTCTACTTCATGTTTGTATTGCCAGGCTTTATGAATCATTTGCTACAGTTTGTTCTCTGCTCTTTATGGAGAGTCCTATTTTCTTACATCTTTAAAGGATAATTGACTATGGAAAAACTAAGGTAGGAGAATATCCTTTTTTCTAGTAGTATATATTCTAAAAATGATCACTGTACATGCACCAGTACCAATATCTTAGGTGATTTAGTTTCAGAGCAGAATTGAGAGTAAGGTACAGAGATTTCCCATATACATATTTCTCCCATACGTGGACAATTTTCCTACTTATTTCCCCACCAGTATTTACATTTGTTTCCAGAGATGAATCTAGAAAGACGTGAAATAATGTTTCTAGTTTCACCTTATATTTCTCTTCTAGGGGTGTTCACTCTAGGGTTTGGGAAAGTGTATAATAACTTGTGTCCATTACAACAGTTTCACACGATGACTTCATGGTCCTGAACTCACGATATTCATAGCCCCTGCTTTGCAACCCATGGCAACCACTGACCATTTTAATCTCTTCTACATTTCCGACTAGATTCTCAGGTGGCTCTGTGGTAAAGAATCCACCTGCCAATGCATGTGACCCGGGTGATGTGGGTTCAATCTTTGGGTAAGTGTCCCCTGCAAGATCCCTTGAAAGAAGAAACGGCCACCCACTCAGTGTTCTTTCCTGGGAAATCTCACAGACAGAGGAACCTGGCAGGCACAGTCCATTGGGTTCCAAAGCCTCAGACACAATGGAGCACATGAGAACATTCACCTACACTACAATGCCATGTTGTAAAAATCCGACTTCTTGTGGCATTTTCAGATGGGCTTCTTTCACTTAATGAAATGCATGGAATGATTATCCAAGTACTTTATACCTTGAAAGCTTAATATAAAAATGCTTAATATCTATGTCTGCAACTGTATTCCTGCTCATTATATAGGATCATCAATAACATTTTCTAGATTCCATATATATACATATATATATATGTTAATGCAATATTTTCACAAATATAGACATTAGACCTGAGGACACACCAGGAAAATGAGAAGGGGCCCAATTGAGAGAAGAGCCTCGACATATATTCACCGCAATGTGTAAAATAGGTAGCAAGTGGGAAGCTGCTCCATAGCACAGAGAGCTCAGCGCGGGGCTCTGTGACGGCTAGAGGGGGGAGACGGAGATCGTGGGAGGGAGGTTCAAGAGAGAGTGGTGTGCATATACCTATGGTGTGGGGGCCTCGGGCATCACCCCTGGCCCAAGAATCCCCCACGTGCTGTGGGGAGACTAAGCCTGTGCCCACAGCCGCTGAGGCTGGGCGGGGCAACTTGCCGTTTTCGATGGGGAATATGCAAAAGAAAGTTGCCGACCATCGCTAAATAGTAAGAAACGCAGAACAAAACTACAGTGACATATCACCTCATGCCAGTCAGAATAGCAGAGAGCCCACTAATAATGTCATAAACGCAGAAGAGGCTGGGAGATCAGGGAACCTCCTGAATGGCTGGAGGGAATGTAAGCTGGTGCAGTCACTTGGGAGGACAGTGTGGAAGTTCCTTAAAAAATGTAACCTCCTGACATTTAAGGAAATGAATTCCCAGAATAGTAGACAGAAGAGATTAGTGGACAAATTTATAAGATTTGCAGTTTTTAGTAAATCATCTGCAATTTTGAAATGAGCAGTTGTGGTCTAGCATTCCTCAATTCTTTAAGTAAATGTGTACTAATACACACACACTCACATGTTGCTTGTATTTCTCACTGCTAGTGTTTATACCTTCAGATATTTATTTATTGTGTTCAATGTATGTTATATAAATTATATAACATATATACTTTCAGATACTTATATATTGGATTGCGAATGTCATAGCCATGAGAAAACAGTCCCTTTAAAACTTACAAAAGCATATGCTAAGAAACAGGGTTAGATTTGACAAATCTTAGTTCAGAACTTTACCATCATGGCTTTTAACTATTCTTGTGACAAATGTTAAAATTATATTTGCTTAAATGAGCCCATGAATAGTCTTACTTAGCTCACCAGAAGAACACAGTACAACTGAAGCAGGTGAGTTCATGACTCTAGGTCCTGAGAGAATTCACAGCAAGCTCTGAGTGAGGTCAAGGATAGAAGTGAGCAGAGAAAGAGGCAGTAATTGCGGTTCAGGTTTTTATAAGAGGCCCTGAGTGAAGTGCTGTGGGCTCCCCAGGCTGAGTGTGGATGGGTCCATTCAGACCAAAAGGACTAGGATTTTGGTGGCTCTGTGAGGGTGGCATTGAAGGGGAGCCAGTGAATAGGCCCTGGGGTTCAGCAAGCCTGCTGGTCTCAAGGAAGGGGGTCTTCTAGTGCAAGTGTTCACAGGACTGGCTGGTGTGAGTTCAAGGACCTGCAGGCTGCCTGCTCCCCAGACAGATGCTGAGGCAGCAACAGCATGGAGCAGTTCAGGGGAGCTCTCAACAGTACTCTGTATGATCCTTCTTATTAGAATCGTCACAATGTGCCTGCGGTTACAAAGAGGGGAAAAGTACAATGGACAAATGATGGGAAATACATGATCAAATGATTTGAAACTTAAGGGCAGGAAGGAAACTAATTGTTACAAACATCACCCTTCTATGCTACCAAAGAGTTTCTTGTTAGGTATTCTTCCCTGCAACCTTCAATTGCTAGGCTAACACTTCATTCATTACACACAAACATTTACATAAGAAAGCATTCAGTTCTATTGATTAACATGTATGCTTATCACACACAGAATGAAACCTTTTACACTCCGCTATGTCACTTTGGTTCAAATACAGATTATAAGCATAAACAATGATAATCTTTCCTCTGATACAATGATCTGAGAACTGTGATTTCTATGTTTACAAAAGGGAGGCTAATCATTTAAGAAGACATACACTAATTACATGACTCTTCTGGGAAGGGTTTTCCGAACATTTCTAGGGTAGCAGAGATGTCTTTAATTGAAACATGTCAGCTGATATTCATGACTTTTTTTGATATTATAAAATACATCAAGATTTTATTGTACTGTCATTATATTTTACTTTAAAAGTAGGTGATGTAACTATTGAAAATGGACATCTTACTTTAATCTGTGGAATTATTCCCTGAACACTTACATCACAGTGACTTACAGGGATGTGTGACATGAAGGACAAACACCACCATTTAGATGTTCACTGTACATGTTACATTCCTGTGTCCTTAATCTTATAATGGAGAAAAATGTAAATGTTTTATTCCTAAATAGAAGGGCTTCTCTCATCTTTGAGGTACCAACCATAAAAAGCATAACTTTGCATGCTCACTAGAAATGAAGTGTAGCATGGAGTAATTTGAGAATTCAGTTACATTCATTTTGGTTTTCAAATAATCAGAAATCATGTCAATATCAACAAACATACATAGCTAGTAACTGTACATGGCTAAACATCACCTCTTCATCTTGTGATCCATACTAACATATGAATTTTCTATTTTAACTAGGAATCACTATCTACAATATTTCTCCCTAAGAGGAACGTCAGAAAACAGGATTTATGAAATACTTTCTAGTATGAACTTCCTGATATTTGTTTAGATTTAATTTTTTATAAATATTTTCCTACATTTTCTTTATGTCATTCCATATCTTTCTTATATAAATAAGTATTTTTTCTCCTGACAAAACGTCTTCCATATCTTACTGCATTACTAACCTTTCCCTCCAGGACTTGCTCTCTGATGTCCTGTGAGGTGAAAGAGCTGATTAAGGCCTCTGAGGATTCCTTACATTTATGAGATTTCCTTCAGTATGAATTATCCGACGGTAAGTAAGACCAATGTGCTGGGTTAAAGTCTTTGTCACAATTCTTACATTTATAAGGTTTCTCTTCATCATGAATTCGCTTGTGCTTAGTAAGTGTTGCATAGTGACTGAAAGTTTTTCCACATTCTTTATATTATTAAGGTTTTTCTCCAGTGTGAATTTTCTGATGGCGAGTAAGACCTGTGCGGTGCCTAAAGCCTTTGCCACAATCCTTACATTTATAAGGCTTCTCTCCAGTATGAATTCGCTGGTGTTGAATAAGAGTAGAGTGTTGACTAAAGTTTTTCCCACATTTTTGACATTTATAAGGTTTCTCTCCAGTGTGAATTCTCTGTTGGGACATAAGGCCTGAGTGCCATCTAACGTCTTTGCCACAATCCTTACATTTATAAGGCTTCTCTCCAGTATGAATTCTCTGATGGGACATAAGGCCTGAGTGCTGGCTAAAGTCTTTGCCACAAACCTTACATTTATAAGGCTTCTCTCCAGTATGAATTCGCTGGTGTTGAATAAGATTTGAGTTTTTATTGAAGGCTTTTCCACATTCTTCACATTTATAAGGTTTCTCTCCAGTATGAATTAGCTGATGTTGAGTAAAATCATAGCGCTGGCTAAAGGCTTTGCCACAATCCTTACATTTATAAGGCTTCTCTCCAGTATGAATTCGCTGGTGTTTAGTAAGAGCTGGGTATTGAATAAAGGCTTTTCCACATTCTTTACATTTATAAGGTTTCTCTTCAGTATGAATTCGCTGGTGTCGAATAAGATTTGAGTTCTGATTAACGGCTTTGCCACACTTTGCACATTGATAAGGTTTCTCCCCAATGAGAATTTGCTGATGGTGACTAAGAGTTGAGAAATAGATAAACATTTTGCCACATTCCCTACATTTATAAGTTTTCCTGCCAGTATGAATTTGCCGATGTTGACTAAGACTTGAACTCTGATGAAAGGTTGTGGCACATCCTGTACACTTGAAAGTTTTCCTTCTCGAATGTATTTTCCTGTGTTTACTTCTATTAGATGAGTTACTGAAGACCTTCCCACATTTAATACACTTGTAATGTTTCTGTGGATTCTGAATTCTCTGCTGTTTAATCAGATTTGAAGACTGATTAGAAACTTTACCATATTCACTACAATTGTATGTTTTCTTTCCACTATGAATACTCTTATTTAGAGAAAGATCTGATGCTTGATAAAAGATATTCTTACATTTATTACTTTTAGAATCCTTGTGTGAAGATTGAGCTCCCTGATGTTCCATAAAGTTTGAGTCTTGTTCAAAGTTATGCCCAGTTTCATTGCATGAATAGACCTTCACTCCATCATGAAAAGTTGTGTAATTATTGGAGCTGGAGGTCTTACTTAAGGTCTGACTCATTTTATTACACATGGAAAGTTCTTCCCTATTAACCATATCATGGAATGTATTGAACAATGCTGATTGGATTACATCTCTTCCATTACCATCAACATTATACATCTTGGAATGGAGAGAAAATATCTGTTTCTGGACGAATAATGACTTCCTAATCACAGATCCCTCAAATTGATTATATTGTGAGTTTTTCCCATCATTTTTAGATTTCTGGTTTTCAGACATGTTTAAATATATGTTTAATCGAAGCCTATGCTCAGAGTGGTTTGAAAGAGAATGTATAGTAGAGACTGGAGGACCTTCCAGATTTTCCACATTCCCTTTCAGAGAACAAGTATATTTCAAAAACCGATGCTAATTTTTTCTGCAAAACGTACACTTCTCAGCAGATGTTGAAGATTGAAATGAGTGTTTCCCCCAATTTGACTCAAGTAGCTCATTTCTTTCTACAGTAATGTCTGCATTATGTGTAACTGTCTCAATTTCTTTATGTCCATGTAAACATCCTCTCTGTCTTTCACACGCCCTTGTATGTTCTGAGTCTTTCATTAATTGCAAGTTTCTGAGGCGAAATCTTTCATATATTCCTAGGTTTGCTTTTGGGAACAAATCTTCTACCCTTGGTTTCTTTGGCATCAAATCCTGGGTGTCTTGAGGAGATATAGCTGAAAGATACCAAAGAAGAAGATTTTTTTACCTACTATTCTCAGTGAATCCCCTTAAAGATTTAGAGAAAATTGATGAACCCATTGCTAGCATAAAAATAAAATAGAGATGGGAGGATCAAGATGCCAGAGGATTAGGCAGACATGGACTTCATCTCTCTCCACAAATGCATCAAGCATACATCAGAAATGGAACACTTCTCCCAGAACCCAGCTGAACACTAGCAGAGGACCTTGGAAATCTAAAAGGACAAGAAAGATTCCTGCTGAGCTAGGTAGGGCAAAAGAAAGATGAAAGAAAAAGAACAGGAAAGGAAATGGGATGGGGCCTGCAACCCTGGGGGGATCTGAAGAGAGGAGAGGTCTCCACCTCCGAGGAAGGCCCTCACTGGGGGAGCCCAGTTGGGACAGAAGGGGAGCCTCATCCTCTGTGGGAGGAGAACACGGCAGCAGTCAGAGGCAGCAGGACAGAGGAGACCTGCACACGGGGTACCGCCCCCAGCCCTGCCCACCCAGCCTGAGAGGGTGTCCACCACTGCAGACAAGGGCTGGGTGCTGAAATGTGGGGTCTAGAGAGCAGACCCAGGCAGAAGACTGCTCTGGGCTGTGAGGAGACGTCCTGTGGGAATGGCAGGGAGGGAGGAGCTCTGCAAACCGGAATGCTTGGGGAGGAAGCCTGAACCACCATAGAGCAGAGCGCCATTGCTGAGTCATGCCCGAAGCAAAGACCCACCATTGTTGGTAGCCTCTCTCCCCCTGTGCTGATCCCTCCTCACCAGGCACGAGGAAGGGCTCCATTAGGTTGGGTGCTCTCATAAACCCAGCTGTTGCCTCTTACTCTGGGCCCCTCACTTCCAGGGTAGACTGATGGACTCTGGGAAACCCCGGGAGCAGGGGCCTTTGGTATATCCACATGAACAGAGCGGGCTGAAGCACTGCTGAGCCCCAGGGTCTGGCAATTTAAGGAAGTAAAGCTGATATCTCGACTGGAAGTTGCACAAACTCGTCTCTATACCGTCACAGCTGTCTTTGTGAACTCAGCCCCTTTAGAACATCTGAGTGGACAAGGAGGGCTCCCCCAGTCACAGCAGGTGTAGCTGTAGCAGCTGTAGACTTTGTGGGCTCCCAGACTAGGGGGCAGGGCCAGGCCGGAGTGTGAGCTGACCCACAGCACCACAGCAGGTCCAGCTCCATGTTGAATGCAATCCTGGGCCCTGACTTCAAGGATCTATGCTGGTGACCTGGTCAAAACAACATCTGAGAGACACCAGGGCCATGTGCCAGCATGCCCATGGGTGAGGTGGGGCCAAGGGCATTGCCAACCCGGGTCACATGAGAGCTCGCACAAGGCATGAAACGTGACGCAGAGAGCACTCCCCAAGGGAAACATCCCAGAACAGCAATCGTCAGGGGCTTCTCTCCCGGGGGTGTGCTCCAATCCCACCTGCCTCCACACAGATCAGGATCACAGTGAACAAACAGATATGGGGGCTCTGTTCCACAAACCAGGGCACACACCCATCACAGACAGTGCGGTGACAGCCACAGAGCGATGGGGAGCCTCCCCTCAATATCCAGGGCAGGCTCAGGTCACAGAAACAGCGGTCAAAAGTTCATCCAGGGGGTGAGGGCACAAACCTCTGGACTAACCTCACCCACCAGGGGACAGACACCAGGAGCAAGAGGAATTAGGATCCTACAGCCTGCAGAACGGAGACCACACACGCAGAAGATGTGACAAAATGAGAGGACAGAGAAGTGTGCTGTATAGGAAGGACCAAGATCAAAACCTGCCTAGATAAACACTAAGTGAAGATGAGAGAGGCAATCAAATGATTACCGTTTGCTTAAAGTCCTCTTAAACTGAGACACCAAACATTTTCACAAGGGCTAGGTGCCTTCTAATCCTTTCATTTACTTCTTATCACCTGCGTTTTTATTTGAGAATGTTCTATTAGATGTTTGAATCTAAAAATCATAAATGATATGACATAGAACAATGTCCTAGCAAGTGAGGACATATAAGACAGAGTCCAGGGAAGCTCACGACGAAGAAGACAAATTAGCAAAGTAGTAGTTCTTAAGAAATTAAATAAGAAGTGAGACTTTAAAAATATGATGGATCTAAAAATAAAAAAAATATGATGGAAACACATGGGACTCGACACAGTACTTTTTGGAGACCTAACTGGGGAGGAAATCTAAAACAGAGTGGCTATATGTATGTATCATTGATAATGTTTCCTGTACAACAGCAGAACTCTGTAAAACAGCTACACTCCACTAAGAATTTAATAAAAAGATTTCTATATTTTATCGAAAAATCTTAACAGTTTGAAACAACCATTACAAATATGAACAATGTTCTAAGTTCTATATGCCACGTTATTTTAAAATTCTTTGAGGTAATTGAAAGAGACCAGAAACTTTAAAGTAACCATGAGCCTTTCATTTTCCCATTTTAGGGAGCTTTTGCTTTATGCAATGAAGACATTACTTACGTTTGAAATGAATAAGGGCATATCTGCAGTTTCCAGTGGATTGGAAACTATAAATCAGAAAAACAAAACAAACAAGCAAACAAAACCTGTCCCAACTATTAATAGGGCTTTGGCAGTATGTCTATGACTCCACTTACACATTTCTGTTTAAAGGTAGAAAGAAACTTTAAGAGGAGTATCATATAGCCACTCAGAGGTGTGCACAGTTTTCCTAGGACCCTAAAGAAATGAAAGAGCAGTCAACTCATGCAGGTTGTCGCAGGCCAAGAGGAGAATTTTAGTTTTCACTGTGAGTGAGTGAGAAAAGCAATCACTGGAGATGAATTCATGAATGATTCAAGAGACAGAATGGGGCAGGTGATAGCCATCTATGACAGCAACAGAAATAAACCCAGACTTCTCCCAAATCATTTCCACTGAAGCAGATCTTCCCAAACCACATGATAAAGGATGACTTCCTCACTGATCCTCACAGAATCAGCTATACGTATATATAGCCACTCTGTTTTAGATTTCCTTCCCAAGTAGTATCTCACTGTGCCTCTCACCTGACTCATCGGCTCCATCCATTCACGCCTACCTGGGTATATGCCTGTTGTCTGCATTCTCCTTATATTCCTGAGATCCTTCATTTGCTCCAGAAAGGTGACCAAGTCTGGCTTAGAGACCACAAGACCTGTTCATCAGAGAAAGGAATATTTGTTGTGCTAGAGATTCATCAGTTTCCAATCCAATATGTATTCAGGCGAGAAGAGAATGCATGGGTGAATGTTAAAAACAGCCCAGGTAATGATTCCCCAAATACTGCCCCCCCCCCCCCAAATCCTTTATTGAAAGTACCTATATAATGCTAACTAATATAAAAAAGTTAGGTCCTGAGATTCTGGTCAAGTGCCACTAAGGCAAAAGTAAGTAGTGGAAATGTGAAATTAAGAGAAGGTACAACTGTTTAATACCACAGAACTTACACAATTACCAATGACCTAGTAGGAGGCAGATTACATAAAGGAAGATAAAGGTTACAAGCATAATGAATCATCATAACGAAGCCTTTCTTTCTAAACTCACAGATACTCATTTCCACCTACAAAGCAGAGATCTGAAACAAATGTGCGGTGCAGAAACTTTCAGAAGACATTCTAGAAATGAAGGAACCAAAACCCTGAGGTTTAGATAAGCGATTCTGGAAGGCAGTTGTCCTCACCCAAGGAAGCCAGGTTCCTATAGTTCTCTACCATCACGTCCGTGTACAATTCCCGCTGACCGAGGTCCAGGCATTCCCACTCCTCTTGAGTGAAGTCTATGGCCACATCCCAGAATGTCAGCCGCCCCTGAAATACAAAGTAGAGATGGCATGTGGCCGTGGGAAGACTTCCTAATGTGACCCATGATGGAAACAGGAAGTTTAAAGACCTGGTTTTCCTTTAGGCGAGTGGCTGCTGTTCCCCAAGAATATAACCTTTACACAGTAGTATTTTCTTTTTTTGGGTGTTAATTCTAGAAAGTCTTGTAGGTCTTCATAGAACTATTTAACTTCAGCTTCTTCAGCATTACTGGTCGGGGCATAGACTTGGGTTAACATGATATAGAATGGTTTGCCTTGGAAATGAACAGTGATCATTCTGTCGTTTTTGAGATTGCATCCAAGTACTGCATTTCAGACTCTCTTGTTGACTATGATGGCTACTCCATTTCTTCTAAGGGATTCCTTCCCACAGTAGTAGATATAATGGTCATCTGAGTTAAATTCACCCATTCCATTCCATATTAGCTTGCTGATTTCTAAAATGTGGAGGTTCACTCTTGCCATCTCCTGTTTGATTTCTTCCAATTTACCTTGATTCATGGACCTAACGTTCCAGGGTCCTATGCAATATTGCTCTTGACAGCATCGGACCTTGCTTCCATCACCAGTCACATCCACAACTGGATGTTGTTTTTGCTTTGTATCTGGCTCTTCATTCTTTCTGGAGTTATTTCTCCACTGATCTCCAGTACCATATAGGGCACCTACCAACCTGGGGAATTCATCTTTTTGCCATTTCATAATGTTCATGGGGTTCTCAAGGCAGGAATACTGAAGTGTTTGGCCATTCCCTTCTCCAGTGGACTACATTTTGTCAGAACTCTCCACCAGATTTGGGTGGCCCTGCACAGCATGGCTCATAGTTTCCTTAAGTTAGACAAGGCTGTGATCCATGTGGTTAGATTGGTTAGTTTTCCATGACTGTGGTTTTCAACCTGTCTACCCTCTGATGGAGAAGGATAAGAGGCCTATGGGAGCTTCCTGATGGGATAGACAGACTGAGGGGGAAACTGGGTCTTGTCCTGGTTGGCAGGGCCATGCTCAGTTATTCTTGAATCGAATTTTCTCTTGAAAACAGGGTGGAGCCTGTTCCCTCCCTGCTATTTACCTGGGGTCAAACTATGGTTTGTTTCCCTGGTGGCTCAGATGGTGAAGCATCTGCCTGCAATGTGGGAGACCTGGGTTTGATCCCTGGGTTGGGCAGATCCCCTAGAGAAGGAAATGGCAACCTACTTCAGAACTCTTGCCTGGAAAACCCCATGGACAGAGGAGCCTGGTAAGCTATAGTCCATGGGGTCACAAAGAGTAGGACACGACTGATTGAGTTCACTCACTAAATTGTGGTTGAGGGAATGAGGATAATGGTGACCTTCCTCAAAATATCCCATTCGTGCCCTGCTAGTCTGTGACCCCAACCCTACAGCAGGCCACCACCAATCCTTCTAGAATCAACACCCCCAACAATGTCCCTTTCATTACAGGGGACTGGAGGGCAAAAGTAAGAAGTCAAGAAACACTTGGAGTAACAGGCAAATTTGGCCTTGGAGTACAGAGTGAAGCAGGGCAAACACTCATAGGGTTCTGCCAAGAAAACGCACTGGTCATAGCAAACACCCTCTTCCAGCTACACAAGAGAAGACTCTACACATGGACATCACCAGATGGCCAAAACTAAAATCAGATTGATTATATTCTTTGCGGCCAAAGATGGAGAAGCTCTATACAATCAGAAAAACAAGACTGGGAGCTGACTGTGGTTCTGATCATGAACTCCTTACTGCCAAATTCAGACTTAAATTGAAGGAAGCAGGGAAAACCACTGGGCCATTTAAGTATGACCTAACGATTATACAGTGGAATGGGAAGTAGGTTTAAGAGACTAGATCTGACAGACAGAGTACCTGATGAACTATGGACGGAGGTTCGTGACATTGTACAGGATGATCAAGACCATTCCCACGAAAGAAATGCAAAAAAGCAAAATAGCTGTCTGAGGAGGCCTTACAAATAGTTGTAAGAAGAAGAGAAACCAAAAGCAAAGAAGAAACGGAAAGATATACCCATTGAATGCAGAGTTCCAAAGAATAACAAGGAGAGATAAGAAAGCCTTCTTCAGCGATCAATGCAAAGAAATAGAGGAAAACGACAGAATGGGAAAGACTAGAGATCTCTTCAAGAAAATGAGAACAGAAATGGTATGGACCTAACAGAAGCAGAAGATATGAAGAAGAGGTGGCAGGAATACACAGGAGAACTATACAAAAAAGATCTTCACGAGTCAGATAATCATGATGGTGTGATCACTCACCTAGAGCCAGATATCCTGGAATGTGAAGTCAAGTGGGCCTTAGAAAGCATCACTTCGAACAAAGCTAGTGGAGGTGATGGAATTCCACTTGAGCTATTTCAAATCGTAAAAGATGATGCTGTGAAAGTGCTGCACACATTATGCCAGCACATTTGGAAAACTCAGCAGTGGCCACAGGACTGGAAAAGGTCAGTTTTCATCCCAATCCCTAAGAAAAGCAATGCCAAATAATGATCAAAGTACGGCACAGCTGCACTCATCTCACATGCTAGCAAAGCAATGCTCCAAATTGTACAAACCAAGTTTCAACAATGTGAACCAAGAACTTCCAGATGTTCAAGCTGATTTTAGGAAAGACAGAGGAACCAGAGATCAAATTGCCAACATCCGCTGGATCATCGAAAAAGCAAGAGAGTTGTGCTTGTGCTTCCTCAAACAAAATAGAAAAAACATCTATTTCTGCCTTATTGAATATGCCAAAGCCTTTGACGGTGTGGATCACAATAAACTGTGGAAAATTCTGAAAGAGATGGGAATACCAGACCATCTGACTTGTCTCTTGAGAAACCTGTATGCAGGTTAGGAAGCAACAGTTAGAACTGGACATGGAAGAAGGGACTGGCTCCAAATGGGAAAAGGAATACATCAAGGCTGTATATTGTCACCCTGCTTATTTAACTTATATGCAGAGTATATCATGAGAAACACTGGGCTGGAAGAAGCACAAGCTGGAATCAAGATTGCCAGGAGAAATATCAATAACCTCAGATATGCAGAGGACACCACCCTTGTGGCCAAAAGTGAAGAGGAACAAAAAAGCCTCTTGATGAAAGTGAATGAGGAGAGTGAAAAAGTTGACTTAAAGCTCAACATTCAGAAAACTAAGATCATGGCATCTGGTCACATCACTTCATGGGAAATAGATGGGAAAACAGTGGAAACTGTGTCAGACTTTATTTTTTGTGCTCCCAAATCACTGCAGATGGTGATTGCAGCCATGAAATGAAAAGATGGTTACTCCTTGGAAGGAAAGTTATGGCCAACCTGGATAGCACATTTAAAAGCAGAGACATTACTTTGCTAACAAAAGTCCCTCTAGTCAAGGCTATGATTTTTCCAATACTCATGTATGGATGTGAGAGTTGGACGATAAAGAAAACTGAGCGCTGAAGAACTGTTGCTTTTGAACTGTGGTGTTGGAGAAGACTCTTCAGAGTCCCTTGGACTGCAAGGAAATCCAACCAGTCCATCCCAAAGATCAGCCCTGGGTTTTCATTGGAAGGATTGATGTTGAAGCTGAAATTCCTGTACTTTGGCTACCTCATGCAGAGAGTTGACTCATTGAAAAAGACCACATTGCTGGGAAGGATTGGGGGCAGGAGGAGAAGGGAAAGACAGAGGATGAGATGGCTGGATTGCATCACCAGCTTGGTGGACATGGATTTGGTTAGACTCTGGTAGTTGGTGATGGACAGGGAGGCCTGGCATGCTGTGATTCATGGGTTCACAAAGAGTCGGACACGCCTGAGCGACTGAACTGAACTGAACTGAATATATCTTTCTGACAGTTTTTCAGAGTATTCAATGTGCAACAGAAATAATTGAAAATGAATAATGTTGCTGTTGTGTCGTTTGACAAATATTTTAACAGACATTCTTTAAAGGGCAGAGCTGAAATTTTATTTCACTTGATGGACTCTAGACTTTAATAAAACACAGACAAATATACAAAGACAACACTAATGAAAATTAATAGAAATTTCTGTATTTGTAAATCATACTCAAAATGAGAAAAATGTTAGTTACTCCATTGTGTCCTACTCCTTGGGACCCCAGGGAATTTAGCCTGCCAGGCTTCTCTGTCCATGGGAGTCTCCAGGCCAGAATACTGGAATGGGTAGCCATTCCCTTCTCCTGGTGATCTTAGGGAAAAAGAAAAAAAGAAAAAAAGAAAAAATTCGATGTAATCATGCTAACATGTTTATACACAGAGACGTATACTGCAATGAGACTACATACTCAGTAATAGTAATAGAGAAAACCTGTCATGTCAACAATATCAGGATAATTTCTAACTGATTAAAAATATACATAAATATTTGAGGACGATATTATTTTAATTTTTAAAAGTAGACTAGGGTACAGACAAATACAAAGATATAAAATAAAGTGGAGCTCTGGTTGTGAATTTTTAAGTTTCCTGGAAGCCGGTATTATTTGCACTGAACTATATTTTAGAACTTGACACAGCGGAAGAAAACAAAAAACAACCAACCACTCAACACTGTTGAACATAGATAAGCACTAATATGATTCTTGTAAACATTTTGGAAAATACAGAAATAGGATGAAACTATGTCTGTGATGCGAGCGTGGAGTGTACTGGAAATGATAAGACCGAGGCTTGAGTGATGAAAACGCCCACTCCCCAAACCCAGCATCTCTACTAAACACATGCGAGTGTTGTCAGCTACAAACTGGCACTTTCCAAGAGCATTGCCAACAACCGAACAACAACAAGGGCGTTTGTCATCTGCCTCTGTGGAAAATGAACCCTACGGTGCTTCAAGTGTTGACTTCAACCGCCCCTGAGGGAGTTCAGGTTGCATTGAGGCACTCTGCTCCAGGGAATCCGGTGGAACAGGTCTTTAGAGAGTTAGATATGTTCAGGAGCTGATTTCATGATCCCAATCCCCGCATCTCTTCATCTCTGGGTGGGCTGGGCTTAGTCACTTAGTTGTACTCTGTCTGTGGGCATTCTCCGGGCAAGAATACCAGAGTGGGCTGCCACGCCCTCCTCAAGGGGATCTTCCCAACCCATGGATCAAACCAAGGTCTCCCGCATTGCAGGCAGATTCCTTAGCATCTGAGCCATCAGGGAAGCCCCTTCATATCTAGAAAAGCACCAAATCCCTGAACGGCGACATCAGCTCCTCACGACTGGCAGAAAAGCTTTTCTAAAGTAAATGCTTGACTGCACTGAACTCCCCCTTCACTAAAATCTTATATACTGACCTTCCCCGCTGCCTCTTTAGTGCAGTCTCTCAGAGTTATCTGAGCTGCTGTCTCCTGGGTTGCTGTCCTTATTTTGCTCTAAATAAAACTTAACTCACAATTCTCAAGTTATGGGTCTGTTTTAGCCAACAGTGTTCATTTTTCAAAGCGAAGAGAAACCAAGATGATAAAGAGTTTCTCCACTAACTGTGATGGTTGTGCATATCCCTCAGTTTTTCTTTCCAAGACCTTTTTTGAGGACAGAAAAAAAAAAAAATGCACTGGAATCTCACAGAAGCACATGAACCAGGGAACATCTGAGGTCATGGGGTAAGAAGTACATGGAAAAATGCGTTATCACTGCCAGGTATTTTAGCAATATTATGAAAACCATGATCTCAACCTACTATGAAAAATACCAGTTTTAAGCAAATTCCACTGCATATATACCTCGCATGATCTGGAAACTAATAGTACATTTAATAGTAAGTTTTTCTTACCGATATAGAGGCTAGTCATTGTACTTTTTTCATTTCTGAAAATTTTCTGAAAAATTCTCAACTGCTGAGTTCACTCTACTTATAAGGGCATTTTAAAATCCTGTTCTAAAGAACTGAATTGCATCCACATGTAAACTCATCATGGCATTTCCCCGACTTCCCTAGGATCCCAACACCGAACCACATTCCAACGGGAGTCTCAGACACCTGTGTTCATCTCTCACAAAGGGAATATATTCACCAGTTGAAAGTCACTAATTCATGTCGAGGGTTCATCAGGACAGAAAGAAGAAAAGGCTGTGCGACACAAGCGAGAAGCAGTCTAAAGAGCCGGCCTTCACGATTATAAGAAAAAAGAGAAAAGAGGAAGTTGATAACAAATCCCCAGGGAGAAAAACTGGAATCAGAGAAGTAAAGGTTTGCGGATTCTCAGTCCAGGCATTTCAGGAGGAAAAGCAGACACAGCCCCAGACCCGGGACAGGACGTTTACCTGAGAAGCTGCCATTTCCTCCTCCTCTTCCTCCTGCTGTGTCTCTTCTGGGGATATTATGCAGCAAAAACACATCTACGTATTGAGAAAACAGCATCCACACAGCTCTTTCACCTGCAACTGCTGCAGTGTGTTTCTCGCTCCCTTTTCCGAGCTCTTTGTATACTTTCTCTTTTCCTGAGCTGTAGGGGTTAATCAAGATGAAGCTGATATGCTAATCACATCCTGGGTTTGGTGCTCATTTCCCCTACTCTCTTTGCAGGCTACCCCTGCTATCTGTTCTCTTATTTTTCACATTAGAGAGAGCAGGCCACAGAACAATTCACAAGAGAACAAGGACCGAACTCCTGAGCAACCTGACTCTGACTCTGCGGACTTTTTAAACTATGCAGGAGGCAGACCTTCCAGGAGCCCTGAGCTTGAGCCCTCAGCTCTGCCCGCCCCAGAGCTCTGGAGGGAGGATTTAGGGCGGGATCTTCTAGAAACAAAGAACCTCAGCCTGATTCCCGGGGAGGGGCTCTTTCTCGGGTGGGTGTGGCCCGTGCCTGTGCCCTTGGGGGAGGGGAGGGAGGGGTGAGTGTTTGGTGGGAATCACCTGGGAGCCCTGGGTTCCTGCAAGGCTTTGCTCTCAGGATTCTAGGAAAGATGGCCTGAGTCCTTAAGTTTCTTGTTGTTGTTTTACTCCCTTCTGTAACCTGGGGACACTGGTTTTCACAAAATGATTTGCACTGTGAACACCTCTGTGCAGGTGGGAGGACTCCTACTTCAGAGTCAAGGGGCCTGGAGGTGTTTCCATCACAGCTTTCTTTAAAAATAAACCAGAGGCAGCAGTGGACCTTGGGTTAACAGTCTATGTGCAGGGACAGATGCCTTTCAAAATGATGCCCTAAAAGTTATCTGATGACCAACCGAAGAAATAATGATCAGTGTTATGTCATTAGTGAACTTACCCATAAATTAATCCATGAAACGGATTCTCTGGTGGTTCAGATGATCAAGAGTCTGCCTGCAAAGTGGGAGACCCAAGTTTGATCCCTGGGTCAGGAAGATCCCCTGAAGAAAAAATTACAACCTTCTCCAGTATTCTTGCCTGGAGAATCGATGGATGGAGGAGCCTGAAGGGCTACAGTCCATAGGGTTAAGAAGAGTCAGACATGACAGAGTGACGTCACTTTCACTTTCAACACAGAAAAATGATGCTGCTCTACTTCATGTTTGTATTTCTAGGTTTTATGAATCATATACTACAGTTTGTTCTCTGCTCTTTTTAAATAGCTCTGTTCTCTCATATCTTTAAGGGGTAACTGACTAAGGAAAAATTAAATAGAGGAGCATGTCCATTTTTCTAATAGTGTCTATTCTAAAAAATATTCAGTGTGCATGTACCAGTTCCAATATCTTAGATGATTCAGTTTCACAGCAGAAATGAGAGTAAGGTACAAAGATCTCCCATATACATCCTGTTCCCACACATAGACAATCTTCCAACTTATCTTTCCCCACCTGAAGATACATTTGTGTCACTGATAAATCTACACAGACATTAAGTAAAGTTTCTAGTTTCACCTTATGTTTCTCTTTTAGGGATGTGTACACACAACCTGGAATGTGAAGTCAAGTGGGCCTTAGGGAGCATCACTCCAAACAAAGCTAGTGGACGTGATGGAATTCAAGTGGAACTATTTCAAATTTTAAAAGATGATGCTGTGAAAGTGCTGCACTCAATATGCCAGCAAATTTGGAAAACTCAGCAGTGGGCACAGGACTGGAAGAGGTCAGTTTTCATTCCAATCCCTAAGAAAGGCAACCCCAAAGAAGGCTCAAACTACCACATAATTGAACTCATCTCACAGGCTAGCAAAGTAGTGTTCAAAATTCTCCAAGCCAGGTTTCAACAATACATGAACCACGAGCTTTCAGATGTTCAAGCTCCTTTTAGAAAAGGCAGAGGAATCAGCTCTCAAATTGACAACATCTGTTGGATCATAGAAAAAGCAAGAGATTTCTGAAGAGACATCTATTTCTGCTTTTTTGACTATGCCAAAGCCTTTGACTATGTGGATCACAATCAAATGGAAAATTCTGAAAGAAATGGGAATAACATACCACCTGACCTGCCTCTTGAGAAATCTGTGTGCAGGTCAGGAAGCAACAATTAGAACTGGACATGGAACAACAGACTGGTTCCATATAGGAAAAGAAGTACATCAAGGCTGTCTATTGTCACTGTCATTATTTAACTTATATGCAGAGTACATCATGAGAAATGCTGGGCTGGAAGAAGCACAAGCTGGAATCAAGACTGCCGGGAGAAATATCAATAACTCAGATATGCAGATGACAGAACACTTATGGCAGAAAGTGAAGAACTAAAGATTCTCTTGATGACAGTGAAAGAGGAGAATGAAAAGATGCCTTAAAGCTCAACATTTAAAAAACGAAGATCACGGAATCTGGTCCCATCACTTCATGGCAAATAGATGTGGAAACAGTGGAAACAGTGACAGAATTTACTTTGGGGGACTTCAAAATCACTGCAGACAGTGACTGCAGTCTTGAAATTAATAGATGCTTACCCTTTGGAAAGAAACTTATGACCAACCTAGACATCATATTAAAAAAGAGAGACATTACGTTGCCAACAAAGGTCTGACTAGTTAAGGCTATGGTTTTTCCAGTGGTCACATATGGATGTGACAGTTGGACTATAAAGAAAGCTGAGCACCCAAGAATTGATGCTTTTGAGCTGTGGTGTTCGAGAAGACTCTTGAGAGTCCCTTGGACTGCAAGGAGTTCCAACCAGTCCATCCTCAAGGAGATCAGTCCTGGGTTTTCCTCGGAAGGACTGATGTTGAAGCTAAAACTCAATTACTTTGTCCATCTGATGTGAAGAACTGATTCATTGGAAAAAACGCTGATGCTGGGAAAGATTGAAGGTGGGCGGAGAAGGGGACAATAGAGGATGAGATGGTTGGATGGCATCACCAACTCAATGGATATGAATTTGAGTTAACTCTGGGAGTTGGTGATGGACAAGGAGGCCTGGCGTGCTGTGGTCCATGGGGTCTCAAAGAGTCAGACATGACTGAGCAACTGAACTGACTGACTCTATGGGTCTGGGCAAATTTATAACTTGTGTCCATTAAAACAGTTTAACACAATGATTTCATGGTCCTGAACTCAGGATATTCATAACCCCTCCTTTGAAACCCATGGCAACCCCTGACCATTTTAATCTCTTCTACTTTTCCGACTAGATTCTTAAGGGGCTCTGTAGTAAAAAATCCACCTGCCATTGCAGGTGACCCAAGTGATGTAAGTTCAATTCTTGGGTAAGGAATTCCCTCGAAAAAGAAATTACCATTGACTCCAGTGTTCTTTCCTGGGAAATCTCATAGACAGAGGTACCTGGCAGGCTATAGCCCATTGGCCCCAAAGATTCAGACACAATGGAGCACATAAGAAGATTTACCTACACCAAAATACCATATTGTAAAAATCATACTTTTTGTAGCATTTTCAGATGGGCTTCCTTCACATAATAAAATGCATGGAATGATCGTCCATGTATTTTACACCTTGAAAGTTTAATATAAAAAAGTTTAATACCTGCCCTTCTAGTCTGCTTATTAAATTGGTTCACCAATAACATTTTCTAGATTCATATACATATATATATATGTGTTAATGCCATATTTTCACGAATGTAGAGATTAGACCTATGGACACAGCAGGAGAATGAGAGGCAGCCCAATTGAGAGAATAGCCTTGACATATATTCACCACAATGTGTAAAGCAGGTAGAAGGTGGGAAGCTGCTCCATAGCACAGAGAGCTCAGCGCGGGGCTCTGTGATGGCTAGAGGGGGGACACGGAGATCGTGGGAGGGAGGTTCGAGAGAGAGTGGGCGTACATATACCTGTGGTGATTCATGAAGTTGTCCAGCGGAATCTAACGCAACATTGTAATGCAATTATATTCCAAAAAATATCTATTCATCTCAAAAGAAAAAAGAAAAACCAGACATAACACAGTGCTTAGGAGCCCCCCTGACAGTGCAGGGCCCCCGGGCCTCATCCCTGGTCCAGGAATACCCCAGGCGCTCTGGGGAGACGAAGCCTGTGCGCCTCAGCTGCTGAGGCTGGGTGGGGGGCGACTTGGTCCTTTAGATGGGCACGAGGCAAAAGAGATGCTCAGCATCGCTAAATAATAAGAAATGCAGAACAAAACGACAATGATACATCACCTCCTGACAGTCAGAATAACAACTAGCAGAAAGCCCACTAATAATGTCATAAACGCGGAAGAGGCTTGGAGATCAGGGAAACTCCTGAATGGCTGGAGGGAATGTAAGCGGGTGCAGTCACTTGGGAGGACAGTGTGGAAGTTCCTTGAAAAACATAACCTCCTGACATTTAAGGAAATGAATGCCCAGAATAGTAGAAAAAATAGATTATTTGACAAATTTATAAGATTTGCAGTTTTAGTAAACCATCTGCAATTCTGAAATGAGCAGTTGTGGCGTAGCATTTTTAAATCCTTTGAGTAAATGTGTATGAATGCACACACACTCACATGTTCCTTGTGTTTCTCAATGCTAGCATTTATACCTTCAGATATTTATTTATTCTATTCAATGTATGTTATATAAATTATATGACATATATACTTTCAGATATTTATATATTGCATTCAATGTATGTCAAAGCCAGGAGAAAACTGTTCCTTTAAGCCAAGGCAAGAAACATGTGGTAAGAATTAAATAGGGTCAAATATTATAAATCTTTGTTCAGAATTTTACCATCATGGCTTTTAAGTATTCTTGTGACAAGTGTTAAATTTACATTTGCTTAAAGGAGCCCATGAAAAGTCTTACTTAGCTCAACAGAAGAACAAAGGGCAACTGAAGCAGGTGAGTTCATGACTCTAGGTCCTGAGGGAATTCACAGCAAGCTCTGAGTGAGGTCAAGGGTAGAAGTGAGCAGAGAAAGAGGCAGTAACTGTGGTTCAGATTTTTATAAGAGGCCCTGGGCGAAGTGCTGTGGGCTCCCCAGTCTGAGTGTGGATGGGTCCATTCAGACCAAAAGGGCTAGGATTTTGGTGGCTCGGTGAGAGTGGCATTGACGAGGAGCTTGTGAAGTAGCCCTGGGGTTCAGCAAGCCTGCTGGTCTCAAGGAAGGGGGTCTTCTGGTGCAAGTGGTCACAGGACTGGCTGGTGTGAGTTCAAGGACCTGCAGGCTGCCTGCTCCCCAGACAGATGCTGAGGCAGCAACAGCATGGAGCAGTTCAGGGGAGCTCTCAACAGTACTCTGTATGATCCTTCTTATTAGAACCGGCACAATGTCCATGCGGTTACAGAGAGAGGGCGGAAAGTACAATGGATAAATGATGGGAAATACATGATCAAATGATGTGAGGCTTAAGGGCAGGAAGGAAACTAATTGTTACAGAGTTCACCCTTCTATGCTACCGAAGAGTTTCTGGTTAGGTATTCTGTCCAGCAACCTTCAATTGCTAGGCTAACACTTCATTCATTACACATCAACATTTATACAAGCAACCTTTTAGCTTTATTGATTAGCATGTATGCTTATCACATACAGAATAAAACCTTTTACACTCCGCTATGTCACTTTGGTTAAAATACAGATTATAAGCATAAACAATGATAATCTTTCCTCTGATACAATGATCTGAGAACTGTGATTTCTATGTTTATAAAAGGGAGGCTAATCATTTAAGAAGACATACAGTAATTACATGACTTTTCTGGGAAGGGTTTTCCGTACATTTCTAGGGTAGCAGAAATGTCTTAAATTGAAACATGTCAGCTGAAATTCCTGACTTCTGTTGATATTATAATATACATCAAGATTTTAGTGAACTGTCATTATATGTTACTTTGAAAGCAAGTGATGTAACTATTGAAAATGGACATCTTACTTTAATCTGTGGAATTATTCCCTGAACACTTACATCACAGTGACTTACAGGGATGTGTGACATGAAGGACAAACACCACCATTTAGATGTTCACTGTACATGTTACATTCCTGTGTCCTTAATCTTATAATGGAGAAAAATGTAAATGTTTTATTCCTAGATAGAAGGGCTTCTCTCAACTTTGAGGTACCAACCATCAAAAACATAACTTTGCATGCACACTAGAAATGAAGTGTAGCATGGAGTAATTTCAGAATTCAGTTACATTCATTTTGGTTTTCAAATAATCACAAATCATATCAATATCAACAAACTTTTATAGCTAGTAACTGTACATGGCTAAACATCACCTCTTCATCTTGTGATCCATACTAACATATCAATTTACTGTCTGTTTTAACTATGAATCACTGTCTACAATATTTCTCCCTAAGAGGAACGTCAGAAAACAGGATTTATGAAATACTTTCTAGTATGCATTTCCTGATATTTATTTAGATTTGATTTTTTATAAATATTTTCCTACATTTTCTTTATGTCATTCCATATCTTTCTTATATAAATAAGTCTTTTGTCTCCTGAATTGTATGTTCAGGACAAACCTCTTCCATGTCTTACTTCATTACTAGGGTTTCCCTCCAGGACATGCTCTCTGATGTCCAGTGAGGTGAGAGAGCTGATTAAAGTTTTTGCAGGTTTCCTTACGTTTATGAGATTTCCTTCAGTATGAATTATCTGATGGTAAGTAAGACCAATGTGCTGGGTTAAAGTCTTTGTCACAATCCTTACATTTATAAGGCTTCTCTTCAGTATGAATTTGCTCGTGTTTAGTAAGAGGTGCATAGTGACTGAAAGCTTTTCCACATTCTTTATATTATTAAGGTTTCTCTCCAGTGTGAATTCTCTGATGGCGAGTAAGACTTGTGCGGTACCTAAAGCCTTTGCCACAATCCTTACATTTATAAGGCTTTTCTCCAGAATGAATTAGCTGGTGTTGAGTAAGATTAGAGTGTTGACTAAAGTCTTTTCCACATTTTTGACATTTATAAGGTTTCTCTCCAGTGTGAATTCTCTGATGGCAAGTAAGACCTGAGTGCCAGCTAAAGCCTTTGCCACAATCCTTACATTTATAAGGCTTCTCTCCAGTATGACCTCTCTGATGGGATGTAAGCCCTGAGTGCCGGCTAAAGCCTTTGCCACAATCCTTACACTTATAAGGCTTCTCTCCAGTATGAACTCTCTGATGGTACATAAGGCCTGAGCGGCGGCTAAAGTCTTTGCCACAATCCTGACACTTATAAGGCTTCTTTCCAGTATGAATTCGCTGGTGTTGAGTAAGAGTTGCGTACCGACTGAAAGCTTTTCCACATTTTTGACATTTATAAGGTTTCTCTCCAGTGTGAATTCTCTGATGGCGAGTAAGACTTCCTCGTTGAATAAAGCCTTTGCCACAATCCTTACATTTGTAAGGCTTCTCGCCACTATGAATTTGCTGGTGTTTAATAAGAGTTGTGTATTGACTGAAAGCTTTAGCACATTTGTGCCATTTATAAGGTTTCTCTCCAGTGTGAATTCTCTGATGGCAAATAAGACCTGAGTGCCGGCTAAAACCTTTGCCACAATCCTTACATTTATAAGGCTTCTGGACAACATGGATTCGCTGATGTTGACTAAGTTTTGAACTCTGATTAAACCCTTTGTCACATTCTGTATATTTGAAAGTATTCCATCCTATATGAATTTCCCTATGTTTACGTAGATTGAGTGCATTAGTAAAGACTTTCTCACATTTCTTACACTTGTAGTTTTTCTGTGGATTCTGAACACTCTGCTGTTGAATAAGTTCTGAAGACTGATTAGAAACATCATATTCACTACAATTGTAAGTCTTCTCCCCAATATGTATATTCTTATTTAGTGAAAGACCTGATGCTTGATAAAAGATATTCCTACCTGTATTACTTTTTGAATCCTTATCTGAAGATTGAGTTGCCTGATGTTTCCTAAGATCAGAGTGTTGCCCAATGTTATATCCACTGTCATTGCATGAAGAGTTTCTTGCTCCATCATAAATACTCTGGTAACTATTGGGGTTGGAGCTCCTACTTAAGGCCTGACTCGTGTTATTACACATTAAAAGTTCTTTTATATTAACCCTATCATTATATGTATCAAACAGTGATGGCTGAATTAAGTCTCTTCCATTATTATCAACATTACACATTTTGGATTGGAGAGAACCTGTCTGTTGGTGGAAGAATAATGACCCGTGGCTCACAGATCCCTCAAGTTGATTATATGGTGGGTTTTCCCCATCATTTGTAAACTTCTCCTTTTCAGACGTGGTTGAATGTATGTGTAATCGAAGTCTACGTTCAGAGTGCTGTGAACGAGCATTTGGAGTAGAGACTGGATGACCTTCCAGATTTTCCATATTTCCTCTCAGAGAGCATGTGTGTTTCAAAAACTGATGTGAGTCATTGCTTACAAAGATACACTGCGCGGCAGATGGTGATGACTGAAACGTGTGCTTTCCCCAATTTGACTCACAGTGCTCATTTCTTCTGGCAGTCATGTCCACAGTATGTGAAAAGGTCTCAATTTCATTATGTCCATATAAACATCCTCTCAGTCTGTCACATACCCTTGTATGTCCCCAGGCTTTGGTTAAATGTTCATTTCCGAGGTGAGCTCTTTCATACAGGTTTGCTTTTTGGATTGAATTTTCAAACCTTGAATTCTTTGACATCAAACCATGGGTGTTGTGAGAAGACACAGCTGAAAGATACCAAATAGAAGCTTTCTTATCTACTATTCTCAGTGAATATCCTTGAAGATTTAGAGAAAATGGGGACCCAAGGGTTAAGGTACAAGAGGATTAGGCAGATTGGAGTTCATCTCTCTCCACAAATGAATCAAGAATACATCAGAATTGGAAGAATTCTCACAGAGTCCCGTCAGAACACTAGGAAAGAACCTACACCACCTAAAAGGACAAGAAAGATTCCTGCTGAGCCAGGTGGACCAAAAAAGAAGAAGGAAAAGGAAGAGGAGAGCAAATGGGATGGGACCTGCAACATTGGGGGGATCTGAAGAGAGAAGAGGTGTCCACATCTGGGGGAGCCCTCACTGGGGGAGCCCAGCTTGGACAGAAGGAGAGCCTCATTCTCTGTGGAAGAGAACATGGCAACCCGCGTGTGGCAGCAGGGCAGTGAGAGCTGCAGAGGGGGTGCTGACCCCTGCCCTGCCCACCCAGCCTGAGAGGGTGTCCACCTCAAGGGTGTCCACCCCTGCAGACAAGGGCTGGGTGCTGGAACGTGGGCTTTGGAGAGCCAACCCAGGCAGAGGACTGCAGTTGGCCATGAGGAGACATCCTGAGGGAATGGGAGGGAGGGAGGAGCTCTTCAAATGGGATGCTTGTGGAGGAAGCCTGCACCACCAAAGCGCAGACGCCACTGTTGAGTGAGGCCCAAAGGGAAGAACCCCACCGAAGCCTCTCTCCCCCGTGCTGGCCCCTCATCCCTGGCAGTAGGGAGGACCGCCACCCGGTGGGCTCTACTGAGGCCCAGCCACGGCCTCCCCCATGCCCCTCCTCCCCCGTCAGCAGACCCCTGTGCCCTGGGGCAGCCTCTGGAGCAGACACCCGTGGGTGGCCACATGCTCAGATGGAGCTGAAAGCGCAGCTGAGCCCCAGGGTTAAGGAAGCAAAGCTGAGGTCTCTGCTCGCAGCTGCACTAACCATGCTTTTACACAGGCAACCGGCTTTGTCAGCTCAGCCCCTGCAGAGCATCTGAAGGACAAGGGGGACGCCCCCGGTCACAGCAGGTGTGGCTTTAACAACTGTAGACTTTGTGGGCTCGGACACGAGGGAACGCGGCCAGGCCGGAGTCTGAGCTGCCCCCACAGCACCATAGCACCTGGGACCTAGGCCCTGAGTTCAGGGGATCTATGCGGGTGACCCGGGGAGAACAACGTCTGAGAGACCCCAGGGCCGTGTGCTGGCATACCCATGGTTGAGGTGGGGCCAAGATCAGTGCCAACCAGGGTCACATGAGACTCAGCCAATTGGGGAAAGTGACGCACAGAGCACGTCCCAAGGGGAACATCCCCAGAGCAGCAATGCTCAGGGGCTTCTCTCCCGGGAGTGTGCTCCAATCCCACCTGCCTCCACACAGATCAGGATCACAGCGAAGAATCAGATCTGGGGGCTCTGCTCCGCCAACCAGTGGGCAGACTCACCACAGACAGGGCGGTGACAGCCACAGAGTGAAGGGGAAGCTCCCCTCAATATCCAGGGCAGGCAGGGGTCACAGCAATCAAGTGCCCATCAAGGGGATCAGGGCACAAACCTCAGGACCAAACTGAGCCCCTAAAGGGCAGGCACAAGAAAGAAGAGGAACTAGGACCCTGCAGCCTTCAGGGCAGAGACCACACACACAGAAAATGTAATAAAACCAGAGGACAAAGAGTATGGAGCAGAGGAAGGGGCAAAATAATAAGATACAAGAACCACTAAATGAAGCGGAGACACACAGTCTAATGATTACCTTTTGCCCTAAGTCATCTTAAATGGAGACACCAAACATTTTTAGAAATACGGGGTGCCTTCAATTTCTTTAATCCACTTCTTACCACTTGTGTTCTATTAGAACACATTCTATTAGATATTTGTATCTAAAAATCGTAAATGATATTGACATACAACTAATTGCAAACTGAGGGCCATCGGAAACTGATAAGAAATGAGATAAATTAATAAAGTCTGGGGCAGCTGATAAGAAACAAGATACTAAAGCCTTAAGCAATTAAATAAGATGTGAGATTTTTAAAAAATGTGTTGGGGTCACAGAGAACTCTACTCAGTTCCCTGTGGAGACCCAAATGAAAGGAAATCTAACAGAGTGGCTATTAATACGTGTACTTCATTCTCTTTGCTGTACAAGAGCACAACATTGTAAAACAATAAGGATTTAAATCCAATAAGGATTTAAAGGACTTAAAAGGACTTCTTTATTTGATCTAAAATGTTAATAGCTTGAAACAACCATTAGAAAGATGGTGGAAAATGTTCTAAACTATTTTGCCAATTTATTAAAAAAAAATCTTTGAGCGAATTAAATACATTAAAGTATTTTACCATTGAGCAATTGTGGCAAATACACTTCAGATATTTAAGATGAGTTCACATAAAGAAAAGTGAAACATTGGTGTAACTCAGAGAATTGCATTCTCTCATTTTATGGAGGTTTTGCTTTATACATTGAAATGAGTTTAAAATTTATAAGGTCATATTTGTAGCTTCTAGTGTTTTAGAAAATATAAATCAGAAAAAAAATTCTGTCTCCAATATTCCTAGAGTATTGGTAGTTTGTTTACAATTCCACTCACACACTTCTTAGAGGTAGAAACAAACTTTAAAAAGAGCATCTTATATATATTCATCAATGGGCAGATTTCCTAGGACCCCCAAGAAATGAAAGAGCAGCCAACTCATGCAAGTTGTCACAAGCCAAGAAGAGAATTTGAATTCTCACTGTTAACGAAATAAGTAATCATGGAGCTGAATTCATGAATGATTGAGAGGCAGACGGAGCCAGGCAATGTCCATCTATGACAGCAACAGAAATGAACCCAGAGTTCTCCAGAATCATTTCCACTGGAGCACGGCTTCCCAAGCCACAGGACAAAGGCTGACTTCCTCACTGCTCCTTGGATCTCTCACCTGAGTCATCAGCTCCATCCATTCACACCTACCTGGGTATGTGGCTGTTGTGTCCGTTCTCCCTACATCCCAGGGATTCTTCATTTGCTCCAGAAAGGTGACCAGGTCCGGCTTAGAGACAACAAGACCTGTTCATCAGAGAAAGGAATATCTGTTTTGCTAGAGATTCATAAGTTTTCAACCCAATATGTATTTGGGCGAGAAGAGAGCACACGGGTGAATGTTAATACAGCCTAGAGGATGATTCCACCAAATACTTTATTGAAAGCACGCTTACAAGACTAACAAATTACATAAAAGTCAGATCCTGAGATTCTGGTCAAGTACTACAAGGCGAAAGTAAGTAGTGTAAATGTGATTTTAAGAGGAAGGTGTCACTATTTAATACCATGGAACTGATTCAATCACCACCACGCTAGAGTGAAGGAGGCAGATTATATCACGGAAGAAAAGGTTAGAATCATACTGAATCACCATGAAGGCTTTCTTTCTAAACTCACAGATACCCATTTCCTGCTAGAAAGCAGGGAGCTGAAGGTGTTGGTGGAAGCAGAAAATTCCAGGAGACGTTCTAGAAATGCAGGCACCAAACCCAGTGGTGGAAAAGGGATTCTGGAAGGCAGTTGTCCTCACCCAAGGAGGCCAGGTTCCCGTAGGTCTCTAACATCACATCCCTGTACAAGTCCCGCTGACCGAGGTCCAGGCATTCCCACTCCTCTTGAGTGAAGTCTATGGCCACATCTCGGAACATCAGCCGTCCCTGAAATACAAAGTACACATGCATGTACTTTGGGGTCACAAAGAGTCAGACACAACTGAGATCGCAAAGAGTCAGACAGGACTGATGACTGAATGGCTGAACTGACTGAATGACTGACTGTCATATGGCCAAGCGAAGACTTCCTAACCTGACCCTAAACGAAAGCAGTAATTTCAGAGAACTCATTTTGATTTAGTGTAGTTTCTGGTATCACACAGTAACATTTTCTACCATATTTTAAACCCCAAGAAAAGAGGATATGATTCACAAGAAACTATTCTGATGTGGAAGAGAAATTATAATGTATTCAGATCAACACTGGCATATTTATTTTTGAGTGTTGTACTTGTGTGATCCAGGATAAATTGGCTACCAAAAAACAGGAAATATTTTTAACAAGCAGATTCTGATCCACGAGTTCTGGAGTGGAGAAAATGTGCCACATTTTTACCAAACTTATTTGAACTAGTAATGTTGCAAATTCTGCTCTACAAATGACCATTTGGAAGAGCAATGAAGGAGAACAGTAGGGAAGAATTCACACTTAAGTCTGAACTTTAATTCTTTTACAGATTTTACAGGTCTTATAGGATAGTAACCTTGCAGCGAGAATCATTTTAACAATTTAGTATATACTGTATATCTTTCTGACAGTTTTTACAGAATCTTGAATGTGCAACAGATATAATAGCTCCTCTGCCCATAGGATTCTCCAGACAAGAATACTAGAGTAGGTACCTATTCCCTTCTTCCAGAAATCTTAAAAAAAATAGATCAAAAAACAGTGATCAAATCATGTTAACAGGTTTGTGGACACAGACGTACACTATAATGGGACTATATACTTATTAATAGTTAATAGGGAAAAGTCCTCATGTCAATAAAATAAAATATTTAACTTATTAAAAATGTACATAAATATAATGGGGTGATATTATTTTATTTCTTTAAATAAACTAGAATACAGACATACAGAATGATGTAATATAAAGTAAAGCTCTGGTTCTGAATTTTTTAATTTCCTGAAAATCGATATCACTTCCAAAAGAACTATAGTTCAAATTTTAATACAGGTGAACATAGATTAACACTACTAAGATTCTTATAAACATTTAGGAAAATAAAAAAAAATCTGATGAGACTCTCTGATATGAGTGTGGCGTGTACCTGGAAATGACCAGACCTGGGCTTGAGTGACAAAAATCCCCCAAACCCAGCATCTCTACTAAACACAATCATCTTCTAAAGCAAAGAGATACTTAAGAGCATATGGGATTCCCCCATTAACTGTGATAGTTTAGGCACATCCCTCACTTCTTTTTCCCAAGACACTTGTTAAAGACAAAAGGAAAACACATGAGATGCCTAGCATGGGTATCTCACAGAAGTACCCAAACCAGTGACCATCAGAGTCATGGAGTTAGAAGCACATGGAAAAATGCATTACAACTGCATGGGTATTTTGGTAATATTATGGAAACCATGATCTGAATCCATCATTAAAAAATGTTAGTTTTAAGCAAATTTCACTTCATATATACCTCTCGTGTCAGGTAGCCTAATACCACATTTAATTAGTAAGTCTTTCTTATTGACACAGAGGAAGAGGATAGTTTCTACTACATTATTTTTATTTTTGAAAAAAATCTGAACCACTGAGTCCATTCTATTTCCAAGGATATTGCCTTTTGCCCGGTTCTAAAGAGCTGAAGTTGCATCCAGATATAAACTCATCATGGCGTTTCCCCTACTTCCTAGGATCCCAACACAGAACAGCATTCCACTGGGAATCCCTTATACCAGTGCCTCCCCGTGTTGGTCTTTCACAAAGGGAATATGTTCAACATTGAAACTGACGGAACAATGTTGAGAATTCATCATGCTCTATAGAAAGCCAGGATACATACATTGGATAACAGGCTCTGGGATATAAGGAAGAAACAGTCTAAAGAGCCAGTCTCCTCTAATACAAGAAAAACTGGAAGAAATAAGCAGTTGGCAACAAACACCCTAGGAAGAAAATTTAGTAGCAGAGAATTGAAGGTTTGCAGATGTTCAGAACAGGCATTTCAGGAGGAAAAGCAGACACAGCCCCAGACCCGGGACAGGACATTTACCTGAGAAGCTGCCATTTCCTCCTCTTCTTCCTCCAGCTCTGCCTCTCCTCTGGGGATTTTTACCACAAGCTCATATCTGGGTGTTAAGTAAATAACTTTAAAGTCATCCACACAACTCTTGAATCTGCAACTGCTGCAATGATTGAGAAGAAATAGTTTTCTTGTTTCCCTTTGCTGTTTTCAGAGCTCCTCTTTTACTTTCTCCTTCCTGGTCTGCAGCGGATAATCCAGACTAACCTGATATGCTAATCACATCCTTTGTTTGGTGCTTACCTTTCCTGCATTCTCTATGCAGACCAGCCCTGCTAGTTCTTCTTTCTTTCTCCTTACAGAGTTCAGGCCACACTACAATTCCCAAGACATGACAGACAGAACTACCAAGTCACCTGACCCAGCCTGTGAGGGTTTTTGAAACAATGTAAGAGAGAGACCCAGGTCCAAGATCCAAGAGCTGCAGCCTCACACTCAGTACCCCTGTGACCTCAGGAAGGGAGCATTTAGGGCGGGAACTTCTACAAACAAAGAGTGTCAGCCTGATTGATTGGGGAGGGACTGCTTCTAGGATTGGTGTGGCTCTCCAAGACCTGTTATCAGTACCCACGAAATATTTATTGCCAAATTCACACTGAAATGCAAGAAAGAAGAGGAAACCACTAGTCCATTCAATTCAGTTCAGTTTAGTCACTCGGTCGTGTCCGACTCTTTGCCAACCCATAAACCGCAACACGCCAGGCCTCCCAGTCCATCAACAACTCCCGGAGTCCACCCATATCCATGTCAATTGAGTCGGTGATGCCATCCAACCATCTCTTCCCCTGTCCTCCCCTTCTCCTCCTGCCCTCAGTCTTTCCCAGCATAAGGGTCTTTTCCAATGAATCACCTCTTCACATCATGTGGCCAGAGTATTGGAGTTTCAGCTTCAACATCAGTCCTTCCAATGAACACCCAGGACGGATCTCCTTTAGGATGGACTGCTTGGATCTCCTTGAAGTCCAAGGGACTCTCAAGAGTCTACTCCAACAACACAGTTCAAAAGCATCAATTCTGCGCTCAGCTTTCTTTATAGTCCAACTCTCACATCCATACATGACCACTGGAAAAACCATAGCCTTGACCAGACTGATCTTTTTTGACAAAGTAATGTCTCTGCTTTTTAATATGCTATCTAGGTTGGTCATATTTCCTTCCAAGGAGTAAGCGTCTTTTAATTTCATGACTGCAATCACCATCTGTAGTGATTTTGCAGCCGAGAAAAATATATTCAGCCATTGTTTCCACAGTTTCCTCATCTGTGTGTCATGATGTGATGGGGCTGGATGCAATGATATTAGTTTTCTTAAGGTTGGCCTTCAAGCCAACTTTTTCACTCTCCTCTTTCCTTTTCATCAAGACCACTCGGGTATTACCTAAATCAAATCCTTTATGACTATACAGTGGAAGTGAGAAATAGATTTAAGGGACTAGATCTGATAGAGTGCCTGATGAACTACGGACGGAGGCTTGTGACATTGCACAGGAGACAGGAGTCAAGACCACCCCCAAGAAAAAGAAATGCAAAAAAGCACAATGGCTGTCTGAGGAGGCCTTACAAATAGCTTTGAAAAGAAAACAAGCAAAAAGCAAAGGAGAAAAGGAAAGATAGACCCATTTGAATGCAGAGTTCCAAGCAATAGCAAGGAGAGATAAGAAAGCCTTCCTCAGTAATCAATGCAAAGAAACTGAGGAAAACAATAGAATGGGAAAGACTAAAGATCTCTTCAAGAAAATTAGAGATACCAAGGGAACATTTCAAGCAAAGATGGCCTCAATAAAGGACAGAAATGTTATGGACCTAACACAAGCAGAAGATATGAAGAAGAGGTGGCAAGAATACACAGGAGAACTGTACAAAATATATCTTCATGACCCAGATAATCACGATGGTGTGATCACTCACCTAGAGCCAAACATCCTACAATGTGAAGTGGCCCTTAGCAAGCATCACTACAAACAAAGCTACTGGGGTGATGGAATTCCACTTGAGCTATTTCAAATCCTAAAAGATGATGCTGTGAAAGTGCTGCGCTCAATATGCCCCCAAATTTGGAAAACTCAGCAGAGGCCACAGGACTGGGAAAGGCGTTTTCATTCCAATCCCAAAGAGAGGCAATGCCAAAGAATGCTCAAACTACTGCACAACTGCACTCATCTCACACGCTAGTAAATTGATGGTTAAAATTCTTCAAGCTAGGCTTCAACAATACGTGAACCATGAACTTCCAGATGTTCAAGATGGTTTTAGAAAAGGTAAAGGAATCAACTATCAAATTGCCAACATCTGCTGAATCATTGAAAAAGCAAGAGAGTTCCAGAAAAACATCTATTTCTGCTTTATTGACTATAGCAAAGCCTTTGACTATGTGGATCACAATAAACTATGGAAAATTCTGAAAGAGATGGGAATACCAGATCACCTGACCTGCCTCTTGAGAAACTTATATGCAGGTCAGGAAACAACAGTTAGAACTGGACATGGAAGAACAGACCAGTTCCAAATAGGAAAAGGAGTACGTCAAAGCTGTATACCGTCACCTTGCTTATTTAACTTATATGCAGAGTACATCATGAGAAATGCTGGGCAGGAAGAAGCACAAGCTGGAATCAAGATTGCCAGATGAAATATCAATAATCTCAGATATGCAGATGACAGCATCCTTATGGCAGAAAGTGAAGAAGAACTAAAGAGCCTCTTGATGAAAGTGAAAGAGGATAGGGAAAAAGTTGACTTAAAGCTCAACACCCAGAAAACTAAGATCATGGCGTCTGGTCCCATTACTTCACGGCAAAAACATGGGAAAACAGTGGAAACAGTGGCTGACTTGATTTATCTGGGCTCCCAAGTCACTGCAGATGGTGATTGCAGCCATGAAATGAAAATACGCCTACTAATTGGAAGGAAAGTTATGATCAACATAGATAGCATATTAAAAAGCAGAGATATTACTTTGTGAAAAAAGGTCCGTCTCGTCAAGGCTATGGTTTTCCCAGTGGTCATGTATGGATGTGAGAGTTGGACTATAAAGAAATCTGAGCACAGAAAAATGGATGCTTTTGAACTGTGGTGTTGGAGAAGATTCTTGAGAGTCCCGTGGACTGCTAGGATATCCAAGCAGTCCATCCTAATGGAGATCAGTCCTGGGTGTTCATTGGTAGGACTGATGTTGAAGCTGAAACTCCAATACTTTGGCCACCTGATGCAAAGACGTGACTCATTGGAAAAGACCCTCATGCTTGGAAAGATTGAGGGCAGGAGGAGAAGGGGAGGACAAGGATGAGATTGTTGGAAGTAGTCTGTTCTTCCATGTCCAGCCCTAACTGTTGCTTCCTGACGTGCATATAGGTTTCTCAAGAGGCAGTTCAGGTGGTCTGGTATTCCTATCTCTTTCAAAATTATCCACAGTTTATTGTGATCCACACAGTCCAAAGGATTTGGCATAGTCATTAAAGCAAAAATAGATGTTTTTCTGGAACTCTCTTGCTTTTTCAATGATCCAGTGGGTGTTGGCAATTTGATCTCTGGTTCGTCTACCTTTTCTAATGGAAAACTGAACATCTGGAAGTTCACCGTTCATGTATTGCTGAAGCCTGGCTTGGAGAATTTTGAGCATTACTTTGCTATCGTGTGAGATGAGTGCAGTTGTGCGGTAGTTTGAACCTTCTTAGGCATTGCCTTTCTTTGGAATTGGAATGATAACTGACCTTTTCCAGTCCTGTGGTCACTGCTGAGTTTTCCAAATTTACTGGCATATTGAGTGCAGCACGTTCACGGCATCATCTTTCAGGATTTGAAATAGCTCAACTGGATTGCCAGCAGCTCCACTAGCTTTGTTCATAGTGATGCTTTCTAAGGCACACGTGACTTCACATTCCAGGATATCTGGCTCTAGGTGAGTGATCACACCATTGTGATTATCTGGATCATGAAGTCTTTCTTGTACAGTTCTCCTCTGTATTCTTGCCACCTCTTCTTCATATCTTCTGCTTCTGTTAGGTCCACACCATTTCTGTCCTTTATCGAGCCCATTTTTGCACGAAATATTCCCTTGGTATCTCTCATGTTCTTGAAGAGATCTCTAGTCTTTCCCATTCTATTGTCTTCCTCTCTTTCTTTGCATTGGTTGCTGAGGAATGCATTCTTATCTCTCCTTGCTCTTCTTTGGAACACTACATTCAGATGCTTATATCTTTTCTTTCCGACTTTGCTTTTCGCTTCTCTTCTTTTCACAGCTATTTGTAAGACCTCCTCAGACAGCCATTTTGCTTTTTTGCATTTCTTTTCCATGGGGATGGTCTTGATCCATGTCTTCTGTACATTGTCACGAACTTCCACCCATAGTTCACCAGGCACTCTCTCTATCTGATCTAGTTCCTTAAATCTATTTCTCACTTCCACTGTATAATCATAAGGGATTTGATTTAGATCATATCTGAATGGTCTAGCCGTTTTCCCTACTTTCTTCAATTTAAGTCTGAATTTGTCAATAAGGTGTTCATGGTCTGAGCTACAGTCAGCTCCTGGTCTTGTTTTTGCTGACTGTATAGAGTTTCTCCATCATTGGCTGCAAAGAATATAATGTCTGATTTTGGTGTTGACCATCTGATGATGTCCATGTGTAGAGTCTTCTCTTGTGTTTTTGGAAGAGGGTGTTTGCTATAACCACTGCATTCTCTTGGCAAAACTCTATTAGCCTTTGCCCTGTTTCAATCCCTACACTAAGTCAAAACTTGCCTGTTACTCCAGGTGTTTCTTGACTTCCTACTTTTGCATTCCAGTATGCTATAATGAAAAGGACATTTTTCTTGGGTGTTAGTTCTAAAAGGTTTTGCAGGCCTTCATAGAACCGTACAACTTCATCTTCTTCAGCATTTCTGTTTGGGGCACAGACTTGGATTACTGTGACATTGAATGGTTTGGCTTGGAAATGAACAGAGATCATTCTGTCGTTTTTGAGACTGAATCCAAGTACTGCATTTCAGACTTTTGTTGACCATGATGGCTATTCCATTTCTTCTAAGGGATTCCTGCCAACAGTAGTTGATATAATGGTCATCTGATAGAAACTCTCCCATCACAGTCCATTTTAGTTTGCTGATTCCTAGAATTTCGACGTTCACTCTTGCCATCTCCTGTTTAACCTCTTCCAATTTGCCTTGATTCATGGACCTAACATTCCAGGTTCCTGTGCAATATTGCTCTTCACAGCATCAGACCTTGCTTCTATCACCAGTCTCATCCACAGTGGGTATTGTTTTTGCTTTGGCTCCATCCCTTCATTCTTTCTGGAGTTATTTCTCCTCTGATCTCCAGTAGCATATTGGGCACCTACCGACCTGGGGAATTCCTCTTTCAGTATCCTATCATTTTTCCTTTTCATACTCTTCCCCTGTTTAGTATCCTACTATCACTTAACTAGGATGTGTTAGCATTACAGAGGACAGGATCTCCTAGTTATCTTTTTATTTCTGAAACTTTTCTGAAAAATCTGGACCACTGAGTCGATTCTATTTACAAGTGCATTTTCTCAGTCCTGTTTTAAAGAGCTGAATTGCACCCAGACATAAATTCCTCAGGGCATTTCTCCAACTTCTCTGAAGATCCCAACATCGAACTACATCCCAATGGGAACCTCAGATACCAGTGACTCCCCATGCTGATCTCTCACAAAGGGAGTATTTTCACCAGCAGAAAGTCACTAATTCATGGTGAGCATTCATCGTGCTCCACAGAAAGCCGGGATGCAGGAAACGGAGAAAAGGCTCTGGGACACAAGGGAGAAGCAGTCTAAAGAGCTGGTCTTCACTATTATAAGAAGAAAAGGAAAAAGTAAGTTGATAGCAAAAACCTCAGGCAGAAAAATTGAAGTAGAGAAGTAAAGCTTTGCAGATTCCCACCTCAGGCGTTTCCTGAGGAAAAGCAGACACAGCCCCAGGCCTGGGACAGGATATTTACCTGAGAAGGTGCCATTTCGTATTCTTCTTCCTGCTCTGCATCTTGTCTGGGGACGTTATGCAACAAACTCACACCTGCATATTGAGAAGATACCTTCAAAGGCATCAACACAGCTCTTTAACATGCAACTAATGCACCTACAGACAGAGGACGTTGAAAACCTGAAAAGACCGACCTCTCCTGACCTCTGTCTCAGAAGAGATTCAGGAACAATCATTTCCGACCTGGAGACCAGCCTGTGAACTAATTTCTTGATTGTTCTCTCCTCAGAGAGAGCTCCTAACCCTCTGCTCACACAGGCGAAGTGACTTGACTGACTTCCCTGGTCCAAATCCAGCTAGACCAACCTCTCTTCAGACTGAAGCTTGGCCTCAGCTCTCTCAAATGGATCAGGAGCCACGCCCTTAAGCCGGCGCTCCCTTTAGAATCCCCTGGAGCACGTCTTACAAACCACACTGATGCTCCAGAGGACCCATATAGAACTCTGTGGGAAGGGCACCGGTGAAGTTATTGCCTAACACTGGTCACGTGAACTTGATGGGAAACCAGATGGAAACCACTTGGTTAAAGATTCTTTCTGAGCCATTTCCGTGAATACAAACCCCTCCAGGTCAGGGTCCCACTCTGAAAGATTATGAATATGCAGGTCTGAGGTGGGGACATGAAAAGTGTCCTTCGAGTGGGAACTTCTAGACACACAGAAGGCCAGCCTGCCTCCCTGGGGAGGGGCTCTTTCTTGGATGGGTGCAATCCTCCAGGACCTGGTGCCGTGCCCTTGGAGGAGGGGAGGCGGGAGGTGAGTGCTTGGTGGGAATTACCTGGTGACCTTGTTTTTGTGAAGGCTGTGGTCTCAGAATTCTGCAAAGATACCTCAAGTCCTTAGCTCTTTTCACTCCCTCCCAAGTCTGGGGCCAAATGTTTTCACAAAATGATTTGCATTGTGATCACCTATCTGCAGGTAGGGGGCCTGCATCTTTTAGACTAGGAGTCTGAAGATGATTCCATCACAGCTTTCTTTGAACATAGACCAGGAGCAGGAAAGGACGATGAGTCAAATTTGCTCAAATGAAGAAACTTAGACTTTGCAAATGGTGCCCTAAATGTATATTTAAACCATCAAAAGAATGATCTGAGTTATAAAATGAGTGATACTGAAGAAAATGAACACATGAGTGTGTAGTTGTTGTTCTATTTAGTGTGTGTATCTTTCTAGGTTTTTTTTGAATCATCTTGTTGAAGTTGGTTCTCTGCGCCATTTTCAGAGTTATATAATATTTTCTCATATCTTTAAAGGTAATGATAAATGATAAGAAAATTAGAAGAAGCATATTCATTTTATTATATTATTTGACTTAACTGAATATTTTAAATATTCAGTACAATATATTCAGTGTGCATGCACCGGGACCACTGACTTTTCTTTTATTTTGGTGATTTTTTTTTTTTTTTTAATGGATTGTTTCTTTTCACAGTACCACTGAGAATAAGGTGCAGAGTTTTCCCTTATAGGTCATGCTCCCTCACATGGAGAGCATCTCTACTTATCTTTCCCTCCTAGAGGAGGCATTCGTCACCACAACTGAATGTACCACATTTAAGCGGGCCTCTGAAGTGGAACCCGGGGTTCAGCAAAACCGCTGATCACAAGAAAGGTGGTCATCTACTGCAGGTTTTCAGAGGACTGGCTGGTGTGAGTTTAACACCTGCAGGCTGCCTGCTCCACACACAGAGGCTGAGGCAGCAACAGCAAGGAGCAGTTCAGGTAAGGCCTCAACAGGACTCTGCATGATCCTTCTTATTAGAACTCTCACAATGTCCAAGTAGTTACAAAATGGGAGCGGTGGTACAACAGAGATATGGTGGAAAATATATGAAAGTACTAAAGGTTTAAAGCCAGTGAGGAACTAATTTCTACAAATATCAGCTGTCTGTGCTACCAGATAGTTTGTTATAATCTCTTCTCTATAACTTAAAATAAGGCGGGAGAGGTTAATGTTGGTGGTGGGTTAACATTTCATTGATCACAATCAACCAAAATACTAAACACCATTCATTTTGATTAACTGTGTGTGCTTAGTCGCTCACTTGTGTCTGAGTCTTTGTGACCCCATGGACTGTAGCCTGCCAGGCTCCTCTGTCCGTGGCGATTCTCCAGGCAAAAATACTGGAGAAGGTTGCCATTTCCTTCTTCAGGGGATCTTCCCAACCCCGGAATTGAACCCAGGTTTTGCACACTGTGGGTGGATTCTTTCCTGTCTGAACCAACATGGAAGCCCATATATGTATTAATTTCCCACATATTTGACACTTTACAATTTCACACATTATAACCTTTTACAATCAACTGTGTGATCTGTAATTAGAATACAGACTATAAGCATAGAGAAAAACTTATTTCTCTGATATAATAATACATAAATTGTGATTTCTATGGTTTACACAACAGAGGATAGCAAACATTTAGGAAACATGGCCATACACTAATTACAGGCCTTTTCTATGAAGGGTTTCCCATACATTTCTCTTTTATCACAGAAGATATATTTCAACATTGTCAACTAATATTCATGACTTGTGTTGATGTTATGATGATACATCAATATTTTAGTGAACTGCCACTGTGTTATCTTCACAAATTAAGTGATATAGCTATTGAACATTTAGAACCAACCTCTAGTGGACTTTAATACATGCACAGAGTCCATGACCACTTACATCATGGTGACCTCTAGGGATATTTGACATCAAAGACGAACACCTGCATTTAGATGTTCATTGTACACTTTACATTCTGGTTCCATTTTGTAGTGGAGAATAGATAGAAATGGTTGCAACACAATATAGAAGGCCTTCTCTTATCTCTAAAGTATAAGCCATAGAAAAATTCTACATTTGCATACACACTAAAAATGAAGTGCAGTATGGATTTCACAGTTGAATTACATTCATTCTCAAATAATCTCAAATCATGTCATTATAAACAGGATACATTGCTAATAATTGTAACTTTCTAACCATCAACCCTTCATCTTGTGACCCCTACGAACTATTCACTTTCTATCTGTTGTAATTATGCATTATTCTCCATAGTAATTCTCCTTCAGAGGAATTTCAGAAAACAGGATTGATGAAATCCTTACTAGTTTTCAGTCTCTGATATGTATTTAGATTTGTGTTTTGATTAAATACATGTGCACATATTTGCTACATTATTTCCATATGTTTCTTGTATAAACACTCATGCTTTCTGATGTATGTTTAGGGCAAATCTCTTCCATCACTTGTTTCATTACTAAGGCTTCTCTCCAGCGTGTGCTCTCAGGTGTTGAGTGAGATCACTGCTCTGACTAAAGGCTTTGCCACATTGCTTACATTTGTAAGGTTTCTCTCCAGTATGAATTTGCTGATGTTTAGAAAAATTTGAGCTCTGGCTAAGGCTTTGCCACATTTTTTGCATTTGCATGGTTTCTCCCCAGTATGAATTCTCTGATGTTGGGAAAGACCTGAGCTATTGGTAAAGGATTTGCCACATTTGGTACATTTCCAAGGTTTCTCCCAAGTATGAGTTCACTGATGTTCAGTAAGATTCGAGCAACGGATAAAAGCTTTGCCACATTCTGTACATTTGTAAGGTGTATCTCCAGTATGAATTCACTGATGTTGAGTAAACTTGATATCTGGTGAAAGGTTTTGTCGCAATCCTTACATTTATAAGTTTTCTCTCCAGTATGAATTTGCTGATGTGAAGTAAGATTTGAGTTCTGATCAAAGGCTTTGCCACACTTTGTGCATTCAAAAGGTTTCTCCCCAGTATGACTTTGCTGATGTCGATTAAGATTTGAGCAATAGATAAACACTTTGCCACATTCCTTACATTTATAAGTTTAAAGATTTCTGGCCAGTATGCATTCACTGATGGTGACTAAGATGTGAACTCTTACTAAAGGATTTGCCACCTATTGTACATTTGAAAGGTTTCCTATCTGTATGAATAATCCAATCTCTACTTAGATTGGATGAGTGAGTAAAAACTTTTATACATTTCTTACACTAGTTTTCTTTTTGTGGATTCTGAATAGTCTGCCGTTGAATAAGTTCTGAAGACTGATTAGAAACTTTACCATATTCACCACAATTATAAGTCTTCTCTCCAATAGGAGTGTCTTTACAGAAAGACCTGATATTTGACAAATGGAACATCATAGTTACTCAGAAATGTGCACAGTTTTATTAGGACTCTCAAGAAATGAAACAGCAACCAGATTCATGCAGGTTGTCACAAGCCAAGAAGAGCATTTTAGTTCTCACTGTGAAAGAGAAAGGTCATCACCAGACAAGATTTCATCATGGTTTAACAGGAAGAAGGCAGCTGGTGATAGCCGTCTATGACAGAAACAGAAATAAATCCAGACTTCTCCAAAATCGTTTCCAATGAAGCAGATCTTCCGAAAACACAGGATGAAGAATGACTTCCTCGCTGATGCTTGGACCTCTCACCTGAGCCATCGGCTCCATCCATTGACACGTACCTGGGTACATGGCCATTGTCTCCATTCTCCTTATACTCCTGGGATCCTTCGTTTGCTCCAGAAAAGTGACCAGGTCCACCTTAGAGACAACGAGACCTGTTCATCAGAGAATGGAATATTTGTTTTGCTAGAGATTCATCACTTTCCAATCTAATATGTATCCAGGTGAGAAGAGAATGCATGCTAGAATGCTAAGACAGCCTAGAAAAAGATTTCCCCAAATACTTTATTGAAAGCACCTATACAACACTAGCTAATACATAAAAATCAGATCCTGACATTCTGGTCACATACTACAAGGCAAAAGGAAGTAGTGGAAATTTGATTTGAAGAGGAGGGTGACACCATTTTATATCACAGAACTTATAGAATGAGCACTCACCTAGAAGTGGCAGATTACATCAAGGAAGAAAAAAATTTAAATCATCATGAAGTCTTCTTTTTAAATTCACAGCTTCCCATTTTCCAATACAAAGCAGGGATCTGAAACACTGTTAAAAGAAGCAGAAGACTCCAAGAGACATTCTAGAAATGCAGGAACCAAAACCCTGAGAGAAGATAAGAGATTCTGGAAGGAAGTCATCCTCAACCAAAGTGGCCAGGTTCCTATAGTTCTCTAACATCATGTCCCCGTACACTTCCCATTGACCGAGGTCCAGGCAACCCACTCCTCTTGAGTGAAATCTATGGTCACATCCTGGAACAGCAGCTGTCCTGGAAATACAGAGTACAGGTGACATGTGTCCGTGAGAAGATTTCCTAAGGTGCCCCAAGATGACAAAAGCAAGCTCACAGAACTGGTTTCGATATAGGAGAGTTTTTGGTGTATACTTTTTACACAGAAATATTTTCTACAGAATGCCTAACCCAAGAAATGATGAGATGTGACCCACAAACCATTTCAGAAACTATTCTGATCTGGAAGAGAAATGATAAAATAATCAGAATAATATTGGCTCTTTTTTTTTTTTTTTTTTGGCCACACCACCTGGCTTGTGGGATCTTAGTTCCCTGACCAGGGAATGAACCTGGGACCCCACAGTGAAAGCACCAAGTACTAACCACTAGGCCACCTAGGAATTCCCAGCATATTTATTTTTGAGTGTTGTATTTGTATGTCACAGGATGAATTGTCTATCAAGGAAACAGGTAATATTTTTAAAAAGCACACTCTAATCCAAGAGTTCTTGAGTGGGAAAAAATGTGCCATTTACTTTAACAAGCTTAGTTTTTTCTTAGTATTTTTAACAAGCTTTTTTATACTAGTAATGTTGAAAATTCTGCTCCATGAATGACCGTTTTGAACCGTAATGAAGTACGATAAGTACTTATATTAAGTACTTGTAATAATAAGTAATGTATGCATTCATACTGACTTTTTTTTTTCATACTGACTTTTGAAGTTCAAGTGTTTTACAAATTTTGCAGTTCTAATAAGATAGCATCCTCAGTAGCAACAATCATTTTAACTATTTACTATATACTATGTGTCTTTCTGATAGCTTTTATAGAGTCTTGAATGTGCAACAGAAACAATTTAAAATCAATAATGTTGTCATTCCACCTTTCTGCAAATATATACAAACATTCCTTAAACAGCTTAAATTTATTTCACCTCATGTACTCTAAACTTTACTAATAATACACAGACAAAAACACAGGGACAACTCTGAAGAAAGTTCACAGAAGTTTTTCTAACTGTGAAGGATATAAAAAAGAAGAAAAAGAATTGATCAAATCATTTGAACACTTTCGTGTATACATATACTAAAAAGGAACTATTTATTCATTTCACTAAAAGGAAACAATCTAAGGACATGGAAAATATGTAAGAACAATTTTCAAAGGTTGGAATAAATAAAAATATTCATGAAATGATGATGTCTTTTATATATACTCTAGGTTTCTGCCTGAACACACAGATGCACACATAAAGATAATTAAGGGAAAAGCAATCTTTCATAAGTAACAGATCTTTTGGAAGAAACATTTTTAATATACTTTTTTTTTAAACTCATGTGTATTTTTGCTTTTATGGTAGAAAAAAAATTCTAAATTGTGCATGAATGCATGCTACGTCACATCAATCATGTCCAACTCTTTTTGACGCCATGACTGTAGCCATCCAGACTTCTCTGTCCATGTGATTTCCCAGGTAAAAATACTGGAGTGGATTGCCATTTCCTTCTCCAGGGGACCTTCCCAACCCAGGGATCAAAGCCAGGTCTCCTGCATCGGTAGGTGGACCTACCTGGGTTCACTGAAAACAATTTTTCCTCTTTAGTAACAGTAATTAAAAACACGATATGAGAAACAGTTTACATTTTATTAGCAAATATACCATGACACCTATTTAGAACACATTTCCAGACCTATGTGAAGAAACTGTAAATCTTTACTGAAGCACATAAAGTTTGAAAATCACGTTTTACTTGGAAGATGTAGTGATATAAAGACTTCAGTGACTGCAAATTCAAAACAATAAACTCAAAGCAAACATGGATATTTCAAATATAAGTCTCAGGTGTATCTAGGGGAGCCAACATAATTTTGAATTTAAAAAGCAAAGATACCTAAATAAAGGGAACCTGCCAAATTACAGATGAAGCTATCACTGTATAAACTAGTTGAAATTTCAAAAGAAATGAAGCAAAATAGCTTCCAAAGTAGTCAAAGAAGCCCACCTAAAGAGAGACTTAGACATTATTTTGAACAATAAAATAGAAGGCTTAAACACAACATAATAGTTTGTAATCATGCAACAGGTGAGGTATTCCAAGGTAACATCAAAAATAAGAGGGGGAAAAAAAATCAAAGGGCAGAAAGGAAACATTAAGGTTTTAAGGTTGCATAATAAAGAATTTAGGGACTTGCCTGATGCTCCAGTGGGTAGAAATCTGCCTGTCAAAGCAGAGGACACGGGTTCCATCCCTGGTCAGGGAAGATCCCACAAGCCTCAGAGCAACTAAGCTAGTGTACCACAACTGCTGAAGCCCACATCTTCCAGAGCCTGCCAGGGATTAACACAACGACTGAACCCGTGCCTTAGAGCCAGAGCTCCACAACAAGATAGTGGCCCCTCCTAATCACAACAGAGAAAGCCCAAGACCATCAGAAAAATCCCAGGACAGCCAAAACTAAATAAATACTAAAAGTTAAAAAAAAAAAAAAAAAATCTCGGAGGCTTTGGTCCCCAGGTTCTGGAAGTTTTTAAGCTACTTTTGGAATTTAAGTTTTCTCACTCTTGGAATTTCCTTGGTGACTGCAGTGGCTTTATTACTCTCTGTAGGCCCTGATAATTTATGCTAACAAGATGACTTACGCTGGGCCCCTAGTTTAATAATGAGATGATTCCGGTTGTGAGGCTGGGCATTTCACAAAGACCAACGAAGTGACTAGAGGTTTGGGGCTTTGAGCCAGGTGGGCTTACGAACCAAGCTCTAAGGAGGGGAGAATGCTGGAGATGTTATCAACCACAGCTATGTGGCTAAACCCCAATAAAAAATCGGGACTTAAAAGCTTGAGTGAGCTTCTTTGGCTGACAACAGTGTTTTCTGTCACACTGATATGCCAGGAGGGCAACGGGTCCCTTGGGATGATGACTATGGTTAAGTCCAAACAAACCCATTCAGAAGTTAAGAAGCTTACCAAGTCCAAAGAAACAGCATTTCAGGAAAGAGAGGCAAAAGAAACAAATATAGGCCTCTTACCTGGAAAGAGTCGTTTCTGACTCCTTGCTTTCCTCTTCCTCTGGGCTTCCTTCTAAGGTAAGATCAGTATTGCGAAGTGACCCCAGAAAACAGGCCGTTCAATGCTTAGAAAAACATAGCGAGCTCCCTGTAACACAGCCCCACACAGAGGGAGGATCTCAACAGGTACAAATCACAATCCTCCACGGCCACTGACACAGCAGGGATTCTGGAACACAGAATCAAACGAGGTGTTTTTAGTTTCATTCATTTCTTCAGAACTCGCGGCCCTTCCTGTGAAAACCACATATTCGAGGCTGACCCTCCCCTTCACACAGGCCCTGACCAACCTGCATACAGAATAGAGCCTCGTTCAACTCTTTATGGATCAGAGATGGAGGGGTTGAGCAATGCAGGACTTTAAGCAGCGGCGTCTACAAGTTAGAAGGCAGAGCTGCCAGAGAAGGATATGGATCCTAGAACGACACTACTAGAAATGTGATGTGGGCCCCAGGGATCCAGCAGTTAAGATAAAGGACTTCAGAACTTCTCTCAGAGCGATGCTGGGACACACCCGGGGCGGGAAGGTGGGGCAGTAGTTTTAACCTCCACCAGTTCAGTTCAATCACAGTCGTGTCCCACACTTTGCGACCCATGGACAGCAGCATGTAAGGCTTCCCTGTCCATCACCAACTCCGGGAGCTAACTCAAACTCATGTCCATCCAGTTGGAGATACCATCCAACCATCTCCTCCTCAGTCGTTCCCTTCTCTTCCTGCCTTCAGTCTTCCCCAGCATCAGGGGCTCTTCAAATGAGTCAATTTTTTGCGTCAGGTGGCCAAAGTATTGAAGTTTCTGCTTCAGCATCAGTCCTTCCAATGAATATTGAGGACTGATTTCCTTTAGGATTGAATGGCTGTATCTCCTTGTAGTCCAAGGGAATCTCAAGAGTCTTCTTTAACGTCCAAAGACACCCCGGAAACACCTGTGGAGGACAACAGGCTGAGTGACTACGAAATCCGGGTTTTAAACAAACAAACAGAGCAAACTCACTAAAACTCCTCCCTCGCTAGTCTACATTCACTTCCGGGTCTGCAGGCTACTGCGCCCGCGCAGGCGGAGGAAGTGGTACAGACGGAGGTGATTGGGATACGCCAGGGCCAACCAGATGCGAAATAAGGGCAGTGGGTGGGAGGAGGCCTGAAGCGCAATTGCCTGGGGGCGGGACCAGAGGGGCTGGAACCTTATCTCCCCTCGCCCGGCCCCTGTCCGTTTTGGGATCTGTTGATCCTTCTGTTGGGAGAAATATGCCTGAGAAATATCAGTAACCTCAGATATGCAGATGACACCACCCTTATGGTAGGAAGTGAAGATGAACTAAACTTGATGAACTCTTGATGAAAGTGAAAGAGGAGAGTGAAAAAGTTGGCTTAAAGCTCAACATTCAGAAAACTAAGATGCGGAGACAGTGGAAACAGTGTCAGAATTAAATTTTTTGGGCTCCAAAATCACTGCACATGGTGACTGCAGCTATGATATGGAAAGACGGTTACTCTTTGGAAGGAAAGTTATGAACAACCTACATAGCATGGTAAAAAGCAGAGATATCACTTTGCCAAACAAAGGTTAGTCTGGTCAAGGCTATGGTTTTTCCAGTGGTCATGTATGGATGTGAGAGTTGGACTGTGATGAAAGCTGAGCACCGAAAAATTGATGCTTTTGAACTATGGTGTTGGAGAAGACTCCTGAGAGTCCCTTGGACTGCGAGCACATCCAACAGTCCATCCTAAAGGAGATTGGTCTTGGGTGTTCATTGGAAGGACTGATGTTGAATCTGAAACTCCAATACTTTGACCACCTCATGTGAAGAGTTGACTCATTGGAAAAGACCCTGATGCTGGGAGGGATTGGGGATAGGAGAAGAAGGGGACCACAGAGGATGAGATGGCTGGATGGCATCACTAACTCGATGGGCATGAGTCTGAGTAAACTCCGGGAGTTGGTGATGGACAGGGAGGCCTGGTATGCTGCAGTTCATGGGGTCGCAAAGAGTCGGACACGACTGACCGACTGAACTGAACTGAACTGAACTGATCCTTCCGTCCAACTGTGCTTACTTTCTCTGCTTTTCGATGCCTTGAAATCTCTTTGACTTCCTCTGGAGCAGAGCACTTCCTGCCTGTTCTAAATTAGTGTTTCACACAACTTAAGTTAAAAGAGAAGAATTTTGAGAGCCGCCTCTATGGGAAGCCAAGATGCTTTCAGCTAGTTGAAAAAAGGCAAAGTTCCTCTTGGTGCGAGTGTTTGTAGATGGGTGTCTTGTAAGTGACGAAATCACTGACTGTAATAATTCAGATGATCCGGTGGGAGGAAGCCTCAGTAATTGTATCCAGAGACTGGGCTTATAAGAGGACAGCTGGCTTTTCTCTTAGGAAATGATTCCAGAAAGAAAGGGAGACTGGAATCCAGTGTCATCTATAACCTAACCACAGAAATGATATACTCCTGCCAGAATCTGTTGATACAGAGATTGCCTCAGTTAATTGCTGCTGCTGAAGCAACCAATTGCCCTGCTTCTTCCAGGACTGAACAAGTTTCCAAGAAGCTGGAATTTTTGTGCTACAACTGGGCATGAAACTAGGCAAATGGGGCACGTGGATCACATCAACTGCTTTGCACTTAACTTCGCAAACACCCTCCCCCACTGTTGGCTTTCTTTCCTGACCTTCTCCTCCTCACCCATTCCTTGAAACAATAAAGTGAAGAAGAGCTAACACAAAATAGGAATAACAGTGAGAGGCCCACAGACAATTATATACCAAGAGAGTACACCTTTCTCTTTAAATGTGAGATTAGCAACTTCCCTTGTAGTCCAGTGGTTAAGACACTGTTCTTCCACTGCAGGTTACCTCGGTTCAACCCCTGGGTGAGGAGCTAAGAACTCAGATTTGAAGATTTAATCATTTCTTACACAGAAAGCATTAACCAGTACAATATAATGGAAAATATATGCCAACTTAATACATTAGTTATTAAAGAAAATGTGTTTAGGAACTTCCCCGCAGTCCAATGGGTAAGACCAGAACTTCCAATGCAGAATTGGCATTCCTTTCCTAGCTGGGGAACTAAGGTCCTACATGCCATGGGTTGTGAGCAAAAATGAAAAGAAAATATCTTTATTAAGTATCTGTGAGTGGGGACAAATTCTAAATTGAGCATATTGATACTGATTTTCATGATAGAAGTATTCATCGCTCAAATCTCACAGTTCCCTCTGGAACTTCCGGTTCTGAATATGACTTTGGTCACTAAAAGCCAGAATATTCTCTAGGTAGTTGGCAGTCTACTATTGCAGAGTACAGTGGAAATCATGGGGGAATTTCTATCCAACAGACATTGAACCCTAATTGCATAAACAAGGAGTATTTGCCCCAAGATACTTTTTGAGAAGTTCTATGAGAGTGCAGTCAATGAGGTATGAAAATGTCACCTTCGTAAAATGTGATGGAGAAATTCTTGAAAATCCCTCTCAGGTACTTTGGCTCCATTTCTCTACTCATAATCTAGATGGAGGCACAATTCACTGGTCTCAGGAATAGGAAACAACTCATTTTTGTAGAAACACTTTTCTTGGAAACAAGTGATGCAAGCAGACACATGAAATTCCCTTCCTTCGTTCCACCTCAGTATTTCCTACTGATTCCATGTGAGTCCCTGTCTGTCTCCAGGGACCAAGGTGAATAGAACCTTCCTCAAGCATTTCAGTAGTCTCTTTGGAGATGATTCACATAAAATTATAATGGCTGTTTTACCATTAGCAGCTGACTAGTAAAGGTGCACACAAATAATCTCAGTTCCCCAAGCCTGTCTCACATCGAAGCTACAGGTGAAAAGATAATTGCAGTTTTGAGGTTACGTGAGGTCACAGGATCAGAAGCCCATATCTAGGTATCTGGTTGCCTCCCTCCCTGTCACAGGGGCAGCTTGCCATGACCAGAACCCTGAACCCACTATGTGGGCAATGTGACAACATATAGTGAGTATTTTCTGTTTCAGCCTGAGGGCAAGAATCTGCAAGAAATAGGTGCTTTGGGGAGTCTGGGTTGCTGACCATACACGAGAAAGGAAGTGTTCTGACTCAAAGTAATCCAGGGCCAAAGCAACACGGGAAGCAGGAATAATTCAAAAATTAAATGGATCTATCAAAGAGAGATTAGGTGCTACACCAGATATCAGTTCCTAATGCCTCCTAATGTATCTTACTGTAATTCTTTTTGAAAAAATATTTACTACTTTGGCTGTACCTGAATCTTACTTGTGGCATATGGGATCTAGTTCCCTGATGCGGGCTCAAACCTAGGCCTCCAACCTTTTCCACCCCCAATATACATTGGGAATGAGGCGTCTTAGTCACTGGACCACCAAGGAAGTTGCAGTATAGTTTTTGTGACAGTGACTGGTATTGTTGAATCCAAGTGATATGAAACCTGATATTTAATGTACCCAATGACTGTAATTGCAGAGATCTATCTGAAATCATGAAATCACACATTTTTAGGGTTATTATATGTATGCCAATAGCACCTCCATGATTAATAAAAGTAAATTAATCTATAGAAATGATCTCTTATAGAAACAGTGTATAGAGTTGACAATTGTGTTCTTGGTTCTGTGTCTGACTCTTTGCAATGCCATGGACTGTAGCCCACCAGGCTCCTCTGTCCAAGGAAGGTTCCAGGCAAGAGTACTGAAGTGGTAGCCATTTCCTTCTCCAGGGGACCTTCTTGACTCACGAATCGGACCCTGGTCTCCTGCATTGTAGGCATAGTCTTTACCATCTGGGCTTCTAGGAAGCACTAGAAATACCTTCTCTAACCCTGGAATTTATAAAGTGCTTAACAAAGACATTGTTTCGAACTGAAAACATCCATACTTGACTGATTTGGGTCAGACCATTTTCCAAAAGTAACTTTAAAAATGGGTTTCAGATAGCAGCTATCAGACATAAAAGCATAATGTGTCCTATTCTCTGATTTGAAAATATTCTCAAAATTTTTAGTTGTATAAATTCATTTTACAAAATAAAAAGACATCACATTTTAAAAATGGCATTTTCTATAAATGTGATATAATGTTTCTTAATACTTAAAGTGCGACTTAATACTTTTCATGTCACGTAAATTAACAGATCATTTTATGATTTACAATTAGTCACTTTTATTTTCAATGTCATACCAGTTTATCACACTGTTATTTCCAGTATCATAGTTTAGATTATAGTCTTCCATGATTCCTGATAAAGGTTTATTTAATACCTTTCAAAAAACCAATTAGCGTTTCTGTTGCCAAGCAAGTAAAGAGCTTAGAGTGCCTTTGAAAACAAAATTTGTCAAACAAAATATTTTTTAATTTTAAAAAATTGTTTATATTTAATCAAAGGAGAATAGGTTTACAGAATTTTATTGTTTACTGTCAAACCTCAACATGAATAAGCCGTGGGTATACATATATTCCCTCCCTCCTGAACTACCGTTTCATCTCCTTTCCCCATCCCACCCCTCTAAGTTGATAAAGTGAAAGTGAAGTCGCTCAGTCGTGTTCGACTCTTTGCGACCCCATGGACTGCAGCCCACCAGGCTCCTCTGTCCATGGGATTTTCCAGGCAAGAGTACTGGAGTGGGTTGCCATTTCCTTCTCCAGGGGATCTTCCCAACCCAGGGTTCGAACCCGGGTGTCCCGCATTGTGGGCAGATGCTTTACCGTCTGAGCCACCAAAGGAGCCCCTATTTGAGTTTTCTGAGACATACAACACATTCCCACTGGCTACCTATTTTACCTTTGGTAATGTAGGTTTCCATGTTACTCTCTGCATACATGTCACCCTCTCCTCTCCACTTCCCATGTCCGTGAGTCTGTTCTCTTTGTCTGTTTCTCCAACGCTGCCCTCTAAATAAATTCCTTGGTACCATCGTTCTAGATTCCGTATATACACATTGGTATATGATATTTATATTTCTCTTTCTGACATACTTCACTCTGTATAATTTATAATATTTTTCATTTGCATATAAATTATATGAACATATATAATTTATATTTAAGGTTATATCATTGTATAACTTTTAATAAAAAATAAAATTTGTCATAGAAATGTGAAAGTGAATCAGTCATTTCAGACACTTTTCAACCCCATGGACGATACAGTCCATGGAAATCTCCAGGCCAGAATACTGGAGTGGGTAGCCTTTCCCTTCTCCAGGGGATCTTCACAAGCCAGAAATCGAACCGGGCTCTCCTGCAGTGCAGGTGGATTCTTTATAAACTGACCTATCCAGAAGCCCTGTCATAGAGCAGGCCTCTAAAGCAGACTACAATTAGGGATTCCCTGGTGGTTCAGACAGTAAACAATCTAACCGTGGTCCAGGAGACCCACGTTCAACCCCTGGGTTGGGAAGAGCCCCTGGAATAGAAATGGCAACCCACTCCAGTATTCTTCTCTAGAGAATTCCATGGACAGAGGAACCTAGCGGATTATAGTCCATGGGGTCACAAACAGCTGGACATGACTGAACACGATTGAATGGCTAACACTTTCTACTTCTGTCAGTATACCTATATTTGATTAGATGCATAAAGTTTTTGCTTACTCCCTGTTGACTTAATAGTATTTCAAGATAAAGAGATATTTGTTACCCAAATAATACATGTAGAAATGCTACCAAACTTAAAATTAAATGACAAGACATGATATGTTTTATTTTAAAACATAGCTACTTTTGTAAAATAGATTAATATCATCATTCTTAAATACAATTATTTTATAAATCAAGTAACGTTCACAATAAAGGGCAAAAATGATATGGACCTAAGAGAAGCAGAAGATTTTAAGAAGAGGTGTCAAGAATACACAGAAGTACTATACAAGAAAGATCTTAATGACCCTGATAACCACGATGGGTGTGATCATGCACCTGGAGCCAGACATTCTCAAGTGCAAAGTCAAGTGATCCTTAGGAAGGATCACTTACAAAGAAAGCTAGTGGAGGTGACGGAATTCCAGCTGAGCTATTTCAAACCCTAAAATATGATGCTGCTAAAGCGCTGCACTCAATATGGCAGCAAACTTGGAAAACTCAGCCCTGGCTGCAGGACTGGAAAAGGTCAGTTTTCATTTGAATCCCAAAGAAAGGCTATGCCAAAGAATGCTCAAACTGAAGCACAGTTGTTGCACCCATCTCACATGCTAGGAAAGTTGTGCTCAAAATTCTCCAAGACAGGCTTCAATAGTATGTGAAACAAGGACTTCCAGATATTCAAGCTGGATTTAGAAAAGGTAGAGGAACCAGAGCTCAAATTGCCAACATCCCTTGGATCATAGAAAAAGAAAGACCATTCCAGAAATAGACCAATCTATTTCTGCTCCATTAATTATGCTAAAGCCTTTGTGTGGATCACAAGAAACTGTGGAAAATTCTTAAAGAGATGGGAATACCAGACCGCCTGACCTGCCTCCTGAGAAATCTGTATGCAGGTCAAGAAGCAACACTTAGAGCTGGACATGGCACTACAGACCGGTTCCAAATTGGGAATGGAGTGCATCAAGTCTGCATGTTCTCACATTGCTTATTGAACTGAAATGCTTGGAAGGTCAGGTGAAATGCTGGGCTGGGTGAAGCACAAAGCTGGAATCAAGATTGCTGGGAGAAATATCAATAACCTCAGATATGCTCTGCCATCAGGAAGTTTCCATAAGCCTCTAACCCTTCTCCATCAGAGGACAGACAGAATGAAAACCCCATCACAGAAAACTAGCCAATCTGATCACATGGACCACAGCCTTGTCTAACTCAATGAAACTATCAGCTTTGCCATGTTCGGCCAAAGTCATGTTTCTCATGACTTTGACATACATTGAATGCAATATATAAGTATCTGAAAAAATATGTGTTATATAATTTATGAAACACACATTGAATACAAAAAATATATATCTGAAGATATACAGGCAGTGAGAACATGTGAGTATGTGTGTATTCGTACATATTTACTTAAAGAATTTAAAAATTCTAGCTCACAATTGGTCATTTCAGAATTGCAGATGATTTACTAAAAACTGCAAATCTTATAAATTTGTGAATTAATCTATTTTGTCTACTATTCTGGGAATTCATTTCCTTTAATGTCAGGAGGTTATGTTTTTTAAGGAACTTCCACACTGTCCTCCCAAATGACTGCACCCGCTTACATTCCCTCCAGCCATTCAGGAGGTTCCCTGATCTCCAAGCCTCTTCCGCGTTTATGACATTATTAGTGGGCTTTTTGCTAGTTGTTATTCTGACTGTCAGGAGGTGATGTATCACTGTCGTTTTGCTCTGCATTTCTTATTATTTAGCGATGCTGAGCATCTCGCTTTTGCCTTGTGCCCATCTAAAGGACCAAGCTGCCCCCCCACCCAGCCTCAGCAGCTGACGTGCACATGCTTCATCTCCCCAGAGCGCGTGGGGTATTCCTGGACCAGGAATGTGGCCCGAGGGCCCTGCACTGTCAGGAGGGCTCCTAAGCACTGCGTTATGTCTGGTTTTTCTTTTTTCTTTTGAGATGAATATATATTTTTTGGAATATAATTGCTTTACAATGTTGTGTTAGATTCCGCTGGACAACTTCATGAATCACCACAGGTATATGTACACCCTCTCTCTCTCGAGCCTCGCTCCCGCGATCTCCGTCTCCCCCCTCTAGCCATCACGGAGCCCCGCGCTGAGCTCTCTGTGCTATGGAGCAGCTCCCACTTTACCTATTTTACACACTGCGGTGAATATATGCCAAGGCTCTTCTCTCAATTGGACCCCCTCTCATTCTCCCACTGTGTCCACAGGTCTATTCTCTATATTTGTGAAAATAAATTTTAACATATATACATATGGAATCTAGAAAATGTTATTGACGATATTATTTAAAAAGCAGGACTAGTGGTGCTGACATCAATTTTAAACATTTTTATATTAAGCTTTCAAGGTATAAAATACATGGATGATCGTTCCATGCATTTTACTAAGTGAAAGAAGCCCATTTGAAAATGCTACAAAAAGGAAGATTTTTTACAACATGGCATTTTGATGTAGGTCAATGTTCTTATGTGCTGCATTGTGTCTGAGTTTTTGGGACCGAATGGATTGTACCTGCCAGGTACCTGTGTTCCTGAGATTTCCCAGGAAAGAACACTGGAGTGGGTGGCCATTCCTGCTTTCAAAGTATTTTCCTTACTCAAGGATTGAACTCACATCAGTCGGGTCACCTGCATTGCCAGGAGCATTCTTTACCACAGAGCCACATGAGAATCTACTGGGAAATGTAGAAGAGATTAAAATGGTCAGTGGTTGCCATGGGTTACAAAGGAGGGGCTATGAATATCCTGAGTTCAGGACCATGAAATCATCGTGTGAAATTGTTTTAATGCACACAAGTTATTAAACATTTGCCCAGATCCTTAGAGTGAACACCCCTAGAAGAGAAACATAAGGTGAAACTAGAAACTTTGTTTTATGTCTATGTATATTCATCTGTGGTAACAAATGTATACGCTGGTGGGGACATAAGTAGGGAGATTGTTCTCGTGAGGGAACAAAAGGTAAATGGGAAAGCTCTGTACCTTACTCTCAATTCTGCTGTGAAACTAAATCATCTAAGATAATGATACTAGACAATGCACAGTGATTATTTTTTAGAATATATACCACTAGAAAAACACATATGCTATCTTTAATTTTTCCTTAGTCAATTATCCTTTAAAGATATGAAAAATAGAACTCTCCATAAAGAGCAGAGAACAAACTGTAGCAGATGATTCATAAAGCCTGGAAATACAAACATGAAGTAAAGAAGCAACATTTTTCTGTGTTGAAAGTGAAGGTGAAGTCGCTCAGACCATGTCTGATTCCTTGGGACTCCATGGACTGTAGCCCGCCAGGCTCCTCTGTCCATGGAATTTTCCAGGCAAGAATCCTGGAAAGGGTTGCTATTTTCTTCTCCAGGGGATCTTTCTGACCAAGGGATCAAACTGGGGTCTCCCTATTGCAGGCAGACTCTCCTGCCTGAGCCACCAGAGAATCTGTCTCATGTGTTAATTTATGGGTGAGTTCACTTCTGACTTAACGCTGATCATTATGTCCTTGCTTGGTCACCAGATAGATTTTAGGACATCATTTTCAAATGCATCTGTCCCTGCACATACACACTGTTAACCCAACGTCCACTGCTGCCCCTGCTTTATTCTCAAAGAAAGCTGTGATGGAAACACCTCCCGGATCCTGGTCTTGCTGTATGTAGCAGACCCCCCACCTGCAGAGAGGTGGTCACAGTGCAAATCATTTTGTGCAAACCTGTGTCCCAGGTTACAGAGGGGAGTAACAAACAAACCAAAACTAAGGACTCAGGCCATCTTTCCTAGAATTCTGAGTGCAAAGCCTTGCCGGGACCCAGGGCCCCCAGCTGATTCCCACCAAACACTCACCCCTCCCCCAAGGGCACAGGCACAGACCTTGCAGGACCACACCCATCCGAGAAAGAGCCCCTCCCCGGGAATCAGGCTGAGGTTCTCTGCTTCTAGAAGATCCCGCCCTAAACCCTCGCTCTGGGGCAGGCAGAGCTGAGGGCTCAAGCTCAGGGCTCCTGGAAGCGGGTCTTCCTGCTGCATTGTTTCAAAGACCCTCAGAGGCAGAGTCAGGGAGCCCAGAAGTTGGGTCCTTTGTCTCTTGTGAATTGTTCTGGGGCTTGGCTCTCTAATGCGGAAAGAAAGAGAACTCTCGGGGTGGTCTGCAAAGAGAGTGGGGAAAGTGAGCACCAAACCCAGGATGTGATTTGCATATCAGCTTAATCTTGATTTCCCACTACAGCTCTGGGACAGACGAAGCCAGAAAAGAGGTCAGAAAAGGGAGAGAGACAGAAGAAGTCATTCTCTTCCTTTTCACTGCAGCAGCTGAAGGTGAAAGAGCTGAGTGGATGCCTTTAAAGATATTTTCTTAGCATGTATACGAGTTTGGGACATAATATCCCCAAAGAAGACGCAGAGCAGGAGGAAGAAGACGAGGGAATGGCAGCTTCTCAGGTAAACGTCCTGTCCCGGGTCGGGGGCTGTGTCTGCTTTTCCTCCTGAAACAGCCAGAGTGAGAAGCTGCACACCTTTACTGTCTGATTCTAATTTTTCTCATTGGGGGCTTTGTTGTTGTCAACGTCTTTTTTCCCTTTATTTCTTATAATGGTGAAGATCGGCTCTTAGGCTGCTTCTCCCTTGTGTCCACAGCCTTTTCTTCACTCTATCCTGGCTTTCTGTAGACCATGATGAACTCTCAACAAGAATTAGTGACTTCCCTTTGTGAGAAATGAACACGGGGGGGGGGGGGGTCACTGGTGTCTGAGATTCCCAATGGAAATGTTTCAGCCATGCATTCCAGGAAACAAACTCAATCAGAAGGACAATGCAGATAGTGGGGTGCAGTTTATTACACAGGTGGGTCCAAGACAGAGTCTCCTCTTAGCCAAGGACCCCGACCAGCATTTGTGAAAATCTTTTATACCCCATGTGTACATGTCCAAACCCACCGCCCCAAATTCCTTGAGACTTACATAAACTAAGGAAGGGTAAATATAATCTCAATAACCCCATCACTCATGTGCCATGTGCTCAGACAGTGAAACAATTAGCCAGTAATCAATAAGCATGAGTTTACACTGGACAGTTGCAGAAAAATGTATGGCCTGTCTGGAGGAAGGGGTGATTAGTGTATGTGTTCTCTTAGGCAAGGAGTAACCTGGATACGTATTATTAAGTTACAGGACATGGGAGGAATATATGCTGTAGAATAGCATAATTATTATTTTTCATAGTAGACTGAGCTAATGGTTTTCATAATATTGCCAAAATACCTGGCAGTGATAATACATTTTCCCATGGACTTCTTACACCATGACCTCAGATGTTCATTGGTTCCTGTGCTTCTGTGAGATTCCCATGCTATGAAGTTCTTCTTTCTTTTCTTTCTTCAGAAAAGGTCCCTGGAGAAGGGAATGGCTACCCATTCCAGTATTCTTGCCTGGAGAATCCCATGGAGTGAGAAGCCTGGCAGGCTACAGTCCCCGAGGTTGCAAAGAATAGGAAAGGACTGAGTGACTAACACGTTTCTTGCTTTTAGTATTATTTAGGAATACAGAATTTTCTGTAAACTTTCAGCAGAGTTGTCTCTGTATATTTGTCTGTGTTTTATTACTGTCTAGAGTCCATAAACTGATGTAAAATTTCACCTCTGCCATTTTAAAAAATGTTTGCTAAAATACCTTCTAAAGGATGCAAGAGCAACATTATTGATTTTAAATTATTTCTGTTGCACATTGAAGATTCTGAAAAACTGTCAGAAATATAGTTCAGTTCAGTCTCTCAGTCCAGGCTGACTCTTTGTGACCCCATGAATCGGAGCACACCAGGCCTCCCTGTCCATCACCAACTCCCAGAGTTTATTCAAACTCAAGTCCATTGGGAGTTGGTGATGCCATCCAGCCATCTCATCATCTGTTGTCCCCTTCTCCTCCTGCCCTCAATCCCTCCCAGCCTCAGGGTCTTTTGCAATGAGTCAACTCTTCGCATGAGGTGGTCAAAGTATTGGAGATTCAGCTACAGCATCAGTCCTTCCAATGAACACCCAGGACCGATCTCCCTTAGGATGGACTGACTGAATCTCCTTCCAGTCCAAGGGACTCAAGAGTCTTCTCCAACACCACAGTTCAAAAGCATCAATGCTTCGGCACTCAGCTTTCTTCACAGTCCAACTCTCACATCCATATATGACCACTGGAAAAAACATAGCCTTGATTAGATGGACCTTTGTTGATAAAGTATTGTCTCTGTTTTTTAATATGGTATCTAGGTTGCTCATAACTTTCCTTCCAAGGAGTAAGCGTCTTTTAATTTCATGGCTGCAATCACCATCTTCAGTGATTTTGGAGCCCAAAAAATTAAAGTCTGACACTGTTTCCACTGTTTCCCCATCTATTTCCCATGAAGTGATGTTAGCAGATGGCATTATCTTAAGTTTCTGAATGTTGAGCTTTAAGCCCACTTTTTCACTCTCTTTCACTTTCATCAAGAGGCTTTTAAGTTCCTCTTCACTTTCTGCCATAAGGTTAGTGTCATCTGCATACCTGAGGTTATTGATATTTCCCCTGGCAGTCTGGATTCCAGCTTGTCCTTCTTCCAGCCCAGCCTTTCTCATGATGTACTCTGCATATAAGTTAAATAAGCAGGGTAACAATATACAGCCTTGACGTACTCCTTTTTTCTATTTGGAACCAGTCTGTTGTTCCATGTCCAGTTCTAATTGTTGCTTCCTGACCTGCATATATAGTAGGTGCTAAATAGTTAAAATGATTCTTGCCACCAAGGTTACTACTCTGAGACCTGCAAAATCTGTAGAAAACTTAAAGTTCAAAGTTAAGGATGAATTCTTTCCTTACTGTTCTACCTAATAGCTCTTCAAATTGGTCATTCATGGAGCAGAATTTTAAACGTTACTAGCTCAAGTAAGCTTGTTTAAAATGTGGCACATTGGTCTCACTCCAGAATGTTTGGAATGGAATGTATTTTTAAAAAAATATTTCCAGTTTTTTTTTTTTTTTTTATAGACAGTTTATCCTGTGTCACATGAGTACAACAGTCAAAAATAAGTATGCCAATATTTATTTTATAATTCCTCTTCCTAGTCATACTACTTTCTGTAGTAGTTTGTAGATCATACCTCATCCTCTTTTCTTGGGGTTAAAAATACGGTGAAAATGTCACTGTGTAAAAGCTATATTCTTTTGTAATAGCAGGCACTCTCCTAAAGGAAAACCAATTCTCTGAACTTGCTGTTTCCAACTTGGATCACATAAGGAAGTCTTCCCACGGCCCCATGGCATCTGTACTTTGTATTCCAGGGACGGCTGACCTTCCGGGATGTGGCCATAGACTTCACTCAAGAGGAGTGGGAATGCCTGGACCTCGGTCAGCGGGACTTGTACTGGGAGATGATGTTAGAGAACTACGGGAACCTGGCCTCCTTGGGTGAGGACAACTTCCTTCCAGAATCGCTTACCTACCCACGAGGTTTTGGTTCCTCCATTTCTAGAATGTCTTCTGAAATTGTCTGCTTCCCACAGTGGTTTCAGATCTCTGCTCTCTAGGGCGAAGTGAGTGTCTGTGAATTTAGACAGGAAGGCTTCATGATGGTTTGATATGCTGGTAAACTTTTTCTTCCCTGATGTACTCTGCCTGCTTCCTTCTAGGTGAGTGGTAATTGTATACGTTCTGTGGTATTAAATAGTTGCACGCTCTGTTAATTTCACATTTACACACTTACTTTTGCCTTAGCAGCATGTGACCAAAATCTCAGGATTTGATTGTTATGTATTTATTAGTGTTGTAGAGGTGCTTTGAATATAGTATTTGGGGAAATCATTTTCTAGGCTTTATCAACATTCTCCAATGCATTCCCGTCTCACTTGAATACATACAGGATTGGACACGGATGAATCTCTAAGAACACAAATATTCCTTTCTCTGATGAACAGGTCTTGTGGCCTCTAAGCCGAACCTGGTCACCTTTTTGGAGGAATTGAACGACCCCAGGAGTATAAGGAGAATGGACACAGCAGCCATACACCCAGGTAGTTGTCAGTGGACTCAGATGAGAGGTCCAAGAAGCAGAGAGGAAGTCAGCCTTTGTCACGTGGTTTTGGAAGATGTGCCTCAGTGGAAATGATTTTGGAAAACCTGGCTTTATTTTTACTACTGTGAAAGAAATGGATCACCTTCCCCATTTTCTCTCTTAAATCATGCATGAATTCACCTCTGGTGATTACTTTTCTCCATCACAGTGTAAACTAAACGTCTTCTCTTAGCTTGTCACAAACTGCATTTATTGATTGCTCTTCCATTTCTTGGGGATCCTAGGAAAATTGTGCCATTTATGAGTAACTGTATGACTGTTCTTTGAAAGTTTCTTTCTACCTCTAGAGAAAAATGTGTGAGTAAAGTGGTAGAGAAACTGCTAAACTTCTAGGAATACTGGGGACAGGTTCTTGTCTGATTTATAACTTCCTATCCACTGGGAGTTAGAGACAGAACCTTCTAAATAAATTTCAAATTCAAGTAATTTTTTCACTGCAGAAAATAAAACCTTCTGAAAATCAAAGAATCCACATCTCAGGTTTACTTCAAAGTTTCTCTTTTCCCTTTATGATTTCATATTAAATATCTGAAGTGTATCAGGCCTGATTCTAAAACGCTAAACTATTTTTATTTTTTAAAACCACTTTAATATATGTATTTACCTCATAGAATTTTAAAAATAAATTGGCATAAAAGCCTAGCACACAAACACACAAAAAAAGCCTAGCACATTTTCCACCCATATTATTAATGGTTGATTGAAACTATAAGAATTTCTAGATTATAAAAAGAAATCTTTTAAAAAAGTTCTAATTGGAATACAGCTCTTTTATAATTTTGTACTACTATACACCAAAAAGAATCAATTATACCTATCAGTCAGTTCATTCAGTCTCTCAGTTGTGTCCCATTCTTTGCAAACCCATTGAATGCAGCACACCAGGCTTCTCTCTCCATCACCAACACCTGGAACCTGGTCAAACTCATGTCCATCAAGTTGGTGATGCATACAACAATCTCATCCTGTGTTACCCCCTTCTTCCCCTGCCCTCAATTTCCCCCAGCATCAGGGTCTTTTCTGGTGAGTCAGTTCTTTGCCTGAGGTGGCCAAATTATTGGAGCCTCAGCTCCAGCATCAGTCCTTGCAATGAATATTCAGGACTGATTTCCTTTGGGATGTAGTGATGTGATCTCCTTGCACCCCAAGGGACTCAGAGTCTTCTCCAACACCTCAGTTCAAAAGCATCAGGTTTTCAGAACTCAACTCTCTTTATGGCCCACCTCTCACATCCATACATGACTAGTGGAAAAACCATAGCTTTGACTAGACAGACATTTTTTCAGCAAAGTAACATCTCTGCTTTTTAATATGCTGTCTAGGTTGCTCATACTTTTCCTCCCAAGTGCAAGGCTATTGCTGAATCATGCAAAGACGCCGGGGTTCTTGGCGTCTGGAGGAGAAAAATTCAATCTGGGGTCAGAGAGAGGCTTGATCGCTCAGAGCTTTTGTGTAATAAAATTTTATTAAGGTATAAAGGAGATAGAGAAAGCTTCTGACATAGACATCAGAAGAGGGCAGCAAGAGTACCCGCTTGGTATTGCTAGCAATGGAGTTATATTCTCTTCAATGAATCCAAAGAATGTCTGGAGCTTGTAAAGGCCTCACCAAACCTATTCCCATAATTTACATTTTAAAATATCAGAATTAGCCACAAGGTTTAATGCGGAGACTGTCCTCAGGCAGGATACATTGTTATATAATCCTTGTAAAGACTAGACCTACTTCCATAATTTACATTGTAAGATAACAGGATTAGCCAGAAGGTTTAATCCAGAGACTGTCCCCAGGCAGGATACATTATTGTTATATAATCCTAAGGAATGTAGAGGAAAAAAAGTAAAAAGTTTGTCCTTTCTTCCTCCTTGAGTATTCCAGACCTCTCTCCCCTTGGGGACCCCTAGATTTCTTATCAACCTACTTAGGAAATGGCTCTCACACAAGGAGCACGTATCTTTTAATTTCATGGCTGAAGTCAACATCTGCAGTTATTTTGGAGCCCCGCAAAATAAAGCCTGTCAGTGTTTCCATTGTTTCCCCAACTATTTTCCATGAAGTGATGGGACTGGATGCCATGATCTTGGTTGTTTGAATGTTGAGTTTGAAGGCAGCTTTTCACTCTCCTCTTTCAGTTTCATCAGGAGACTCCTCAGTTTCTCTTTGCTTTCTGCCATGAGCATGGTGTCATCTGAATATCTGACGTTGTTGATATTTTCCCTGTATCTTGATTCCAGCTTGTGCTTCTTCCAGTCCACCATTTAGCATGATGAAAAGTGAAAGGGAACGGTGCTCAGTCATATGCGACTCTTTCCGACCCCACAGACTATGCCGTCCATGGAATTCTCTAGGCCAGAGTCCTGGAGTGGGTAGCCTTTCCCTTCTCCAGGGAATCTTCCCAACCCAGGGATCACCCAGGGCTCATGCATCATATACTCTGCATATACGTTAAATAAGCAGAGTGACAATATACAGTCGTGACATACTCCTTTCCCAATTTGGAACAAGTCCATTGTTCCATGTCTGGTTCTGTCTTTTCTTGACCTGCATAGCGATTTGTCAGGAGGCAGGTAAGGTGGTCTTGTATCGCCATCTCTTTCAGAATTTTCCAGTTTGTTGTGATCCACACAGTAAAAGGCATTGGCATAGTCAATAAAACCAAACCAGATGTTTTTCTGGAACTCTATTGCTTTTTCAATGATCCAAGGGATATTGGCAATTTGATCACCGGCTCCTCTACCTTTCCTAAATACAGCTTGAACATCTGGCATTTCTCAGTTCACATTCTGTTGAAGCCTTACTTGGAGAATTTTGAGCCTGCCTTTGCTAGTGTGTGAAATTAGTTCAACTGTGTGGTCATTTTAACATTTTTGTGTATTGCCTTTCTTTGAGTTTCGAATGAAAACTGACGTTTCCCAGTCCTGTGGCGACTACTGAGTTTTCCCAATTTGCTGGCATATTGAGTGCAGCATGTTCATAGCATCATCTTTTAGATTTGAGATAGCTCAGCTAGAATTCCATCACCTCCACTAGCTCTGCTTGTAGTGATGCTTCTTTAGACCCACTTGATTTCAGACTCCAGGATGTCTGTGTCTAGGCGAGTGATCATGCCATCCTGGTATCATGGTCATTAAGATATTTTTGTATAGCTCTTCCACGTATTCCTGATACCTTTTGTTAAGAACGTCTGCTTCTGTTAAGCCCATAACATTTATGTCCTTTATTGTGCCCATCTTTGCAGGAAATATTCCCCTGGTATCTTTAATTTTCTTGAAAAGATCTCTAGTCTTTCCCATTCTATTTCCTTCCCACTGAGGTCTCCAGAGTGTAATGAGCAGAATTTCCAGTGTTCCAAGGATATTTTCAAAGACTCTCTTTCATTTAATTTCTTAAGAAATTATTTCTTAAAAAAAAATTATTGATTTATCTTATGTGTAATGAGCTTCCTCAGATATTTTCCTATGTGTCTTCACTTTATGATTAGTTCTCTGTCAATATCATGTGTTATTTTTAGGTTGAAGCATCTAGGAGAACATTCTTTGAAACATGTTGGACAAGAAGTGGAATAAAGAATTATTAGGCAGCTAGGATTTGTGAAAATGTTTGGTGTCTCCACTTTGGATGACTAAAATCAAGAAGTAATCTTTAGATTGCCCATTTCCTCTTCATTTAGTGGTTCTGTATGTTCTTAGCCTGCTTCTCCCTGTGTCACACATTCCTTTGCCATCTCATTTTGCCCAGTTTTCTGCTTGTAGTCTCTGTTTTGAAGGCTACGGGCACCTCGTTAGTCATCCTTCTGGTGCCTGCACCTTGGTGCCTGAGATTGGTCCAGAGATTTGTGTCCTGCTCTGGGGTCGTTCAGGCTTCCTCCACAAGCATCCCATTTATAGAGCGTCTCCCTTACTCCCGTCCCCTCAGGATATCTCCTCACTTCCAACCACAGTCCTCTGCCTGGGCCTGCTGTCCGAACCCCACATTTCAGCACCCAGACCTTGTCTGCAGCAGTGGGTGTGCCTCTCAGGCTGGGTGGGCAGGGCAGGGGTCAGCACCCCGTGTGCAGGTCTAACTCTGTCCTGCTGCCACACGCGGGTTGCCATGTTCTCTCCCACAGAGAATGAGGCTCTTCTTCTGTCCAAACGGAGCTCCCCGACGAGGGGCTTCCGCGGATGTGCAGACACTCCTCACTTTCATGTCCCCCCAGGGTTGCAGGCCCCATCCCACTTCTCTCCTCTTCCTTTTGCTTCTTCTTTCTCTTGTCCTACCTGGCTCAGCAGGAATGTAACTGTCCTTGTAGATTTCCAAGGGCCTCTGCTATTGTTCAGCTTGGCTCTGTGAGAAGAGTTCCATTTCTGATGTATTCTTGATGATTTTGTGGAAAGAAAAGTCTGTGTCCTCCTAATACTCTGGCACCTTGATCCTCCCTTCTCTATTTTATTTTTGAGCTAGTAAAGGGTTTATCAGTTTTCTCTAAATCTTTAAGGATATTCACTGAGTATAGCAGGCAAAATTACTTATTATTTGTTATCTTTCAGCTATGTCTCCACAAGACACCTGGGATTTGATGCCACAAAAACCAAGGATAAAAGATTTGTTTCCAAAAGCAAACCTGGGAATATATGAAAGATTTCACCTCAGAAATTTCAATTTAATAAAACACTGGGAATATACGAGGGCATATGAAAGACAGACATGTTTTTATGGACATAAAGAAATTGAGACAGTGACACATAAGGCAAACCTTACTGCAAAAAGAAATGAGGAACATGATTCAAACTGGGAGAAACACCAATTTCAGTCTTCAACATCTGCTGAGAAGTGTAAGTTTTCTAAAAAAGATTTACATCACCTTTTGAAACATACATGTTCTCTGAAAGGAAACGTGGTGTATTTGGAAGGTGATTTAGTCTCTGTTGCAAGTACTCATTCACACAATTCTGAATGTAGCCTTCATTTAAGCATACATTCAAGCACGTCCGAACACCTGAAATTTAAAAATGAGGGGCAAAACTCACAATATACTCAATTTGAGGGATCTGGGAGCAGGAAGTCATTATTTTTCCAGCAAAAGATATTTCCTCTCTTTTCCACAATGTATAATGTTTATGATAATGGAAGAGATGTAGTCCAGCTGTCATTGTTCAATACACATCATGATATTGCTAATATGGAACTGCTTTCCACATGTAATAAAATTAGTCAGGCCTTAATTATGAGTTCCAGCCCCAGTAATTACAAGAGTGTTTGTGGTGGAGTGAGAAGGTATTCAAGCAATGAAACTGGGTATAAGGTTGAAGGACACTCAAACTTTATGAAACATCAGGTACCTGAATCGTCATACAGGGATTCTAAAAGTAATAAATGTAGAAATATCTTTTATAAGATGTCATTTCGTTCTGTAAGGTCTATTCCCACTGGAGAGAACACTTATAATTGTAGTGAATATGATAAAGCTTCTAATCAGTCTTCAGAACTTGTACAACAGCAAACTATTCAAAATCCACAGAAAGGACATCAATGTAAGATCCACGGGAAAGTCTTTAGTACCTCATCCAATCTAAGTAGACGTAGGAAAATTCATACAGGAAGGAAATCTTTCAAATGTACAGAATGTGGCAAAACATTTGTCCGTCGCTCACTTCTTACTCAACATCAGCTTGCTCACACTGGAGAGAAATGCTATAAATGTTCAGAATGTGGCAAAGCCTTTATTGTGAGTTCAAATCTTAGTAAACATCACCGAATTCATGTGGGGGAGAAGTGTTATAAGTGTACAGAATGTGGGAAGACCTTCATGAACAGTTCTGCTCTTACTAGACATCAGCGAATTCATACTGGGGAGAGACCGTATAAGTGTATAGAATGTGGCAAAAGCTTTAATCAGAAGAACAATCTTACTACACATATGAGAGGGCACACTGGAGAGAAACCTTATAAATGTACAGAATGTGGCAAAGGCTTTAATCAGAAGATCAATCTTACTGCACATCTGCGAGTGCATACTGGAGAGAAACCGTATAAATGTACAGAATGTGGCAAAGCCTTTAATCAGAAATCAGGTCTCACTAGACATTTGCGAGTGCATACTGGAGAGAAACCATATATATGTACAGAATGTGGCAAAGCCTTTAGTCAGAACTCAACTCTTACCCATCATCAACGAATTCATACTGGGGAGAAACTTTAAAATGTAAGGAATGTGAAAAAGCCTTTATCAGTTGTTCAGAGCTTACTTGACATCAGCGAATTCATAGTGGAGAGCGACCTTAGCATTGTACAGAGTGTGGCTGAGCCTTTATTCAGAGTTCAAATTTAATTGCACATCATCGAATCCACACTGGGGAGAAAGCATACCAATGTACAGAATGTGGCAAAGCCTTTAATCACAAATCAGTTCTCAGTAATCATCTGCGAGTCCATACTGGAGAGAAACCTTATAAATGTACAGAATGTGGCAAAGCCTTTAATCAGAAATCAATTCTCACTAGACATCTGCGAGTGCATACTGGAGAGAAACCGTATAAATGTACAGAATGTGGCAAAGCCTTTAATCAGAAATCAATTCTTACTACACATCTGCGAGTTCATACTGAAGAGAAACCTTAAAAACATAAACACTGTGGCAAAGTTTTTAGTCATCGGGGTCATCTCACTAAACAGCTGAGAACACACACCAGGGAAAAACAGTGGTAATGGAACAAGTGATGAAAGGTTTGTCATAAACATGCATCAGAAAACTTGAGAGTTTATATACAAAACCTATGGAACTAATGTAATAAATATGAAGAAAACTATTTAATCAAAAGTCAGATATAAAGAAACGTAAGAGACTGCATATTAAAAAGTATTTCATCAATCCTCTTTTCCGAAGTTTCTCTGAAGGAAAATTACTATAGGGAGCACTCCATAGTTAAAACTCACAGAAAATGGACATATTAGCATGGATCATGAGAAGAAGATTGACGTTTAGAAAGTTAGAATTATTAGCAATGTATGCTTGTTTATAATGACGTGACTTGAGATTATTAGAAGTGAATGCAATTCAATGCTCAAATAATCCATACTATGCTTCACTTCTATAGTGTGTATGCAAACATGGGTTTTGGATGGTTTATGCTTGAAAGATCAGCCTTTTCATATTGTGTTGCAACCATTTCTATCTATTCTCCATTAGAAGATGAAGGATACCACAATGTAAAATGGACAATGAACATCTAAATGGAGGTGTTTGTCATTGATGTGAAATATCGGGAGGTTGCCATGATGTAAGTGATCATGGAATCTTTCCATGTCTTAAAGTAAGACAGAAGTTGGTTATAAATTTTCAATAGTTATATGAGTTGATTTGAAAGAGGAACACCATCACTGTTCACTACAATACTGATGTACCTTTATAATTTCAGCACGTCATGAATGTTACTTGACAGTGCTGAAAGAGACAGCTTCTGTGATAACGTAGAAACGTATTGGAAACCCTTCTGGGAAAGGCAGGCAATTAGTGTATATATGTTTACTAATTGTTTCTTAGGCTTTGTTTTACACACCATATCATGCATCATCCCATGGATTATTAAGATTTTATTTCAACTATGTATGAAATTCATACAAGACTATTAGTAGAAGTGAATGGTTTTTAGTGTTTTAGTTGGTTGTAATGAATGAAGTGTTAACCCACAACCAACAGTAACCTTCACCAGAAACTGTGGAAAATTCTTAGAAAAATGCGAATACCAGATCACCTGATCTGCCTCTTGAGAAATCTGTATGCAGGCCAGGAAGCAACAGTTAGAACTGGCTATGGAACAACAGACTGGTTCCAAACAGGGAAAGGAGGACGTCAGGGCTGTATATTGTCGCCCTACTTATTGAACTTATATGCAGAGTACATACTGAGAAAAGCTGGGCTGGAAGAAGTACAAGCTGGAATCAAGATCACTGGGAGAAATAAAATAACCTCAGCTATGCAGATGACACCACCCTTATGGCAAAAAGAGAAGAAGAATTAAAAAGCCTCTTGATGAAAGTAAAAGAGCAGAGTCAAAATTTGGCTTAAAGCCCAACCTTCAGGAAACTAAGATCATGGCATCTGTTCCCATCACTTCATGGCAAATAGATGGGAAAACAGTGGAAACAGTGGCAGAGTTAATTTTTTGGGGCTCCAAAATCAGTGCAGATGGTGACTGCAGCCATGAAATTAAAAAAGCCTTACTCCTGGGAAGAATAGTTATGACCAACCTAGACAGTGTATTAAAAAGCAGAGACATTACTTTGCCAACAAAGGTATGTCTAGTCAAGACTATGGTTTATCCAGTAGTCATGTATGGATTTGAGAGTTGATCTATGAAGAAAGCTGAGCCCCGAAGAATTGATGCTCTTGAACTGTGGTGTTGGAGAAGACTCTTGAAAGTCCGTTGTACTACAAGGAGATTCCACCAGTCCATCCTAAAGGAAATCAGCCCTAAATATTGGAAGGACTGATGTTGAAGTTGAATCTCCAATACTTTGGCCACCTGATGGAAAGAAGTGACTTATTTGAGAAGACCCTGATCCTGGGAAAGATTGAGGGTAGGAGGAGATGGGACAACCGAGGATGAGATGGTTGGATGGCATCATGGCTCAATGGACATGAGTTTGAATAGACATTGGGAGTTGGTGATGGACAGGGAGGCCTGACGTGCTGCAGTCCATGATGTTGTAAAGAGTCAGACATGACTGAGCAACTGAACTGAACTGAACTGAATGAAGAAAGAGACTATTCTTGCCTGGAGACTTCCATGGACAGAGGAGCCTGGCGGGCTACAGTGCATGGCGTTGCAAAGAGTCAGACACGATTCATCGACTAAGCACAGAATTGTCAACTGTATACACTGTTTCTATTAAAGACAGATCATTCCTATAGTTTCAATTTATTTTTATTATTCATGGAGCTGCTATTGGCACACGTATAGTAACCATAAAAATGCATGTTTTCTGTAAGGTACTCCATGATTTCAGATCTATCTATGCAATTCCAGTCACTAGTTACATTAAACATCAGGTTTCATATGGCTTGGATTCAACAGTAACAATCACTGTCACAAAAATTACACTGTGACGTCCTTGGTGGCCCAGTGACTAAGACTCCTCATTCCCAGTGTGGGTGGCGGGTGGGGGAGGTTGGGTTTGGAGGCCTAGGTTTGATCCCTCGTCAGGGAACTAGATCCCATATGCTGCAAGTAAGATCCCGTATAGCCAAATAAATATTTTTTCAAAAAGAATTACACTAAGATACATTAAGAGGCATTGGGAACTGATACCTGGTGTAGCACCCAATCTCTCTTTAATAGCTCCATTTACTTTTTTGAATTATTCCTCCTTCCCGTGTTGCTTTGGCCCTGGATTACTTTCAGTCAGAACACTTCCTTTTTCCTGTATGGTCACCAACCGAGACTCCCCAAAGCACCTGTTTCTTGCAGATTCTTGCCCTCAGGCTGAAATAGAAACTACTCACTTGACGTCGTCCCATTTCCCGGACAGTGGATTCTGGTCACAGCAAGCTGCTCCTGTGGCAGGGAGGGAGGCAGCCAGACCCCTAGATAAGGGCTTGTCATCCTGTGATTCACGTCCCCTCAGAACAGCAATTATCTTTTCACCTGTAGCTTTGATGTGAGACAGGCTTGGGGAACTGAGATTGTTTGTGAAAACCTTTATTGCTCAGTTGCTAGTGATAAAACAATTAAAAGTTTATGCCAACATCTCCAAAGAGACTACTGAAATGCTTGCAGAAGGTTCTACTCCCCTTGGTCCCTGGAGACAGACAAGGGCTCAAATGGAAGCAGTAGGAGATACTGAGGTCTAAGAAAGGAAGGGAGTTTCATGTGTCTGCTTGTATAGTTTGTCACCATGAGAAGTGTTTCTACCAAAAATTAGTTAACTACTGAACTGTGCCTCCCTTTAGATTATGAGTAGTGACATGGAGCCAAAGTATCTGAGAAGGATTTTCAATTTGAGGGAATTTCAAAATGAGAGGGAATTTCTCCATCTGCCATTTTACGGAGGTGAAATGTTCATACCGCATTGCCTGAAATGTCATAGAACTTCTCAAAAAGTGTCTTGAGGCAAATACTCCCTGTCTATACTGTTAGGATTCAATGTCTCTTAGACAGAAATTCCCCCATGATTTCCACTGTAGTCTGCAAGAGCAGACTAAGTTGACACCTTAGTGCCAACTCCCTAGAGAATGTTCTCCTAGTTCTTAGTGACCAAAGTCATATTCACAACCTGAGGTTCCAGCAGGGAACCGTGAGATTTGAGCTATTGATACTTTAATCATGAAAATCAGTATCCATATGCCCTACTTAGAATTTGTCCCCACTCACAGATACTTCAGAAACATATTTTCATTTTTTTTCATAGCCCAAAGCGTTTGGGATCGTAGGTCCCCTGCTAGGTAAGGAACCACAATCACTGCATCGGAAGGTGGGGTCCTAACCATTGGACCACCGGGGAAGTTCCTAAACACGTTTTATTTAATAAGTGATTGATTAACTTGATATATATTTTCTGTTATATTGTACTGATTAATGCTTTCTATGTAAGAAATGATTAAATCTTCAACTCTCAGATCTTAGGTCCCCCACCAGGGGTTGAACCCACGTAACCTTCAGTGGAAAAAAGCACAGCGTCTTAACCACTGGACTACCAGGGAAGTTGCTAATCTCACATTTAAAGAGAAAGGTGTACTCTCTTTGGACACAGTTGTCTGTGGCACTCTCTTTCCTGTCTTGTTAGCTCTTCTCCAGAATATCCTTTCAGGGACTGCGTGAGGAGATGAGGAAAGAAAGCCAGCAGTGGGGAGGGTGTTTGGGAAGCGAACTGACTGAAGAGCAGTTAAAGTGTTCGACCCACCCCACTGGGCTAGTTTCCTGCCCAGCTTTAGCATAAAAGGTCCTGCTTCTTGGAAACTTGTTCAGTCCTGGTTGAAGGAGGGCAATTGGTTGCTTCAGCACCAGCAGCAACAAGAATTACCAGAATAGTCTTTATATCAGCAGAATGTGGCAGGAGTAATGGCATATCATTTCTGTGATTATGTTACGGATGACACTGGATTCCGGTCTTCCTCTTTCTTTCTGGAATCATTTCCTAACGGAAAAGCCAGCTGCCTTGTTGTAAGCAGGTCTCTGGTTACAATTACTGAGGCTTCCTCCCAACGGATCATCTGAGGGATTATATTCAACTTTTCAGCACTTACAAGACACCCATCTTCACACACTTGCACACAGAGCTGTTGAATATTCCCTTTTTTCAACTTGCTGAAAACATCCCGGGTTCCCATCAAGGTGGCTCTCAAAATTCTCTTTTGCCGGGACTTCTCTGGTGTTCCAGTGGCTAAAGCATTGGTCCAGTTCCCAATGCCCAGGGCCCAGGTTCAATCCCTGGTCAGGGAACTAGATCCCACATGCTGCAACAAAAGACCCCACACAGCTAAACAAATAGCTGTGTATAAAGAAAAAAAAAAGAAAGAAAGAAATTATCTTTTGCCTTAAGTTGTGTGAAACACTTAGAACAGGCAAGAAACAGCTCTGCTCCAGAAGAAATCAAAGAGATTTAAAGGCAGCGAAAAGCAGAAAAAGGAAGCACAGTTGGGCAGAAGGACCAACAGAGCCCCAAACAGAAAGGGGTGGGGTGAGAGGAGGCGAGGCTCCGCCCCCATTGGCCATTCTGACTGGTATGAGGTGATATCTCCTTGTAGCTTTGAGTTGCATTTCTCTAGTCATGAGTGAGGTTGAGAATCTTCACGTGTTTGTTAGCCATCTGTAAGTCTTCTTTGGAAAAATGTCTGCTTAGGTCTCTTTCCCACTTTTTGATTGGGTTGTATGTTTTTCTGGTTTTGAGTTGTATGAACTGTTTGTATCTCTTGGAAATTAATCCTTTATCAATTGTTTCAGTTGCAATTGTTTTCTCCCACTCTGAGGATTCTCTTTTCCCCCTGTTTATAGTTTTCTTTGCCAAGAAAGGTCCGTCTAGTGAAGGCTATGGGTTTTCCAGTGGTCGTGTATGGATGTGAGAGTTGGACTGTGAAGAAAGCTGAATGCCCAAAAATTGATGCATTTGAAGTGTGGTGTTGGAGAAGACTCTTGAGCGTCCCTTGGACTGCAAGGAGATCCAAGCAGTCCATTCTAAATAGATCAGTCCTGGGTTTTCACTGGAAGGATTGATGTTGAAGCTGAAACTCCAATACTTTGGCCACCTAATGCAAAGAACTGACTCATTGGGAAAGACCCTGATGCTGGGAAAGATTGAGGGCAGGAAGAGAAGGGGACAACAGGGGATGAGATGGTTGGATGGCATCACCAACTCAACGGACATGGGTTTGGCTGGACTCCGGGAGTTGGTGATGGACAGGGAGGCCTGGCGTGCTGCGAGTCATGGGGTCGTAAAGAGTCGGACACGACTGAGCAACTGAACTGAACTGAACTGAATGAATGCAGAGGAAAAAATAAAACTTTTGTCCTTTCTTCCTTCTTGAGAATTCCAGACCCCTCTCTCCTAGGGGACACCTGGACTTATCAACCTCCCTAGAAACTGACTCAGTGTGATTGACGGGGGGCCTGAAAAGTAGGCCCTGGGGTTCAGCAAGACTGCTGATCTCAAGGTAGGTGGTCATCTAGTGCAGGCGCTCACAGGACTAGCTGGTGTGACTTCAAGGACCTGCATGCTGCCTGCTCCCCAGTCAGACGCTGAGGCAGCAACAGCATGGAGCAGTTCAGAGGAACTCTCTACAGTACTCTGTATAATGTTTCTTATTAGAACCATCACAGGGTCCAAGTAGTTACAAAATGGGAGAGGAGATACAACATAGAAATGATGGAATATATCTGAAGTTATGAGAAATTTAAAGCCAGTGAGTAAACTAATTTCCACATATGCCATCTCTCTGTGCTACCAAATAGTTCACTGTGGTCTCTTCACTACAACCTTAAGCAAGGTGGGCGAGATTGCTGTTGGTGGTGAGTTAACATTTCATTCATTACAATCAACAAAAACACTAAAAGACATTCACTTTTATTAATAACCATGTATTAATTTTACACATAGTGGAAATAAAACCTTTCACAATCTGCGGTATGATCCATGAGTAAATACACATCAAAAGTACAGAGAAAGATACTCATTTTTAGATATAATGATGTGAGATTTGTGATTTTTATAGCTTATTGAACAAGGGAGCCCTTAGCAAGCATGATATACACTAATTCCATGCCTTTTCCAAGAAGGGTTTCTAATAAGCTTCCAGGTTATCACTGTCTTATTTCAACATTGTCAAGTAACAATCATGACTTGTATTGATATTATAAAAATACATCAATATTGCAGTGAACTGTCATTGTGTTCTCCTCACAAATCAAGGATGTTACTATTGAAATGCTACAACCAACTTTTGTTTTACTTTAATACATGGAAAGATTAAATGATCACTTACATCATGGCAACTTCCAGATATTTCACATCAATGCCAAACACCTCCACTTAGATGTTCATTGTACATTTTACACTATGGTATCCTTCATCTTCTAATAGAGAATAGATAGAAATGGTTGCAACACAATATAAAAAGGCTAATCTTCAATAAACCATCAAAAACCTATGTTTGCAAGCACACTAGAAAGAAGGCATAGTATGGATTATTTGAGTGCTGAATTACATTCACTTCAAATAATCTCAAATCACGTCATTATTAACATGCATACATACATTGCAAAGAATTGTAACTTTCTAACCATCAACCTTCATCTCACAATTCATGCTAATATATCCACTTTCTATGTGTTTTAACTATGGAGTACTCCCTACAGTCTTTCTCCTTCAGAGAAACTTCTGAAAAGAAGATTGATGAAAAGCCTTCTAGTGTGCAATCTCTGATATTTACTTCAGTTTAACTTTTGATTAAATACCCATCTGCATGTTTGTTACATCATCTCCATAGGTTTCTTCTATAAACCCTGTGCTTTTGATGCATGTTTAGGGCAAACCTCTTCCACCGCTTATTCCATTACTATGGTTTCTCTCCAGTGTGTTTTCTCAGATGTTTAGTGAGCCAACCACTATGACTAAAGGTTTTGCCAGTCTGTACATTTATATGGTCTCTCACCACTATGGATTCGCTGATGTTTAGTAAGACTAGAACCCTTAATGAAGGTCTCTCCACATTCTTTACATTTATAAGGCTTCTCCCCAGAATGAATTCGCTGATGTTGAGTAAGATGTGAGCACTGAATAAAGGCTTCGTTACATTCTTTACACTTACAGGGTCTATGCCCAGAACGAATACGCTGATGTCCAATAAGAACTGAGCGAAGATGAAAGGCTTTGTTACATTCTTTACATTTATAAGGTCTCTCTCCCATATAAATTTGGTGATGATAGGTTAGCTGTAACAGATAAAGGCTTTGCCACATTCTATACATTTATAAGGTTTCTCTCCAGTGTGAATTCTCTGATGTTTAGTAAGAAGTCAGCAACGGTTACACACTTTGCTATATTCTGTACATTGGAAAGGTTTCCTTCCTGTATGAATTTTCTTATGTCTACTTAGATGGCATGAGTTACTAAACACTTTCCCACATATCTTACACTTGTTTTCTTTCTATAGATTCTGAACAATGTGATGTTGAAAAAGTTCTGAAGACTGATTAGAAACCTTACCATATTCAGTGCAAGTCTGTTCAGTACAAGTACTCTTATGAGAGAAAAACCTGACGTTTGATCGAAGGCTTTTCTACATTTATTACTTTTAGAATCCTTGTTTGAAAATTCGAGACCCTGATGTTTCTTAAGGTTGGAGTCTCCTTCAACCATATACCCAGTTTCATTGCCTGAATACCTTCTCAGTCCACCAGAAATACTCTCGTAATTATTGGAGCTGGAGCTCTTACTTAAGGTCTGATTCATTTTACTGCACATGGAAAGTTGCTGTATATTGACCATATCACAATATGTTTTGAACAATGATGGTTGGATTGCATCTCTTCCATTATCATCAACATTATACATCTTGGAATGGAGAGAAAATATTTGTTGCGGGAAGAAAAATGACCCCTGCTCACGGATCCCTCAAACTGATTAGATTGTGAGTTTTCCCACTCACAATTTTAAATTGTTAAATTTTAGGTGTTCAGATATGCTTGAATGTATGGTTAGTTGAAGCTTACATTCAGAATGAGTATTTGCATTAGAGACTAGATTACCTTCCTGATTTTCCACGTTTCCTTTTAGAGAATATGGAAACCTTTTCTTAAACACTTACACTTCTCTGCAGATGTTGAAGACTGAAGTTGGTGTTTTTCCCATTTGACTCATGTTGCTGATTTTTTGCAGTAATTTTAGCATTATGTGTAACTGTCTCCATTTCTTTATGTCCGTATAAGCATCCTCTCTGTCTTCACATACCCTCGTATATTCCCAGTTTTTCATTAAATTTAAATTTCTGAGGTGAAATATTTGAATATTCCTAGGTTTGCTTTTGGGAATACATTTTCTGAAAGATGATGCTGTGAAAGTGCTGCACTCAATATGCCAGCAAATTTGGAAAACTCAGCAGTGGCCACAGGACTGGAAAAGGTCAGTTTTCATTCCATTCCCTAAGAAAGGCAGTCCCAAAGAATGCTCAAACTATCACACAACCGCACTCATCTCACACGCTAGTAAAGTAATGCTCAAAATTCTCCAAGCCAGGTTTCAGCAATATGTGAATCTAGAACTTCCAGATGTTCAAGCTGTTTTTAGAAAAGGCAGAGGAATCAGATATCAAATTGCCAACACCCGCTGGATCGTCGAAAAAGCAAGAGAGTTCCAGAAAAACATCTATTTCTGCTTTATTGAGTATGCCAAAGCCTTCAACTGTGTGGATCACAACGAACTGTGGAAAAATCTGAAAGAGATGGGAATACCAGACCACTTGACCTGCCTCTTGAGAAACCTGTATGCAGGTCAGGAAGCAAGAGTTAGAACTGGACATGGAACAACAGACTGGTTCCAAATAGGAAAAGGAGTGCGTCAAGACTGTATATTGTCACCCTGCTTATTTAACTTATATGCAGAGTACATCATGAGAAAGCCCGGGCTGGAAGAAGCACAAGCTGGAATCAAGATTGCTGGGAGAAATATCAATAACCTCAGATACGCAGACACCACCCTTATGGCAGAGAATGAAGAGGAACTGAAAAGCCTCTTGATGAAAGTGAAAGAGAAGAGTGAAAAAGTTGGCTTAAAGCTCAACATTCAGAAAACTAAGATCATGGTATCTGGTCCCATCACCTCATGGGAAATAGATGGAGAGACAGTGGAAACAGTGTCAGACTTTATTTTTTTGGGCTCCAAAATCATTGCAGATGGTGACTGCAGCCATGAAATGAAAAGACGTTTACTCCTTGGAAGGAAAGTTATGACTAACCTAGAGAGCATATTTAAAAGCAGAGACATTACTTTGCCAACAAAGGTCCATCTGGTAAAGGCTATGGTTTTTCCAGTGGTCATGTATGGATGTGAGAGTTGGACTGTGAAGAAAGCTGAGTGCTGAAAAATTGATGCTTTTGAACTGTGGTGTTGGAAAAGACTCTTGAGAGTCCCTTGGACTGCAAGGAGATCAGTCCTGGGTGTTCATTGGAAGGACTGATGCTGAAGCTGAAACTCCAATACTTTGGCTACCTCATACGAAGGTTGACTCATTGGAAAAGACCCTGATGCTGGGAGGGACTGGGGGCAGGAGAAGGGGACGACAGATGATGAGATGGCTGGATAGCATCACCGACACGATGGGCATGAGTTTGAGTAAACTCTGGGAGTTGGTGATGGACACGGAGGCCTGGTGTGCTACGATTCATGGGGTTGCAAAGAGTCGGACACGACTGAGCAACTGAACTGAACTGAAGAGGAACTTAGGAGTCTCTTGATGAAACTGAAAGAAAAGGCTGAAAAAGCTGGCTTCAAACTCAACATTCAAACAGCAGGTGACAGTTGTCTATGACAGCAACAGAAATAAATCCAGACTTCTCCATTATTTCCAATGAAGCAGACCTTCCCAAACCACACAACAAAGAATGCCCTCCTCACTGATACTTGGACCTCTCACCTGAGCCATCGGTTCCATCCATTCACACATACCTGGGTATACGGCCACTGTCTTCATTCTTCTTATACTCCTGGGCTCCTTCATTTGCTCCAGAAAAGCGACAAGGTTTGGCTGAGAAACCACAAGACCTGTTCATCAGTAAGGAATATTGGTTTTGCCAGAGATTCATCACTTTCCAATCTAGTACGTATCTAGGTCAGGAGAGAATGCATGACAGAATGTTAAGACAGCCTAGAAAATGATTTCCTCACAACTCTAGGGAGATGCAAATGGCAACCCACTCCAGTGTTCTTACCTGGAGAATCCAGGGGGAGCCTGGTGAGCTGCTATCTATAGTGTTGCACAAAGTCAGTCACGACTGAAGTGACTTAGCAGCAGCAGCAGCATACAACACTCACTACATAAAAATCAAATTCTGAGATTCTGGTCATGTGCTACAAGGCAAAAGTAAGTAATGGAAATTTGATTTGAAGAGGAAGGTAGCACCATTTTATACCACGGAACGTACAGAATTAACACTAACTTAGAGGAAGCAGGCAGATGACATCAAGGAAGAAATAAATTAGAATCATAATAAATATTAATGAAGTCTTCTTTCTAAACTCACAAATTCCCATTTTCCCATTGAAATTAGGGATCTGAAATGCTATTATAAGAAGTAGAAGATTCCAAGAGACATTCTAGAAATGCAGGAAGCAAAACCGTGACAGTAGATAAGGGATTCTGGAAAGATGTGATCCTCACCCAAAGTGGCCAAGTTCCTATAGTTCTCTAACATCACATCCCTATACAATGCCCCTTGACGGAGGTCCAGTCACTCCTCTTCAGTAAAATCTATGGTCACATCCTGGAACATCAGCTGTCCCTGAAACACAAAGCACATATGCCATGTGGCTGTGAGAAGACTTCCTAATGTGCCCAAAGGCGACAACAGCAAGTTCACACAGGACTGGTTTCGATACAGGAGAGGGTCTGGTGTTATACTATACTATGACTTTTACACAGTAATAATTTCACCATATTCCTAACCCAAGAAGAAGTGAGCTATGGCCTACAAATTCAGAAACGATTCTGATCTGGAAGAAAAATCTTAAAATAATCAGATCAGCAAAGGCATATTTATTTTTGAGTGTTGTATTTGTATAACACAGAATGAATTGCCTATCAAGGAAACAGGTTATTACCTGCTGCTTTTTAAAAAGCATACTCTGATCCAAGAGACCATGAGTGGGACAAATGTGCCATTTATTTAACAACCTTATTTTTCTTTCTTAGTATTTTTAACAAGCTTCTTTTAATTAGTAATGTTGAAATTGTGGTGAATGAATGACCATTTTGAACAGTAAGGAAGTACAATACTAAGGTAAGCATTCATACTTACTTTTGAACTTCAAGTGTTTTACAAATTTTACAGATCTAATATGATAACATCCTCAGCAGCAACAATCATTTGAACTATTTAGGATATATTATATATCTTTCTGAGAGTTTTTACAGAGTCTTGGATGTGCAACCGAAATAATTTAAAATCAATAATGTTGTTGCCCCAACTTTCTGCAAATATTTAGCAAACATTCCTTAAATAGCTTAAATTTACTTCACTTTATGTACTCTATAGACATTAACGAATAAACCACAGACTAATACACAGAAACAACTCTAATGAAAGTTTAGAAGCTTCTCTAATTGTGAAGAATACAAAAAATAAGAAAAATAATCAAATTATATGAACATTTTCATGCATATATATATATATTAAAATGGAACTATATATTCATTTCATAAAATGAAACAATCTAAGGCCATGGAAAACATGTAAGTACAATTTTCAAAGGTTAGAATAAATAAAAATATTCATGAAATGATGATGTCTGTAATATACACCCTAGGTGTTGCTTGTATACACACACGCACAGAAACACACATAAGTTAAAAGCAGTCTTCTGTAAATAACACATCTTCTGGAAGAAACATTTTTCATCTACCTTTTCTTTTGAACTCATGTGTATTTTAGCATGTATGGTAAAACAACTATTTCTAATTGTGCATGAATGTGTTTTAAGTCACATCAATCATGTCCAACTCTTTTTGACCCCATGGGCTGTAGCCCTCCAGGTTACTCCATCCATGGGAGTTCCCAGGCAAAAATACTGGAGTGGGTTGCCATTTCCTTCTCCAGGGGACCTTCCCAAACCAGGGATCAAACTCAGGACTCCTGCATTGGCAGACAGATTCTTTACTGCTGAGCCAACTGAAAAGATTTTTACCTCTTTAGTAACAGGAATTAAAAACACAATATGAGAAACAGTCTACATTTTATTAGCAAATATACCATGTTATAAATACACCTATTTATAACACATTTCCAGACCTATGTGAAGAAACTGTAAATCTTTACTGAGGCACATAAAGTCTGAAAATCACATGTTTTACCTAGAAAATGTAGTGACATAAAGACTTCACTGACTTCAAATTCAAAACAATTGAAACTCAAAACAAACATGGATATTTCAAATGTAAGTCTCAGCTGTATCTAGGAGAGCTAACATAATTTTGAATATAAAAACCTAAAAAGCCGAAATAGAAGGAACCTGCCAAATTACAGATGAAGCTATCACTGTATAGACTAGTTGAAATTTTAAACTAAATGAAGCAAAATCGCTACAAGGTAGCCAAAGAAGCTCACCTAAAGAGAGACTTGACACGATTTTGAACAATAAAAGAATAGGATGAAACGCAACATAATATTTTGTAGTCATGCAACAGGTGAGGTATTCCAAAGGAACATCAAAAACCAGAGGCAGAGAAAATACCACAGGGCATAAAGGAAAGATTTAGGTTTCAGCGTTGTGTAATAAAGAATTTAGGGACTTGCCTGATGGTCCACTGTTGAGAAATCTGCCTGTCAATGCAGGGGACATGGGTTCCATCCCTGGTCAGGGAGGATCCCACAAGCCTTGGAGCAACTAAACTAGTGTGCCACAGCTGCTGAAGCCCATATCCTCCAAGCCTGCCAGGAATTAATACAAGGACTGAACCCGTGCCTTAGAGCCAGAGCTCCACAACAAGATAGTGGCCACTGCTAATCACAACAGAGAAAGCCCAAGACCATCAGCAAAATCCCAGCATAGCCAAAACTATATAAATATTAAAATTTAAAAAGAAAAACAGAATTTAGCAGGCTCTGGTTGACAGGTTCTGGAAGTTTGCCTTTACTCTTGGAATCTAAGTTTTTTCACTCTTGGAATTTCCTTAGTGACTTCAGTGACTTCATTACTCTGTGGGCCCTGAGAATTTACCCTAACAAGATGACTTATGTGGGCCCTGGTTTAATAAGGGATGACTCAGGTTGTGAGGCTGGGCATTTCACAAAGACCAACGAAGTGACTAGAGGTCTGGGGCTTTGAGCCAAGTGGGCTGATTAGCCCAACCTCTAAGGAGGGGAGAATGCTGGAGATGTCATCAATCCCACCTATGTAGCTAAAGCCCAATAAAAACTCGGGACTTAAAAGCTTGAGTGAGCTTCTCTGCCTGGCAATACTCTGTCTTCTGTCGCACCGATATGCCAGGAGGGCAATGGGTCCCTTGGGATGATGACTATGGGTAGGTTCAAACAAACCCGCTCAGAAGTCAAGGAGCTTATCAAGTCCAGAGAACAGCATTTCAGGAAAGAGAGACAGAACAAACACGGACTGTGCCTCTTACCTGGGAACGAGTCATTTCTGCCTCCTTGTTTCCTTCTCCTCTGGTCTTCCTTCTCAGGTAAGATCAGTCTTGGAAGTGACCCGAGTGTTGTAAATAGGCTGTTCAATACTTAGAAAACCACAGCGAGCTCCCTGCAACACAGCCCCACACAGAGGGAGGATCTCAACAGGGACAAATCACAATCCTCCACGGCCACTGACACAGCAGGGATTCTGGAACACAGAATCAAACGAGGTGTTTTTAGTTGTATTCTTTTCTTCAGAACTCGCGGCCCTTCCTGTGAAAACCACGCGTTCTAGGCTGACCCTCCCCTTCAAACCTTAGGCGAGACCCTGACCAAACTCCATACAGAATAGAGCCTCCTTCACCTCTTCGTGGATCAGGGACCTAGGGGTTGGGCAATGCAGGACTTTAAGCAGCGGTCTCTACAAGTTAGAAGGCAGAACTGCCAGAGAAGGACTTAGACCCTAGAACGATGCTAACAGGAAGCGGACTTGGCCCCAGGGACCCGGCAGCTAAGCTAACGGACCTCAGAACTTCTCACGGCGATGCGAGGACACGCTGACTGGGGACGGGAAAATGGAGCCGGTACCTAGAACGTCTGCAGAGACCCCCGAAACCCACGTGTGAAGGACAACAGGCCGTGGGACTACAACATCCGGGTTTTAAACTAACAAACAAACTCACCAGAACTCTCTGTCGCTCATTTAAACTCGTCCGTCTTGCCGGACACTGCGCACGCGCGGGCGGAAAATCCGGTACAGAGGAAGGTGAGTGCGCTATGCCGGGGCCAAGAGAGGCGACGTAAGGGGGGAGGGTGGGACGAGGCCGGAAGCGCCGGTACGTAGGGGCGGGGCCAGTGGGGGCGGAGCCTTGCCTCCCCTGACCCCTCCCCAGTCCGTTTTGGGTCTGTTGGTCCTTCTATCCAGCTTTGCTTCCTTTCTCTGTCTTTTGATGCCTTTAAATCTCTTTGACTTCCTCTGGAGCAGAGCTGCTTCCTGCCTGTTCTAAGTTAGTGTTTCACACAACTTAAGGGAAAGAGAAGAATTTTGAGAGCTGCCTCTATGGGAAGCCGAGATGTTTTCAGCAAGTTGAAAAACGGGGAAAATTCAAAAGCCCTTTGTGTGAGTGTGTGAAGATGGGTGTCTCCGCAGTGATGAAAAGTAGAACGTAATCACTTCAGCAGCAGCAGCAACAACAATTAACAGAGGCGTATGGATGTGAGAGTTGGACTGTAAGGAAAGCTGAGCACTGAAGAATTCATGCTTTTGAACTATAGTGTTGGAGAAGACTCTTGAGAGTCCCTTGGACTGCAAGGAGATGCAAGCAGTCCATCCTAAAGGAGATCGGTCCTGGGTATTCATTGGAAGGACTGATGCTGAAGCTGAAACTCAGTACTCTGGCCACCTGATGAAAAGAACTGACTCATTAGAAAAGATCCTGATGCTGGGAAAGATTGAGGACAGGAGAAGGGGACGACGGATGATGTGATGGTTGGATGGAGTCACCGACTTGATGGACATTGGGTTGGGTGGACTTTGGGAGTTGGTGATGGACAGGGAGGTCTGGTGTGCTGCTGTTCTTGGGGTCACGAAAAGTTGGGCACGACTGAGCGACTGAACTGAACTCAATCTGTGTATGAACAGATTCTGGCAGGAATAACGGTATATCATTTCTGGGGTTATGTTATAAATGACAATGTGGGTTCCGGTCTCCCTATTTCTTTCTGGACTCACTTCCTAAGAGAAAAACCAGCTGCCCTGTTGTAAGCAAGTCTCTGGTTACAATTACTGAGGTTTCCTCCCAACGTATCATCTGAGTGATTCAGTTCAGTTCAATCGCTCAGTCATGTCTGACTCTTTGGGACCCCATGAACTGCAGCACACCAGCCTGCCCTGTCCATCACCAACTCCCGGAATTTACTCAAACTCATCTCCATTGAGTCAGTGATGCCATCCAACGATTGCATCCTGTGTTGTCCCCTTCTGCTCCCGTCTTCAACCTTTCCCAGTATCAGGGTCTTTTCCAAAGTCACTTCTTCACATCAGGTGGCCAAAGTGTTGGAGTTTCAGCTTCAGCATCAAGTCCTTCCAATGAATATTCAGGACTGATTTCCTTTAGGATGGACTGGTTGGATCTCCTTGCTCTCCAAGGGACTCTCAGAATCTTCTCCAACACCACAGTTCAAAAGCATCAATTCTTCAGTGCTCAGATTTCTTTATAGTCCAACTTTCACATCCATACATGACTACTGGAAAAATCATACCTTTGACAACACGGACTTTGTTAGCAAAGTAATATCTCTGTGTTTTAATATGCTGTCTAGGTTGGTCATAACTTTTCTTCCAAGGAATAAACGTCTTAAAATTACATGGCTACAGTCACCGTCTTCCATCATTTTGGAACCTGAAAAAATAAAATCTGTCACTGTGTCCGTTGTTTCTCATCTATTTGCCATGAAGTGTTGGGATCATATGCCATGATCTTAGATTTCTGAATGCTGAGTTTTAAGCCAAAATTTTCACTCTCCTCTTTCAGTTTCATCAAGAGGCTCTTTAGTTCTTCTTTGCTTTCTGCCCTAAAGGTTGTGTCATCTGCATATCTGAGATAATTGGTATTTTTCCCAGCAACCTTGATTCCAGCTTGTGCTTCATCCAGTTCAGCATTTCTCATGATGTCCTCTGCACGTGAGTTAAATAAGCACGGTGACACATGCTTAAGGTGGGGCAAGAGCAGTGGCAATAATAGGATCAAACAAGCGCTTGCTGCAGCACGAAAGGTGACTCACAGCACACCCCCAAGTGAGCAAGTTGAGAGGAGCAATACTCAGGGGCTTCTCTCCCAGTGGGGGCGCACTAGTCCCACCAGCCTCACACCGCAGATAGAAGCACAGCTAAGAAACAGATCTGGGGTCCTAGTCCACCAACCAGGAAGCATGGACTCACCACAGAGAGGGCAGTGAGAACCACAGAGCAGTGGGGAAGTACTCCTCAATATTCCAGGGCAGGCTCTGATCACAGTAACACAGCCAAAGCCCAGATCAAGGGAACAAAGGCACACACCTCTGGACCAACCTCACCCACCAAGTTGCAGACACCAGAAAGAAGACTGACTAGGTTCTTGTAGCCTTCAAAACAGAGATCACAGACAGAAAACTGGAGGAAATGAGATGGCAAAGAAATAGGTTATAGAGAGCAAAGCAACATCAAACCCTGCAGAACCACTAAATAAAGAGCAGGTAGGCAATTTAATGATTACTTCTTGCTTTAATCATCTTAAGTGGAGACACCAGACGTTTTCACAAATCCTAGGTGCCTGATAATTCTTTAATCCACTCCTTTTCACACACATTTCTGAGAATGTTCTATTAGATGCTTGAATCTAAAATTCATAAATGATAGTGACAGAAAACTCATCAGAAACTGAGGACACATAAGACAGTGTCCGAGGAAGTGGATTACAGATGAGATAAACTTTATAAAGTGCTAGTTCTTAAGAAATTATATAAGAAGAGAGCCTTTTAAAAATACGGTTAAAAAACAGGGAAGTCTACTCATAGCTCTGTGGAGACCAAAGTGGGACAGATATCAATAGAATGGGGAAGACTGCAGATCTCTTCAAGAAAATTGATATACCAAAGGAACTTTTTATGCAAAGATGGGCACAATAAAGGACAGAGTGGTATGGACCTAACAGAAGTGGAAAGTATTAAGAAAAAGGGCCACAAATACACAGAAGAGATATACAAAAATGATCTTAATGACCAATATAACTAGGATGGTGTAATCATTCACCTAGAGACAGACATCCTGGAGTCTGAAGGATCACTATGAATAAAGGATCACTATGAATAAAGCTAGTGGAGGTGATAGAAGTAGTTGAGCTACTTCAAGTCCTAAAAGATGATGTTGCTAAAGTGCTGCACTCAACATGCCAGCTAATATGGAAAACTCAGCATTGGCCACAGAACTGGAAAAGGTCAGTTTTCATTCCAATCCAAAAGAAAGACAATGCCAAAGAATGACCAAATTACCACACAATTGCACTCATTTCACATACTACCAAAGTAAGATTTAATATTCTCCAAGCGTGTCTTCAACAGTATGTGAACCGAGAACTTCCAGATGTTCAAACTGGATTTAGAAAGGCAGAGGAACCAGAGGTTAAATTGCCAACATAGAATCATAGAAAAAGCAAGAGAGTTCCAGAAAAACATCTACTTATGCTTTATTGACTACGCCACAGCCTTTGACGGTGTGGATCAAAACAAAGTGTGGCAAATTCTTAATGAGATGGGGATACCAGACCACCTTACCCGCCTCCTGAGAAATCTGTATGCAAGTCAAGAAGAAGCAGTACTGGACGTGGAACAACGGACTAGTTCCAAATTGGGAAAGGAATATGTCAAGACTGCCTACTGTCACCCTGTTTATCTAACTTTTATTCAGAGTACATCATGCGGGAGACCTCAGTTCGATCCCTGGGCTGGGAAGATCCCTTGGGGAAGGGAATGACTACTCACTCCAGTATTCTGGCCTAAAAAATTCCATGGATTTTATAGTTCATAAGATCACAAAGAGTTGGTCAGAACGGAGTGACTTTTACTTCCACTTTTCATCATGTGAAATGTTGGGCTTGAGGAAGCACAAACTGGAATCAAGACTGCAGGGAGAAGCATCAATAACCTCAGATATACAGATGAACCACCCTAATGGCAGAAAGCAAAGGGGAACTGAAGAGTCTCTTGATGAAAGTGAAAGAGAGGAGTGAAAAAGTTGGCTTCAAACTCAGCATTCAGAAAACTAATATCATGGCATCCAGTCCCATCAGTTCATGGCAAATAGATGGGGAAACAATCAAAACAGTGAGACTTTACTTTCTTGGGCTCCAAAATCACTGCAGATGTCGACTTCAACCATGAGAGTAAAAAACGCTTGCTCCTTGGAAGGAAAGCTATGGGCAATGTAGACAGCATAATGAAAAATAGAGACATTATTTTGCAGACAAGTATCTGTCTAGTCAAAGGTATGGTTTTTCCAGCAGTCATGTATGGATGTGAGAGTTGAACCATAAAGAAAGGTAAATATCGAAAAATTGATGCTTTTGAACTGTGATGTTGGAGATGACTCTTGAGAGTCACTTAGACGGCAAAGAGATCACACCATTCCATCCTAAAGGGAATCAGTCTTGAATATTCATTGGAAGGACTGATGATGAACCTGAAGCTCCAATACTTTGACCATCTGATGTGAAGAACTGATGCATTGGCAAACATCTTGATGCTGGGTAAGACTGAGGACAGGAGTAGAAGGGGACGAGAGGATGAGATGGTTGGATGGCATCACTGACTCGGTGGACATGAGTTTAAGCAGGCTCTGGGAGTTGGTGATGGACAGGGAAGCCTGGCGTGCTGTAGTCCATGGGGTCCCAAAGAGTTGGACACGACTGAATGACTGAACTGAGCTGACTGATAGGTTTAATTGGTTCTCTTTGCAGTACAGTAGTACAAAATTGTAAAACAGCTATATTCCAAATAGAACTTTTTAAACGGATATATTTATAGAATATAGAAATTGTTATAGCTTGAATCAATTATTAGTAATATGGGGGAAAATGTGCTAAACATTTATGCCAGTTTATTTTAAAATTCTATGAGGTAATTGAATATATTAAATATTTTAGCATTTTACAATTGGGGCAAATACACTTAAGATATTTAGTATAAGATCATATAAGGAAAAGAGAAACTTTGAAGTTAACCTGAGATGTGCATTCGTTCATTTTTGGGAGGTTTTGCTTTCTGCAGTGACAAAAGTACTTGAGTTTGAAATTCGATTTAGAAGGTCCTATCTCTAGTTCTCAGTGGATATGAAGTTAAAAATCAGAAAACAAAAACCTGTCCCCAGTATTCCTAAAAATTAAGCAGTTTGTCTACCACTTCACTCACATATTTTTGTCTAGAGGTAGAAAGAAACTTTAAAAGGACTGGCATACAGTTGCTCAAAATCGGCACAGTTTTTCTAGGACCCCCAAGAAATGGAAGAGCAACCAATGAATGTAATTTGTCACAAGCCAAGAGGAGACTTTTAATTCACACTGTGATGAAGAAAAGTAATCACTGGAGATGAATTCATGAATGATTTAAGAGACAGAATGGGGCAGGTGATACATTTCTCTGACAGCAGTGGATACAGAACCAGGTTTTCCAAATTGATTTCCACTGAAGATGATCTTCCAAAACCGCCTGGGGAAGGATGACTTCCTCACTTCTCCTTGGACCTCTCCTCTGAGTCATCATCTCCATCCATTCATACCTACCTGGGTATATGGCTGGTGTCTCCATTCTCCTTATACTCCTTGGATCATTCAATTGCTCCAGAAAGGTGACCAGGTCCAGCTTAAAGACCACAAGACCTGTTCATCAGAGAAAGGAATATTTGTGTTGTTAGAGATTCATCAGTGTCCAATCCAATATATATTCAGTTGAGACGCGAATGCATGGGAGAATGTTAATATAGCCCGGAAAATGATTTCCCCAAATTCTTTATTCAAATCACCTATATAACACAAGCAAACACATAACATCAGATCCTGAGATATTGGTCAAGTACTACGAAGGCAAATTAAGTGTGTAACTGTGAAATTAAGAAAATGTGTGACTATTTAATACTACAGAGCTTATACAATTACCACTAACCTAGAATAAAATGATAGCTTACAGTGAACGGTGTCAGATTCATGATCTCTAAACAAGAAGATTTAACTTCAGGACCAGGGACCAGGCATCAGGCTTGATCACTCAAGAGCTTTGTGTACCAGAATTGTAGTAAAGTGAAAAAGGGACAGAGAAGCTTCTGACAGAGACATCAGAAGGGGGCGGAGAGTGCCCACCCCACCTTGCTAGTCTAAGCAAGGGTGCTATATACTATTAAATCAGTAATTACAATATATCAAAACAATGTCTCAAGGTTGCAAAAATTTAACCAGACCCACTCCCACAATTTACGTTTGAGGATAACAGGATTAGAACTTAACAATAGAAAGATCCTACCAGACCCAGACCCCTTTATTGACTATGCCAAAGCCGTTGACCGTGTGGATCACAACAAACTGTGGAAAATTCTTCAGGAGATGGGAACACCAGACCACCTGACCTGCCTCCTGAGAAACCTGTATGCAGGTCAAGAAGCAACAGTTAGAACTAGACATGGGTCAACAGACTGGTTCCAAATCGGGAAAGGAGTACTCAAGACTGTATGCATCACCCTGCTTATTTAACTTATATGCACAGTACATCATGAAAAATGCTGGGCTGGCTGAAGCACAAGCTGGAGTCAAGATTGCCAGGGGAAATATCCATAACCTCAGATATGCAGATGAAATCACCCTTAAGGCAGAAAGCGAAGAAGAACTAAAGACCCTCTTGATGAAACTGAAAGAGAACACCACTACAATATTGTAAGGTAATTAGCTTCCGATTAAAATAAATAAACTAAAAAAACTACTATGTATAAAATAGATGTCACAAGGATATATTGTATAGCATAGAAAATTATACCCTTTATCTTGTGATAACTTTTAATGGAGTATAATCTGTAAAAATACTGAATCACTATGGTATATACCTGAAACTAATGTAATATTGTACATCAACTATACTTTAATTAAGAAAAGAATTCAGGACAAAAGAAATATAAAAGGTGCTCTTTTATTTTTTTCTTGGAAGAAGAGCTCCACTCAATGTAAATCAAGGTTCTTCTTTCTAGAAAAAAGGAAAAGAAAAAATAAAGAAACTGAAAGAGGAGAGTGAAGAATTTGGCTTAAAACTCAGCATTCAGAAAACTAAGATCATGGCATCTGGTCGCATCACTTCTTGGCAAATAGACGGGGAAACAATCTAAACAGTGATAGACTATTTTTGGGGGGCTCCAAAATCACTATAGATGGTTACTGCAGCCAAGAAATTAAAAGACGCTTGCTCCTTGGAAGAAAAGTTATGACCAACCTAGAGAGCATATTAAAAGGCAGAGACATTACTTTGCCAACAAAGATCCATCTAGTCAAAGATATGGTTTCTCCCGTAGTCATGTATGGATGTGAGGGTTGAACTACAAAGAAAGCTGAACATGGAAGAATTGATGCTTTTGAACTGTGGTGTTGGAGAAGACTTTTGCAAGTTCCTTGGACTGTAAGGAGATCCAACCAGTCCATTCTAAATGAAATCAGTTCTGAATATTCACTGGAAGGACTGATGCTGAAGCTGAATCTCCAATACTTTGGCCAGCTGGTGTGAAGAGCTGACTCATTTGAAAAGACATTGATGGTGGGAAAGATTGAAGGCGGGAGGAGAAGGGGACGACAGAGGATGAGATGGTTGGATGGCATCACCGACTCAATGGACATGAGTTTGAGTAAACTCTGGGAGTTGGTGATGGACAGGCAGGCCTGGTGTGCTGCAGTCCATGGGGTCGCAAATAGTCAGACATGACTGAGCGACTGAACTGAACTGAACCAGACCCACTCCCGTAATATAAATTCTAAGATATCAGGATTAGTCAGGAGGTTTTCAGGAAGGATAAACTGCCTTCAAGCAGGATACACTGTTGTTGTGTAATCCCTAGTACATAGTTTTAACCGAGTTGTTTGTTGTTTAATCTTCAGTTCTGGGCTTAAAGAAAAAGTCATGTGTCTAAGACACATAAGATAAAAAAGTCACTTTATGTGTCTAAGACCAAGGAATGTAGAGGGATAAAAAGATATTTGTCCTTTTCTCCACCTTGAGAATTCCAGACCCCTATCTCCTATTCAAGACCCCTCTCTCCCCTATCTCCTCCCCTATTCCCCCCACCTTCTCCTCAGGGACTCGACTTCTTATCAACCTGCCTAGGAATTGACTCTCACAGAAGGAGGCAGAGTACATCAAGGAAGAAAAAGTTTACCAGCATAATGAATTATCCTAAAGCCTTTCTTTCTAAGTTCATATATGCCCATTTTCCCTAGGTAGGTGAGATTTCAAACTATTCTGCGAATCAGAAAATTCTCAGAACCATTCTAGAAATGATGGAACCAAAAGCCAGTGGGTAGATAAGGGATTCTGGAAGGAAGTTGTCCTCGCCCACATAGGCCAGGTTCCTACAGTTCTCTAACTTCACGTCCCTGTAAAATGCCCGCTGAAAATTTTTCTGAAAAACTCTGGACCACTGAGTTGAGTCACTGGGCTTCCCAGCTGGCTCAGTGGTAAAGAATCTGCCTGTCAGTGCTGGAGATGCGGCTTCAGTCTCGGGGTGGAAGAATCCCCAAGATGAGGAAATGGCAACCCACTACAGGAATATTTGCCTGGAAAATCTCATGGACAGAAGAGAGTTGGTTCTATGTCTAGTGGCATTTTCAAACTCGGTTTTAAATATCTAAATTACATCCAGGTGCTAAGTCATCACTGCATTTCCCAACGTCCCTAAAATCCCAACACCAAACCACATCTCAGTAGGAGTGAGGATAGGAGTGACTCCCTATGCTGCTCTCTCACAAAAAGAATAGTTTCAACAGCTGAAAGCGCTGACTTATGATAAGAATTCATCATGCTTCATAGAAAGCGAGGATGCAGACAACGGAGAAAAGGCATGGGACACAAGGAAGTAGTCTAAAGGGCTGGTCTTCACTAGTAAAAGAGGAAATGGGAAAAATAAGATGATAACAAATGCCCGGGAAGACAAATTAGGAGGAGAGAGCTAAAGGCTTGCATATTCTCATTTGGGCATTTCTGGAGGAAAAGCAGACACAGCCCCAGACGGGACAGGATATTGACCTGCGAAGCTGCCATTTCCTCCTTTTCTTCCTCCTGCTCTGTCTTCTCTGGGGATATTACGCTGCAAACGCACTTCTGAGTTTTGAGAATCTACCTTGGGGGGCATCAACACAGCTCTTTAATCTGCAACCACCGCTCCTACAGACAGAAGGACCTTGGAAAGCTGAGAAGACCGACCTCTCCTGTCCTCTGTCTCAGGAGAGGTTCAGGAACAATCAATTCCTACCTGGAGACCAGCCTGTGAACTTATTTCTTGATTGTTCTCTCCCCACAAAGCACTCCTAACACTCTGCTCACACAGACAATGTGAGCTGACTGACTTCCCTGGTCCAAATCCAGCTAGACCAACCCTGCAGCCTCTCCGCAGACTGACTCCGGGGCTCAGCTCTCACAAATGGACCAGGAGCCACGTCCTTACACCTGGCCTCTCCTTAGAATGCCCTGGAGGACTTCCTACACACCACACTGACACTCCCAGAGAACCAACATAGAACTCCGTTGGGAGGGCATCAGTGAGGTCATTTCCTGTCACTGGTCACATGATCCTGATGGGAAACCAGATGGAAACCTCTTGGCTAAAGATTCTTTCTGAACCATTTCAGTGAATACAAATCCCTGGTGGTCAGGGCCCCACTGCAAGAAGTTAAGAATTTGCAGGTCAACAGTGCTGCTGTGAAAGGTGTCATCAGAAAATCCCATTTTTTCCCTGATGTTTCTTCCCCCAAATCACCGTTCAGGAGTCCTGACCTCAAAGCCTCACACTCACTGCAGCTAACATCTCTCTGTAGGGGAGGATTTAGGGCAGGAATTTCTGAGAGAGATCAAAGCTGGAATCAGGCAGAGAAAACACCAGTACTTGTGGTTTAACCTTTAGAAGTCACCCTGGGTGAAGTGCTCTGGGCTCCCTAGGTGGAGTGTGGATTGCTGAATTCAAGCCAACACAAGGAATCTGGTGAGTACTGTGAGGGTGTTGAAAGGTTGCTGCTCAACCACAAGACACCTGGATTCTTAGTCTCTTGAGCAGAAGAATTCAATCTGGAGCCAGAGATGATGCTTGATCGCTCAGAGTTTCTGTGTAATAAAGTTTTATTAAACTATAAAAGAGATAGAGAAAGCTTCTGACATAGACATCAGAAGGGGGCAGAAAGAGTGCCCCCTCACTAGTGTTAGCAAAGGAGTTGTATACTTTTAATTAGTTATTACAATGAATCACAAGAATGTCTGGAGGTTGTAAAGACCTCACTAGACACACTCCCATAATTTGCATTTTAAGACAACAGGATTAGCCAGAAAGTTTTTTCCCAGAGACTGCCTTCAAGCAGGATAATTTGTTACATAATCCTAAGGAATGTGGGGGGGGGGGGGAACGTTTGTTTTTTCTTCCTCCTTGAGAATTCCAGACCCCTCTCTCCTTGTCGACCCCTGGACTTATCAACCTGCCTAGAAATTGACTCTCTCAGTGTGATTGAACAGGGGCCTGTGAATAGACCCTGGGGTTCAGCAAGACTGCTGATCTCAAGGTAGGTGGTCATCTAGGGCAGGTGCTCACAGGACTGGCTGATGTGAGTTCAAGGACCTGAAGGCTGTTGGCTCCCCAGACAGACGCTGAGGCAGCAACAGCATGGAGCAGTTCAGGGGAGCTCTCAACAGGACTCTGTATACTGTTTCTTATTAGAACCATCACAGGGTCCAAGTAGTTACAACATGGGAGAGGAGATGCAGCATAGAAATGATGGAATATATCTGAAGTTATGAGAAATTTAAAGCCAGTGAGTAAACTAATTTCCACATATGCCATCTCTCTGTGCTGCCAAATAGTTCATTGTCATCTCTTCACTACCACCTTAAATAAGGTTGGCGAGATTGCTGTTGGTGGTGGGTTAAAAATTCATTCATTACAATCAACCAAAACACTAAAAGCCATTCACTTTTATTAATAACCATGTATTAATTTCACACATAGTGGAAATAAAACCTTTTACAACCCATGGTATGATCCATGATTAAATACGGATCAAAAGTACAGAGAAAGATATTCATTTTTTGATATAATGATGTGAAATTTATGATTTTTACAGCTTAACCAACAAAGCCTAGGAAGCACTTAGCAAGCACGATATACACTAATTCCATGCCTTTTCCAGGAAGGGCTTCTAATACCTTTCTAGGTTATCACAGAAGCGGTCTTTATTTCAACATTGTCAAGTAACAATCATGACGTGTTGATATTATAAAGATACATCAATATTGCAGTGAACTGTCATTGTGTTCTTACAAATCAAGGATATTACTATTGAAACCTTACAACCAACTTCTGTTTTACTTCACAACATGGAAAGATTAAATGATCACTTACATCATGGCAACCTCCAGATATTTCACATCAATGACAAACACCTCCATTTAGATGGTCATTTTCCATTTAACATCATGGTATCCTTCATCTTCTAATGGAGAATAGATAGAAATGGTTGCAACAAAATATGAAAAGGCTAATCTTTAATAAACCATCAAAAACCTATGTTTGCAAATACTCTACAAAGAAGGCATAGTATGGATTATTTGAGTGCTGAATTATATTCACTTCAAATAAGCTCAAATCACGTCATTATTAACACGCATACATACATTGCTATGAACTGTAACTTTCTAACCATCAACCTTCATCTCACAATTCATGTTAATATATCCATTTTCTATGTGTTTTAACTATGGAGTACTCCTTACAGTCATTCTCCTTCAGAGAAACTTCTGAAAACACAACTGATGAAATGCCTTCTAGTATGCAATCTCTGATATTTATTTTAATTTAACTTTTGATTAAATACTTTTCTACATATTTGTTACATCACTTCTATAGGCTTCTTGCATAAACTCTTGTGTTTTCTGATTCATGTTTAGGGCAAACCTCTTCCATCACTTGTTCCATTACTATGGTTTCTCTCCAGTGTGTCTTCTCAGATGCTTACTGAGATAACACCACGACTAAAGGCATTGCCACATTCTGTACATTTATAAGGTTTCTCTCCAGTGTGAATTCGCCGATGTTGAGTAAGTGCTGAGTTGTAGGCAAAGGCTTTGCCACATTCGGTACATGAACATGGTCTCTCCCCAGTGTGGAGTCGCTGATGTTTAGTAAGATTAGAAACGTTAAAAAAGGTCTTGCCACATTCTGCACATTTGTAACGTCCATCCCCGGTATGAATTCAGTGATGTTGAGAAAGGTCCGAACTCCTAGTAAAGGCTTTGCCACGTTCTTTACATTTATAAGGTCTCTCTCCAGTAGGGACCTGTTAATGTTGGTAGGATGTGACCACTGGCGAAAGGCTTTGTTACATTCTTTACATTCGTAAGGCTTCTCTCCAGTATGAATTCGCTGATGTTGAGTAAGCTCTGACCACCGAATAAAGGTTTTGTTACATTCTTTACATTCATAAGGTCTCTCTCCAGTGTGAATTCGCTGATGTTGAGTAAGACCTGCAATGTAAGTAAAGGCTTTGCCACATTCTGCACATTTGTAATGTTTCCCTCCAGTATGGATTCGCCGGTGACGAGAAGGAGTTGAATTGTGAGTGAACGCTTTGCCACATTCTGTACATTTATAAGGTTTCTCTCCACTATGAATTCGCTGATGTTCAGTAAGATGTGAGCGACGTTTAAACTCTTTGCTACATTGTGTGCATTGGAAATGTTTCCTTCCTGTATGAATTTTCCTATGTTTATTTAGATTGGATGGCTTACTAAAGACTTCCCCACATGTCTTACACTTGTTTTCTTTCTGTGGAATCTGAACAGTGTGCTGTGGAAAAAGTTCTGAAGACTGATTAGAAACCTTGCAATATTCAGTACAAGTCCTCTCTTCAGTACAAGTACTCTTATCGAGAGAAAAAACCTGACATCTGATCAAAGGTATTTCCATATTTATTACTTTTAGATTCCTTGTTTGAAGATTCGGGTCCCTGATGTTTCTTAAGGTTGGAGTCTCCTTCAACCTTATACCCAGTTTCATTGCCTGAATACCTTCTCAGTCCACCAGAAATACTCTTGCAATTATTGGAGCTGGAGCTCTTACTTAAGGTCTGACTCATTTTAGTACACATGCAATGTTGTTGTGTAATAGCCACATCACAATATGTATTGAACAATGACGGTTGGATTACGTCTCCTCCATTATCATCAATATTATACATCTTGGAAGGCAGAGAAAATATCTGTTGGGGGAAGAATAATGATCCTGGTCATGGATCTCTCAAATTGATTAGATTGTGAGTTTTCCCACTCATTGTTAAATTGTAGGTGTTCAGACATGCTTGAATGTATGTTTAGTTGAAGCCTAAATTCAGAATTGTCTGAATGAGTATTTGCAATAGAGATTAGATTACCTTCCAGATTTTCCACATTTCCTTTCAGAGAACATGTATGTTTCAAAAAAGGATGGAAATCTTTTCTTAAATACTTACACTTCTCTGCAGATGTTAAAGACTAAAGTCGGTGTTTTTCCCAGTTTGACTCATATTGCTGATTCCTTTTTTGCAGTAAAGTTAGCTTTATGTATAACGGTCTGCATTTCTTTATGTCCACTTAAACACACTCTCCATGTTTCATATGCTCTCGTACATTCCCAGTCTTTCATTAAATTTAAGTTTCTGAGCTGAAATGTTTGATATATTCCTAGGTTTGCTTTGGGAGTACATCTTCTAATGCTGCATTCTTTGGCATCAAATCCTGGATGTCTTGTGGAGTCATAGCTGAAACATTGCAAATAGCAAGTAATTTTACCTGCTATTCTCAGTGAATATCTTTAAAGATTTAGAGAAAATTGATGAGCATGAGCTAGTTTAAAAATAAAATGGAGACAGAAGGATCAAGATATCAGTGGTTTAGGCAGACGTGGAGATCATCTCTGCCCAAATGAATGAGAAATGGAACAATTCTCAGAGAGCCCCGCTAAGCACTAGCAGAGGCCACTGGAAATATAAAAAAACAAGAAAGATTCCTGCTGAGCCAGGTAGGATAAAAGAAAGAAGAAGGAAAAGGAAGAGGAGAGGAAGTGTTTTGGGACCTGCAATCCTGGGGGAGATGAAAGTCAGAAGAAGTCTCCATATCTGGGGAAGCCCCTCACTAGGAGAGCTCAGTTTGGACAGGAGAGCCTCATTCTCTGTGGGAAGAGAACATGGTAACCAGCGTGTGGAAGCAGGACAGGGTGAGACCTGCACACGGGGTCCTGACGCCTGCCCTGCCCACCCACCCTGAGAGGCAGGTCCACCACTGCAGACAAGGGCTGGGTGCTGAAATGTGGGTTCTGGAGAGAAGACCCAGGCAGAGGACTGAAGTTGGCTATGAGGAAACATCATGAAGTGATGGGGTGAGGGCGGAGCTCTACAAGTGTGATGCTTGAGTTGGAAGCCTGAATCACCATAGAGCAGAGTGCCATTGGTGAATGATTTCAAAGAAGAAGCCCATTGCATCCCTTGTCCTTTGTGCCACCTTGTCCTTGCAAGGGACTATGAAGAACTCCACCCATGTAGGTCTTTTGAGCCCCCAGGCACGGCCTCCCCCATCGACCTCCTCCACAATCCAGCGCTCTGGGGCAGCTCGGGAGAAGACACCTGTGAGTTGCCCACACGCTCATATGGAGCTGAAAGCACAGCTGAGCCCCAGGGATGAAAAAGAAAAGCTGACACCTCTCCCTGCAGCAACAGAAGCCACGGTCTTACACCCACGACCGGCTGTGTAACCTCAGCCCCTACAGAGCATCTGAATCACCTCCCAGCGCTCTCTCAAACAAGGCAGGGGGAGCTCTAGCTGCTGTAGACTCTGTGGGCTCCCACACAAGGGGGCTGGGCCAGGACAGAGCCTGAGCTGCCCCAGAGCACCAGAGGGTCCAGCTCCACATTGAATGCAATCCCAGGACCTGACTTCACTGAATCTATGCCGCTGACCTTGTGAAAACAGCATCTGCGAGACACCAGGCCCATGTGTCATCATGCCCATGTTTAAGGTGGGGCCAAGAGCAGTGCCAACACTACATCACATGAGAGCCTGCAGAACGCATGAGAGGGGGAACCAGAGCACACCGTGAGTGAACATCCCCAGAGGAGTAATACTCAGCGACTTTTCTCCACGTGCTGGTGCTCCAGTCCCACCTGCCTCGCACCACAGATCAGAATCATAGCTAAGATTCAGGTCTGGGGGCTCTATTCCACCACACAGGGAGCAGGCACCACCAGAGAGAGGGCAGTAACAACCACAGAACAATTGGGAAACAGCCCTGAATATCCACAGCAGGCCCTGGTCACGGTTAACAGCAATCAAAGCCCAGATCAAGAGGATGAGGGCACCAACCTCTGGACGAACCTCACCCACCAAGGTGCAGAGACCAGAAGGAGGACTAACTAGGTTCCTTTGGTCTTCAAAAGAGAGACCACAAACACAAGCTGGACAAAATGAGATGGCAAAGACATAGGTTATAGGGGAAGAAACAAGAAAAAGCCTCCAATCACCACTGAATTCAGAGGTGACAGGCAATCTAATGATTACTTCCTGCTTTTAGTCCTCTTCAGTGCAGACACCAAACACTTTCACAAATCCTAGGTGCCTAATAATTCTCATATCCTCTTCTTGCCACACAAGTTTCTGAGAATGGTCTATTAGATGTTTCAATCTAAAAATCATAAGTGATAGTGACAAAGAACTAATCAGAAACTGAGGACACATAAGACAGTGTCCAAGGAAGCTGAATACAAATAAGATAAATTTAATGAAGTACTAGTTTTAAGAAATTAAGAAGAGAGACTTTAAAACTATGACTGAAACAGGGAACTCTACTCATTGCTCTGTGGAGACCTAAATGGGAAGGAAATCAATAGAACGGTAAAGACTAGAGATCTCTTTAAGAAAATCAGAGGTACCGGGAATATTTCAAGCAAAGATGGGAACAATAAAGGATAGAAATGGGATGGACCTAAAAGCAGCAGAAGATATTAAAAGTTGGCAAGATTACATGGAGGAACAATACAAAAAAGAGATATTAATGACCGAGATAACCACGATGGTGTGATCACTCACCCAGGAACAGACATCCTGGCATCCAAAGTCAAGTAGGACTTAGAAGGCATGAAGACCAACAAAACTAGTGGAAGTGATGGAACTCCAGCTGACTTATTTCAAGTCCTAAAAGATGATAAAGCTAAAGTTCTGCACTAGATAAGCCAGCAAATGTTGAACACTCAGCAGTGGACACAGGGCTGGGAAAGGTCAGTTCACATGCCAATCACAAAGAAAGACAACGCCAAGGAAGTTTCAAACTGCTACACAACTTCCCTCGTTTCAAACAGTAATAAAGGCTCAAACATTTTCCTGGCAAGACTTCAACAGTACGTGACCTGAGAGCTTCCAGATGTTCAAACTGGATTCAGAAACGGCAGAGGAACCAGAGATCAAATTGCCAGTATCTCTTGGATCATATAAAAAGCAAGAGAGTTCTGGAAAAACAACTACATCTGCTTTATTGGCTACCCACAGTCTTTGAATGTAAGGATCACAAGAAACTGGAAAATTCTTCAAGAGATGTGAACACCAGAATACCGTACCTTCCTCCTGAGACATCTGTATGCATGTCAAGAAGCAACAGTGAGAACTGGACATGTGACAATGGACTGATTCCAAATTGGGAAAGGACTACGTCAGGGTTGTATATTGTCACCCTGCTTATTCAACTTATCTGCACAGTACACATGCAACATATCAGGTTGGATGAAGCACTAATTGGAAACAAGATTTCAGGGAGAAATATTCATAATCTCAGATGTACAGATGACACCACCCTTATAGCAGAAAGCAAAGAGGAACTGAGGAGTCTCTTGATGAAACTGAAAGAAGAGGGTGAAAACGCTGAAAAACTCAGCCTTCACAAAATGAAGATCATGGCACCAGTCAGATCGCTTCATGGCAATCGGCAGGAGAAACAGTGAAAGCATTGACTTTATTTTCTGGGCTCCAAAATCACTGCAGATGGTGACTACAGCCATGAAAGTAAAAGACGCTTGCTCCTTGGAAGAAAAGCTATGACCAAAGCAGGCAGCATATTAAAAAGCAGAAACATTACCTTGCTGACAGAGGTTCATCTAGCCAAAGCTATGGTTTTTCCAGTAGTCATGTATGGATGTGAGAGTTGGACCATGAAGAAAGCTGAGTGCCAAAGAATTAATGCTTTTGAACTGTGGTGTTGGAGAAGACTCTTGAGAGTTTCTTGGACTGCAAGAACACATCACTCCATCCTAAAGGAAATAGGTTCTGAATATTCATTAATAGGACTGATGCTGAAACTCTCATGCTCTGGCCAGCTGATGCGAAGAATGGATTCACTGAAAAAGACCCTGATGCTGGGAAAGACTGAAGATAAGAGAAGAGGATGAGAGAGGATGAGATGGTTGGACGGCACCACTGACTCGATGACCAAAAGTTTGAGCAGGCTCTGGGAGTTGATGATGACCAGGGAAGCCTGGTTTGCTGCAGACCATGGATTGCAGAGTCAGACTCGACTGAGCAACTGAACTGAACTGACTGATATGTATAATATATTCTCTTTGCTATATAGGAGTACAAAATTGGAAAACAGTTTTATTCCAATTAGAACTTTTAAAAAAGATTTCTTTATATAACCTAAAAATTGTCATAGTTTGAATCAACTACTAATAATATAGTGGAACATGTGCTAAGAGTTTAGGCCAATTTCTTTTAAAATTCTATGAGGTAATAGAATATAATAAAGTATTTTAATGAGTTAGAATGAGGGCAAATACACTTAAGATATTTAATATGAGATCATATAAGTGAAAGAGAAACTTTGAAGTCAACCTGAGATGTGCATTCTTTCATTTTTATGAGGTTGTGTTTTCTGCAGTGAAAAATTACTTGAATTTGAAATTTATATAGACGGTCCTATGTGTCATTCCCTGTGGATAGGAAATTATAAACCAGAGGACAAAAACCCATCCCCAGTATTCCTAGAAGTTTGATAGTTTGTCTACCACTCCACTCACACACACACATTTCTGTCTAGAGGTAGAAGGAAAGTTGAAAAGGAGTGTCACATATTTACTCAGAAATTGGCAGAGTTTTCCTAGGGCCCCCAAGTAATGGAAGAGCAACGAATGAATGCAATTTGTCACAAGCCAAGAGGAGACTTTTAGTTCACACCGTGGTGGAGAAAACTAATCATGGGAGATAAATTCATGAATGATTTAAGAGACAGAATGGGTCAGGTGATACATTTCTATGACAGTAGCAGACACAAACCCAGGTTTTCAAAAACCATTTCCATTGAAGCAAATCTTCCAAAGTCATGTGATGAAGGATGAATTCCTCGCTACTCCTTGGACCACTCATCTGAGTCTTCATCTCCAGCCATTCATACCTACCTGGGTAAATGGCTGTTGTCTCCATTCTCCTTATATTCGTGGGGTCCTTCAGTTGCTCCAGAAAGGCGACCAGGTCCAGCTTAGAGACAAGGCCTGTTGATCAGAGAAAGGAAAATTTGTGTTGTTAGACATTCATCAGTATCGAATCCAATATGTATTGAGGTGAGACGAGAACGCATTTTGTTCTAGAAAACGATATCTGGAAATACTTTATTCAAAGCCGCTATACAATACTAACAAACACCTATCAATCAGATCCTGAGATTCTGGTCAAGTAGTACTAAGGCAAATGTAAGTGGTATCAATGTGAAATTAAGGGAGTGTGCAACTATTTAATACCACAGAACTTACACAATTACCACTAACCTAGAAAGAAGGAGGAGGAGTACATCAAGGAAGAAAAATGTCACCAGCATAACGAGTCATCATGAAGGCTTTCTTTCTAAACTCAGAGATACTCATTTTCCCCTAGAAAGCAGAGATCTGGAACTACTGTGGGAAGCAGAAAATTTCAGAAGACATTCTAGAAATGAAGGAACCAAAACCTAGTGGGTAGGTGAGTGATTCTGGAAGGCAGTTATCCTCACCCAAGGAGGCCAGGTTCGCGTAATTCTCTATCAACACGTCCCTGTAAAAGTCCCGCCGACCGAGGTCCAGGCATTCCCACTCCTCTTGAGTGAAGTCTATGGCCACATCCCGGAACGTCTGCCGTCCCTCAGATACAAAGTACAGAGGGCATGTAGCCGTGGGAAGACTTCCTTATGTGACCCAAGATGAAAATAGCAAGTTCAGACACCTAGTTGTAAAGTAGTGGCTTGGCTGGTATTACAAAATATATTTTTTACACAGTAATCCTTTCTACCCAATTTCTAATGTGAAGAAAAGAGATGAGTTATGATCCACAAATCATTAGAGAAGCTATTCTCATCTGAAAGAGAAATTATAAAATCATCAGGGCAACATTAGCAGATTTACTTTTCAGTGTTCTAATCCTGTGACATAGGATGCATTGTTTATCAAAGAAGCAGGAAAAAAAAAATTTTTTTTAGTGTATTCTGAGCCAAGAGTTCTGAAGTGGGGCCAAAGTGCCACATTTTTAGCAAGGTTATTTGAGTTAGTAATGTTGAAAGTTCTGCTCGATGAATGACGATTTTGAACCGTAATGAAATAGAATAGTAAGGTAAGAATTCATACTTAAGTTGGAACTGTAACTGTTTTACAGATTTTAACAAGTCTAATAGGATAGTAACCCTTCTCTTGGTCTGGGCTCTGGTTGGAAAAGAAATTCCAGACATGAGACAAAATGAGAGGGAAGTAAAGTTTATTAGAATGGGGGACGCTGTTAGAACAGCAGGCCAGCTCAAATGAGAACAGATGTTGATCAGGGGTCCTCAGTCCACTTTCATAGCCAGGGTACAAGGAGTGGGATAGGGGTCTTGTGGATCATTTGCTGAATGGATGAGACACATATACTAGGTGGGGGGGGGTGGGCAGTAAGAAAAATACATTCTCCCCCCCCACCCAAGAAAAAGAAAAAGAAAAATACATTCTCCTTATGGGGTAGGAGAGGAGACAGTTTATGCTGCACAGAAGGACCTGCAACCCATCAATAGTTACAACATGGGGGAGGGAAAGTTGCTAAGGGTCTTGTTTTTCCATTCCTGCATTCCAAGACCCTCGTTGGTTTTATCTACTCTTTAGTCCGTGGGTCACCACATACCTCCCTCACTTTATTTTTAAGGCCAATTCTTTGGTCCCTGTTAATACCCTGCGCATGTCTAACTATCTACCCTTTTCTCTTCTCACACCTTTGGGATTCCAATTTCAAGGAAAAAGGGGTGATGACCGCTCTGGCTTCATCAGGCTGAGCAGGGATGCCATTGGAATCTGAGTTCCCTTTTCCTAGTCTGTTAGGGTGCATTTATGGAGGGCGATGAGAGCCCATGGAATGATAAGGTGACTTGTTTCAGCATTGTCTAGGTGTTGGTCAGGAAATATTCTTGCATGACCACTTTGAAATGTGTGGTATTTTAAAAGAAACAAACTTTACAAGAAAGTTAAAGGTACATGGCCCAAAGCTTAAAAGAAGTAGAAAAGCTGCTCATGGGTTAGCCAGGAGAGCCAGAACTGGACATCGGTTTGTGACGTTAGTGTTTCTCTAGGTACGAGAAGAAGCAAGAATTTGGGCTCATAAAATCTTTACCTGAAAGTATCTGAGTATCAGAAAGCCCGTTCTTCTGGGTTTTTCCCGGAGCTCAGAGTGCCTTATTTCTGATCTCTACTCTGAACTCCTTTTGGGGGATGTTGAAGGTCGGCAACTAGAAATGGTCATGATGTAATCTTTGTAGAGACAGCTGGCAGAGTCCAGTCAGCAGGGTCCCTTTGTAGCCACATATTTGACCATGCTTTGGGGGCACTTCTTAGCCATTGTGTCCTGCGGCACTTGGAAGGCTCATTCCTAGTTCTAGGGAAGGTTCCATTGATAGACCACTCAATGTGCTGTTTCTAGAGCAGGCCTTGTGAGTAGCAAAATCTCTGGACCATACCTGTCTTACTAGCCTCTTGGTCCAGGAAAACATTCCCTGTTCTTGCATCTTCCCATATCTAGTGTTACATTATTACAACAATTGATCTCATCTGGAACTGCATATCAACATTTTATCACAGGCTCAGTCATATATTGAGTAACATAGGAAACAATCTGAAACAAGCAATATAGAAAATAATATAGCTATAGCTGGCAGTTATTAGGAAGGTCATAAATAAGAATGATGAGTCAAGAACTTTCATTAGGTAGAGCCCAGTATACCCCAGGTCATCTGACTTCATTTCTTAAATGACTAAAGCCTGGTGTTAATCTTCTGGTTGTACATCATGGAGCATCTCATCTTTATCTGAAGACTGCTTCCTGAGATTAGCTTTAGAAACAAACTTAGTGTCCTTTACAATAACTTAATTGAATCTTTTAGAAATATAACATAACAAGGAACTATCTCAGAAACGAGTCTTGGTAAACATTAGACCTTAATAAAGAAAACTAGAAACTTACTTTAACAATGAAAAATTTACTATTCAGTGAAACATTTTTTTTTTTTTTTTTTTTCATTTTGAGGGCATTAACCCTGTAGCCAGGGAAGGCTTTAACCCATCAAATAAAAATGAGGTTTGTCAGGGAGCTGGGAAAAGCCAGGCAGACATCTTGGATTTCCCGTAGCGCTGATTCTTTGATTTACAGCTATTGTTCACCCATTTTTAATTCCGCAATTCAGGAGCAGACTATGGCCATGTTTTAAGGACATCAGGATAGCAAGGTCTACCTATCAGGGGTTATTTTTGTAGAAGACGAATGAGCTTTGTCTGCATGTACCATAATCTTCACATCACACCTGGGCCTGGATGATCAATACACCTACCCCAAACACCCAGCATCTATAATCCACACAATGAGTATTCATTCTCAGAAGCAAAGAGAAACCAAGATGGGGGAGTTTCTCCATTAACTATGAGCATTTCCACACATTCCTTATTCCTTTCTTCTACAATCTTCTTTAAAGAGAGAGGAAAGAAGTATGAACTACATAGCCTCATGATGTCAAAGAGACGTCTCCAGAACCAGTGGACATCATTACATCATTACACCAAATGTCATGGTGTAAATGAATCATATGAAAGATGCACTATCACTGCCTGGGCATTCTGGAATTAACAAGGAAATTATAACTTGAGCCTAACATTTTAAAATGTTAATTTTATGCAAATTTCATGACACCTATACTTCCCCTGTTTAGTATCCTAATAATGCATTTAACAAGTAAGTCTTAGCAATGCAAAGGACAGTATCTCCTAGTTTTCTTTTTACTTCTGAACATTTTCTGAAAAACTCTGGACCACTGAGTTGAGTCACTGGGCTTCCCAGCTGACTCAGTGGTAAAGAATCTGCCTGCCAGTGCTGGAGATGTGGCTTCAGTCTCATGGTGGAGAGAATCCCTGGGACGAGAAAATGGCAACCCACTGGAGAATTCTTGCCTGGAAAATCCCATGGACAGAAGAGAATTGGTTCTATGTATAATGACATTTTCAAACTCAGTTTTAGATATCTAAATTGCATCCAGTTGCTAAGTCATCACTGCATTTCCCAACGTCCCTAAAATCCCAACACCAAACCACATCCCAGTGGGAGTGAGGATAGGAGTGACTCCCCATGCTGATCTCTCACAAAAAGAATATTTTGAACAGTTCAAAGTCACTGATTCATATTGAGAATTCATCATCCTCCGTAGAAAGTGAGGATGCAGACAACGGAGAAAAGGCTCTGGGACACAAGGAAGTAGTCTAAAGGGCAGGTCTTCGTTATTATAAGGCGAAATGGGGAAAACTAAGATGATAACAGATGCCTGGGAAGAAAAATTAAGAGCAGAGAACTAAAGTCTTGCATATTCTCACTAGGGCATTTCAGGAGGAAAAGCAGACACAGCTGGAGACCCAGGATAGGACATTTTAACTGAGAAGCTGCCGTTTCCTCTTCTTCCTCCTCCTATTCTGTCTTCTCTGGGGATGTTATGCTGCAAACGCACTTCTGAGCTTTGAGAAAATACCTTGGAAGGCATCAACAGAGCTTTTAACCTGCAACCACCGCTCCTACTGAAAGGTTGGTGCTGAATCATGCAAAGACGCCGGGGTTTTTGGCCTCCAGAGGAGAATTCAACCTGGGGCCAGAGACGAGGCTTGATCGCTCAGAGCTTTTGTGGAATAAAGTTTTATTAAAGTATAAAGGAGATAGAGAAAGCTTCTGACATAGACATCAGAAGGGGGCAGAAAGAGTACCTGCTTGCTAGTGTTAGCCATGGAGTTACATACTCTCCAATGAATCCAAAGAATGTCTGGAGGTTGTAAAGACCTCACCAGATCTACTCCCATAATTTACATTTTAAGATAACAGGATTAGCCAGAAGGTTTAATCCAGAGACTGTCCTCAGACAGGATACATTATTATTATATAATCCTAAGGAATGTAGAGGGAAAAAAGTAAAGTTTGTCCTTTCTTCCTCCTTGAGTATTCCAGACCTCTCTCTCCTTGGGGACCCCTGGGCTTCTTATCAGCCTACCTAGGAAATGACTCTCTTATTCCCACCCCCCCCCCCCACCTTTCTTTTAGAATTGTGTTGCCAAGGGAAAGGGGCACCGTTTTTGTTCCATAACTGCTTCTGCTGTTAAGGGGTGTGGTCCCTAAATTGTTGTTGAGGCAACCTATTCTCCTAACCATCATATTGAGGGTCTCTGATTCAGGGGCCCCAAGTCATAGTTGGAAGAGGCTGTGTCTAGGCTCCCTCCTATGAGGAAGCTTAGACAACCATTTCTAAACTAAAAGCTTTAGACGGATAAAAAATCCCATTATACAGTTACAGGCAAAAGAGTCATTAAATCAAGTTAAAATCAAAATAAAAAGTCAGGTTATATCTATAGTTACATCAGTCCAGCTTAAGATTGTTAGATGTCATCAGTTTAAGATGAGGTATCACATGTGATTGTCATTGATGGTATTTGCAGACTTGGAGAGTCTTTTCCTTGAAGTGGGGATGTCCACCACGGGAGGCCTTCCACTGATGAAGAGGGGAGCACTCCACAGACCCAGCAGTGAGACTGATTGTGGAATTCAGCGTAGGAATGGGCCCAGGACAGGAAGGCAGTCTTGAGGATCAAACGGCAGACTCAGGATTTTTAGAGTCAGCAGAAGTAGACTCACATAGATTATCTGCTCCATCTCTTGGCTTGTCCAGACAGTCCCATTACAGAAGCGGATTGGGAAGATAGAGGGCCAGGGGCTTCAGAACGCACAGAGTAATTTGCCCCAGTATCTAAAAGGAGATCGACAGATTGGCCTCCACAGTTATTAATATCTGAGATTCCTCAGGTGTAATTAGGATGGGAGCTTGTGTGGGGACCCCTGGGCACCTTCAGTCCTGATTGTCTTGAGAGTCCGACCCCTGAGACCTGCGCCTCTGGGGGCAGTCTCTCTTCTAGTGTGGTCCTCTGCAGACCGGACATGGAGCCGGGGGCAGCGTAGATGCCTGAGGGCAATCCCGCTTGAGGTGCCCCTCCTTTCCACAGTAATAGCAACTCCATCCCTTTTCACCTGGGTCCCTCTGGGCATCTTTCTCAGGCTGTTTAGGAACGGTTTTTATTACCATTGCGATGGCTTCCACCTGTTCCTTTGTCTTTTTGTCTTTCTTTCTTTTCCTCATAATCCCTACCATAATAGACTGTCTGAGCCAGTTGGAACAGATTATCTAAAGACTGATTTGGTCCATATGCCCGTTTTAATAGCTTATGGCTGGTGCCTAGACTGAGTGAGAAATCTATCCTTTAGGATCACTTGTCCCTCTTCACTTTGGGGATCAATCTCAGTGAATCTGCTTCTCTCCGTCTATCGAGGAATTTACCAGCAGCTTCCTTCTCCTCCTGTGCTATGTCTGCCAATTTGCCAGAGTTTAAAGCCTTAGTTTAATGGTCTTCCTGGTGGCTCAGATGGTAAGGCGTCTGTCTGCAATGCTGAAGACCCAGGTTCAATCCCTGGGCCGGGAAGATCCCCTGGAGAAGGAAATGGCATCCCACTGCAGGACTCTTGCCTGGAAAATCCCCTGGACAGAGGAGCCTGGTAGGCTACATTCCATGGGGTCGCAAAGAGACGGACACGACTAAGCAATTTTACCTTAAAGGTTTAACACACCCCTGCCTGAGTCCTTCAAGAATATATCTGACAAAATGACTCTGATCCCATCTTCCTTTAGCTGTGTTGTAGTTCCAGTCTGGTTCTGTAATTGGGACCACCTGATTCCCAGTGGGGAGCGCGGCTATCTCCCTCTTTCCTACTGATTCATTACCAAGCAATTAATCTCCATAAGCAACCGCTTTCCCCAAAACTTTTTTGAGTCGGGGGTCAGCATTTGTCCCAAGATATATATCACATCCTTCCAAGTAAGGTCATAAAGGAGAGAAACATCTTTAAAAGCTCTAACATATTTTTCTGGGTCATTTAAGTAGTCTCCCAGATCTTTCTTGATTTCTTGTATTTCTTGATAAGAAAAAGGCTTATTAATTCTCATAGACTGATTATTTCTCCCAGTGGGTTCTTCATGAAGAGGCAGCCTCTTCATGTGTGGCTGTTCCTCGGTCTCTCTGGCTGCTCTGTGTATATGATCCCAGGGATAGATTGGAGAAACCTGCTTTTCTTTACCTCTTTGGCTCCTGTCCTCCATCTAATTTCCAATGGCCAAAGAGACCAAAAAGTTTGACCGAGAAAGGAGAGTTCAGTCCACATGCTTTGCCCGTCTCTGGTCAGTCCCCGAAGGAGACGCTGGGTGCCTCTTGGCATTGGCAGGTTGGTATAAATCCCCGACAGGTTTCTGCCATCAGCCCTATGAGGTCACCACAGAACTGCAGAGCAGTTCACTTGCTTCATGCAGGGCATTTCATTCATTCACGCAAGCACACCAAAGAGTTAGTCAAGTACAGCAGAAAACGTGTTCACTAGGAGAACTAGAGCTCCAAGCATCCTTACCTTGATCTGAAGACTCCCGGATGAGCCCCCAAGATGAAAGGTTTTTGCTGAATCACGCAAAGACGCTGGGGTTCTTGGCCTCTGGAGAATTCAATCTGGGGCCAGAGACAAGGCTTGATTGCTCAGACCTTCTGTGTAGTAAAGTTTTATTAAAATATTAAGGAGACAGAGAAAGCTTCTGACATAGACAGACATAGACGGGGGCAGAAAGTGTATCCGCTTGCGAGTGTTAGCAATGGAGTTACATACTCTCCAGTGAATCCAAAGAATGTCTGGAGGTTGTAAAGACCTCACCAGATCTACTCCTATAATTTACATTTTAAAATGACAGGATTAGCCAGAAGGTTTAATCCAGAGACTGTCCTCAGGCAGAATACATTACTGTTATATAATCCTAAGGAATGTAGAGGGAAGAAGTTTGTCCTTTCTTCTTCCTTGAGAATTCCAGGCCCCTTTTTCCTTGGGGACCCCCAAGCTTCTTCTCAACCTGCCTAGGAAATCACTGTCTCACTACAGACAGAAAGACCTTGAAAAGCTGAGAGAAGAATGACCGCTCCTGTCCTCTGTCTCAGGAGAGATTCAGGAACAATCAGTTCCTACATGGAGACCAGCCTGTGAGCTAATTTCTTGATTGTTTTCTCCCCATAGATAGCTGCTAACACTCTGCTCACACAGACGGTGTGAGCTGACTGACTTCCCCGGTCCAAATCCAGCTAGACCAACCCTGTGGCCTCTCCTTGGACTGAAGCTGGGCCTCAGCTCTCACAAATGGACCAGGAGCCACGTCCTTATCCCGGCCCTCCCCTTAGAATCCCTGGAGCACATCCTACACACCACACTGATGCTCCCACAGGACCAAACTAAAACTGCGTTGGGAGGGCATCAGTGAGGTCATTTCCTGACACTCGTCACATTATCCTGATGGGAAACCAGATGGAAACCTCTAGGCTAAAGATTCTTTCTGAATCATTTCAATGAATACAAATCCCTGGTGCCCAGGTCCCCACTCCAAGAAGTTATGAATCTGCAGGTCTACAGTGGGGCCATGAAAGGAGTCATCAGCAAATCCCATTTTGTTCTGATATTTCTCCAAAACCAATGTTCAGGAGTCTTGAGCTCAAAGCCTCACACTCACCACACCTAAGACCTCTCTGTAGGGGAGGATTTAGGGCAGAATTTTCTGAAAGGTCAAAGCTGGAATCAGCCAGAGAAAACAGGAGTACTTGCAGTTCAGCTTTTATAAGTTACCCTGAGTAAAGTGCCTCGGACTCCCTAGGCTGAGTGTGGATTAATCCATTCAAACCAAGACAAGGATTCTGGTGAGCACTGTATGGATTATTTGAGTGCTGAATTACATTCACTTCAAATAATCTCAAATCATGTCATTATTAACAAACATACATACATTGCTAAGAATTGTAACTTTCTAACCATAAACCTTCATCTCGTGATTCATGCTAATATATCCATTTTCTATGTGTTTTAACTATGGAGTACTCCCTACAGTCATTCTCCTTCAGAGAAACTTCTGAAAACAAAACTAATGAAATGCCTTCTAGTATGCAATCTCTGATATTTACTTTGATTTAACTTTTGATTAACAACCTTTCTACATATTTGTTACATCACTTCTTATATAAACTCTTGTGTTTTCTGATGCATGTTCAGGGCAAACCTCTTCCATCACTTGTTCCATTACTAGGGTTTCTTTCCAGTGTGTGTTCTCAGATGTTTAGTGAGATTACCACCATGACTAAAGGGTTTGCCAAATTCTGTACATTTATAAGATTTCTCTCCAGTATGAACTCGCAAATATGTAGTAAGAATTGAGTTCCGATTAAAGGTTTTGCCACATTCTGTACATTTATACGGTCTCTCCCCAATATGGATTCGCTGATGTTTAGTAAGATTAGAACCCTTAAAGAAGGCCTTGCCACATTCTGTACATTTATAACATCTATCCCCGGTATGAATTTGGTGATGTTGAGTAAGGGCCGAACTCATAGTAAAGGTTTTGTCACATTTTTACATTTATAAGGCTTCGCTCCAGTATGAATTCGCTCATGTTGAGTAAGTTGCAAACACTGAATAAAGGCTTTGTCACATTCTTTACATTTTTAAGGTCTCTCTGCAGTATGAATTTCTTAATGTCAAGTAAGATGTGAGCATTCAATAAAGGTTTTGTTACATTCTTAACATTTATAAGACTTCTCTCCAGTATGAATTCGCTGATGTCGAGTATGATGTGAGTATTGAATAAAGGCTTTGCTACATTCTTGACATTTATAAGGTCTCTCCCCAGAATGAATTCGCTGATGTCGAGTAAGACCTGAGCAATGATGAAAGGCTTTGTTACATTCTTTACATTTATAAGGCTTCTCTCCAGTATGAATTCGCTGATGTTGAGTAAGTTGCCAGCACTGAATAAAGGCTTTGCTACATTCTTGACATTTATAAGGTCTCTCCCCAGAATGAATTCGCTGATGTTGAGTAAGTTGCCAGCACTGAAAAAAGGCTTTGCTACATTCTTTACATTTATAAGGTCTCTCCCCAGAATGACTTCGCTGATGTCGAATAAGACCTGAGCAATGATGAAAGGCTTTGTTACATTCTTTACATTTATGAGGCTTCTCTCCAGTATGAATTCGCTGATGTTGAGTAAGTTGCCAGCACTGAATAAAGGCTTTGCTACATTCTTGACATTTATAAGGTCTCTCCCCAGAATGAATTCGCTGATGTTGAGTAAGTTGCCAGCACTGAAAAAAGGCTTTGCTACATTCTTTACATTTATAAGGTCTCTCCCCAGAATGACTTCGCTGATGTCGAGTAAGAACTGAGCAATGATGAAAGGCTTTGTTACATTCTTTACATTTATAAGACTTCTCTCCAGTATGAATCCCCTGATGTCGGGTAAGATCTGAACAACGAATAAACGCTTTGCTACATTCCTGACATTTATAAGGTCTCTCCCCAGAATGAATTCGCTGATGTCGAGTAAGATCTGAACAGTGAATAAAGGCTTTGCTACATTCTTTACATTTATAAGGTCTCTCCCCAGAATGAATTCGCTCATGTCCAGTGAGAAGTGAGGGACGACTAAAGGCTTTGTTACATTGTTTACATTTATAAGGTCTCTCCCCAGAATGAATTCGCTGATGATGGGTTCGCTGTGAGTAAGAGATAAAGGCTTTGTCACTGTCTTTCATTTATAAGGCTTCTCTCCAGTATGATTTCGCTGGTGTTCAATAAGATGTGAGTTGTAAGTAAAGGCTTTGCCACATTCTGCACATTTATAAGGTCTCTCCCCAGAATGAATTCGCTCATGTCCAGTAAGAAGTGAGGGATGACTAAAGGCTTTGTTACATTCTTTACACTTATAAGGTCTCTCCCCAGAATGAATTCGCTGATGTCGAGTAAGATTTGAGCACTTAGTAAATGTTTTGTTACATTCTTTACATTTATAAGGTCTCTCCCCAGAATGAATTCGCTCATGTCCAGTAAGAAGTGAGGGACGACTAAAGGCTTTGTCACATTCTTTACATTTATAAGGCTTCTCTCCAGTATGATTTCGCTGGTGTTCAATAAGATGGGAGTTGTAAATAAACGCTTTGCCCCATTCCGCACACTTATAAGGTTTCTCTCCAGTGTGAGTTCGCTGATGCCGAGTAAGAACTGAGCGATGCTTAAACGCTTTGCTACATTCTGTACATTGGAAAGGTTTCCTTCCTGTATGAATTTTCTTATGTCCCCTTAGATGGCATGATTTACTAAACAGTTTCCCACATATCTTACACTTGTTTTCTTTCTGTGAATTCTGAACAGTCTGTGGTTGAATAAGTTCTGAAGACTGATTAGAAACCATACCATATTCAGTACAAGTCCTCTTTTCAGTACAAGTACTCTTAACGAGAGAAAAACCTGACATTTGATCAAAGGTATTGCTACATGTGTTACTTTTAGAATCCTTGTTTGAAAATTCAGGTCCCTGATGTTTCTTAAGACTGGAGTCCCCTTCAACCATATATCCAATTTCGTTTCCTGAATACCTTCTCAGTCCACCAAAAATACTCTTGTAATTATTGGAGCTGGAGCTCTTACTAAAGGTCTGACTCATTTCATTGCACATGGAAAGTTGCTGTGTACTGAACATATCACAGTATGTATTGAACAATGATGATTGGATTGCATCTCTTCCAGTATCATCAACATTATACATCTTGGAATGGAGAGAAAATATCTGTTGGGGGAAGAAAAATGAGCCCCTGCTCATGGATCCCTCAAATTGATTAGATTGTGAGTTTTCCCACTCACTGTTAAATTGTAGGTGTTCAGACATGCTTGAATGTATGTTTAGTCGAAGCCTATGTTCAGAATTGTTTGAATGAATATTTGCAATAGAGACTAGATTACCTCCCAGATTTTCCACGTTTCCTTTTAGAGAACATGTATGTTTCAAAAAAGGATGGAAATCTTTTCTTAAACACTTACACATCTTGGCAAATGTTGAAGACTGAAGTGGGTGTTTCTCCCAACTTGACTCGGGTCGCTCAATTCTTTTTCCAGTAATGTTAGCAATCTGTGTAACTGTCTCCATTTCTTTAAGTCCATATAAAGATCCTCTCTGTCTTTCATATACCCATGTACATTCCCAGTCGTTCCTTAAATTTAAGTTTCTGTGGTGAAACATTTGATATATTCCTAGGCGTGCTTTTGGGGACACATCTTCTAATGCTGGATTCTTCAGCATCAAATCCTGGGTGTCTTGTGGAGACAAGGCTGAAAGATACCAAATAACAAGTAATTTCCCCTGCTATTCTCAGTGAATATCTTTAAACATTTAGAGAAAATTGATGACCATAGCTAGTTTAAAACTAAAATAGAGATAAAAATAGAGATGGAAGCATCAAGATGCCAGAGGATTAGGCAGATGTGGAGACCATCTCTCTCTCCACAAACGAATCAGAAATGAAACAATTCTCACAGAGCCCAGCTGAACACTAGCAGGGACCACTTGAAATCTAAAGAAACAAGAAAGATTCCTGCTGAGCCAGGTAGGACAACAGAAAGAAGAAGGAAAAGGAAAGGGAGAGGAAGTGGGATGGGGCCTGCAACCTGGGGGGACATGAAAGTGAGGAGCAGTCTCCACATTCAGGGAAGCCCGTCATTGGGCACTCAGTTTGGACAGGAGGAGAGCCTCATTCTCTGTGGAGAGAACATGGCAACCAGCGTGTGGTAGCAGGACATGGTGAGACCTGCACACGGGGTCCTGACCCTGCCCTGCCCACCCAGCCTGAGAGGCATGTCCACCACTGCAGACAAGGGCTGGAGGCTGAAATGTGGGTTTCGGAGAGCAGACCCAGGCAGAGGATTGAGGTTGGCTGTGAGGAAACATCCTGAATCAATGGGGCTGTGGGAAGAGCTCTGCAAAGGGGATGCTTGTGGTGGAAGCCTGAACCACCAGAGAGCAGAGGGGCATTAGTGAGTGATGCCCAAAGAAGAAGCCCATTGCATCCCTTGTCCCTTCTGCTGAACCTGCTCACCCAGGACTATGAAGAACTCCAACCATGTAGGACTTTTGAGCCCCCAGGCACGGCTTCCCCCATCGACCTCCTCCACAATCAGCAGACTCCTGTGCTCTTGGGCAGCTCAGGAGAAGACACCTGTGAGTTGTCCACACACTCAGATGGACCTGAAAGCACAGCTGAGCCCCAGGGATGAAGAACAAAAGCTGACACCTCTCCCTGCAGCAACAGAAGCCACAGTCTCACACCCACAACTGGCTATGTAAACTCAGCCCCTACAGAACATCTGAATCACCTCCCAGCGCTCTCTCAGACAAGGCAGGGGCAGCTCTAGCTGCTGTAGACTCTGTGGGCTCCCACACAAGGGGGCTGGGCCAGGACAGAGCCTGAGCTGCCCCAGATCACCACAGCAGGCCCAGCTCCACATTGATTGCAATCGCAGGACCTGACTTCACTGAATCTATGCCGCTGACCTTGTGAAAACAACATCTGTGAGTCACCAGGCCTATGTGTCATCATGCCCATGGTTAAGGTGGGGCCAAGAGCAGTGCCTACGCTACATCACATGAGAGCCTGCAGAATGCATGGGAGGGGGAACCAGAGCACATCCTGAGGGAACATCCCCAGAGGAGGAATACTCAGCGACTTTTCTCCAGGTGCGGTGCTCCTCTCCCAGCTGCCTCGCAACACAGATCAGAATCACAGCTAAGATTCAGGTCTGGGGGCTCTGTTCCACCACACAGGGAGCAGGCACCACCAGAGAGAGGGCAGTAACAACCACAGAACAATTGGGAAACAGCCCTGAATATCCACAGCAGGTCCTGGTCACGGTTAACAGCAATCAAAGCCCAGATCAAGAGGATGAGGGCACCAACCTCTGGACCAACCTCACCCACCAAGGTGCAGACACCAGAAGGAAGACTAACTAGGTTCCTGTAGCCTTCAAAAGAGAGACTGCAAACTGAAGCTGGACAAAATGAGATGGCAAAGCCATAGGTTATAGGGGAAGAAACAAGATAAAAGCCTCCAATCACCACTGAATTCAGGGGTGACAGGCAATCTAGTGATTACTTCCTGCTCTTAGTCCTCTTCAGTGCAGACAGCAAACACTTTCACAAATCCTAGGTGCCTAGTAATTCTTAAATCCACTTCTTGCCACACAAGTTTCTAAGAATTGTCTATTAGATGTTTCAATCTAAAAATCATAAATGATAGTGATAAAGAACTAATCAGAAACTGAAGACACATAAGACATTGTCAACAAAGCTGAATACAAATAAGATAAACTTAATAAAGTACTAGTTTTAAGAAATTAAATAAGAGATACTTTAAAACCATGACTGAAAGAGGGAACTCTACTCATTGCTCTGTGGAGACCTAAATGGGAAGGAAATCAATAGAACGGTAAGGACTAGAGATCTCTTTAAGAAAATTAGAGGTACCAGGAATATTTCAAACAAAGATGGGAACAATAAAGGACAGAAACGGGGTGGACCTAAAAGCAGCAGAAGATATTAAAAGAAGTTGGCAAGAATACATGGAAGAACTATACAAAAAAGATCTAATGACCAAGATAACCACGATGGTGTGATCACAAACCTAGGAACAGATATCCTGGCATCCAAAGTCAAGTAGGACTTAGAAGGCATGAAGACCAACAAAACTAGTGGAAGTGATGGAACTCCAGCTGACCTATTTCAAGTCCTAAAAGATGATAATGCTAAAGTTCTGCACTAGATAAGCCAGCAAATGTTGAACACTCAGCAGTGGACACAGGGCTGGGAAAGGTCAGTTCACATGCCAATCACAAAGAAAGACAACGCCAAGGAAGGCTCAAACTGCTACACAACTTCCCTCGTTTCAAACAGTAATAAAGGCTCAAACATTTTCCTGGCAAGGCTTCAACAGTACGTGACCTGAGAGCTTCCAGATGTTCAAACTGGATTCAGAAACGGCAGAGGAACCAGAGATCAAATTGCCAACATCCCTTGGATCATATAAAAAGCAAGAGTGTTCTGGAAAAACAGCTACATCTTTATTGGCTACCCCACAGTCTTTGATTGTGAGGATCACAAGAAACTGTGGAAAATTCTTCAAGAGGTGGGAACACCAGACTACCGTACCTGCATCTTGAGACATCTGTATGCATGTCAAGAAGCAACAGTGAGAACTGGACATGTGACAATGGACTGACTCCAAATTGGGAAAGGAGTACGTCAAGGCTGTACACTGTCACCCTGCTTATTCAGCTTATATACACAGTACGCATGCAACATATAAGGTTGGACGAAGCACTAATTGGAATCAAGATTTCAGGGAGAAATATTCATAATCTCAGATGTACAGATGACACCACCCTTATAAGCAAAGAGGAACTGAGGAGTCTCTTGATGAAACTGAAAGAAGAGGGTGAAAACGCTGAAAAACTCAGCCTTCACAAAATGAAGATCATGGCACCAGTCAGATCGTTTCATGGCAATCGGCAGGAGAAACAGTGAAAGCACTGACTTTATTTTCTGGGTTCCAAAATCACTGCAGATGGTGACTACAGCTATGAAAGTAAAAGACGCTTGCTCCTTGGAAGAAAAGCTATGACCAAAGCAGGCAGCATATTAAAAAGCAGAAGCATTACTTTGCTGACAGAGGTTCATCTAGCCAAAGCTGTGGTTTTTCCAGTAGTCATGTATGGATGTGAGAGTTGGACCATGAAGAAAGCTGAGTGCCAAAGAATTAATGCTTTTGAACTGTGGTGTTGGAGAAGACTCTTGAGAGTCCCTTGAACTGAAGATCCCACCACTTCATCCTAAAGGAAATCAGTCCTGGATATTCTTTAGAACAACATGGTGAAGCTGAAACTCCAATACTTTGGCCACTTGATGCGAAGAAGTGACCCACTGAGAAAGACCCTGATGCTGGGAAAGACTGAAGATGAGAGGACAAGGGGATGACAGAGGATGAGATGGTCAGATGGCAGCACTAACTCGATGACCAACAGTTTGAGCAGGCTCTGGGAGTTGATGATGGACAGGGAAGCCTGGCTTGCTGCACACCATGGATTGCAAAGTCAGTCTCGAATGAGCAACTGAACTGAACTGACTGATATGTATAATTGATACTCTTTTCTGTATAGGAGGACAAAATTGGAAAATAGCTATATTCCAATTAGAACTTTTAAAAAAGATTTCTTTATATAACCTAAAAATTGTCATAGTTTGAATCAACTATTAATAATATAGTGGAACATGTGCTAAGAGTTTATGCAAATTTATTTAAAAATTCTATCAGGTAATAGAATATAAAAAATTATTTTAGGTCACATGGCTGTTACCCTCACATCTCTATTTTGTCTGAAGCATTATCTCTGAAAAGAATCCTTTGCTAAGTGAGCATCTAAAATATCTTTCATGTGACCATTCTCAATCAAATACATTTTTCATAACATTTTATTCCACTTATTTATATTTTCTGTTTCTCCCAACAGAATGGAAATTTCAAGAAAATAGACCTTACTATTTTTTTCACTATGTAAACAGAGTATAGAAATGTAGATGATAATTTTTATATGGAGCCCGGGCCATAGATTATTAGTAAATGATAATATTATTCATTATAAAATATCTGTCAAGTTGGGTATTTGATAGATTTTTTAAATTAAATTGGAATAGTAATTTTGGTGAGCCTTGGTAAACTATCTTCTCAGAATATGAATCCCTAAAATATTCTAAAAGCTCATTTTAATGTATTCACAAATATTATGTAATCTTAAGAACTGTATGAAAATTAAAGTTTTCAACAGAAAAAAAAATTATTTTAGCAAGTTAGAATTAGGGCAAATACACTTAAGATATTAAATATGAGGTCATATAAGTGAAAGAGAAACTTTGAAGTCAACCTGAGATGTGCATTCTTTCATTTTTATGAGGTTTTGTTTTCTGCAGTGAAAAATTACTTGAATTTGAAATTTATATAGAAGGTCCTATGTGTCATTCACTGTGGATAGGAAGTTATAAACCAGAGGACAAAAACCCATCCCCAGTATTCCTGGAAGTTTGGTAGTTTATCTACCACTCCACTCACACACACACATTTCTGTCTAGAGGTAGAAGGAAAGTTGAAAAGGAGTGTCACATATTTACTCAGAAATTGGCAGAGTTTTCCTAGGGTCCCCAAGCAATGGAAGAGCAATGAATGAATGCAATTTGTCACAAGCCAAGAGGAGACTTTTAGTTCACACTGTGGTGGAGAAAACTAATCACTGGAGATAAATTCATGAATGATTTAAGAGACAGAATGGGTCAGGTGATACATTTCTATGACAGTAGCATACACAAACCCAGGTTTTCAAACCATTTCCATTGAAGCAAATCTTCCAAACGATGTGATGAAGGATGAGTTCTTCGCTGCTCCTTGGACCACTCACCTGAGTCATCATCTCCATCCATTCATACCTACCTGGGTAAATGGCTGTTGTCTCCATTCTCCTTATATTCGTGGGGTCCTTCAGTTGCTCCAGAAAGGCGACCAGCTCCAGCTTAGAGACAAGCCCTGTTGATCAGAGAAAGGAAAATTTGTGTTGTTAGACATTCTTCAGTATCAAATCCAAAATGTATTCAGGTGAGACGAGAACGCATTTTGCTCTAGAAAACGATATCCAGAAATACTTTATTCAAAGTCGCTCTACAATTCTAACAAACACCTAACAATCAGATCCTGAGATTCTGGTCAAGTAGTACTAAGGCAAAAGTAAGTGGTGTCAATGTGAAATTAAGAGAGTGTGCAACTATTTAATACCACAAAACTTACACATATACCAGTAACCTAGAATGAAGGAGGAGGAGTACATCAAGGAAGAAAACTGTCACCAGCATAACGAATCATGAAGCCCTTCTTTCTAAACTCACAGATACTGATTTCCCCCTAGAAAGCAGAGATCTGGAACTACTGTGGGAAGCAGAAAATTTCAGAAGACATTCTTGAAATGAAGGAACCAAAACCTAGTGTGTAGGTGAGTGATTCTGGAAGGCAGTTGTCCTCACCCAAGGAGGCCAGGTTCCCGTAGGTCTCTAACATCACGTCCGTGTACAATTCCCGCTGACCGAGGTCCAGGCATTCCCACTCCTCTTGAGTGAATTCTATGGCCACATCCCGGAACGTCAGCCGTCCCTGAAATACAAAGCACAGAGGGCATGTGGCCGTGGGAAGACTTCCTTATGTGACCCAAGGTGAAAACAGCAAGTTCAGAGACCTGGTCATGATTGAGTGGCTTGGCTGGTATTACAAAATATATTTTTTACACAATAATCCTTTCTACCCAATTTCTAATGTGAAGAAAAGAGGTGAGTTATGATCCACAAGTCATTAGAGAAGCTATTCAAATCTGAAAGACAAATTATAAAATCATCAGGGCAACATTAGCATATTTACTTTTCAGTTTTCTACTCCTGTGACAAAGGCTAAATTGTTTATCAAAGAAACAGGAAAAAAAAAAATAAGTGTATTCTGAGCCAAGAGTTCTGAAGTGGGGCCAAAGTGCCATATTTTTAGCAAGGTTATTTGAGTTAGTAATGTTGAAAATTCTGCTCGATGAATGACGGTTTTGAAGCTCAATGAAATAGAATAGTAAGGTAAGAATTCATACTTAAGTTGGAACAGTAACTGTTTTACAGATTTTAGTGGGCCTAATAGGATAGTCTGGAAGCCTTCCCAAGTGGCAGGCACCCTTTGAATTAGCAGGAGTGGGGGAAGTTTGGTCCTTTCCACCCGTGAGAAACAGGAGTAGTCAGAAGGGAATCCTTGAGGATGTTCAGGAGTGGGGGAAGCTTGGTTCCCTCCCCACCTCAGAGATTAGGTTAGTTAGAAATAATGAATATCAGTAATGTTGCTCTTATACCTTTTGGCAAATATTGACAAACAGCCATTAAATGGCAGAGCTTAAACTTTACTTCAGCTTAGGTACTTCAGATTTTAACTAAGAAAACACAGACAGATTCACAGAGACAATGCTAAGAAAAGGTGATAGAAGCTCCTGTAACTGTAAAGAACACTAAAGCCAGGAAAAGTTTTAGTCACTCAGGCCTGTCCAATTTTTTGTGACCCATGAATTCTTAACTTGCCAGGTTCCTCTGTCCAAGAAATTCCCAAGCAGGAATGCTGGGGTGGGTAGTCATTCCCATCCACAGAAATTCTATGAAAAAAACTAACCAGAAGAAGAAGAAATAATTGATCAAGTCATGTTAATATTTTCAAGCATACATTCCAGTTCAGTTCAGTCGCTCAGTCAGGTCCGACTCTTCACGACACCATGGACCACAGCACGCCAGGCCTCCCTGTCCAACACCAACTCCCAGAGCCTACTCAGTTTATCTCACTGAGGACTGACCCACACTCCAACAGGGCTGTATGCTCATTAAGGGTAAGAGAGAATAAGTTTCATGTCATTAAACTCAGGTAATTTAGAATGGATTCAAAATGTACATAATGTTTGAGGATGATATTCTTTATTTAAAATGAACTGTATTTTAAATTTTGATACAGATGAGCATAGATGAGGACTAATTAGATTCTTGTAAAGATTTTGGAAAATACAAAACTGTGATGACACTCTGTGATGTGAGCATGGAGTGTACTGGAAAAGATCAGACCTGGGCTTGGGATGAAAACCCCCACTCCCCAAACCCAGCACCTCTGCTAAACACACCTGAGTGTTCATTTTCCAAAGCAGAAAGAAACAAAGAAGACATGAAATTACTCCATTAGTTGTGACAGTTTAGGTACATCCCTCACTTTTTCTTTCTAAGAAACTTGTTCAAGTCAAATGGAAAAAGCAAATTCATAGAATGGGAATCACACAGAAACACCTAAACCAGTGAAAATGAGTCATGGGGCAAGAAGTACATGGAAGAATGCATTATGACTGCATGGGTATTTTGTCACTATTATGGAAACTATGATCTGAATCCATCATTAGAAAATGTTAGTTGGGGGACTTCGTGATGATCAAGTGATTATCCCTGAGCTCCCAGTGCATGGAGCTCTGGTTCTTTCCCTCATCAGGAAACCAGATCCTACATGCTGTAGCTAAGAGTTTGCATGTCACAGCCAAGGAATCTGAAAACTACAAGGATGACTGAAGATCCTACCTGCCACAACGAAGACCCGGTGCAGCCAAATAAATAAATATTTTTAAAAAGTGTTTTATGCAAATTTCACTTCATGTATGGCTTCCCTGATCTGTAGCCTAATACTACATTTATGTGGTTAGTCACACTTATCAATATAGAGCAGTCTCTGCAACGGTTTTATTTCTTAAACTTTTCTGAAGAACCGTGGACCACTGAGTTCACTCTATTTATAAGGACAATCTGTAACTCCTGCTCTAATGAGCTGAAGCTGCATCCAGATGTAAACTCATCTCGGCATTTCCCCTACTTCACTATGATCCTAACACCAGACCACATCCCAATGGGAGTCTCTGGTCGTAGTGCCTCCCCGTGTTGAACTCGCCCAAAGGGCATATAGTGAAGAACTGAAAGTCACTAATTCATGTTGAGAATTCATTAGGCTCTAGAGAAAGCCGGGATACAGAAAGTGGATAACAGGCTCTGGGATTTAATGGAGAAGTTAGTCTAAAGAGCTGCTCTTCACTATACTAAGAAAAAAATGAAAAACTAAGAGGTAGATAACAACAAACCACCCAGGGAGAAAACTTAGAATCAGAGAACGAAAGGTTTTCAGGTTCTCAGTCCAGGCATTTCAGGAGGAAAAGCAGCAGAGCCCCAGACCCGGACAGGACATTTACCTGAGAAGCTGCCATTTCCTCCTCTTCTTCCTGCTGCTGAGTCTTCTCTGGGGATGTTGTGTCGCAAACTCACATCCACAGGTTGAGAAAATACCTTCAACGGCATCCACACAGTTCTTTCACCTGCAACAGCTGCAGTGAAAATGAACAAAAAAGGTTCTGGTCTCTCCTGCCCTTTTCTGAGCCTTTTTTGGGCTTCCTCTGTTCCTGATCAGTAGGCGGCAATAAAGACTAATCTGACATGTTAATCACATCCTGTGCTGGGTGCTTACCTTTGGTGCATTCTCTTTGCAGACCACCCCTGAGAGTTCTCCTTCCTTTTTGCATTCCAGAGAGCAGGTCGCAGCACAATTCACGGGAGACAATGGACCTGACTACTGGGCTAGCTGACAGACATCTGAGGGTGTTTGAAACATGGCGGGTGAAGACCCGCATTTAGGAGCCCTGAGCTGCAGCCTCACACCCCGCACTCCTGAGACCTCTGCGGGAGGGAACTTCTAGAAACAAAGGAAGTCGGGCAGATTGCCTGGGGAGGGGCTCTTTCTAGGATGGGTGTGGCCCTCCACTGCCTCTGCCTCTGCCCTTGGGGGAGGGGTGGTGGGAATGCCTGCTTGGTGGGAAGCACCTGGGGGCCTTGTGTTCCTGTAAAGCTTTGCTCTCAGAATTCTTTCCAAAGATGCCTTTCCTTTAGCGTGCTAAGTACGACTCTTTGCCTCCCCCTGGACTGTAGCCCGCCTGGCTCCTCTGCCAGTGGGGACTCTCCAGGGAAGAATGCTGGAATGGGTTGCCATGCCCTCCTCCAGGGGATCTTCCTGACCCAGGAATTGAACTCACATCTCTTGGTGTCTCCTGCATTGACAAATGGTTCTTTACCACTAGTGCCACTTGGGAAGCCACAGGGTACCCTGAGTACTTAGGTTTTTCTATTCCCCTCTGCAACCTGGGGACACAGGTTTTCACAAAATGATTTGAACTGTGACCACCTGTCTGCAAGTGAGGGACCTCCAACTTCAGAGACCAGGAGGCTGGAGGTGTTTTAGTCATTGCAGAAACCAAGCACCAACAGTTGGAGAGTTGGAGAACTCAGGTTTACTATGCCGGGGGACAGAGGAGTTAACACTCCAAGTTCTGAGCCTCAAAGGGGTTACAGAGTTTTTATACGTGGACAGGCATGATTAAGAGAGTTTGCAGGTTTGCAGGGGCTAGGGCCATTGCAAAGAGGAGGACAAGGATGGGTTAGATTAATTCTAGTTCCTAGTATTGTGAGTCCTCACAATATGAGACCTTCGTGATCAAAACTTTGCAAAAAGGAAGCTGAGTTACAGAGGCAAAAGGAGAAGGAGTCTATGAAAAAATCTGTAGTTTTCCCTCTTCATTGCACCCTCTTGCTGCTTCTATCACTCATTGTAGAAAGCATCATCTCATGTTTGATAGGACATTCAGAGCTCCCCGTCATTTAGGGAACTATATTGAGCTATTAACATTTGTAACTTTATGGATTCCACTCGAGAGGTGATGAACTGGGTAATATCTTTGAGAATACAAGGGCCACAAAAAGGGCCTGAAAGGACATGAAGAGAGTACCGGTTAATGGGAGAAGCCACAATTCCCAGCTCCAGGTACTGTTCCAATTACCCCAGGAATGTGCTAGTTCCTCTCTGCTTTTCATGATTCATTCCCTTAGCTGTTGGGCCATGTCTCTGACTATTCCTAATTGGTTTCCACAAAAGCAGCATTCTTCGTTCAAGAAGAGGCAGAGTCCTGCCTTTTCAGCTGTCAGTAGGTGGAGCCCTCTCCCATTCTTTAAAACACCTCAGCCAAGAAATCTAGCTGCTACTGTAAGGCCACTCAAGATGTGGCTACTCTCTCAATGTTGTCTCTGTGTTGTAGCCACGCGTTCTGGGAAACAAACTCACTCAGAAGGACAACGCAGATAGTGGAGTGCAGTTTATGACACCGGCGGGGCCAAGGCAGAGTCTCCTCTTAGCCAAGGACCCCAACCAGGTTTTGTGAAAGCCTTCTATACCCTAAGTGTATAAGGTTCCCTGAAACTAGTCTGAACAATGGAAAAAGAATGATACAATCAAAGTTAATCATATGCCTGATCATACAATCAGCAATCATATGCCTGAAGCCTAGGTAGTTAAGCCTAGGTAGTTAAGACCAATAAGCCTGTGGTCTAAGCGTAATAGAATGTATGATTCTATTCGGTTACACAGAAAATTAGGGTGTTCTTTTAGGCAAAGGAGAGCCCTGAGGTCTCCTGGGGGCCTTTGTTTTCCAGTTGATATGTCATTTCCATAGATACTCTGCATATAGCTCAAAGTTCACATTCCGGCCCAAGATGGAGTCCTGCTTTCAAGACAGAGCCTGTTCTGTTTCCTCCTTCATGTGAAGTCCTTGGATAGTGTATGGTAGAAGGTGATTGATGAAGCAATGCCTCCTATTCCAATACTTACACTAGCCAAAACTTCCAAACCAACCAGTAGGGGATTAGCTGGATGGCTCTTTTTGACCAGGTCTGTGCTGTCAGAGGTACAGTGAGAGTCTGGTTGTTAGGGTCAATATTCATCTGGGGATCGAGGAAAGCTAAGGTGCAGATACCCATCCATTGACTTGTAGACATGAGTAAACATCTGTCCCACAAACAAAGAAAAGGCCTTGATGGTGTGGCACCATGTTGTGTCTGTGGCAAGATGAGTGGGCCACTCACCTTTTACAGTTTGATTACATTCGTCCCTGGCTAAATTGCCTACAACTTCAGTTCCTCCATCATTTGTAAAGCATTCTGGAGTCTTTTGAGTTAACTCAATTGCCCTTAAGACTGGCCCTTGTAAGGGTGGATCTGTCAGAGTTCCCATGGCTGTTGCAATATTTAATGCTACTGGTATAGCTAAATACCATGAAGCTCCTAGGGATGAGCAAAGCCAGCAATCCCTGGCCAGCTGGGGTTGGTGTTGTATAGAAGGTGAGGAGTTGCATTGAGAATCTGGTATAGACGAAGGTTTAACGGGGAGTTAACTCTATAACCTGCGTCATACTACCAACAGGCAGAGCCTGATTTTTAAGGGCAAAGTTGGTCCGTGATTTCATTTGTCTGCATTATTGTCCCTGTCCAGTAGGTTTTTCCATTTATTTGGCAGACAGACAGCTGTTCTGGGTTGTAACATCTACATGGCATTTGGGCGTAGACGGAGGTGCAGGGGCATGATGGCAATGCCATGGTGTTGGGGTGCGGCCCGGGGTTTGGATCCTCTGGTGGGGGAAAGGTAGCGGCAGTGGGGGACACACTTGGGAACAATTTTTGGCACTCAGGACCCTGGATATACACCGCATGGTTATGAAGGCAGAAGGTGATCGGCCTATAGGATAGGCTATCTATACATTGCTCTAGCTGGTGATTGAGTAGGGGATTTTTCCAAGGGTTGACTTTAATGTTCACACGTGAATGATGGAAAAGGAATGGCTCCATCCGTTACAGCAAGGGACACTAAACGGCTCCAAAGCAGCCTGCACATAACAGGTAATTGAGCACTTGCAAAAGGTTTTTCCCGCATCTCTGAGTTGTCACGGCTATAGCAACTGAGCCTATCGTGAAGTGAGGTAAGCTATCCTGTGAGCGATTTAGATAGGAGGGAGAATCAATCACAGAAACATCTAATTAGGATGAAGCTTCCCACTTCGGTGAGTTAATAGAGAGCTAACCGCACCTTCTGACCCATATCCCAGTCCTGGGGGCGTTACTGAAGCTAGTCCTGTAGCAAAGAGTACAACAATAATACCAATGAGCAACAGAGGCCAAAGTTGACAATAAAAATCCAGTGATACCTTGAGAGCCAGATTCTCAAACTTCCGTGAGTTGACCAGCCAGCTGCCGGAGTGTGGCTCGAACAAGGCTGAAGAATCCTCAAGCTTCTGCCGTGCGTGAATGGCACGTGACTAGTCAGCTTCTGGAGCGGCTAGAGCAGGCGCAGCATCTTTGGGGGGTGAGTTCCATTGTTTTTGGAACCAGACCTTGAGGGGCTTTCTGGGGTCCCAGATTGTTTTCCAGGTGTCCTCATCACAGGAAGCCGCTGCCTTCTTGACTCTGGTGTTGTGGATCCATGGATGACGCCCGTAAGTTTAAGAGCAGTAGGGGTTGCCAGAACAACTGTGTGAGGGCCTGTCTCCTGCCTGACATGGTTCTTCTTTCCAGTCTTCAACCCCTACGTCTTCTCCTGGAGGCCTGGCATGAACCCAGTTGCCCAAAGGAATGGCTGTCCTTTCGAAGGTTTCTCGGGTGATATGGTGGAAGACTTTTCCCAGGAAATGGAGGTGTCAGGACATCTCCAGTTCAGCTAATTGTTGGCGGTTTCCTTTTAATCTTCCTATCACTGGAGGTTTTTCTCCCATATAAGATCTCAAAGGGAGAATAGCCTGAGGGCTCAGGGTGCATCGGGCTTGGAGTCAGGCTGGGGGGTAAAATGTCGATCCAAGATAACTGGTCTCCTGTCAGAATTTAGCAAATGTAGTCCTGAGGTTACAATTCATGCGTTCAACTTTCCCTGAGCGCTGAGGCCTGTAAGCGGTGTGACGCTTCCATTTGAGGCCCAGTGTCCCGGATGAGGTTTGGATTACTGAGACACAAATGCTGGCCTGTTGTCAGACCCTAGGGAGAGAGACAGCTCACATCTCAGGATCATGTCTCTTCACAGGGCCTTGGCCACTTCTCCTGCCTGTTCAGTGCATGTGGGGTAGGCTTCAGCCCATCCTGAGTGGGTGTAGACTACCACAAGGAAATACTTGTAGCCCCTATCGGGCTTGACTTCAGTGAAGTCCACTTCTAGATCTTCAAAGGGCAGTGTCCCAACGGTCAGCACCCCTGGGTTGGGTCTTGGTCCTTGGCTGGCGTTGTTCTGAGCTCAAGTCACAGAACTATCACTGATCTGCATGCACAGGGCTGGGAGCTTAGGGATGAAATAGAAGTGGCTCAGGTAGCTCTCAAGCGCAGGTTTTCCTAAAGGAGTTTTCTCAGGATGCTGTTTTACCAGCTGGATTTCTATATTTCTGGACACAAGGAGTCTTAGGTCTGAGAGCTTCTACCAGCTCTCCTTTTCTTTTATTCTTCCCTCATTTAGAGCCCATTGATCTTCTTCCTTGGCATATTTTGGGGATGGAGGCAATTCTGGTGCCAAGAGGACCTTAACGGTTGACTCAGGGCCCACTGTGGGGCTCGGATGGATCGCTGCTTCCTTGGCTGCCTGGTCAGTCAACCGATCTCCGTTGCTGATAAGATCAGCTTCCTCGCTGATGGCCTTTACAATGGATGACTGCCACTTGGCAAGGCTTCCAGACTGTTTCTAACAGCTGAAGGATTTCTTTTTTGTTTGTAATCTCCTCCCCCCCCCCCTCTGTCAATAGCCCCTTCTTTATAAGTGGCTCCATGAACATCTAAAGTAGCAAAAGGCATACCTTGCCTCAGTATAGATGCTGACTCCTTTCCCTTTGGCGTGCCTCAGCGCCTGGGCGAGTGCCCACAGCTCAGCCCTCGGTGCTGACCACCCTTGTGGCAAGGCCGCGGCCTTCACTCTCTCATCGGTTCTTGTTAAGGCAGAGCCTGCTCTGCGCTGCCCGTCTTGGATAAAAGTGTTTCCATCGGTGAACAGTTCCAGTTCTCCATTCTAGTGGGGAATGTCCATCAGGTCCAGCCTGCTCGAGTAAATCTCATCTATGAGCTCCTCACAGTTATGATTATGGTTCCTGCTTCTGTGGGTAAAAACTGGTGGGGTTCAGTGTCCGCACAGTCTCGGCTTGTACCCATGGGTTTTTGTTTTTTGTTTTTTTTAAATTTTATTTATTTATGATTTGGCTGCAATGTGTCTTAGTTGTGGCACATGGGATCTAGTTCCCTGACCAGGGACTGAACCCTGGCCCCCTTCATTGGGAGCTTGGAGTCTTAGCCACTGGACCACCAGGGAAGTCCCAACCCATGGGTTTTTGGAAAGCAGTTCTTGATAGTGAATCATCCTGGAGTTAGCCAGCTGCTGGAGTCTAACCCCAGCGGGCCCAGGAACACCCGAGGGATGGGTGGTGTCGGCGAAGAAGAAGACAAACACACAAAGGCGGTTCCGTGGAAGAAAAAGCTTCTTTTCTTTTATTTTTAGGACAGCTCAGTTTTCATAGAATGAACATTACCTCCCCCTTAAGTCACCACATATTACATCAGATATTGGTTTCGTGCTTCTGTCAATATTTTTCTTTCCCATGTTTCTCCCCTGTGCATTCATCTGGAACATTTCCCATTACAGGGTTTTTTCTTGAATGTCCCACACATTAGTCTTCTTGCCTCAATGGCCTAACATTTTCACTCTAAAAAATCAATGTTCCACAAATTCCAGGTATAGCATGAATTCGTTAGACAATAAAACAATACATGGAAGGGCTACACAAAAATGTTTGACATTTCTGAGAATAGTACCATGTGAAAATCCTGATATTTTTCTTTACCTAAAATTATAAAGTCCACAGTGATTCACTATGAAGCAGCAAAACACCTCTATTAATTGTCAGGTAATGGCAGTGAGCTGGTTAATATAAGTCTTCTATTGAAATCCTATGTACCCAATTTCCTAACTCTACAAAAATACCCATAATCTTCCTTTTTTTTTTTTTTTTTATGTTGTTTAAAGAAAGGGAAACAATGGACAAATAGCAGCAAGGAAATAGCAGTAATGAAAACCCTCTCAGTCAAGGAGCAAGTAAACTGAAGCAGTATATCTACTTCTAAATCTAAATGTCTCTACTCTTTTCTATTCTAGAACATTATCATCTTTTTGGCAAGCAGCCAAACTATGCCTGTGGCCTTTTCCTTTTTTTAATTTTTTTTTTTTTTTTTCCTTTTTGACTTGATGTTTATGGACATGTCCTCAGCAAGAGCAATCATGAGCATTTCTAAATAGGCTTGGACTTTTCCAGGGAGGTCTTACTACTATATATTACATTTCCAAAAATTAATAGAAAGCCCAACAACAGTGAGACAGAAAGAGGAAAGAGACATTCCCGAGGGGAAGAGCGGCCTTGCAGGTTCCTCTCTCATCCCATGGCCTTGTCACGGCCTGGGTCCGTCCCGGTGATTCCCGAGGGCACATATTGGGCCCCGGGGCAGCCCCGTGTGAGGAACAGCTGCCTTGCATGTTCCTCTCTCGTCCCGTGACCTTGTCACAGACTGGACGCATCCCGGCGGCGCCCCACAGCCAGCCGCTTATGTGCCCTGTTTCAGGGCAGTACCAGCATGGGGAATCTTTACATTTACAGTTTGTCCTAGTGTAAGCTTATCTGCTTCTCTGGCCAGAATCACAGTGGCAGCTAATGCCGGGAGGCGTGGCGGTCATCCCGCGGCCACTGGATCCAGTGGTTTGGACAGGTATGCGTCTGGGCCCTGCCATGTTTGTGTGAGGACCCCCAGTGCAGTGTGATTTTGTTCATGTACAAAGAGGGTAAAGCCCCATGTCTCATCTGGCAGCCCTAATGCTGGAGCGCTGCTCAAGAGTCTCTTAATCTCCTTGAAGGCCTCTCTTTGTTCAGGTTCCCACCCCAGGAGCTCCTTACCAGACCCTGCTGTGGCTATAAACAAAGGCTCCATTATTTCAGAGAAACCTGGTCTCCAGATGAGCAGAATCCAGCAGCCCCAACTCATGGACACTTTCTTGGCTTTCAACTGAAGGATTGAACAGATGGCTTCTTTCCTCTCATGGACAGTGCCCGATGCCCTTTGGAGATGACAAACCCGAGGTGCTCGGCCTCTTGTCTGCTGATCTGAGCCTATTCCCATGCACCGTGTGCCCTGTGGTGGAGGGTAGAGGCATCAGGGCTCTGGTGCCTCCAGCAGTCCCCTGGGAGGGACCAGCTAGCACCAGGTCATCCCACTGCTGGAGTGGGGTGCAGTTCAAAGTGTCTCCAGGAGAGGCAGCAAGGTCTGTAGCCAAGTGTTCACCAAACAGGGCAGGTGAGTTCCTGAAGCTTGTGGCAGTCTGGTTCAAGTCAGCTGTGTCTTTTTCCCAGTGTGTGGGTAATCCCACTCAAAGTCAAATGAGGGCTGGCTGGCTGGTGACAGTCGGAGGCAAAAGAAGGCATCCTTGATGGAGGCAGGTGAAGAGCTTGTCTGAGCCGCTAAGAGACTCAGGAGAGTGTAAGGATTTACGACCACTGGATGGATGATGATCACTGCACTGTTGACGGCGCGGGGGTTCTGGACAGGGCTGTAGTCATTCCCTCCAGACTTTTTGACTGGTAAGAGTGGGGTGTTTCAAGGAGACTGACATTTGATTATGATCTCGGCATCTCGTAGGCACTGGCTGTGGTCCCAAATTCCCAGGCGTGTCTCCCGTGGTACTGGATATTGTTTCCTTCTGACTGGTGTGACTTCTGGCCTCGGGCCCACTATAACGGGCACATGGTTATTAACCAAACCTGGGAGCCCCTTCTCTGCGCAGACATCAGGGAATTCTATTAGCAGCCTAGGGGGATTTTTTTGTTCTCTCCCCGAGGTATAGAGCTGTCTTTGATATTCCCTGGGCACGGTTGCTGAGGTCCAGCCCTGGCAGGACCAGGAATACGGAAGGGATGAGTGGCGTCGGCAAGGAAGAAGACAGACACACACAGAAGGTTGCGAAGAAGAGGTAGCGTTTTTTTTTTTTTTTTTTTTTTGTAGGATAGCTCAGTTTTTATAGAATGAACGTTGCCTCCCCCTGAAGCCACCACATATTACATCAGATAGTGTTTCATGCTTCTGTCAATATTTTTGTCCCCATGGTTTTCCCCTATGCATTCATCTAGAACTTTCCTGATTACAGGGTTTTTTTTTTTTTTTAAATGTCCCATACATATAGTATTCTTGCCTCAATGGCCTAACATTCTCATTCTAAGAAAAACAATGTTCCATATATTCCAGATACAGTATGAATTCATTGGGTAATAAAACAATACATGGGAAGGGTCACAGTAACATGTTTGACATTTCTGAGAAGAGTACCATGAGAAAACCCTGATATTTTTCTTTACCTGAAACCACAAAATCTTAATTAACAATGATTAATTATTAAACAGCAAAAACACCTCTAAAGCAGCAAAACACCTCTATTAATAGTGAGAAAATCACAGTGAAGCTGGTTAATATAAATCTTCTACTGAAATCCTATGTACCCCATTTTCTAATTCTACAAAAATACCCATAATACCCCATGTTGTTTAAAGAAAGGGAAACAATGAAGAAATAGCAGCAAGGAAATAGCAATAATGACAACCCTTTTATCCAAGGAGCAAGTAAAATAAAGCAGTATATCTACTTCTAAACCCAAATGCCTCTACTATTTTCTATTCTGGAACATTTTAATCTTTTAAGCAAGCAGCCAAATGATACCTGTGGCCTTTTCTTTTCTGACATGAGGTTTGTGGTCAAGTCCTGAGCCAGAGCAATCATGAGCATTTCCAAAAAGGCTTAGACTTTTCCAGGGAGGCTTTATTACTATATATTATATCCCCCCAAATTAATAGAAAGCCCAACAAAAATAAGACAGAAGGAAGAAAGGGACATGCCGGGACCTCGGGACAACCCCGAGGGGAAGAGCTGCCTTGCAGGTTCCTTTCTCGTCCCGTGACCTTGTCACGGCCGGGGCACGTCCTGGCAGCTCCCGACACACGGCCATGGCCGTCATCAGAGACGACTGTCGCCCAGAGTGAGGCTCACAGGATTTCCGGGGCAACGGTGATTTGTGTCCCCAGCTTTGTCAGTAGGCCTCCCCCTAGCAGGGGAATGGGGCATTCCAGTAAGTAGAGAACTTCCTGAGTCCCCAGATGGCCCCCTCGCTGACACGCATGAGCCTTGCACAGAGAGCGGGCTGTCATGACCCCCGAGGCCCCAGCAAGAGTCGCTGATCAGCCTGTGAGGGGAGCCACAGCTGTGGTTACCGCGGAGGGTTCAGCCCCAGCATCCACCGTCAAAGTCATTGATTGGCCCGCAACTTCGTTGAGATCGTGGGTTCCCAGATCAGGGAGCTGGGTCTTCCCTACTCTGATTCTGCTCCAGCCAGGCCGATAAGGTTTTGCAAGGCCGGCTTAGGCTGGTACCTATCTGTGTTGGGTCGACTGAACTTCTTGGACCCTTAAGATCTCCCTCTGCGATGGGGGCACTCATTCTTCCAGTGTCTGGTCTCACTGCAGTGGGTGCACTGGTCGTGGCTTAGAGGTGGTCTCTTCTTCGTTTCCCCTCTCCACGAGGAAACAGCCTGTTTCGCTAGATCTGAGCTTCTCAGTGCTGCTGCTAGCAGGGCTGCTTCCTGTTGCATTCTTTTTTGTTTGTTTGTTTCACTCTTTCATCTGCTTCCTGTTGGACTTCATGGTTTCAGTTCACGAAGACTTTATTTGCTACCTCCAGAAGCCGTGTGGCATTCTTCCCAGCAAAGCCGTCCAGCGTTTGGAGCTTCCGCCGCATGTCTGCGCAGGATTCAGCCTCAGGGGCAGTGTTTATTCATTGATTCTCAGGTGTATCAGGGTCGAAAGGGTGTATGTCCGGAACGCTTCACACAATCTTTCATAGAAATCGGGGGGCGTCTCATCTACTTTCTGTATTATCGCTGTAATGTTGGACATATTGGTGGGCTTTTTGACTCCCGCTGGAAGTCCACGTAGAAAGGCATCACGGTAGCCACCCAGGGTTTCTTATCTTCTCTGATATTGAAATTCCAATTAGGTCCAGGCTCTGGCATTGCTCCTCATGCCCATCCTTCCACATCTAAGACCTCTGCAGGGGCTTGTCCTCCGAGCCATTTTGGGTTTCTGTCGAGATGCGTCGTCTTTCCCCAGTGGTGAAGGAAGACACAAGGAGCTGGTGACAGTCACCCGTGTAGGCTGATGGGTGTGGAAAATGGACTCAAGGGGTCAGTCATAGCCCGTGGTCTATCAGAGCAAGCTGGGTTATGGTGTTTCCAGTTTAGGGGATCAGTAGTGCTGAGGGCTGGTAATACAGGTCGGAGCGGTCAGGCTGGACTGAGTCATCCTCGGTCACTTGTTGAGGACCTTCAGTTTCTCTCAGTGATATCTGCCAGGCTGAGGCCAGCTGGTTAGATTGTTTGGCTGAGCGGAGCTGCGTCCCTCCTTGCTCGGGGCTGGAGTCTTGCTCGTGAGGTGGTGCGGGGCCAGGGAGGGAGGTGGACTGTCTGGCAATGGGTCTGGCGCTGGCTGGGCTGGGGCTTGTGGAGTCAGGGGAATGTGTGGCGGGGGCATCAGTGGGTCTTCTACTGCATCTCCCTGGAATATAGGGCTTTCCCCCCATCTTTCTTTTTTTCTGAGTGATTGGGCCACAGATACCCTACTCTGTTCCTGTCCGTTTGGGCAAAATCTTGCCCATGGGGGCAGGGTCTGTGCTGTTAGAAACGAGGAGTCTATGTGTGGAAACTGTCTGGATGTCCCGGAGGCCCAGTGACGACCTGGAGCGCTGCTTGGACCGTGGGCAGGTCGAGCGCCCTCTGGTGGCCACCCAGCAGCAAAGGCTGGCCAAAGGAGCTCACATAAGTCACAAAGCTTCCTAAGGGTCGTCTTGGCTCCAAAATCTCCTCCAACGCCATTCTTAAAGTTCTTTCTCATGCAATCTAAAACTGTTGGTTTAGAGGAGCTTCCACTCATGTTGACAAATCTAATCTACTTGGCGGGGTTTTGAGGAAAACCTAATCTCTTAGATGTCCGCTCAAGGAGTCAGTCGACAGAAGAAAAACCAGTAACCGATCATTTCTCCCGCCCTGTGTATCCTGTCCGAGTCGGTGACAAAAAGACAAACAAGGGTGGGCGCCCCCTCCAAAGAGGAGACCGCTTAGGTGTCCACTTGGCCACGCCCAAGGGATATCTTAGGTGCCTCTTAGCATTGGCAGATCAGTATAAACCCCTGATGCAGATCTGTTTCGCAGGGAGGGACTGGGTCCCCCAGAGGCAAACACTGCCTTGAGCCCTATGAGGTCGCCATGGAACTGCAAACTAGGGCCCACTCGGACTCCACAGCCATGAAGGCCGTGAAGCCACTCAATCGAGCCGGAAGCTCGAGGGAATCAGGCCACACACTCGTTCACATTCATTTTCCATCCGCCTGGCCACTCTCCCGAGGGAGATTGAAGATGCCTCCCGCGCTGCAGGCAGACACTGTATCATCTGAGTCGCCAGGGAAGCCCTCACTTAATACTGGCAGGCGGGTATGAACCCCCAACCCGAACCAGCCTCTCAGGAGAGATCATGTCCCCCGAGACCGGCACCGCCTTTCAGGCTCCTGAGGTCCTCACGGAACTGCAGATTTTGGACCCTCTCAGACTCCATAGGCCCTGAACTGTGAAGCTCACTTTCACTTCAATCAACAATCATGCATAGAAGTTCACTCAGAGCGTATCACAATACCGCCATTTTCCTGAGTCCCCAGGCCTCCCTATCTGATGCTCCCTGCATGGGAGCTCCAAGGAGGTGATCAGTCTCTTCTGCTTATTGGGGTAAAATCTCTTGACTTGGGATTGGCCCCAGGGGTTTACTTGACCCGTGGCCATTCCTGGTGAGTTGGTCTGTCCCTTTAATAGGTTTGGTCAGGGTTCAGCCATCCAGGAAGTTGGAACAATGCTCTGGGAATACCATCAGGTGTCACACCTCATTGTTCATCTCGGGGCTCCTTCATTTTCACCTGGCTGAGCCACCAGTCCAGTGCCTCAAGGGGCCAGAATGTTTGGAATCTCGCTGGGGCCTCCAGGAATGTTGCAGAAACCAGTACTCGAGAAACCAAGCACCACACTCAGAGACCTGGAGAACTCCAGTTCATTACACTGGTGGGCCCAGAGGAGTTAACCGTCCAAGCTCTGAGCCACAAAAAAAGGGGTACAAGAGTTTTCATACAGGCATGATTAAGCGGGTTTCCAGGTTTGCAGTTGCCTGGGCGATTGCAAAGAGCAAGACAAGGGTGAGTGAGATAAGCTCCAGTTCCCAGTATTGGGAGCTCCATTTTTTAGACCTACCTGATATGGATTTTGCAAGGAGCAAGCTGAGTCACAGAGGCAGAAAGAGCAGGAGGTTATGTAAATATTGAACTTTTTCTCTTGACCATCACAAATTTCCTTGAAAATATACCAGGGACAGAAACGAAACTCAGGTTAAAAATGTATGTGCCTTTAAAAAAAAAAAAAAAAATGTATCTGCCTAGAAGCTCAGTCAAGTCTGAATCCTTGTGACCCTTTGGACTGTAGCTCAGCAGGCGCCTCTGTCCGTGCGATTTTGCAGGCAAGAATACTGGAGTGGAATGCCATTTCCTCCTCCAGGGATCCTCCTGACCCAGGGATCAAGCCCAGGTCTCTTAGGACTCCTGCATTGGCACTTAGACTCTTTAGTCCTACTGCCTCCTTGGAAGTCCAGAAGCGTGTATGGGAATGGAGAAATACCTGTGAAAATGATGCCTTAATGCATATCTCATGATCACCAAAGGAAATAATGGTCTGTGTTAAGTAATAAGTAACTACAGCCTGAGAAAAAATACCCATGGCCTGAACATTGAGAGTTAGGTTCTATTTGGTGGGAATGTTAGGACTTGAGCCCAGGAGACGGTGTGTCAGGTGACCCCAAGACAGATGACGCTGAGGAAGCAAGGCAGGAGCAACACTATGTACAAGTTTGTAGGAAGGGCAGGTAAGCTGAACGTTAAAGGTGACAACGTAAAGGAAGAACATCTCTCACATGAAGAGATGTAATGATCTTCCTTGTATGGGAAGATGGAAGCACCTGAACTTATTGAAATGGTTCCTTTCATATGCATCAGGCTATCTGGGGCCAATCCTTCTTCCTTGACTCTTCACATCCTGATTCTAAGGAGACGACAGAGGACTAGAGATTTTGACGGCATCACCATCTCAATGGACATGACTTTGAGCAAAGTCCAGTAGACGGTGAAGGAAGGGGAAACCTGGCATGGTGTAGTCCCTGGGTCTCAAAAAGTTGGACACGACTGAGTGACTGAACAACAACAAACTTAGAGACCGAAGCCTATCATACCCCGACTTCTGAATGGATGAGGGGGCTCGCTGATCACTAATTCACACCCTCTGTGAATCAGTCTATTCAAGGACCAAAGTCTGAGCAACAGTGGTGGATGGCAGTCTCTCACCCCACCCCATCCCCACGCGCCCCAGCTCCTCAGCACTTACCAAATGGGAAATAACTGGTGGCTTCTGAATCGCAGCCTTTGTTTCACCTAGGCTCAGAGACCTGCATTTAGAAAAGGTTTCTTTAGTTTTAGAATCAAGATTGCCGCATAAACGCCAATAACCTCAGATATACAGATGATACCACTCTACTGGCAGACAGTGAAGAGGAATTAAAGATCCTCTTGGAACTAATACGGGAGAGAAACCATATAAATATGATGTATGTGGCAAGGCCTTTAATCAGTCTGCACAACTTGCAGTTCATTGGAGAATTCATACTGGAGAGAAACCATATAAATGTGATGTATGTGGCAAAGGCTTTAGTGAAACTTCAAGCCTTGCATTTCATTGGAGAATTCATACTGGAGAGAAGCCATATAAATGTCATGTATGTGGCAAGTCCTTTAGTTCAAATTCAAGACTTGCAATTCATTGGAGAATTCATACTGGAGAGAAACCATATAAATGTGATGTATGTGGCAAGGACTTTAATCAGTCTACACATCTTGCAGTTCATCAGAGAATTCATACTGGACAGAAGCCATATAAATGTGATGTGTGCGGCAAGTCCTTTAGTTCAAATTCAAGCCTTGCAGTTCATCGGAGAATTCATACTGGAGAGAAACCATATAAATGTGATGTATGTGGCAAAGGCTTCAGTGTAACTTCAAGCCTTGCAGTTCATCAGAGAATTCATACTGGAGAGAAGCCATATAAATGTGATGTGTGTGGCAAGGTGTTTACTCGTACTGGACATCTTGCTGTTCATCAGAGAGTTCATACTGGAGAGAAATCTTAAAAATGTGATGTGTGGGGCAAGATATTTATTCGTACTGGACAACTTGCTGTTTATTGGAGAGTTCATACTGTAGAGAAATCGTATAATTGTGGTATATGTGGCAAGCCTTTCAGCCTAAGTTCAAGCCTTGCTGTTCATTAGAGAGTTCATACTGGAGGGAAGCTATATAAATGTGATGTATGTGGCAAAGGCTTTAGTGAAACTTCAAGCCTTGCCTTTCATTGGCGAATTCATACTGGAGAGAAACCTTATAAATGTCATGTATGTGGCAAGGCCTTTAATCAATCTATAAGACTTGCACTTCACCAGAGAATTCACACTGGAGAGAAGACATACAAATGCAATGTATGTGACAAGGCATTTAGTCATACTGGAAGCCATACTGTTCATGAGAGAGTTCATACTGGGGTGAAACCATATAAATGTGATACATGTGGCAAGACTTTCAGAGTAACTTCACACCTTGCTGTTCATTTGAGAGAGAAACAATATAAATGTGATGTATGTGGCAAGGCCTTTAATGAAGCTGCAATGCTTGCAGTTCATTGGAGATTCCATAAGGGAGACAAACCATATAAATGTGATATATGTGGCAGAGCCTTTAGTCAAGATGCAAACCTTACTGTTCATCAGAGAGTTCATACTGGCGTGAAACCATATAAATGTGACATATGTGACAAACTTCAAGCCTTGCAGTTCACCAGAAAATTCATACTGGAAAGAAACTATATAAATGTGATGTGTGGCAGCAAGGACTTTAATCAGACTGCAAAACTTGTTCTTCATCGGAGAATTCATACTGGAGAGAAACCATATATATGTGATGTATGTGGCAAGGCGTTTGTTTGTACTGTTAACCTTGGTATTCATCAGAGAGTTCATACGGGAGAGAAACCAGATAAATGAGGTATATGTGGCAGGGCTTTCAGTGTGAATGCAAACTTTGCAGTTCATCAGAGAATTCATACTGGACAGAACCTTAGAAATATAAGAATTGTGACAAACCATTTAGGCACAGTCATCCATAACATCAACAGGCAGTTCAAACAGGAGAGAAACCATATAAATATGATATATATGGCCGGTGCTTTACTTGAAATGATGAACTTAGAATCCATCGGAGAATTCATACTAAAGAGAAACAATAGAAATGTGACAGTTTTGAGAAACATTTTATTTAAAAAAATTTTTTTTGTTAGTATATATTAGTACAGTTTATTAAATAATGACACAAGATTTATGCCACATTTTCCAACAATGTTTAAATAAAGAGTTCAAAATATAAATGCTTATGAAAACTTTTATAGTCTTTATATAACAATAAACACTATTTCTGGTGTATGAATAAATACAAAATAAATAAATAAATAAAGAGCCTCTTGATGAAAGTGAATGAGGTGAGTGAAAAAGCTGGCTTAAAACTCATTATTAAAATCTACGATCACCACATCCGGTCCTATCACTTCATAGCAAATAGAGGGAGAAAGTGGAAACAGTGACAGATTTTCTCTTTTTGGGCTCTAAAGTCACTGTGGACGGTCACTGCAGCCATGAAATCAAAAGATGCTTGCCTCTTGAAACGAAAGCTATGACAAACTTAGACAGTGTATTGAAAAGAAAAGCAAACACATCAATTGCTAACAACGTCCATCTAGTCTAAACTATGGTCTTTCCAATAGTCATTTGAGATTTGGACCATAAAGAAGTCAGGGAACTTCAGAACTGATGCTTTCAAATTGTGGTCCTGGAGATGACTGGAGAGTCCCTTGGACAGCAAGGAGATCAAACTAGCCAGTCCTCATGAAGGAGGAAACAGACAGAACAGGCTCCATCTTGAAAGCAGGAGTCCATCTTGGGTCGGACTGTGGACTCTGAACTATATGCTCAGTATCTATGGAAATGACATAGCAATGGAAACCCAGACCCCCGGATGAAGGAGCCTCAGGACTTGTACCTAGACTCTCCGTCGCCTAAAAGAATATGCTAATTATCTCTGTAACAGAACAAAGTCATAAATCCCATCATGTTTATCAGGGTATGACCACAGGCTTATTGATAAATGTCCAGTGCTTAACTATCCAGGCTTATGACACCTGAATCATGGGTTAACTTTAATCATTTCTCTCTTTTACCTTGTCCAGACTAGTTTCAAGGAATTTGGGGAGGTGGGTTTGAGCACGTACACTTAAGGTATATAAGGTTTTTACGAAAACCGGTCGCGGTCCCTGGCTAAGAGAAGACTCTGCCTTGGGCCCGCTGGAGTAATAAACTGCATTCCAGTATCTGCACTGTCCTCCTGAGTGAGTTAGTTTCCCAAAACTTGTGGTACAACACTAAAGGATATCAATCCTGAATATTCACCTCTAGGACGGACACTGAAGCTAAATTCCAACATTTTGGCCTCCTGGTGTGGAGACTTGACTCATTGGAAAAGACCCTACTGCTGGGAAAGATTGATGGCAGAAGGAGAAGGTGAAAACAGAGGATGAGATGGTTGTTTGGCATCACCGATTCAATGGGAAAAGTTTCAGCAAGCTCTGGCAGATGGTGAAGGACAGGGACCCCTGGCGAGCTGAAGTCCATTGCCTTGCAAAAAGCTGGATACTACTGAGTGACTGAACAACTCACATCCGTTTATGACTACTGAAAAAACTATAGCTATATTTGCTGAAAACAAACTGTCATATTGTAAAAATAATAATTTCTGTAGTCATCACTGCATTTCCCAAAGTCCCTAAAATCCAAACACCAAATCACATTGCAATGGGAGTGAGGATGGGAGTGACTCCCCATGCTGATCTCTCACTAAAAGAATATTTTCAACAGTTGAAAGTCGCTTATGCATGTTGAGAATTCTTGATGCTCCAAAGAAAGTAAGGATGCAGACAACGGAGAAAAGGCTCTGGGACACAAGGATGTAGTCTAAAGGGCAGGTCTTCACTATTATAAGAAGAAATGGTAAAAAAAAAAAAGATGATGACAAATGCCCCAGGAAGAAAAATTAGGAGCAGAAAGCTAAACGCTTGCATATTCTCATTGCGGGCATTTTAGAAGGAAAAGCAGATGCAGTCCCAGACCAAGGACAGGATATTTCGTGAGAAGCTGCGATTCCCTCCTCTTCTTTCTCCTGCTCTGTCTCCTCTGGGATGTTATGCTGCAAACGCACTTCTGAGTTTTGAGAAAGTACATTGGAGGGCATCAGCACAGCTCTTTAAACTGCAACCACTGCTCCTACAGACAGAAGGACCTTGATAAGCTGAGAAGACCGACCTCTCCTGTCCTCTGCCTCAGGAGAGATTCAAGAAAAATCACTTCCTACTTGGAGACCAGCCTGTGAACCAAGTTCTTGATTGTTCTCTCCCCATAGAGGGCTCCTAATGCTCTGCTCACATGGACGATGTGAGCTGACTGACTTTCCCGGTCCAAATCCAGCTAGGCCAACTCTGCGACCTCTAGTTGGACTGAAACTGGGCCTAAGCTCTCACAAATGGAGCCACGTCCTTAACCCGGGGCTCCCCTTAGAATCCCACGGAGTACTTCCTACCCACCACACTGACCAACACAAAACTCTGTGGGGAGGGCATCAGTCAGGTCATTTACGAGGCTGGTCACATGATCCTGAGGGGAAACCAGATGCAAACCTCTCGCCTAAATATTCTTTCTGAACCATTTCAGTGAATAGAAATCCCCGGTGGTCAGGTCCCCACGCTAAGAACTTGTGAATCTGCAGGTCTACAGTGGGGCCATGAATGGAGTCATCAGCAAATTCCGTTTATTCTGATGTTTCTTCCCCCAAACCAACGTCCAGGAGTCCTGAGCTCAAGGCCTCACACTCATCGTACCTGAGACCCCTCTGTAGGGGAGGATTTAGGGAGGGAATTCCTGAGAGAGGTCAAAGCTAGAATCAGGCAAAGAAAACATGAGTACATGCAGTTCAGCTTTTATAAGTTACCCTGGGTGAAGTGCTCTGGGCTCCCTAAGCTGATTGCGGATTAATCCATTTAAACCAAGGAAACGATTCTGGTGAACTCCTTGAGGGTGCTGCAAGGTTGTTGCTGAACCACAAAGATGCCGGGATTCTTTGCCTCCAGTGGAGAAGAATTCAATCCAGGGCCAGAGACAAGGCTTGACTGGATAGAGCTCTTGTGTAATAAAGCTTTATTAAAGTATAAAAGAGATAGACAAAGCTATTGACATAGACATCAGAAGGGGCAGAAAGATTGCCCCCTCGCTAGTGTTAGCACTGGAGTTATATACTTTTAAATAGTTATTACAGTGAATCAAAAGAATGTCAGGAGGTTGTAAAGACCTCACTAGACCAACTCCCATAGTTTATATTTTAAGGTAACAGGATTAGCCAGAAGGTTTTTTTTTTCAGAGACTGTTTTCAAGCAGGATAGATAATTTTTATATAATCCTAAGAATGCAGGATGGTTGTCTGAGGAGGCCTTACAAATAGCTGTGAAAAGAAGAGAAGCGAAAAGCAAAGGAGAAAGGGAAAGTTATTCCCATTTGAATGCAGAGATCCAAAAAATAGTCAGGAGAGATAAGAAAGCCTTCCTCAGATCAATGCAAAGAAAGAGGGGAAAACAACAGAATGGGAAAGACTAGAGATCTCTTCAAGAAAACTAGAGATGCCAAGGGAACATTTCACGAAAGATGGGTTCGATAAAGGACAGAAATGTTATGGACCTAACCGAAGCAGAAGATATGAAGAAGAGGTGTCAAGAATACATAGAAGAACTGTACAAAAAAGATCTTCACGACACATAAAATCACGATGGTGTGATCACTCACCTAGAGTCACACATCCTGCAATGTGAAGTCAAGTGGGCCTTAGAAAGCATCACGAAGAACAAAGCTAGTGGATGTCATGGAATTCCAGTTGAGCTATTTCAAATCCTGAAAGATGATGCTGTGAAAGTGCTGCACCCAATATGCCAACAAATTTGGAAAACTCAGCAGTGGCCACAGGACTGGAAAAGGTCAGTTTTCATTCCAATCCCTAAGAAAGGCAACCCCAAAGAAGGCTCAAACTACCGCACAATTGCACTCATCTCACACGCTAGTAAAGTAATGCTCAAAATTCTCCAAGCCAGGCTTCAATAATAGGTGAACCATGAACTTCTAGATGTTCAAGCTGGTTTTAGAAAAAGCAGAGGAAACAGAGATCAAATTGCCAATATCCGCTGGATCATCGACAAAGCAAGAGAGCTCCAGAAAAACATCTATTTCTGCTTTATTGAGTATGCCAAATACTTCAACTGTGTGGATCACAATAAACTCTGGAAAATTCGAAAGAGATAGGAATTCCAGACCACCTGACCTGTCTCTTGAGAAACCTGTATGCAGGTCAGGAAGCAACAGTTAGAACTGGACATGGAACAACAGACTGGTTGCAAATAGGAAAAGGAGTATGTCAAGGCTGTATATTGTCACCCTGCTTATTTAACGTCTATGCAGAGTACATCATGAGAAACTCTGGGCTGGATGAAGCACAAGCTGGAATCAAGATTGCCGGGAGAAATGTCAACAACCTCAGATATGCAGATGACAACATCCTTATGTCAGAGAGTGAAGAGGAACTAAAAAGCCTCTTGATGAAAGTGAGAGAGGAGAGTGAAGAAGTTGGCTTAAAGCTTAACATTCAGAAAACTAAGATCATGGCATCTGGCTCCATCACCTCATGGGATCTAAATGGGGAGACAGTGGAAACAGTGTTAGACTTTATTTTTTGGGGCTCCAAAATCACTGCAGATGGTGACTGCAGCCATGAAATTAAAAGACACTTACCCCTTGGAAGGAAAGTTATGACCAACCTAGATAGCATATTACAAAGCAGAGACATTACTTTGCCAACAAAGGTCTGTCTGGTCAAGCCTATGGTTTTTCCAGTAGTCATGTATGGATGTGATAGTTGGTCTGTGAAGAAGGCTGAGCACCAAACAATTGATGCTTTTGAACTATGGTGCTGGAGAAGACTCTTGAGAGTCCCTGGGACTGCAAGGAGATCCAAGCAGTCCATCCTAAAAGAGATCAGTCCTGGGTGTTCAACGGACGGACTGATGCTGAAGCTGCAACTGCATTACTTTGGCCACCTCATGCGAAGAGTTGATTCCTTGAAAAAGACCCTGATACTGCGAGGAATTGGGGGCAGGAGGAGAAGGGGACGACAGAGGATGAGATGGATGGATGGCATCACCGACTCGATGGGCATGGGTTTAGTAGACTCTGGGAGGGGGTGATGGATAGGGAGGCCTGACGTGCTGCGATTCATGGGGTTGCAAAGAGTCGGACACGACTGAGCAACTGAACTGAACTGAATGTAGATGGGGTAAAAAAAAAAAACAAAAAACAACAAACAGCAAACTTTTGTCCTTCCTTCCTCCTTGAGAATTCCAGATCCCTCTCTCCTTGGGGACCCCCGGACTTCTTATCAACCTGCTTAGATATTGACACACTCATTCCTTCCATTTCTTTTAGGATTATGCTTCCAAGGGAAAAGGACATTGTTTTCATTCCATAATTACTTCTGCTATTTGGGGATATGGTCCCTAAATTGTTGAGATAACATATTTTCAGTTAAGTATAAACTCTAATATACCTTTCTCCTGCCGCTAAGTCGCATCAGTCGTGTCTGACTCTGTGCAACCCCTTAGACAGCAGCCCACCAGATTCCCCGTCCCTGGGATTCTCTAGGCAGTAACACTAGAGTGGGCTGCCATTTCCTCCTCCAATGCGAGAAAGTGAAGTCACTCAGTCGTGTCCGACTCTAAGCAACCGCATGTACTGCAGCCTACCAGGCTCCTCCATCCATGGGATTTTCCAGGTAAGAGTACTGGAGTGGGGTGCCATTGCCTTCTCCGATATACTTTGCTGGGTCCTTTAAATAGTCTCCCAGACCCTCCTTGATTCTTTATATTTCTTGATAAGAGTACAGCTTATTAATTCTCACAGACTATTTCTCCCGATGGGTACTTCATGAAGAGGCAACAACTTGTGTGGCTGTCCTCAGCCTCTCTGGCTGCTCTGCGCATACCATCCCAGGGACAGATTGGAGAAACCTTTTTTTTTTTTTTTTTTAAATCTGTTTCCTGTCCTCCATCTCATCCTGTATTTCACCCTTAGTTTTTGCTGTCTGAGGTTCTCTTACTTTGGTGGTCTGAGTTTCTATTGAAACCAGAGCAGTCTGAAGTTGTACTGGAATAGGAGTTGTTTGGACCTCTACTTGGGCCGTTTGAACCTCAGTTTGGGTTTTTACTGAGACCAAGGCAAACCTTCCTGGGGTGGGGGGTGGGGGGCGGTTCCCTGACTTTCAGTTTGCTCAGGTGGGAGTCCCGGGTATGGGGGCAAAGTAGGAGGACAGGAGGGAGCTGAAGGTTTCACAGTCAAATCTATACTCTTAGGACATAAGTCTGGCATGCCTCACAGTGAGAAAAAGGGCAACACATAAGCTACTTCTACCCATTCCCCCTGTTTTCTACAGAACCGGTCTAAAAACAGTACTATAATTAAGAGACCCTCCAACTGGCCACCGTTTGCCATCCTCCAAGCATACCGTGGCCATGCAGTATCACATAGCAAGATCAGGCGTGTCTCCTTTACGCTCTGGGGATCAAGTCTATCCCAGTTTTTCAGGATACAGTTCAAAGGAGTGAGGTTGCAAAGTTAGCTCCCATCTGTAAGAGAGAAAAAAAGTGGCCAGTGCCATCTTTCTACCGGAGGCGTCCCTCTCTGCTCTAGATCGGGGTGTAGACAGACTTTACTCCAAAGCTTTCCTTCCTTGGTCAGACCTAGTCTGTCCCTTACCGATCCAGGCGTCGCATTCGTCCCTCCCGGTTCTGCCACAGAGATGGAGTGGAGATGCACCAGGGGCAGACCTGATGGCATCCCTGATTGACGTCCAGCTCCTCGCCATTAAAACCTTGCTTGCCTTTGATGCCACCTGGGGTGCCATCAGAGTAACTTTCCGGAATGCCTCCCAAGCTAAGACCTCTGGGGGAAACTTTCGTCACCTGAGTACGTGGGCACAACCCTGACTATATTCGTGACCACAATAAGACAGATACAAACATAAAACTGAGATGTTCCTTCCAAGCATCATCGCACCAGTGTAAGTGATAGCAAAAGAGATGGAGAAGGGCTCGCCTGTGAGGAAAAAGTGATTTTTGTTCTTGAGTTATTAGGGCCATCCTTCCAGCTTATTCCGATTCCACGGAAAGAACTAGGAGTTGGGACAACAGCTCCTGGAAAGCGGCCTCTGGTCCACTGAGAGCGTGTTACCACAGGAAGAAACCCACTGCACTTCCGATACGAGTAGCCGTTATCCTCAGAGATGCTCTTGGAGCGAGAGCTCCATCTAGCTTCCTGACTTCCCATACCTAGCGAAGCTAGGCACTTCCTGACTTTCCATTCCTAGTGAAGCTAGGTGCTTCCTGACTACCAATCCAAGTGGGGGAGCGAAGTAACAGCACACAGTAACAGCATAGATCACAAGTCCCTTGAAAGTCTAGGATTTGACAGATAGGTTAATCGTTCTAACTCCCAAGAAGTCATGAAATGGCCAAAGAGACTGGAAAGTTTGACCGAGAAAGGAGAGTTCGGTCCACACGCTTTGCCCATTTCTAGTCAGCGCCCGAAAGAGACATTGGCTGCCTCTTGTCATTGGCAGGTCGGTATAAACCCCCAACAGGTTTCTGCCCTAAGGCGTATGAGATCACCGAGGAACCGCAGAGCAGGCCTCCTCGCTTGCTTCACGCAGGGAATCTCGTTCATTTACACAAGCACACTGCAGAGTTAGTGAAGTGTAGCAGAAACGTGTTCACTAGAGCACAACCTACCAGACCTCCAAGCATCCTCACCTTGCCCTGAAGAATCCTGGATGAGACCCCAAGATGAAAGATTGCTGCGGAACCATGAAAGACGCCTGGATTCTTGGCCTCCTGAGGAGAAGAATTCAATCTGGGGCCAGAGACGAGGCTTAATTGTTCAGAGCTTTTGTGTAACAGTTTTATTAAAGTATAAAAGAGATAGAGAAAGCTTTTGACATAGACATCAGAGGGGCAGAAAGAATGCATCCTCACTAGTGTTAGCAATGGATTTATATCCTTTTAATTAGTTATTACAGGGAATCAAAAGAATTTCTGAAGGTTGTAAAGACCTCACTAGACCCACTCCAATAATTTACCTTTTAAGATAACATTATTCTCCAGAATTTTTTTTTCAGAGACTGTTATCAAGCAGGGTAGATTATTGTTATAATCCTCAGAAATATAGAGTAAAAAAGAAAAACGCTTTTTCTTTCGAGAATTCCAGATCCCTTTCTCCTTGAGGACCCGCGGACTTGTCAACCTCCCTAGAAAGTGACTCTCTCAGTGTGATTGAAGGGGGGCCTGTGAATAGACCCTGGGTTTCAGCAAGACTGCTGATCTCAAGGAAGATGATCATCTAGTGCAGGTGCTCACAGGACTGCCTTCTGTGAGTTCAGGGAACTGCAGGTTACCTGCTCCCCAGACAGATGCTGAGGCAGCAACAGCATGGAGCAGTTTAGGGAAACTGTCAACAATACTCTATATAATCCTTCTTATTAGAACCATCACAGTATCCAAGTAGTTAAAAAATGGGAGAAGAGATACAACATAGAAATGAGGGAATATATATGAAGTTATGAGAAGTTTAAAGCCAGTGAGCAAAGTAATTTCCACATATGTCATCTCTCTGTGTTACCAAAGAGTTCGTTGTGGTCTCCTCACTACAACCTTAAATAAGGTGGGAGAGGTTATTGTTGCTGGTGGGTTAACATTTCATTCATTACAATCAACTGAAACACTAAAAGTCAATCACTGGTATTCATAACCATCTGTTAAATTTAACACATAGTTGAAATAAAACCTTTTACAATCCACAGTATGATCCATGATTAAATACAGATCAAAAGTACAGAGAGAGATATTCATCTTTCTGTTATAATGATGTGAGATTTGTGATTTTTACAGCTTACCAAACAAAGCCTAGGAAGCACTTACCAAGCATGGTATACACTAATTCCATGCCTTTTCTAGGAAGGGTTTCTAATACATTTATAGGTTGTCACAGAAATATTCATGACTAGTGTTGATATTATAAAGATACATCAATATTGCAGTGAAGTGTCATTGTGTTCTTCTTACAAATCAAGGATATTACCATTGAAACCTTACCAGCAGCTTCTGCTTTCCTTTAATATATGGAAAGATTGAAAGATCACTGACATCATGGCAACTCCCAGATATTTCACATCAATGACAGACACCTCCATTTAGATGCTCACTGTCCATTTTACATCATGGTACCCTTCATCTTCTAATGGAGGATACATAGAAATGGTTGCAACACAATATAAAAAGGCTAATCTTTAATAAACCGTCAAAAACCTCCGTTTGCAAACACACCAGAAACAAAGCATAGTATGCATTACTTGAGTGCTGAGTCACATTCACTTCAAATACTCTCAGTTCACGTCACTGTGAACAAGCATACATACATTGCTAAGAATTGAAACGTTCTAACCATCAACCTTCATCTCACAATTCATGCTAATATATCCATTTTCTATGTGTTTAACTATAGAGTACTCCCTACAGTCATTCTCCTGCAGAGAAACTTCAGAAAAGAGGATTGATGACATGCCTTCTACTATGTAATCCCTGATAATTATTTCAATTTAACATTTGATTAAATACCTTTTGACATATTTGTTACATCATCTCTGTAGGTTTCTTATATAAACTCTTGTGTTTTCTGATGCATGTTTTGGGAAAACCTATTCCAGCACATGTTCCATTACTAGGGTTTCTCTCCAGTGTCTTCTCAGATGTTTAGCGAGATGACTACTCTGACCAAAGACTTGGCCACATTCAGTACACTTATAAGGTCTCTCTCCGGTATGCACTCGCTGATGCTGAGTAAGAAGTGAGAGACGAGGAAAGGCTTTGTTACATTCTTGACATTTATGAGGTCTCTCGCCAGTATGAATTCCCCGATGTTGAGTAAGCATTGAGTTGTAAGCAAAGGCTTTGCCACATTCTGTACATTTATAAGTTCTCTCTCCAGTATGAATTCGCTGATGTTTAGTAAGCGTTGAGTTGTGACCAAAGGCTTTGCCACATTCTGTACATTTATAAGGTCTCTCTCCGGTATGCACTCGCTGATGCTGAGTAAGAAGTGAGAGACGAGGAAAGGCTTTGCTACATTCTTGACATTTATGAGGTCTCTCGCCAGTATGAATTCCCCGATGTTGAGTAAGCATTGAGTTGTAAGCAAAGGCTTTGCCACATTCTGTACATTTATAAGTTCTCTCTCCAGTATGAATTCGCTGATGTTTAGTAAGCGTTGAGTTGTGACCAAAGGCTTTGCCACATTCTGTACATTTATAAGGTCTCTCTCCGGTATGCACTCGCTGATGCTGAGTAAGAAGTGAGAGACGAGGAAAGGCTTTGTTACATTCTTGACATTTGTTACATTTGTTACATTCTTGACATTTATGAGGTCTCTCGCCAGTATGAATTCGCTGATGTTGAGTAAGCGTTGAGTTGTAAGCAAAGGCTTTGACACATTCAGTACATGAATATGGTCTCTCCATCGGATTCGCCGATGTTTAGTAAGACTAGAAACCTTAATAAAAGCCTTGCCACATTCTCTACATGTATAACGTCTATCCCCGGTATGAATTTGGTGATGTTAAGGGCCGAATGCGTAATAAAGGCTTTGCCATATTCTTTACATTTGTATGGTTTCTCCCCAGTATGGATACGATGATGTGCAATTAACTCTGAGTGACAAATAAAGGTTTGGCCACACTCTGCACAATGATAAGCTTTCTCTCCAGTATGAATTTGCTGATGTTGGGTAAGATGTGAGCAACGGATAAAGGCTTTGCTACATTTTTTACATTTATAAGGTCTCTCTCCAGTATGAATTCCCTGATGGTAGGTTAGAGATGAGTATTGAATAAAGGCTTTGTTACATTCTTTACATTTATAAGGTCTCTCTCCAGTATGAATTCCCTGATGGTAGGTTAGAGATGAGTACTGAATAAAGGCTTTGTTACATTACTTATATTTTTTTACATTCTTTGCATTCTTTACATTAAGGCTTCTCTCCAGTATGAGTTTGCTGATGATCCATTTGTTCTGAGGAACAGACAAAGGCTTTGCTACATTCTGTACATTTATGTTTCTCTCCAGTATGAATCCGCCCATATTGAATAAGACTTGAATTGTAAGTAAAGGCTTTGCTACATTCTGTACATGTATAAGCTTTCTCTCCAGTATGAATCCGCCGATGTTGAGTAAGAACTGAGTGACCTTTAAAACGCTTTGCTACATTCTGTACATTGGAAAGGTTCCCTTCCTGTATGAATTTTCCTATGTTTATTTAGATTGGATGGCTTACTAAATACATTCCCACATGTCTTACACTTGTTTTCTTTCTGTGGATTCTGAACAGTCTGCAGTTGAATAAGTTCTGAAGACTGACTAGAAACCTTACCATATTCAGTACAAGTCCTCTCTTCAGTACAGGTACTCTTATTGAGAGAAAAACTTGACATTTGATGAAAGGCATTTCTACCTTTATGACTTTTAGAATCCTTGATTGAAGATTTGAGTCCCTGATGTTTCTTAAGGTTGGAGTCTCCTTCAACCCAGTTTCATTGCCTGAATACGTTCTCAGTCCACCAAAAATACTCTTGTAATTATTGGAGCTGGAGCTCTTACTTAAGGTCTGACTCATTTTATTGCACATGCAACGTTGCTTTGTATTAACCATATCACAATATGTATTGAACAATGATGGATTGCATCTCTTCCATTGTCATCAACATTATATATCTTGGAAAGGAGAGAAAACATTTGTTGGGGGAAGAAAAATGACCCCCTGCTCACGGATCCCTCCAACTGATTAGATTGTGTGTTTTCCCACTCATTGTTAAATTGTAGGTGTTCAGACATGCTTGAATGTATGTTTAGTCAAAGCCTAAGTTCAGAATTGTCTGAATGTGTATTTGCAGTAGAGACTAGATTACCTTCCAGATTTTCCAGGTTTCATTTTAGAGAACATGCATGTCTCAAAAAGGGATGGAAATCTTTTCTTAAACACTTACACGTCTCGGCAGATGTTGAAGACTGAAGTGGGTGTTCTTCCCAATTTGACTCACATTGCTCATTTCTTTTTGCAGTAGTGTTAGCTTTATGTGTAACTGTCTCCATTTCTTTATGTCCATATAAGCATTCTCTCTGTCTTTCATATACTCTCGTATATTCCCAGGCTTTCATTAAATTTACGTTTCTGAGGGGAAATATTTGACATATTCCTAGGTTTGTTTTTGAGGATACATCTTCTAATGTTGGATTATTTGGCATCAAATCCTGGGTGTCTTGTGGAGACATAGCTGAAAGGTACCGAAAAACAAATAATTTTACTTGCTATTCTCCGTGAATACCTTTAAAGATTTAGAGAAAATTGATGACCATTAGCTAGTTTAAAAATAAAATAGAGACGGAAGGATCAAGATGCCAGAGGCATAGGCAGATGTGGAGATCATCTCTCTCTCCACAAATGAAAGAGAAATGGAACAACTCTCACAGACCCCAGCGGAACACTAGCAGGGATCCCTCGAAATCTAAAGAAACAAGAAAGATTCCTGCTGAGCCAGGTAGGACATGAGAAAGAAGGAAAAGGAAGAGGAGAGGAAGTGGGATGGGGCCTGCAACCCTGTGGGGACATGAAAGTGAAAAGAGGTCTCCACATTCGGGGAAGCCCCTCGTCGGGCACTCAGGTTGGACAGGAGAGCCTCATTCTCTGTGGGAGAGAACATGGCAACCAGCGTGTGGCAGCAGGACAGGGTGAGACCTGCACACGGGGTCCTGACCCCGGCCCTGCCCACCCAGCCTGAGAGGCATGTCCACCACTGCAGACAAGGGCTGGGTGCTGAAATGTGGGGTTCAGAAAACAGACCCAGGCAGAGGATTGAGGATGGCTGTGAGGAAACATCCTGAAGGGATGGGGCTGTGGGAAGAGCTCTGCAAACGGGATGCTTGTGGTGGAACCCTGAACCACCAGAGAGCAGAGTGGCATTGGTGAGTGATGCCCAACGAGTAAGCCCAATGCATCCCTTGTCCCTTGTGCTGGACCCTGCTCGCCAAGGACTATGAAGAACTCCACCCACGTAGGTCTCTTGAGTCCCCAGCCACGGCCTCCCCCATCGACCTCCTCCACAATCAGCAGACTCCTGTGCCCTGGGGCAGCTCAGGAGAAGACACCTGTGAGTTTCCCAAATGCTCAGATGGAGCTGAAAGCACAGCTGAGCCCCAGGGATGAAGAAGAAAAGCTGACACCTCTCCCTGCAGTAACAGAAGCCACGGTCTTACACCCACGACCGCTCGTGCAACCTCAGCTCGTACAGAGAATCTGAATCACCTACCAGCGCTCTCTCAGTCAAGGCAGGGGTAGCTCTAGCTGCTGTAGACTCTGTGGGCTCCCACACAAGGGGGCTGGGCCAGGATAGAGCCTGAACTGCCCCCGAGCACCACAGCAGGTCCAGCTCGACATTGAATGCAATCCCAGGACCTGACTTGACTGAATCTATGCCGGTGACTTGTGAAAACAACATTTGCGAGACACCAGGGCCATGGGCCATCATGCCCATGGTTAAGGTGGGTCCAAGAGCAGTGCCAACACTACATCACATGAGAGCCTGCAGAACTCATGGGAGGGGGAACCAGAGCACACCCTGAGTGAACATCCCCAGAGAAGTAATACTCAGTGACTTTTCTCCATGTGCGGGTGCTCCAGTCCCACTTGCCTCACAACACAGATCAGAATCACAGCTAAGATTCAGGTCTGGGGGCTCTGTTCCACCATGTTGGGAGCAGGAACCACCAGAGAGAGGGCAGTAACAACCACAGAACAATGGGGAAACAGCCCTGAATATCCACAGCAGGCCCTGGTCACGGTTAACAGCAATCAAAGCCCAGATCAAGAGGATAAGGGCACATACTTTGGCACCAACCTCACCCACCAAGGTGCAGACACCAGAAGGAAGACTAACTAGGTTCCTGTAGCCTTCAAAAGAGAGACCGCAAACTGAAGCTGGACAAAATGATATGGCAAAGAAACAGGTTGTAGGGGAAGAAACAAGATAAAAACCTCCAAACACCACTGAATTCAGAGGTGATAGGCAATCTAATGATTACTTCCCGCTTTTAGTCCTCTTAAGGGAGACATCAAACACTTTCACAAATCCTAGGTGCCTAATAATTCGTAAATCTACCTCTTGCCTCACGTGTTTCTGAGAATGTTCTATTAGATGCTTCAGTCTAAAAATCATAAGTGATAGTGACAAAGAACTAATCAGAAACTGAGGACACATAAGACAGTGTCCAAGGAAGCTGAAACAAATAAGAGAAACTTAATAAAGTACTAGTTTTAATAAATTAAATAAGAAGAGAGACTTTAAAACTATGACTAGAGAAAGGGGGAACTCTACTCATTGCTCTGTGGAGACCTAAATGGGAAGGAAATCAATACAACGGTAAAGACTAGAGATCTCTTTAAGGAAATTAGAGGCACTGGGAATATTTCAAGCAAAGATGGGAACAATAAAGGACAGAAACAGGATGGACCTAAAAGGAGCATAAGATAATAAGAAAAGTTGGCAAGAATACATGGAAGAACTATACAAAAAATCTGAGATAATGACTGAGATAACCGCGATGGTGTGATCACTCACCTAGGAACAGACATCCTGGCATCCAAAGTCAAGTCGGTCTTAGAAGGCATTACTACCAACAAAGCTAGTGCAGGTGATGGAACTCCAGCTCAGCTATTTCAAGTCCTAAAAGAGGATAATGTTAAAGTTCGGCACTAGATAAGCCAGCAAACTTTGAAAACTCAGCAGTGGCCTCAGGATGGGAAAAGGTCAGTTTTCATTCCAATCACAAAGAAAGGCAATGCCAAAGAACACTCAAACTACTACACAATTTCTCTCATTTCAAACAATAGCACAGGCTCAAAATTCTCCCAGTGAGGCTTTGACAGTGCGTGAACTGAGAGCTTCCAGATGTGCAAGCTGGATTTAGAAATGGCAGAGGAACCAGAGATCAAATTGCCAACATCCCTTGGATCATATAAGAAGCAAAAGAGTTCTGGAAAAACAACCACATCTGCTGTATTGACTACACCACAGGCTTTGATTATGTGGCTCACAAGAAACTGTGGAAAATTCTTAAAGAGATGAGAACACCAGACTACCTTGCCTGCCTCCTGAGAAATCTGTATGCATGTCAAGAAGCAACAGTGAGAACTGGACATGTGACAATGGACGGATTCCAAATTGGGAAAGGAGTACGTCAGGGCTGTATACTGTTACCCTGCCTATTTAACTTATATGTACAGTACATCGTGCAACATTCCGGGTTGGATGAAGCACAAATTGGAATCAAGATTTCAGGGAGAAATATCCATAATCTCAGATATACAGATGACAACACCCTTATAGCAGAAAGCGAAGAGGAACTGCAGAGTCTCCTCATGAAACTGAAAGAAGCGGGTGCAAAAGCTGGCCTCAAACGCAACCTTCAAAAAACGAAGATCATGGCACCAGTCATATCCTTTCATGGCAAACAGTGGGAGGAACAATGTTAACAGTGACAGACTTTATTTTGGGGGTTCCAAAATCATTGCAGATGGTGACTACAGCCATGAAAATAAAAGACGCTTGCTCCTTGGAAGAAAAGCTATGACCAACCTAGGGAGCATATTAAAAAGCAGAAACATTACTTTTGAAAATGGTCCATGTTGTCAAAGCTATGGTTTCTCTAGTAGTCATGTATGGATGTGAGATCTGGACCACGAAGAAAGCTGAGTGCCGAAAAATTGATGCTTTTGAACTGTGTTGTTGGAGAAGACTCTTGAGAGTCCCTTGAACTGGAAGATCACACCACTCCATCCTAAAGGAAATCAGTCCTGGATATTCATTGGAACAACATGGTGAAGCTGAAACTCCGATACTTTGGCCACCTGATATGAAGAACTGACCCACTGAGAAAGACCCTGATGCTGGGAAAGACTGAAGATGAGAGGACAAGGGGACGACAGAGGATGAGATGGTTGGATGGCATCACTACCTCGATGGCCAAGAGTTTGAGCAGGCTCTGGGACTTGGTGATGGACAGGGAAGCCTGGCTTGCTGCAGACCATGGATCGCAGACTCAGACTCGACTGAGTGACGAAACTGAACTGACTGATATGTATAATTGGTTCTCTTTGCTGTTTAGGAGCACACAATTGGAAAAAAGCTACATTCCAATTAGAACTTTTAATAAGGATTTCTTTATATAACCTAAAAATTGTCATAGTTTGAATCAACCATTAATAGTATAGTGGAAAATGTGCTGAGAGTTCATGTCAATATATTTTAAAATTCTATGAGGTAAAAGAATATAATAAGGTATTTTAGCAAGTTAGAATTAGATCAATACACTAAAGATATTTAATATGAGATCATAAAAGTAAAAGAGAAACTTTGAAGTCAACATGAGATGTGCATTCTTTCATTTTCACAAGGTTTTGCTTTCTGCAGTGAAAAATTACTTGAATTTGAAATTTATTTAGAAGGTCATATATGTCGCTCCCAGTGAATAAGAAATTATAAATCAGAGAATAGAAACCCATACCCAGTATTCCCAGAAGTTTGGCAGTTTGTCTACCACTCCACTTACACATTTCTGTCCAGAGGTAGAGGGAAACTTGAAAACGACTGTCATACAGTTACTCAGAAATGGGCAGAGTTTTTCTAGGGCCCCAAAGAAATTGAAGAGCAATTAATGAGTGCAGTTTGTCACAAGCCAAGAGGAGACTTTTAGTTCACACTGTGATGGAGAAAAGTAATCACTGGAGATAAATTCATGAATGATATAAGAGACAGAATGAGGCAAGTGATACATTTCTATGACACTAGCAGACACAAACCCAGGTTTTCAAAAACCACTTCCACTGAAGCGAATCTTCCAAAGCCATGTGATGAAGGATAAATTCCTCGCAGCTCCTTGGACCACTCATCTGAGTCTTCATCTCCATCCATTCATAACTACCTGGGTAAAAGGCTGTTGTCTCCTTTCTCCTTATATTCCTTGGATCCTTCAATTGCTCCAGAAAGGTGACCAGGTCCAGTTTAGAGACAAGCCCTGTTGATCAGAGAAAGGAAAATTTGTGTTGTTAGAGATTTATCAGTATCGAATCCAGTTTGTATTCAGGTGAGATGACAACGCACTTTGTCCTAGAAAACATTTCCTGAAATACTTTATTCAAAGCCATCATACAATAGTAACAAACACCTAACAATCAGATCCTGACATTCTGGTCAACTAGTACTAAGGCAAATGTAAGTAGTATCGATGTGAAATTAAGAAAGTGTGCACCTATTTAACGCCACAGAACTTACACAATTAACACTAACCTAGAATGAAGGAGGCAGAGTACCTCAAGGAAGAAAAACATCACCAGCATAACGAGTCATCATGAATCATCACTTTTCTTCCTAAAGTCACAAATACCCATTTTCCCCTAGAAAGCAGAGACCTGGAACTACTGTGGGAAGCAGAAAATGCCAGAAAACATTCTTGGAATGACAGAACAAAATCCCAGTGGGTGGATAAGCGATTCTGGAAGGCAGTTATCCTTACCCAAGGAGGCCAGGTTCCCGTAATTCTCTAACAACACGTCCCTGTACAATTCCCGCTGACCGAGGTCCAGGCACTCCCACTCCTCTTGAGTGAAATCTATGGTCACATCCCGGAACGTCAGCCATCCCTGAAATACAAAGTACAGATGCCATGTGGCCGTTGGAAGTCTTCCTAATGTGACCCAAGATGAAAACAGGAAGTTCAGAGACCTGGTCGTGAAGTAGTGCCTTGGCTGGTGCTACAAAATATATTTTTTACACAGTAATCTTTTCTACCCAATTTCTAATGTGAAGAACAGAGGATGAGTTATGATCCACAAAGCATTAGAGAAACTACTCTCATCTGGAAAAGCAATTATAAAACCATCTGGGAAACATTAGCATATTGATTTTTCAGTGTTCTACTCGTGTGACATAGGATACATTGTTTACCAAAGAAACAGGATTTTTTTTTTTTTTTTTAAGTGTATTCTGAGACAAGAGTTCTGAAGTGGGGCCAAAGTGCCACATTTTTAGCAAGGTTATTTGAGTTAGTAATGTTGAAAATTCTGCTCGATAAATGACGATTTTGAACCGCAAGGAAATAGAATAGTAAGGTAAGAATTCATACTTAAGTTGGAACTTTAATTGTTTTACAAATTTTAATGGGTCGAATAGAATAGTAAATTAAAAGACGCTTAGTCCTTGGAAGGAAAGCTATGACCAACCTAGACAGCATATTAAAAAGCAGAGACATTACTTTGCCAACAATTGTCCATCTAGTAGAGCCTATGGTTTTTCCAGTGGTCATGTATGGATATGAGAGTTGAACTGTGAAGAAAACTGAGCACGGAAGAATTGATGCTTTTGAACTGTGGTGTTGGAGAAGACTCTTGAGAGTGCCTTGGATTGTAAGGAGATCCAAGCAGTCCATCCTAAAGGAGATCAGTCCTGGGTGTTCACTGGAAGGACTGATGCTCAAGCTGCAATACTTTGGCCACCTCATGCTAAGAGTTGACTCATTGGAAAAGACCCTGATGCTGGGAGTGACTGGGGGCAGGAGGAAAAGGGGATGACAGAGGATGAGATAGCTGGATGGCATCACCGACTCGATGGACATGAATTTGATTAAGCTCCGGGAGTTGGTCATGGACAGGGAGGCCTGGTGTGCTGCGATTCATGGGGACATAGAGAGTCGGACACACCTGAGCGACTGAACTGAACTGAACTGAATAGGATAGTAACCTTTCTTGTGGTCTGGGCTCGGGTTGGAAAAGAATTTCCAGACATGAGACAAAATGAGAGGGAAATAAAGTTTATTAGAACGGGGGACGCTGTTAGAACAGCAGGCCAGTTCAAATGAGAAAGGATGTTGATCAGGGGTCCTCAGTCCACTTGCATAGCCAGGGTACAAAGAGTGGGATAGGGGTCTTGTGGATCATTTGCTGAATGGATGAGGCACATATACTAGGTGGGAGGCAGAGTAAGAAAAATACATTCTCCTTATGGGGTAGGAGGGGAGACAGTTTATGCTGCTCAGAAGGACCTGAAATCCATCAACAGCTACGACGTGGGGGAGGGAAAGATGCTAAGGGGTCTTGTTTTTCCATTCCTGCATTCCAAGACCCTCCTTGGTTTTATCTACTCTTTTGTCCCTGGGTCACCACATACCTCCCTCTCTTTATTTTTAGGGCCAATACTTTGGCCCTTGTTGATACCCTGTTCATGTCTAACTATCTACCCATTTCCCTTCTCACACATTTGGGATTCCAGTTTCAAGGAAAAAGGGGCGATGACCGCTCTGGCTTCTTCAGGCTGAGCAGGGGTGCCATGGGAATCTGAGTTCCCTTTGCCTGTTCTGTCAGGGTGCATTTATGGAGGGCAATGAGAGTCCATGGAATGATAAGGTGACTTGTTTCCACATTGTCTAGGTGTTGGTCAGGGAATATTCTTGCACGACCACTTGGACATTTGTGATATTTTAGAAGAAACAAACTTTACAAGAAAGTTGGGTACTCTTTTGCCCCCTTCTGATGCCTATGTCAGAAGCTTTCTCTATCTCCTTTATACCTTAATAAAACTTTATTTAAAAAAAATAATAAAGTTAAGGGTACATGACCCAAAGATGAAAAAGTAGAAAAGTTGCTCATAGGCTAGCCAGGAGAACCAGGACTGGACATTGTTTCGTGACGCTAGTGTTGCTCTAGGCACAAGAAGAAGCAAGAATTTGTGCTCATAAAATCTTTACCTGAAAGTATCTGACTATCAGAAGGCCAATTCTTCTGGGTTTTTTCCAGAGCACAGAGTGCCTTATTTCTGAGCTCTACTCTGAACTCCTTTTGTGGGATGTTGAAAGTCAGGAACTTGCAGTGGTATGATGTCATCCTTGTAGAGACAGCTGGCAGAGTCCAGTCAGCAGGGTCCCTTTGTAGCCACATATTCGACCATGCTTTGGGGGCATTTCTTGGCCATTGTGTCCCACAGCACTGGGAAGGCTCATTCCCAGGCCTAGGGAAGGTTCCACTGATAGACCACTCAATGTGCTGTTTCTAGAGCAGGCCTTGTGAGTAGCAAAAGTCTTTGGATCATACTTGTCTTACTAGCCTCTTGGTCCCAGAGAATATTCCCTCTTGTTCCTTCTTCCCATATCTAGAGTTACATTATTACAACAATTAATAGCATATGGAACTGCATATCAACATTTTATCACAGGCTCAGTCACAGATTTAGTAACCTAAGAAACCATCTTCTGAAAGAAGCAACATAGAAAATAATATAGCTATAGCTAGCAGTTAGTAGTCAGGTCATAAGTAAGAATGGTAAGTCAAGAACTTTCATTAGGTAGAGCAGTATACCCCAGGTCATCTGACTGGTTGTATCTCATGGTTGCATATCATGGAGCATCTAATCTTTATCTGAAAATTGTTTACTGAGATTAGCTTTAGAAAGAAACTTATGGTGTCCTTTTTAACAATTTAATTAAATCTTTTAGAAATATAACATAACAAGAAACTATCTCAGAAGTGAGTCTTAGTAAACACTAGACTTTAATTAACAAAACTAGAAACTTAGTTTAACAATGAACAAAACTTAATATTCAGTGAAACAATTTTTTATCTTTATGAGGGCATTAACCCTGTAGCCAGGGAAGGCTTTAACACATCAAATAAAAGTGAGATTTGTCAGGGAACTGGGAGAAGCCAGGCAGCCATCTTGGATTTCCCATAGCACTGACTCTTTGATTTACATCTATTGTTCACCCATTTTTAATTCTGCGATTCAGGAGCAGGCTATGGCCATATTTTAAGGACATCAGGATGGCAAAAGCATAACCATGAGGGGTTATTTTTTTACAAGAAGAATGAGCTTTGTCTACATGTACCATAATCTTAAGTAATGCTTATTTACTTTACCAAAGTAACAAAAGATTTTTAAAATGAATATAAATCACTTAAAGGCAAAGAAATTCATAATGTCTTCTTGAAAGCTGCATTCTAAGAAAACTCTGTTCTATTAGCATAGAGAGTAGACTAAATTCCAGTCTGGTACCAGCTTACCAGATAGCAAACAAAACTTGTTCATCGGTTAACCATAAAATATCTTTTCCATAAATCATGAAGTAGCACTATTCTTACAAAGGCATCAGAGTGAAACCACCGAAGGCATGTTTAAATCTGATTAAACTGCAACTGACAATGTAGCTTGGTCATTGCTATGACTTGTAACACTTTAACAGGATAACTAGAATTATAGTTGACCACATTTTATTAGGGCATATCAGATCTATATGAACTCCACATAAGTTTAGGATATCTATATTAGTAACAGGCACCATATAGTATAATCTGAGAAGATTTATCACCCCTTCAAGAGTACTTCCCATATAATTTAACATGTCCAATGAACGCAGGTAGTTTAATAGCTCCCTGGGATGTCTCAGGGGCCCTTTGAAGAATTCCAAAGTCAGCAAGAAGTCAAGTTATTTAGGAAGTTTTGTTGACCAATATCAAAAGGGGTTATAAAACTCAAGTCAGATAAAATCATATAGATCGCTCGGAAATATTATATTCACATAGCCAAAGTAACAAAGAAGATTTCAAAGGTAAACATAGAGCAGATCACTTCAGAAGTAAAGGAACTTAAAATCCATCATCAAAGGCAGCTCAACATCTCAAGAAAACGTATTTATGAACAAAACTCTTCCCTTGGGGTCCACTTTCCATGAAACCTTCTTATCACTTTCTGTGCCCATTACTTTGTTCTCCCACCCTGAAACAGCCACCTGTAAGTCAGACCTACTTCCTTTTCCCTTCATAAAATGTAATTTCATTCCTCATACCTTCTTTACTGTAAATATACATCCTACTTTCCTTAAGCAACCAAGAACTTGAGCATTCTGTACATTGGTGAACATAAATACCAGTGATAATTCTTAAAAAAAAAAAAAAAAAAAAAATTCTAGAGAATATCTCAGGATGGCATCAAGCATTATTCATGAATAGTCCAAAATCTCTAGTTTCTCTGTAAGAGGAAGTTAGTCCTTAGGAATGAATGATTCAGAATCTTCTTTTATTTGGAAATGACCTAGATATTCAATAAACTTCCATCACTTAGTTTAGCACAGTCCTAGAAATTCAGGTTACCACAATCTGGAGGATGTTTTAGACAGACATTTCTAAAGTATAATTATTCTTAAGAGTTTCTCTGAAAGCTCATATCTCTTTTATATTTTCTTTGAAGTTTTTCTTTTTTTCCTTTCCTAGAGATACTTTCCTTGTTGACAAACTTGTAACAGATATAAAAATATAACAACATTTAACTTATAATAAACCTAGGCACAATGAAAACACTGTGCTTAATGAGTCTTAGACATATCTACATTAGATTAGCAAACAAACATTAATACTCAGTATTTAATATTGAATATTTCCCAGTTCACGTGCATCTGAAATTCATTTAGGTTAATTTCTCTTGCAGTTAAAACTGTCTGATTTGTAAGCGCTTACTTTTCTTTAGGCTAATTAAATTAGAACTCATTTACAACTTCAGCAATATTATGAAAATTAAAAAAAGAGTGCACACTGAGACATACGTAAATCCAAACAGAGAGACAGAGACCTCATAGTTTCCTGCCTGAGAGTTAAAACATCTCATTGACCCTTTTTTGTTTGTTTGTTTGTTTGGCCTGATGTTCTGATTTGTCCAAGGCTGAGTGAGGTCTCAGGCAAAGTGGGGAGTATATTTCAAGGACTAGGAAAGGGTTAACTTCAACCTTTTCCCTAGGCAGGCCTTTTAACAAGCTAGTTGGTTTTAAATGCATATGCAAAAAGAAACGATTTTGTAGTTTCCAAGGGAAAGAAAATTTCATTTTAACCAGTTTTCTCCAGAGTCTAAAGAATGTAAGGGTCATCCTGTGTCAAAAAGCCATTATTCGTTTCTGTAGTCTTAGTTTTCTAGCTAAAATATAGACCAAATAATGCTCAAATTGACTCTGATATCAGGGGCAGCTCAGCTGATAAAAATTTTGGACGGTCCCTCTGGTGGGAACTGAGGTCTTTGTCCCATGAGGAGAATCTGAAGGGTTAAGGGAATTTGCAGGAGTGGGGGAAGCTTGGTCCTTCCCAGCCCTGAGAAACAGGAGTAGTCAGAAGGGAATTCTTTAGGATGTTCAGGAGTGGGGGAAGCTTGCTTCCCTCTCCACCTGAGAGATAAGCTTCCTTCGAAGGGGATTCTTTAGAATGATAGGACAGTTTTTGATCCTTCAGACTTTGGAATATAGGAGAAAGACCTGGACCAAAGGGAACCCCAGAATCTTTTCCTAGAGATCATGTGGATATGAAAGTTCGAGTAGGGGTCATCTAGGAAATCTGTGGGAGAGAGACAGAGGGGCACAGGAGACAGGCAGGCAACAGAACGCAAGGAAATTTGAGTCCTTTCCCGTCCTTTGGCAAAACCTGGTGTGCCAGTCAGAGGCCATTTCTGGGGGGACCCCCGTTTGTGTAGGAGCCAGGCCTTTTGGAGGGTCAACATTTCCCAGTTTCTGAGAATGGAGCCAAGGGTTGAGTATGAGAGAGCGTCCTGGGATGAGAGAGAACCCGCTCTTAGCCCACCTACCACAGAAGGGGCGAACCGAGTCACTGGCTAACAGGAAGGCGGCCCTTTTCCCCCAGTCGTCTCTCCCTGCGACTGACGCACAAAATGGCCGCGCGGCCCAGCAGTCGCGTCCAACAGTGCGACGAGACCTGAGAGAGCCCTGCAGCGAGGCCACCAGGCGACACGGGCAGAGAAAGACAGAGATGCCCGGGAGCAACCAGGCGACTCACCATTTGGTGATTCCCTGAAACGGGGAAGGCACGCTTGGGATGGCTCAGAGGCAACACCCAGGCTCCCGTAAACCAATCCAGACCAGAAGGGAGAGAAGTGACAGTGACAGGGAAGAAGCCTGAGGAATCCGCCTTGCAATACATCCAGGAGGCGGTGGCCGGGGACGATGGTCTCTGTTTTGCTTCAACCACTATGCGCCTGACATGGTGGACGGAAGTCTTGCTGGGGGCGGATGCCCTTGTGGCCTGATCCGTTCTCTGTCCCCCCATCCTCACATGGGAGTCTTTCTGGGGCAGGTGCGCTAGTGGCTTTTATGTGTCTGACCTGCGCCCACACAATATTGGTTCGCACAGTCCTCACTTGCAAGAAAGGCAAAGAAGAGACCATCACCCATTCAAGCGGCAGCTACTTTGGGTGCAGTGGCAGTGAGGCCTTTACAACACACCAGAGGGTAACCCTGGCCAGAGTGCCTCAGTTGCTGCCACAGCACTTGCTGTTGGCAGAGGGTCCCTATGAGGAAGGAGGAGCAAGGAGGCGGGGAAGAGACTCTAAGTCCCCAAACAAGCCACCAAAAATGTCATGGTCTGGGTGCGAGTTGGAAAAGAATTTCCAGACATGAGACAATAAGGGTCTGTTTTTTTAGTTTCTGCATTCTAAGACCCTCCATGGTTTTATCTGCTCTTCACTCTCGGGGTAACCAGAACCTTGGCAGAAAGAATCATTTTAGCTATTTAGTATATACTCTATATCTTTCTGATGGTTTTTATCAGAGTCTTGAAAGGACAAGAGAAATAACTAAAAATCAGTAAAGTTGCTCTTGTACCTTTTGGCACATATTTTAACAAACAGCCATTAAATAGCAGAACTTAAACTTCACTTTAGTTTATGTACTTTAGACTTTAGCTAATAAAACACAGAGAGATTCACAGAGACAACACTGAAAAAAGTTGATAGAAGTTTCTGTAACTGTAAAGAATACTAAAGACAAGAAAAGGTTTAGTCACTCAGTCCTGTCTCATTCTCTGTGACCCCATGAACTCTAACTGGCCAGATTCCTCTGTCCAAGAAATCCCTAAGCAGGAATACTGCAATGGGTAGTCATTCCCTTCCCCAGAAGTTCTTCAAAAAAACAAAGCAAAAAGAAAAGAAAAAGAAAAAATTGATCAAGTTATGTTAATACATTCATACATACAGTCCAGTTCAGTTGCTCAGTCAGGTCCGACTCTTTGCGATCCCATGGCCCACAGCACGCCAGGTCTCCCTGTCCATCATCCACTCTAGGAGCCTACACAAACTCATCTCCACTGAGTACAAACGTACACTCAAATGGGGCTATGTGCTCATTAGGAGGAAGAGAGAAAATTTTTCATGTCACTAAACTCAGGTAATTTTGAATGGATTAAAATGTACATAATGCGAGAGGATGATACTCTTGATTTGCACTAAACTGTATGTTAATTTTAATACAGTTGAGCATAGATTTGGACTAATTAGATTCTTGTAAACATTTTGGAAAATAGAAAACTGTGATGAGACTCTGTGATGTGAGCATGGAGAGTACTGGAAAAGATCAGACCTGGGCTTGGGATGAAATCCCCCACTCCCAAAACCCAGCATCTCTGCTAAACACACCTGAGTGTTCATCTTCCAAAGCAGAAAGAAAGTAAGAAGACATGGAGTTATGCCATTAATTGTGTGAGTTTAGGCACATCCCTCACTTATTCTTTACAAGACACTTGTTCAAGTCAAATGGGAAAAAAAAAAAATTCATAGCACGGGAATCTCACATAAACACCTAAAGTAGTGAACATGAGTCATGGGGTAAGAAGTACATGGAGGAATGCATTATCACTACATGGGTATTTTGGCACTATATGGAAACTATGACCTGAATCTATCATTAAAAAAAATGTTAGTTCAGGAACTTTGTGATGATCCAGTGACTAAGATCCTGAGCTCCCAATGCAGAGAGCTCTGGTTCTTTCCCTGATTAGCAAACTAGATCTCATGTGCTATAGCTAAGAGTCTACATGTCACAACCAAAGAACCCGAAAATTAGAAGGATGACTGAAGATCCTACCTGCCACAAGAAGACCCAGTGTAGCCAAAAAAATAAATATTTTAAAAATGTGTTGTAAGCAAATTTCACTTCATATATGACTTCCCTGATCTGTAGCCTAACGTTGCAGTCCTTTAATGGCCCCGAACCGGGTGGTCCGGAGTCGACAATAAGAAAGCAAAAGACAAAAAGAGGCTGATATTCCCTGGTTTACGCAGAGAACCTATAAAGCCCTTGACACAGGGCTTGTACCACTCACGAAGGCACAGGGCATCCTCTCGAGGAAGTCTTGAAAGACCGGGTGAGAAAATTAGCTCGGCAGGTTTCCATGCTCCAGAGAATTAGACTGAGAGGAAGACAAAGAGAGTGAGAGAGAGAGAGCGAGAGAAAGAAAGAAAGACACAGGGACCCAAGCTCTGATGGAATAAGGGTGATTTAATGATCATTGTGTGAGCATATACAGGCTGTTAAGGAATTTCTTTGACAATAATAAAGATCAGAAAACCAAACATATAGTAACCATTACCAAGGAAACAAGGAATTAACATTGGTCATAAGGTCAGAAGAAAACCCGTATCTCAAGAGGGATGGTCCTGACTAAGCAGATTTACTGAAGGGAAAGAGTTTACTGAAAGAAATCCATGCATGCGATTCATCTCATTATCTCAGTCGTGGGAGCAGGACTGAACTGGTGTTAGAGTATAATATGACTTTTACACAGCAATATTTTCTACCGTAATCCTAAGCCAAAAAAAGATGAGAAATGACCCACAAACCATTTCAGAAACTATTCTGATCTGGAAAAGAGATGATAAAATAATAAGAACAATATTGGCATATTTATTTTTGAGTGTTGTATTTGTATGACACACGATGAACTGTCTGTCAAGGAAACGGAATATTTCTAAAAAGCATACTCTGACCCAAGAGTTCTTGAGTGGGACAAATGTGCCATTTCTTTTGGCAAGCTTAACTTTTTTCTTAGTATTGTTAACAAGCTTCTTTTCACTAGTGGTGTTCAAAATTCTGCTCCATGAATGACCATTTTGAATAGTTACCAAATACAATAGTCAGGTAAGCATTCATGCTTACTTTTGAACTTCAAGTGTTTTACACATTTTACAGTTCAAATATGATAGCATCCTCAGTAGCAACAATCATTTTAACTATTTAGGATATACTATTTATCTTTCTCAGAGTTTTGACAGAGTCTTCCAATTATGTTGCTGTTCCACCTTTTTGCAACTATGTAGCAAACATTCCTTAAACAGCTTAAATTTACGTCGCTTTATGTACTCTAAACTTTAATAACACACAGACGAATACATAGGGACAACTCTAAAGAAAGTTCACAGAAGTTTCTCTAACTGTAAAGAATACAAGAAAAATAACTGACCAAATCATATGAACATTTCCATGCATACATCTATTCAAATGGAACTATATATTCATTTCACTAAAATGAAACAATTGAAGGCCATGGAAAATATGTAAGAACAGTTTTCAAAGGTTAGAATCAACAAAAATATTCATGAACTGATGATGGCTTTTAAATAAGCCCTAGGTTTCTGCCTGCACACACAGATGCACACATAAACACACTTCAGGTAAAAGCAACCTTCCATAAGTAACAGATCTTTTGGAAGAAATATTTTTAATTCGTCTTTCTTTAAAAAAAAAAAAAAAACTCATGTATTTTAGAATTTATGGTAAAACAAGCATTTACAAATTGTGCATGAATGCATGTTAAGTGACATGTATCACATCTAACACTTTGCGACCCCATGGACTGTAGCCATCCAGACTCCTCTGTTCATGGGATTTCCCAGGCAAGAATACTGGAGGGGGTTGCCATTTCCTTCTCCAGGGGACCTTCCTAACCCGGGGATCAAACCCAGTTCTCCTGCATTGGCAGGTGGATTCTTTACCACCGAGTCACCCGTGTTCACTGAAAACAAATTTTTCTCTTTAGTAAGAATGATCAAAAACACAATATGAGAAATAGTCTACATTTTATTAGCAAATATACCATGACACCTATGTAGAACACATTTCCAGACCTATGTGAAGAAACTGTAAACCTTTACTGAAGCACATCAAGTCTGAATATCACAAGTTTTACTTGGAAGATGTGGTGACATAAAGACTTCAGTGACTCCAAATTCAGAACAATTGAAACTCAAAAAAAAAACATGGATATTTCAAGTATAAGGCTCAGCTGTATCTAGGAGAGCCAACATAATTTTGAATTTAAAAATGAAAAAAACGTAAATAGAGGGAAATTACAGATTTCTGTAATTACAATCTGTAAATCTGTAATTCTGCCAAATTACAGATGAAGTTATAACTGTCTAGACTAGTAAAACTTCAAAATAAATGAAGCAAAATAGTTACAATGTAGCCAAAGAAACTCACCTAAAGAGAGACTTAGAGACATTATTTTGAACAATAAAATAGAATGTAAACACAGCAAAATATTTTTTAATATTGCAACACGTGAGGTATTCCAAAGTAACAACAAAAATCAGAGGTGGAAAAAAAGTCAAAGGGCATAAAGGAAAGATTTAGGTTTCAGCGTTGTGTAATAAAGACTTTAGGGGCTTGCCTGATGGTCCACTAGTGAGAACTTTCCCTGTCAATGCAGAGGACACAGGTTCCATCCCTGGTCAGGGAAGATCCCACAAGCCTCGGAGCAACTAAGCTAGTGTGCCACAACTGCTGAAGCCCATATCCTCCAGAGCCTGCCAGGGACTAATCCAACGACTGAACCCGTGCCTTAGAGCCAGAGCTCCACAAGAAGATAGTGGCCCCTCCTAATCACAACAGAGAAAGCCCAAGACCATCAGAAAAATCCCAGTATAGCCAAAACTAAATAAATACCATAACAAAACAACAACAAAAAAAGAATTTGGCAGGCTTTGGTCCCCAGGTTCTGGAAGTTTGTTAACTACGCTTGGAATTTAACTTTTTTTTTTTTTTTTTCTCTCTCGGAATTTCCTTAGTGACTGAAGTAGCTTTATTACTCTTCGTGGGCCCTGATAATTTATGCTAACAACATGACCTACGGTCGGCTCCTAGTTTAATAATGAGATGACTCAGGTGGTGAGGCTGGGCATTTCACATAGACCAACGAAGTGACTAGAGATTTGGGGCTTTGAGCCAGGTGGGCTGATTAGCCCAACCTCTAAGGAGGGGAGAATGCTGGAGATGTCATCAATCCCACCTATGTAGCTAAACCCCAATAAAAACTCGGGACTTAAAAGCTTGAGTGAGCTTCTCTGCCTGGCAATACTCTGTCTTCTGTCACACCGATATGCCAGGAGGGCAATGGGTCCCTTGGGATGATGACTATGGGTAGGTTCAAACAAACCCGTTCAGAAGTCAAGGAGCTTATCAAGTCCAAAGAAACAGCATTTCAGGAAAGAGAGACAGAACAAACACGGACTATGCCTCTTACCTGGGAACGAGTCATTTCTGACTCTTTGCTTTCCTCTTTCTCTGGGCTTCCTTCTCAGGTAAGATCAGTCTTGGGAAGTGACCCGAGTGTTGTAAACAGGCTGTTCAACACTTAGAAAACCACAGCGAGCTCCCTGTAACACAGCCCCACACAGAGGGAGGATCTCAACAGGTACAAATCACAATCCTCCACGGCCACTGACACAGCAGGGATTCTGGAACACAGAATCAAACGAGGTGTTTTTAGGTGTATTCTTTTCTTCAGAACTCGCGGCCCTTCCTGTGAAAACCACGCGTTCAGGCTGACCCTCCCCTTCAAACCTTAGGCGAGACCCTGACCAAACTCCATACAGAATAGAGCCTCCTTCACCTCTTCGTGGATCAGGGACCTAGGGGTTGGGCAATGCAGGACTTTAAGCAGCGGTCTCTACAAGTTAGAAGGAAGAACTGCCAGAGAAGGACATGGACTCTAGAACGATGCTAACAGGAAGCGGACGTGGGCCCCAGGGACCCGGCAGCTAAGCTAACGGACCTCAGACCTTCTCACGGCGATGCGAGGACACACTGGGGACGGGAAAATGGAGGCGGTACCCTGAACATCCGCAGAGACCCCCGAAACCCACGTGTGAAGGACAACAGGCCGTGGGACTACGACATCCGGGTTTTAAACTAACAAACAAACTCACCACAACTCTCTGTCGCTCATTTAAACGCAACTCCGGGTCTGCAGGATACTGCGCACGCGCGGGCGGAAAATCCGGTACAGAGGAAGTGAGTGCGCTGCCGCGGCCAACGAGAGGCGACGTAAGGGAGAGGGTGGGACGAGGCCGGAAGCGCAGGTACGTAGGGCGGGGCCAGTGGGGGCGGAGCCTTACCTCCCTTCACCCCTCCCCAGTCCGTTTTGGGTCTGTTGGTCCTTCTGTCCAGCTGTGCTTCCTTTCTCTGCTTTTTATGCCTTTAAATCTCTTTGCCTTCCTCTGGAGCAGAGTTGCTTCCTGCCTTTTCTAAGTTAGTGTTTCACACAACTTAAGGCAAAAGAGAAGAATTTTAGAGCTGCCTCTATGGGAACCCGAGATGTTTACAGCAAGTTGAAAAACAGGGAAAATTCAAAAGCCCTTTGTGTGAGTGTGTAAAGATGGGTGTCTCCTCAGTGACGAAAAGTAGAACGTAATCACTTCAGCAGCAGCAGCAACAACAATTAACACAGGTGTATGGATGTGAGAGTTGGACTGTAAAGAAAGCTAAGCACTGAAGAATTGAGGCTTTTGAACTCTGGTGTTGGAGAAGACTCTTGAGAGTCCCTTGGACTGCAAGGAGATCCAAGCAATCCATCCTAAAGGAGATCAGTCCTGGGTGTTCATTGGAAGGACTGATGCTAAAGCTGAAACTCCAATTCTGTGGCCACCTCATGCGAAGAGTTGACTCATTGGAAAAGGCCCTGATGCTGGGAGGGATTGGGGGCAGGAGGAGAAGGGGACGACAGAGGATGAGATCGCTGGATGGCATCACCGACTCGATGGGCATGAGTTTGAGTAAACTCCAGGAGTTTGTGATGGACAGGGAGGCCTGGCGTGCTGCGATTCATGGGGTTGCAAAGAATCAGACATGACTGAGCGACTGAACTGGATGAGGGACATATTTTGTGATATCAATCCTTGCATCTCATGACTAGAGAAGCACTAAATCCTTTCATGGTTATATCAGATCCTCATGATTAGCAAGAAAACTTCTGTAAAATGAGTGCTCAATGGCATTGAACTCCCTCTTCACCAAAACTTTATACATTGACCTTCCCCCACTGCCACTTTGGAGCAGTCCCTCACAACTATCTGAAGTTCTCCCTCCCAGGCGGCAGTCCTCACTTTGCCCCAGTTCAGTCCAGTTGCTCAGTCGTGTCCCACTGTTTGAGACCCATGGACTGCAGCATGCCAGGCTTCCCTGTCCATCACCAACTCCCAGAGGTTTCTCAAGCTCATGTCCATCGATTTGGTGATGCCATCCAACCATCTCATCCTGCCTTCAATCTGGCCCAGCATCAGGGTCTTTTCCAGTGAATCCTTTCTTTGCAGAAGGTGGCCAAAGTGTTGGAGTTTCAACTTCAGCAAGAAGAAAGCGATAAGGAAAGATAGAGCCTCTTGCTGAAACTGTAAGAGAAGAGTGAAAAAGTTGACTTAAAACTCAACATTCAGAAAGCTAAAGTCATGGCATCCAATCCCATCACTTCATGGCAAATAGATGGGGAAACAATGAAAACATTTTGTCCCAAATAAAACTTAACTTGCAAATCTCAAGTTGAACATCTTTTTACTCAACACTAGCATCAGACTGTTTTCCAGTGAGTTGGCTCATTGTCAGATGGCCAAAGTGTTGGAGCTTCAGCCTTAGGATGAAACTTTCCAATGAATATTCAGGGATGATTTCCTTTAGGATTGACTGGTTTGCTGTCCTTGCAGTCCAAGGGACTCTCAGAAGTCTTCTCCAGCACCACAGTTAGAAAGCATCAATTCTTTGGTGCTCAGCCTTATTTATGGTCTAACTATTTCATCCATACATGACCAGAAGAAAAACCATAGCTTCTGGCAAAGTGATGTCTCTGCTTTTTAATATGCTGTCTAGGTTTTTCATAGCTTTTCTTCCAAGGAGCAAGTGTCTTTTAATGTCATGGCTACAGTAACCATCCACAGTGATTTTGGAGCCCGACAAAAGTAATACAGTCACTGTTTCCACTTTTCCCCCATCTATTTGCCATGATGTGATGGGACTGGAGGCCATGATGTTAGTTTTTCTGAATGTTGAGTTTTAAGCCAACTTTTTCACTTTCTTCTTGCACCCCTATCAAGAGCTTCTTTACTTCCTCTTTGCTTTCTGCCATTAAAGTGGTATTATCTGCGTATCTGAGATTGTTGATGTTTGTCAAGGAAATCTTGACTCTACCACAAAAGAAAGTGAAAATTGGTTGCACAGTCCTGTCCCACTCTTTGCAACCCCATGGACTGTAGCCCACTAGGCTCCTCTGTCCATGGCATTCTCCAGGCAAGAATACTGGAGTGGGTTGTCATTCCCTTCTCCAAGGGATCTTCCTGACCCAGGAATTGAACCCCAGTCCTCTGCATTGCAGGCAGATTCTTTACCAAGCGAGCCACTAGGAAAGCCCTACTACTAAAAAGCCTTTTGTAAATGCAAGTCTCTGGGCTCAGGTGAAACAAAGCCAGCTATTGAGAAGCCATGGGCTATTTCCTACTCCCTAACTGCTGGTGGGGGTGAGGTGGGGGGCGAAGGCCCATGTGAGAGTAGTCCAGCTGCCTCATCTACCTTCTCTTATACCATACAAGGAATTAGGATGTGAACAATCGAGGAAGCAGGATTCCTTCCGGATAGCTAGATGCATATTAAAGAAATTATTTCAGTAAGCCTGGACACTTGCATCTTACCATACAGAGAAGATCACTAAAGCTCTTCATGTGAGGGATTTTTTTTTTTTAATTATTGTAACCTTTAGTAATCAGATTACCTGCCCCTTGCTGCAAACTTGTATACAGTCTCTCTCCTGCCCTGCCTCCTCAGAGTCAGCTGTCTCAAAATCACTTAACATACTGTCTCCTGGGGTCAAGACCTAACATTCCTACCAAATAAAACCGTATTCTCAACTTTGAGCTCGCATGTCTTTTTTCTCAGCCGAGAGTTATGTCACTTATTACTTAACACAGGTCATTATTTCCTTTGTCGGTCATCAGCTATGCACTTAGGGCATCATATTCACAGACATTTCTCCATTCCCACGCACACTTTTGGGCTTCCCAGGTGGCAATACTACTAAAGAACCCGCTGGTCAGTGCAGGAGGCCCAAAGACCTGGGCTTGATCCCTGGGTCGGGAAGATCCCCTGGAGGAGGAAATGGCACCCCACTTCAGTATTCTTGCCTGGGAATTCGCATGGACAGAGCGGCCTGGTGGACTCCAGTAAAAGGGGTCACAAAGACTCAGACATGACTAAGCGTCTAGGCACACGCATTTTTAATCCAGTGTTCACTGCTGCCCCTAGCTTATTTTCAAAGAAAGCTGTGATGGATATACCTTCAGGCTCCTGGTCTCTGAAGCTGGAGGTCCCTCACCTGTAGGCAGGTGGTCACAATGCAAGTCATTTTATGAAAATCTGTGTCCCCCAGGCTGCAGAGGGGAGTGAAAAAAACTAAGTACTCAAGGTATCATGGGGCTCTCCAGGTGGCGCTAGTGGTAAAGAACCCACCTGCCAATGGGGAGATGTCAGAGATGCAGGTTTATCCCTGGGTTGGGAGTATCCCCTGGAGAAGGGCATGCCAACCCACTCCAGTATTCTTTCCTGGAGACTCCCCATGGGCAGAGAAGCCAGGGAGGGCCACACTCCATGGATTCCCAAAGATCTGGACATTACTGAACAATTTAGCATGCAGCAGGCAGGGTATCGTTGGGAAGAATTCTGAGAACAAATCCTTCCAGCAACCGAAGGCCCCCAGGTGATTCCCACCAAGCAGTCACTCGCCATCAGTTCAGTTCAGGTCGGTTCAGTCTCTCAGTCGTGTCTGACTCTTTGCGACCCCATAAACCGCAACACGCAAGGACTCCCAGTCCATCAACAACTCCCGGAGTCCACCCAAATGCATGTCCATTGAGTCGGTGATGCCATCCAACCATCTCATCCTCTGTCGTCCCCTTCTCCTCCCACGTTCAATCTTTTCAGCCTCAGGATCTTTTCCAATGCGTCAGCTCTTCGCATCAGGTGGCCAAAGTATTTGAGTTTCAGCTTCAACATCAGTCCTACCAATGAACACCCAGGACTGATATCCATTAGGATGGACTGGGTGGATCTCCGTGCAGTCCAAGGGACTCTCAAGTGTCTTCTCCAACACCACAGTTCAAAAGCAGCAATTCTTCTGTGCTCAGCTTTCTTTATAGGCCAACTTTCACATCCATACATGACCACTGAAAAAAACATAGCCTTGACGAGACAGACCTTTGTTGACAAAGTAATTCTGCTTTTTAATATGCTCTCTAGGTTGGTCATAACTTTCCTTAAAAGGAGTAAGCTTCTTTTCATTTCATGGCTGCAATCACTATCTGCAGTGATTTGGGAGCCCAGATGAATCAAGTCAGCCACTGTTTCCACTGTTTCCCCATCTATTTGCCATGAAATGATGGGACCGGAGGTCATGATCTTGGTTTTCTGATTGTTGAGCTTTAAGCCAACTTGTTCACTCTCCTCTTTCACTTTCATCAAGAAGCTCTATAGTTCTTCTTCACTTTCTGCCATAAGGGTGGTGTCATATGCATACCTGAGGTTATTGTTATTTCCCTTGGAATCTTGATTCCAGCTTGTGCTTCCTCCCACCCAGCATTTCTCATGATGTACTCTGCCTATAATTTGAATAAACCCGGTGACAATATAGAGCCTTGACGTACTCCTTTTCCTATTTAGAAACAGTCTGTTCTTCCATGTCCAGTTTTAGCTGTTGCTTCCTGACCTACGTACAGGTTTCTCAAGAGGCAGGTCTTCTGGTCTGGTATTCCCATCTCTTTCAGAATTTTCCACAGTTTGTTGTGATCCAGAGAGTCAAAATCTTTGGTACAGTCAAGAAAGCAGAAATAGATGTTTTTCTGGAACTCTTGCTTTTTTGATGATTCAGCAGGTATTGGCAATTTGATTGCTGATTCCTTTGCCTTTTCTAAAGCCATCTTGAACATGTGGAAGTTCATGGTTCACGTATTGCTGAAGCCTAGCTTGGAGAATTTTAAGCGTCACTTAACTAGTGTGTGAGATGAGTGCAATTGTGCAGTAGTTTGATCATTCTTTGGCATTGCCTCTCTTTGGAATTGGAATGAAAACACCTTTTCCAGTCCTGTGGTCTCTGCTGAGTTCTCCAAATTTGAGGCCATATTGAGTGCAGCACTTTCTTTTTTTTTTTTTTTTTCAATTATTTTTATTAGTTGGAGTGAGCGCAGCACTTTCATAGCATCATCTTTTAGAATTTGAAATAGCTCAAGTGGAATTTCATCACCCACACTAGCTTTGTTTGTAGTGATGCTTGCTAAGGGCCACTTCACATTGCAGGATGTTTGACTCTAGGTGAGTGACCACACCACCGTGATTATCTGGGTCATAAAGATCTTTTTTGTACAGTTCTTCTGTGTATTCTTACCACCTCTTCTTAATATCTTCTGCTTCTGTTAGGTCTATACCATTTCTGTCCTTTATTGAGCCCATCTTTGCTTGAAATGTTCCCTTAGTATCTCTAATTTTCTTCAAGAGATCTCTAGTCTTTTCCGTTATATTGTTTTCCTTTATTTCTTTGCATTGATTGCTGAGGAAGCCTTTCTTATCTCTCCTTGCTATTCTTTGGAGCTCTGCATTCAAATGGATCTTTCCTTTTCTCCTTTGCTTTTTGCTTGTTTTCTTTTCACAGCTGTTTGTAAGGCCCCCTCAGGCAGCCATTGTGCTTTTTTGCATTTCTTTTTCTTGGGGATGGTCTTGATTCCTGTCTCATGTACAATGTCACAAACCTCTGTCCATAGTACATCAGGCAATCTATCAGATCTAGTCCCTTAAATCTGTTTCTCACTTCCACTGTATAGTCATAAGGGATTTGATTTAGGTAATACCTGAATGGTCTTGATGAAAATGAAAGAGGAGAGTGAAAAAGTTGGCTTAAAGCTCAACAATCAGAAAACTCAGATCATTGCATCCAGTCCCATCACATCATGCCACACAGAGGGGGAAATGGTGGAAACAGTGGCTGACTTAATTTTTCTGGGCTCCAAAATCACTGCAGATGGTGATTGCAGCCATGAAATTAAAAGACGCTTACTCCTTTGAAGGAAAGTTATGATCAACCTAGACAGTATATTAAAAAGCAGAGACATTACTTTGCCAACAAAGGTCCATCTGGTCAAGACTATGTTTTTTTCCAGTGGTCATGTATGGATGTGAGAGTTGGACTATAAAGAAAGCTGAGCACTGAAGAATTTGTTATAGCCATGCTTTCTGGGAAACAAACTCACTCAGAAGTACAATACAGATTGTGGATTGTAGTTTATTACACCGGTGGGCCCAAGGCAGAGTCTCCTCTTAGCCAAGGACCCTAACCAACATTTGTGAAAATCTTTTATACCCCACGTGTATGTGTCCAAACCCACCACCCCAATCCCTTGATGCTTACAAAGGAAGGGTAAATACAATCACAATAACCCCATCATTCATGTGTTATGTGTTCAAACAGTTAATAATCAATAAGCCTGAGGTTACATTCCAACGAGTTAATAACCGATAAGCCTGTGATTACATCCTGATAGATACTGTCTAGAGGCAGGGGTGATTAATGTCTGTTTTCTCTTAGGTGATCAGTAACCTGGATATGATCTTCAAGGTTCCCCTGTATGGAGGGGGTCTTATCCTTCCATTGTCGTTCCCACAGGCACTAAGCAGAGAGTTCAGAGTCCACTGGAGAGGCGGCCGAGCACGTTCAGCACAGACAGGCCTGAGATGGAGTCCAGGCGCTATGAATTCCTTCTTCATTCTCCCCTCTTGATGCTCTTAACTCATATTATGAGCATCCTTCATAGGGATATATTGCACCCTGGCTCTCCAACTGCCAACTAGGGAGAATGACATCAACCTTCGGGTTACAAAGTTCACAATACATTGTAAAATTCAGCGTCCACAAAGCAGAACTATCAAGGCAACTATAACAGTGGTAAATACAGTTTTCCACCAATTGCTCTTCACCCAAGATAGGCCCGAAGTCCAGGAAAGAATGTTCTCATTTGACATTGCTTTTACCTGCTTTTTCATGTCATCTAAAGTAGTCAATACATTGTCAGAGAAGTCAAGAATGTATACACAACATTCAACCTTAATTATAGCACAGGTGCCTCCTTGAGCTGCTGTGAGTATGTCCAAAGCCACTTTATTATGAATTACTGCTTTTCTCATTTAGATTTGCTCTTCATTTAAGGCTTGGGTGGCTTCTGTTTTATCTAGGAGGGCCTGTTTGTTAAATTAGTCAAGACCTCTACTTGAATCATAATATATTTTTTATCCCTATAGAGGGTAGGAGAAAGGCAGCAATATATGCATACCATTGAAACACAGATCTTGTCCACCTAGCATGTAAATAAGGTATATTTACTGGGGTTGTTGTAGGTTAGGCTTTTGTTACACTGGCGTTTATATCAAATGTAACCCCATGACCCGAGTCTACTGACTGTAGGTCTTACACCAAGAGAGCAAGGAGAGGTTATGATTGACAAGAGAGAGGAAAGTCTCTTTGTCATCCCAGAAAAGAGCAGAGTGGTTTAAAATCTGCTTGGTGGAGGGGTGACACCCACCAAGGAAGTCCATCCTTCACAGACAGAGGCAGAGTCCTACATACCCAGAAGTTGTAGGTGTTGTGGAAGTCCGTGTAGGAATGTGCCCATGATGTGAAAACGTTGTCCTGAGTTGAGACAGAAGTTAAATTCAAAATCACGTTGATGAGGCCAAGCAGCAGGAGTTGATTTTGCGGCTTCATCCTGAAGGGGCTCGTCTGGGATCTTCTTTTCCTTCTTCTTAAGGATGGTCTTAGTCTCCTGAGGAACAATGTGGTCCCTCTGTGCAGTTCACTCAGCGTTTTTTGGGTGTGCGTGGTATGCTCTCTTCCCCCTCGTATCATGGATCAAGGGACAATACCTGCAACTTTAACTGCAGGAGGGGTAGTTAGAATAACATAAGGGCCCTTTCACCAAGGGGCTAGTAAGTCATGGTTCCAATCTTTGACCCATACTTGGTCACCAAGTGTGAACTCATGACTCTATCCCCCAAGGGGAAACGGCACCCTTTCTTGTACAAACTTAGTTTCCCGATTTATTACCTTACCCAATTCCATCTGCTGTGAAATCCTATCCCCCCTTACCTGAGGCAAATTTGTTGACACCTGCTTTATTATGGGAGGAGGCCTCCCATACACAATTTCGTATGGAGAATAGCCTTGGGACTGTGGGGTCATCCTAAGACTGAGCAGAACCGTTGGAAGAAAGTCCACCCAGGAGCAGTCAGTCTCTCTGATCCACTTGGAGAGTCACTTTAAGTGTCCGGTTGGCTCATTCCACCATCTCAGAACTCTGGGCCTATATGCAGTGTGCAGTTTCCACTTGATGTTTAAAGTTTTGCTTACTTGTTGTACTAAATCAGCTACAAAAGCCGGGCCATTGCCTGATCCAATGCTGGGAGGGAACCCAAATCTGGGAACCATTTCCCTAAGCAGGCATGGGGCTGCTTCTGATGTTCTTTCAGTCCAGGTAGGAAAAGCTTTTACCCATCTCGGGAATGTACATACCATGTCCAGCAGGTAATGGTAGTGTCGGTGAGGTTTCATTTCAGTGAAATCCACTCCCAGGTGGTCAAGGGGCAGTGTGCCTTTCAGCTGAATACCCAGAGGATTTTGTCTGAATCCCTGAGAGGCAGCATTAACCTGTGAGCAGGCAGCATGGCCTAGGTGGGTCACTTGGTGTGTCTGGCTTACCAGAGTGTGTGCCAGCTCCTCCAGTACCAATAATTTGCCATTTGGCAATTCCCACCATCTCTTTTCAGTCTTGATGGCCCCTTCCGCTCTGGCTAACCTGACAGCCGTTGTCCTTGTTTTTTCAGGCTAGTGCCAACAGTATCTAGGACCCAATTAGAGTCTGGAACCTTGAGCCCTTCTTTAAAACAAACCCCAAACACCTTACCTCCTCTTTGTAGATCTGTGACTTCTTCTTCGACACCCGGTAACCTGCTTCCATCAACAGCTGGAGCAGTGCATTTGTCCATTTCCAGCATTTTTCCTTGGTTTCAGGCAGCCAGCAGCAGCTCATCCCTGTATTGTAGGAGCCGACATTCATACTCTTTCGGATGGAATGAGTCCAGGTCAGAAGCCAAGGCTTCCCCAAAGATGGCTGGGAAATTTGTAAACCCCTGTGGGGGAGTCCAGATGAGCTGTTTTTTGGTGCTCCCGATTGGATCTTCCCATTCAAAGGCAAAGATGGACTGTGAAGCTGGTTGAGGTGTATGTAGAAGAAGGCATCCTTGAGATCTAGGCAAGTGTAAACTTTAGTCCTCGGTAGTAGGAGGCTAAGCAAGGTATAGGGGTTTGGAACAGTGAAGTGTAAAGTCACAGTAGCCTGGTTGACTAGCCTGAGATCTTGTCCAGGCCTATGGTCCTGTCCTCCTTCCTTTTTGACTGGCAGGATTGGCGTATTCCAAGCTGACTGGCACTCTACTAAAATGCCTGCTTGTTTCAATCTATTGATGTGGGGCAGTATGCCAGCTCAGGCCTCTATCCATAGCGGGTACTGGCACTTTCTAACCAGGATGGTGCCTGGTTTGAGCTCTATTATCACTGAGGCGTGATGTTTAGCCAGCCTGGGGGGAGGGGGGGTGGTCTTCCACCCAGACCTCAGGGAATAATTGAGTTAACTCTCTCTCATGCTCTTCCAACCTACCCGGTTCTTCCTTCGGAGGCTCATGCAACCTCCACTCATCTTGCGATGGTATTGAGAGAGAGGACAAATAAGTCATAGGGTCCATCCAGAAGGTAGGCCTCTCCTCAGGGGAGAAAGTCACTTGTGCTCCTAGTTTGGAGAGCAAGTCTCTTCCCAACAGGGGTACTGGGCACTCAGGAATGTAGACGAATTCATGAATCAGTTGGTGCACCCCCCCCCCCCATCTGACATTTTCTGGGCTGGCAAAATGATTTAATCCTCTCTTCTCCCGATACCCCAGTTACAGCAGTAGTCTTTTTGGACAGAGGTGCCACAGGTTTTGTTACTACCGACAGTTCTGCTCCTGTATCCACTATGAAGTCAGTGTTTTGGTCCCCCACTTTTAAGGTTACCATGGTCTCTGAGGGGCCTGATATTTCTGAGCCCTGGCAGCCCTATTTAATTTCCAAGTCAGTAAGCCCGACAACTGCAGGAACTTCCTCTTCCTTCCTTGCCTTAGGACATTCAGTCTTCCAGTGGCCAAAAGCTTGCACCGGGCACACTGGTTTGGCTGTAACGGGGCCCGGGGCCTCCCTTGGGACCGGTTGAAGGACTGTCCTGTCCCTGGGGCAGTTGAGGTTTTCCGGACGACCCGAGATAAGATTTTCCCAGAGCAGCAGCTAGCACTGTAAATCTCTTGTCTGTTCTCTTTCATTTCCTCCAGCTCTCTGGCAGAGCGCAGTGTCTGCTTAATTCCAACGTCTCCCTCCCCCTCTTGTCAGTACTCACCGGGAAAGGCGGGTATAGCTTGGGCTGTTCGGTTGGAGCCGGATCCTGGAAGTGTTGGCCAGAGGCTTCTGTCACCGGGATCAGAGCCTGCCAGAACGGTGGCTCTAGGACCTGCGAGAGAGCTGGTGGAAGAGCATCGGCGGCTGCAGAACTTCACCTGGCCCAGGATCGGGCATTAAGGAGGCCTCCGGTCCTGGTGGAGCACTGGGAGGCAAGCGCGTCATTATCCAGCATAGGGGAGGGGTCAGGTCATCCCCGTCCAAATCCTGTAGAATTTTCTTTTTTATCATCAGTCAATTTTTGTGCCATTAATCATTTTCCCTTTCCCTTCTGGATACAGAACCTTGCCCAAGTAGGAGGGTCTCAAGCTAACCCTAGGATGCAGATTGATCCAATAGATGGAGATTGATCCAGGTGTCCTGGCTCTCCTGTGACTACTGTGTAGATTGCTTCCACTATTGTTGAGTTCATGGTGTTCTCTGGTGACCATCCTTCTCCCATAGAGGGCCATTTGACCACAGAGTATGTGGAGGTGGTTAGGCTTCATCTTCACCCCATAGTCTCCTCCTAATCCCTTCTTTAAATTTTTAATCTTGCACTCCAATACACTTGCCTTAGATTCACTTCCCCTCTTCTTGCTTACCTTCTCGGACCTTCTTCTATATTTCCTTTTCGTTCTGTCTACGAAGTTCTCAGTACCCTATGTACTTCTGATATTTCCACTCAGTGACACTTAAATTGCCATTCTGCCTCCTCCCTATTGGGGTTAGAAGAGCCTTACCTGCCAGATCCCAGAGGGAGAAGGGGGATTGGCGTGTCTTCACCCGCCGGTCAGCACAGCCAAACCAGAACATCACATGGTCCAAGACAGTTTCTCCCTTAAAGTCCGTCTGCCTTGGTGGGCTTGATCAGGTGTGGATGAAAACACAGATGGGTTAAATATCCCATGTCCCAGGCCATCTCCGGAAAAGCCAATTCATACTCACTTCTGTATCCCCCTCCTTCTAGCCTAACAATTCCGAGGGGTCAAGAATTTCACAGCAGACAGTGTTGGGTTCCTTTAATGGACCGGAACCTGGTGGTACGGAGTCGACGATAAGAAAGTAAAAGAGAGAAAGAGAGAGGGAGAAAGAGAGAGAGAGAGACAAAAAAGACCCGGGGACCTAAGCTCTGATGGAGCAAAGGTGCTTTAATGATTTTTCTATGAGTATATATAGGCTACAGTACAAGAAACTTCTTTCGGGAATGATAGAGATCAGAAAACCAAATGTACAGCAACCATTACCAAGGGAACAAGGGGTAATGTTAGTCACAAGGTCAGGACACAATCCATATCTCAAGAAAGGGGAAGGAGATTAAGCTGTTTTGTCCTAAGGAGAATGTTTACTAAAGGAGACTCATGCTTGCCTCACACAATGACCTCAGTCCCTGGGAGCAGCGTGCTGTTCCGCTTGAAGAGGGACAAAGGACTCATGAGAGACAGCATGTAGGAATCCTCCCATCAAACATTCCCTGACAATTCCCCCTTATTTATTTATAATATTTGTAAGAAGAGTTCTGACCATCAGAGTTTGTTTAGTTTTGACAATCTTTGCATGAAGGCAACGGTAGACAACAAATATAATTGTTAAGACAATCACCAAAATTATGGCTCCAGATCCAATGCTATGAGTAAGACTTTGAAACCATCCACGTGGGTCTAGCCCAGATAATTGATCAGTTAATTGTTTAGCTAAAGTTTCCATATCAATGGAAGAGGGCAGATTATTAGAAAAAGTTTTAAATATTTCTTTTCGTAATAATTGTACATTCAGAGAGACATTGTCATGTATGTTTTGTAAATGAAACTTGATTTGTTCCCAGTTGTAGGCACTATTATTAAAATGAACAGGAGTAACACAAAATTGAGTAGAATTCCAGTCACATTTTAGCATCACCTGTTTTTGTACATCTGTTAATTGATCTCCAACCCATTCGATGGCTGTTTTCAGTTTCTGTATTTCTTCTTGAATTTCCTCATCTATCTGAGTCTGAGTGGCCCATATACTATGGGCATCTTTAGTCCAATTTTGAATAAAATTATGTGTCTGAATAGAGGTTTGTAAAGCAACACCAGTGACAGCAGCAGTGGTGCAAATGGCTATTAATCCCAAAATACTAAAAATCAGCCATCCAATGAATCGTTTAGATCGCCGGAGCAATTTAGTAAGCAACCGGGAAGCAAGTCCAGCCATGGGACCTTCTTCCCAGGGCGGTTGGAGATTTATTGGTAACCATAGACTACGTAGAGATTGAAGAATTAAAAGAGAATCATACCTTAAGGAAACAGAGGAGTTAAGACAAGCATATAATCTGCAATTTATGCAAGTTACAGAACATATAGTCTTATTGAATTGTAAGTTTTTTATAGCTATAACAAAAGGAAATGGAACACAGGCTTGTATAAAATATGATTGATTATAGTGAAAGAAATAATTGCTATAGCTATGATTGGTCCCTGCGGAATGTCTGGTCCAAGTCCCAAGTTCTTCGGTGTTTGCAGCAAGTTTTCAGATGTCCCATTGTTTAGGCCCAATCTGTTTATCAAGGATGATTCGAGGACGAGGTGGGGGCCATTCCATCATCAAGCTAGCCAAGAAGTCCTCTGTCATGGTAATGTTCCATTGTAGTATTAGTAACCTCCCATGTTACTTGAGTAATATAATCATACATAGTATTGTTAATATCATCTGAGCAGTTCAATAACCACATATTATGGGGTCCCCAATTGACAACTGTATGATTAGCTATAAACATTAATTTTCCTTGTTTGGCCTAACGTTAGTCCCAATGAACAGGAATATATTTAAAGTTCTTATTAGTAAACACTTGGCATGTTGTTTTTTGTTCTTTCCCTAATTCTTTCCCTAAAGTTTCAGTAGTATAAACATGGTTCACTGACAAAGAAAGGGCAATAAATAATCCAAGTAGTGTCTGAAAACCCTTTTCTGGAGGCAGGACGAAAGCCCAAGTTTGTCGACTAACGTTTGTACATAATTCTGCTGGGCCCATACATAAAGGAAGGACTTCATAACCTAGAACGATATTAATTAGTTTTTCTTTTTCTTCAGGATGAGAGGGCCCCTCCAGTTCCAAGGAGGGGGCATATGTGTTGACTCGTTAGTGAATATGATTGGTTTTATATCTGTCCATTTTACAACCTACAATAAAAAAGGGGGGTTAGGTATATAAGCCCAGTAAGTGTGATCAATCTGGTCAGCCTGAGCGGGGGAAGCAAAAGCAAGCAAAGCAAGCATAGCGAAGAAAAATATTTTTAGGATTCCGAGGCATTCCCTGTTGAGAAATCAGGTTTTCAGTTTAATTAGTTAGGGTTTTTGTCTGTCCCCAAGTAGGGAGATCATAATGTCGATGATGTCGAGTGCAGCGTTTTTTGGAAATTTTTAATGTCGCCATGGCTTATATTGGAATTCTTTCTTCCTGAGTTTTTTGCTGTTTCATCTCTAGTCTGAATGCTGGGGCCCCCTTAGGTTGAATCTTCTGAAGAGGAAGTAATGTGAGCTCGTTGGATCCAACTGGAGAAATAGAAGCATATCCTTTTCCTGTAAGATTAGTTTCTAAGACTTCTATTGATTAGTTAACCCGTTTTGATATCAAATGGGCAAAGGAAAGGAGGTGTCCTTTAATGTTTCAAAACTTCTTTTTTTGTTTGTTTGTTTTTTGCTTTTGTCAAAACATCTCTTTTTGGTAAGTTTAAAAACTTTAAAACAAATAAGGCTATATTAACAATAGTTATAAAAAGAGAGGAAAGCGATAATGATGAAAACATTCTTAGGAAATATTTCAGTCCAAAAGAAAAAAATCATTCAGAAATCTGTTTGGGACTGGTATTTGTCTGTGGTTTGTGTTATTTGGGGCAAAGGATTAGGAGTAACGATTTAAATATTTTTTCCTAAGTGAAATTATTGAAAAGGTGATGCAGAACAACTTGACAAATGAAATGTTGCTCACATCCAAATATGTTTGACCTTGTCCTTGAAGAAGAAATGCAGCTTAGCAACTGTTGAATCTCACTGTTCAGTGTGTTAAAGAGGATGACTACACTTCCAAGACAGACCTGAAAAGAAGGCAAACATTCCGCATTTCTGATATTCTTAGGAACTAATAATCCTTTCGGGAAATGGTGTCTTTTTTTTTTTTTTTTTTTAATGCCGTTTTCGCCCTGCTTTAAGAATCCTACACATTGGGAACAGAAATAGTCACACCAACAATAGTTATAGGCTTAAAGACTACACTACACCAGAATCTAGCAAAGTTTGCTCTGGACAAGGAAGACAGACGTGTTCCTGTGTATTTTCTCTTATTTAAATTTTTATTTGCAGTTACAGTGTGTAATGTGTTTGTCCAATCATGTCTTGTGTTTGTGGACTATAAGGAATGTCTGCAACCTGTTTAATAGAGAATGAATGTAAAAATTGTTTGAACTGCTTAGAAATATAGGCAGAGTCATTGTCTGTTTTTATAGAATTAGGTGTTCTCATTATCGTGAAGTAAGTTGATAGGTGGGTTATAACATGTTGTGTAGTCTTACCTTAGAGAAGTGTTGCCCCAGAAAAGAAGAATTTGTATTGATCGAGACATGTAAGAAGGAAGAGGAAGAAAGTTTAGGACAATGAGCTACATCAATTTGCCATAAAATTTTCCTTCATTTGTCATAAGCCTTTTTAAAATTCCAGCACTAAATATCTTTAAAAGTTAAAAGGTCAAAACAAAGTATGATAGCATAATAAACAAATGCAATGTTTATTTCAAATAAACATACCATACTTTGTGGTTTTCACTGTGATCCACCCAAGCATTTCAACTGCATTTTCTAATATATTTGCAGTCTGAATGTATCTGCTGACCAAAGTTAATTTTGTTAAATATTGTTTTTTCAGAATTTTTTTCTTGTTTCCAATTTGGTTTAATTTGGAGAAAGAACATTTGCTGTAGCTAGAACGACAATGAAAAACTAATCTAGTAAAGCTTATATAAATACCACTCTATTCTATAATAAATGTTTCAACAATTAAAAAAATATTTTTGTATTCATCATTTTATTTGCCATTTCTTATATCTTTCTATTAAAAGCATATATTTTACTTTTCTATAGCAACCATGAAATTCTTGTATGTTAGCATTTTATGGACCATTGAACATATTTTTCAAATCATATTATATTATATATATATCCATTCTTATATAAATATATATTTATATTCATTAACAGCTCAAAATCTCTTCAACTCTTCTGCAAGACAAACCCCTTTTAAGAGTAAGCCAGTGTTCAGCAATTAACGCTTCAAAATCTTACTTCATTTGGAAATGACCCAGCCATTCAACAAACTTCTATTACTTAGTTCAGCACAACTCTAGAAACCTAAGTCACTCTAACCCCAAGAGATGGCTCTACATTATAGATAACAGATCATTCTATCAAAAATACAATTATTTCTAAGAGCTTATCTAAAAGTTTTTATCTCATCTATATATTTGTGTATATAGATATATAAAGAGTTACCTTTTTGTTGATAAACTTAGTTTACCTTAAACCAAGGCATAATAAAAGTATTATATAATGTTGATGACTTAAGACATGCCCAACTAGATTAACAAATAATTATATTTAAATCACATTCACATTTAAATAAACATTATACCCAACATTGAACACCCTTCAGTTTACGTAAAGCTGAATCCAAATAGAGCTCATTAACTCCACACTATCCAAAAACAAAGACATACATTGAGACATAGAAAATTTTAGATACATAGGCATAGTTCTCCGTTTGAAATTTAAAATATCCTTTTGTTTTATTTATTTTGAGCTCCACCAATTTGTTAATGGCTGGAGTCCTAGATAGAGTGGGCTGTGTATCCCAAGGACATGATAAGAGTTAACTTCAGGTTTTTTCTTAGGCCTATTTTTGTTTCCCAGGCAGAACTGGAGCTCAAAAAAAAAAATATTTTAACAAGTTAACCTTTTCCTAACTGCACATGCAAGAAGAACCGGTTTTGCAATTTCAAAAAAGATTTTATTTTCATCAGTTTCCTCCAGAGTCTAAAGAATATCATAGCCATTCAGTGTCAAAAATATCATTTCTCTTTTTTGTAGCTATAGTATATTATTAATGATATATGCATGAGGGAATTGTTGTCACATAGGAAGTAAAGCCTTGGCTACAAAATTTTGACAAATACTAGGACTGCTATGGAGAAGGCAATGGCACCCTATTTCAGTACTCTTGTCTGGAGAATCCTAGGGACGGGGAGCCTGGCGGGCTGACATCCATGGGGTCGCATGGAGTAGGACACGACCGAAGTGACTTAGCAGCAGCAATAGCAGGACTGTTAAGCATACCTTGAGGTAACATAGTCTATTGAAATCTTTTATGAGGCCCGATATGATTAGGATAAGGGAGAGAGAAAGTGAATCTCTCCCGGTCTAAAGGGTGTAAAGGTATATTTAAAAGGCAATCTTGTGAATCAGTAATAATAATGTGCCAATTTTGAGGAATAGTAATAGGTGATGGGATCTCTGGTTGCAATGTACCCATAGGTTTCATAAAAGAATTAACTTTTCTAAACTCTGTTAAGAGACACCATTTGTTATGTTTCTTTTTTATAACAAAAATAGAGTTCCAAAAAGAGCAAGATTCTTCAATATGTTTCCATTTTAATTGTGTGTTTATAAGTTCTTTAGTAGCTTGTAATTTTTCTTTCTTAAGGGGCCATTGCTTTGTCCAAATAGGCTCATAATTTTTCTTAGTTATTTTAATAATTGTTTTGTTTGTTAAATGAGCAGTGGCCCCTAGGAAAAATGTGGAATGTATATCTGAGTTTGCCATTGTATAAGCAAGTCCCTTCCTATTAGATTAAAGGGTACATTTATCACATAAGGTTTTAATGTTGCAGGTTGGCCTTCTGGTCCCTCACATGAGTATATTTGAACACTTTGATAAACTTTTTGTACTTTAGTTTGAGAAATTCTTGCAATTTGGCAAGAGACCTTTTGTACAGGCCAGGATTTGGGCCATAAATATTTGGAAATAATAGTAATATCAGATCCAGTGTCAAGGAGACCAGAAAATCTTTTACCATTAATTTTGATATTTATATTTGGTCGGGCATACTCAGATACTAATGATGTCCACAAAGATTGTTTTTGATCTGTACTGTCAAACCTATCTGTCCGTACATTATTAGAGGAATTAATAGAAATGTAAGGTAAAAGAAGTAATTGAGCAATTTTGTCCCCCTTTTTGAATTGCCATAGAATCTGAGATGACATCAGAATTTGAATCTCTCCTTTATAATCTGAATCAATTATTCCAGGGTGAATAGTAATTCCTTTAGAAGTCAGACTAGATCGGCCAAGCAAAAGACCAAAAGTTTGTGGGGGCAGGGGTCCAAAAAGTCCGGTAGGCACTCTAGTAGGGACTGTTTGAGGGTAAAGGAAAAAATCATTTAGGGCTGGTATATCGATGGCAGCACTGCCTAATGTTGAGGGTTTGAGGGAAAAGATAGAATTTGCTCCTGTTTGGAGTTTCCTGGAATAGGTTTTCCATCAATATCAAATTTAAATTTACAACTTTTGCCCCAGTGTATTCTTCTACGGCAGCGAGGGAAAATTTTTTGGTATTTTATTAGCCTTCTTAGGGCAGTCCCTTTTTAAATGATTTTTATCTCCACACAATTAAAGCATCTTTCATTTCCCTTTTTATAGATAGTAGCCATTGCCTCAATCAGCATTTGCATCTTTTGAGTTTCTGATCCTAGATTGTGATAAGCTTTTAAGTAATCAATAATAATTTTAGTCTCACAAATTGCAGCTATAGCTCTTTGACATTTCTGATTTGCATTCTCATAAGCAAGTAATTTATCTAGCTGTTTTTTGGTTTCTTCTCCGATTACAGTATGGGAAATAGTAGCTTCTAATCTAGTTTAAAAATTAGTATAACGTTTCATTAGGTTCCAACAAATGAGAGACTGTTGGAGTTATGACTGCTGGCAGAGGAGAAGTATTTGGAGCAGCCAGGGCAGGGCTAGTAAGAAAATTTTGAGATATTTTGTATTGTTTTAATTGGGCCTTTTGTAAAGTTTACTCATTTAATTTATATTTATGTAATAAGTGTTCTGTCTGTTGCTGAATATTGGAAGGGCTAGAATGTACCTTGAAATGGCAAAATTATAGCTTTAATAACAGCCCATAGGGGCTAGAGATCAATTGGAATATTTTTTCTTTGTTTGGCTGCTCATTTAACATTTTCTTTGACCTGGAGCCAAATTTCTAAATCAAAACTGCATTTATCAGAAAACTAAGGATTATGTTCAACTACTGTTTGAAGGCAAGCCTCTATTCATTGCCATGAAGCCAGAAGTCCCTGAAATTTAAACAAATGGTGAAATAAAGTAGAAAAATAATGGGGCTGGCCAGCCGTTTAACCCCTGCCTTAGTACTTACCGACCTCAATAGGTCCCTGAGTCACTCCGCCCGGTATGCCACGTATATCAGTGTCCCTGTTCCTTGGCGCCATTTGTTGGGGTCCTTTAATGGACCGGAACCTGGTGGTATGGAGTCGACGATAAGAAAGTAAAAGAGAGAAAGAGAGAGGGAGAAAGAGAGAGAGAGAGACAAAAAAGACCCGGGGACCTAAGCTCTGATGGAGCAAAGGTGCTTTAATGATTTTTCTATGAGCATATATAGGCTACAGTACAAGAAACTTCTTTCGGGAATGATAGAGATCAGAAAACCAAATGTACAGCAACCATTACCAAGGGAACAAGGGGTAATGTTAGTCACAAGGTCAGGACACAATCCATATCTCAAGAAAGGGGAAGGAGATTAAGCTGTTTTGTCCTAAGGAGAATGTTTACTAAAGGAGACTCATGCTTGCCTCACACAATGACCTCAGTCCCTGGGAGCAGCGTGCTGTTCCGCTTGAAGAGGGACAAAGGACTCATGAGAGACAGCATGTAGGAATCCTCCCATCAAACATTCCCTGACACAGACAGGACACCTCCTGGGGGAGGGCAGAATATGAGCACGCAAGGACCAGTTTCCTATCCTAAAAATCCCCTGGCGATCACTTGGTAATAACTTTCCCCGAGACAGCGTGGACACACCTCCTAAATGACCTTCACAAATTACCTTTTTAAACCCTAGCAAGCTCGCCGACCTGTGTACCAAGCAATCGCCGCCTGCCTATTCCAAGCTCCTGTGAGTCCCCGCTCCTTCTAGTCCCTCCCAGGGGGGTGATCAGACCCCCTCTTCCACCCTACTGGGTGGGCTCCTCCTCCTCACCTGAGCGTTCAGTTCACCTGCTGCCATCCACTACCTGCTAATATGAAAGGTCCGGGCCTTGAGAAGCAGAATCCTTCCAGAGGGGCGAGGCGCCTTCCCCCCTCTAGGAGATTCAAGCTACAAAGCCTCGGGGTGGCCTCAAATGAGACCAGTCTCCTCAAAGTGAGGAGTTTCCCGGCTCATGCACCAAATGTTATAGCTTTGTTTTCCGGGAAACAAACTCACTCAGAAGGACAATACAGATAGTGGATTGCAGTTTATTACACCAGCGGCCCCAAGGCAGAGTCTCCTCTTAGCCAAGGGCCCTGACCAGCATTTGTGGAAATCTTTTATACCCCACGTGTATGTGTCCAAACCCACCACCCCAATCCCTTGATGATTACAATTGAAGGGTAAATACAATCACAATAACCCCATCATTCATGTGTTATGTGTTCAAACAGTTAATAATCAATAAGCCCGCATTTACATTCCAACCAGTAAATCACCGATAAGCCTGTGCTTACATCTGATAGATAGTGTCCGGAGGCAGGGGTGATTAGTGTCTGTTTTCTCTTAGATGATGAGTAACCTGTGAAGGAGTCTTTTCGGCCTAAAAAAGAGAACTACAGTCTCAAAGGCTTCTTGCTGAATCATCTAACTTCGTAGAAGACAAAGCATAACTTTAGTTCCATCCTGATGCTCCAGGCCAGTTGCATCTATCTGGAACTTATCACCCCCTGTCCAGAAACCTTCTACCCCCTACATCCGCTCAGAAGACTTATCACCCCCTGCCCAACTACAAGTGTCATCTCAACAAAAGAATACTCAAAATATCCCACTTGATTGACGTTTCCCTTATCACTTCCACAAACCTTCCTATAAGTATGAAGCCTCCCTGATCCCTTTCGGCGCTCAGCCTGGTCGTTTGGCCGACTGTCGCCCCTCCTTGCCTGAATAAAGGTAACCTACTTCTGTTGAGGTCGTCTTTCCTTTTCTGCCTCGCCGGAACTATGCCTTACATTTTTGGTGCCAAAACCCGGGAGGGGGCGAGGCACTCGTCTCACTCTCTCTCCCTCTCCCTCCCTCTCACTGTTTTCCCATTTTCCCGAGTCTGGGAGCGCAAACATCCTCCGAGCTCACTTCTCTGCCAGGGCTCTTAAGTTCCCCTCGGGGACGCCTAGTGCCTTCGTGAGCGGTGCAAGCCTTGTGCTAAGGCTTTATTGATGATTTGCGTACCCCCAGGCCTTGGCTTTACCCCCTTTCTCTCTCTCTCTCTGACGACCTCCAGAATAGGGACCTCTTGCCATTCGACCACTCTACATGCAACACTCCACTCAAGCCGGCCCCTAGATCAAGGTAAGATCCGATCCGGACGGAGTTCTAGAGGCGCCCTAGACTTCAGTCCTCTCTGGGTCCCGGGGACCCCCGGCCCAGGGCCACTCTGTAGGCGATGGTGGGGCACGCTCCACCTCGACACAGAGCTCTCTTCTCATAACTCCTATTGCGACTGCGGGTGACGACTCGAGTTCCCAATAGGAGCCTCTGCTTGCCTTTCAATTATGGGGTCTGGCCAATCTGTCCCAAAAGATTCTCCTCTGGCCTGTGTTCTCAAAAATCTCAAACCACTCTCACTCACTGAACTCAAAGCTAACCGCTTAAAGCAACTCTGTACACAGATTTGGCCTCAATACCAATTAGACAATCAAGACCGCTGGCCTGAGGTTGGCACATTTGACTTTAACATTCTCCAAAATCTCACTGACTTCCTAAAACGGAATGGCAAGTGGTCGGAGATCCCCTATGCCCAAGCCTTTTGGGCCCTTCGGAGCAGGCCCTCCCTCTGCCAGGCCTGCTCCACCCACGAGGTCCTTCTATGCACCTTGCCTCCCAAGCAAAATGGCTCTTCTTTCTCAACTAACTGCAGACCGCAACCTTCTGCACCCCCAGAGTTCGACCCCGCTGACGAGCCCCCTCCCTGCCCGCCACCCCGCCGCCCCTCTCCTTCCCCTTCATTCAACTCACCTACTGGCACTGAAACCTCTCCTGACTCCCCCTCCCCCCTTCCTTCTCCGCCTGCCACACAGTCAGGTACCCAGCACATGTTTCCCCTGAGAGAGGTGGCAAGACCAGAGGGCCCCACCCGAGTCCATGTGCCATTTTCATTGTCAGATATGAGCCAAATAAAAGAAAAATACTCATATCCATATCAATTATGATAAAGTCAGAAAAATCACCCAAGGGACAGATGAAAATCCAGCCTTATTCTTGGCACGCCTCACAGAGGCAGTCCAAAAGTATACCAACCTAGATATCACTACCCCTGCTGGGTTACTCTACCTTCATGTTCAGTTCATCAGCCAATCTGCCCCTGACATCAGACGCAAGCTTCGCCAACTAGAAAAGGGCCCTGAGACCCCCCAGAGAGACCTTCTAAAAGTAGCCTTCAAAGTGTTCATTAATAGAGAGGGGGAAGCTAAGAGAGAAAAAGAACGTAAAAAAAAAAAAAGGCTAAATATGCCCTTTTGGCAGCAGCAATTAAAGAAAGCGATCAGCCTGGCCCAAGTCATCCCAGAACGGGGTTTAAGACTCCCCCCGGACCCTGCTTCTGATGCAACCAGTCAGGACACTGGGCAAAGGCATGTCCAAACCCGCGGCCCCCACAAAAGCATGCCCAACCTGTGGCCGATGGGGACACTGGAAGATGAACTGTCCCCGGGGGTGCCCTGGCACCCCTGGGGAGGTCCCCACCTCCCAGACCTGTAGAGTGGAATGTCCACAGGGACGCCTTGGCGCATCTGAGGAGATCCCCACTTCTCCCCGAAACCCCAGCCCAACTCTACAAGAATTGTTCCAATGATGGGGCCCATGTCCTGAACACGGGCTCGGAACTTAGGGTAGACGGGGTAGTGGCCGGGAAAAAGACCTCTTTTATAATAGACACTGGAGCCACTTTCTCTCTCTTAACTTCATACTCTGGCCCAACTCAAGAATCAGAAATCACAATCAAGGGCGTCTCTGGAGTTCCCCTAAGGCCAAAAATCAGTCCTCCATTACTCTGTCAATTTGGAAAATCAACCCTTATACACTCATTCCTCATAATGCCTCAGTGCCCAATGGCACTTCTAGGGAGAGATTTGTTATCCAAATTGGGGGTCTTTATTACCATACCCCCCCTCGATACAGTCTCTATATTCTGCATGCAAATGGCACCTGGGCAGTCCCTATCCCTCACCCCTGACCTTCCCTTAGATCTACCTGCCTTAGACCCCCAAGTCTGGGACACTGATCACCCATCAATAGCCAAATATCATCCCCCAGTCCACATTATCCTAAAAGACCCCTCGACTATAATCACCCAGTAACAGTACTCTCTCACCCCAGAGGCCCACAAGGGACTTAAGCCTATCATAGACCGTCTTCTTCAAGCCTCTATCCTAATTCCTACCCATTCACCACACAACACCACTATTCTGGCAGTAAGAAAGGGACCAAACTCTTGGAGATTGGTCCAGGACCTGAGAAAAATCAATGAGGCTATTATGCCGACATTCCCAGTAGTCCCTAACCCTTACACCCTTCTGTCTACCATACCCCCGACTGCAACCCACTTCACAGTATTAGATCTCAAAAGACGCTTTTTTCACCATCCCCCTCCACCCCCTCTCCCAACCTCTTTTTGCCTTCACCTGGCAAGACCCCGAGACTCACGTTTCCCAACAGCTAACATGGACAGTTTTCCCCCAGGGGTTTAGAGACAGTCCCCACATTTTTTTAGACAGGCTTTACAAAAAGACCTACAGACTCTCAACCTAGCCCCGAGTCATCTCCTCCAATACGTAGATGACCTCCTCCTTTGTAGCTCAACCCGAAAACTCTGCCTCCAACATACTGCCAAACTCCTTGGGGCCCTGAGATCCTGGGGTTATCGGATATCCCAATCTAAGGCCCAAATAGTCCAGACAAAAGTCACCTACCTGAGACTTTCCATATCCCATCAACAAAGAACTATTTCCCCAGAAAAAATCCAGGCCTTAATTAACTATCCACTTCCAAAAACAAAAAGGGAAGTCTCATATCAGCCTACAACAATGCTGCAGACCAGAAAACAAAAGAGATAGCCCTGTCCCATCCTTCCCTCCAGTGCCCTGTCATCTTAGCTCTGACTCCACCCGACCCTCCCACCACCAGAGAAATCCTCTCTTATCTACACTCACTTTTTCATCCCTCATCCAAGACACTCCAACAGTTCCTCCGTAACCACTTCTCCATATCCAATGCTGACCAACAATATTTAGATAACCTTACCCGCTCCTGTCAAACATGTCAACGTACTAACCCCAATTCCAACCTTAAACCGACATCCTTTCCAACCCGTCAAATGCGAGGCAGCCTCCCAGCACAGGATTGGCAGATAGACTTTACTCATATGCCCCGGGTCCGGAGGGTCAGATACCTACTAGTCCTTGTAGACACCTTTTCAAGATGGGTAGAAGCATTTCCCACTACAAACAAAAGAGCCCACACAGTAGCCCAAATCCTCCTCTCAGAAATTATCCCCAGGTTTGGGCTGCCTTCATCCCTACAGTCTGATAATGGCCCAGAATTTACATCCAAAGTCACCCAACAACTTGTCCATTTTTTACAGATACCCTGGAAATTTCATATTCCATACCATCCCCAGTCCTCAGGAAAAGTAGAAAGGAGGAACAGAATAATCAAAGAAACCCTTACCAAATTAACCCTCGAGGTACATCTAGATTGGACTAAACTTTTACCAATTGTTCTCCTCAGAATACGGGCTTTGCCCAAAAAGCCCCTGGGGCTGAGCCCCTTTGAGGTAATGTATAAAAGGCCCATGCTCCCTCCTGGACTCTCCCCTGAACCTCCTCCCATACCAAACTTCCTACACTCCCCTCTGCTGGCGCAACTCCGCAAGGCCCTCTGGAGATATGTCAACCACAATCTGCCTGCCCCTGACCCCCAAGCCTCCCTGCCCCCTTTACAAACTGGGGACATGGTCTATCTGTCTGATAATCCCCAGGGTAACCTAACCCCAAAGTGGCAGGGACCATTCAAAGTCATCCTCCTTACCCCAACTGCAGCTAAACTCAAAAAGGTCACCTCCTGGGTACACCTCTCTCGTCTAAAATGGGTCACCTCCAATCCTGCGCTGCCCTCCTTAAATGACACCTATCAGGTCTCCCTCACAGGACCCACCTCCTTGAAATTCACCCGGCGACAACTCCTGTCAACCATCCGAGAGGACACTGAATGACCTAGACTCTCTTCAACCTACAACTGTTCCTGACCCAACTACTGCAAGACCTCTGGATCAGCGCCCCGACAGGAACCTCCTTCAAAGACCTGACTGCACTGGTGTCTCAACTGTGGCTCCAGGGAACCTTCTACAACCTGACTCCAGACGAAATTGATTTCTTCACTCTTATTCTCTACATCATTCTACATCCTAATGAGCCCTGTTCCTCCTCAGATTCAAACCACCACCAACTAGGGGCCTTCTGCCCCTCGCCCTGACTGGCCTCTCCCTGTCTCTCTAACCATAGCTGCATTCCTAATCTTAATCCTTGCAATAGGCCTAATAACTGTCTCCCCTCAGGACCTTCTCACTGCAAAAAAGGGAGGGACCTGCCTTTTCCTAAGAGAAGACTGCTGCTATTTTGTTAATAAAATGGGCATAGTCCAGGGCCGAGTCAAAGAACTTAGAGACAGAATTAAACGCCGCAGAAAAGAGTTACAAAACCTTTACCCTCCCCAAAACCTGTTCCAACAGACACTCCCTTGGTTGCTCCCTTTCCTGAGACCATTGGTACTTATCATTCTATTCCTCTTATTTCGACCCTGTCTCTTTAATCTCTTTCAAAGGTTTCTCCAAGAACGGATTCGGGCCATCTCTCGAGATCAGGTCAAGACCATTCTTCTTCTCGAGAGCCTCACCTCAAGCTCAGGAAAAGAAGACCGTGGGCCCTAAGATCCTCCATTCCAGACCCAAAAACCATCGCCCCTGTCCAGCAGGAAGTAGCCAGAGAGATACGGCGCCCTTTTTCCCTTTTTTTTTTATGATTTCAGGGTCTGGAATGAAGGAGTCATTTGGGCCTAGAAAAGAGAACTACAGTCTCAAAGGCTTCTTGCTGAATCATCTAACTTCGTAGAAGACAAAGCATAACTTTAGTTCCATCCTGATGCTCCAGGCCAGTTGCATCTATCTGGAACTTATCACCCCCTGTCCAGAAACCTTCCACTCCCTACACCCGCTCAGAAGACTTATCACCCCCTGCCCAACTACAAGTGTCATCTCAACAAAAGAATACTCAAAATATCCCACTTGATTGACGTTTCCCTTATCGCTTCCACAAACCTTCCTATAAGTATGAAGCCTCCCTGATCCCTTTCGGCGCTCAGCCTGGTCGTTTGGCCGACTGTCGCCCCTCCTTGCCTGAATAAAGGTAACCTACTTCTGTTGAGGTCGTCTTTCCTTTTCTGCCTCGCCGGAACTATGCCTTACAACCTGGATATGACCTTCAAGGTTCCTCTGTCTGGAGGGGGTCTTATCCATCCATTGTCGTTCCCACAGGCACTAAGCAGAGAGATCAGAGTCCACTGGAGAGGTGCCCGAGCACGATCAGCCCGGACAGGCACGAGATGGAGTCCAGGCCCTATGAATTCCTTCTTCTAAATGATGCTTTTGAACTGTGGTGTTGGAGAAGACTCTTGAGAGTCCCTTGGACTTCAAGAATATCCAGCCAGTCTATCGTAAAGGATATCAGTCCTGGGTGTTCATTGGAAGGACTGATGTTGAAGCTGAAATTCCAATACTCTGGCCACCTGGTGTGAAGAGCTGACTCATTGGAGAAAACCCTTATGCTGGGAAAGACTGAGGGCAGGAGGAGAAGGGGACGACAGAGGATGAGATGGTTGGATGGCATCACTGACTCAATGGACATGGATTTTGGTGGACTCCGGGAGTTGTTGATAGACTGGGAGGCCTGGCGTGTTATGTTTCGTGGGGTGGCAAAGAGTCGGACATGACTGAGTGACTGAACTGAACTGAACTGAATGGATTAGTGGTTTCCTCTACTTTCCTGCACTTCAGTGCGAATTTGCCAATAAATAGTTATGGGCACAGATACTAGGTCTTGGAGTGCCACACACATCCTAGAAGGAGCCCCTGCCCAAACAATCAGGCGGACATTCTTTGTTTCTAGAAGTTCCCGCCCTAAATGCTCCCTTCCTGAGGTCACAGGGGTGATGAGTGTGAGGCTGTAGTTCTTGGACCTGGGTCTCCCTCTTACATTGTTTCAAAAACCCTCACAGGCTGGGTCAGGTAACCTGGTAGTTTTGTCTGTTCTGTCTTGGGAATTGTAGTGTGGCCTGCACTCTGTAAGGCAGAAAGATAGGAGAAGAACTAGCAGGGGTGGTCTGCATAGAGAATGCAGGAAAGGTAAGCATCAAACAAAGGATGTGATTAGCATATCAGGTTAGTCTGGATTATCGGCTGCAGACCGGGAAGGAGAAAGTAAAAAGAGGAGCTCTGAAAACAGCAAAGGGAAACAAGAAAACTATTTCTTCTCGATCATTGCAGCAGTTGCAGATTCAAGAGTTGTGTAGAAGCCTTTAAAGTTATTTACTTAACACCGAGATGTGAGTTTGTGATAAAAATCCCCAGAGGAGAGGCAGAGCTGGAGGAAGAAGAGGAGGAAATGGCAGCTTCTCAGGTAAATGTCCTGTCCTGGTTCTGGGGCTGTGTCTGCTTTTCCTCCTGAAATGTCTGGTCTGAACATCTGCAAACCTTCAATTCTCTGCTTCTCATTTTTTCTGCCTAGGGTGTTTGTTGCCAACTGCTTATTTTTCTCCAGTTTTTCTTGTGTTAGAGGAGACTGGCTCTTTAGACAGTTTCTTCCTTATGTCCCAGAGCCTGTTATCCAATGTATGTATCCTGGCTTTCTATAGAGCATGATGAATTCTCAACATTGTTCCGTCAGTTTCAATGTTGAACATATTCCCTTTGTGAAAGACCAACACGGGGAGGCACTGGTATAAGGGATTCCCAGTGGAATGCTGTTCTGTGTTGGGATCCTAGGGAAGTAGGGGAAACGCCATGATGAGTTTATATCTGGATGCATCTTCAGTTCTTTAAAACAGGAGCAAAAGGCAATGCCCTTGGAAATAGAAGGACATTAGGAAAATAGGACTCAGTGGTCTAGATTTTTTTTTCAGAATATTTTCAAAAACAAAAGAAATGTAGTTGGCACAATCCTCTTCCTCTGTGTCTATAAGAAAGACTTACTAATTAAATGTGGTATTAGGCTACATGTTACGGGAGGTATATATGAAGTGAAATTTGCTTAAAACTAACATTTTTTAATGATGGATTCAGATCATGGTTTCCATAATATTGCCAAAACACCTGTGCAGTGGTAATGCATTCTTCCATGTGCTTTTAACCCCATGGCTCTGATGGTCACTGGTTTAGGTACTTCTGTGAGATTTCCATGCAATGCAGCTCATGTATTTTCCTTTTGTCTTTAACAAGTGTCTTGGGGAAAAGAAGTGAGGGATGTGCCTAAACTATCGCCGTTAATGGGGGAATCCGATATGCTCTTAAGTTTCTCTTTGCTTTGGAAGATGACTGTGTTTAGTAGAGATGCTGGGTTTGGGGGATTTTTGTCACTCCAGCCCAGGTCTGATCATTTCCAGGTACACTCCATGCTCACATCACAGAATCTCATCACATTTTTGTATTTTCCAAAATGTTTATAAGAATCTTATTAGTGTTAATCTATGTTCAACTATATTAAAATTTGAACTATAGCTCTTTGGAAATGATATAGATTTTCAGGAAATTAAAAAATTCAGAACCAGAGCTGTACTTTATGTTACATCATTCTCTATGTCTGTATTCTAGTTTATTTAAAGAAATAAAATAATATCATCCTCATATATATATATATGTACAATTTTAATCAGTTAAAAAATTCTATTTGATTGGCATGACAACTTTTCCCTATTAACTATTAATAAGTATATAATCCCATTTTAGTTTATGAGTCTGTCCACAAACCTGTTAACATGATTTGATCGCATTTTTCTATTTTTTTAAGATTTTCGGAAGAAGGGAGTAGATATCTACTCTAGTATTCTTGCTTGGAGAATCCTATGGACAGAGGAGCTATTATTTCTCTTGCACATTCATGATTATGTAAGAACTATCAGAAAGATATATAGTATACACTAAATAGTTAAAATGATTCTTGCTGTAAAGTTACTATCCTATAAGACCTCTAAAATCTGTAAAAGAATTAAAGTTCAGACTTAAGTATGAATTCTTCCCTACTATTCTCCTTTATTGCTGTTCAGAATGGTCATTTGTGGAGCAGAATTTGCAATATTACTAGTTCAAATAAGCTTGATAAAAATGTGGCACATTTTCTCCACTCCAGAACTCTTGGATCAGAATCTGCTTTTTAAAAATGTTTCCTGGTTTTTGGTAGACAGTTTATCCTGTGTCACACAAATACAACACTCAAAAATAAATATGCCAGTGTTGATCTGATTACATTATAGTTTCTCTTCCACATCAGAATAGTTTCTTGTGAATCATATCCTCTTTTCTTGGGGTGAAAAATATGGTAGAAAATGTTACTGTGTGATACCAGAAACTACACTAAATCAAAATCAGTTCTCTGAAATTGCTGCTTTCGTTTACGGTCAGGTTAGGGAGTCTTCGCTTGGCCATATGACAGTCGGTCAGTCAGTCAGTTCAGTCATTCAGTCATCAGTCCTGTCTGACTCTTTGCGATCTCAGTTGTGTCTGACTCTTTGTGACCCCAAAATACATGCATGTGTACTTTGTATTTCAGGGACGGCTGATGTTCCAGGATGTGGCCATAGACTTCACTCAAGAGGAGTGGGAATGCCTGGACCTCAGTCAGCGGGACTTGTACAGGGATGTGATGTTAGAGACCTACGGGAACCTGGCCTCCTTGGGTGAGGACAACTGCCTTCCAGAATCCCTTTTCCACCACTGGCTTTGGTGCCTGCATTTCTAGAACGTCTCCTGGAATTTTCTGCTTCCACCAACACTTTCAGATCCCTGCTTTCTAGCAGGAAATGGGTATCTGTGAGTTTAGAAAGAAATCCTTCATGGTGATTCAGTATGATTCTAACCTTTTTCTTCCTTGATGTAATCTGCCTCCTTCACTCTAGCGTGGTGGTGATTGAATCAGTTCCATGGTATTAAATAGTGACACCTTCCTCTTAAAATCACATTTACATTACTTACTTTCGCCTTGTAGTACTTGACCGGAATCTCAGGATCTGATTTTTATGTATCTGTTAGTATTGTAAGGGTGCTTTCAATAAAGTATCTGGGGGAATCATCCTCTAGGCTACATTAACATTCACCCGTGTGTTCTCTTCTCACCGAAATAAATATTGGGTTGGAAACTTGTGAATCTCTAGCAAAACAGCTACTCCTTTCTCTGATGAGCAGGTCTTGTGGTCTCTAAGCCAGACCTGGTCACCTTTCTGGAGCAAATGAAGAATTCCTGGGATGTAAGGAGAACGGACACAACAGCCACATACGCAGGTAGGTGTGAATGGAGGGAGCTGATGACTCAGGTGAGAGGTCCAAGGAGCAGTGAGGAAGTCAGCCTTTGTGCTGTGGCTTGGGAAGCCGTGCTCCAGTGGAAATGATTCTGGAGAACTCTGGGTTCATTTCTGTTGCTGTCATAGACGGACATTGCCTGGCTCCTTCTGCCTCTCAATCATTCATGAATTCAGCCCCATGATTACTTTTCTCATCCACAGTGAGAATTCAAATTCTCTTCTTGGCTTGTGACAACTTGCATGAGTTGGCTGCTCTTTCATTTCTTGGGGGTCCTAGGAAAACTGCCCATTGATGAGTAAATATAAGATGCTCTTTTTAAAGTTTGTTTCTACCTCTAGAAAGAAGTGTGTGAGTGGAATTGTAAACAAACTACCAATACTCTAGGAATATTGGAGACTGAATTTATTTTCTGATTTATTTTTTCTAAAACGCTAGAAGCTACAAGTATGACCTTATAAATTTTAAACTCATTTCAGTGTATAAAGCAAAATATCCATAAAATGAAAGAATGCAAATCTCTGAGTTACACCAATGTTTCACATTTCTTTATGTGAACTCATTTTAAATATCTGAAGTGTATTTGCCACAATTCCTCAATGGTAAAACACTTTAATATGTTCAATTAACTCAAAGATTTCTTAAATAAATTGGCAAAATAATTTAGAACATTTTCCACCATATTTCTAATGGTTGTTTCAAACTATTAACATTTTAGATCATATAAAGTCCTTTTAAGTCCTTTAAATCCTTGTTGGATTTAAATCCTTATTGTTTTACAATGTTGTGCTCTTGTACAGCAAAGAGAATGAAGTATACGTAAAAATAGCCAGTCTTTGTTAGATTTCCTTCCCTTTGGTCTCCACAGGGAACTGAGTAGTGTTCTCTGTGAACCCAACATATTTTTTAAAATCTCACTTTTTATTTAATTGCTTAAGAGTTTATTATCTCATTTGTTATCAGTTTCCAATGGCCCTCAGTTTCTAATTAGTTTTATGCCAATATCATTTATCATTTTTAGATACAAACATCTAATAGAATGTGTTCAAAGAGAGCACAAGTGGTAAGAAGTGGATTAAAGAATTGGGAGGCACCTAGTATTTCTGAAAACGTTTGGTGTCTCCATTTAAGACGACTTAGGGCAAAGGTAATCATTAGACTGCGTGTCTCCACTTCATTTAGTGGTTCTTGTATCTTATTATTTTGCCCCTTCCTCTGCTCCATACTCTTTGTCCTCTGGTGTTATTACATGTTCTGTTTGTGTGGTCTCTGCCCTGAAGGCTGCAGGATCCTAGATCCTCTTGTTTCCTGTGCCTGCCCCTTAGGGGCTCAGTTTGATCCTGATTTGTGCCCTGATCCCCTTGATGGGCACTTGATTGCTGGGACACCAGCCTGCCCTGGATATTGAGGGGAGCTTCCCCATCGCTCTGTGGCTCTCACTGCCCTGTCTGTGGTGGGTCTGCGCCCTGGTTGGTGGAACAGAGTCCCCAGATCTGTTTCTTCACTGTGATCCTGATCTGTGTGGAGGCAGGTGGGATTGGAGCACACCCCCGGGAGAGAAGCCCCTGAGGATTGCTGCTCTGGGGATGTTCCCCTTGGGACTTGCTCTGTGCGTCACTTTCCCCCATTGGCTGAGTCCCGTGTGACCCTGGTTGGCACTGATCTTGGCCCCAGCTCAACCATGGGTATGCCGGCACACGGCCCTGGGGTCTCTCGGATGTTGTTCTCCCCGGGTCACCAGCATAGATCCCCTGAACTCAGGGCCTAGGTCCCACGTGCTGTGGTGCTGTGGGGGCAGCTCAGACTCCGGCCTGGCCGCGTCCCCTCGTGTCCGAGCCCACAAAGTCTACAGTTGCTAAAGCCACACCTGCTGTGACCGGGGGCGTCCCCCTTGTCCTTCAGATGCTCTGCAGGGGCTGAGCTGACAAAGCCGGTTGCCTGTGTAAAAGCGTGGTTAGTGCAGCTGCGAGCAGAGACCTCAGCTTTGCTTCCTAAAACCTGGGGCTCAGCTCTGCTTTCAGCTCCCTCTGAGCATGTGGGCCACCCATGGGTGTCTGCTCCAGAGGCTGCCCCAGGGCACAGGGGTCTGTTGACGGGGGAGGAGGGGCATGGGGGAGGCCGTGGCTGGGCCTCAGTAGAGCCCACCGGGTGGCGGTCCTCCCTGCTGCCAGGGATGAGGGGCCAGCACGGGGGAGAGAGGCTGCGGTGGGGTTCTTCCCTTTGGACCTCACTCAACAGTGGCGTCTGCGCTTTGGTGGTGCAGGCTTCCTCCACAAGTGTCCCATTTGCAGAGCTCCTCCCGCCCTCCCCCGTCCCCTCAGGATGTCTCCTCATGGCCAACCGCAGTCCTCTGCCTGGGTCTGCTCTCCAAAGCCCACGTTCCAGCACCCAGCCCTTGTCTGCAGGGGTGACACCCTTGAGGTGGACACCTTCTCAGGCTGGGGGGTCAGGGCAGGGGTCAGCACCCCCTCTGCAGCTCTCACTGTCCTGCTGCTTCACGCGGGTTGCCATGTTCTCTTCCACAGAGAATGAGGCTCTCCTTCTGTCCAAGCTGGGCTCCCCCAGTGAGGGCTCCCCCAGATGTGGACACCTCTTCTCTCTTCAGATCCCCCAAGGTTACAGGTCCCATCCCAGTTCCTCTCATCTTCCTTCTCCTTCTTCTTTTTTGGTCCACCTGGCTCAGCAGGAATCTTTCTGGCCATTTTAGGTGGTGTAGGTTCTTTCCTAGTGTTCAGGGGGGCCTCTGTGAGAATTGTTCCAATTTTGATGTATTCTTGATGCATTTGATGAGAGAGATGAACTCCAATCTACCTAATCCTCTGTCATCTTGATCCTTGGGTCCCCATTTTCTCTAAATCTTCAAGGATATTCACTGAGAATAGTAGGTAAGAAAGTTTTCTTTTGGTATCTTTCAGCTGTGTCTTCTCACAACACCTATGGTTTGATGTCAAAGAATCCAAGGTTTGAAAATTTAATCCAAAAAGCAAACCTATATGAAAGAGCTCACCTCGGAAATGAATATTTAACCAAAGCCTGGGGATATACAAGGGCGTGTGAAAGACTGAGAGGATGTTTATATGGACATAAAGAAATTGAGACCATTTCACTTACTGTGGACATGACTGCCAGAAGAAATGAGCACTGGGAGTCAAATTGGGGCCAGCACCCGATTCAGTCATCACCGTCTGCCGCGCAGTGTATCATTGTAAGCAATGACTCACATCAGTTTTAGAAACACACACGTTCTCTAAGGGGAAATGTGGAAAATCTGGAACGTCATCCAGTCTCTATTCCAAAGGCTTGTTCAGACCACTCTGAACATAGACTTCGATTACACATACATTCAACCACGTTTGAAAAGGAGAAGTTTACATATGATGGGGAAAACTCACAGTATAATCACCTTGAGGGATCTGTGAGCAGCGGGTCATTATTCTTCCTCCAACAGACAGGTTCTCTCCAATCCAAAATGTGTAATGTTGATAATAATGGAAGAGACTTAATTCAGCCATCACTGTTTGATGTATATCGTGATAGGGTTAATATAAAACAACTTTTCTCGTATAATAACAAGTGTCAGGCCTTAAGTAGGAACTCCAATCCCAATAGTTACCAGAGTATTTATGATGGAGCAAGAGACTGTTCATGCAATGACAGTGGATATAACATTGAACAAGACTCTGATCTTAGGAAGCATCAGGCACCTCAATCTTCAGATAAGGATTCTAAAAGTAATACAGGTAGGAATCTCTTTTATCGAGCATCATGGCTTTCACTAAATAAGAGTACACATACTGGAGAGAAGACTTACAATTGTAGTGAATATGTTGTTTCTTATCAGTCTTCAGAACTTATTCAACAGCAGAGTATTCAGAATCCACAGAAACATTACAAGTGTAAGAAATGTGAGAACGTCTTTACTAACACACTCAACCTACGTAAACATAGGGAAATTCATTCAGGATGGAACACTTTCAAATGTACAGAATGTGACAAAGTGTTTAATCAGAGTTCAAAACTTAGTCAACATCAGCGAATCCATATTGGCCAGAAGCCTTATAAATGTAAGGTTTGTGGCAAAGACTTTATTCAACACAGAGATCTTACTTGCCATCAGAGAATTCACACTGGGGAGAAACCTTATAAATGTCAAGAATGTGGAAAAGCTTTCAGTCAATATTCAACTCTTACTCAAAACCAGCAAATTCATACTGGAGAGAAACCTTATAAATGTAAGGATTGTGGCAAAGAGTTTAGCTGGGGCTCAGGCCTTATGTATAATCAGAGAGTTCATACTGGAGAGAAGCCTTATAAATGTAAGGATTGTGGCAAAAGATTTAGCTGGAACTCAGGTCTTACTTGCCATCAGAGAGTTCATACTGGAGAGAAGCCTTATAAATGTAAGGATTGTGGCAAAAGCTTTAGCCGGCTCTCAGTTCTTACTTGCCATCAGAGAGTTCATACTGGAGAGAAGGCTTATAAATGTAAGGATTGTGGCAAAGGCTTTAGCCAGCACTCAGGTCTTACTTGCCATCAGAAAATTCACACTGGAAAGAAACCTTATAAATGTCAAAAATGTGGAAAAGACTTTAGTCAACACTCTACTCTTAGTAAACACCAGCGAATTCATACTGGAGAGAAGCCTTTTAAATGTAAGGATTGTGGCAAAGGCTTTAGGCACCACACAGGTCTTACTCGGCATCGGAGGGTTCATACTGGAGAGAAGGCTTATAAATGTACGGATTGTGGCAAAGACTTTAGCCAGGGCTCAGACCTTAGGTACCATCAGAGAATTCATACTGGAGAGAAGCCTTATAAATGTAAGGATTGTGGCAAAGGCTTTAGCCAGCACTCAGGTCTTACTTGCCATCAGAGAATTCACACTGGAGAGAAAGCTTATAAATGTCAAAAATGTGGAAAAGACTTTAGTCAACCCTCTACTCTTGCTCAACACCAGCGAATTCATACTGGAGAGAAGCCTTTTAAATGTAAGGATTGTGGCAAATGCTTTAGGCACCGCACAGGTCTTACTCGCCATCATAGAATTCACACTGGAGAGAAACCTTAATAATATGAAGAATGTGGAAAAGCTTTCGTTCACTATGCAACTCTTGCTAAGCACGAGCGAATTCATACTGAATAGAAGCCTTATAAATGTAAGGATTGTGACAAAGACTTTAACCCAGCACATTGGTTTTACTTACCATCAGATAATTCATACTGAAGGAAATCACATAAATGTAAGGAAACGTGCAAAGGCTTTAATCAGCTCTCTCACCTCACTGGACATCAGAGAGCATGTCCTGGAGGGAAACCCTAGTAGTGAAGTAAGACATGGAAGAGGTTTGTCCTGAACATACAATTCAGGAGACAAAAGATTTATTTATATAAGAAAGATATGGAATGATGAAAAGAAACTGTAGAAAAATATTTATAAAAAATCAAATCTAAATAAATATCAGGAAATGCATACTAGAAGTATTTAATAAATCCTGTTTTCTGACGTTCTTCTTAGGGAGAAATATTGTAGACAGTGATTCATAGTTAAAATAGATAGAAAATTGATATGTTAGTATGGATCACAAGATGAAGAGGTGATGTTTAGCCATGTACAGTTACTAGCTTTGTATGTTTGTTTATATTGACATGATTTGTGATTATTTGAAAACCAAAATGAATGAAACTGAATTCTCAAATTGCTCCATGCTACACTTCATTTCTAGTGTGCATGCAAAGTTATGTTTTTGATGGTTGCTACCTCAAAAATGAGAAACGCCCTTCTATCTCGGAAGAAAACATTTGCATTTTTCTCCATTATAAGATTAAGGACACAGGAATGTAACATGTACAGTGAACATCTAAATGGTGGTGTTTGTCATTCATGTCACACATCCCTGTAAGTCACTGTGATGTAAGTGTTCAGGGAATAATTCCACAGATTAAAATAAGATGTCCATTTTCAATAGCTACATCACTTGCTTTTAAAGTAAAATATAATGACAGTTCACTAAAATCTTGATGCATTTTATAATATGAACAGAAGTCATGACTATCCTTTGATGTATGTCAATTAAAGACATCTCTGCTACCCTAGAAGTGTTCGAAAAACCCTTCCAAGAAGAGTCATGTAATTAGCGTACGTCTTCTTAAATGATTAGCCTCCATTTTGTAACCATAGAAATCACAGTTCTCAGATCATTGTATCAGAGGAAAGATTATCATTGTTGGTGCTTATAATCTGTATTTGAACCAAAGTTACATAGCAGAGTGTAAAAGGTTTTATTCTATGTGTGATAAGCATACATGTTAATCAATAAAACTGAATGGTTGCTTGTGTAAATGTTGGTGTGTAATGAATGAAGTGTTAGCCTAGGAATTTAAGGTTGCAGGAAAGAACACCTAACGAGAAACTCTTCGGTAGCATAGAAGGGTGATGTTTATAACAATTAGTTTCCTTCCTGCCCTTAAGTTTCAAATCACTTGATCATGTATTTCCCATCATTTCTCCATTGTTCTTTTCCCCTCTCTTTAACCGCAGGGACATTGTGACGGTTCTAATAAGAAGGATCATAGAGTACTGTTGAGAACTCCCCTGAACTGCTCCATGCTGTTGCTGCCTCAGCATCTGTCTGGGGAGCAGGCAGCCTGCAGGTCCTTGAACTCACACCAGCCAGTCCTGTGAGCACTTGAACTAGAAGACCCCCTTCCTTGAGACCAGCAGGCTTGCTGAATCCCAGGGCCTATTCACAAGCTCCCCTTCAATGCCATCCTCACAGAGCCACCAAAATCCTAGTCCTTTTGGTCTGAATGGACCCATCCACACTCAGCCTGGGGAGCCCACAGCACTTCGCTCAGGGCCTCTTATAAAAACCTGAACCACAATTACTGCCTCTTTCTCTGTTCACTTCTATCCTTGACCTCACTCAGAGCTTGCTGTGAATTCTCTCATGACCTAGAGTCATGAACTCACCTTCTTCAGTTGCCCTTTGTTCTTCTGGTGAGCTAAGTGAGACTTTTCATGGGCTCATTTAAGCAAATGTAAACTTAACATTTGTCACAAGAATACTTAAAAGCCATGATGGTAAATTTCTGAACGAAAATTTATAATATTTTACCCTGTTTAATTCTTTCCACATGTTTCTTGCCTTAGCTTAAAGGAACAGTTTTCTCATGGCTGTGACTTACATTTGAGGCAATATATAAATATCTGAAAGTGTATATGTCATATAATTTATATAACGTACATTGAGTAGAAAAACTAAGTATCTGAAGGTATAAACGCTAGCAGTTAGAAACACAAGGAACATGTGAGTGTGTGTGTATTCATACATATTTACTCAAAGGATTTAAAAATGCTACGCCACAACTGCTCATTTCAGAAGTGCAGATGGTTTACTAAAACTGCAAATCTTATAAATTTGTCAATTAATCTATTTTGTCTACTATTCTGGGCATTCATTTCCTTAAATGTCAGGAGGTTACATTTTTTAAAAACTTCCACACTCTCCTCCCAAGTGACTGCACCCGCTTACATTCCCTCCAGCCATTCAGGAGGTTCCCTGATCTCCAAGCCTCTTCAGCGTTTATGACATTATTAGTGGGCTCTCTGCTAGTTGTTATTCTGACTGGCAGGAGGTGATGTATCACTGTCGTTTTGTTCTGCATTTCTCATTATTTAGCGATGCTGAGCATCTCTTTTGCCTCGTGCCCATCTAAAGGACCAAGTCGCCCCCCACCCAGCCTCAGCAGCTGAGGAGCACAGGCTTCGTCTCCCCAGAGCGCCTGGGGTATTCCTGGACCAGGGATGAGGCCCGAGGGCCCTGCACTGTCAGGGGGGCTCCTAAGCACTGCGTTATGTCCGGTTTTTCTTTTTTCTTTTGAGATGAATAGATATTTTTTCGAATATAATTGCATTACAATGTTGTGTTAGATTCCGCTGGACAACTTAATGAATTACCACAGGTATATGTACGCCCACTCTCTCTCGAGCCTCCCTCCCACGATCTCCGTGTCCCCCCTCTAGCCATCACAGAGCCCCGCGCTGAGCTGTCTGTACTATGGAGCAGCTTCCCACCTGCTACCTGCTTTACACATTGTGGTGAATATATGTCAAGGCTATTCTCTCAATTGGGCTGCCTCTCATTCTCCCGCTGTGTCCACAGGTCTAATCTCTACATTCGTGAAAATATGGCATTAACACACACACACACACACACACACACACATATATATATATATATATATATATATATGTATATGAATCTAGAAAATGTTATTGGTGAACCTATTTAATAAGCAGACTAGAAGGCAGGTATTAAGCTTTTTTATATTAAACTTTCAAGGTGTAAAATACATGGACGATCATTCCATGCATTTTACTATGTGAAGGAAGCCCATCTGAAAATGCTACAAAAAGTATGATTTTTACAAAATGGTATTTTGGTGTAGGTAAATGTTTTTATGTGCTCCATTGTGTCTGAATCTTTGGGGCTCAATGGGCTGTAGCCTGCCAGGTACCTCTGTCTATGAGATTTCCCAGGAAAGAACACTGGAGTCAATGGTAATTTCTTTTTCGAGGGAATTCCTTACCCAAGAATTGAATTTGCATCACTTGGGTCACCTGCAATGGCAGGTGGATTTTTTACCACAGAGCCACTTGAGAATCTAGTCGGAAAAGTAGAAGAGATTAAAATGGTCAGGGGTTGCCATGGGTTTCAAAGGAGGGGTTATGAATATCCTGAGTTCAGGACCATGAAATCATTGTGTTAAACTGTTTTAATGGACACAAGTTATATATTTGCCCAGACCCATAGAGTCAGTCAGTTCAGTTGCTCAGTCATGTCTGACTCTTTGAGACCCCATGGACCACAGCACGCCAGGCCTCCTTGTCCATCACCAACTCCCAGAGTTAACTCAAATTCATATCCATTGAGTTGGTGATGCCATCCAACCATCTCATCCTCTATTGTCCCCTTCTCCGCCCACCTTCAATCTTTCCCAGCATCAGCGTTTTTTCCAATGAGTCAGTTATTCACATCAGATGGACAAAGTAATGGAGTTTTAGCTTCAACATCAGTCCTTCCGAGGAAAACCCAGGACTGATCTCCTTGAGGATGGACTGGTTGGAACTCCTTGCAGTCCAAGGGACTCTCAAGAGTCTTCTCGAACACCACAGCTCAAAAGCATCAATTCTTGGGTGCTCAGCTTTCTTTATAGTCCAACTGTCACATCCATATATGACCACTGGAAAAACCATAGCCTTAACTAGTCAGACCTTTGTTGGCAACGTAATGTCTCTCCTTTTTAATATGATGTCTAGGTTGGTCATAACTTTCATTCCAAAGGGTAAGCATCTGTTAATTTCAAGACTGCAGTCACTGTCTGCAGTGATTTTGAAGTCCCCCAAAATAAATTCTGTCACTGTTTCCACTGTTTCCACATCTATTTGCCATGAAGTGATGGGACCAGATTCCGTGATCTTCGTTTTTTAAATGTTGAGCTTTAAGGCAACTTTTTCACTCTCCTCTTTTACTGTCATCAAGAGAATCTTTAGTTCTTCACTTTCTGCCATAAGGGTTCTGTCATCTGCATATCTGAGTTATTGATATTTCTTGCGGCAGTCTTGATTCCAGCTTGTGCTTCTTCCAGCCCAGCATTTCTCATGATGTACTCTGCATATAAGTTAAATAATGACAGTGACAATAGACAGCCTTGACGTACTTCTTTTCCTATATGGAACCAGTCTGTTGTTCCATGTCCAGTTCTAATTGTTGCTTCCTGACCTGCACACTGATGTCTCAAGAGGCAGGTCAGGTGGTATGTTATTCCCATTTCTTTCAGAATTTTCCATTTGATTGTGATCCACACAGTCAAAGGCTTTGGCATAGTCAAAAAAGCAGAAATAGATGTCTCTTCAGAAATCTCTTGCTTTTTCTATGATCCAGCAGATGTTGTCAATTTGAGAGCTGATTCCTCTGCCTTTTCTAAAAGGAGCTTGAACATCTGAAAGTTCGTGGTTCATGTATTGTTGAAACCTGGCTTGGAGAATTTTGAACACTACGTTGCTAGCCTGTGAGATGAGTTCAATTGTGTGGTAGTTTGAGCCTTCTTTGGGGTTGCCTTTCTTAGGGATTGGAATGAAAACTGACCTCTTCCAGTCCTGTGCCCACTGCTGAGTTTTCCAAATTTGCTGGCATATTGAGTGCAGCACTTTCACAGCATCATCTTTTAAAATTTGAAATAGTTCCATTTGAATTCCATCACCTCCACTAGCTTTGTTTGGAGTGATGCTCCCTAAGGCCCACTTGACTTCACATTCCAAGATGTCTGTACACATCCCTAAAAGAGAAGCATGAGGTGAAACTAGAAACTTTACTTAATGTCTGTGTAGATTTATCAGTGACACAAATGTATCTTCAGGTGGGGAAAGATAAGTAGGGAGATTGTCTACGTGTGGGAACAGGATGTATATGGGAGATCTCTGTACCTTACTCTCATTTCTGCTGTGAAACTGAATCATATAAGATATTGGAACTGGTACATGCACACTGAATATTTTTTAGAATAGACACTATTAGAAAAATGGACATGCTCCTCTATTTAATTTTTCCTTAGTCAGTTACCCCTTAAAGATGTGAGAGAACAGAGCTATTTAAAAAGAGCAGACAACAAACTGTAGTGTATGATTCATAAAACCTAGAAATACAAACATGAAGTAGAGCAGCAACATTTTTCTGTGTTGAAAGTGAAAGTGAAGTCGCTCTGTCGTGTTTGACTCTTTGTAACCGTATGGACTGTGGCCCTCCAGGCTCCTCCATCCACTGATTCTCCAGGCAAGAATGCTGGAGAAGGTTGCCATTTTCTTCTTCAGGGGATCTTCCTGACCCAGGGATCAAACTTGGGTCTCCCACTTTGCAGGCAGACTCTTGATCATCTAAACCACCAGAGAATCCCTTTCATGGATTAATTTACAGGTAAATTCACTAATGACATAACACTGATCATTATTTCTTCGGTTGGTCATCAGATAACTTTTAGGGCATCATTTTGAAAGGCATCTGTCCCTGCACATAGACTGTTAACCTAAGGTCCACTGCTGCCTCTGGTTTATTTTTAAAGAAATCTGTGGTGGAAACACCTCCAGGCCCCTTGACTCTGAAGTAGGAGGCCTCCCAACTGCACAGAGGTGTTCACAGTGCAAATCATTTTGTGAAAACCAGTGTCCCCAGGTTACAGAAGGAAGCAAAACAACAACAAGAAACCTAAGGACTCAGGCCATCTTTCCTAGAATCCTGAGAGCAAAACCTTGCAGGAACCCAGGGCTCCCAGGTGATTCCCACCAAACACTCACCCCTCCCTCCCCTCCCCCAAGGGCACAGGCACGGGCCACACCCATCCGAGAAAGAGCCCCTCCCCGGGAATCAGGCTGAGGTTCTTTGTTTCTAGAATATCCCGCCCTAAATCCTCCCTCCAGAGCTCTGGGGCAGGCAGAGTTGAGGGCTCAAGCTCAGGGCTCCTGGAAGGTCTGCCTCCTGCATAGTTTAAAAAGTCCGCAGAGTCAGAGTCAGGTTGCTAGGGAGTTGGGTCCTTGTTCTCTTGTGAATTGTTCTGTGGCCTGCTCTCTCTAATGTGAAAAATAAGAGAACAGATAGCAGGGGTAGCCTGCAAAGAGAGTGGGGGAAATGAGCACCAAACCCAGGATGTGATTAGCATATCAGCTTCATCTTGATTAACCCCTACAGCTCAGGAAAAGAGAAAGTGATCAAAGAGCTCGGAAAAGGGAGCGAGAAACACACTGCAGCAGTTGCAGGTGAAAGAGCTGTGTGGATGCTGTTTTCTCAATACGTAGATGTGTTTTTGCTGCATAATATCCCCAGAAGAGACACAGCAGGAGGAAGAAGAGGAGGAAATGGCAGCTTCTCAGGTAAACGTCCTGTCCCGGGTCTGGGGCTGTGTCTGCTTTTCCTCCTGAAATGGCTGGACTGAGAATCCGCAAACCTTTACTTCTCTGATTCCAGTTTTTCTCCCTGGGGATTTGTTATCAACTTCCTCTTTTCTCTTTTTTCTTATAATCGTGAAGGCCGGCTCTTTAGACTGCTTCTCGCTTGTGTCGCACAGCCTTTTCTTCTTTCTGTCCTGATGAATCCTCGACATGAATTAGTGACTTTCAACTGGTGAATATATTCCCTTTGTGAGAGATGAACACAGGTGTCTGAGACTCCCGTTGGAATGTGGTTCGGTGTTGGGATCCTAGGGAAGTAGGGGAAATGCATGATGAGTTTACATGTGGATGAAATTCGGTTCTTTAGAACAGGATTTTAAAATGCCCTTATGAGTAGAGTGAACTCAGCAGTTGAGAATTTTTCAGAAAATTTTCAGAAATGAAAAAAGTACAATGACTAGCCTCTATATCGGTAAGAAAAACTTACTATTAAATGTACTATTAGTTTCCAGATCATGCGAGGTATATATGCAGTGGAATTTGCTTAAAACTGGTATTTTTCATAGTAGGTTGAGATCATGGTTTTCATAATATTGCTAAAATACCTGGCAGTGATAACGCATTTTTCCATGTACTTCTTACCCCATGACCTCAGATGTTCCCTGGTTCATGTGCTTCTGTGAGATTCTAGTGCATTTTTTTTTTTTTTCCTGTCCTCAAAAAGTGTCTTGGAAAGAAAAACTGAGGGATATGCACAACCATCACAGTTAGTGGGGAAACTCTTTATCATCTTGGTTTCTCTTCGCTTTGAAAAATGAACACTGTTGGCTAAAACAGACCCATAACTTGAGAATTGTGAGTTAAGTTTTATTTAGAGCAAAATAAGGGCAGCAACCCAGGAGACAGCAGCTCAGATAACTCTGAGAGACTGCACTAAAGAGGCAGCGGGGAAGGTCAGTATATAAGATTTTAGTGAAGGGGGAGTTCAGTGCAGTCAACCATTTACTTTAGAAAAGCTTTTCTGCCAGTCGTCAGGAGCTGATGTCGCCGTTCAGGGATTTGGTGCTTTTATAGATATGAAGGGGCTTTCCTGATGGCTCAGATGCTAAAGAATCTGCCTGCAATGCGGGAGACCTTGGTTTGATCCACGGGTTGGGAAGATCCCCTTGAGGAGGGCGTGGCAGCCCACTCTGGTATTCTTGCCCGGAGAATGCCCACAGACAGAGTACAACTAAGTGACTAAGCCCAGCCCACACAGAGATGAAGAGATGCGGGGATTGGGATCAAAAAATCAGCTTCTGAACATATCTAACTCTCTAAAGACCTGTTCCACCGGATTCCCTGGAGCAGAGTGCCTCAATGCAACCTGAACTCCCTCAGGGGCGGTTGAAGTCAACACTTGAAGCACCGTAGGGTTCATTTTCCACAGAGGCAGATGACAAACGCCCTTGGTGTTGTTCGGTTGCTGGCAATGCTCTTGGCAAGTGCCAGTTTGTAGCTGACAACACTCTCATGTGTTTAGTAGAGATGCTGGGTTTGGGGAGTGGGCGTTTTCATCACTCAAGCCTCGGTCTTATCATTTCCAGGACACTCCACGCTCGCATCACAGACATAGTTTCATCCTATTTCTGTATTTTCCAAAATGTTTACAAGAATCATATTAGTGCTTATCTATGTTCAACAGTGTTGAGTGGTTGGTTGTTTTTTGTTTTCTTCCGCTGTGTCAAGTTCTAAAATATAGTTCAGTGCAAATAATACCGGCTTCCAGGAAAGTTAAAAATTCACAACCAGAGCTCCACTTTATTTTATATCTTTGTATATGTCTGTACCCTAGTCTACCTTTAAAAATTAAAATAATATCGTCCTCAAATATTTATGTATATTTTTAATCAGTTAGAAATTATCCTGATATTGTTGACATGACAGGTTTTCTCTATTACTATTACTGAGTATGTAGTCTCATTGCAGTATACGTCTCTGTGTATAAACATGTTAGCATGATTACATCGAATTTTTTCTTTTTTTCTTTTTCCCTAAGATCACCAGGAGAAGGGAATGGCTACCCATTCCAGTATTCTAGCCTGGAGACTCCCATGGACAGAGAAGCCTGGCAGGCTAAATTCCCTGGGGTCCCAAGGAGTAGGACACAATGGAGTAACTAACATTTTTCTCGTTTTGAGTATGATTTACAAATACAGAAGTTTCTATTAATTTTCATTAGAGTTGTCTTTGTATATTTGTCTGTGTTTTATTAAAGTCTAGAGTCCATCAAGTGAAATAAAATTTCAGCTCTGCCCTTTAAAGAATGTCTGTTAAAATATTTGTCAAACGACACAACAGCAACATTATTCATTTTCAATTATTTCTGTTGCACATTGAAGACTCTGAAAAGCTGTCAGAAAGATATATTCAGTTCAGTTCAGTTCAGTCGCTCAGGCGTGTCCGACTCTTTGTGAACCCATGAATCACAGCATGCCAGGCCTCCCTGTCCATCACCAACTACCAGAGTCTAACCAAACCCATGTCCATCAAGCTGGTGATGCAATCCAGCCATCTCATCCTCTGTCTTTCCCTTCTCCTCCTGCCCCCAATCCTTCCCAGCATTGTGGTCTTTTTCAATGAGTCAACTCTCTGCATGAGGTAGCCAAAGTACAGGAATTTCAGCTTCAACATCAATCCTTCCAATGAAAACCCAGGGCTGATCTTTGGGATGGACTGGTTGGATATCCTTGCAGTCCAAGGGACTCTGAAGAGTCTTCTCCAACACCACAGTTCAAAAGCAACAGTTCTTCAGCGCTCAGTTTTCTTTATCGTCCAACTCTCACATCCATACATGAGTATTGGAAAAATCATAGCCTTGACTAGAGGGACTTTTGTTAGCAAAGTAATGTCTCTGCTTTTAAATGTGCTATCCAGGTTGGCCATAACTTTCCTTCCAAGGAGTAACCATCTTTTCATTTCATGGCTGCAATCACCATCTGCAGTGATTTGGGAGCACAAAAAATAAAGTCTGACACAGTTTCCACTGTTTTCCCATCTATTTCCCATGAAGTGATGTGACCAGATGCCATGATCTTAGTTTTCTGAATGTTGAGCTTTAAGTCAACTTTTTCACTCTCCTCATTCACTTTCATCAAGAGGCTTTTTTGTTCCTCTTCACTTTTGGCCACAAGGGTGGTGTCCTCTGCATATCTGAGGTTATTGATATTTCTCCTGGCAATCTTGATTCCAGCTTGTGCTTCTTCCAGCCCAGTGTTTCTCATGATATACTCTGCATATAAGTTAAATAAGCAGGGTGACAATATACAGCCTTGATGTATTCCTTTTCCCATTTGGAGCCAGTCCCTTCTTCCATGTCCAGTTCTAACTGTTGCTTCCTAACCTGCATACAGGTTTCTCAAGAGACAAGTCAGATGGTCTGGTATTCCCATCTCTTTCAGAATTTTCCACAGTTTATTGTGATCCACACAGTCAAAGGCTTTGGCATATTCAATAAGGCAGAAATAGATGTTTTTTCTATTTTGTTTGAGGAAGCACAAGCACAACTCTCTTGCTTTTTCGATGATCCAGTGGATGTTGGCAATTTGATCTCTGGTTCCTCTGTCTTTCCTAAAATCAGCTTGAACATCTGGAAGTTCTTGGTTCACATTGTTGAAACTTGGTTTGTACAATTTGGAGCATTGCTTTGCTAGCATGTGAGATGAGTGCAGCTGTGCAGTACTTTGATCATTATTTGGCATTGCTTTTCTTAGGGATTGGGATGAAAACTGACCTTTTCCAGTCCTGTGGCCACTGCTGAGTTTTCCAAATGTGCTGGCATAATGTGTGCAGCACTTTCACAGCATCATCTTTTACGATTTGAAATAGCTCAAGTGGAATTCCATCACCTCCACTAGCTTTGTTCGAAGTGATGCTTTCTAAGGCCCACTTGACTTCACATTCCAGGATATCTGGCTCTAGGTGAGTGATCACACCATCATGATTATCTGACTCGTGAAGATCTTTTTTGTATACTTCTCCTGTGTATTCCTGCCACCTCTTCTTCATATCTTCTGCTTCTGTTAGGTCCATACCATTTCTGTTCTCATTTTCTTGAAGAGATCTCTAGTCTTTCCCATTCTGTCGTTTTCCTCTATTTCTTTGCATTGATCGCTGAAGAAGGCTTTCTTATCTCTCCCTGTTATTCTTTGGAACTCTGCATTCAATGGGTATATCTTTCCTTTTCTTCTTTGCTTTTGGTTTCTCTTCTTTTTACAACTATTTGTAAGGCCTCCTCAGACAGCCATTTTGCTTTTTTGCATTTCTTTCGTGGGAATGGTCTTGATCATCCTGTACAATGTCACGAACCTCCGTCCATAGTTCATCAGGTACTCTGTCTGTCAGATCTAGTCTCTTAAACCTACTTCCCATTCCACTGTATAATCGTTAGGTCATACTTGAATGGCCCAGTGGTTTTCCCTGCTTCCTTCAATTTAAGTCTGAATTTGGCAGTAAGGAGTTCATGATCAGAACCACAGTCAGCTCCCAGTCTTGTTTTTCTGATTGTATAGAGCTTCTCCATCTTTGGCCGCAAAGAATATAATCAATCTGATTTTAGTTTTGGCCATCTGGTGATGTCCATGTGTAGAGTCTTCTCTTGTGTAGCTGGAAGAGGGTGTTTGCTATGACCAGTGCGTTTTCTTGGCAGAACCCTATGAGTGTTTGCCCTGCTTCACTCTGTACTCCAAGGCCAAATTTGCCTGTTACTCCAAGTGTTTCTTGACTTCTTACTTTTGCCCTCCAGTCCCCTGTAATGAAAGGGACATTGTTGGGGGTGTTGATTCTAGAAGGATTGGTGGTGGCCTGCTGTAGGGTTGGGGTCACAGACTAGCAGGGCACGAATGGGATATTTTGAGGAAGGTCACCATTATCCTCATTCCCTCAACCACAATTTAGTGAGTGAACTCAATCAGTCGTGTCCTACTCTTTGTGACCCCATGGACTATAGCTTACCAGGCTCCTCTGTCCATGGGGTTTTCCAGGCAAGAGTTCTGAAGTAGGTTGCCATTTCCTTCTCTAGGGGATCTGCCCAACCCAGGGATCAAACCCAGGTCTCCCACATTGCAGGCAGAGGCTTCACCATCTGAGCCACCAGGGAAACAAACCATAGTTTGACCCCAGGTAAATAGCAGGGAGGGAACAGTCTCCACCCTGTTTTCAAGGGAAAATTGGATTCAAGAATAACTGAGCATGGCCCTGCCAACCAGGAAAAGACCCAGTTTCCCCCTCAGTCTGTCTATCCCATCAGGAAGCTCCCATAGGCCTCTTATCCTTCTCCATCAGAGGGTAGACAGGTTGAAAACCACAGTCATGGAAAACTAACCAATCTAACCACATGGATCACAGCCTTGTCTAACTTAAGGAAACTATGAGCCATGCTGTGCAGGGCCACCCAAATCTGGTGGAGAGTTCTGACAAAATGTAGTCCACTGGAGAAGGGAATGGCCAAACACTTCAGTATTCCTGCCTTGAGAACCCCATGAACATTATGAAATGGCAAAAAGATGAATTCCCCAGGTTGGTAGGTGCCCTATATGGTACTGGAGATCAGTGGAGAAATAACTCCAGAAAGAATGAAGAGCCAGATACAAAGCAAAAACAACATCCAGTTGTGGATGTGACTGGTGATGGAAGCAAGGTCCGATGCTGTCAAGAGCAATATTGCATAGGACCCTGGAACGTTAGGTCCATGAATCAAGGTAAATTGGAAGAAATCAAACAGGAGATGGCAAGAGTGAACCTCCACATTTTAGAAATCAGCAAGCTAATATGGAATGGAATGGGTGAATTTAACTCAGATGACCATTATATCTACTACTGTGGGAAGGAATCCCTTAGAAGAAATGGAGTAGCCATCATAGTCAACAAGAGAGTCTGAAATGCAGTACTTGGATGCAATCTCAAAAACGACAGAATGATCACTGTTCATTTCCAAGGCAAACCATTCTATATCATGTTAACCCAAGTCTATGCCCCGACCAGTAATGCTGAAGAAGCTGAAGTTAAATAGTTCTATGAAGACCTACAAGACTTTCTAGAATTAACACCCCAAAAAAGAAAATACTACTGTGTAAAGGTTATATTCTTGGGGAACAGCAGCCACTCGCCTAAAGGAAAACCAGGTCTCTGAACTTCCTGTTTCCATCATGGGTCACATTAGGAAGTCTTCCCACGGCCACATGCCATCTCTACTTTGTATTTCAGGGGCGGCTGACATTCTGGGATGTGGCCATAGACTTCACTCAAGAGGAGTGGGAATGCCTGGACCTCGGTCAGCGGGAATTGTACACGGACGTGATGGTAGAGAACTATAGGAACCTGGCTTCCTTGGGTGAGGACAACTGCCTTCCAGAATCGCTTATCTAAACCTCAGGGTTTTGGTTCCTTCATTTCTAGAATGTCTTCTGAAAGTTTCTGCACCGCACATTTGTTTCAGATCTCTGCTTTGTAGGTGGAAATGAGTATCTGTGAGTTTAGAAAGAAAGGCTTCGTTATGATGATTCATTCTGCTTGTAACCTTTATCTTCCTTTATGTAATCTGCCTCCTACTAGGTCATTGGTAATTGTGTAAGTTCTGTGGTATTAAACAGTTGTACCTTCTCTTAATTTCACATTTCCACTACTTACTTTTGCCTTAGTGGCACTTGACCAGAATCTCAGGACCTAACTTTTTTATATTAGTTAGCATTATATAGGTACTTTCAATAAAGGATTTGGGGGGGGGGGGCGGGCAGTATTTGGGGAATCATTACCTGGGCTGTTTTTAACATTCACCCATGCATTCTCTTCTCGCCTGAATACATATTGGATTGGAAACTGATGAATCTCTAGCACAACAAATATTCCTTTCTCTGATGAACAGGTCTTGTGGTCTCTAAGCCAGACTTGGTCACCTTTCTGGAGCAAATGAAGGATCTCAGGAATATAAGGAGAATGCAGACAACAGGCATATACCCAGGTAGGCGTGAATGGATGGAGCCGATGAGTCAGGTGAGAGGCACAGTGAGATACTACTTGGGAAGGAAATCTAAAACAGAGTGGCTATATATACGTATAGCTGATTCTGTGAGGATCAGTGAGGAAGTCATCCTTTATCATGTGGTTTGGGAAGATCTGCTTCAGTGGAAATGATTTGGGAGAAGTCTGGGTTTATTTCTGTTGCTGTCATAGATGGCTATCACCTGCCCCATTCTGTCTCTTGAATCATTCATGAATTCATCTCCAGTGATTGCTTTTCTCACTCACTCACAGTGAAAACTAAAATTCTCCTCTTGGCCTGCGACAACCTGCATGAGTTGACTGCTCTTTCATTTCTTTAGGGTCCTAGGAAAACTGTGCACACCTCTGAGTGGCTATATGATACTCCTCTTAAAGTTTCTTTCTACCTTTAAACAGAAATGTGTAAGTGGAGTCATAGACATACTGCCAAAGCCCTATTAATAGTTGGGACAGGTTTTGTTTGCTTGTTTGTTTTGTTTTTCTGATTTATAGTTTCCAATCCACTGGAAACTGCAGATATGCCCTTATTCATTTCAAACGTAAGTAATGTCTTCATTGCATAAAGCAAAAGCTCCCTAAAATGGGAAAATGAAAGGCTCATGGTTACTTTAAAGTTTCTGGTCTCTTTCAATTACCTCAAAGAATTTTAAAATAACGTGGCATATAGAACTTAGAACATTGTTCATATTTGTAATGGTTGTTTCAAACTGTTAAGATTTTTCGATAAAATATAGAAATCTTTTTATTAAATTCTTAGTGGAGTGTAGCTGTTTTACAGAGTTCTGCTGTTGTACAGGAAACATTATCAATGATACATACATATAGCCACTCTGTTTTAGATTTCCTCCCCAGTTAGGTCTCCAAAAAGTACTGTGTCGAGTCCCATGTGTTTCCATCATATGTTTTTTATTTTTAGATCCATCATATTTTTAAAGTCTCACTTCTTATTTAATTTCTTAAGAACTACTACTTTGCTAATTTGTCTTCTTCGTCGTGAGCTTCCCTGGACTCTGTCTTATATGTCCTCACTTGCTAGGACATTGTTCTATGTCATATCATTTATGATTTTTAGATTCAAACATCTAATAGAACATTCTCAAATAAAAACGCAGGTGATAAGAAGTAAATGAAAGGATTAGAAGGCACCTAGCCCTTGTGAAAATGTTTGGTGTCTCAGTTTAAGAGGACTTTAAGCAAACGGTAATCATTTGATTGCCTCTCTCATCTTCACTTAGTGTTTATCTAGGCAGGTTTTGATCTTGGTCCTTCCTATACAGCACACTTCTCTGTCCTCTCATTTTGTCACATCTTCTGCGTGTGTGGTCTCCGTTCTGCAGGCTGTAGGATCCTAATTCCTCTTGCTCCTGGTGTCTGTCCCCTGGTGGGTGAGGTTAGTCCAGAGGTTTGTGCCCTCACCCCCTGGATGAACTTTTGACCGCTGTTTCTGTGACCTGAGCCTGCCCTGGATATTGAGGGGAGGCTCCCCATCGCTCTGTGGCTGTCACCGCACTGTCTGTGATGGGTGTGTGCCCTGGTTTGTGGAACAGAGCCCCCATATCTGTTTGTTCACTGTGATCCTGATCTGTGTGGAGGCAGGTGGGATTGGAGCACACCCCCGGGAGAGAAGCCCCTGACGATTGCTGTTCTGGGATGTTTCCCTTGGGGAGTGCTCTCTGCGTCACGTTTCATGCCTTGTGCGAGCTCTCATGTGACCCGGGTTGGCAATGCCCTTGGCCCCACCTCATCCATGGGCAAGCTGGCACATGGCCCTGGTGTCTCTCAGATGTTGTTTTGACCAGGTCACCAGCATAGATCCTTGAAGTCAGGGCCCAGGATTGCATTCAACATGGAGCTGGACCTGCTGTGGTGCTGTGGGTCAGCTCAGACTCCGGCCTGGCCCTGCCCCCTAGTGTGGGAGCCCACAAAGTCTACAGCTGCTACAGCTACACCTGCTGTGACTGGGGGAGCCCTCCTTGTCCACTCAGACGTTCTAAAGGGGCTGAGTTCACAAAGACAGCTGTGACGGTATAGAGACGAGTTTGTGCAACTTCCAGTCGAGATATCAGCTTTACTTCCTTAAATCGCCAGACCCTGGGGCTCAGCAGTGCTTCAGCCCGCTCTGTTCATGTGGATATACCAAAGGCCCCTGCTCCCGGGGTTTCCCAGAGTCCATCAGTCTACCCTGGAAGTGAGGGGCCCAGAGTAAGAGGCAACAGCTGGGTTCATGAGAGCACCCAACCTAATGGAGCCCTTCCTCGTGCCTGGTGAGGAGGGATCAGCACAGGGGGAGAGAGGCTACCAACAATGGTGGGTCTTTGCTTCGGGCATGACTCAGCAATGGCGCTCTGCTCTATGGTGGTTCAGGCTTCCTCCCCAAGCATTCCGGTTTGCAGAGCTCCTCCCTCCCTGCCATTCCCACAGGACGTCTCCTCACAGCCCAGAGCAGTCTTCTCCCTGGGTCTGCTCTCTAGACCCCACATTTCAGCACCCAGCCCTTGTCTGCAGTGGTGGACACCCTCTCAGGCTGGGTGGGCAGGGCTGGGGGCGGTACCCCGTGTGCAGGTCTCCTCTGTCCTGCTGCCTCTGACTGCTGCCGTGTTCTCCTCCCACAGAGGATGAGGCTCCCCTTCTGTCCCAACTGGGCTCCCCCAGTGAGGGCCTTCCTCGGAGGTGGAGACCTCTCCTCTCTTCAGATCCCCCCAGGGTTGCAGGCCCCATCCCATTTCCTTTCCTGTTCTTTTTCTTTCATCTTTCTTTTGCCCTACCTAGCTCAGCAGGAATCTTTCTTGTCCTTTTAGATTTCCAAGGTCCTCTGCTAGTGTTCAGCTGGGCTCTGGGAGAAGTGTTCCATTTCTGATGTATGCTTGATGCATTTGTGGAGAGAGATGAAGTCCATGTCTGCCTAATCCTCTGGCATCTTGATCCTCCCATCTCTATTTTATTTTTATGCTAGCAATGGGTTCATCAATTTTCTCTAAATCTTTAAGGGGATTCACTGAGAATAGTAGGTAAAAAAATCTTCTTCTTTGGTATCTTTCAGCTATATCTCCTCAAGACACCCAGGATTTGATGCCAAAGAAACCAAGGGTAGAAGATTTGTTCCCAAAAGCAAACCTAGGAATATATGAAAGATTTCGCCTCAGAAACTTGCAATTAATGAAAGACTCAGAACATACAAGGGCGTGTGAAAGACAGAGAGGATGTTTACATGGACATAAAGAAATTGAGACAGTTACACATAATGCAGACATTACTGTAGAAAGAAATGAGCTACTTGAGTCAAATTGGGGGAAACACTCATTTCAATCTTCAACATCTGCTGAGAAGTGTACGTTTTGCAGAAAAAATTAGCATCGGTTTTTGAAATATACTTGTTCTCTGAAAGGGAATGTGGAAAATCTGGAAGGTCCTCCAGTCTCTACTATACATTCTCTTTCAAACCACTCTGAGCATAGGCTTCGATTAAACATATATTTAAACATGTCTGAAAACCAGAAATCTAAAAATGATGGGAAAAACTCACAATATAATCAATTTGAGGGATCTGTGATTAGGAAGTCATTATTCGTCCAGAAACAGATATTTTCTCTCCATTCCAAGATGTATAATGTTGATGGTAATGGAAGAGATGTAATCCAATCAGCATTGTTCAATACATTCCATGATATGGTTAATAGGGAAGAACTTTCCATGTGTAATAAAATGAGTCAGACCTTAAGTAAGACCTCCAGCTCCAATAATTACACAACTTTTCATGATGGAGTGAAGGTCTATTCATGCAATGAAACTGGGCATAACTTTGAACAAGACTCAAACTTTATGGAACATCAGGGAGCTCAATCTTCACACAAGGATTCTAAAAGTAATAAATGTAAGAATATCTTTTATCAAGCATCAGATCTTTCTCTAAATAAGAGTATTCATAGTGGAAAGAAAACATACAATTGTAGTGAATATGGTAAAGTTTCTAATCAGTCTTCAAATCTGATTAAACAGCAGAGAATTCAGAATCCACAGAAACATTACAAGTGTATTAAATGTGGGAAGGTCTTCAGTAACTCATCTAATAGAAGTAAACACAGGAAAATACATTCAAGAAGGAAACCTTTCAAGTGTACAGGATGTGCCACAACCTTTCATCAGAGTTCAAGTCTTAGTCAACATCGGCAAATTCATACTGGCAGGAAAACTTATAAATGTAGGGAATGTGGCAAAATGTTTATCTATTTCTCAACTCTTAGTCACCATCAGCAAATTCTCATTGGGGAGAAACCTTATCAATGTGCAAAGTGTGGCAAAGCCGTTAATCAGAACTCAAATCTTATTCGACACCAGCGAATTCATACTGAAGAGAAACCTTATAAATGTAAAGAATGTGGAAAAGCCTTTATTCAATACCCAGCTCTTACTAAACACCAGCGAATTCATACTGGAGAGAAGCCTTATAAATGTAAGGATTGTGGCAAAGCCTTTAGCCAGCGCTATGATTTTACTCAACATCAGCTAATTCATACTGGAGAGAAACCTTATAAATGTGAAGAATGTGGAAAAGCCTTCAATAAAAACTCAAATCTTATTCAACACCAGCGAATTCATACTGGAGAGAAGCCTTATAAATGTAAGGTTTGTGGCAAACACTTTAGCCGGCACTCAGGCCTTATGTCCCATCAGAGAATTCATACTGGAGAGAAGCCTTATAAATGTAAGGATTGTGGCAAAGACGTTAGATGGCACTCAGGCCTTATGTCCCAACAGAGAATTCACACTGGAGAGAAACCTTATAAATGTCAAAAATGTGGGAAAAACTTTAGTCAACACTCTACTCTTATTCAACACCAGCGAATTCATACTGGAGAGAAGCCTTATAAATGTAAGGATTGTGGCAAAGGCTTTAGGCACCGCACAGGTCTTACTCGCCATCAGAAAATTCACACTGGAGAAAAACCTTAATAATATAAAGAATGTGGAAAAACTTTCAGTCACTATGCAACACTTACTAAGCACAAGCGAATTCATGATGAAGAGAAACCTTATAAATGTAAGAATTGTGACAAAGACTTTAACCCAGCACATTGGTCTTACTTACCGTCGGATAATTCATACTGAAGGAAATCTCATAAATGTAAGGAATCCTCAGAGGCCTTAATCAGCTCTTTCACCTCACAGGACATCAGAGAGCAAGTCCTGGAGGGAAAGGTTAGTAATGCAGTAAGATATGGAAGACGTTTTGTCAGGAGAAAAAATACTTATTTATATAAGAAAGATATGGAATGACATAAAGAAAATGTAGGAAAATATTTATAAAAAATTAAATCTAAACAAATATCAGGAAGTTCATACTAGAAAGTATTTCATAAATCCTGTTTTCTGACGTTCCTCTTAGGGAGAAATATTGTAGATAGTGATTCCTAGTTAAAATAGAAAATTCATATGTTAGTATGGATCACAAGATGAAGAGGTGATGTTTAGCCATGTACAGTTACTAGCTATGTATGTTTGTTGATATTGACATGATTTCTGATTATTTGAAAACCAAAATGAATGTAACTGAATTCTCAAATTACTCCATGCTACACTTCATTTCTAGTGAGCATGCAAAGTTATGCTTTTTATGGTTGGTACCTCAAAGATGAGAGAAGCCCTTCTATTTAGGAATAAAACATTTACATTTTTCTCCATTATAAGATTAAGGACACAGGAATGTAACATGTACAGTGAACATCTAAATGGTGGTGTTTGTCCTTCATGTCACACATCCCTGTAAGTCACTGTGATGTAAGTGTTCAGGGAATAATTCCACAGATTAAAGTAAGATGTCCATTTTCAATAGTTACATCACCTACTTTTAAAGTAAAATATAATGACAGTACAATAAAATCTTGATGTATTTTATAATATCAAAAAAAGTCATGAATATCAGCTGACATGTTTCAATTAAAGACATCTCTGCTACCCTAGAAATGTTCGGAAAACCCTTCCCAGAAGAGTCATGTAATTAGTGTATGTCTTCTTAAATGATTAGCCTCCCTTTTGTAAACATAGAAATCACAGTTCTCAGATCATTGTATCAGAGGAAAGATTATCATTGTTTATGCTTATAATCTGTATTTGAACCAAAGTGACATAGCGGAGTGTAAAAGGTTTCATTCTGTGTGTGATAAGCATACATGTTAATCAATAGAACTGAATGCTTTCTTATGTAAATGTTTGTGTGTAATGAATGAAGTGTTAGCCTAGCAATTGAAGGTTGCAGGGAAGAATACCTAACAAGAAACTCTTTGGTAGCATAGAAGGGTGATGTTTGTAACAATTAGTTTCCTTCCTGCCCTTAAGTTTCAAATCATTTGATCATGTATTTCCCATCATTTGTCCATTGTACTTTTCCCCTCTTTGTAACCGCAGGCACATTGTGACGATTCTAATAAGAAGGATCATACAGAGTACTGTTGAGAGCTCCCCTGAACTGCTCCATGCTGTTGCTGCCTCAGCATCTGTCTGGGGAGCAGGCAGCCTGCAGGTCCTTGAACTCACACCAGCCAGTCCTGTGAACACTTGCACTAGAAGACCCCCTTCCTTGAGACCAGCAGGCTTGCTGAACCCCAGGGCCTATTCACTGGCTCCCCTTCAATGCCACCCTCACAGAGCCACCAAAATCCTAGTCCTTTTGGTCTGAATGGACCCATCCACACTCAGCCTGGGGAGCCCACAGCACTTCACTCAGGGCCTCTTATAAAAACCTGAACCACAATTACTGCCTCTTTCTCTGCTCACTTCTATCCTTGACCTCACTCAGAGCTTGCTGTGAATTCTCTCAGGACCTAGAGTCATGAACTCACCTGCTTCAGTTGTACTGTGTTCTTCTGGTGAGCTAAGTAAGACTATTTATGGGCTCATTTAAGCAAATATAATTTTAACATTTGTCACAAGAATAGTTAAAAGCCATGATGGTAAAGTTCTGAACTAAGATTTGTCAAATCTAACCCTGTTTCTTAGCATATGCTTTTGTAAGTTTTAAAGGGACTGTTTTCTCATGGCTATGACATTCACAATCCAATATATAAGTATCTGAAAATATATATGTTATATAATTTATATAACATACATTGAACACAATAAATAAATATCTGAAGGTATAAACACTAGCAGTGAGAAATACAAGCAACATGTGAGTGTGTGTGTATTAGTACACATTTACTTAAAGAATTGAGGAATGCTAGACCACAACTGCTCATTTCAAAATTGCAGATGATTTACTAAAAACTGCAAATCTTATAAATTTGTCCACTAATCTCTTCTGTCTACTATTCTGGGAATTCATTTCCTTAAATGTCAGGAGGTTACATTTTTTAAGGAACTTCCACACTGTCCTCCCAAGTGACTGCACCAGCTTACATTCCCTCCAGCCATTCAGGAGGTTCCCTGATCTCCCAGCCTCTTCTGCGTTTATGACATTATTAGTGGGCTCTCTGCTATTCTGACTGGCATGAGGTGATATGTCACTGTAGTTTTGTTCTGCGTTTCTTACTATTTAGCGATGGTCGGCAACTTTCTTTTGCATATTCCCCATCGAAAACGGCAAGTTGCCCCGCCCAGCCTCAGCGGCTGTGGGCACAGGCTTAGTCTCCCCACAGCACGTGGGGGATTCTTGGGCCAGGGGTGATGCCCGAGGCCCCCACACCATAGGTATATGCACACCACTCTCTCTTGAACCTCCCTCCCACGATCTCCGTCTCCCCCCTCTAGCCGTCACAGAGCCCCGCGCTGAGCTCTCTGTGCTATGGAGCAGCTTCCCACTTGCTACCTATTTTACACATTGCGGTGAATATATGTCGAGGCTCTTCTCTCAATTGGGCCCCTTCTCATTTTCCTGGTGTGTCCTCAGGTCTAATGTCTATATTTGTGAAAATATTGCATTAACATATATATATATGTATATATATGGAATCTAGAAAATGTTATTGATGATCCTATATAATGAGCAGGAATACAGTTGCAGACATAGATATTAAGCATTTTTATATTAAGCTTTCAAGGTATAAAGTACTTGGATAATCATTCCATGCATTTCATTAAGTGAAAGAAGCCCATCTGAAAATGCCACAAGAAGTCGGATTTTTACAACATGGCATTGTAGTGTAGGTGAATGTTCTCATGTGCTCCATTGTGTCTGAGGCTTTGGAACCCAATGGACTGTGCCTGCCAGGTTCCTCTGTCTGTGAGATTTCCCAGGAAAGAACACTGAGTGGGTGGCCGTTTCTTCTTTCAAGGGATCTTGCAGGGGACACTTACCCAAAGATTGAACCCACATCACCCGGGTCACATGCATTGGCAGGTGGATTCTTTACCACAGAGCCACCTGAGAATCTAGTCGGAAATGTAGAAGAGATTAAAATGGTCAGTGGTTGCCATGGGTTGCAAAGCAGGGGCTATGAATATCGTGAGTTCAGGACCATGAAGTCATCGTGTGAAACTGTTGTAATGGACACAAGTTATTATACACTTTCCCAAACCCTAGAGTGAACACCCCTAGAAGAGAAATATAAGGTGAAACTAGAAACATTATTTCACGTCTTTCTAGATTCATCTCTGGAAACAAATGTAAATACTGGTGGGGAAATAAGTAGGAAAATTGTCCACGTATGGGAGAAATATGTATATGGGAAATCTCTGTACCTTACTCTCAATTCTGCTCTGAAACTAAATCACCTAAGATATTGGTACTGGTGCATGTACAGTGATCATTTTTAGAATATATACTACTAGAAAAAAGGATATGCTCCTACCTTAGTTTTTCCATAATCAATTATCCTTTAAAGATGTAAGAAAATAGGACTCTCCATAAAGAGCAGAGAACAAACTGTAGCAAATGATTCATAAAGCCTGGCAATACAAACATGAAGTAGAGTAGCAACATTTTTCTGTGTTGGAAGTGAAGGTGAAGTCACTCAGACCATGTCTGATTCCTTGGGACTCCATGAACTGTAGCCCACCAGGCTCCTCTGTCCATGGGATTTTTTTGGCAAGAATATTGGAGAGGGTTGCCATTTTCTTCTCCAGGGGATGATCTTTCTGACCCAGGGATCAAACTGGGGTCTCCCACATGCAGGCAGATTCTCCTGTCTGAGCCACCACAGAATCTGTTTCATGTGTTAATTTATGGGTAAGTTCACTTATGACTTGTTTCCTTGGTTGGTCACCGGATAGATTTTAGGGCATCATTTTCAAATGCATCTGTCCCTCCACATACACACTGTTAATCCAACGTCCACTGCTGCCCCTGGTTTACTCTCAAAGAAATCTGTGATGGGAACACCTCCCGGCTCCTGGTCTTGCTGTAGCAGAGCCCCCACCTGCAGAGAGGTGGTCACAGTGCAAATCGTGTTGTGAAATCTCTGTCCCCAGGTTACAGAGGGGAGTAAGAAACAAACCAAAACTAAGGACTCAGGCAATCTTTCCTGGAATCCTGAGAGCAAAGCCTTGCAGGAACCCATGGTCCCCAGGTGATTCCCACCAAACACTCACCCCTGCCCTCCCCTCCCCCAAGGGCACAGGCCTTGCAGGGCCACACACATCCGAGAAAGAACCCCTCCCCAGGAATCAGGCTGAGGTTCTTTGTTTCTAGAAGATCCGGCTCTCAACCCTCGCTCCGGAGTTCTGGGTCATGCAGAGCTGAGTGCTCAAGCTCAGCGCTCCTGGAAGTGGGTCTTCCTGCTGCATTGTTTCAAAGACCCTCAGAGGCAGAGTCAGGGAGCCCAGAAGCGGGTCCCTTGTCTCTTGTCAATTGTTCTGTCAGGGGAAGAACACTGATTGAAACCGCCCACCCTGGCCAGGCACCATAGTAACCGTTTGCGTGAGCTGTTTTATGACAAGAGATCCTGATAAGGAATACGGAACTAATAAGCCACTGCCAACCGGAAGAGTTCGGGAAAGGTCAAAGGAGACACCGCGTGTCTGTCCACTTCCCAGAATCCCTCTCTCTAGCATCCATCTTGGCTGAGCAATGCGTGCGCCACCAGGAAAGACTCTGAATTAGAATGATTGGCCAAAGACCACCCAGAAACGAATCCCATCACCATAAAACCCAAGACTGTGAGCCACGCAGCAGAGCAGTTCTCCTGGGTTCCCTTACCTACTACTCCCCACCCGGGCGCCCTTTCCAATAAAGTCTCTGCTTTGTCGGCACATGTGTCTCCTCGGACCATTCCTTTCTGAGGGTTAGACAAGAGCCCAGTTTGGGGCCCTGGAAGGGGTCCCCCATCCTGCAACAGCTCTGGGGCTTGGTATCTTTAATGTGAAAAGAAAGAGAACTCTCCGGGTGGTCTGCAAAGAGAGTGGGGAAAGTGAGCACCAAACGCATGATGTGATCAGCATATCAGCTTAATCTTGATTACCCACTACAGCTGAGGGACAGAGGAAGCCAGAAAAGAGCTCAGAAAAGGGACAGAGAAAGAAGACGTTCTCTTCCCTTTCATTGCAGCAGCTGAAGGTGAAAGAGCTGTGTGGATGCCTTTAAAGGCACTTTGTCAGCCTGTATGCGAGTTTGGGACATAATATCTGTGAGGCTGTCACGGCTAACATCATGGCAGGCAACCTAGAGTAGGAGTAGGCCTGGTTTCCCGGGGTAACATAATTATCAGGCCTCTTGGAACCAGCCAATCAACATATGCCTATCCAGAAAAAAATGGAACCTATCAGGGGAAAGCTGAAAGCCCCACGTTGGGCCAACAAAAATTACCTTGCAACTGTGTAACCAATCCGCTTGCGCCAAATACCCGCTGTGTAACCAATCCGCTTGTGCCAACTACCTGCTGCTTTTTTTGACCTAATAAATACCCGAGAGAACTGGGGCTCGGGGCCTTTCGTCCTCACACACCTGGTGGGGGTGGGAGGTCCTGGCTCGAGTCAGTAATAAATTCCCCTATTGCGAGTTGCATTGTTTCGAGGAGTCTTCTTTCCCGACCAGGGACTCGGACTACGGGCAGAACATTTGGGGGCTCGTCCGGGATCCCTTGACCGGGGAAGAATGCTCTTTGGAACAAAGGGGAAAAAGACAGGTAATAGCACCGGTGCTCAGGCAGGTTTAGAAAATTCCAGAGTAAAGCCGAGGCCCCACTGTGAAGCGGGGAAGGTTTCTGGCGCAGAAAATGTCCAGAGTAAAGCCGAGGCCCTGCTGTGAAGAGGGAAGGTGTCTGGCGTGAGGGAAAGCTTTCCATAAGGGAACGGACTAGCCGTTCCGGCTGACGTGAGGCCAAGGCCAGTGAGCGCGCTGGGAGGCAGTCAGCTCTGCGAGAAGGAGACCTCCTCTCCTAAGCCCGAATCTGGGCAACAGTGGACGCCATACGGTAAGGTGACCCTTGTTCCAGAAGATCTGTGTTGTCAGCCGATGTATGTCTGTCTGTGTGTTTTTCTGTATAACTGCCGGCATTGTCTCCTGTCTCGTTGTTCTCTGGTGTGTCGTTGTCTACTTCCTATAAAGCCTTGGAGCCTCATTTCTGTTTCTGGGAGTTTCAGTGAATAGGCTGACAGTTGTCGGGGCAACTGACGAGTCCCGGCCAGGGCTACTCCCTGGCGGATTCTGAAGGCCTCCCAACAGGTCCGCCCCAGTAACAGCAGCCCGAGAGGGTGAAACTCCTTTCTTTTTTTCTCGTATTCTAAACCGAGAATCTGGCCAAATAAAAACCCGTCTGTGTGGGCACGGGACAGGCACTTAAGAGCCAATAGGGCGCCTGCCACTGGAAGACTCCCGTGAAAGGATAAGGGGGTCACGGAACGGGCTAGAAACCCTTAGGGTGCCCGCCCCCAGCAAGAAAACTTCTGTCCAATGACGCAGGCACATAAGCAGTTCCAAAAGCATACCACAAGCCCAACCTCCTGGCCGCCACCCCTCCCGATAGGATTTATTGGTGATAATTCTCGGTGACTTTCTTCTGACTCTCGCTATGAGAAAAAGAAAATCTACTCAGTCTCTCTCTCATGACTGATCATTTCTCGGAGGTCAGGGCTAGAGTGTATGATCTGTTGCTACTGGTTACAAAGAGTAAATTAATAACCTTTTGCTCTGCAGAGTGGCCCACCTTCCAAGTTAGATGGCCTCCAGAAGGAAGTTGTCAACCTTCTATTATTCGGATGGTAAAAGAAAAAGTTATGGCTCCTGATCCCTGGGGCCACCCGAGCCAAGTCCCACATGTTATGGTCTGACAAAATCTAGTAGAAGATCCGCCCAAATGGTTAAAACCTTTTGTTCACAAACTCCCTGATTCTCCTAATGTACAGGCCCTGGTTACAGAAACTCCCACTCCCCCAGAAGAAGCCAAGAAGAATAAGGGCACAAAACCGGTCTTGCAGGAATCCTCGGACCATAACCTGATTGACTTGGAGACGGAAATTAGGCCCCCTCCATATGTCCCTCCTCTGTTGCAGGTTCCCCCGGCGGAAAGAGTCCCCCCCCCCCCCCGATGAATCAGAAGGGGCGGGGGAGTCCTGACCCCAAAGAGAAAATAGAGGGGTGGGGGTCAGCGAGATCAGTGGGACCCAGAGTTACCTTCATCTACTATACAGGCACTCCCCATCCGGGTGGGACCAGCTAACCCGGACAGAGAGCGAACCTATCAATACTGGCCCTTTTCCCATTTTGTTCACTCATAACCCCACCTGGGATGATTGCCAGCAGCTGTTGCAGGTGCTCTTCAACACGGAAGAACGAGAGCGAATCCTGGCAGAGGCGTGGAAATGGGTCCCGGGGGTCGACGGGAAACCAACCGCCCAGCCTCATCTCGTGGACGAGGGGTTTCCTCTGTTGTGGCCTAACTGGGATTTTGAACAAGTGAAAGGTAGGGAGCGTCTCTGAGTGTACCGCCAGACTCTAATGGCTGACCTGCGGGCCGCAGCTAAAAAAGCCAACAAATTTGGCAAAGGTAAATTTAGTAAGGCAAGAGTCCACTGAGAGCCCAGCAGACTTCCTAGAGACGCTAATGGAAGCCTTTAGGCAATATACACCCATGGACCCCCAGGCTGAGGAATCACATGCTGCAGTTCTACTAGCGTTTGTGAATCAGGCAGCCCCAGATATTAAGAGAAAATTACAAAAGATAGAGGGGTTAGGAGAACAGACAATACAAGACTTACTGAAAGCAGCTGAAAAGGTATTTAAAAATAGGGAGACCCCAGAAGAAAGGGAGGAATGACTTCATCGGGAGGAAAGGGAACTAGCTGAGAAGATCAGGAAAGAAGAGAGGGAACATAGGGCAAAGGAAAACCGGAAAAACCAGAGAGAGCTAGCCAAGATTCTTTTTGCGGGGATAAAGGCCAGAACAGAAATGAGGGAGCCTCGAGGCCCCCAGACAGGAAAAAAAAAAGAGAGAGAGAGAACAAAAAGACAGGCCCTAAAGAAAGATCAGCGTGCTTACTGCAAACAACGGGGGCACTGGAAAAAAGAGTGCCCTAAGAGGGACCTAAAGAGAGAAAATTTCCCCTGGAACTCGAGTTCTCTATGCGGAGAAAGATAATGACTAGGGGAGTCAAGACTCGACACCCCTCCCCGAGTCCTGGGTAACCATACATGTAGAGGGGAAGCCCGTTGGCTTCATGGTGGACACTGGCGCCAAACACTCTGTTTTAAATAAAAAAACTGGGACCAATGTCTAAGAAAACCAGCTTGGTGCAGGGAGCCATGGGCACAAACAGATAATGTTGGACCACAGAACGGAAAGTAAATCTGGGGACCCATCAGGTGTCCCATTCGTTTTTGGTGATACCAGAATGCCCAGCCCATCTGCTTGCATGGGACTTGTTGACTAAAGTTAATGCTCAGATCCATTTTGACCGTAAGGGAATGTCAGTCACGGATGGACTTGGACAGCCGATACATGTCTTGTGTCTAGCTTTAAGAGATGAATACAAACTTTTTGTGCCTAAGCCCTCAGAGGTTATAGCACCAGATATACAACCGTGGGTCCACAAATACCCGTTGGCATGGTCAAAAACAGCAAGAATGAGACTGGCTAAACAGAGACATCCGGTCGTCATCGAACTAAAAGCCGAGGCGACTCCTGTGAGGGTGAGGCACTACCCTATGAGTCAGGAGGCTCGGCGGGGGATCACTCCCCACATTCGACGGCTCATGGCTGCCGGAATTCTCAAGTGGTGCCAATCCCCTTGGAACACCCCCTTACTACCGGTGAAGAAGCCAGGGAGTACAGATTACAGACCTGTCCAGGACCTACGAGAAGTCAACAAGCGGGTGAGACATACACCCTACTGTCCCCAACCCGTATACCCTCCTGAGCAGTCTACTGCCTGAGTACACTTGGTACACTGTGTTGGACTTGAAAGATGCTTTTTTCAGCCTACCCCTGGCGGCCCAGAGCCAGGAAATATTTGCCTTTGAGTGGACTGAGGGGGAAGTCCAACCGGTAGTACAACTAACTTGGACCCACCTCCCACAAGGGTTCAAGAACTCCCCTACCTTGTTTAATGAGGCTTTGAGTGAAGACCTCTATGAATATTGGACTCGCCACCTAGAGGTCATCCTGCTGCAATATGTAGATGACCTTATGTTGGCTGGAACCACAGAAGAGGCATGCAGCCGTGCCACCGGTGACCTCTTACAGACTCTAGGCACCTTGGTGTACCGTGCTAGTGCAAAGAAGGCGCAAATATCCCGGCAAGAGGTCACCTATTTGGGGTATAAGATCAGGCAGGGGCAAAGGTGGCTAACCCAGGCCATGAAGGAAACAATATTGCAGATACCAGAGCCCAAGACCCCGTGCCAGGTGAGAGAGTTTTTGGGGACTGTTGGATATTGTAGACTGTGGATCATGGGGTTTGCTGAGAAGGCCCGGCCCTTGTATGAGAGAAGTAAAGAGACCCCAAACTGGACTTGGACTGAGCCAATGAAACAGGCTTTCCAGACACTCAGACGGGCCCTACTAGAAGCCCCAGCCCTTGCCCTGCCTAACCCAAATAAGCCGTTCCAGCTGTTTGTAGATGAAAAGCAAAGAATAGGAAAGGGGGTCTTGACACAACAATGGGGACCATGGAAGCGGCTGGTAGCATACTTTTCAAAGCGACTGGACCCGGTGGCCTCTGGGTGGCCCCCTTGCCTCCACATCATTGCAGACACTGCCTTCCTCGTCCGCGATGCTGACAAGTTGACATATGGACAGCAACTCTGGGTTTACACCCCCCATGCCATCGAAGGGGTTCTAAAGCAGCAGCCAGATCAACGAGGATACCACCCTCAAGAAAGATGACAAAGATGGATGGTACCGAGATCAAAACAACAACCTGATATTGCCTGCCATCCTGGGTCGTCACCTATGTGAACACCTGCATAAAACTACACACCTGAGAGAGAAAAAAGAATTGACTCTTCTCCAGACAGCCTGCCTGAGGTTCCCTCGACAGAAAAAAGGTAGCACACTGAAACGAGGTACCGAGGGGAAGAGCCAGGGCAACACTGAGAGATAGATTTCACTGAGGTAAGGCCAGGCAAGTACGGGTATCGCTATCTGTTGGTTCTGGTAGATACCTTCTCGGGATGGGTAGAAGCCTTCCCCACTAAGGGAGAGACAGCAACAGTGGTTGCTAAAAATATCTTAAAAGAGATAGTGCCTAGGTACGGGCTGCCAGTGACTATGGGCTATGATAACGGACCTGCCTTAGTGAGCCAGATTGTACAAGGGCTGGCCCAAGCTCTGGGTACAAAATGAAAGTTACATTGTAAATATAATCCCCAGAGCTCAGGACAGGTTGAAAAAATGAATCAGACCCTAAAAGAAACTTTGACAAAGTTGGCAATAGAGACTGGCGGGGACTGGGTGACCCTCCTTCCCTTCGCATTCTTTCCAGTGCATAACACCCCTTATAAGTTGAATCTTACCCCTTTGAGATTCTGTATGAAAGACCCCCTCCTGTGTGTCCTATATTCGAGGAAAAATGCCTATCACCCCCTACCTTGGGACAATTCCAGCAATCACTGATGGCATTAAGTAAGGTGCATAGCCATGTTTGAAAATTAATTCAAGAGATACACGAGGGAACAAGCAAGGGAACCATCCCCTCACATAATATTGGCCCGGGTGATTGGGTTTGGGTAAAACGACACCAATCTAAAGCACTAGAACCTAGATGGAAAGGCCCTTATGTTGTTCTCCTTACCACTTCTACTGCTGTTAAGGTCGACGGGATTGGGCCCTGGGTTCACTACAATCACGTGCGACAAGCCACCCAAAAAGAACAAGAAAAGGTGCAAGCAGAATGAGAGGCAAGACCTCACCCATCAAATCCCTTAAAACTGAATCTCGTACGACGAGAGCCCTCTTAACTCTCCTGCTGATAGCAGTTTTCATCGGCCCAGTAGCAACCAGCCACAACCCCCATCAGCCAGCTAACCTGACTTGGGTCATCTACAATCCTGAGACTGGAAAAGTGCTTAATTCGAGCTCCAACGTGGCCCCCAAAGGGACATTGTGGCCAGTACTGACCTTTGATTTGTGCGTGCTGGCGGCTGACGGTAATGGGTTTGGTCCCCACCAACTGACCAAGTTCTTTGCCCACGGCTCTTTCAGTCTGTTTACCTGTAACTGTGAGCGAAAAGGCCCACAATACTACGAACAGGTGCCTGTCTATGTCTGCCGGGGGGGGGCGGGGCGGAAAGGGATGGGAACCAAATTGAAAAGTGTGGGGGAGTTGACTCTTTTTATTGCGCCGCTTGGGGTTGCAAAACCATGAGTACAGTCCATTTCGCACCTCCAAGAATCCTTCAGCTCCTTGGCTGAAGTAATGTTACAAAATAAGAGAGGTTTAGATTTGTTGTTTCTGCAACAAAAAAGATTATGTACAACACTGGGAGAAAAAATGCTGTTTCCATATCGACCATTCAGGGGTGGTACAAAAAATCTCTCCAAAAAGTAAGAGAGGGACTAGCCCAGTGAAAGAGAGAACGAAAGCCCAACAAGGCTGTTTAAATCTTGGTTTCAGCACTCCCCCTGGTTGACCACTTTGATTTCCACCCTCCTGGGTCCACTCATAGTATTAATATTGTTACTGACCTTTGGTCCATGCATTTTAAACCGTCTGGTCTCATTTACTAGGGAGCGCCTAAATACCATCCAAATTATGGTATTGAAATAACAATATCAGTCAACTTCACAGGGTGACGAGAAAGATTCCTCTACAAAAGTAAAAAGACAGGGGGGAAATGTGAGGCTGTCACGGCTAACGCCATGGCAGGCAGCCTAGAGTAGGAGTAGGCCTGGTTTCCTGGGGTAACATAATTATCAGGCCTCCTGGAGCCAGCCAATCAACATATGCCTAGCCAGAAGAAAGGGAACCTATCAGAGGAAAGCTGAAAGCCCCACGTAAAGCCAACAAAAATTACCTTGCAACTGTGTAACCAATTCACTATGCCAACTACCCACTGTGTAACCAATCCGCTTGTGCCAAATACCTGCTGCTTATTTTGACCTAATAAATACCGGAGAGAACTGGGGCTCAGTACCTTTCGTCCTCACACACCTGGTGGGGGCGGGAGGCCCTGGCTCGAGTCAGTAATAAATTCCCCTATTGCAAGTTGCATTGTTTTCAGGAGTCTTCTTTCCCGACCGGGGACTCGGACTACAGGCAGAAGAATATCCCCAAAGAAGATGCAGAGCAGGAGGAAGAAGAGGAGGAAATGGCAGCTCCTCAGGTAAAAGTCCTGTCCCGGGTCTGGGGCTGTGTCTGCTTTTCCTCCTGAAAGGGCTGGGCTGAGAAGCTGCACACCTTTACGCTCTGATTCTAATGTTTCTCTCTGGCGGTCTGTTGTCAGTGACTTCTATTTCCTTTATTTCTTATAATGGTGAAGACCGGCTCTTAGCCTGCTTCTCCCTTGTGTCCCACAGCCTTTTCTTCATCCTATCCTTGCTTTCTGTAGAGCATGATGAATTCTCAGGATGAGTTAGTGACTTTCCTTTTTGAGAAATGAACACGGGGGTTCACTGGTATCTGAGATTCCCATTGGAACGTGGTTCATGTTGGCATCCTAGGGAAGTGGGGATATGCTGTGATGAGTTTACATGTAGATGCAATTCAGTTCTGTAGAACAGGAGTTAAAAAAAAAATGCCCTTATAAAAAGAATGAACTCAGCAGTCCAGAATTTCTCAGAAAATTTTCAGAAATAAAAAAAAGTACCAGAGGCCATCCTCTGTTTCAATAAGAGAAACTTCCTATGACATGTACTATTAGGTTACAGGTCATGGGAGGTATATATGCACTGCAAATTGCATAAAACTAATATTTTTCATAATAGAGATCATGGTTTTCATAATATTGCCAAAATATCTGGCAGTGATAATACATTTTTCCATGTACTTCTTACTGAAAGGTCATGCTGATCACAGGCGGGAAGGCGCCAGCCAGAAAATGCTGACAGGGAAGCCCTCCTCCAAAAGGTCTCAGATAAGCCCCAGGGACAGACATCCACCAATCAACAGCCCGTTGCCAGGCAGACTGACAGGGACAGACATCCACCAATCAACAGCCCGTTGCCAGGCAGACTGATGGACGCGAAGGCGCCAAGATTCCGGCCAATCAAAAAAACCGACACGGGACCTAGAAGTCCAATCAGCACCCTGGTCCCGCCACTTCCATATCCGCCGGAGGGTATATAGATGTCGCCACCCCTCCCCACAGATTGCAGACCCCCGCTTTCCCCCCTACTCGCCCCTGGGAGCTCTGCCTGGGAGCGATTGCCCAATAAAGCCTTTTGATACTCTGGCGCCCTCTTTGTCTTGTCACGGCGTTCTTACACTTACCCCATGGCCTCAGATGTTCACTGGTTCAGGTGCTTCAGTGAGAATCCCATGCTATGAAAATTTTTTTATTCCCCCTGCCTTCACAGAGGGGTATTGGAAAGAAAATGTGAGGGATATGGGTAACTGTCACATTTAGTGGGGAAACTCTGTATCATCTTGGTTTCTCTTTGCTTTGAACGATGAATACTGTTGGCTAAGACAGATGCACAACTTGAGAATTGTGAGTTAAGTTATATTTGGAGCAAAATGAACACAGGAACCCAGGAGACAGCACCTCAGACAACTCTGAGAGACTGCTCCAAGAGGCGGTGGGGGAAGGTGGGTGTATAAGATTCAGTGCAGCCAAGCGCTAACTTGACAAAAAGCATTTCTGCCAGTCATGAGGAACTGATGTCACCGTTGAGTGACTTAGTGCTTTTCTAGATATGAAGGGGCTTCCCTGATGACTCAGATGCTAAATGCGGGAGACCTGGGTTTGATCCATAGGTTCAGAAGATCCCCTGGAGGAGGGCATGGCAACCCACTCTGGTATTCTTGCCTGGAGAATCCCCATAAACAGAGGAGCCTGGTGGGCTACAGTCCATGGGGTCACAAAGTGTTGGATACAGCTGAGTGACGAAGCCCAGCACACACAGATATGAAGAGATGCAAGGACCGGAATCCTGAAATCAGTTCCTGAAAATAGCTAACTCTCTTCAGACGAGTTCCACCAAATTCCCTGGAGCACAGAGTGCTTGAATCCCACCTGAAGTCCCTCAGGGGAGGTTGAACATCAACAGTTTCACCACCAGAAGATTCATTCTTCACAGAGGCAGATGGCAAGCGTCCTTGTTGTTGTTGTTCAGTTGCTGCCAATGTTCTTGGCAAGTGCCAGTTTGTCGTTGACAATACTCACATGTGTTTACTAGAGATGCCGGGCTTTGGGAGTGGGGGTTTCCATCACTCAAGCCCAGGTCTGATCATTTCCAGTAAATCCATGCTCACATCACAGACAGTTTCATCCTCTTTCTCCATTTTCCAAAATGTTTACAAGAACCCTGTTAGTGCTAATCTATCTTCAACTGTTCAGTTTTAAAATATAGCTAAATGGAAACAATACAGACTGTCAGAAAATTCAAAAATTCAGAACCAGAGCTCCGCTTTATTTTATATTGTTGTGTATGTCTGCACACTAGTCAGTTTTTAAAAATTAAAATAACATCATTCTTAAATATTTATGTATATTTTTAGTCAGTTTAAAATGTTCCTGATTTCATTGCCATGACAATTTTTCTCTATTACTGAGTATATAGTCCCATTGTAGTATATCTCTAGATGCATAAACATGTTAACATGATTATATCGATTTTTTTCTTGTTCTTCTTTATTAAGATCCCCTGGAGAAGGGAATGGCTACCCATTCCAGTACTCTTGCCTGGAGAATCCCATGGACAGAGGAGCCTGGCAGTCTATAGTCCTTGGGGTTGCAAAGAATAGGACACGACGGAGTGACTAACACTTTTCTTGCTTTTAGTATTATTTAGGAATACAGAAATGTCAGTAAACTTTCTGTACTGTTGTCTTTGTATATTTGTCTGTGTTTTATTAAAATCTAGAGTCCGTAAACTGATGTAAAGTTTTAGCTCTGTCATTTAAAGAATGTTTGTCAAAATACTTTTGAAAAGACACAACAGAAGCTATAATTGATTTTAAATTATTTCTGTTGCACATTCAGGACTCTGAAAACCGGTCAGAAAGATATATAGTAGATGCTAAATAGATAAAATGATTCTTCCACCAAGATTTGTATCTTATGAGAGCTATAAAATCTGTAGAACACTTAAAGATCAAAGTTAAGCATGAATTCTCTCCTTTCTATTCTACTTCATAGCTGTTTAAAATGGTCATTCATGAAGGAGAATTTTCAGCATTACTAGTTCGAATAAGCTTGTAAAAATGTGGCACACTCGGCCCACTCCAGAACGTTTGGAATGGAATGTGGTTTTTAAAAATATTTCCAGTTTTCTTTTTTTTGATAGTTTATCCTGTGTCACATAAGTACAACACTCAAAAATAAATATGCCAATATTTATTTTATAGTCCTGATTATTTTATAATTCCTCTTCCAAGTCATAATAGTTCCTGTAGTAGTTCGTGGATCATTTCTCATCCTCTTTCCTTGGGGTTAAAAATACAGTGAAAATATTACCGTGTAAAAGTTATATTCTGTGTAATAGCAGACACTCTCCTAAAGGAAAACCAGGTCGCTGAACTTGCTGTTTCCATCATGGGTCACATTAGGAAGACTTCCCACGGCCACTTGGCATCTATACTTTGTATTTCAGGGGCGGCTGACATTCCAGGATGTAGCCGTAGACTTCACTCAAGAGGAGTGGGAATGCCTGGACCTCAATCAGTGGGCATTGTGCACGGACATGATGTGAGAGATCTACAGGAACCTGGCCTCCTTGGGTGAGGATAACTGCCGTCCAGAATCCCTTTTCTGCCCACTGGGTTTTGGTTCCTTTATTTCTAGACTCTCTTCTGACATTTTCTGCTTCCCACAATAGTTTCAGATCTCTGCTTTCTAGGGGAAAATGGCTATCTGTGAGTTTAGAGAGAAGAGCTTCATGATGATTCATTATGCCTGTAAACGTCTTCTTCCTTGATGTACTCTGCCTGCTTCATTCTAGGCTAGCGGTAATTGTATAAGTTCTGTGGTATTAAATAGTTGCATCCTCTCTTAATTTCACACTTACATACTTACTTTTGCCTTAGCAGCAGGTGGCCAAAATCTCAGGATTTGATTGTCATGTATTTGTTAGTGTTGTAGAGGTGTTTTGAATAAAGTATTTGGGGAACTCTTTTTCTAGGCTGTATTAACATTCTCCCATGCATTCTCGTCTCACCTAAATACATATAGAATTGGACACAGATGAATCTCTCAGAACACAAATATTCCCTTCTCTGATGAACAAGACTTGTGGTCTCTGGGCTGAATCTGGTCACCTTTCTGGAGCAACTGAAAGACCCCAGGAGTATAAGGAGAGTGGAGACAGACACCATATACCCAGGTAGGTGTGAGTGGATGGAGATGATGAGTCAGATGAGAGGTCCAAGGAGCAGAGAGGAAGTTATCCTTCCCCAGGTGGCTTTGGAAGACCTGCTTCAATGGAAATGATTTTGGAAAACCTGGGTTTGTGTCCACTGCTGTCATAGAAATGTATCACTTGCCTATTCTGTCTCTTAAATCACTCAGAAATTCCTCTCCAGTGGTTACTTTTCTCCATCGTAGTGTGAACTAAAAGTCTTCTCTTGGCTTCTTAAAACTGCATTCATTAGTTGCTCTTGCATTTCTTGGGGATCCTAGGAAAACTGTGCCCATTTCTGAGTAACTGTATGACAGCCCTTTTAAAGTTTCTACCTCTAGACAAAAATGTGTGAGTGAAATGGAAGACAAACTGATAAACTTCAAGGAAAACTGGGGACGGGTTTTTGTTTTCTCATTTATGACTTCCTATCCACTGGGAGCTAGAGATAGGACCTTCTAAATAAATTTCAAATTCAAGTAATTTTTTCACTGCAGAAACCAAAACCTGCCAAAAATCAAAGAATGCACATCTCAGGTTTACTCCAAAGTTTCTCTTTTCCTTATATGAATTCATATTAAATATCTTACATGTATTTGGCCCCATTTTAAAATGCTAAGCTTCTTTAATATATTCAATTACCTCACAGAATTTTAAAATAAATTGGCATAAAACCTTAGCATACTTTCCACACATATTATTAATGGTTGATTCAAACTCTAAGAATTTCTAGATTATATAAAGGAATTTTTTTTTAAAGTTCTAATTGGAATACAGCTGTTTTACAAGTTTGTACTACTTTATACAGAAAAGAATAAGTTATACCTATCAGTCAGTTCATTCAGTCTCTCAGTCGTGTCCCGTTCTTTGCAAACCCATTGACTGCAGCACACCAGGCTTCTCTCTCCATCACCAACACCTGAAGCCTGGTCAAACTCATGTCCATCAAGTTCGTGATGCATACAACCATTCATCCTGTGCCATCCCCTTCTCCTCTTGCCCTCAGATTTTCCCAGCATCAGGGTCTTATCCAATGAGTCAGTGCTTTCCATGAGGTGGCCCAATTATTGGAGCCTCAGCATTAAGTCCTTCCAATGAATTCTCAGGACTGATTTCCTTTAGGATGTAGTGGTGTGATCTCCTTGCAGTCCAAGGGACTCAAGAGTCTTCTCCAAAACCTTAGTTCAAAAACATCAGGTTTTCAGGACTTAACTTTGTTTATGGTCCAAGTCACATTCATACATGACTACTGGAAAAACCATACCTTTGACTAGACTAACATTTGTCAGCAAATTAATGTCTCTGCTTTTTATTTTTTTTATTTTTTATTATTTTTTTTTCCAGTGGGTTTTGTCATACATTGATATGAATCAGCCATAGAGTTACACATATTCCCCATCCCGATCCCCCCTCCCACCTTCCTCCCCACCCGATTCCTCCGGGTCCTCGTAGCCCACCAGGCCCGAGCACTTGACTCATGCATCCCACCTGGGCTGGTGATCTGTTTCACCATAGATAATATACATGCTGTTGTTTCGAAACGTTCCACCCTCACATTCTCCCACAGAGTGAAAAAGTCTGTTCCATACTTCTGTGTCTCTTTTTCTGTTTTGCATATAGGGTTATCGTTACCATCTTTCTAAATTCCATATATATGTGTTAGTATACTGTAATGTTCTTTATTCCTCTGACTTACTTCACTCTGTATAATGGGCTCCAGTTTCATCCATCTCATTAGAACTGACTCAAATGAATTCTTTTTAATGGCTGAGTAATATTCCATGGTGTATGTGTACCACAGCTTCCTTATCCATTCATCTGCTGATGGGCATCTAGCTTGCTTCCATGTCCTGGCTATTATAAAGAGTGCTGTGATGATCATTGGGGTTCACGTGTCTCTTTCAGATCTGGATTCCTTAGTGTGTATGCCCAGAAGTGGTATTGCTGGGTCATATGGTAGTTCTATTTCCAGTTTTTTAAGAAATCTCCACACTGTATTCCATAGTGGCTGTACTAGCTTGCATTCCCAACAAAAGTGTAAGAGGGTTCCCTTTTCTCCACACCCGCCCCAGCATTTATTGCTTGTAGACTTTTGGATAGCAGCCATCCTGACTGGCGTGTAATGGTACCTCATTGTGGTTTTGATTTGCATTTTTCTGATAATGAGTGATGTTGAGCATCTTTTCATGTGTTTGTTAGCCATCTGTATGTCTTCTTTGGAGAAATCTCTGTTTAGTTCTTTGGCCCATTTTTTGATTGGGTCATTTATTTTTCTGGAATTGAGCTTCAGGAGTTGCTTGTATATTTTTGAGATTAATCCTTTGTCTGTTTCCTCATTTGCTATTATTTTCTCCCAATCTGAGGGCTGTCTTTTCACCTTACTTATACTTTCCTTTGTTGTGCAAAAGCTTTTAAGTTTCATTAGGTCCCATTTGTTTATTTTTGCTTTTATTTCCAATATTCTGGGAGGTGGGTCATAGAAGATCTTGCTGTGATTTATGTGGGAGAGTGTTTTGCCTATGTTCTCCTCTAGGAGTTTTATAGTTTCTGGTCTTACATTTAGATCTTTAATCCATTTTGAGTTTATTTTTGTGCATGGTGTTAGAAAGTGTTCTAGTTTCATTCTTTTACAAGTGGTTGACCAGTTTTCCAAGCACCACTTGTTAAAGAGATTGTCTTTTTTCCATTGTATATCCTTGCCTCCTTTGTCAAAGATAAGGTGTCCATAGGATCGTGGATTTATCTCTGGGCTTTCTATTCTGTTCCATTGATCTATATTTCTGTCTTTGTGCCAGTACCATACTGTCTTGATGACTGTGGCTCTGTAGTAGAGTCTGAAGTCAAGCAGGTTGATTCCTCCAGTTCCATTCTTCTTTCTCAAGATTACTTTGGCTATTCGAGGTTTTTTGTATTTCCATACAAATTGTGAAATTATTTGTTCTAGTTCTGTGAAAAATACCGTTGGTAGCTTGATAGGGATTGCATTGAATCTATAGATTGCTTTGGGTAGAATAGCCACTTTGACAATATTGATTCTTCCATGTCTCTGCTTTTTAATATGCTGCCTAGGTTGCTCATAGTTTTCCTTCCAGGGAGCAAGCATCTTTTAATTTCATGACTGCAGTCACAATCTGCAGTATTTTTGGAACCCCCAAAAATTAAGTCTGTCATCATTTCCATTGTTTGCACATCTATTGGCCATGAAGAGATGGGACTGGATGCCATGATCTTGGTTTTTTCAATCCTGAGCTGAGGTCAGGTTTTCACTTGCCTCTTTCAGTTTCTTCAGGGGACGCCTCAGTTTCTCTTTGTTTTCTGCCCTTTGGATGGTGTCGTCTGTATATCTGAGGTATTTGATATTTCTCTCTGCATCTTGATTCCAGCTTGTGCTTCTTCCAGCCCACCATTTAGCATGATGAAATGTGAAAAATGAAAGTGAAAGTTGCTCTGTCATGTCTGACATTTTGCAGCCCCACAGACTATACCAGCTATGGAATTCTCTAGGCCAGAATACTGGAGTAGGGAGCCTTTCCCTTCTCCAGGGAATCTTCCCAACCCAGGGATCAACCAAGGGCTCCTGCATGATGTACTCTGCATATAAGTTAAATAAGCAGGGTGACAATATACAGTCTTGACATAATGCTTTCCCAAATTGGAACCAGTCCGGTTTACCATGTCCAGTTTTAGCTCTCATTTCTTGACCTGCATACAGATTTCTCAGGAGTTGTGTAAGGTGGTCTGGTATCCCCATCACGTTAAGAATTTTCCAGAGTTTGTTGTGATCAACACGTTCGAAGGCATTGGCATAGTCAACAAAGCCAAAGCAGATGTTTTTCTGGAACTCTCTTGCTTTTTCAGTGATCCAAAGAATGTTGACAATTTGTTCTCTGCTTCCTCTGGCTTTTTAAAATCCAGCTTGAATGTCTGGAAGTTTTCAGTTCACACTCTGCTGAAGCCTTGCTTGGAGAAATTTGAGCCTTCCTTTGCTAGTGTTTGAAACGAGTGTGGTCATTTTAACATTTTTGGCATTCCCTTTCTTTGAGATTAGAATGAAGACTGAACTTTTCCAGTCCTGTGGCCACTGCTGAGTTTTCCAAATTTGCTGGCATATTGAGTACAGCACTTTCACAGCACCATCTTTAAGATTTCAAATAGCTCAGCTGGAATTCCATCACCTCCACTAGCTCTGCCTGTAGTGATGCTTCCTAGGTCCACTTAATTTTAGACTACAGGATGTGTGTGTCTAGGTGAGTGATCACACCATCCTGGTTATCACGGTCATTAGGATATTTTGTATAGCTCTTCCATGCATTCCTGACACCTTTTGTTAAGATCTTCTGCTTCTGTTCGGTCCATACCATTTCTGTCCTTTGTTGTGCCCATCTCTGCATGAAATATTCCCCTGGTATATTTAATTTTCTTGAAGAGATCTCTAGTCTTTCCCATTCTTTTGACTTCTTTCCCATTTAGGTCTCCACAGAGCAATGAGTAGAATTCACAGGGTTTCAAGTATATTTTCAAAAGTCTCTCTTTCTTAACAACTAGTAGTTTATTGAGTTTACCTTACCTGTAATCAGTTTCCTCAGATATTGTCCTATGTGTTTTCAGCATCTGATTAGTTCTCTGTCAATAACATTTATTATTTTCATATTGAAACATCTAATAGAACATTTTCAGAAACATGTGTGACAAGAAATGAATGAAACAATTATTAGGCAGCTAGGATTTGTGAAAATGTTTGGTTTCTCCATTTCAGATGACTAAAAGCAAGAAGTAATCCTTAGATTTCCTATCTCCTCTTCATTTAGTGGTTCCTGTAGGTTCTTAGCACACTTCTCCCTCTGTCACACATTCCTTTGCCATCTCATTTTGTCCAGTTCTCTGCTTGTAGTCTCTGTTTTGAAGGCTACGGGCACCTCGTTAGTCATCCTTCTGGTGCCTGCACCTTGGTGTGTGAGATTGGTCCAGACGTTTGTGCTCTGCTTTGTGGTGGTTCAGGCTTCCTCCACAACCATCACGTTTATAGAGGCCCTCCCTCACTCCCGTCCCCTCATGATGTTTCCTCACTGCCAACCACAGGCCTCTGCCTGGGTCTGTGCTCTGAACCCCACATTTCAGCAACCAGCCCTTGTCTGCAGTGGTGGACATGCCTCTCAGGCTGGGTGGGCAGGGCAGGGGTCAGGGCCCCGTGTGCAGGTCTCACCCTGTCCTGCTGTCACACGTGGGTTGCCATGTTCTCCCCCACAGAGAATGAGGTTCTCCTTCTGTCCAAGCTGAGCTCCCCGACGAGGGGCTTCCCCAGATGTGGAGACTGCTCCTCACTTTCTTGTCCCCCCAGGGTTGCAGGCCCCATCCCACTTCCTCTCCTCTTCCTTTTCCTTCTTCTTTCTCTTGTCCTACCTGGCTCAGCATGAATGTATCTGTCCTTGTAGATTTCTAAGGGCCTCTGCTAGTGGCCAGCTTGGATCTGTGAGAAAAGTTCCGTTTCTGATGTATTCTTGATGCCTTTTTGGAGAGAGATCCTCTGGCATCTTGATCGTTTTGTCTCTATTTTATTTTTAAACTAGTGAAGGGTTCATCAATTTTCTGTAAATCTTTAGGGATATTCAGTGAGAATAGTAGGCAGAAATACTTGTTATTTGATATCTTCCAGCTATTTCTCCATAAGATATCAGAATTTGATGCCAAAGAAGCCAAAGATAGAAGATTCGTTTCCAAAAGCAAATCTCGAAACATATGAAAGATTTCACCTCAGAAACTTTAATTTAACAAAACACTGGGAATATACAAGGGTATATGAAAGACAGAGAAGATGTTTATATGGACATAAAGAAATTGAGACAGTCACACATAATGCTAACAATAATGCAAAAAGAAAGGAACAACTTAGCAACATAAGTCTAATTGGGGAAGAGAACCATTTCAGCCTTCAACATCTGCTGAGAAGTGTAAGTTTTTAAGAAAAGATTTACATCATCTTTTGAAACATACATGTTCTCTGAACAGAAACTTGAACTATTTGGAAGGTAATTTAGTCTCTACTGCAGATACTCATTCAAACAATTCTGAACGTAGGCCTCAAGTAGACTTATACTGAAGCATGTCTGAACAGTGAAATTTAAAAATGAGGGGCAAAACTCACAATATACTCAATTTGAGGGATCTGTGAGCCAGAAGTCATTATTCTTGTAGCAAATGATATTTTCTCTCCATTCCATGATGTATAATGATGATAATAGAAGAGATGTAATCCAGCCACCGTTGCTCAGTACATATCATGATATGGCTAATATGGGGCAACTTTCCATGTGTAATAAAATGAGTCAAGCCTTAAATAAGAGCTCCAGCCCCAACAATTACAAAAGTATTCATGATGGTATGAGAAGGTATTCAAGCAATGAAACTGGGTGTAAGGTTGAAGGAGACTTACACTTTATGAAACATCAGGGACCTGAATCTTCACACAGGGATTCTAAAACTAGTAAATTTAGAACTACCTTTTATCAGATATCAGGTCTTTCTCTGAAGAAGAGTATTCATCCTGGAGAGAAGATTTATAATTGTAGTCAATACTGTACAGCTTCTAATCAGTCTTCAGAACTTGGTCAACAGCGGACTATTCAGAATCCACAGAAAGAATACAAGTGTCGGTTACGTGGGATAGACTTTAGTAACTCGTCCAATCTAAGTAGACATAGGAAAGTTAGTACAGGAAGAAGACCTTTCAAATGTACACAGCGTGGCAAAGCGTTTATCTGTCACTCACTTCTCACTCAACATCAGATTACTCACACTGGAGAGAAATGTTATAAATGTACAGAATGTGCAAAGCCTCTATTTCCAGTTCAAATCTTAGTAAACATCACCGAATTCATATGAGGGAGATGCATTATAAATGTATAGAAAGTGGCAAGATCTTTACGAACAGTTCTGCTCTTACTAGACATCAGCGAATTCATACTGAGGGGAGAGCATCTAAATGTACAGAATGTGGCAAAGGCTTTAAGCGGAACTCAACTCTTACTCATCATCCGTGAATTCATACTGCAGAGAAACGTTATAAATGTAAAGGATGTGACAAAGCCTTTATCTCTTGCTCACAGCTGACTCGACATCAGCGAATTCATACTGCAGAGAGATCTTAATCATTGTATGAGTGTGGTTAAGCCTTTACTTGGAGTTCAGGTTTAACTGCACATCATCAAATCCATACTGCTGCTGCTGCTGCTGCTAAGTCGCTTCAGTCATGTCCGACTCTGTGCGACCCCGTAGATGGCAGCCCACCCGGCTCCCCCGTCCCTGGGATTCTCCAGGCAAGAACACTGGAGTGGGTTGCCATTTCCTTCTCCAATGCATGAAAGTGAAAAGTGAAGTCGCTCAGACATGTTCGACTCTTAGCGACCCCATGGACTACAGCCTACCAGGCTCCTCCATCCATGGGATTTTCCAGGCAAGAGTACTGGAGTGGGGTGCCATTGCCTTCTCCACAAATCCATACTAGGGGGAAACGATACACATGTACACAATGTGGCAAAGCCTTTAATCAGAAATCAGTTCTCACTACACAGCTGCAAGTTCATACTGGGGAGAAACCTTATAAATGTGCAGAATGTGGCAAAGGCTTTAGTCACAGTGGCCATCCCTCTAAACAGCTGAGCGCACACACTGGAGAGAGACCCTAGTAATGGAACAAGCGATGGAAGGGGTTTGTCCTAAACATACATCAGAAAACACGAGTGTTTAATACAAGAAACCTATGGAGATGATGTAGCAAATATGTAGAAAGGTATTTAATAAAAAATCAAATGTAAATAAACATAAGAGACTGCATATTATAAAGTATTCCATCAATATTTCTTTTCTGAAGTTTCTCTGAAGGAGAATTACTGTAAGGAGTACTCCATAGTTAAAACACACAGAAAATGGATATATTAGCATGGATCATGAGATGAAGATTGATGGTTAGAAAGTTAGAATTATTAGCAATGTACGCTTGTTTATAATGATGTGATTTGAGATTATTTGAAATGAATGCAATAAAATTCTCAGACAATCCATATTATGCTTTGCTTCTAGTGTGATGCAAACATGGGTTTTTAATGGTTTATGCTTCTAAGATTAGCCTTTTTATATTGTGTTGCAACCATTTCTCTCTATTCTCCATTAGACGATGAAGGATACCAAAGTGTAAAATGGACAATGACCATCTAGTGGAGGTGTTTGTCGTTGATGTGAAATATCCTTGGAGGTTGCCATGATGTAAGTGCTCATGGAATCTTTCCATGTCTTAAAGTAAGACAGAAGTTGGTTATAAATTTTCAGTACTTATATCATTTGATTTGTAAGAACACAATCACTTTTCACTACAATATTGATGGATCTTTATAATACAAACACAAGTCATGAATGTTACATAACAATGCTGAAACAAAGACAGCTTCGGTGATAACCCAGAGATGTATTAGAATCCCTTCCTGGAAAAGCCACGTAGTGTATATCATATTGCTAAGTGTTTCCTAGGCTTTGTTTTGTAAGCCATAAAAATCAGAACCCTCACATTATTATATCAGAAAAATGAATATTTTCTCTGTACTTTTGATGTGTATTTATTTAATCATGTATCATACCATAGATTTATTTCAACTGTGTGAAATTAACACATGACTGTTAATAAAAGTGAATGGTTTGTAGTGTTCTGGTTGATTGTAATGAATGAAGTATAACCCAGCACCAACATTAAGCTCCCCCACCTTATTTAAGGTTTCAGTGAAGAGACCATAACAAACTGTTTGGTAGCACAGAAAGATGGCATATGTAGAAATTAGTTTACTTGCTGGTTTTATACCTCTCATAACCTCATATATTTTTCATCATTTCTGTGTTGCATCTCCTCTCCCATTTTGTAGCTACTCAGACATTGTGATGGTTCTCATAACAAGGATCATACAGAGTATTGCTGAGAGTTTACCTGACTTTCTCCATGCTGTTGCTGCCTCAGCATCTGTCTGGGGAGCAGGCAGACTGCGGATCCTTGAACTCACACCAGCCAGTCCTGTGAGCACCTGTACTAGAAGGCCACCTTCCTCGAGACCAACAGTCTTACTGAATCCCAGTTTCAACGTCACAGGCCCTCCATTCAGTGACACCCTCACAAAGCTCACCAGAATGCTGCTTGTCTCAGTTTGAATGGAGAAATCCAACTCAGCCTAGGGAGCCCAGAGCACTTCACCCAGGGTCATGTATAAAGGCTGAACCCCAAGTACGGGTGCTTCTTCTGCCTGATTCTGGCTTTGACCTCTGTGAGAAATTCCTGACCTAAATCCTCCCCTACAGAGAGGTCTCAGGTGTGGTGTGTGTCAGTAGTCATCCTCAGGGCTCCTGAATGTTGGATTGCAGGCAGAAACATCAGAACAAGCAGGGGATTTGCTGATGACTCCTTTCATGGCCCCACTGTAGACCTGCAGATTCACAACTTCTTAGAGTAGGAACCTGAACTCCAGGGGTTTGTATTCACTGAAATGGTTGAGAAAGACTCTTTAGCCAAGTGGATTCCATTTGGTTTCCCATCAGGATCACATGACCAGTGTTAGGAGATGACCTCCCACAGAGTTATCTGTTGGTCCTGTGGGGGCATCAGTGTGGTGTGTAGGGAGGGGAGGCTCGGTTTAAGGACATGGCTTCTGGTCCACCTGTGAGCTCTGAGGCCTGGCTTCAGTCTGAGGAGAGGTCACAGGGTTGGTCTCACTGAATTTGGACAGGGGAAGTCAGTCACCTCACATTGTCTGTGTGAGCAGGGTGTTAGGAGCTCTCTGTGGGGAGAGAATAATCAAGAAATAAGTTCACAGGCTGGTCTCCAAGTAGGAAGTGATTGTTCCTGAATCTCTTCCGAGACAGGTCAGGATAGGTCAGTCTTCTCAGCTTTTCAAGGTCCTTCTGTCTGTAGGAGCAGTGGTTGCAGGTCCAAGAGCTGTGTTGATGCCCTCAAAGGTATTTTCTCAAAACTCAGAAACGCGTTTGCAGAATAACATCCCCAGAGAAGACAGAACAGGAGGAAGAAGAGGAAATGGCAGCTTCTCAGGTCAATATCTTGTCCTGGGTCTGGGACTGCATCTGCTTTTCCTCCTGAAATGCCTGGAAGGAGAATCTGCAAGCGTTTAGCTCTCTGCTCCTAATTTGTCTTCCCGGGCATTTCTATCATCTTAATTTTCTCCATTTCCTCTTGTAATAGTGAAGACCAGCCCTTTCAACTACTTCCTTGTGTTCCAGAGCCTTTTCTCCATTGTCTGCATCCTCACTTTCTATGGAGCATGATGAATTCTCAACGTGAATCCGCGACTTTCAACTGTTGAAAATATTCTTTTTGCAAGAGATCAGCATGGAGAATCACTCCTATCCTCCCTCCCACTGGGATGTGGCTTGGTGTTGCGATTTTAGGGACGTTGGGAAATGCAGTGATGACTTAGCACCTGGATGCAATATAGATATTTAAAACAGAGTCTGAAAGTGCCATGATACATAGAAACAACTCTCTTCTGCCAACGGGATTTTCCAGGCAAGAATTCTGCAGTGGGTTGCCATTTCCTCCTCCAGGGGTTCTCTCATCCCCGACATCGGACCTGCGTCTCCAACATTGGCAGGCAGATTCTTTACCACTGAGCCAGCTGGGAAGCCCAGTGACTCAACTCAGTGGTCCAGAGTTTTTCAGAAAATGTTCAGAAATAAAAGGAAAACTAGGAGATGCTGTCGTTTGCATTACTAAGACTTCCTAGTTCAAATACATTATTAGGATACTAAACAGGGGTGTATACGTGAAATGAAATTTGCATAAAATTGACATTTTTAAATGTTAGATTCAAGTTATAATTTCCTTGTTAATTCTAAAATGCCCAGTCAGTGATAATGCATGTTTCATGTGATCCATTTACACCATGACATCTGATGCCCACTGGTTCTGGAGATTTCTCTCTGACATCATGAGGTTATGAAGTTCATACTTCTTTCCTCTCTCTTTAAACGAGGTTGTGGAAAAAATGAATAAGGAATGTGTGGAAACACTCATAGTTAATGGAAAAACTCGCCATCTTCTTGATTTCTCGTTGCTTTAGAGAATGAACACTCACCTGTGTTGATTATAGATACCAGGTTTTGGGAGTGACGATTTTCATTATTCAAGCCCAGGTGTGATGTTTCCAGTACACGCCACGCGCATATCACAGACACAGTCTTCTGACCACATTTCTGTATTTTTTCAAAATATTTGGTGGTTTAGTCGTTAGTCATGTCTGCCTGTTGCGATTCCATGGACTGCATCCCACCGGCTCCTCTGTCCATGGAATTTGCCAGGCAGGAATACTGGAGTGAATTGACATTTCCTTCTCCATCAAAATATTTACAACAATCATATTGGTGCTAATCTATTTTCAACTGTGGCAAAACATATAGCTCAACAGAAATGATAGCTTTTCAATAAAGAAGTATGTCAGAACCAAAAGCTCTAACTTACCTTATACTGCTTTGAATGTTTGCATGCTAAAGGTATTTAAAATATACAAAGAATATCCTTCACAAGTATATGTGTATATTTTAATCCATTAAAAATAATCTTCATTTCTTTAATTGACATGAATAGATTTACTTTAATACTCTTAGTAGGTATATTTTAATGTATGTCTGTGTGCATGAAATGTTGAAATTATTTTTTCTTGCTTAAATATTCTCCCCAGTGATACAGTTCTTTTTAAAAACTACACCTATTTATTTCTTTGGCTTGGTTATGTCTTACTTGTAGCATGGAGGATCTTTTAGCCATGTGGAAGATTTTGCTGCAGCAGCAAATTTTAGTTGTGAAATTTGGGATCTAATTCTCTAACCAGGGATTGAACCTAGCCCCCTGCATTGGTGATTCTGAAAGCTGGAATTTAAGGATTGTGGAGCAATCCAAGGGAGAGGACTTAGTTCCTGGGCCACCAGGGAAGACACTATGGTTTGGACAGTTCCCTGGCATCACCAACTCAGGGGGAAAAGTTTGAGCAAGCTCTGGGAGATGACGAACGACAGGGAGCCCTGGCGTGCTGCAATCCATAGGGTTGCAAAAAGTTAGACACTACTGAGCGACTGAACAACAACAAGTCACATCTGTACATGACTACTGGAAAAGCCATAGCTATATTTGCTGAAAACAAAATGTCATATGGTAAACATCATAATTTCTGTAGCATTTTCAGATAGCCTTCTTTCTCCTAGTGATATGCATAGAATGACTGCATATGTGTTTTATGACTTGAAAGTTTAATATCAAAGAAACCAACAACCCACTCAATAAATGGACAGAAGCCCTAATCCTCCAAAAGGAACATTTACATGGGGAAAGTCTACATGCAATATGCTCAACATCACTAACAACTAGAGAAATGCAAATCAAAACTACAATGAAGGAGAACAAGATATCGAAGAAGTAGGTGGACGTGGAATACTTCTCTCTCCACGGATACATCAGGAATACACCTTCAGACACAGAAGTGCATGGACAACTCCAGCTGAGACCGGACAGGAGTACCTGACCAGTGGAAAGGAATATACAGAACCACGCAAAACTCGACAGGATCAAGGAACTAGGGGGAAAACAGGAATGTTAGTAGGACTGGACCTGCCCTTGGCGGGTGGGGGAACTGAAGCAGGGATCTTCTCCCCACAATGGGGCAGTTGTCTGAGTCAGAGGAGAAACAGTTAAGGCTGAGAGTGAAACAGGTGATCTGTGACAGTCTAAAGGGAATGAGAATCAGACAGTCCTTGCTGCAGCCATGCGTGCCTCAGACAGGGATGCAGGTGCCCTGGAAGGTGCAGCGGCTGGGAGCTGGAGTTTAGGGATTGTAGAGCAATCCCAGAGCAAGGACTGCTATTTACTGCGGAGAGAGGGATCCAGGAGATGTGAGGGGGGAGACTGTGGTGGGAAATTCCTATAGAGGAAAGTCAGGTAGCCATGGAAGCAAGGAAGTAACTGCTGAGTCAGGCACACATAAGAGGTGGAGCTATCACCATAGCCTCTCTCTCCCCACACACCGGCATCCACAGCTGAACAATAAAGAATCTGGCCCATCAATCGCGCCTGACCTCTGGACTACAAAGTAAGACCACACCCAGGGGGCCCCTTTCAGTGCCTGACACGCTATCTACAGAGTAAGACCCCACCCAGGGGGCCCCTTTCAGTGCCTGGCACGCTATCTACAGAGTAAGACCCCACCCAGGGGGCCCCTTTCAGTGCCTGACACGCTATCTACAGAGTAAGACCCCAGCCAGGGCGGCCCCTCCATGGGCCTGACCCGCTGAAGAACAGAGAAGGACCCCAGACAATGGAGCCCTCTTTGTGTCTGAACAGGCAGAGCTATGGGGAAAGACTGACCAGAGAGGCCTGCTGATCGCCAGGTACAAGAGCCTCAGAAAAGACTGTGATAGGGCCTTGACTCCTGCAGCGGAGGCAGTTCGTGTCCTTCCACACTTGGCGTCACCAGGGTCCCTGCAAGCCAAGCAGCTGCGCCCTCTTCACACTCAACTCTCACTGGGGCAGAGCAGCCACAGGCCAAAAACAAGTCTATGCACACGGGGTCATTTTGTCCTGTCCAACTCTTTGTGACCCTGTAGACTGTGTCCCACTAGGCTTTTCTGTCAGGGGGTTCTCCAGGCAAGAACACTGGAGTGTCCTGGCCAATACTGGTTGCCACACCCTTCTAGAGTACTGCATTTCCTGCTGCTTCAGCCACCAACTCCCCTGAGTACCTGGTGCTGCCAGAACCCCTGAGACCCAAGCAGCTGCAGCACCTCCACAGCTGGCCCTCACTGGGGCAACCCAAGCCCTCCAGGGCAGCCTCAGGAGCAAACCCCAGTGGATGACCCACAGGCAGAGGTGAGATAAAAAACACAGTTGAAACCCAGGGGGCAGTGTGCCTAAGGAAGACCCAAAACTTTCCCACCAGCTCTACATGCTGCACATTAAATCCATGTGATCAACTAGGTCGACCTTGTCCATGCAATATATAAAAGAATATTGAGAGCATTCACTGAAGAAAATACAATAGTTCTGATAGCTATGGACCTTCAAGGCAAGAACACACAAGAGTAGGACAAGATTCGAATCTGAGCAGATCTGAGCTGATCCAGAGATCAGCATAGTGTGGGAAAGGAGTGCTCCTAGGGAGGTGAGGTCGACTGGGACTCCCAGCGAGGGAAAGGACTCTGACAGCAGTGACTCAAGAAAAACATTTATGATTCTTATCTTTTGACTAGTTCTGAAGATTCTTTTGGAAGTTTTTTCTTTCCTCCCCACCCCCCTCCCCCCCCAATCTATTGTAGTTGTCAATTTCATTGGCACTATGAAATCTTATTAAGCTTTTTAGGTTTATTATTATTATTATTTTTTTTTCAGTCACATTTCTTATTCTTATAAACCTATGCCTCTACATTGGGCTTTACCAGTTCTGTGGAATTTTACTTTTTTTCCCTCTCTCTCTCTTTATAATTTAATTTTTAAAAATTATTATTTTTTCTACATTTATTTATTTATTTGCTTTTCCTACTATTCTTTCCAACTTAGAGTTAATCCTTAATGTATATAAATCATTATCTACCTCTATTTAGCTTTGCCTATCTATTCCTTCTTCTCTTTCTTTCCTTTCCTCTCAACATATTTGTTAGTTTTATTTTCATTTCTTTCTTCCCCCCTTGGTATCTTGCTTCAGTTTTCATTTCCAGTTTGTGCTTTAGTTAATTTTGTTCTTCACTGGTCAATTTTATTTTTCCCTTTGTTGGCGGAGTCAATCTACTGTACTTTATTTTTCTTGGGCTGTTTTGACTTTGCTCATGGGTGTATATGCATATGTGTATATTTCATTATTGTAGTTATTATTTGCCTGACTTCGTAGCTGCCATTTGCCTGCAGTTCATCTTGGATTTATTGTCTTGGGGTATTTGTTTTAGTCTCACTTAATGTCATGACAAATCACTTGTGGAATCTTCCTTCCTGACCAGAAATCAAGCCCTGAACGTTTGGAATGGAAACACTGACTCCAGGAGCCTAGACTCTCAGAGAACTAAGCCTAGGGAGTATCAAATAGTGAGAACTCACACAAAGAAAATCACTTGAATACAAGACCCAACCCCCAGTAACACCCTGTGCAGGACACCTCATCCAAGCAACAAACAAAACACAAATACAAACCCAATCATCAGCAGACAGGATTACCACCTCATTCCCTTTGCCAATCAGGGGAAAACAACAAACACACAGAAACTCAGCACAACTCTCACCCTATAAGAAGCTTACACAAGCCACTGGACCAAACTTAGCAGGGCAGAAACCAAAAGGAAGAAAAACTTCAACCTTGAACCCTGAGAAAAGAAGACCTCAAAATACAGTAAGTTAAAATGAAAAAAATACTGAAAAGGCAGAGAAATAAGAGACAAAAGAGGAATGAACTAGAAACACAGAAGTCCAAATAAATGAGGAAATAGGCAAAAGACCTGAAAAAAAATTTAGAATAATGACAGTAATGATGAAAAACCTTGAAAACAAAACGGAGAAAATGCTAGGATCAGTTAACAAAGACTTAGGAGAATTAAAATGCTGGGTTGGAAGAAACACAAGCTGGAATCAAGGTTGCCAGGAGAAATATCAATAACCGCAGATATGCAGATGACACCACACTTATGGTAGAAAGTGAAGAGGACTTAAAAAGCCTCTTGATGAAAGTGAAAGAGGGAAGTGAAAACGTTGGCTTAAAGTTTAATATTCAGAAAACTAAGATCATGGCATCTGCTCCCATCACCTCATGGGAAATAGATGGGGAGACAGTGGAAACAGGGTCAGACTTTATTTTTTTGGGTGCTCCAAAATCAATGCAGATGGTGACTGCAGCCATGAAATTAAAAGATGCTTACTCCTTGGAAGCAAAGTTATGATCAAACTAGATAGCATATTAAAAAGCAGACACATTATTTGCCAACAAAGGTCCATTTGGTCAAAGCTATGGTTTTTCCAGTGGTCATGTATGGATGTGAGTGTTGCACTGTGAAGAAAGCTGAGCGCCGAAAAAGTATTGCTTTTGAACTGTGGTGTTTGAGAAGACGGTTGAGAGTCCCGTGGACTGCAAGGAGATCCGACCAGTCCATCCTAAAGGAGATCAGCCCTGGGTGTTCACTGAAAGGACTGATGTAGAAGATGAAACTCCAGTACTTTGGCCACCTCATGTGAAGAGTTGACTCATTGGAAAAGACCCTGATTGCTGGGAGGGATTGGGGGCAGGAGGGCAAGGGGATGACAGAGAATGAGATGGCTGGATGGCATCACCGACTCGATGGGCATGAGTTTGAGTAAACTCTGGGAGTTCATGATGGACAGGGAGGCCTGGCGTGCTGCGATTCATGAGGTGGCAAAAAGGTGGACACAACTGAGCGACTGAACTGAACTGAGAAGAATTAAAGAATAAACACATAGAGACAACACAATTACTGAAATTAAAAATATTCTAGAAGAAATCAATAGCAGAATATGCGAAGCAGAAGAACGAGTCAGTGAGCTGGAAGATAAAATGGTTCTATTTTGTCTTTAGAAATAGCTTCTGAAGAGCAGAATAAAGTAAAAAGAATGAAAAGAACTGAGGAGTGTCTCAGAGACCTCTGGGAGAATATCAAACACACCGATATTTGAATTATAGGGGTCCTAGAAGAAGAAGAGAAAAGGAAAGGGTATGAGAAATTTTTTGAAGAGATTATAGTAAAAAAATTACTCCTACATAGAAAAGATATAGCCAACCAAGTCCAAGAGACACAAAGAGTACCACATAGGAGAAACTGAAGGAGAAACACACCAACACATACTAATCAAACTAACAAAGACTAAACACAGAGAAGGAATATTAAAAGCAGCAAGGGAAAAGCAGTAAGCAACATACAAGGGAAAACCCCACACATGTAACAGCTGATCTTTCCGCAGAAACTCTGCAGGGTAGAAGGGAATGGCAGGATATACTTAAATCTCTGAAATGGAAGAATGTGCAACCAAGATTACTGTACCCAGAAGGATCTCATTCAAAATTGATGGAGAAATTAAAAGGTTTTCAGACAAGCAAAAGTTAAGAGAATCCAGTACCAGCAAACCAGCTTTTCAACAAATGTTAAAGGGACTTGTATAGTCAAGAAATACAAGGGAAGAAAAGAGATCTACAGAATCAAGCCCAAACAATTAAGAAAATGGCAATAGGAACATATATATCAATAATTACTTTAAATGTAAATGGATTAAATGCTCCATCTGAAAGACACAGACTGGCCAAATGGATGCATATTCAAGACCCATGTATATGCTGTCGACAAGAAACCCACTTCAAAGCTAAAGACACATATGGACCAAAATTGAGAGAATGGAAAAATATATTCCATGCAAATGGGAAGCAAAAGAAAGCTGGAGTAGCAATCTTCATATCATGCAAAATAGACCTTAAAATAAAGAATATTGCAAGAGATAAGGAAGGACACTACATAATGATCAAGGGATCATTCCAAGAGGAAGACATAACAATTGTAAATATCTATGTACACGACATAGGAACACCTCAATACATAAGACAACCCCTAACAGACATAAAAGGAGAAATTGGCAGTAACACAATAAAAATAGGAGACTTTAACACTCCACTCACACCAAGGGACAGATCATCAAAACAGAAAATAAGAAAACACAAGTCTTAAAAGATACATTAGATGAGATGAATCTCATGGATAACTTCAGGACATTCCATCCAAATACAGAGGGATACACCTTCTTCTCAAGTGCACATGGAACATGCTCCAGGACAGACCACATCTTGGGTCACAAATCAAACTTCACTAAATTGAAGAAAATTGAAATTGTATCAAGCATCTTCTCCAACCACAACGCTATGAGACTTGATATCAATTTCAAGGAAAAAAAAAAAAAAAAAAAACCAAAAAACTGTAAGAAACACAAACACAAGGAGATTAAACAACATGTTTCTAAATAACCAAGAGGTCGCTGAAGAAATCAAAAAGGAAATAAAAAATTATCTAGAAACAAACGACAATGAAAACATGACATCTCAAAACCTATGGGATGCAGCAAAAGCATTTGTAAGAGGGAAGCTTATAGCAATAAAATCCTACCTCAAGAAACAAGAAAAACATCGAATAGACAACCTAACCTGACACCTAGAACAACTGGAAAATGAAGAACAAACCCCCCCTAGAATTAGTAGAAGGAAATAAATCATAAACATCCAAGTGGAAATAAATGAAAAAGAAATGAAAGAAGCAATAGTAAAGATCAATGAAACTAAAAGCAGGTTCTTGGAGAAGATTAACAAAATTGACAAACCTTTAGCCAGACTCATCAAGAAAAAGAGAAAGTGAAAGTGAAGTCGCTTAGTCATGTGCGACTCTTTGTGACTCCATGGACTGTAGCCTACCACGCTCCTCCGTAAAATGACAGATAAGAAATTCCCTCTCATTTGAAAATCCCTCAAATTGAAAATCCTTCTCAGGTACTTTGGCTCCATTCCGCTACTCATAATCTAAAGGGAGGCACAGTTCAGTGGTCAACTAACTTTTCATAGAAAGACGTCTCATGGAGATAAACTACACAAGCAGACACATGAAACTCCCTTCCTTTCTTAGACCTCAGTATTTCTTACTCCTTCCAAATGAATCCCTGTCTGTCTCCAGGGACCAAAGGGAATAGAACCTTCCTCAAGCCATTTCAATAGTCTCTTTGGAGATGATTGGCATAAAATTTGATTGTTGTTTTATCGCTAGCAACTGAGCAATAAAGGTTTTCACATACAATCTCAGTTCCCCAAGCCTGTGTCACATCGAAGCTACAGGTGAAAAGATAATTGCAGTTCTGAAGGGACGTGAATCACAGGATGAGAAGCCCTTATCTAGGCGTTTGGCTGCCTCCCTCCCTATCACATGGGCAGCGTGCAGTGACCAGAACCATGAGCCCACTATCCGGGCAATGGGAGGACGTCAAGTGAGTAGTTTCTGTTTCAGCCTGAGGGCAAGAATCTGCAAGAAACAGGTGCTTTGGGGAGTCTGGGTTGGTGACCATACAGGAAAAAGAAAGTGTTCGGACTCAAAGTAATCCAAGGCCAAAGCAACATGGGAAGGAGGAATAATTTTAAAAACTCAATGGAGCTATTAAAGAGAGATTAGGTGCTATACCAAATGTCAGTTCCCAATACCTCCTAAAATATCTTAGTGTAATTCTTTTTGAAAAATATTTATTTGGCTGTGCCGAACCGTACTTGTAGAATATGGGATCTAATTCCATGATGAGGGATCAAACCTAGGCCTTCAACCCCAACCTCCCCCTCCCACCACCCACATTGGGAAGGAGGAATCTTAGTCACTGGGCCACCAAGGAAGTCACAGTGTAATTTTTGTGACAGTGATCGCTACTGTTGAATTCAAGCCATATGAAACCTGATGTTTAATGTAACTAGTGACTGCAACTGCATACATAGATCTGAAATCATGGAGTACCTTACAGAAATCATGCATTTTTAGGGTTAATATACGTGTGCCAAAAGCAGCTCTATGATTAATAAAAAGAAATTAAAACTATGGGTTTGATTTGTCTTTAATAGAAACAGTGGATACAGTTCACAATTTTCTGCTCAGTCGTGTCGGACTCTTTGAAATGCCATGTATTGTAGACCGCCAGGCTCCTCTGTCCATGGAAGTCTCCAGGGAAGAATACTGTCTCTTTCTTCATTCAGCTCAGTTCAGATGCTCAGTCATGTCCGACTCATTACAACCCCATGGGCTGCAGCACGCCAGGCCTCCCTGTCCATCACCAACTCCCAATGTCTATTCAAACTCATGTCCATTGAGGTGTGATGCCATCCAACCATCTCATCCTCTGTTGTCCCATCTCCTCTCACCCTCAATCTTTCCCAGCATCTGGGTCTTCTCAAATAAATCAGTTCTTTTCATCTTCTGATTAAAGCCTTTGCCACATTCTATACACTTATACGGTCTCTCCCCAGTATGAATTCGCTGATGTCTAGTAAGAGCAGAACTGTTCATGAAGGACTTCCCACATTCTGTACACTTATAACGCTTCTCCCCCATATGAATTCGGTGATGATTACTAAGATTTGAACTCGCAATAAAGGCTTTGCCACATTCTGAACATTTATAACATTTCTCTCCAGTGTGAGTAAGCTGATTTGAGTAAGAAGTGAGTGATGGACAAATGTTTTGTCACATTCTGTACATTTGAAAGATGTCTTTCCTGGATGAATTTTCCTATGTCTTCTTAGATTGGATGAGGTACTAAAGAATTTCCTATGTATCTTACGTTGGTTTTCTTTCTGTGAATTTTGAATAGTTTGCTGCTGTACAAGCTCTGAAGACTGATTAGAAGCTTTACCACATTCACTACAATTATAAGCCTTTTCTCCGGCGTGAATACTCTTTAGAGAAAGAACTGACATCTGATAAGAGATATGTCTGCATTTATTACTTTTAGAATCCCTGTGTGAAGATTCGGGTCCCTGATGTTTCATAAGGTTTGACTCTCCTTCAACCTTATACCCAGTTTGATTGCTTGAATACCTTCTCAATCCACCACAAATACCCTTATAATTACTGGGGCTGGAACTCTTGCTTAAGGCCTGACTAATTTTATTACACGTGGAAAGCTGTTCTGTATTAGCTATATCATGACGTACATTGAACAATGACGGTTGATCTACATCTCTTCCATTATCATCAACACTATTCATCGTGGAATGGAGAGGAAATATCTTTTGATGGAAGAATAATGATTTCCTGCTCACAGATCCCTCAAATTGAGTATATGGTGAGTTTTGTCCCTCATTTTTAAATTTCAGGTGTTCAGACATGCTTGAACCTATGCTTAAATGAAGGCTACGTTCAGAATTGTTTCAGTGAGTATTTGCAGTAGAGACTAAATCACCTTCCAAATACACCACGTTTCCTTTCAGAGAACATGTGTGTTCCTCAGGCTGAGGTGAATCTTTTCTTAAAGACTTACACTTCTCAGCAGATATTGAAGACTGAAATTGGTGTTCTCCACAATTTGACTCATGTTGCTCATTTCTTTTTGCAATAATGTTTGCCTTATGTGTCACTGTCTCAATTTCTTTATGTCCATATAAACATCTTCTCTGTCTTTCATATGCTCTCGTATATTCCCAGTGTTTTATTAAATTGAAATTTCTGAGGTGAAATCTTTCATATATTCCTAGGTTTGCTTTTGGAAACAAATCTTTTATCCTTGGTTTCTGTGGCATCAAATCACAGGTGTCTTGTGGAGACGTAGCTGAAAGATAGCAAATAATAAGTAATTTTGCCTGCTATTTCCAGGGAATATCCTTAAAGTGTTAGAGAAAACTGATTTACCCTTCACTAGTTCAAAAATAAAATAGAGAAGGAAGGATCAAATTCCCAGACTATTAGGAAGACATAGACTTCTCTCTCCACAAAATGACCAAGAATACATCAGAAATGGAACTCTTCTCACAGAGCCCAGCTGGCCACTAGCAGAGGCCCTTGGAAATCTACAAGGACAGATACATTCTTGCTGAGCCAGGTAGGACAAGAGAAAGAAGAAGCAAAAGGAAGAGGAGAGGATGTGGGATGGGGCCTGCAACCATGGGGGGACATGAACGTGAGGAGTGGTCTCCACATCCGGGGAAGGCCCTCGTTGGGGAGCTCAGTTTGGACAGAAGGAGAGCCTCATTCTCTGTGGGGGAGAACATGGCAACCCGCGTGTGACAGCAGGACAGGGTGAGACCTGCACACGGGATACTGACCCCTGCCCTGCCCACCCAGCCTGAGAGGCATGTCCACCGCTGCAGACAAGGGCTGGGTGCTGAAATGTGGGGTTCGGACAGCAGACCCAGGCAGAGGCCTGTGGTTGGCAGTGAGGAGACATCCTGAGGGGACGGGAGTGAGGGACGGGGCTCTAAAAACGGGATGCTTGTGGAGGAAGCCTGAACCACCACAGAGCAGAGCACAAACGTCTGGACCAATCTCACGCACCAAGGTGCAGGCACCAGAAGGATGACTAACGAGGTGCCCGTAGCCTTCAAAACAGAGACTACAAGCAGAAACTGGACAAAATGAGATGGCAAAGGAATGTGTGACAGAGGGAGAAGCAGGCTAAGAACCTACAGGAAGCACTAAATGAAGAGGAGACAGGCAATCTAAGGATTACTTCTTGCTTTTAGTCATCTTAAGTGGAGACACCAAGCATTTTCACAAATCCTAGCTGCCTAATAATTGTTTCATCCATTGCTTGTCATACATGTTTCTGAAAATGTTCTATTATATGTTTCAATACGAAAATAATAAATGATATTGACAGAGAACTAATCAGATGCTGAAAACACATAGGACAATATCTGAGGAAACTGATTACAGGTAAGGTAAACTCAATAAACTACTAGTTGTTAAGAAAGAGAGACTTTTGAAAATATACTTGAAACCCTGTGAATTCTACTCATTGCTCTGTGGAGACCTAAATGGGAAAGAAGTCAAAAGAATGGGAAAGACTAGAGATCTCTTCAAGAAAATTAAAGATACCAGGGGAATATTTCATGCAGAGATGGGCACAATAAAGGACAGAAATGGTATGGACGGAACAGAAGCAGATCTTAACAAAAGGTGTCAGGAATGCATGGAGGAGCTATACAAAATATCCTAATGACCGTGATAACCAGGATGGTGTGATCACTCACCTAGACACACACATCCTGTAGTCTAAAATTAAGTGGGCCTAGGAAGCATCACTACAGGCAGAACTAGTGGAGGTGATGGAATTCCAGCTGAGCTATTTGAAATCTTAAAGATGATGCTGTGAAAGTGCTGTACTCAATATGCCAGCAAATTTGGAAAACTCAGCAGTGGCCACAGGACTGGAAAAGTTCAGTTTCCATTCTAATCTCAAAGAAAGGGAATGCCAAAAAATGTTAAAATGACCACACTCGTTTCAAACACTAGCAAAGGAAGGCTCAAATTTCTCCAAGCAAGGCTTCAGCAGAGTGTGAACTGAAAACTTCCAGACATTCAAGCTGGATTTTGAAAAGCCAGAGGAACCAGAGAACAAATTGTCAACATTCTTTGGATCACTGAAAAAGCAAGAGAGTTCCAGAAAAACATCTGCTTTGGCTTTGTTGACTATGCCAATGCCTTCGAACGTGTTGATCACAACAAACTCTGGAAAACTCTTAAAGAGATGGGGATACCAGACCACCTTACCCACCTCCTGAGAAATCTGTATGCAGGTCAAGAAATGAGAGCTAGAACTGGACATGGAAAACCGGACTGGTTCCAATTTGGGAAAGCATTATGTCAAGACTGTATATTGTCACCCTGCTTATTTAACTTATATGCAGAGTACATCATGCAGGAGCCCTTGGTTGATCCCTGGGTTGGGAGGATTCCCTGGAGAAGGGAAAGGCTCCCTGCTCCAGTATTCTGGCCTAGAGAATTCCATAGCTGGTATAGTCTGTGGGGCTGCAAAATGTCAGACATGACAGAGCAAATTTCACTTTCATTTTTCACATTTCATCATGCTAAATGGTGGGCTGGAAGAAGCACAAGCTGGAATCAAGATGCAGAGAGAAATATCAAATACCTCAGATATACAGACGACACCATCCAAAGGGCAGAAAACAAAGAGAAACTGAGGCATCCCCTGAAGAAACTGAAAGAGGCAAGTGAAAACCTGACCTCAGCTCTGGATTGAAAAAACCAAGATCATGGCATCCAGTCCCATCACTTCATGGCCAATAGATGTGCAAACAATGGAAATGATGACAGACTTAATTTTTGGGGGTTCCAAAAATACTGCAGATTGTGACTGCAGTCATGAAATTAAAAGATGCTTGCTCCCTGGAAGGAAAACTATGAGCAACCTAGGCAGCATATTTAAAAGCAGAGACATGGAAGAATCAATATTGTCAAAGTGGCTATTCTACCCAAAGCAATCTATAGATTCAGTGCAATCCCTATCAAGCTACCAACGGTATTTTTCACAGAACTAGAACAAATAATTTCACAATTTGTATGGAAATACAAAAAACCTCAAATAGCCAAAGTAATCTTGAGAAAGAAGAATGGAACTGGAGGAATAAACCTGCCTGACTTCAGACTCTACTACAGAGCCACAGTCATCAAGACAGTATGGTACTGGAACAAAGACAGAAATATAGATCAATGGACCAGAATAGAAAGCCCAGAGATAAATCCACGAACCTATGGACACCTTATCTTTGACAAAGGAGGCAAGGCTATACAATGGAAAAATGACAATCTCTTTAACAAGTGGTGCTGGGAAAACTGGTCAACCACTTGTAAAAGAATGAAACTGGAACACTTTCTCACACCATACACAAAAATAAACTCAAAATGGATTAAAGATCTAAATGTAAGACCAGAAACTATAAAACTCCTAGAGGAGAACATAGACAAAACACTCTCCCACATAAATCACAGCAAGATCTTCTATGACCCACCTCCCAGAATATTGGAAATAAAAGCAAAAATAAACAAATGGGACCTAATGAAACTTAAAAGCTTTTGCACAACAAAGGAAACTATAAGTAAGGTGAAAAGACAGCCCTCAGATTGGGAGACAATAATAGCAAATGAGGAAACAGACAAAGGTTTAATCTCAAAAATATACAAGCAACTCCTGAAGCTCAATTCCAGAAAAATAAATGACCCAATCAAAAAATGGGCCAAAGAACTAAACAGACATTTCTCCAAAGAAGACATACAGATGGCTAACAAACACATGAAAAGATGCTCCACATCGCTCATTATCAGAGAAATGCAAATCAAAACCACAATGAGGTACCATTACACGCCAGTCAGGATGGCTGCTATCCAAAAGTCTACAAGCAATAAATGCTGGAGAGGGTGTGGAGAAAAGGGAACCCTCTTACACTGTTGGTGGGAATGCAAACTAGTACAGCCACTATGGAAAACAGTGTGGAGATTTCTTAAAAAAACTGGGAATAGAACTACCATATGACCCAGCAATACCACTTCTGGGCATACACACTGAGGAAACCAGATCTGAAAGGGACACGTGCACCCCAATGTTCATCGCAGCACTGTTTATAATAGCCAGGACATGGAATCAAGCTAGATGCCCATCAGCAGATGAATGGATAAGGAAGCTGTGGTACATATACACCATGGAATATTACTCAGCCATTAAAAAGAATTCATTTGAATCAGTTCTAATGAGATGGATGAAACTGGAGCCCATTATACAGAGTGGGGTGAGCCAGAAAGCTAAAGAACATTACAGTATACTAACACATATATACGGAATTTAGAAAGATGGTAACGATGGCCCTATATGCAGGGCAGAAGAAGAGACGCAGAAGTACAGAACAGTCTTTTGAACTCTGTGGGAGAAGGGGAGGGTGGGATGTTTCGAAAGAACAGCTTGTATATTATCTGTGGTGAAACAGACCACCAGCCCAGGTGGGAGGCATGAGTCAAGTGCTCGGGCTTGTTGGGCTGGGAAGATCCAGAGGAATCGGGTGGAGAGGGAGGTGGGATGGGAGACCGGGATGGGGAATTCGTGTAACTCTATGGCTGATTCACATCAATGTATGACAAAACCCACTGAAAAATTAAAAAAAAAAAAACTGAACAGTTTAAGATAGATTACCACTAATAGGGTTCTTGTAAATATTTTAGAAAATGGAGAAAGGGGATGAAACTGTCTGTGATGTGAGCATGGATTTACTGGAAATGATCAGACCTGGGCTTGAGTCATGGAAACCCCACTCCCAAAACCCGGCATCTCTAGTAAACACATGTGAGTATTGTCAACGACAAACTGGCACTTGCCAAGAACATTGCCAGCAACTGAACAACAACAACAAGGACGCTTGCCATCTGCCTCTATGAAGAATGAACCTTCTGGTGCTGAAACTGTTGATGTTCAACCTCCCCTGAGGGACTTCAGATTGGATTCAAGCACTCTGTGCTCCAGGGAATCTGGTGGAACTCGTCTGAAGAGAGTTAGCTATTTTCAGGAACTGATTTCAGGATTCCAGTCCTTGCATCTCTTCATATCTGTGTGTGCTAGGCTTCGTCACTCAGTTGTATCCAACACTTTGTGACCCCATGGACTGTAGCCCACCAGGCTCCTCTGTTTATGGGGATTCTCCAGGCAAGAATACCAGAGTGGGTTGCCATGCCCTCCTCCAGGGGATCTTCTGAACCTATGGATCAAACCCAGGTCTCCCGCATTTAGCATCTGAGTCATCAGGGAAGCCCCTTCATATCTAGAAAAGCACTAAGTCACTCAACGGTGACATCAGGTCCTCATGAGTGGCAGAAATGCTTTTTGTCAAGTTAGCGCTTGACTGCACTGAACCTTATACACCCACCTTCCCCCACCGCCTCTTGGAGCAGTCTCTCAGAGTTGTCTGAGGTGCTGTCTCCTGGGTTCCTGTGTTCATTTTGCTCCAAATATAACTTAACTCACAATTCTTAAGTTGTGCATCTGTCTTAGCCAACAGTATTCATCGTTCAAAGCAAAGAGAAACCAAATGATACAGAGTTTCCCCACTAAATGTGACAGTTGCCCATATCCCTCACTTTTTCTTTCCAATACCCCTTTGTGAAGGCAGGAAAAAAAAAAAAAAAAGAATCTCATAGCACGGGATTCTCAGAGGAGCACCTGAACCAGTGAACATCCGAGGCCATGGGTTAAGAACTCCATGGAAAAATGTATTATCACTGCCAGGCATTTTGGCAATATTATGAAAACCATGATCTCAATCTATTATGAAAAATATTAGCTTTATGCAATTTGCAGTGCGTGTATACCTCCCGTGATCTGTAACCTAATAGTACATGTCATAGTAAGTTTTTCTTATTGGAACAGAGGATGGCCTCTGGTACGTTATTTCTGAAAATTTTCTGAGATATTCTGGACTGCTGAGTTCATTCTATTTATAAGGGCATTTTTTTTACTCCTGTTCTACAGAACTGAATTGCATTTACATGTAAACTCATCACGGCGTCTCCCTACTTCCCTGGGATCCCAACACCAACCACATTCCAGTGGGAATCTCAGATACCTCTAACCCCTCCCCACCCCGAGTTCATTTCTCAAAAAGGGAAGTCACTAATTCATCCTGAGATTTCATCATGGTCTACAGAAAGCAAGGATAGGATGAAGAAAAGGCTGTGGACACAAGGGAGAAGCAGGCTAAGAGCCGGTCTTCACCATTATAAGAAATAAAGGAAATAGAAGTCATTGACAACACACCGCCAGAGAGAAACATTAGAATCAGAGCGTAAAGGTGTGCAGCTTCTCAGCCCAGCCCTTTCAGGAGGAAAAGCAGACACAGCCCCAGACCAGGGACAGGACGTTTACCTGAGAAGCTGCCATTTCCTCCTCTTCTTCCTCCTGCTCTGCGTCTTCTTTGGGGATGTTATGTCCCAAACTCGCACACAGGCTGAGAAAACACCTTTAAAGGCATCCACACAGCTCTTTCACCTTCAACTGCTGCAGTGAAAAGGAAGAGAACGACTTCTTTCTCTCTCCTTTTTCTGAGCTCTTTTCTGGCTTCCTCTGTCCCTCAGCTGTAGCGGGTAATCAAGATTAAGCTGATATGCGAATCACATCCTGGGTTTGGTGCTCACTTTCCCCACTCTCTTTGCAGACCACCCCGAGAGTTCTCTTTCTTTCCGCATTAGAGAGCCAAGCCCCAGAAGAATTCACAAGAGACAAGGGACCCAACTTCTGGGCTCCCTGACTCTGCCTCTGAGGGTCTTTGAAACAATGCAGCAGGAAGACCCGCTTCCAGGAGCCCTGAGCTTGAGCCCTCAGATCTGCCTGTCCCAGAGCTCCGGAGAGAGTTGAGGGCGGGATCTTCTAGAATCAAAGAACCTCAGCCTGATTCCCGGGGAGGGGCTCTTTCTCGGTTGGGTTTGGCCTGTGCCTGTGCCCTTAGGGGAGGGGAGGGAGGGGTGAGTGTTTGGTGGGAATCACCTGGGGGCCCTGGGTTCCTGCAAGTCTTTGCTCTCAGGATTCTAGGAAAGATGGCCTGAGTCCTTAGTTTTGGTTTGTTTGTTACTCCCCTCTGTAATCTGGGAAACAGGTTTGCACAAAATGATTTGCACTGTGACCACCTCTCTTCAGGTGGGGGGTCTGCTACAGCAAGACCAGGATCCGGGATGTGTTTCCATCACAGCTTTCTTTGAGAATAAACCAGGGGCAGCAGTGGACATTGGGTTAACAGTGTGTATGTGCAGGGACAGATGCATTTGAAAACGATGCCCTAAAATCTATCCGGTGACCAACCAAGGAAACAAGTCATAAGTGAACTTACCCATAAATTAACACATGAAACAGATTCTCTGGTAGCTCAGAGAGTAAAGAGTCTGCCTGCATGTGGGAGACCTGAGTTTGATCCCTGGGTCTGGAAGATCCCCTGGAGAAGATATGGCAACCATCTCCAGTATTCTTGCCTGGAAAATATCATGGACAGAGGAGCCTGGCGGGCTACAGTCCATGGAGTCCCAAGGAATCAGACATGGTCTGAGTGACTTCACCTTCACTTTCAAAACAGAAAAATGTTGCTTCTCTACTTCATGTTTGTATTTCTAGGCTTTATGAATCATCTGCTACAGTTTGTTCTCTATTCTTTATGGAGAATCCTATTTTCTCACATCTTTAAAAGATAATTGACTAAGGAAAAACTAAGCTAGGAGCATATCGTTTTTTCTAATAGTATATATTCTATAAATGATCACTGTACATGCACCAGTACCAATATCTCAGATGATTTAGTTTCACAGCGGAATTTAGAGTAAGATACGAAGATTTCCCATATACATATTTCTCCCATACGTGGATAGTCTTCCTACTTATTTCCCCACCAGTGTTTACATTTGTTACCACAGATGAATCTAGAAAGACATGAAATAATGTTTCTAGTCTCACCTTATATTTCTCTTCTGGGGGTGTTCACTCTAGGGTCTGGGAAAGTGTATAATAACTTGTGTCCATTGCAACAGTTTCACAGGATGACTTCATGGTCCTGAACTCACGGTATTCATAGCCCCTGCTTTGCAACCCATGGCAACCACTGACCATTTTAATCTCTTCTACATTTCTGACTAGATTCTCAGGTGGCTCTGAGGTGACGAATCCAGCTGCCAATGCAGGTGACCCGGGTGATGTGGGTTCAATCCTTGGGTAAGGATCCCCTGCAAGATCCCTTGAAAGAAGTAATGGCCACCCACTCAATGTTCTTTCCTGGGAAATCTCACGGACAGAGGAACCTGGCAGGCACAGTCCATTGGGTCCCAAAGCCTCAGACACAATGGAGCACATGAGAACATTCACCTACACCACAATGCCAGGTTGTAAAAATCCGACTTCTTGTGGCACTTTCAGATGGATTTCTTTCACTTACTAAAACGCATGGAATGATTGTCCATGTATTTTATACCTGGAAAGCTTAATATAAAAATGCTTAATATCTATGTCTGCAGCTCTAGTCCTGCTCATTATATAGGATCATCAATAACATTTTCTAGATTCCATATATCTTTGTTAATACAATATTTTCACAAATATAGAGATTAGACCTGTGGACACTATGGGAGAATGAGAGGGGGCCCAACTGAGACAAGAGTCTCGACATATATTCACTGCAATGTATAAAACAGGTAGCAGGTGGGAACCTGCTCTATAGCACAGAGAGCTCAGCGCGGGGCTCTGTGATGGCTAGAGGGGTGAGAGGGAGATCGTGGGAGGGAGGTTCGAGAGAGAGTGGTGTGCATATACCTATGGTGTGGGGGCCTGGGGCATCACCCCTGGCCCAGGAATCCCCCACGTGCTGTGGGGAGACTAAGCCTGTGCCCACAGCCGCTGAGGCTGGCTGAGAAAACTTGCCCTTTTCGATGGGCAAGACACAAAAGAAAGTTGCTCACCATCGCTAAATAGTAAGAAACGCAGAACAAAGCTACAGTGACGTATCACCTCCTGCCAGTCAGAATAGCACAGAGCCCACTAATAATGTCACAAACGCGGAAGAGGCTGGGAGAACAGGGAACCTCCTGAATGGCTGGAGGGAATGTAAGCTGGTGCAGTCACTTGGGAGGACAGTGTGGAAGTTCCTTCAAAAATGTAACCTCCTGATATTTAAGGAAATGAATGCCCAGAATAGTAGACAGAAGAGATTAGTGGACAAATTTATAAGATTTGCAGTTTTTAGTAAATCATCTGCAATTCTGAAATGAGCAGTTGTGGTCTAGCATTCCTCAATTCTTTAAGTAAATGAGTACTAATACACACACTCACATGTTGCTTGTATTTCTCACTGCTAGTGTTTATACCTTCAGATATTTATTTATTGTGTTCAATGTATGCTATATAAATTATATAACATATATACTTTCAGATATTTATATATGGCATTGTGTATGTCATAGCCATGAGAAAACAGTTCCTTTAAGCCTTACAAAAACATATGCTAAGAAACAGGGTTAGATTTTATAAATCTTAGTTCAGAATTTTACCATCATGACTTTTAAGTATTCTTGTGACAAATGTTAAATTTACATTTGCTTAAATGAGCCCATGAAAAGTCTCACTTAGCTCAACAGAAGAACAAAGGAAAACTGAAGCAGGTGAGTTCATGACTCTAGGTCCTGAGAGAATTCACAGCAAGCTCTGAGTGAGGTCAAGGATAGAAGTGAGCAGAGAAAGAGGCAGTAATTGGGCTTATGGTTTTTATAAGAGGCCCTGGGCGAAGTGCTGTGGGCTCCCCAGGCTGAGTGTGGATGGACCCATTCAAACCAAGAGGAGCAGGATTCTGGTGAGCTCTGAGGGTGTCACTGAAGGAGAGCCTGTGAATAGGCCCTGGGGTTCAGGAAGCTTGCTGGTCTCAAGGAAGTGGGTCTTCTAGTGCAAGTGCTCACACGACTGGCTGGTGTGAGTTCAAGGACCTGCAGGCTGCCTGCTCCCCAGACAGATGCTGAGGCGGCAACAGCATGGAGCATTTCAGGGGAGCTCTCAACAGTACTCTGTATGATCCTTCTTATTAGAACCGTCACAATGTCCCTGCAGCTACAGAGAGGGGGAAAAGTACAATAGAGAAATGATGGGAAATACATGATCCAATGATTTGAAACTTAAGGGCAGGAAGGAAACTAATTGTTACAGACTTCACCCATCTAGGCTACCGAAGAGTTTCTTGTTAGGTATTCTTTCCTGCAACCTTAAATTGCTAGGCTAACACTACATTCATTACACACCAACATTTACACAAGAGAACATTCAGTTTTCTTGTTTAACATGCATGCTTATCACACACAGAATAAAAACTTTTACACTCCACTATGTAACCTTGGTTAAAATACATATTATAAGCATAAAGAATGATATTCTTTCTTCTGATAAAATGATCTGAGAAGGGTGATTTCTATGGTTACAAAAGGGAGACTAATGATTTAAGAAGATGTACACTAATTATATGACTTTTCTGGGAAGGTTTTTCCATACATTTCTAGGGGAGCAGAGATGTCTTTAATTGAAACATGACACTTGATATTCATGACTTCTGTTGATATTATAAAATACATCAAGATTTTAGTGAACTGTTATTGTACTTTTCTTTAAAAGCAAGTGATGTAACTATTGAAAATGGACATCTTACTTTAATCTGTGGAATTATTCCCTGAACACTTACATCACGGTGACTTATAGGGATGTGTGACATGAATGACAAACACCACCATTTAGATGTTCACTGTACATGTTACATCCCTGTGTCCTTAATCTTATAATAGAGAAAAATATAAATGTTTTCTTCCTAGGGAGAAGGGCTTCTCTCATCTTTGAGGTACCAACCATGAAAAACATAACTTCGCATGCACACTAGAAATGAAGTGTGGCATGGAGTAATTTGAGAATTCAGTTACATTCATTTTGGTTTTCAAATAATCACAAATTGTGTCAATATAGACAAACATACACAGCTAGTAACTGTACATGGCTAAATATCACCTCTTCATCTTGTGATCCATACTAACATATCAATTTTCTGTCTATTTTATCTATGAATCACATCTACAATATTTCTCCCTAAGAGGAACATCAGAAAACAGGATTTATGAAATGATTTCTAGTATGCATTTCCTGATATTTATTTAGATTTTTTGTAAATACTTATTTACATTTTCTTTACGTCATTCCATATCTTTCTTATATAAGCAGTCTTGGGTTTCCTGAACTGTATGTTCAGGACAAACGTCTTCCATGTCTTACTTCATTACTAGGGTTTCCCACCAGGACACCTTTGCAGGTTTCCTTACATTTATGAGATTTCCTTCAGTATGAATTATCTGATGGTAAGTAAGACCAATGTGCTGGGTTAAAGTCTTTATCAAAATCCTTACATTTATAAGGCTTCTCTTCAGTATGAATTCACTCACGTTTAGTAAGAGTTGCATAGTGACTGAAAGCATTTTCACCTTCTTTACATTTATAAGGTTTCTCTCCAGTGTGAATTTTCTGATGGTGAGTAAGATCTGTCCGGTACCAATCTTTACATTTAAAAGGCTTCTCTCCAGTATGAATTCGCTGGTGTTTTGTGAGAGTAGAGCATCGACTGAAAGCTTTTCCACATTCTTCACATGTATATGGTTTCTCTCCAGTGTGAATTCTCTGATGGTGAGAAAGACTTGAGGGCCGCCTAAAGCCTTTGCCACAATCCTTACATTTATAAGGCTTCTCTCCACTATGAATTCTCTGATGGTACATAAGCCCTGAGCCCTGGCTAATGTCTTTGCCACAATCCTTACATTTTTAAGGCTTCTCTCCAGTATGAATACGCTGGTGTTTCATAAGAGTTGAGTATTGACTGAAAGTTTTTCCACATTCTTGACATTTATAAGGTTTCTCTCCAGTGTGAATTCTCTGATGGCAAGTAAGACCTGAGAGCCAGCTAAAGCCTTTGCCACAATCCTTACATTTATAAGGCTTTTCTCCAGTATGAATTCGCTGGTGTTTTGTGAGAGTAGAGCATCGACTGAAAGCTTTTCCACATTCTTCACATGTATATGGTTTCTCTCCAGTGTGAATTCTCTGATGGTGAGTAAGACCTGAGGGCCGGCTAAAGCCTTTGCCACAATCCTTACATTTATAAGGCTTCTCTCCACTATGAATTCTCTGATGGTACATAAGCCCTGAGCCCTGGCTAAAGTCTTTGCCACAATCCTTACATTTATAAGGCTTCTCTCCAGTATGAATTCGCTGGTGTTTCATAAGAGTTGAGTATTGACTGAAAGCTTTTCCACATTCTTGACATTTATAAGGTTTCTCTCCAGTGTGAATTCTCTGATGGCAAGTAAGACCTGAGAGCCAGCTAAAGCCTTTGCCACAGTCCTTACATTTATAAGACTTCTCTCCAGTATGAACTCTCTGATGGTACATAAGCCATGAGCGCTGGCTAAATCCTTTGCCACAATCCTTACATTTATAAGGCTTCTCTCCAGTATGAATTCGCTGGTGTTTAGTAAGAGTTGAGTATTGACTGAAAGCTTTTCCACATTCTTGACATTTATAAGGTTTCTCTCCAGTGTGAATTCTCTGATGGCAAGTTAGACCTCCGTGTTGAATAAAGCCTTTGCCACAATCCTTACATTTATAAGGCTTCTCTCCAGTATGAACTCTCTGATGGTACATGAGGCCTGAGCCCCGGCGAAAGTCTTTGCCACAATCCTGACATTTATAAGGCTTCTCTCCAGTATGAACTCTCTGATGGTACATAAGGCCTGAGCCCCGGCTAAAGTCTTTGCCACAGTCCTTACATTTATAAGGCTTCTCTCCAGTATGAACTCTCTGATGGTACATAAGGCCTGAGACCTGGCTAAAGTTTTTGCCACAATCCTTACATTTATAAGGCTTCTCTCCAGTATGTATTCGCTGGTGTTGAATAAGAGTTGTGTATTGACTGAAAGTTTTTCCACATTCTTGACATTTATAAGGTTTCTCTCCAGTGTGAATTCGCTGGTGTTGAATAAGAGTTGCGTATTGACTGAAAGTTTTTCCACATTCTTGACATTTATACGGTTTCTCTCCAGTGTGAATTCTCTGATGGCAAGTAAGACTTCTGCGCTGAATAAAGCCTTTGCCACAATACGTACATTTACAAGGCTTCTCGTCACAATGAATTTGCTGGTGTTTAATAAGAGTTGTGTTTTGACTGAAAACTTTTCCACATTCTTGACATTTATAAGGTTTCTCTCCAGCATGAATTACCTGACGTTTATGAAGACATTAGCACTGTTTAAAGGCTTTGCCACAATCCTTACATTTAAAAGACTTCTCCCGGGTATGGACTCTCTGATGATAAGTAAGATTTGAGTGCTGGCTAAAGCCTTCGCCACATTCCTTACATTTATAAGGCTTCTGCCCAATATGGATTTGCTGATGCTGACTAAGTTTTGAACTCTGATTAAACGCATTGTCACATTCTGTACATTTGAAAGTATTCCATCCTGTATGAATTTCCTTATGTTTACGTAGATTGAGTGCATTAGTAAAGACTTTCTCACATTTCTTACACTTGTACTTTTTCTGTGGATTCTGAATACTCTCCTGTTGAATAAGTTCTGAAGACTGATTAGAAACATCATATTCACTACAATTGTAAGTCTTCTCTCCAGTATGGGTACTCTTATTTAGTGAAAGCCCTGATGCTCGATAAAAGATATTCCTACATGTATTACTTTTAGAATCCTTATCTGAAGATTGAGGTGCCTGATGTTTCCTAAGGTCAGAGTCTTGTTCAATGTTATATCCACTGTCATTGCATGAACAGTTTCTTGCTCCATCATAAATAGTCTGAAAACTATTGGGGTTGGAGCTCCTACTTAAGGCCTGACTCGTGTTATTACACATGAAAAGTTGTTCTATATTAACCCTATCACGATATGTATCAAACAGTGATGGCTTAATTAAGTCTCTTCCATTATTATCAACATTACACATTTTGGATTGGAGAGAACCTGTCTGTTGGTGGAAGAATAATGACCGGTTGCTCACAGATCCCTCAAGTTGATTATATTGTGAGTTTTTCCCATCATTTGTAAACTTCTCCTTATCAGACGTCGTTGAATGTATGTGTAATCGAGTCTATGTTCAGAGTGGTCTGAACGAGCATTTGGAGTAGAGACTCGATGACCTTCCAGATTTTCCACATTTCCCCTCAGAGAACGCATGTGTTTCAAAAACTGATGTGAGTCATTGCTTACAAAGATACACTGCGCGGCAGACGGTGATGACTGAATCGGGTGCTTCCCCCAATTTGACTCCCAGTGCTCATTTCTTCTGGCAGTCATGTCCACGGTGTGTGAAACGGTCTCAATTTCTTTATGTCCATATAAACATCCTCTCAGCCTTTCACACGCCCTTGTATATCCCCAGGCTTTGGTTAAATGTTCATTTCCTAGGGGAGCTCTTTCATACACGCCTAGGTTTGCATTTCGGATTAAATTTTCAAACCTTGGATTCTTTGACATCAAACCATGGGTGTTGTGAGAAGACAGAGCTGAAAGATACCAAATAAAAGCTTTCTTATCTACTATTCTCAGTATATATCCTTGAAGATTAAGGAAAATGGGGACCCAAGGATCAAGATGCCAGAGGATTAGGCAGACTGAAGTTCATCTCTCACCACAAATTCATCAAGAATACATCAGAATTGGAACAATTCACACAGAGCCCCCCCAAACACTAGGAAAGAACCTACACCACCTAAAATGACCAGAAAGATTCCTGCTGAGCCAGGTAGTACCAAAAAACAAGGAGAGGGAAGAGGAGAGGAACTGGGATGGGACCTGCAACATTGGGGAGATCTGAAGAGAGAAGAGGTGTCCACATCCGGGGGAGCCATCACTGGGGGCACCCAGTTTGGACAGGAGAGCCTCATTCTCTGTGGAAGAGAACATGGCAACCCGCGTGTGGCAGCAGGACAGTGAGAGCTGCAGATGGGGTGCTGACCCCTGCCCTGCCCACCCAGCCTGAGAGGGTGTCCACCTCAAGGGTGTCCACCCCTGCAGACAAAGACTGGGTGCTGGAACGTGGGCTTTGGGGAGCAAACCCAGGCAGAGGACTGCGGTTGGTCATGAGGAGACATCCTGAGGGGACGGGAGGGCGGGAGGAGCTCGGCAAATGGGACGCTTGTGGAGGAAGCCTGCACCACCAAAGCGCAGACGCCACTGTTGAGTGAGGCCCAAAGGGAAGAACCCCACCGAAGCCTCTCTCCCCCGTGCTGGCCCCTCATCCCTGGCAGTAGGGAGGACCGCCACCCGGTGGGCTCTACTGAGGCCCAGCCACGGCCTCCCCCATGCCCCTCCTTACCCGTCAGCAGACCCCTGTGCCCTGGGGCAGCCTCTGGAGCAGACACCCGTGGGTGGGCCTCATGCTCAGAAGGAGCTGAAAGCGCAGCTGAGCCCCAGGGTTAAGGAAGCAAAGCTGAGGTCTCTGCTCGCAGCTGCATTAACCACGCTTTTACACAGGCAACCGCCTTTCTCAGCTCAGCCCCTGCAGAGCATCTGAAGGAGAAGGGGGACGCCCCCGGTCACAGCAGGTGTGGCTTTAGCAACTGTAGACTTTGTGGGCTCGAACACGAGGGGACGGGGCCAGCCCGGAGTCGCAGCTGCCCCCACAGCACCACAGCACCTGGGACCTAGGCCCTGAGTTCAGGGGATCTATGCTGGTGACCCGGGGAGAACAGTATCCGAGAGAACCCAGGGCCATGTGCCGGCATACGCATGGTTGAGCTGGGGCCAAGATCAGTGCCTACCAGGGTCACACAGGACTCAGCCAATGGGGGAAAGTGACGCACAGAGCACGTCCCAAGGGGAACATCCCCAGAGCAGCAATCCTCAGGGGCTTCTCTCCCGGGGGTGTGCTCCAATCCCATCTGCTTCCACACAGATCAGGATCACAGCGAAGAAACAGATCTGGGGGCTCTGTTCCGGCAACCAGGGCGCAGACCCACCACAGACATGGCGGTGACAGCCACAGAGTGAAGGGGAAGCTCCCCTCAATATCCAGGGCAGGCTATCAAGGGGATCAGGGCACAAACCTCAGGACCCAACTGAGCCCCTAAGGGTCAAGCACAAGAAACAAGAGGAACTAGGATCCTCCATGCTTCAGGGCAGAGATCAAAAACACAGAGAATGTAATAAAACCAGGGGACAAAGAGTATGGAGCAGAGGAAGGGGCAAAATAATAAGCTACAAGAACCACTAAATGAAGCGGAGACACGCAGTCTAATGATTACCTTTTGCCCTAAGTCGTCTTAAATGGAGACACCAAACATTTTCAGAAATACTAAGTGCCTTCCAATTCTTTAATCCACTTCTTAGAACTTGTGCTCTATTGGAACATATTCTATTAGATGTCTCTATCTAAAAATCATAAATGATATTGACATACAACTAATTAGAAACTGAGGGCCATCAGAAACTGAAAACAAATGAGATAAATTAATAAAGTCTGGGGCATCTGATAAGAAACAAGATAATAAAGCCTTAAGCAATTAAATAAGAAGTGAGATTTTAAAAAATGTGTTGGGATCATAGAGAACTCTACTCAGTTCCCTGCAGAGACCCAAATGGAAGGAAATCTAATAAAGAGTGGCTATTTATACGTATACTTATTCTCTTTGCTGTACAAGAGAACAACATTGTAAAACAATAAGGATTTAAATCCAATAAGGATTTAAAGGACTTAAAAGTACTTCTTTATATGTTCGAAAATGTTGATAGTTTCAAACAACCATTAGAAATACGGTGGAAAATGTTCCAAACTATTTTGCCAATTTATTTAAAAAATCTTTGATTTAATTGAATACATTAAAGTATTTTACCATTGAGGAATTGTGGCAAATGAACTTCAAATATTTTAAAAAAGTTCACATAAAGAAAAGTGAAACATTGGTGTAACTCAGGGATTTGCATTCTCTCATTTTAGATAGGTTTTGCTTTATAAACTGAAAGGAGCCTAAAATTTATAAGGTCATATTTGTAGCTTCCAGTGTTTTAGAAAATATAAATCAGAAAAAAATTCTGTCTCCAATATTCCTAGAGTATTGGTAGTTTGTTTACAATTCCACTCACACATTTCTTTCTAGAGGTAGAAACAAACTTTAAAAAGAGCATCTTATATTTATTCATCAATGGGCAGTTTCTCTAGGACACCCAAGAAATGAAAGAGCAGCCAACTCATGCAAGTTGTCACAAGCCAAGAAGAGAATTTGAATTCTCATTGTGGATGAGAAAAGTAATCATGGAGCTGAATTCATGAATGACTGAGAGGCAGAAGGAGCCAGGCAATGTCCGTCTATGACAGCAACAGAAATGAACCCAGAGTTCTCCAGAATCATTTCCACTGGAGCACGTCTTCCCAAGCCACAGGACAAAGGCTGACTTCCTCACTGCTCCTTGGACCTCTCACCTGAGTCATCAGCTCCCTCCATTCACACCTACCTGGGTATGTGGCTGTTGTGTCCGTTCTCCTTACACCCCAGGGATTCTTCATTTGCTCCAGAAAGGTGATCAGGTCCGGCTTAGAGACAACAAGACCTGTTCATCAGAGAAAGGAATATCTCTTTTGCTAGAGATTCATAAGTTTCCAACCCAATATGTATTTCGGTGAGAAGAGAACACACGGGTGAATGTTAATACAGCCTAGAGAATGATTCCCCCAAATACTTTATTGAAAGCATGCTTACAATACTAACAAATACATAAAAATCAGATCCTGACATTCTGGTCAAGTACTACAAGGCGAAAGTAAGTAGTGTAAATGTGATTTTAAGAGGAAGCTGTCACTATTTAATACCATGGAACTGATTCAATCACCACCACGCTAGAGTGAAGGAGGCAGATTACATCACGGAAGAAAAAGGTTAGAATCATAGTGAATCACCATGAAGGCTTTCCTTCTGAACTCACAAATACCCATTTCCTGCTAGAAAACAGGGATCTGAAGGTGTTAGTGGAAGGAGAAAATTCCAGGAGACGTTCTAGAAATGCAGGAACCAAACCCAGTGGTGGAAAAGGGATTCTGGAAGGCAGTTGTCCTCACCCAAGGAGGCCAGGTTCCCGTAGATCTCTAACATCACATCCCTGTACAGGTCCCGCTTACCGAGGTCCAGGCATTCCCACTCCTCTTGGGTGAAGTCTATGGCCACATCTCGGAACATCAGCCGTCCCTGAAATACAAAGTACACATGCATGTACTTTGGGGTCACAAGGAGCCAGACACAACTGAGATCGCAAAGAGTCAGACAGGACTGATGACTGAATGGCTGAACTGACTGAATGACTGACTGTCATATGGCCAAGCGAAGACTTCCTAACCTGACCCTAAACGAAAACAGTAATTTCAGAGAACTCATTTTGATTTACTGTAGTTTCTGGTATCACACAGTAACATTTTCTACCACATTTTTAACCCCAAGAAAAGAGTATATGATTAACAAGAAACTATTCTGATGTGGAAGAGAAATTATAATGTCATCAGATCAACACTGGCATATTTATTTTTGAGTGTTGTACTCGTGTGACCCAGGATAAATTGTCTACCAAAAACCAGGAAACATTTTTAAAAAGCAGATTCTGATCGAAGAGTTCTGGAGTGGAAAAATTGTGCCACATTTTTACCAAGCATATTTGAAGTAGTAATATTGCAAATTCTGCTCCACAAATGACCATTCTGAACAGCAATGAAGGAGAACAGTAGGGAAGAATTCACACTTTAGTTGAACTTTAAGTCTTTTACAGATTTTACAGGTCTCTATAAGATAGTAACCTTGCAGCAAGGATCATTTTAACTATTTAGCATATATTGTATGTCTTTCTGACAGTTTTTACAGAATCTTGAATGTGCAAGAGAAATAATAGGTCCTCTGTCCATAGGATTCTCCAGGAAAGAATACTAGAGTAGGTACGTATTCCCTTCTTCTGAAAATCTTTAAAAAATAGAAAAAAGCATTCAAATCATGTTAACAGGTTTGTGGACAGACACATAAACTAAAATGGGGCTATATACTTATTAATAGTTAATAGGGAAAATTCCTCATGTCAATAAAATAAAATTTTTTAACTTATTAAAAATGTACATAAATATATGAGGATGATATTATTTTATTTCTTTAAATAAACTAGAATGCAGATATACAGAATGATGTAACATAAAGGAAAGCTCTGGTTCTGAGTTTTTAAATTTCCTTAAAATCTATATCATTTCCAAAGAGCTACAATTCAAATTTTAATATAGTTGAACATAGATTGACACTAATAATATTCTTATAAACATTTTGGAAAATACAAAAATATGATGAGATTCTGTGATGTGAGCATAGAGTGTACCTGGAAATGATCAGACCTGGGCTTGAGTGAGAAAAATCCCCCAAACCCAGCATCTCTACTAAACACAGTCATCTTCCAAAGCAAAGAGAAACTTAAGAGCATATGGGATTCCCCCATTAACTGTGATAGTTTAGGCACATCCCTCACTTTTTTTCCCCAAGACACTTGTTAAAGACAAAAGGAAAATACATGAGCTGCGTTGCATGGGAATCTCACAGAAGTACCTAAACCAGTGACCATCAGAGTCATGGGGTTAGAAGTACATGGAAGAATGCATTACCACTGCACGGGTATGTTGGCAATATTATGGAAACCATGATCTGAATCAATCATTAAAAAATGCTAGTTTTAAGCAAATTTCACTTCATATATACCTCCCGTGACATGTAGCCTAATACCACATTTAATTAGTAAGTCTTTCTTATCGACACAGAGGAAGAGGATAGTCTCAACTACATTTTTTTATTTTTGAAAATATTCTGAAAAAAAATCTGGACCACTGAGTCCATTCTATTTCCAAGGCCATTGCCTTTTGCTCCTGTTCTAAAGACCTGAAGGTGCATCCAGATATAAACTCATCATGGCCTTTCCCCTACTTCCTAGGATCCCAACACAGAACAGCATTCCATTGGGAATCCCTTATACCAGTGCCTCCCCGTGTTGGTCTTTCACAAAGGGAATATGTTCAACATTGAAACTGACAACGTTGAGAATTCATCATGCTCTATAGAAAGCCAGGATACATACATTGGATAACAGGTTCTGGGACATAAGGAAGAAACTGTCTAAAGGGTCAGTCTGCTCTAACATAAGAAAAACTGGAAAAAAAATAAGCAGTTGACAACAAACACCCTAGGTAGAAAAATTAGAAGCAGAGAATTGAAGGTTTGCAGATGTTCAGACCAGGCATTTCAGGAGGAAAACCAGACACAGCCTCAGACCCGGGACAGGACATTTACCTGAGAAGCTGCCATTTCTTCCTCTTCTTCCTCCATCTCGGCGTCTCCTCTGGGGATTTTTATCACAAACTCACATCTGGGTGTTAAGTAAATAACTTTAAAGTCATCCACATAACTCTTGAATCTGCAACTGCTGCAAAGATCGAGAGAAAAGAGTTTTCTTGTTTCCCTTTGCCGTTTTCAGAGCTTCTTTTTTACTTTCTCCTTCCCGGTCTGCAGCGGATAATCCAGACTAACCTGATATGCTAATCACATCCTTTGTTTGGTGCTTACCTTTCCTGCATTCTCTATGCAGACCACCCCTGCCAGTTCTTCTCCTTTCTTTCTGCCTTACTGAGTGCAGGACACAGTACAATTCCCAAGACCTGACAGACAGAACTACCAGGTCACCTGACCCAGCCTGTGAGGGTTTTTGAAGCAATGTAAGAGGGAGACCCAGGTCCAAGAGCCCAGAGCTGCAGCCTCACACTCAGCACCCCTGTGACATCAGAAACGAGCATTTAGGGCGGGAAGTTCTACAAAGAGTGTCAGCCTGATTAATTCAGGAGAGGCTCCTTCTAGGATGGGTGTGGCTCTCCAAGTCATGGTATCTGTGCCCATGAACTATTTTTTTTAATTTTTTTTTAAATTTTATTTTATTAGTTGGAGGCCAATTACTTCACAACATTTCAGTGGGTTTTGTCATACATTGACACGAATCAGCCCCCACGAACTATTTATTGCCAAATTCACACTGAAATGCAAGAAAGAAGAGGAAACCACCAATACATTCAGTTCAGTTCAGTTCAGTCACTCAGTTGTGTCCGACTCTTTGCCACCCCATAAACTGCAACACATCAGGCCTCCCAGTCCATCAACAATTCCCGGAGTACACCAAAATCCATGTCCATTGAGTCGGTGATGCCATCCAACCATCTCATCCTCTGTCCTCCCCTTCTCCTCCTGCCCTCAACCTTTCCCAGCATAAGGGTCTTTTCAGGTGAGCCAGCTCTTCAAATCAGGTGGTCAGAGTATTGGAGTTTCAGCTTCAACATCAGTCCTTCCAATGAACACCCAGGACTGAAGTCTTTTAGGATGGACTGGGTGGATCTCCTTGCAGTCCAAGGGACTCTCAAGAGTCTTCTCCAACACCACAGGTCAAAACCATCAATTTTTAGGTGCTCAGTTTTCCTTATGGTCCAACTCTCACATCCATACATGACCACTGGAAAAAACATAGCCTTGACCAGACGGACCTTTGTTGACAAAGTAATCCTACATTTTAATATGCTGTCTAGGTTGGTCATAACTTTCCTTCCAAGGAGTAAGCATCTCTTAATTTCATGGCTGCAATCACCATCTGCACAGTGATTTTGGAGCCCACAAAAATAAAGTCTGTCAGTGTTTCCACCGTTTCCTCATCTATGTGGCATGATGTGATGGAACTGGATGCAATGGTCTTAGTTTTCTGAATGCTTAGCTTTAAGCCAACTTTTTCACTCTCCTCTTTCATTTACATCAAGACCATTCAGGTATTACCTAAATCGAATCCCTTATGAATGTACAGTGGAAGTCAGAAATAGATTTAAAGGACTAGATCTGATAGACAGAGTGCCTGATGAATTATGGACAGAGGTTTGTGACACTGTACAGGAGACAGGAATCAAGACCATCCCCAAGAAAAAGAAATACAAAAAAGCACAATGCCTGTTGGAGGAGGCCTTACAAATAGCTGTGAAGAAAAAAAAAAAACAAGGAAAAAGCAAAGGAGAAAAGGAAAGTTAGACCCATTTGAATGCAGAGTTCCAAAGAATAGCAAGGAGAGATAAGAAAGGCTTCCTCAGCAATCAATGCAAAGAAATAGAGGAAGACAACAGAATGGGAAAGACTAGAGATCTCTTCAAGAAAATGAGAGGTACCATGGGAACATTTCATGCAAAGATGGGCTCGATAAAGGACAGAAATGGTATGGACCTAAGAGAAGCAGAAGATATTAAGAAGAGGTGGCATGAATACACAGGAGAACTGTACAAAAAAGATCTTCATGACCGAGATAATCACGATGGTGTGATCACTCATGCAGAGCCAAACATCCTGCAATATGAAGTGACCCTTAGCAAGCATCACTATAAGCAAAGAAATGGAGGTGATGGAATTCCACCTGAGCTATTTCAAATCCTGGAAGATGATTCTATGAACCGTGCTGCACTCAATATGCCCCCAAATTTGGAAAACTCAGCAGAGGTCACAGGACTAACAAAGGTGTTTTCATTCCAATCCCAAAGAGAGGCAATGCCAAAGAATGATCAAACTACTGCACAATTGCACTTATCTCACACTCTAATAAAGGGATGCTTAAAATTCTTCAAGCTAGGCTTCAGCAATACGTGAACCATGAACTTCCAGATGTTCAAGATGGTTTTAGAAAAGTCAAATGAATCAGCAATCAAATTGTCAACACCTGCTGAATCATCGAAAAAGCAGGAGAGTTCCAGTAAAACATCTATTTCTGCTTAATTGACTATACCAGAGGCTTTGATTCTGTGGACCACAAGAAACTGTGGAAAATTCTGAAAGAGATGGGAATACCAGACCACCTGACCTGCCTCTTGAAAAACCTGTATGCAGGTCAGGAAGCAACAGTTAGAACTGGACATGGAAGAACAGACCGGTTCCAAATAGGAAAAGGAGTACGTCAAGGCTGTATATTGTCACCCTGTTTATTCAACTTATATGTAGAGTACATCATGAGAAATGCTGGGCAGGAGGAAGCACAAGCTGGAATCAAGATTGCCAGGAGAAATATCAATAACCTCAGATATGCAGATGACACCACCCTTATGGCAGAAAGTGAAGAAGAACTAAAGAACCTCTTGATGAAAGTGAAAGAGAAGAGTGAACAAGTTGGCTTAAAGCTCAACATTCAGGAAACTAAGATTATGGCCTCCGGTCCCATCACTACATGGCAAATAGATGGGGAAACAGTGCCAGACTTTACTTTTGGAGCTCCCAAATCACTGCAGATGGTGATTGCATTCATGAAACGAAAAGACGCTTACTCCTTGGAAGGAAAGTTATGACCAACCTAGACAGCATATTAAAAAGTAGAATTACTTTGTCAACAAAGGTCTGTCTCTTGAAGGCAATGGTTTTTTCAGTGATCATGTATGGATGTGAGAGTTGGACTGTAAAGAAAGCTGACCACAGAAGAATGGCTGCTTTTGAACTGTGGTGTTGGAGAAGACTCTTGAGAGTCCCTTGACCTGCAAGGAGATCCACCCAGTCCATCCTAACGGAGATCAGTCCCGGTGTCATTGGTAGGGCTGATGTTGAAGCTGAAACTGAAATATTTGGCCACCTGATGTGAAGATCTAACTCATTGGAAAAGACCCTGAGGCTGGGAAAGATTGAAAGTGGGAGTAGAAGGGGAGGACAGAGGATGAGATGGTTGGATGGCATCACCGACTCAATGGACATGCATTTGGGTGGACTCCGGGAGTTGTTGGACTGGGAGGCCTCGCGTGTTGCGGTTTACGGGGTCACAAAGAGTCAGACATGACTGAGAGACTGAACTGACCTGAATTGAAGTGATGGTGAGTGACTGCTTGTTGGGAATCACCTAGGGCCCTTGGGTTGCTGGAAGGATGTGCTCTCAGAATTCTTCCCAAAGATATCCTGCCTGCTGCATGCTAAGTTGTTCAATAGTGTCCAACTCTTTGGGAACCCATGGGTTGTAGCCCTCCCTTGCTTCTCTGCCCATGGGGAGTCGCCAGGAAAGAATACTGGAGTGGGTTGCCATGCCCTTCTCCAGGGGATACTCCCAACCCAGGGATAAACCTGCATCTCTGACATCTCCCCATTGGGAAGTGGGTTCTTTACCACTAGCGCCACCTGGAAAGCCCCATGATATCTTGAGTAGTTAGATTTTTTCACTCCCCTCTGCAGCCTGGGGGATACAGTTTTTCATAAAATGACTTGCATTGTGACCACCTGCCTGCAGGTGAGGGACCTCCAGCTTCAGAGACCAGGAGCCTGAAGGTATATCCATCACAGCTTTCTTTGAAAATAAGCTAGGGGCAGCAGTGAACACTGGATTAAAAATGTGTGTGCCTAGACGCTTAGTCATGTCTGAGTCTTTGTGACCCCTTTTACTGGAGTCCACCAGGCCTCTCTGTCCATGCGAATTCCCAGGCAACAATACTAAAGTGGGGTGCCATTTCCTCCTCCAGGGGATCTTCCCGACCCAGGGATCAAGCCCAGGTCTTTGGGGCTCCTGCACTGACCAGCGGATTCTTTAGTAGTATTGCCACCTGGGAAGCCCAAAGTGTGCGTGGGAATGGAGAAATGTCTGTGAAAATGATGCCTTAAGTGCATATCTGATGACCGACAAAGGAAATAATGACTTATGTAAAGTAATAAGTGACATATGTCTCGGCTGAGAAAAAAAGTCATGCGAGCTCAAAGTTGAGAATAAGGTTTTATTTGGTAGGAATGTTATGTCTTGACCCCCGGAGACAGTATGTTAAGTGATTTTGAGACAGCTGCCTCTAATGAGGCAGGGCAGGAGAGAGACAGCATACAAGTGTGCAGCAAGGGGCAGGTAATCTGATTATTAAAGGTTACAATAATTTAAAAAAAGATCCCTCACATGAAGAGATTTAATGATCTTCTCTGAATGGTAAGAAGCAAGTGTCCAGGCTTACTGAAATAATTTCTTTAATATGCATCTAGCTATCCGGAAGGAATCCTGCTTCCTCGATGTTCACATCCTAATTCCTTGTATACTATAAGAGATGGTAGATGAGGCAGCTGAACTCCTCTCACATTACCCCTCACCCCCCACCCCACCCCCACCAGCAGTTAGGGAGTAGGAAATAGCCCGTGGCTTCTCAATAGCTGGCTTTGTTTCACCTGGGCCCAGAGACTTGCATTTAACAAATGCTTTTTAGTAGTAGGGCTTTCCTAGTGGCTCGCTTGGTAAAGAATCTGCCTGCAATGCAGAGGACTGGGGTTCAATTTCTGGGTCAGGAAGATCCCTTGGAGAAGGGAATGACATCCCGCTCCAGTATTCTTGCCTGGAGAATCCCATGGACAGAGGAGCCTAGTGGGCTACAGTCCATGGGGTTGCAAAGAGTGGGACAGGACTGTGCAACCAACTTTCACTTTCTGTAGTGGTAGAGTCAAGATTTCCTTGACAAACATCAACAATCTCAGATACGCAGATAATACCACTTTAATGGCAGAAAGCAAAGAGGAAGTAAAGAAGCTCTTGATAGGGGTGCAAGAAAGTTGGCTTAAAACTCAACGTTCAGAAAAACTAACAACATGGCCTCCAGTCCCATCACATCATGGCAAATAGATGGGGGAAAAGTGGAAACAGTGACTGTATTACTTTTGTCGGGCTCCAAAATCACTGTGGATGGTTACTGTAGCCATGACATTAAAAGACACTTGCTCCTTGGAAGAAAAACTATGAAAAACCTAGACAGCATATTAAAAAGCAGAGACATCACTTTGCCAGAAGCTATGGTTTTTCTCCTGGTCATGTATGGATGAAATAGTTAGACTATAAATAAGGTGAGCACCAAAGAATTGATGCTTTCTAATTGTGGTGCTGGAGAAGACTTCTGAGAGTCCCTTGGACTGCAAGGACAGCAAACCAGTCAATCCTAAAGGAAATCATCCCTGAATATCATTGGAAAGTCTCATCCTGAGGCTGAAGCTCCAACACTTTGGCCATCTGACAATGAGCCAACTCACTGGAAAACAGTCTGATGCTAGTGTTGAGTAAAAAGATGTTCAACTTGAGATTTGCAAGTTAAGTTTTATTTGGGACAAAATGTTTTCATTGTTTCCCCATCTATTTGCATGAAGTGATGGGATTGGATGCCATGACTTTAGCTTTCTGAATGTTGAGTTTTAAGCCAACTTTTTCACTCTTGTCTTACAGTTTCATCAAGAGGCTCTATCGTTCTTTATCGCTTTCTTCTTGCTGAAGCTGAAACTCCAACACTTTGGCCACCTGCTACAAAGAAAGGATTCACTGGAAAAGACCCTGATGCTGGGCAAGATTGAAGGCAGGATGAGATGGTTGGATGGCATCACCAAGTCGATGGACATGAGCTTGAGAAACCTCTGGGAGTTGGTGATGGACAGGGAAGCCTGGCATGCTGCAGTCCATGGGTTGCAAACAGTGGGACACGACTGAGCGACTGGACTGAACTGGGGCAAAATGAGGACTGCCGCCTGGGAGGGAGAACTTCAGATAGTTGTGAGGGACTGCTCCAAAGTGGCAGTGGGGGAAGGTCAATGTATAAAGTTTTGGTGAAGGGGGAGTTCGATGCCATTAAGCACTCATTTTACAGAAGGTTTCTTGCTAATCACGAGGATCTGATATAATCATGAAAGGATTTAGTGCTTCTCTAGTCATGAGATGCAAAGATTGATATCATAAAATATGTTCCTCAGTCCAGTTCAGTCGCTCAGTCATGTCCGACTCTTTGCAACCCCATGAATCGCAGCACGCCAGGCCTCCCTGTCCATCACAAACTCCTGGAGTTTACTCAAACTCATGCCCATCGAGTCGGTGACGCCATCCAGCCATCTCATCCTCTGTCGTCCCCTTCTCCTCCTGCCCCCAATCCCTCCCAGCATCAGGGCTTTTCCAATGAGTCAACTCTTCGCATGAGGTGGCCACAGAATTGGAGTTTCAGCTTTAGCATCAGTCCTTCCAATGAATACCCAGGACTGATCTCCTTTAGGATGGATTGCTTGGATCTCCTTGCAGTCCAAGGGACTCTCAAGAGTCTTCTCCAACACCACAGTTCAAAAGCATCAGTTCTTCAGTGCTCAGCTTTCTTTACAGTCCAACTCTCACATCCATACACCTGTGTTAATTGTTGTTGCAGCTGCTGCTGAAGTGATTACGTTCTACTTTTCGTCACTGAGGAGACACCCATCTTCACACACTCACACAAAGGGCTTTTGAATTTTCCCCGTTTTTCAACTTGCTGAAAACATCTCGGCTTCCCATAGAGGCAGCTCTCAAAATTCTTCTCTTTTGCCTTAAGTTGTGTGAAAAACTAACTTAGAACAGGCAGGAAGCAGCTCTGCTCCAGAGGAAGTCAAAGAGATTTAAAGGCATCAAAAACCAGAGAAAGGAAGCACAGCTGGACAGAAGGACCAACAGACCCAAAACGGACTGGGGAGGGGTGAAGGGAGGAAGGCTCCGCCCCCACTGGCCCCGCCCCTACGTACCTGCGCTTCCGGCCTCGTCCCACCCTCTCCCTTACGTCGCCTCTCGTTGGCCGCGCGGCAGCGCACTCACCTCTGTACCGGATTTTCCGCCCGCGCGTGCGCAGTATCCTGCAGACCCGGAGTTGGGTTTAAGTCAGCGACAGAGTTCTGGTGAGTTTGTTTGTTAGTTTAAAACCCGGATGTCGTAGTCCCACGGCCTGTTGTCCTTCACACGTGGGTTTCGGGGTTCTCTGCGGATGTTCAAGGTACCGCCCCCATTTTCCCGTCCCCAGTGTGTCCTCGCATCGCCGTGAGAAGGTCTGAGGTCCGTTAGCTTAGCTGCCGGGTCCCTGGGTCCCACGTCCACTTTCTGTTAGCATCGTTCTAGGGTCTAAGTTCATCTCTGACAGTTCTGCCTTCTAACTTGTAGAGACCGCTGCTTAAAGTCCTGCATTGCCCAACCCCTAGGTCCCTGATCCACGAAGAGGTGAAGGAGGCTCTATTCTGTATGGAGTTTGGTCAGGGTCTCTCCTAAGGTTTGAAGGGGAGGGTCAGCCTAGAACGCGTGGTTTTCACAGGAAGGGCCGCGAGTTCTGAAGAAAAGAATACAACTAAAAACACCTCCTTTGATTCTGTGTTCCAGAATCCCTGCTGTGTCAGTGGCCGTGGAGGATTGTGATTTGTACCTGTTGAGATCCTCCCTCTGGGTGGGGCTGTGTTACAGGGAGCTCGCTGTGGTTTTCTAAGTATTGAACAGCCTAGTTACAACACTCGGGTCACTTCCCAGACTGATCTTACCTGAGAAGGAAGACCAGAGGAGAAGGAAAACAAGGAGTCAGAAATGACTCGTTCCCAGGTAAGAGGCACAGTCCGTGTTTGTTCTGTCTCTCTTTCCTGAAATGCTGTTTCTTTGGACTTGATAAGCTCCTTGACTTCTGAACGGGTTTGTTTGAAGCTACCCATAGTCATCATCCCAAGGGACCCATTGCCCTCCTGGCATATCGGTGCGACAGAAGACAGAGTATTGCCAGGCAGAGAAGCTCACTCAAGCTTTTAAGTCCCGAGTTTTTATTGGGCTTTAGCTACATAGGTGGGATTAATGACATCTCCAGCATTCTCCCCTCCTTAGAGATTGGGCTAATCAGCCCACTTGGCTCAAAGCCCCAAATCTCTAGTCACTTCGTTGGTCTTTGTGAAATGCCCAGCCTCACAACCTGAGTCATCTCATTATTAAACTAGGAGCCGACCGTAGGTCATGTTGTTAGCATAAATTATCAGGGCCCACGGAGAGTAATAAAGCTACTTCAGTCACTAAGGAAATTCCGAGAGAGGGAAAAAAAAAAAAAAAAAAAGTTAAATTCCAAGCGTAGTTAACAAACTTCCAGAACCTGAGGACCAAAGCCTGCCAAATTCTTTTTTTGTTGTTCGTTTGTTTTGGTATTTATTTAGTTTTGGCTATACTGGGATTTTTCTGATGGTCTTGGGCTTTCTCTGTTGTGATTAGGAGGGGCCACTATCTTGTTGTGCAGCTCTGGCTCTAAGGCACGGGTTCAGTCGTTGGATTAATCCCTGGCAGGCTCTGGAGGATATGGGCTTCAGCAGTTGTGGCACACTAGCTTAGTTGCTCCGAGGCTTGTGGGATCTTCCCTGACCAGGGATGGAACCTGTGTCCTCTGCATTGACAGGGAGAGTTCTCACTGGTGGACCGTCGGGCAAGCCCCTGAATTCTTTTTTTTTCTTTTTTCCCTAAATTCTTTATTACACAACGCTGAAACCTAAATCTTTCCTTTATGCCCTTTGACTTTTTTTTCCCCCTCTGATTTTTGTTGTTACTTTGGAATACCTCACGTGTTGCAATATTAAAAAATATTTTGTTGTGCTTACATTCTATTTTATTGTTCAAAGTAATGTCTAAGTCTCTCTTTAGGTGAGCTTCTTTGGCTACATTGTAACTATTTTGCTTCATTTATTTTGAAGTTTTACTAGTCTATACAGTTATAACTTCATCTGTAATTTGGCAGAATTACAGATTTACAGATTGTAATTACAGAAATCTGTAATTTCCCTCTATTTACATTTTTTTTCATTTTTAAATTCAAAATTATGTTGGCTCTCCTAGGTACAGCTGAGCCTTATACTTGAAATATCCATGTTTGTTTTGAGTTCAATTGTTCTGAATTTGGAGTCACTGAAGTCTTTATGTCACCACATCTTCCAAGTAAAACTTGTGATATTCAGACTTGATGTGCTTCAGTAAAGGTTTACAGTTTCTTCACATAGGTCTGGAAATGTGTTCTACATAGGTGTCATGGTATATTTGCTAATAAAATGTAGACTATTTCTCATATTGTGTTTTTGATCATTCTTACTAAAGAGAAAAAATAGTTTTCAGTGAAGCCGGGTGACTCAGTAGTAAAGAATCCACCTGCCAATGCAGGAGAACTGGGTTTGATCCCCGGGTTAGGAAGGTCCCCTGGAGAAGGAAATGGCAACCCCCTCCAGTATTCTTGCCTGGGAAATCCCATGAACAGAGGAGTCTGGATGGCTACAGTCCATGGGGTCACAAAGTGTTAGTTGTGATACATGTCACTTAACATGCATTCATGCACAATTTGTTGCCGGGAGCCAACACATGAGACCCTACCCCTAAAAAGGCCATAGGGGAGATAACCTGATGGGCAAGGCGAATCAGGTATTCAGGGGTTTCGAAAAAGTCAGCTCATGAAACCCTGCCCCTAAGAAGGCCGTAGGGGAGAAAACCTGACAGGCAAGGCGAATCAGGTTTTCCGGGGTTTCGAAAAAGTCAGCTCATGAAACCCTGCCCCTAACAAGGCCGGAAGGGAGAAAACCTGACGGGCAAGGCGAATCAGGTTTTCAGGGGTTTTCGAAAAGGCCAGTTCACGAGATCCCACCCATGACAAGGTCACGAGGAGAAAGCCTGACAGGCAAGGCAGATCAGGTTTTCAGGGATTTCGAAAAGCTGCGCTTGGCTCTCACCTTAAAAGATGGTATCTGTCTTTCTGATGCCTGCCTCAATGGACTACTCCCTAATTTCTCTGACACAGGCAGGAAGGCCTTCCCCGATCTCTTTCCAAATAAGAATCAACTTAGAACTTTAATCAATAAGTTTCCCAGGTGGTGGTATTTTATGAGATTATTTAGGGTGGAAAGGAGTGTTTTAATGTAAAACTCCTTTACTGGTAGTTTTGTTAGCCAAATGCATTTATGCGCTTGGTACTAATATGCATGATTGCTTATAATATCCTAATCATAAAATAGCATAAAGAACCTGATTATATAAAAGCCCTAATAGATATAGAGCCCTTTTAAGGGGTAAAGGAGTCCTATTAGAAAATATAAGAAAATTATTCTATAGGTGGTTATTCCGTTGTGATTTGCTTGCTGTGTTTTGCTTGCTGTATTTTTGCCTTTAATGTGCTAAGATTGTGTTATAAAAACCATTGTTAATATAGTTAAAGATCTAGAGAAATAAGAACTTAGCCCTAGTGTTGTAACAATGAGATGGTTGCTAATTGTCAGCCAGGAGTACTAGGCAGAAGCTGCCTCACTGAAGCCGCAGAGTCTGTATGGGCTAAACTTCTTAGATAAATGCAACTGACTACTTTTGCCGAAAGATTAATTTTTGTATTAACAAGAATATAATTCTACTCTGTACTACTTCCCTATGACCCTGTTACCTTTCAGTTAAGGTCACCATAAAAACGGAAAATAGGTTTACAATCACCTGACCTGCATAAAATGTTAATAGCCTCAAGGCCAGAAGATCATGTGCTAAAAATTACTATAGAATTAGAAAGCAAAAAAAATCCTGCTTCTCCTAAAAATCAAAATGATGTAATGCTAATCCTGTGTAATCATGAGTAAGCATCTTGTACCTTGAAAATGTTCTGTGAAAGGGTATAAGACCGGTTGTCAAAAAGTAAAACACAGACTTGGCCCTATCAAGGCTAGTCTCACGTCTCTCTCTCTCGCCGACGCCGTTCATCCTGAGGGTACCCCCTGGATCCTGCCGAGGCTGGACCCCGGCAATTTGTAAATGCTTGTTTTACCATAAATTCTAAAATACATGAGTTTTTTTTTTTTTTTTTTTTTTTTTTTTAAAGAAAGGTGGATTAAAAATATTTGTTCCAAAAGATCTGTTACTTATGGAAGCTTGCTTTTACCTGAAGTGTGTTTATGTGTGCATCTGTGTGTGCAGGCAGAAACCTAGGGCTTATTTAAAAGCCATCATCATTTCATGAAGATTTGTATTGATTCTAAACTTTGAAAACTGTTCTTACATATTTTCCATGGCCTTCGATTGTTTCATTTTAGTGAAATGAATATATAGTTCCATTTTAATAGATGTATGCATGGAAATGTTCATATGATTTGGTCAGTTATTTTTCTTGTATTCTTTTTTTTTTTCTTCTTGTATTCTTTACAGTTAGAGAAGCTTCTGTGAACTTTCTTTAGAGTTGTCCCTATGTATTCGTCTGTGTATTATTAAAGTTTAGAGTACATAGAGTGAAGTAAATTTAAGCTGTTTAAGGTATGTTTGCTACATATTTGCAAAAAGGTGGAACAGCAACATAATTGGAAGACTCTATCAAAACTCTCAGAAAGATATATAGTATATCCTAAATAGTTAAAATGATTGTTGCTACTGAGGATGCTCTCATATTTGAACTGTAAAATGTGTAAAACACTTGAAGTTCAAAAGTAAGCATGAATGCTTACCTGACTATTGTATTTGGTTAGTATTCAAAATGGTCATTCATGGAGCAGAATTTTGAACACCACTAGTGAAAAGAAGCTTGTTAACAATACTAAGAAAAAAGTTAAGCTTGCTAAAAGAAATGGCACATTTGTCCCACTCAAGAACTCTTGGGTCAGAGTATACTTTTTAGAAATATTCCCTGTTTCCTTGACGGACAGTTCATCCTGTGTCATACAAATACAACACTCAAAAGTAAATATGCCAATATTGTTCTTATTATTTGATCATCTCTTTTCCAGATCAGAATAGTTTCTGAAATGGTTTGTGGGTCATTTCTCATCTTTTTTTGGCTTAGGATTACGGTAGAAAATATTGCTGTGTAAAAGTCATATTATACTCTAACACCAGTTCAGTCTTGCTCCCAGGACTGAGATAATGAGACGAATCGTCTGCATGGATTTCTTTCAGTAAACTCTTTCCCTTAAGTAAATCTGCCTAGTCAGGACCATCCCTCTTGAGATACGGGTTTTCTTCTGACCTTATGACCAATGTTAATTCCTTGTTTCCTTGGTAATGGTTACTATATGTTTGGTTTTCTGATCTTTATTATTGTCAAAGAAATTCCTTAACAGCCTGTATATGCTCACACAAAGATCATTAAAGCACCCTTGTTCCATCAGAGCTTGGGTCCCTGTGTCTTTCTTTCTTTCTCTCTCTCTCTCTCACTCTCTCTCCCTCTCAGTCTAATTCTCTGGAGCATGGAAACCTGGCAAGGTCACTTTCTCACCCAGGCTTTCAAGACTTCCTCGAGAGGATGCCCTGTGCCTTCGTGAGTGGTACAAGCCCTGTGTCAAGGGCTTTATAGGTTCTCTGTGTAAACCAAGGAATATCAGCCTCTTTCTGTCTTTTGCTTTCTTATTGTCGACTCCAGACCAGCAGGTTCCGGGCCATTAAAGGACTGCAACATTAGGCTACAGATCATATGAAGTGAAATTTGCTTACAACACATTTTAAAAATATTTTTTTATTTGGCTGCACTGGATCTTCTTGTGGCAGGTAGGATCTTCAGTCATCCTTGTAATTTTCGGGTTCTTTGGTTGTGACATGTAAACTCTTAGCTACAGCACGTGAGATCTAATTTGCTGATCAGGGAAAGAACCAGAGCTCTGTGCATTGGGAGCTCAGGATCTTAGTCACTGGATCATCACAGAGTTCCTGAACTAACATTTTTTAATGATAGATTCAGGTCATAGTTTCCATATAGTGCCAAAATACCCATGCAGTGATAATGCATTTCTCTATGTACTTCTTACCCCATGACTCATGTTCACTGCTTTAGGTGTTTATGTGAGATTCCCATGCTATGAATTTGTTTTTTCCATTTGACTTGAACAAGTGTCTTGTAAAGAATAAGTGAGGGATGTGCCTAAACTCTCATTAATGGCATAACTCCATGTCTTCTTACTTTCTTTCTGCTTTGAAAGATGAACACTCAGGTGTGTTTAGCAGAGATGCTGGGTTTCGGGAGTGGGGGTTTTCATCCCAAGCCCAGGTCTGATCTTTTCCAGTACACTCCATGCTCACATCACAGGGTCTCATCACAGTTTTGTATTTTCCAAAATGTTTACAAGAATCTAATTAGTCCTAATCTATGCTCAACTGTATTAAAATTAAAATACAGTTTAGTGCAAATAAAGAATATCATCCTCTCACATTATGTACATTTTAATCCATTCAAAATTACCTGAGTTTAGTGACATGAAAAATTTTCTCTCTTCCTCCTAATGAGCATATAGCCCCATTTGAGTGTATGTCTGTACTCAGTGGAGATTAGTTTGAGTAGGCTCCTAGAGTGGGTGATGGACAGGGAGGCCTGGTGTGCTGTGGGCCATGGGATCGCAAAGAGTTGAACCTGACTGAGCAACTGAACTGGACTGTATGTTTGAAAATATTAACATGACTTGATCAATTTTTTCTTCTTTTCTTTTTGCTTTGTTTTTTGAAGAACTTCTGGGGAAGGGAATGACTACCCATTCCAGTATTCCTGCTTAGGGATTTCTTGGACAGAGGAATCTGGCCAGTTAGAGTCCATGGGGTCACAGAGAATAAGACAGGACTGAGTGACTAAACCTTTTCTTGTCTTTAGTATTCTTTCCAGTTACAGAAGCTTCTATCAACTTTTTTCAGTGTTGTCTCTGTGAACCTCTCTGTGTTTTATTAGCTAAAGTCTAAAGTACATAAACTAAAGTGAAGTTTAACTTCTGCCATTTAGTGGCTGTTTGTTAAAATATGTGCCAAAAGGTAGAAGAGCAACTTTACTCATTTTTAGTTATTCCTCTTGTCCGTTCAAGACGCTGATAAAAACAATCAGAAAGATATAGAGTACATACTAAATAGTTAAAATGATTCTTTCTGCCAAGATTCTGGTTACCCCAAGAGTGAAGAGCAGATAAAACCAAGGAGGGTCTTAGAATGCAGAAACTAAAAAAACAGACCCTTATTTTCTCATGTCTGGGAATTCTTTTCCAACTCGCACCCAGACCATGACATTTTTGGTGGCTTGTTTGGGGACTTAGAGTCTCTTCCCCGCCTCCTCGCTTCTCCTTCCTCATAGGGACCCTCTGCCAACAGCAAGTGCTGTGGCAGCAGCTGAGGCACTCTGGCCAGGGTTACCCTCTGGAGTGTTGTAAAGGCCTCACTGCCCACTGCACCCCAAGTAGCTGCCGCTTGAGTGGGTGAGGGTCTCTCCTTTGCCTTTCTTGCAAGTGAGGACTGTGCGAACCAATATTGTGTGGGCGCAGGTCAGACACATAAAAGCCACTAGCGCGCCTGCCCCAGAAAGACTCCCATGTGAGGATGCGGGGACAGAGAACGGATCAGGCCACAAGGGCATCCGCCCCCAGCAAGACAACTTCCGTCCACCATGTCAGGCGCATAGTGGTTGAAGCAAAACAGAGACCATTGTCCCGGCCACCGCCTCCTGGATGTATTGCAAGGCGGATTCCTCAGGCTTCTTCCCTGTCACTGTCACTTCTCTCCCTTCTGGTCTGGATTGGTTTACGGGAGCCTGGGTGTTGTCTCTGAGCCATCCCAAGCGTGCCTTCCCCGTTTCAGGGAATCACCAAACGGTGAGTCGCCAGGTTGCTCCCGGGCATCTCTGTCTTTCTCTGCCCGTGTCGCCTGGTGGCCTCGCTGCAGGGCTCTCTCAGGTCCCGTCTCTCTGTTGGAGGCGACTGCTGGGCCGCGCGGCCATTTTGTGCGTCAGTCGCAGGGAGAGACGACTGGGGGAAAAGGGCCGCCTTCCTGTCAGCCAGTGACTCGGTTCGCCCCTTCTGTGGTAGGTGGGCTAAGAGCGGGTTCTCTCTCATCCCAGGACGCTCTCTCATACTCAACCCTTGGCTCCATTCTCAGAAACTGGGAAATGTTGACCCTCCAAAAGGCCTGGCTCCTACACAAACGGGGGTCCCCCCAGAAATGGCCTCTGAGTGGCACACCAGGTTTTGCCAAAGGACGGGAAAGGACTCAAATTTCCTTGTGTTCTGTTGCCTCCCTGTCTCCCGTCCCCTCTGTCTCTCTCCATCAGATTTCCTAGATGACCCCTACTCGACCTTTCATATCCACATGATCTCTAGGAAAAGATTCTGAGGTTCCCTTTGGTCCAGGTCTTTCTCTTATATTCCAAAGCCTGAAGGATCAAAAACTGTCCTATCATTCTAAAGAATCCCCTTCGAAGGAAGCTTATCTCTCAGGTGAAGAGGGAAGCAAGCTTCCCCCATTCCTGAACATCCTAAAGAATTCCCTTCTGACTACTCCTGTTTCTCAGGGCTGGGAAGGACCAAGCTTCCCCCACTCCTGCAAATTCCCTTAATCCTTCAGATTCTCGTCATGGGACAAAGACCTCACTTCCCACCAGAGGGACAGTCCAAAATTTTTATCAGCTGAAATGCCCCTGATATCAGAGTAAATTTGAGCATTATTTTGTCTATATTTTAGCTATAAAACTAAGACTACAGAAACAAATAATGACTTTTTGACACAGGATGACCCTGACATTCTTTAGACTCTGGAGAAAACTGGTTAAAATGAAATTTTCTTTCCCTTGGGAACTGCAAAATCGTTCCTTTTTGCATATGCATTTAAAACCAACTAGCTTGTTAAAAGGCCTGCCTAGGGAAAAGCTTGAAGTTAACCCTTTCCTAGTCCTTGAAATACACTGCCCACTTTGCCTGAGACCTCACTCAGCCTTGGACAAATCAGAACATCAGGCCAAACAAACAAACAAACAAAAAAGGGTCAAAGAGATGTTTTAACTCTCAGGCAGGAAACTATGAGGTCTCTGTCTGTCTGTCTGTCTGGATTTATGTATGTCTCAGTGTGCACTCTTTTTTTTTTTTTTTTCATAATATTGCTGAAGTTGTAAATGAGTTCTAATTTAATTGGCCTAAAGGAAAGTAAGTTCTTACAAATCAGACAATTCTAACTGCAAGAGAAATTAACCTAAATGAATTTCAGATGCACGTGAACTGGGAAATATTCAATATTAAATACCGAGTATTAATGTTTGTTTGCTAATCTAATGTAGATATGTCTAAGACTCATTAAGCACAGTATTTTCATTATGCTTAGGTTTATTATAAGTTAAATGTTGTTATATTTTTATATCTGTTACAAGTTTGTTAACCAGGAAAGTACCTCTAGGAAAGGAAAAAAAAAAAAAAAAAAACCTTCAAAGAAAATGTAAAAGAGATATGAGCTTTCAGAGAAACTCTTAAGAATAATTATTCTTTAGAAATGTCTGTCTAAAACATCCTCTAGATTGTGGTAACCTGAATTTCTAGGACTGTGCTAAACTAAGTGATGGAAGTTTATTGAATAGCTAGGTCATTTCCAAATAAAAGAAGATTCTGAAACATTCATTCCTAAGGACTAACTTCCTTTTACTGAGAAACTAGAGATTTTGGAATATTCATGAATAATGCTTGATGCCATCCTGAGATGTTCTCTAGAATTTTTTTTTTTTTTTTTAAGGAATTATCACTGGTATTTATGTTCACCAATGTATAGAATGCTTAAGTTCTTGGTTGCTTAAGCAAAGTAGAATGTATATTTTCAGTAAAGAAGGTATGAGGAATGAAATTACATTTTACGAAGGGAAAAGGAAGTAGGTCTGACTTACCGGTGGCTGTTTCAGGGTGGGAGAACAAAGTAATGGGTACAGAAAGTGATAAGAAGGTTTCATGGAAAGTGGACCCCAAGGGAAGAGTTTTGTTCATAAACACAAGTTTTCTTGAGATGTTGACTTGCCTTTGATGATGGATTTTAAGTTTCTTTACTTCTGAAGTGATCTGTTCTATGTTTACCTTTGAAATCTTCTTTGTTATTTTGGCTAAGTGAATAAAATATTTCCGAGTGATCTATATGATTTTATCTGACTGAGTGTTATAACCCCTTTTGATATTGGTCAACAAAACTTCCTAAATATCTTGACTTCTTGCTGACTTTGGAATTCTTCAGAGGGCCCCTGAGACATCCCAGGGAGCTATTAAACTACCTGAGTTCATTGGACTTGTTAAATTATATGGGAAGTACTGTTGAAGGGGTGATAAATCTTCTCAGATTATACGATATGGTGGATGTTACTAATATAGATATCCTAAAATTATGTGGAGTTCATATAGATCTGATATGCCCTAATAAAATGTGGTCAACTATAATTCTAGTTATCCTGCTAAAGTGTTACAAGTCATAGCAATGACCAAGCTACATTGTCAGTTGCAGTTTAATCAGATTTAAACATGCCTTCTGTGGTTTCACTCTGATGCCTTTGTAAGAATACTGCTACTTCATGATTTATGGAAAAGATTTTTTATGGTTAACCGATGAACAAGTTTTGTTTGCTATCTGGTAAGCTGGTACCAGACTGGAATTTAGTCTACTCTCTATGCTAATAGAACAGAGTTTTCTTAGAATGCAGCTTTCAAGAAGACATTATGAATTTCTTTGCCTTTAAGTGATTTATATTCATTTTAAAAATCTTTTGTTACTTTGGTAAAGTAAATAAGCATTACTTAAGATTATGGTACATGTAGACAAAGCTCATTTTTCTTGTAAAAAAATAACCCCTCATGGTTAGGCTTTTGCCATCCTGATGTCCTTAAAACATGGCCATAGTCTGCTCCTGAATCGCAGAATTAAAAATGGGTGAACAATAGATGTAAATCAAAGAGTCAGTGCTATGGGAAATCCAAGATGGCTGCATGGCTTTTCCCAGTTCCCTGACAAACCTCACTTTTATTTGATGGGTTAAAGCCTTCCCTGGCTACAGGGTTAATGCCCTCATAAAGAAAAATAAATTGTTTCACTGAATATTAAGTTTTGTTCATTGTTAAACTAAATTTCTAGTTTTGTTAATTAAAGTCTAGTGTTTACTAAGACTCACTTCTGAGATAGTTTCTTGTTATGTTATATTTCTAGAAGATTTAATTAAGTTTTTAAAAAGGACACCATAAGTTTCTTTCTAAAGCTAATCTCAGTAAACAGTCTTCAGATAAAGATTAGATGCTCCATGATATACAACCAGGAGATTAACACCTGGCTATAGTCATTTAAGAAATGAAGTCAGATGACCTGGGGTATACTGCTCTACCTAATGAAAGTTCTTGACTTACCATTGTTACTTATCACCTGACTACTAACTGCTAGCTATAGCTATATTATTTTCTATGTTGCTTCTTTCAGAAGATGGTTTCTTAGGTTACTAAATCTGTGACTGAGCCTGTGATAAAATGTTGATATGCAGTTCCATATGCTATTAATTGTTGTAATAATGTACCTCTAGATATGGGAAGAAGGAACAAGAAGGAATATTCTCTGGGATCACGAGGCTAGTAAGACAAGTATGATCCAAAGACTTTTGCTACTCACAAGGCCTGCTCTAGAAACAGCACATTGAGTGGTCTATTAGTGGAACCTTCCCTAGGCCTGGGAATGAGCCTTCCCAGTGCTGCGGGACACAATGGCCAAGAAGTGCCCCCAAAGCATGGTCAAATATGTGGCTACAAAGGGACTCTGCTGACTGGACTCTGCCAGCTGTCTCTACAAAGATGACATCATGACCACTGCAAGTGCCTGACTTTCAACAGCCCGCAAAAGGAGTTCAGAGTAGAGATCAGAAATAAGGCACTCTGTGCTCTGGGAAAAACCCAGAAGAACTGGCCTTCTGATAGTCAGATGCTTTCAGGTAAAGATTTTATGAGCCCAAATTCTTGCTTCTTCTTGTCCAGTCCTGGTTCTCCTGGCTAGCCCATGAGCAAATTTCTACTTCTTTTCATCTTTGGGTCATGTACCTTTAACTTTATTATTTTTTTTTTAATAAAGTTTTATTAAAGTATAAAGGAGATAGAGAAAGCTTCTGACATAGGCATCAGAAGGGGGCAAAAGAGTACCCAACTTTCTTGTAAAGTTTGTTTCTTCTAAAATACCACAAATGTCCAAGTGGTCGTGCAAGAATATTCCCTGACCAACACCTAGACAATGTGGAAACAAGTCACCTTATCATTCCATGGACTCTCATTGCCCTCCATAAATGCACCCTGACAGAATAGGCAAAGGGAACTCAGATTCCCATGGCACCCCTGCTCAGCCTGAAGAAACCAGAGCGGTCATCACCCCTTTTTCCTTGAAATTGGAATCCAAAATGTGTGAGAAGGGAGATGGGTAGATAGTTAGACATGAACAGGGTATCAACAAGGGCCAAAGTATTGGCCCTAAAAATAAAGAGAGGGAGGTATGTGGTGACCCAGGGACAAAAGAGTAGATAAAACCAAGGAGGGTCTTGGAATGCAGGAATGGAAAAACAAGACCCCTTAGCATCTTTCCCTCCCCCACGTTGTAGCTATTGATGGATTTCAGGTCCTTCTGAGCAGCATAAACTGTCTCCCCTCCAACCCCATAAGGAGAATGTATTTTTCTTACTCTGCCTCCCACTTGTATATGTGCCTCATCCATTCAGCAAATGATCCACAAGACCCCTATCCCACTCTTTGTACCCTGGCTCTGCAAGTGGACTGAGGACCCCTGATCAACATCCTTTCTCATCTGAACTGGCCTGCTGTTCTAACAGCGTCCCCCGTTCTAATAAACTTTATTTCCCTCTCATTTTGTCTCATGTCTGGAAATTCTTTTCCAACCCGAGCCCAGACCACAAGAAAGGTTACTATCCTATTCAGTTCAGTTCATTCAGTCGCTCAGGTGTGTCCGACTCTCTGTGTCCCCATGAATCGCAGCACACCAGGCCTCCCTGTCCATGACCAACTCCCGGAGCTTACTCAAACTCATGTCCATCGAGTCGGTGATGCCATCCAGCTATCTCATCCTCTGTCATCCCCTTTTCCTCCTGCCCCCAGTCACTCCAGCATCAGGGTCTTTTCCAATGAGTCAACTCTTAGCATGAGGTGGCCAAAGTATTGCAGCTTGAGCATCAGTCCTTCCAGTGAACACCCAGGACTGATCTCCTTTAGGATGAACTGCTTGGATCTCCTTACAATCCAAGGCACTCTCAAGAGTCTTCTCCAACACCACAGTTCAAAAGCATCAATTCTTCCGTGCTCAGTTTTCTTCACAGTTCAACTCTCATATCCATACATGACCACTGGAAAAACCATAGGCTCTACTAGATGGACCTTTGTTGGCAAAGTAATGTCTCTGCTTTTTAATACGCTGTCTAGGTTGGTCATAGCTTTCCTTCCAAGGACTAAGCGTCTTTTTTTTTTTTTTTTTTTTAGCGTCTTTTAATTAACTATCCTGTTCCACCTATTAAAATTTGTAAAACAATTAAAGTTCCAACTTAAGTATGAATTCTTGCCTTACTATTCTATTTCCTTGCGGTTTAAAATCGTCATTCATCGATCAGAATTTTCAACATTACTAACTCAAATAACCTTGCTAAAAATGTGGCACTTTGGCCCCACTTCAGAACTCTTGTCTCAGAATACACTTAAAAAAAAAAAAATCCTGTTTCTTTGGTAAACAATTTATCCTATGTCACACGAGTAGAACACTGAAAAATAGATATGCTAATGTTTCCCAGATGGTTTTATAATTGCTTTTCCAGATGAGAGTAGTTTCTCTAATGCTTTGTGGATCATAACTCATCCTCTGTTTTTCACATTAGAAATTGGGTAGAAAAGATTACTGTGTAAAAAATATATTTTGTAGTACCAGCCAAGCCACTACTTCACGACCAGGTCTCTGAACTTGCTGTTTTCATCTTGGGTCACATTAGGAAGTCTTCCCACGGCCACATGGCATCTGTACTTTGTATTTCAGGGATGGCTGACGTTCTGGGATGTGACCATAGATTTCACTCAAGAGGAGTGGGAGTGCCTGCACCTCGGTCAGCAGGAATTTACAGGGACGTGTTGTTAGAGAATTACGGGAACCTGGCCTCCTTGGGTAAGGGTAACTGCCTTCCAGAATCGCTTATCCACCCACTGGGATTTTGTTCTGTCATTCCAAGAATGTTTTCTGACATTTTCTGCTTCCCACAGTAGTTCCAGGTCTCTGCTTTCTAGGGGAAAATGGGTATTTGTGACTTTAGGAAGAAAAGTGATGATTCATGATGACTCGTTATGCTGGTGATGTTTTTCTTCCTTGAGGTACTCTGCCTCCTTCATTCTAGGTTAGTGGTAATTGTGTAAGTTCTGTGGCATTAAATAGGTGCACGCTTTCTTAATTTCACATCGATACTACTTACATTTGCCTTAGTACTAGTTGACCAGAATGTCAGGATCTGATTGTTAGGTGTTTGTTAGTATTGTACGACGGCTTTGAATAAAGTATTTCAGGAAATGTTTTCTAGGACAGAATGCGTTGTTGTCTCACCTGAATACAAACTGGATTCGATACTGATAAATCTCTAACAACACAAGTTTTCCTTTCTCTGATCAACAGGGCTTGTCTCTAAACTGGACCTGGTCACCTTTCTGGAGCAATTGAAGGATCCCAGGAATATAAGGAGAATGGAGACAACAGCCTTTTACCCAGGTAGTTATGAATGGATGGAGATGAAGACTCAGATGAGTGGTCCAAGGAGCTGCGAGGAATTCATCCTTCATCACATGGCTTTGGAAGATTCGCTTCAGTGGAAGTGGTTTTTGAAAACCTGGGTTTGTGTCTGCTAGTGTCATAGAAATGTATCACTTGCCTCATTCTGTCTCTTATATCATTCATGAATTTATCTCCAGTGATTACTTTTCTCCATCACAGTGTGAACTAAAAGTCTCCTCTTGACTTGTGACAAACTGCATTCATTAGTTACTCTTCAATTTCTTTGGGGACCTAGGAAAACTCTGCCCATTTCTGAGTAACTGTATGACAGTCGTTTTCAAGTTTCCCTCTACCTTTGGACAGAAATGTTTAAGTGGAGTGGTAGACAAACTGCCAAACTTCTAGGAATACTGGGTATGGGTTTTTATTCTCTGGTTTATAATTTCCTATTCACTGGGAGTGACACATATGACCTTCTAAATAAATTTCAAATTCAAGTAATTTTTCACTGCAGAAAGCAAAACCTTGTGAAAATCAAAGAATGCACATCTCATGTTGACTTCAAAGTTTCTCTTTTACTTTTATGATCTCATATTAAATATCTTTAGTGTATTTGATCTAATTCTAACTTGCTAAAATACCTTATTATATTCTTTTACCTCATAGAATTTTAAAATATATTGACATGAACTCTTAGGACATTTTCCACTATACTATTAATGGTTGATTCAAACTATGACAATTTTTAGGTTATATAAAGAAATCTTTATTAAAATTCTAATTGGAATATAGCTTTTTTCCAGTTGTGTGCTCCTAAACAGCAAAGAGAACCAATTATACATATCAGTCAGTTCAGTTCCGTCACTCAGTCGAGTCTGAGTCTGCAATCCATGGTCTGCAGCAAACCAGGCTTCCCCGTCCGTCACCAAGTCCCAGAGCCTGTTCCAACTCTTGGCCATCGAGGTAGTGATGCCATCCAACCATCTCATCCTCTGTCATCCCCTTGTCCTCTCATCTTCAGTCTTTCCCAGCATCAGGGTCTTTCTCAGTGGGTCAGTTCTTCACATCAGGTGGCCAAAGTATCAGAGTTTCAGCTTCACCATGTCGTTCCAATGAACATCCAGGACTGATTTTCTTTAGGATGGCGTGGTGTGATCTTCCAGTTCAAGGGACTAAGAGTCTTCTCCAACAACACAGTTCAAAAGCATCAATTCTAGGGGGGTCAGCTTTCTTCATGGTCCAGCTCTCACATCCATACATGACTACTAGAGAAACCATAGCTTTGACAACATGGACCATTTTCAAAACTAATGTTTCTGCTTTTTAATATGCTCCCTAGGTTGGTCATAGCTTTTCTTCCAAGGAGCAAGCGTCTTTTATTTTCATGGCTGTAGTCACCATCTGCAGTGATTTTGGAACCCCCAAAATAAAGTCTGTCACTGTTAACATTGTTCCTCCCACTGTTTGCCATGAAAGGATATGACTGGTACCATGATCTTCGTTTTTTGAAGGTTGCGTTTGAGGCCAGCTTTTGCACCCGCTTCTTTCAGTTTCATGAGGAGACTCTGCAGTTCCTCTTCGCTTTCTGCTATAAGGGTGTTGTCATCTGTATATCTGAGATTATGGATATTTCTCCCTGAAATCTTGACTCCAATTTGTGCTTCATCCAACCCGGAATGTTGCACGATGTACTGTATATATAAGTTAAATAAGCAGGGTAACAGTATACAGCCCTGACGTACTCCTTTCCCAATTTGGAATCCGTCCGTTGTCACATGTCCAGTTCTCACTGTTGCATCTTGACATGCATACAGATTTCTCAGGAGGCAGGCAAGGTAGTCTGGTGTTCTCATCTCTTTAAGAATTTTCCACAGTTTCTTGTGAGCCACATAATCAAAGCCTGTGGTGTAGTCAATACAGCAGATGTGGTTCTTTTTCCAGAAACCTCTTGCTTCTTATATGATCCAAGGGATGTTGGCAATTTGATGTCTGGATCCTCTGCCTTTTCTAAATCCAGGTTGCACATCTGGAAGCTCTCAGTTCACGTACTGTCAAAGCCTCACTTGGAGAATTTTGAGCCTGTGCTATTGTTTGAAATGAGAGAAATTGTGTAGTAGTTTGAGTGTTCTTTGGCATTGCCTTTCTTTGTGATTGGAATGAAAACTGACCTTTTCCCATCCTGAGGCCACTGCTGAGTTTTCAAAATTTGCTGGCTTATCTAGTGCAGAACTTTAACATTATCCTCTTTTTGGACTTGAAATAGCTCAGCTGGAGTTCCATCACCTGCACTAGCTTTGCTGGTAGTCATGCCTTCTAAGGCCGACTTGACTTTGGACGCCAGGATGTCTGTTCCTAGGTGAGTGATCACACTATCGTGGTTATCTCAGTCATTATCTCAGATCTTTTTTGTATAGTTCTTCCATGTATTCTCACCAACTTCTCTTATTATCTTATGCTACTTTTAGGTCCATCCTGTTTCTGTCCTTTATTGTTCCCATCTTTGCTTGAAATATTCCCAGTGCCTCTAATTTCCTTAAAGAGATCTCTAGTCTTTACCGTTGTATTGATTTCCTTCCCATTTAGGCCTCCAGAGAGCAATGAGTAGAGTTCCCCTTTTCTCTAGTCATAGTTTTAAAGTCTCTCTTCTTATTTAATTTATTAAAACTAGTATTTTATTAAGTTTCTCTTATTTGTTTCAGCTTCCTTGGACACTGTCTTGTGTGTCCTCAGTTTCTGATTAGTTCTCTGTCACTATCACTTATGATTTTTAGACTGAAGCATCTAATAGAACATTCTCAGAAACATGTGAGGCAAGAGTTTGATTTACGAATTACTAGGCACCTAGGATTTGTGAAAGTGTTTGGTGTCTCCCTTAAGAGGACTAAAAGCAGGAAGTAATCATTAGATTGCCTATCACCTCTGAATTCAGTGGTGATTGGAGACTTTTATCTTGTTTCTTCCCCTATAACCTGTTTCTTTGCCATATCATTTTGTCCATCTTCAGTTTGCGGTCTCTCTTTTGAAGGTTACAGGAACCTAGTAAGTCTTCCTTCTGTTGTCTGCACCTTGGTGGATGAGGTTGGTCCCAAAGTTTGTGCCCTCATCCTCCTGATCTGGGCTTTGATTGCTGTTAACCGTGACCAGGGCCTGCTGTGGATATTCAGGGCTGTTTCCCCATTGTTCTGTGGTTGTTACTGCCCTCTCTCTGATGGTGCCTGCTCCCAACATGGTGGAGCAGAGCCCCCAGACCTGAATCTTAGCTGTGATTCTGATTTGTGGTGCGAGGCAGGTGGGACTGGAGCACCTGCATGTGGAGAAAAGTCACTGAGTATTACTTCTCTGGGGATGTTCACTCAGGATGTGCTCTGGTTCCCCCTCTCATGCGTTCTGCAGGCTCTCATGTGATGTAGTCTTGGCACTGCTCTTGGCCCCAGCTTAACCATGGGCATGATGGCCCTTGGCCCTGGTGTCTCGCAAATGTTGTTTTCACAAGGTCACCGGCATAGATTCAGTGAAGTCAGGTCCTGGGATTGCATTCAATGTGGAGCTGGACCCTCTGGTGCTCAGGGGCAGCTCAGGGTCTGTCCTGGCCCAGCCCCCTTGTGTGGGAGCCCACAGAGTCTACAGCAGCTAGAGCTACCCCTGCCTTGACTGAGAGAGCGCTGGGAGGTGATTCAGATGCTCTGTAGGGGCTGAGGTTACACAGCCGGTCGTGGGTGTAAGACCGTGGCTTCTGTTGCTGCAGGGAGAGGTGTCCGCTTTTCTTCTCCATCCCTGGGGCTCAGCTGTGCTTTCAGCTGCATCTGAGCCTGTGGGCAACTCACAGGTGTCTTCTTCTGAGCTGCCCCAGGGCACAGGAGTCTGCTGATTGTGGAGGAGGTCGATGGGGGAGGCCGTGGCTGGGGACTCAAGAGACCTACGTGGGTGGAGTTCTTCATAGTCCTTGGCGAGCAGGGTCCGGCACAAGGGGCATGGGGTGCAATGGGCTTACTCGTTGGGCATCACTCACCAAGGCGACTCTGCTCTCTGCTGGTTCAGGCTTCCACCACAAGCATCCCGTTTGCAGAGCTCTTCCCACAGCCCCATCCCTTTAGGATGTTTCCTCACAGCCATCCTCAATCCTCTGCCTGGGTCTGTTTTCTGAACTCCACATTTCAGCACCCAGCCCTTGTCTGCAGTGGTGGATATGCCTCTCAGGCTGGGTGGGCAGGGCAGGGGTCAGGACCCCGTGTGCAGGTCTCACCCTGTCCTGCTGCCACACGCGGGTTGCCATGTTCTCTCCACAGAGAATGAGGCTCTCCTGTCCAAACTGAGTGCCTGACGAGGGGCTTCCCCGAATGTGGAGACCTCTTCTCACTTTCATCTCTCCGCAGGGTTGGAGGCCCCATCCCACTTCCTCTCCTCTCCCTTTTACTTCTTCTTCTCTTGTCCTACCTGGCTCAACAGGAATCTTTCTTGTTTCTTTAGATTTCAAGGGGTCCCTGCTAGTGTTCAGCTGGGCTCTGTGAGAGTTGTTCCATTTCTCTTTCATTTGTGGAGAGAGAGATGATCTCCACATCTGCCTATGCCTCTGGCATCTTGATCCTTCCATCTCTATTTTATTTTTAAACTAGCTAATGGTCATCAATTTTCTCTAAATCTTTAAAGGTATTCACTGAGAATAGCAAGTAAAATTACTTCTTATTTGGTATCTTTCAGCTATGTCTCCACACGGCACCCAGGATTTGATGCCGAAGAATCCAACATTAGAAGATGTATCCTCAAAAGCAAACCTAGGAATATGTCAAATATTTCACCTCAGATATGTAAATTTAATGAAAGCCTGGGAATATACGAGAGTATATGAAAGAGAGAATGCTTAAGTGGACATAATGAAATGGAGACAGTTACACATAAAGCTAACACTACTGCAAAAAGAAATGAGCAATGTGAGTCAAATTGTGAAAAAAACACACTTCAGTCTTCATCATCTGCCGAGACGTGTAAGTGTTTAAGAAAAGATTTCCATCCCTTTTTGAGACATGCATGTTCTCTAAAATGAAACCTGGAAAATCTGGAAGGTAATCTAGTCTCTACTGCAAATACACATTCAGACAATTCTGAACTTAGGCTTCGACTAAACATACATTCAAGCATGTCTGAACACCTACAATTTAACAATGGGTGGGAAAACACACAATCTAATCAGTTGGAGGGATCCGTGAGCAGGGAGTCATTTTTCTTCCCCCAACAAATATTTTCTCTCCATTCCAAGATATATAATGTTGATGACAATGGAAGAGATGCAATCCAACCATCATTGTTCAATACATATTGTGATACGGTTAATACACAGCAACGTTGCATGTGCAATAAAATGAGTCAGACCTTAAGAGCTCCAGCTCCAATAATTACAAGAGTATTTTTGGTGGACTGAGAACGTATTCAGGCAATGAAACTGGGTTGAAGGAGACTCCAACCTTAAGAAACATCAGGGACTCAAATCTTCAATCAAGGATTCTAAAAGTCATAAAGGTAGAAATGCCTTTGATCAAATGTCAGGTTTTTCTCTCAATAAGAGTACCTGTACTGAAGAGAGGACTTGTACTGAATATGGTAAGGTTTCTAGTCAGTCTTCAGAACTTATTCAACCGCAGACTGTTCAGAATCCACAGAAAGAAAACATGTGTAAGACATGTGGGAAAGTATTTAGTAAGCCATCCAATCTAAATAAACATAGGAAAATTCATACAGGAAGGAAACCTTTCCAATGTACAGAATGTAGCAAAGCGTTTAAACGTCACTCAGTTCTTACTCAACATCAGCGAATTCATACTGGAGAGAAACCTTATACATGTACAGAATGTAGCAAAGCCTTTACTTACAATTCAAGTCTGATTCAATATGGGCGGATTCATACTGGAGAGAAACATAAATGTACAGAATGTAGCAAAGCCTTTGTCTGTTCCTCAGAACGAATGGATCATCAGCAAACTCATCCTGGAGAGAAGCGTTAATGTAAAGAATGTAAAAAAATGTAAATAATGTAACAAAGTCTTTATTCATTACTCATCTCTAACCTACCACCAGCGAATTCATACTGGAGAGAGACCTTGTAAATGTAAAAAATGTAGCAAAGCCTTTATCCGTTGCTCACATCTTACCCAACATCAGCAAATTCATACTGGAGAGAAAGCTTATCATTGTGCAGAGTGTGGCCAAACCTTTATTTGTCACTCAGAGTTAATTGCACATCATCGTATCCATACTGGAGAGAAACCATACAAATGTAAAGAATATGGCAAAGCCTTTATTACGATTTTGGCCCTTACTCAACATCACCAAATTCATACCAGGGATAGACGTTATACATGTAGAGAATGTGGCAAGGCTTTTATTAAGGTTTCTAGTCTTACTAAACATCAGCGAATCTATACTGGAGAGAGACCATATTCATGTACCGAATGTGGCAAAGCCTTTGCTTACAACTCAACGCTTACTCAACATCAGCGAATTCATACTGGCGAGAGACCTCATAAATGTAAAGAATGTAACAAAGCCTTTCCTCGTCTCTCACTTCTTACTCAGCATCAGCGAGTGCATACCGGAGAGAGACCTTATAAATGTACAGAATGTGGCAAAGCCTTTGATCACAACTCAATGCTTACTAAACATCAGCGAATTCATACTGGAGAGAGAACTTATAAATGTACAGAATGTGGCAAAGCCTTTAGTCAGAGTGGTCATCTTGCTAAACATCTGAGAAGACACTGGAGAGAAACCCTAGTAATGGAACATGTGATGGAATAGGTTTCCCTAAACATGCATCAGAAAACACAAGAGTTTATACAAGAAAGCTACGGAGATGATGTAACAAGTATGTCAAAAGGTATTTAATCAAATGGTAAATCGAAATAAATATCAGGGATTACATGCTAGAAGGCATGTCATCAATCCTCTTTTCTGAAGTTTCTCTGAAGGAGAATGACTGTAGGGAGTACTCCATTGTTAAACACATAGAAAGTGGATATGTTAGCATGAATCATGAGATGAAGGTTGATGGTTAGAACGTTCCAATTCTTAGCAATGTATGTATGCTTATTCGTAACGACGTGAAGTGAGAGTATTTGAAGTTAATGTGACTCAACACTCAAGTAATGCATACTATGCTTTGTTTCTGGTGTGTTTGCAAACCGAGGTTTTTTATGGTTTATTAAAGATTAGCCTTTTCATATTGTGTTGCAACCATTTCTATCTATCCTCCATTAGAAGATGAAGGGTACCATGATGTAAAATGGACAGTGACCATCTGAATGGAGGTGTCCGTCATTGATGTGAAATATCTGGAAGTTGCCGATGTCAGTGATCTTTTCATTTTTCCATGTATTAAAGTAAAACAGAAGTTGCTGGTAAGGATTCAATGGTAATATCCTTGATTTGTAAGAACACAATGACAGTTCACTGCAATATTTATGTATCTTTATAATATCAACGCAAGTCATGAATATTACTTGGCAGTGTTGAAATAAAGACAGTTTCTGTTACAACCTATAAATGTATTAGAAACCCTTCCTGGAAAAGGCATGGAATTAGTGCATACCATGCTTGCTAAGTGCTTCCTAGGCTTTGTTTGGTAAGCTGTAAAAATCACAAATCTCACATCATTATAACAGAAAGATGAATATCTCACTCTGTACTTTTGATCTGTATTTAATCATGGATCATACCGTGGATTGTAAAAGGTTTTATTTCAACTATGTGTTAAATTAATACATGGTGATTAATAACAGTGATTGGTTTTTAGTGTTTTGGTTGATTGTAATGAATGAAATGTTAACCCACCAGCTACAGTAACCTCTCCCACCTTATTTAAGGTTGTAGTGAGGAAACCACAACGAACTCGTTGGTAACACAAAGAGATGGCATATGTGGAAATTACTTTACTCACTGGCTTTAAACTTCTCATAACTTCATATATATTCCCTCATTTCTGTGTTGTATCTCTTCTCCCATTTTTTAACTTCTTGGATACTGTGATGGTTCTAATAAGGATTATGCAGAGTATTGTTGACAGTTTCCCTAAACTGCTCCATGCTGTTGCTGCCTCAGCATCTGTCTGGGGAGCAGGTAAGCTGCAGTTCCCTGAACTCACAGAAGGCAGTCCTGTGAGCACCTGCACTAGGTGACCATCTTCCTTGAGATCAGCAGTCTTGCTGAACCCCAGGGTCTATTCACAGGCCCCCCTTCAATCACACTGAGAGAGTCAGTTTCTAGGGAGGTTGCTAAGTCCGGGGGCCCTCAAGGAGAGAGGGATCTGGAATTCTCAAAAGAAAAAGCGTTTTTCTTTTTGCCTCTACAATAATGTATCCTGCTTGATAACAGTCTCTGGGAAAAAAAAAAAAATTCTGGCTAATAATGTTATCTTAAAAGGTAAATTATTGGAGTGGGTCTAGTGAGGTCTTTACAACTTCAGAAATTCTTTTGATTCCCTGTAATAGCTAATTAAAAGGATATAACTCCGTTGCTAACACTAGTGAGGATGCATTCTTTTGCCCCTTCTGATGTCTATGTCAAAAGCTTTCTCTGTCTCTTTTATACTTTAATAAAACTGTTACACAAAAGCTCTGAAATATTAAGCCTAGTCTCTGGCCCCAGATTGAATTCTTCTCCTCAGGAACCCCAGAATCCAGGCGTCTTTCATGGTTCCGCAGCAATCTTTCATCTTGGGGTCTCATCCAGGATTCTTCAGGGCAAGGTGAGGATGCTTGGAGGTCTGGTAGGTTGTGCTCTAGTGAACACGTTTCTGCTACACTTCACTAACTCTGCAGTGTGCTTGTGTGAATGAATGAGATTCCCTGCGTGAAGCAAGCGAGGAGGCCTGCTCTGCGGTTCCTCGGTGACCTCATACGCCTTAGGGCAGAAACCTGTTGGGGGTTTATACCAACTTGCCAATGACAAGAGGCAGCCAATGTCTCTTTTGGGCAATGACTAGAAATGGGCAAGCGTGTGGACCGAACTCTCCTTTCTTGGTCAAACTTTCCAGTCTGGCCATTTCATGACTTCTTGGGAGTTAGAACGATTAACCTATCTGTCAAATCCTAGACTTTCAAGGGACTTGTGATCTATGCTGTTACTGTGTGCTGTTACTTCACTCCCCCACTTGGACTGGTAGTCAGGAAGCGCGTAGCTTCGCTAGGAATGGAAAGTCAGGAAGCGCCTAGCTTCGCTAGGTATGGGAAGTCAGGAAGCTAGATGGAGCTCTCACTCCAAGAGCATCTCTGAGGATAAAGGTTACTCAGATCGGAAATGCAGTGGGTTTCTTCCTGTGGTAACACGCTCTCAGTGGACCAGAGGCGGCTTTCCAGGAGCTTTTGTCCCAACTCCTTGTTCTTTCTGTGCAATCGGAATGAGCTGGAAGGACTGGCCCTAATAACTCAAGAACAAAAATCACTTTTTCCTCACTGGCACACCCTTCTCCATCTCTTTTGCTATCGCTTACACTGGCGCGGTGATGCTTGGTAAGAACATCTCAGTTTTATGTTTGTACCAGTCTTACTGTGGTCAGGAATATAGTCAGGGTTGTGCACACGCACTCAGGTGACGAAGGTTTCCCCCAGAGGTCTTAGCTTGGGAGGCATTCCGGAAGGTTACACTGATGGCACCCCAGGTGGCATCAGAGGCAAGCAAGGCATTAATGGTGAGGAGCTGGACATCAGTCAGGGATGCCATCAGGTCTACCCCTGGTGCATCTCCACCCCGTCTCTGTGGTAGAACCGGGAGGGACGAGTGTGATGCCTGCGTCGGTAAGGGACAGACTAGGTCCGACCAAGGAAGTATAGCTTTGGAGTAAAGTCTGTCTACACCCCGATCTAGAGCAGAGAGGGACGCCTCCGGTAGAAAGATGGCCCTGGTCGCTTTTTTTCTCTCTTACAGATGGGAGCTAACTATTGCAGCCTCACTCCTTTGAACTGTATCCTGAAAAACTGGGATAGATTTGATCCCCAGGGCTTAAAGAAGACAAACCTGATCTTGCTATGTGATACTGCATGGCCACAGGATACTTGGGAGGATGATAAACGGTGGCCGGTTGGAGGGTCTCTTAATTATAGTACTGTTTTTAGACTGGTTCTGTAGAAAACAGGGGGAATGGTATAAGTAGCTTATGTGTCGCCCTTTTTCTCACTGTGAGGCATGCCAGACTTATGTCCTAAGAGTATAGATTTGACTGTGAAACCTTCAGCTCCCTCCTGTCCTCCTACTTTGCCCCCATACCCGGGACTCCCACCTGAGCAAACTGAAAGTTAGGGAACCGCCCCCACCCCCCCACCCCAGGAAGGTTTGCCTTGGTCTCAGTAAAAACCCAAACTGAGGTTCAAACGGCCCAAGTAGAGGTCCAAACAACTCCTATCCCAGTACAACTTCAGACTGCTCTGGTTTCAATAGAAACTCAGACCGTCAAAGTAAGACAACCTCAGACAGCAAAAACTAAGGGTGAAATACAGGATGAGATGGAGGATGGGAAACAGAGTTAAAAAAAAGCAGGTTTCTCCAATCTGTCCCTGGGATCGTGTGCTCAGAGCAGCCAGAGAGGGTGAGGACAGCCACACAAGCTGTTGCCTCTTCATGAAGCACCCATCGGGAGAAATTGTGAGAATTAATAAGCCCTATTCTTATCAAGAAATATAAAGAATCAAGGAGGATCTGGGAGACTATTTAGAAGACCCAGAAAAGTATATCAGAGAAGGCAATGGCACCCCACTCCAGTACTCTTACCTGGAAAATCCCATGGATGGAGGAGCCTGGTAGACTGCAGTCCATACGGTTCCTTAGAGTCGGACACGACTGAGTGACTTCACTTTCTCGCATTGGAGAAGGAAATGGCAGCCCACTCTAGTGCTATTGCCTGGAGAATCCCAGGGACGGGGAGCACGGTGGGCTGCTGTCTATGGGGTCGCACAGTGTCAGACACAACTGATGTGACTTAGCGGCAGGAGAAACGTATATTAGAGTTTATACTTAACTGAAAATATGTTATCTCAACAACTTAGGGACCATGGCCCTATAGAGCAGAAGTAGTTATGGAACGAAAACAATGTCCTTTTCCCTTGGAAGCATAATTCTCCTAAAAGAAAAGGAAGGAATGAGCACGTCAATATCTAGGCAGGTTGATAAGAAATCCGGGGGTCCCCAAGGAGAGAGGGATCTGGAATTCTCAAGGAGGAAGAAAGGACAAAAGTCCCCCCCCCCCCAATCTACATTCAGTTCATTTCAGTCGCTCAGCCATGTCAGACTCGTTGCTACCCCATGAATCGCAGGATGCCAGGCCTCCCTATCCATCACCAACTCCCGGAGTCTACACAAACCCATGCCCATCAAGTCAGTGATGCCATCCAGCCATCTCATCCTCTGTCGTCCCCTTCTCCTCCTGCCCCCAATTCCTCCCCCCATCAGGGTCTTTTCCAATGAATCAACTTTTCTCATGAGATGGCCAAAGTATTGCAGTTTCACCTTCCAATGAACACCCAGGACTGATCTCCTTTAGGATGGACTGCTTGGATCTCCTTGCAGTCCAACGGACCATCAAGAGTCTTCTCCAACACCATAGTTCAAAAAGATCAATTCTTTGGTGCTCAGCCTTCTTCACAGTTCAACTCTCACATCCATACATGACTACTAGAAAAACCATAGCCTTGACCAGACGCACCTTTCTTGGCAAAGTAATGTCTCTGCTTTTAAATATGCTATCTAGGTTGGTCATAACTTTCCTTCCAAGGAGTAAGCGTCTTTTCATTTCCTGGCTGCAGTCACCATTTGCAGTGATTTTGGAGCCCAAAAAGATAAAGTCTGACACTGTTTCCACTGTCTCTCCATCTATATCCCATGAGGTTATGGGACCAGATGCCATGATGTTTGTTTTCTGAATGTTAAGCTTTAAGCCTACTTTTTCACTCTCCTCTTTCACTTTCATCAAGAGGTTTTTTAGTTCCTCTTCACTCTGTGCCATAAGGGTGGTGTCATCTGCATATCTGAGGTTGTTGATATTTCTCCCGGCAATCTTGATTCCAGCTTGTGCTTCATCCAGCCCAGAGTTTCTCATGATATACTCTGCATAGATGTTAAATAAGCAGGGTGACAATATACAGCCTTGACATACTCATTTTCCTATTTGGAACCAGTCTGTTGTTCCATGTGCAGTTCTAATTGTTGCTTCCTGACCTGCAAACAGGTTTCTCAAGAGGCAGGTCAGGTGGTCTGGTATGTCCATCTCTTTCAGAATTTTCCAGAGTTTTTTGTGATCCACACAGTCGAAGTCTTTGGCATACTCAATAAAGCGGACATAGATATTTTTCTGGAACTCTCTTGCTTTGTCGATGATCCAGCGGATATTGGCAATTTGATCTCTGGTTCCTCTGCCTTTTCTAAAACCATCTTCAACATCTAGAAGTTCATGGTTCACGTATTGCTGAAGCCTGGCTTGGAGAATTTTGAGCATTACTTTACTAGCGTGTGAGATGAGTGCAATTGTGCGGTAGTTTGAGCCTTTTTTGGGGTTGCCTTTCTTAGGAATTGGAATGAAAACGGACCTTTTCTAGTCCGGTGGCCACTGCTGAGTTTTCCAAATTTGTTGGCATATTGGGTGCAGCACTTTCACACCATCATCTTTCAGGATTTGAAATAGCTCAGCAGGAATTCCATCACTTCCTTTACTTTGTTCGTAGTGATGCTTTCTAAGGCCCACTTGACTTCACATTGCAGGATGTGTGACTCTAGGTGAGTGATCACATCTTTGTGATTATCTGCATTGTGAAGATCTTTTTTGTACAGTTCTTATGTGTATTCTTGCCACCTCTTCTTCATATCTTCTGCTTCTGTTAGGTCCATACCATTTCTGTCCTTTATCGAACCCATCATTGCGTGAAATGTTCCCTTGGCATCTCTAGTTTTCTTGAAGAGATTTCTAGTCTTTCCCATTCTGTTGTTTTCCTCTATTTCTTTGCATTGACCTGAGGAAGGCTTTCTTATCTCTCCTTGCTATTCTTTGGAACTCTGCATTCAAATGGGACTAACTTTCCTTTTCTCCTTTGCTTTTCCCTTCTCTTCTTTTCACAGCTATTTGTAAGGCCTCCTCAGACAACCATGTTGCATTCTTAGGATTATATAAAAATAATCTATCCTGCTTGAAAACAGTCTCTGGGGAAAAAAAAAAACCTTCTGGCTAATCCTGTTACCTTAAAATGTAAATTATGGGAGTTGGTCTAGTGAGGTCTTTACAACCTCCTGACATTCTTTTGATTCACTGTAATAACTAATTAAAAGTATATAACTCCAATGCTAACACTAGCAAGGGGGCAATCTTTCTGCCCCATTCTGATGTCTATGTCAAAAACTTTCTCTATCTCTTTTATAATTAATAAATCTTTATTACACAGAAGCTCTAACCAGTCAAGCCTTGTCTCTGGCCCTGGATTGAATTCTTCTTCACTGGAGGCAAAGAATCCCGGCGTCTTTGTGGTTCAGCAACAACCTTGCAGCAACCTCACAGAGCTCACCAGAATCCTTTCCTTGGTTTAAATGGATTAATCTGCATTCAGCTTGGGGAGCCCGGAGCACTTCACCCAGGGTATCTTATAAAAGCTGAACTTCAAGTTCTCATGTTTTCTTTGCCTGATTCTAGCTTTGACCTCTCTCAGAAATTCCCTCCCTAAATCCTCCCCTACAGAGGGGTCTCAGGTACGATGAGTGTGAGGCCTTGAGACCAGGATTCCTGGACATTGGTTTGGGGGAAGAAACATCAGAATAAATGGAATTTGCTGATGACTCCATTCATGGCCCCACTGTAGACCTGCAGATTCACAAGTTCTTAGCGTGGGGACCTGACCACCGGGGAATTCTATTCACTGAAATGGTTCAGAAAGAATATTTAGGCAAGAGGTTTGCATCTCGTTTCCCATCAGGATCATGTGACCAGCCTCGTAAATGACCTGACTGATGCACTCCCAGCAGAGTTTTTTGTTGGTCAGTGTGGTGGGTAGGAAGTGCTCCAGGGGATTCTAAGGGGTGTCCCGGGTTAAGGACGTGGCTCCATTTGTGAGAGCTTAGGCCCAGTTTCAGTCCAACCAGAGGTCGCAGAGTTGGTCTAGCTGGATTTGGACCGGGAAAGTCAGTCAGCTCACATCGTCCGTGTGAGCAGAGCATTAGGAGCTCTCTATGGGCAGAGAACAATCAAGAACTTGGTTCACAGGCTGGTCTCCAAGTAGGAAGTGATTTTTCTCGAATCTCTTCTGAGACAGAGGACAGGAGAGGTCGGTCTTCTCAACTTTTCAAGGTCCTTCTCTCTGTAGGAGCAGTGGTTGCAGTTTAAAGAGCTGTGCTAATGCCCTTCAATGTACTTTCTCAAAACTCAGAAGTGTGCTTGCAACATAACATCCCAGAGGAGACAGAGGAGGAGAAAGAAGAGGAAGAAATGGCAGCTTCTCAGGTCAATATCCTGTCCTGGGTCTGGGACTGCATCTGCTTTTCCTCCTAAAATGCCCACATTGAGAATATGCAATCCTTTAGCTCTCTGCTCCTAACTTTTCTTCCTGGGGCATTTGTTATCATCTTATTTTTCTCCATTTCTTCTTATAATAGTGACGACCTGCCCTTTAGACTACTTCCTTGTGCCCCAGAGCCTTTTCTCCATTGTCTGTATCCTCACTTTCTTTGGAGCATCATGAATTCTCAACATGCATAAGAAACTTTCAACTGTTGAAAATATTCTTTTAGTGAGAGATCAGTCACTCCTATCCTCACTCCCATTGCGACGTGATTTGGTGTTTGGATTTTAGGGATGTTGGGAAATGCAGTGATGACTACAGAAATTATGATTTTTACAATATGACAGTTTGTTTTCAGCAAATATAGCTATGGTGCTTTTCAGTAGTCATAAACGGATGTGAAATGTTCAGTCGCTCAGTAGTATCCGACTTGTTGCAAGGCAATGGACTTCAGCTCGCCAGGGGTCCCTGTCCTTCACCATCTCCCAGAGCTTGCTGAAACTTTTCCCATTGAGTCGGTGATGCCAAACAACCATCTCATCCTCTGTCGTCACCTTCTCCTCCTGCCATCAATCTTTCCCAGCAGTAGGGTCTTTTCTAATGAGTCAAGTCTTCACACCAGGAGGCCAAAATATTGGAATTTAGCTTCAGTGTCAGTCCTAGAGGTGAATATTCAGGATTGATATCCTTTAGTGTTGTAGCCACATGTTTCGGGAAACAAACTCACTCAGGAGGACAGTGCAGATACTGGAAGGCAGTTTATTACTCCATTGTGCCCAAGGCAGAGTCTCCTCTTAGTCAGGGACCGCGACCGGTTTTTGCAAAAGCCTTATATACCTTAAGTGTACGTGCTCAAACCCACCTCCCCAAATTCCTTGAAACTAGTCTGGACAAGGTAAAAGAGAGAAACGATTGAAGTTAACCCATGATTCAGGTGTCATAAGCCTGGAGAGTTAAGCACTGGACATTTATCAATAGGCCTGTTGTCATACCCTGATAAGCATGATGGGATTTATGACTTTGTTCTGTTACAGAGATAATTAGCACATTCTTTTAGGCGATGGAGAGTCCAGGTACAAGTCCTGAGGCTCTTTCATCCGGGGTTCTGATTTTCCATTGCTATGTCATTTCCATAGATACTGAGCATATATTTCAGAGTCCACAGTCCGACCCAAGATGGACTCCTGCTTTCAAGATGGAGCCTGTTCTGTCTGTTTCCTCCTTCAGGAGGACTGACTAGTTTGATCTCCTTGCTGTCCGAGGGACTCTCCAGTCTTCTCCAGGACCACAATTTGAAAGCATCAGTTCTTAAGTTCCCTGCTTTCTTTGTGGTCCAAATCTCAAATGACTATTGGAAAGACCATAGTTTAGACTAGATGGACGTTGTTAGCAAAGGATGTTTTTGCTTTTTAATACACTGTCTAAGTTTGTCATAGCTTTCCTTTCAAGAGGCAAGCATCTTTTGATTTCATGGCTGCAAGGACCGTCCGCAGTGATTTTAGAGCCCCAAAGGAGAAAATCTGTCACTGTATCCAATTTTCCCCTCTATTTGTTATGACGTGATAGGACCAGGTGTCATGATCATAGATTTTAATGATGAGTTTTAAGCCAGCTTTTTCACTCACCTCATTCACCTTCATCAAGAGGCCCTTTAATTCCTCTTCACTCTCTGCCAGTAGAGTGGTATCATCTGTATATCTGAGGTTATTGGCGTTTATGTGGCAATCTTGACTCTAACACTAAAGAAACCTTTTCTAAATGCAGGTCTCTGAGCCTAGGTGAAACAAAGGCCGCGATTCAGAAGCCACCACTTATTTCCCACTTGGTAAGTGCTGAGGAGCTGGGGCGGGTGGGGGTGGGGTGGGGTGAGGGACTGCCATCCACCACTGTTGTTCAGACTTTGGTGCTTGAATAGACTGATTCATAGAGGGTGTGAATTAGTGATCAGGGAGCCCCCTCATCCATTCAGAAGTCAGGGTATGATAGGCTTCGGTCTCTATGTTTGTTGTTGTTCAGTCACTCAGTCGTGTCCAACTTTTTGAGACCCAGGGATTACACCATGCCAGGTTTCCCCTTCCTTCACCATCTACTGGACTTTGCTCAAAGTCATGTCCATTGAGATGGTGATGCTGTCAAAATCTCTAGTCCTCTGTTGTCTCCTTAGAATCAGGAAGTGAAGAGTCAAGGAAGAAGGATTGGCCCCAGATAGCCTGATGCATATGAAAAGAACCATTTCAATAAGTTCAGGTGCTTCCATCTTCCCATACAAGGAAGATCATTACATCTCTTCATGTGAGAGATGTTCTTCCTTTATGTAAATTGTCACCTTTATCATTCAGCTTACCTGCCCTTCCTACAAACTTGTACATAGTGTGGCTCCTGCCTTGCTTCCTCAGCGTCATCTGGCTTGGGGTCACCTGATACACCGTCTCCTGGGCTCAAGTCCTAACATTCCCACCAAATAGAACCTAACTCTCAACGTTCAGACCACAGGTATTTTTTCTCAGGCTGTAGTTACTCACTTATTACTTAACACAGACCATTATTTCCTTTGGTGATCATGAGATATGAATTAAGACATCATTTTCACAGATATTTCTCCATTCCCATACACACTTTTGGACTTCCAAGGTGGCAGTAGGACTAAAGAATCTAAGTGCCAGTGTAGGAGGCCTAAGAGACATGGGCTTGATCCCTGGGTCAGGAGGATCCCTGGAGGAGGAAATGGCATTCCACTCCAGTATTCTTGCCTGCAAAATCTCATGGACAGAGGCGCCTGCTGAGCTACAGTCCAAAGGGTCACAAGGATTCAGACATGACTGAGCGTCTAGGCACATACATTTTTAACCTGAGTTTCGTTGCTGTCCCTGGTTTATTTTCAATGAAATTTGTGATGGTCAAGAGAAAAAGTTCAATTTTTACATGACCTCCTGCTCCTTCTACCTCTGTGACTCAGTTTGCTTCTTGCAAAATCCATATCAGGTAGGTCTGAAAAATGGGGCTCACAATACTGGGAACTGGAGCTTATCTTACTCACCCTTGTCTTGCTCTTTGCAATCGCCCTAGCACCTGCAAAGCTGCAAACCTGCTTAATCATGCCTATATGAAAGCTCTTGCACACCTTTTTAGGGCTCAGGACTTGGAGGGTTAACTCCTCTGGGCCCACCAGTGTAATGAACTGGAGTTCTCCAACTCTCTGAGTGTGGTGCTTGGTTTTCGAGTACTGGTTTCTGCAACATTTCTGGAAGCTCCAGCGAGATTCCAACCACGTTGGCCCCTTGAGCCACTGGACTGGTGGCTCAGCCAGGTCAAAATGAAGGAGCCCCGAGATGAACAAGGAGGCGTGACACCTGATGGTATTCCCGGAGCGTTGTTCCAACTTTCTGGATGGCCGAGTCCTGACCGGACCCATTCAAGGGATAGACCAACTCACCAGGATTGGCCACGGGGTCAGGTAAAGCCCTGGGGCCAATCCCCAGTCAGAAGATCTTACCCCAATAAGCCGAAGAGACTGATCACCTCCTTGGAGCTCCCAGGAAGGGAGCATCAGATAGGGAGGCCTGGGGACTCAGGAAAAGGGCGGTATTGTGATACGCTCTGAGTGACCTTGTATGCATGATTGCTGACTGAAGGTAGTGAAAGTGAGCTTCACAGTTCAGGGACTATGGAGCCTAAGAGGATCCAAAATCTGCAGTTCCATGAGGACCTCAGGAGGCTGAAAGGCGGTGCCGGTCTCTGGGGGACAGGATCTCTCCTGAGAGGCTGATTCGGGTTGGGGGTTCATACCGACCTGCCAGTGTTAAGTGAGGGCTTCCCTGGCGACTCAGACGGTACAATGTCTGCCTGCAGCGTGGGAGGCATCTTCAGTCTCCCTCAGGAGAGTGGCCAGGCGGATGGAAAATGAATGTGAAGGAGTGTGTGACCTGATTCCCTCGAGCTTCAGGCTCGATTGAGTGGCTTCACGGCCTTCATGGCTGTGGAGTCCGAGTGGGCCCTAGTTTGCAGTTCCATGGCGACCTCATAGGGCTCAAGGCAGTGTCTGCCTCTGGGGGACCGAGTTCCTCCCTGCGAGACAGATCTGCATCAGGGGTTTATACTGATCTGCCAATGCTAAGAGGCACCTAAGATCTCCCTTGGGCGTGGCCAAGTGGACACCTAAGCGGTCTCCTCTTTGGAGGGGGCGCCCACCCTTGTTTGTCTTTTTGTCACCGACTCGGACAGGATACACAGGGCGGGAGAAATATTCGGTTACTGGTTATTATTCTGTCGACTGACTCCTTGAGCGGACATCTAAGAGATTAGGTTTTCCTCAAAACCCCGCCAGGTAGATTAGATTTGTCAACATGGGTGGAAGTTCCTCTAAACCAACAGTTTTATATTGCATGAGAAAGAACTTTAAGAATGGGGTTGGAGGAGATTTTGGAGCCAAGACGACCCTTAGGAAGCTTTGTGACTCATGTGAGCTCCTTTGGCCAGCCTTTGCTGCTGGGTGGCCACCAGAGGGCGCTCGACCTGCCCACGGTCCAAGCCGCGCTCCAGGTGGTCACTGGGCCTCCGGGACATCCAGACAGTTTCCACACATAGACTCCTCGTTTCTAACAGCACAGCGCCTGACCCCATGGGCAAGATTTTGCCCAAATGGACAGGAACAGAGTAGGGTATCTGTGGCCCAATCACTCAGAAAAAAAGAAAGATGGGGAGAAAGCCCTATATTCCAGGGAGATGCAGTAGAAGACCCACTGATGCCCCCGCCACACATTCCCCTGACTCCACAAGCCCCAGCCCAGCCAGCGCCAGACCCATTGCCAGACAGTCCACCTCCCTCCCTGGCCCCGCACCACCTCACGAGCAAGACTCCAGCCCCGAGCAAGGAGGGACGCAGCTCCGCTCAGCCAAACAATCTAACCAGCTGGCCTCAGCCTGTCAGATATCACTGGGAGAAACTGAAGGTCCTCAACAAGTGGCCGAGGATGACTCAGTCCAGCCTGATCGCTCTGTCCTCTATTACCAGCCCTCAGCACTCCTGATCCCCTAAACTGGAAACAGCATAACCCAGCTTGCTCTGATAGACCACGGGCTATGACTGACCTCTTGAGTCCATTTTCCACACCCATCAGCCTACACGGGCGACTGTCACCAGCTCCTCATGTCTTCCTTCACCACTGGGGAAAGACCACGCATCTCGACAGAAACCCAAAATGGCTCGGAGGACAAGCCCCTGCAGAGGTCTTAGATGTGGAAGGATGGGCATGAGGAGCAATGCCAGAGCCTGGACCTAATTGGAATTTCAATATCAGAGAAGATAAGAAACCCTGGGTGGCTACCGTGATGCCTTTCTACATGGACTTCGAGCGGGAGTCAAAAAGCCCATCAATATGTTCAACATTACAGCGATAATACAGAAAGTAGATGAGACGCCCCCCGATTTCTATGAAAGACTGTGTGAAGCGTTCCGGACATACACCCTTTCGACCCTGATACACCTGAGAATCAATGAATAAACACTGCCACTGTGGCTGAATCCTGCGCAGACATGCGGCGGAAGCTCCAAACGCTGGACGGCTTTGCTGGGAAGAATGCCACACGGCTTCTGGAGGTAACAAAGTCTTTGTGAACTGAAACCATGAAGTCCAACAGGAAGCAGATGAAAGAGTGAAACAAACAAACAAAAAAAGAATGCAGCAGGAAGCAGCCCTGCTAGCAGCGGCATTGAAGAGCTCAGATCTAGCGAAACAGGCTGTTCCCTCGTGGAGAGGGGAAACGAAGAAGAGACCACCTCTAAGCCACGACCAGTGCACCCACTGCAGTGAGACCAGGCACTGGAAGAATGAGTGCCCCCATCGCAGAGGGACATCTAAAGGGTCCAAGAAGTTCAGTCGACCCAGCACAGAAAGGTACCAGTCTAAGCCGGCCTTGCAAAACCTTATCGGCCTCGCTGGAGCAGAATCAGAGTAGGGAAGACCCAGCTCCCTGATCCTAGGCCCCCGGGAGCCCACGATCTCAACGAAGTTGCGGGCCAATCAATGACTTTGACGGTGGATGCCGGGGCTGAACCCTCCGCGGTAACCACAGCTGTGGCTCCCCTCACAGGCTGATCAGCGACTCTTGCTGGGGCCTCGGGGGACATGACAGCCCGCTCTCTGTGCAAGGCTCATGCGTGTCAGCGAGGGGGCCATCTGGGGACTCAGGAAGTTCTCTACTTACTGGAACGCCCCATTCCCCTGCTAGGGGGAGGCCTACTGGTAGAGCTGGGGACACAAATCACCGTTGCCCCGGAAATCCTATGAGCCTCATTCTGGGCGACAGTCGTCTCTGATGACTGCCATGGCCGTGTGTCGGGAGCTGCCAGGACGTGCCCCGGCCGTGACAAGGTCACGGGACGAGAAAGGAACCTGCAGGGCAGCTCTTCCCCTCGGGGTTGTCCCGGGGGCCCGGCATGTCCCATTCTTCCTTCTGTCTTATTTTTGTTGGGCTTTCTATTAATTTGGGGGGATATAATATATAGTAATAAGGCCTCCCTGGAAAAGTCTAAGCCTTTTTGGAAATGCTCATGATTGCTCTGGCTCAGGACTTGACCACAAACATCATGTCAGAAAAGAAAAGGTCACAGGTATCGTTTGACTGCTTGCTTAAAAGATTATAATGTTCCAGAATAGAAAAGAGTTGAAGCATTTAGGTTTAGAAGTAGATATACTGCTTTAGTTTACTTGCTCCTTGGTTGAAAGGGTTGTCATTATTGCTATTTCCTTGCTGCTATTTCTTCATTGTTTCCCTTTCTTTAAACAACATGGGATGTTATGGGTATTTTTGTAGAATTAGAAAATGGGGTACATAGGATTTCAATAGAAGATTTGTATTAACCAACATCACTGCCATTTTCTCACTATTAATAGAGGTGTTTTGCTGCTTTAGAGGTGTTTTTGCTGTTTAATAGTTAATCATTGTCAATTGAGATTTTGTGGTTTCAGGTAAAGAAAGATACCAGGGTTTTCTCATTGTACTCTTCTCAAAAATGTCAAACAAGTTACTGTGACCCTTCCCATGTATTGTTTTATTACCCAAAGAATTCATGCTGTATCTGGAACCTATGGAGCATTGCTTTTCTTAGAATGAAAATGTTAGGCCATTGAGGCAAGAAGACTGTGTACAGAACATCTAAGGGAAAACCCTGTAATCGGGGACGTCCTAGATGAATGCATAGGGGAAAGTCATGGGGACAAAAATATTGACAGAAGCACGAAACACTATCTGATGCAATATGTGGTAGCTTCAGGGGGAGGCAACGTTCATTCTATAAAAACTGAGCTATCCTAGAAAAGAAAAAGCTACCTCTTCTTCGCAACCTTCTGTGTGTGTCTGTCTTCTTCCTCGCCGATGCCACTCATCCCTTCGGTATTCCTGGTCCTGCCGGGGCTGGACCTCGGCTACCGTGCCCAGGGAAGATCAAAGACAGCTCTATACCTCGGAGAGGGAACAAATAAATCCCCCAAGGCTGCTAATAGAATTCCCTGATGTCTGCGCAGAGAAGGGGATCCCAAGCTTGGTTAATAACCATGTGCCCATTATAGTGGGCCCGAGGCCAGAAGTCACACCAGTCAGACGGAAACAATATCCAGTACCACGGGAGACACACCTGGGAATTCGGGACCACAGCCAAAGCCTACGAGATGCCGAGATCGTAATCAAATGTCAGTCTCCTTGGAACACCCGACTCTTACCAGTCAAAAAGTCTGGAGGGAACGACTACAGCCCTGTCCAGAACCCCCGCGCCGTCAACAGTACAGTGATCATCATCCATCCAGTGGTCGTATATCCTTACAGTCTCCTGAGTCTCTTAGTGGCTCAGACATGCTATTCACCTGCCTCCATCAAGGATGCATTCTTTTGCTTCCGACTGTCACCAGCCAGCCAGCCCTCATTTGACTTTGAGTGGGATGACCCACACACCGGGAAAAAGATACAGCTGACTTGAACCAGACTGCCACAAGCTTCAGGAACTCACCTGCCCTGTTTGGTGAACACGTGGCTACAGACCTTGCTACCTCTCCCGGAGACACTTTGAACTGCACCCCACTCCAGCCCAGGGACGACCTGGTGCTAGCCGGTCCCTCCCAGGGGACTGCTGGAGTCACCAGAGCCCTGCCGGCTCTACTCTCCACCACAGGGCACACAGTGCATGGAAATAGGCTCAGATCAGCAGACAAGAGGCCGAGCACCTCGGGTTTGTCATCTCCAAAGGGCATCGGGCACTTGGACATGAGAGGAAAAAAGCCGTCTCTTCGCTCCTTCAGTTGAAAGCCAAGAAAGAGTCCATGAGTTGGGGCTGCTGGATTCTGCTGATCTGGAGACCAGGTTTCTCTGAAATAATGGAGCCTTTGTTTATAGCCACAGCAGGGTCTGGTAAGGAGCCCCTGGTGTGGGAACCTGAACAAAAAAGGCCTTCAAGGAGATTAAGAGACTCTTGAGCAGCGCTCCAGCATTAGGGCTGCCAGATGAGACACGGGGCTTTACCCTCTTTGTACATGAACAAAATCACACTGCACTGGGGGTCCTCACACAAACAGCTGGGCCATGGCAGGGCCCAGACCCATACCTGTCCAAACCACTGGATCCAGTGGCCGCGGGATGGCCGCCACGCCTCCGGGCATTGGCTGCCACTCTGATTCTGGCCAGAGAAGCAGATAAGCTTACACTAGGACAAAATGTAAATGTAAAGATTCCCCATGCTGGTACTGCCCTGAAACAGGGCACATAAGCGGCTGGCTGTAGGGAGCCGCCGGGATGCGTCCAGTCTGTGACAAGGTCACGGGACGAGAGAGGAACCTGCAAGGCAGCTGTTCCTCACACGGGGCTGCCCCGGGGGCCCACTATGTGCCCTCGGGAATCACCGGGACGGACCCAGGCCGTGACAAAGTCATGGGATGAGAGAGGAACCTGCAAGGCAGCTCTTCCCCTCGGGAATGTCTCTTTCCTCTTTCTGTCTCACTGTTGTTGGGCTTTCTATTAATTTTTGGAAATGTAATATATAGTAGTAAGGTCTCCCTGGAAAAGTCCAAGCCTCTTTAGAAATGCTCATGATTGCTCTTGCTGAGGACATGTCCATAAACATCAAGTCAAAAAGGAAAAGGAAAAAAAAAAAAAAAAAAAAAATTTAAAAAAAGGAAAAGGCCACAGTCATAGTTTGGCTGCTTGCTTAAATGACGATAATGTTCTAGAATAAAAAAGAGTAGAGGCATTTAGATTTAGAAGTAGATATACTGCTTTAGTTTACTTGCTCCTTGGTTGAGAGGGTTTTCATTACTGCTATTTCCTTGCTGCTATTTGTCCATTGTTTCCCTTTCTTTAAACAACATAAAAAAAAAAAAAAAAAAGGAAGATTATGGGTATTTCTGTAGAGTTAGGAAATTGGGTACATAGGATTTTAATAGAAGATTGATATTAACCAGCTCACTGCCATTACCTCACTATTAATAGAGGTGTTTTACTGCTGCATAGCTAATCATTGTAGACTTTGCAATTTTAGGTAAAGAAAAATATCAATGTTTTCACATGGTGCTATTCTCAGAAATGTCAAACATGTTTGTGTAGCCCTTCCCATGTATTCTTTTATTGTCTAACGAATTCATACTATACCTGAATTTCGTGGAACATTGTTTTTGTTAGAGTGAAAATGTTAGGTCATTGAGGCAAGAAGACTAATGTATGGGACATTCAGGAAAAAGCCCTGTAATCGGAAATGTTCCAGATGAATACACAGGGGAGAAACATGGGAAAGAAAAATATTGACAGAAGCACGAAACCAATATCTGATGTAATATGTGGTGACTTAAGGGGGAGGTAATGTTCATTCTATGAAAACTGAGCTGTCCTAAAAATAAAAGAAAAGAAGGTTTTTCTTCCACGGAACCGTCTTTGTGTGTTTGTCTTCTTCTTCGCCGACACCACCCATCCCTCGGGTATTCCTGGGCCCGCTGGGGTTGGACTCCACCAGCTGGCCAACTCCAGGATGATTCACTATCAAGAACTGCTTTCCAAAAACCCATGGGTCCAAGTCGAGACTGTGCGGACACTGAACCCCACCAGTTTTTGCCCACAGAAGCAGGAACCCCGATCATAACCGTGAGGAGCTCATAGATGAGATTTACTCGAGCAGGCTGGACCTGATGGACATTCCCCACTAGAATGGAGAACTGGAACTGTTCACTGACGGAAGCACTTTTATCCAAGACGGCAGCGCAGAGCAGGCTCTGCCTTAACAAGAACCGATGAGATAGTGAAGGCCGAGGCCTTGCCACAAGGGTGGTCAGCATCGAGGGCTGAACTGTGGGCACTCGCCCAGGCGCTAAGGCACGCCGAAGGGAAAGGAGTCAGCATCTATACCGAGGCAAGGTATGCCTTTTGCTACTTTAGATGTTCATGGAGCCACTTATAAAGAAGGGGCTATTGACAGCGGGGGGGGGGGCGGGGGGGACGGCGGGGAGGAGATTACAAACAAAAAAGAAATCCTTCAGCTGTTAGAAGCACTCTGGAAGCCCTCCCAAGTGGCAGTCATCCATTGTAAAGGTCATCAGCGAGGAACTGATCTTATCAGCAACGGAGATCGGTTGACTGACCAGGCAGCCAAGGAAGCAGCGACCCATCCGAGCCCCACTGTGAGCCCTGAGTCAATCGTTAATGTCCTCTTTGCACCAGAAATGCCTCCATCCCCAAAATATGCCAAGGAAGAAGATCAATGGGCTCTAAATGAGGGAAGAATAAGAAAAGGAGAGCTGGTAGAAGCTCCCAGACCTAAGACTCCTTGTGTCCAGCAATATAGAAATCCAGCTGGTAAAACAGCATCATGAGAAAACTCCTTTAGGAAAACCTGCGCTGGCGAGCTTACTGACCCACTTCTATTTCGTCCCTAAGCTCCCAGCCCTGTGCGTGCAGATCAGTGATAGTTCTGTGACTTGTGCTCAGAACAACGCCAGCCAAGGACCAAGACCCAACCCAGGGGTGCTGACCGTTGGAACACTGCCCTTTGAAGATCTAGAAGTGGACTTCACTGAAGTCAAGCCCGATAGGGGCTACAAGTATTTCCTTGTGGTAGTCTACACCTGCTCAGGATGGGCTGAAGCCTACCCCACGTGCACTGAATGGGCACGAGAAGTGGCCAAGTCCCTGTGAAGAGACATGATCCCGAGATATGAGCTATCTTTCTCCCTAGGGTCTGACAACAGGCCAGCATTTGTGTCTCAGATAATCCAAACCTCATCCGGGATACTGGGCCTCAAATAGAAGCGTCACACCGCTTACAGGCCTCAGCGCTCAGGGAAAGTTGAACGCATGAATTGTAACTTCAGGACTACATTAGCTAAACTCTGCCAGGAGACCAGTTATCTTGGATCGACAAGTTACCACCCCCCCCCCCCTCCCGCCTGACTCCAAGCCCGATGCACCCTGAGTCCTCAGGCTCTTCTCCCTTTGAGATCTTATATGGGAGAAAATCTCCAGTGATAGAAAGACTAAAAGGAAACCGCCAACAATTAGCTGACCTGGAGATGTCCTGACACCTCCATTTCCTGGGAAAAGTCTTCCACCACGTCGCCCGAGAAACTTTCGACAGGACAACCATTCCTTTGGGCAACTGGGTTCATCCCAATCATCCAGGAGATGAGGTATGGGTTGAAGACTGGCAGGAAGAACCATGTCAGCCAGGAGACAGGCCCTCACACAGTTGTTCTGGCAACCCCTACTGCTCTTAAACTTACGGGCGTCATCCCTTGGATCCACCAAACCAGAGTCAAGAAGGCAGCGGCTTCCTGTGATGAGGACACCTGGAAAACAATCTGGGACCCCAGAAAGCCCCTCAAGGTCTGGTTCCAAAAACAATGGAACTCACCCCCCAAAGATGCTGCGCCTGCTCTAGCCGCTCCAGAAGCTGACTAGTCACGTGCCATTCACGCCCGGCAGAAGCTTGAGGATTCTTCAGCCTTGTTCGAGCCACACTCCGGCAGCTGGCTGGTCAACTCACGGAAGCTTGAAAATCTGGCTCTCAAGATATCACTGGATTTTTATTGTCAACTTTGGCCTCTGTTCCTCATTGGTATTATTGCTGTACTCTTTGCTACAGGACTAGCTTCAGTAACGTCCCAGAACTGGGATATGGGTCAGAAGGTGTGGTTAGCTGTCTATTAACTCACCGAAGTGGGAAGCTTCATTCTAATTAGATGTTTCTGTGATTGATTCTCCCTCCTATCTAAATCGCTCACAGGATAGCTTACCCCATTTCACGATAGGCTCAGTTGCTATAGCCGTGACAACTCAGAGATGCGGAGAAAACCTTTTGCAAGTGCTCAATTACCTGTTATGTGCAGGCTGCTTTGGAGCCGTTTAGTGTCCCTTGCTGTAACAGATGGAGCCATTCGTTTTCCATCATGCACCTGTGAACATTACAGTCAACCCTTGGAAAAATCCCTTACTCACCCATCAGCTAGAGCAATGTATAGATAGCCTATCCTATAGGCCGATCACCTTCTGCCTTCATAACCATGCGGTGTATATCCAGGGTCCTGAGTGCCAAAAATTGTTCCCAGCTGTGCCCCCCACTGCCGCTACCTTTCCCGCACCAGAGGATCCAAACCCCGGGCCGCACCCAGACACCATGGCATTGCCATCATGCCCCTGCACCTCCGTCTACGCCCAAATGCCATGTAGATGTTAAAACCCAGAACAGCTGTCTGTCTGCCAAATAAATGGAAAAACCTACTGGACAGGGACAATAATGCAGACAAATGAAATCACGGACCAACTTTGCCCTTAAAAATCAGGCTCTGCCTGTTGGTAGTATGACGCAGGTTATAGAGTTTACTCCCTGTTAAACTTTCGTCTGTACCAGATTCTCAATGCAACTCCTCACCTTCTATACGACACCAACCCCAGCTGGCCAGGGATTGCTGGCTTTGCTCATCCCTAGGAGCTTCATGGTATTTAGCTATACCAGTAGCATTAAATATTGCAACAGCCATGGGAACTCTGACTGATCCACCCTTACAAGGGCCAGTCTTAAGGTGAATTGAGTTAACTCAAAAGACTCCAGAATGCTTTACAAATGATGGAGGAACTGAAGTTGTAGGCAATTTAGCCAGGGACGAATGTCATCAAACTGTAAAAGGTGAGTGGCCCACTCATCTTGCCACAGACACAATATGGTGCCGCCCCATCAAGGCCTTTTCTTTGTTTGTGGGAGAGATGTTTACTCATGTCTACAAGTCAATGGATGGGTATCTGAACCTTAGCTTTCCTCGATCCCCCGATGAATATTGACGCTAACAACCAGACTCTCACTGTACCTCTGACAGCACAGACCTGGTCAAAAAGAGCCATCCAGCTAATCCTCTACTGGTTGGTTTAGAAGTTTTGGTTAGGGTATTGGAATAGGAGGCATTGCTTCATCAATCACCTTCTACCATACACTATCCGAGGACTTCACATGAAGGAGGAAACAGAACAGGCTCTGTCTTGAAAGCAGGACTCCATCTTGGGCCGGACTCTGGACTTTGAGCTATATGCATAGTATCTATGGAAACGACATATCAACTGGAAAACAAAGGCCCCCAGGAGACCTCAGGGCTCTCATTTGCCTAAAAGAATACCCTAATTATCTGTGTAACCGAATAGAATCTTTCATTCTATTACGCTTTTTGGGTATGACCACAGGCTTATTGGTCTTAACTACCTAGGCTTAACTACCTAGGCTTCAGGCATATGATTGCTCGTTAACTTTGATTGTATCATTCTTTTTCCATTGTTCAGACTAGTTTCATGGAACCTTATACACTTAGGGTATAGAAGGCTTTCACAAAACCTGGTTGGGGTCCTTGGCTAAGAGGAGACTCTGCCTTGCCCCACCGGTGTCATAAACTGCACTCCACTATCTGCGTTGTCTTCTGAGTGAGTTTGCTTCCCAGAACGCGTGGCTACAACACACAGACAACATTGAGAGAGTAGCCACATCTTGAGTGGCCTTACAGGAGCAGCTAGATTTCTTGGCTGAGGTGTTTTAAAGAATGGGAGAGGGCTCCACCTACTGACAGCTGAAAAGGCAGGACTCTGCCTCTTCTTGAACGAAGAACGCTGCTTTTGTGGAAACCAATCAGGAATAGTCAGAGACATGGCCCAACAGCTAATGGAATGAATCATGAAAAGCAGAGAGGAACTAGCAAATTCCTGGGGTAATTGGAACAGTACCTGGAGCTGGGAATTGTGGCTTCTCCCATTAACCGGTACTCTCTTCATGTCCTTTCAGGCCCTTTTTGTGGCCCTTGTATTTTCAAAGTTATTACCCACTTCATCACCTCTCGAGTGGAATCCATAAAGTTACAAATGTTAATAGCTCAATATAGTCCCCTAAACGACGGGGAACTCTGAATGTCCTATCAAACATGAGATGATGCTTTCTACAATGAGTGATAGAAGCAGCAAGAGGGTGCAATGAAGAGGGAAAACTACATATTTCTTCATGGCCTCCTTCTCCTTTTGCCTCTGTAACTCAGCTTCCCGTTTGTAAAGTCATGATCACGAAGGTCTCATATTGTGAGGACTCACAATACTAGGAACTAGAATTAATCTAACTCATCCTTGTCCACCTCTTTGCAATGGCCCTAGCCCCTGCAAACCTGCAAGCTCTCTTAATCATGCCTGTCCACGTATAAAAACTCTGTAACTGCATTGAGGCTCAGAACTTGGAGTGTTAACTCCTCTGGCCCCCGGCAGAGTAAACCTGAGTTCTCCAACTCTCCAAGTGTTGGTGCTTGGTTTCTGCAATGACTGAAACACCTCCAGCCTCCTGGTCTCTGAAGTTGGAGGTCCCTAGCTTGCAGACAGGTGGTCACAGTTCAAATCATTTTGTGAAAACCTGTGTCCCCAGGTTGCAGAGGTTAGTAGAAAAACCTAAGTACTCAGGGTACCCTGTGGCTTCCCAAGTGGCACTAGTGGTAAAGAACCACTTGTCAATGCAGGAGATGCCAAGAGATGTGAGTTCAATTCCTGGGTCAGGAAGATCCCCTGGAGGAGGGCATGGCAACCCATTCCAGTATTCTTCCCTGGAGAGTCCCCACTGGCAGAGGAGCCAGGCGGGCTACAGTCCAGAGGGAGGCAAAGAGTCGGACTTAGCACGCTAAAGGCAAGGCATCTTTGGAAAGAATTCTGAGAGCAAAGCTTTACAGGAACACAAGGCCCCCAGGTGCTTCCCACCAAGCAGGCATTCCCGCCACCCCTCCCCCAAGGGCAGAGGCAGAGGCAGCGGAGGGCCTAACCCATCCTAGAAAGAGCCCCTCCCCAGGCAATCTGCCCGACTTCCTGTGTTTCTAGAAGTTCCCGCCCGCAGAGGTCTCAGGAGTGCGGAGTGTGAGGCTGCAGCTCAGGGCTCCTAAATGCTGGGCTTCACCCGCCATGTTTCAAACACCCTCAGATGTCTGTCAGCTAGCCCAGTAGTCAGGTCCATTGTCTCTCGTGAATTGTGCTGCTACCTGCTCTCTGGAATGCAAAACGGAAGGAGAACTCTCAGGGGTGGTCTGCAAAGAGAATGCACCAAAGGTAAGCACCCAGCACAGAATGTGATTAACATGTCAGATTAGTCTTGATTGCCGCCTACCGATCAGGAACGGAGGAAGCCCAAAAAAGGCTCAGAAAAGGGCAGGAGAGACCAGAACCTTTTTTGTTCATTTTCACTGCAGCAGTTGCAGATGAAAGAGCTGTGTGGATGCCTTTGAAGGTATTTTCTAAACCTGTGGATGTGAGTTTGCGACACAACATCCCCAGAGAAGACTCAGAGCAGCAGGAAGAAGAGGAGGAAATGGCAGCTTTTCAGGTAAATGTCCTGTCCGGGTCTGGGGCTCTGCTGCTTTTCCTCCTGAAATGCCTGGGCTGAGAACCTGAAAACCTTTCGTTCTCTGATTCTAAGTTTTCTCCCTGGGTGGTTTGTTGTTATCTACCTCTTAGTTTTTCATTTTTTTCTTAGTATAGTGAAGAACAGCTCTTTAGACTAACTTCTCCATTAAATCCCAGAGCCTGTTATCCATTGTCTGTATCCCGGCTTTCTCTAGAGCCTAATGAATTCTCAACATGAATTAGTGACGTTCAGTTCTTCACTATATGCCCTTAGGGCGAGATCAACACGGGAGGCACTGCTACCAGAGACTCCCATTGGGATGTGGTCTGGTGTTAGGATCATAGTGAAGTAGGGGAAATGCCGAGATGAGTTTACATCTGGATGCAGCTTCAGGTTATTAGAACAGGAGTTACAGATTGTCCTTATAAATAGAGTGAACTCAGTGGTCCACAGTTCTTCAGAGAAGTTTAAGAAATAAAACCGTTGCAGAGACTGCTCTATATTGATAAGTGAGACTAACTACATAAATGTAGTATTAGGCTACAGATTAGGGAAGCCATACATGAAGTGAAATTTGCATAAAACACCTTTTAAAAATGTTTATTTATTTGACTGCACCGGGTCTTCGTTGTGGCAGGTAGGATATTCAGTCATCCTTGTAGTTTTCAGGTTCTTTGGTTGTGACATGTAAACTCTTAGCTACAGCATGTGGGATCTGGTTTCCTGATGAGGGGAAGAACCAGAGCTCCATGCACTGGGAGCTCAGGGTCTTAGTCACTTGATCATCACGAAGTCCCCAAACTAACATTTTCTAATGATAGATTCAGATCATAGTTTCCATAATAGTGACAAAATACCCATGCAGTGATAATGCATTCTTCCATATACTTCTTGACCCATGACTCATGTTCACTGGTTTAGGTGTTTCTGTGAGATTCCCATTCTATGAGTTTCCTTTTTCCATTTGACTTGAACAAGTTTCTTGGAAAGAAAAAGTGAGGATGTACCTAAACTGTCACAATTAATGGAGTAATTTCATGTCTTCTTTTTTTCTTTCTGCTTTGGAAAATGAACACTCAGGTGTGTTTAGCAGAGGTGCTGGGTTTGGGGAGTGGGGGTTTCCATCCCAAGCCCAGGTCTGATCTTTTCCAGTACATTCCATGCTCACATCACAGAGTCTCATCCCAGTTTTGTATTTTCTAAAATGTTTACAAGAATCTAATTAGTCCTCATCTATGCTCATCTGTATCAAAATTTAAAATACAGCTCATTTTAAATAAAGAATATCATCCTCAAACATTATGTACATTTTGAATCCATTCAAAATTACCTGAGTTTAGTGACATGAAATTTTTCTCTCTTACCCTTAATGAGCATACAGCCCTGTTGGAGTGTGGGTCAGTCCTCAGTGAGATGAACTGAGTAGGCTCTGGGAGTTGGTGTTGGACAGGGAGGCCTGGCGTGCTGTGGTTCATGGTGTCGTGAAGAGTTGGACCTGACTGAGCAAGTGAACTGAACTGGAATGTATGCTTGAAAATATAAACAAGACCTGATCAATTATTTCTTCTTCTTCTTCTTCTTTTTCTGGTTAGTTTTTTTTTATAGAATTTCTGTGGACGGGAATGACTACCCACCCCAGCATTCCTGCTTGGGAATTTCTTGGACAGAGGAACCTGGCAAGTTAAGAGTTCATGGGTCACAAAAAATTGGACAGGCCTGAGTGACTAAAACTTTTCCTGGTTTTACTATTCTTTACAGTTACAGGAACTTCTATCACCTTTTCTTAGCATTGTCTCTGTGAATCTGTCTGTGTTTTCTTCGTTAAAATCTGAAGTACCTAAGCTGAAGTAAAGTTTAAGCTCTGCCATTTATAGGCTGTTTGATAATATTTGCGAAAAGGTATAAGAGCAACTGATATTCATTATTTACTGATATTCATTATTTCTAACTAACCTAATCTCTGAGGTGGGAAGGGAACCAAGCTTCCCCCACTCCTGAACATCCTCAAGGATTCCTTTCTGAGTACTCCTGTTTCTCACGGGTGGAAAGGACCAAGCTTCCCCCACTCCTGCTAATTCAAAGGATGCCTGCCACTTGGGAAGGCTTCCAGACTATCCTATTAGGCCCACTAAAATCTGTAAAACAATTACAGTTCCAACTTAAGTATGAATTCTTACCTTACTATTCTATTTCATTGAGCTTCAAAATCGTCATTCATCGAGCAGAATTTTCAACATTACTAACTCAAATAACCTTGCTAAAAATGTGGCACTTTGGTCCCACTTCAGAACTCTTGGCTCAGAATACACTTAAAAAATTTTTTTTTCTGTTTCTTTGACAAACAATTTATCCTATGTCACAGGAGTAGAACACTGAAAAGTAAATCTGCTAATGTTACCCTGATGATTTTATAATTTCTCTTTCAGATGAGAATACTTTCTCTAATGACTTGTGGATCATAACTCACCTCTTTTCTTCACCTTAGAAAGTGGGTAGAAAGGATTATTGTGTAAAAAATATATTTTGTAATACCAGCCAAGCCACTATTTCACGACCAGGTCTCTGAACTTGCTATTTTCACCTTGGGTCACATAAGGAAGTCTTCCCACGACCACATGCCCTCTGTGCTTTGTATTTCAGGGACGGCTGACGTTCCGGGATGTGGCCATAGACTTCACTCAAGAGGAGTGGGAATGCCTGGACCTCGGTCAGCGGGAATTGTACACGGACGTGATGTTAGAGACCTACGGGAACCTGGCCTCCTTGGGTGAGGATAACTGCCTTCCAGAATCACTCACCTACACACTAGGTTTTGGTTCCTTCATTTCAAGAATGTCTTCTGAAATTTTCTGCTTCCCACAGTAGTTCCAGATCTCTGCTTTCTAGGGGGAAATCAGTATCTGTGAGTTTAGAAAGAAGGGCTTCATGATTCGTTATGCTGGTGACAGTTTTCTTCCTTGATGTACTCCGCCTCCTTCATTCTAGGTTACTGGTAATTGTGTAAGTTCTGTGGTATTAAATAGTTGCACACTCTCTTAATTTCACATTGATGCCACTTACTTTTGCCTTAGTACTACTTGACCAGAATTTCAGGATCTGGTTGTTAGGTGTTTGTTAGAATTGCATAGCGACTTTGAATAAAGTATTTCCGGATATCGTTTTCTAGAACAAAATGCGTTCTCATCTCACCTGAATACATTTTCGATTTGATACTGAAGAATCTCTAACAACACAAATTTTCCTTTCTCTGATCAACAGGGCTTGTCTCTAAGCTGGACCTGATCGCCTCTCTGGAGCAACTGAAGGATCCCAGGAATATAAGGAGATTGGAGACAACAGCCATTTACCCAGGTAGGTATGAATGGAAGGAGATGATGACACAGGTGAGTGGTCCAAGGAGCAGCGAGGAACTCATCCTTCATCACATGGCTTTGGAAGATTTGCTTCAATGGAAATGGTTTGAAAACATGGGTTTGTGTATGCTACTGTAATAGAAATGCATCACCTGACCCATTCTGTCTCTTAAATCATTCATGAATTTATCTCCAGTGATTAGTTTTCTCCACCACTAAAAGTGGTGAACTAAAAGTCTCCTCTTGGCTTGTAACAAATTGCATTCATTCGTTGCTCTTCCATTGCTTGAGGGCCCTAGGAAAACTCTGCCAATTTCTGAGTAACTATGTGACACTCCTTTTCAACTTTCCTTCTACCTCTAGCCAGAAATGTGTGTGTGTGAGTGGAGTGGTAGACAAACTACCAAACTTCTAGGAATACTGGGGATGGGTTTTTGTCCTCTGGTTTATAATTTCCTATCCACTGGGAATGACACATAGGACCGTCTATATAAATTTCAAATTCAAGTAATTTTTCACTGCAGAAAACAAAACCTCATAAAAATGAAAGAATGAACATCTCAGGTTGACTTCAAAGTTTCTCTTTCACTTATATGATCTCAAATTTAATATCTTAAGTGTATTTGCCCTAATTCTAACTTGCTAAAATAACTTTTTATATTATATTACCTGATAGAATTTTAAAATAAATTGGCATAAACTCTTTGCACATGTTCCACTATATTATTAATAGTTGATTCAAACTATGAAAATTTTTAGGTTATTTAAAGAAATCTTTTTTAAAAGTTCTAATTGGAATATAGCTATTTTCCAATTTTGTCCTCCTATACAGAAAAAAAGTATCAATTATACATATCAGTCAGTTCAGTTCAGTTGCTCATTCGAGTTTGACTCTGCAATCCATGGTCTGCAGCAAGCCAGGCTTCCCTGTCCATCATCATTTCCCAGAGCCTGCTTAAACTGTTGGTCATTGACTTAGTGGTGCCATCCGACCATCTCATCCTCTGTCATCCCCTTCTCTTATCTTCAGTCTTTCCCAGCATCAGGATCTTTTTCAGTGAGTCAGTTTTTCGCATCAGGTGACCAGAGCATCAGAGCTTCAGCATCAGTCCTTCCAATGAATATTCAGAACCTATTTCCTTTAGGGTGGAGTGGTGTGTTCTTCTTGCAGTCCAAGAGACTCTCAAGAGTCTTCTCCAACACCACAGTTCAAAAGCATTAATTCTTTGGCACTCAGCTTTCTTCATGGTCCAACTCTCACATCCATACATGACTACTGGAAAAACCATAGCTTTGACTAGATGAACCTCTGTCAGCAAAGTAATGTTTCTGCTTATTAATATGCTGCCTGATTTGGTCATAGCTTTCCTTCCAAGGAGCAAGTGTCTTTTATTTTCATGGCTGTAGTCACCATCTGCAGTGATTTTGGAACTGCCAAAATAAAGTCAGTGCTTTCACTGTTTCTCCTGCCGATTGCCATGAAACGATCTGACTGGTGCCATGATCTTCATTTTGTGAAGGCTGAGTTTTTCAGCTTTTTCACCCTCTTTTTTCAGTTTCATCAAGAGACTCCTCAGTTACTCTTCACTTTCTGCTATAAGGTTGGTGTCATCTGTACATCTGAGATTATGAATATTTCTCCCTGAAATCTTGATTCCAATTAGTGCTTCATCCAACCTGATATGTTGCATGACATACTGTGCATATAAGTTGAATAAGGAGGGTGACAATGTACAGCCTTGACATACTCCTTTCCCAATTTGGAATCAGTCCATTGTCACATGTCCAGTTCTCACTGTTGCTTCTTGACATGCATACAGATGTCTCAGGAGGCAGGTACGGTAGTCTGGTGTTCACACCTCTTGAAGAATTTTCCACAGTTTCTTGTGATCCTCACAATCAAAGACTGTGGGTAGCCAATAAAGATGTAGTTGTTTTTCCAGGACTCTCTTGCTTTTTATGTGACCCAAGGGATGTTGGCAATTTGATCTCTGGTTCCTCTGCCGTTTCTGAATCCAGTTTGAACATCTGGAAGCCCTCAGTTCACGTACTGTTCCAGCCTTGCCAGGAAAATGTTTGAACCTTTATTACTGTTTGAAACGAGGGAAGTTGTGTAGCAGTTTGAGCCTTCCTTGGCGTTGTCTTTCTTTGTGATTGGCATGTGAACTGACCTTTCCCAGCCCTGTGTCCACTGCTGAGTGTTCAACATTTGCTGGCTTATCTAGTGCAGAACTTTAGCATTATCATCTTTTAGGACTTGAAATAGGTCAGCTGGAGTTCCATCACTTCCACTAGTTTTGTTGGTCTTCATGCCTTCTAAGTCCTACTTGACTTTAGATGCCAGGATGTCTGTTACTAGGTGAGTGATCACACCATCGTGGTTATCTTGGTCATTAGATCTTTTTTGTATAGTTCTTCCATGTATACTTGCCAACTTCTCTTAATATCTTCTGCTGCTTTTAGGTCCATCCCGTTTCTGTCCTTTATTGTTCCCATCTTTGTTTGAAATATTCCTGGTACCTCTAATTTTCTTAAAGAGATCTCTAGTTTTTACCGTTCTATTGATTTCCTTCCCATTTAGGTCTCCACAGAGCAATGAGTAGAGTTCCCTCTTTCAGTCATGGTTTTAAAGTATCTCTTATTTAATTTCTTGAAACTAGTACTTTATTAAGTTTATCATATTTGTATTCAGCTTCGTTGACAATGTCTTATGTGTCCTCAGTTTCTGATTAGTTCTCTGTCACTATCATTTATGACTTTTAGATTGAAACATCTAATAGACAATTCTCAGAAACTTGTGTGGCAAGAAGTGGATTTAAGAATTACTAGGCACCTTGGATTTGTGAAAGTGTTTGCTGTCTGCACTGAAGAGGACTAAAAGCAGGAAGTAATCACTAGATTGCCTGTCACCCCTGAATTCAGTGGTGATTGGAGGCTTTTATCTTGTTTCTTCCCCTATAACCTATGTCTTTGCCATAACATTTTGTCCAGCTTCAGTTTGTGGTCTCTCTTTTGAAGGCTACAGGAACCTAGTTAGTCCTCCTTCTGGTCTCTGCACCTTGGTGGATGAAGTTGGTCCCAAGGTTTGTGCCCTTATCCTCTTGATCTGGGCTTTGATTGCTGTTCACCGTGACCAGGGCCTGCTGTGGATATTCAGGGCTGTTTCCCCATTGTTCTGTGGTTGTTACTGCCGTCTCTCTGGTGGTACCTGCTCCCTGTGTGGTGGAATATAGCCCCCAGACCTGAATCTTAGCTGTGATTCTGATCTGTGGTGCGAGGCAGGTGGGACAGGAGCACCGCACATGGAGAAAAGTCGCTGAGTATTACTCCTCTGGCGATGTTCACTCAGGATGTGCTCTGGTTCCTGCTCCCATGCATTCTGCCGGGTCTCATGTGATGTAGTTTAGGCACTACTCTTGGCCCCACCTTAACCATGGGCAGGATGGCACATCACCCTGGGATCTCACAGATGTTGTTTTCACAAGGTCACCAGCATAGATTCAGTGAAGTCAAGTCCTGGGATTGCAGTCAGTGTGGAGCTGGGCCTGCTGTGGTGCTCTGGGGCTGCTCAGGCTCTGTCCTGGCCCAGCCCGCTTCTGTGGGAGCCCACAGAGTTTACAGCAGCTAGAACTGCCCCTGCCTTGACTGAGAGAGCGCTGGTAGGTGATTCAGATGCTCTGTAGGGGCTGAGGTTACATAGCCGGTTGTGGGTGTGAGACCGTGGCTTCTGTTGCTGCAGGGAGAGGTGTCAGCTTTTCTTCTTCATCCCTGGGGCTCAGCTGTGCTTTCAGCTCCATCTGAGCGTGTGGACAACTCACAGGTGTCCTCTTCTGAGCTGCCCCATTGCGCAGGAGTCTGCTGATTGTGGAGGATGTAGATGGGGGAGGCCATGCCTGGGGGCTCAAAAGTCCTACATGGTTGGAGTTCTTCATAGTCCTGGGCGAGCAGGTCCAGCAGAAGGGACAAGGGATGCAATGGGCTTCTTTGGGCATCACTCACTAATGCCCCTCTGCTCTCAGGTGGTTCAGGCTTCCACCACAAGCATCCCCTTTGCAGAGCTCTTCCCACAGCCCCATCGCTTCAGGATGTTTCCTCACAGCCAACCTCAATCCTCTGCCTGGGTCTGCTCTCCGAACCCCACATTTCAGCACCCAGCCCTTGTCTGCAGTGGTGTACATGCCTCTCAGGCTGGGTGGGCAGAGCAGGGTCAGGACCCCGTGTGCAGGTCTCACCGTGTCCTGCTGCCACACGCTGGTTGCCATGTTGTCTCCACAGAGAATGAGGCTTTCCTGTCCAAACTGAATGCCCAACTAGGGGCTTCCCCGAATGTGGAGACTGCGCCTCATTTTCATGTCCCCCCAGGTTGCAGACCCCATCCCACTTCCTCTCCCCTTCCTTTTCCTTCTTCTTTCTATTGTCCTGCCTGGCTCAGCAGGAATCTTTCCTGTTTCTTTAGGTTTCAAGAGGACTCTGCTAGTGTTCAGCTGGACTCTGTGAGAATTGTTTCATTTCTGATTCGTTTGTGGAGACAGAGATGGTCTCCACATCTGCCTAATCCTCTGGCATCTTGATGCTTCCATCTCTATATTTCTCTATTTTAGTTTTAATCTAGCTATGGTCATCAATTTTCTCTAAATGTTTAAAGATATTCACTGAGAATAGCAGAGGAAATTATTTGTTATTTGATATCTTTCAGCCTTGTCTCCACAAGACACCCAGGATTTGATGTCGAAGAATCCAGCATTAGAAGATGTGTTCCCAAAGGCACACCTAGGAATATATCAAATGTTTCACCACAGAAACTTAAATTTAAGGGACGACTGGGAATGTACATGGGTATATGAAAGACAGAGAGGATCTTTATATGGACTTAAAGAAATGGAGACAGTTACACAGATTGCTAACATTACTGGAAAAAGAATTGAGCGACCTGAGTCAAGTTGGGAGAAACACCCACTTCAGTCTTCAACATTTGCCAAGATGTGTAAGTGTTTAAGAAAAGATTTCCATCCTTTTTTGAAACATACATGTTCTCTAAAAGGAAACATGGAAAATCTGGAAGGTAATCTCGTCTCTATTGCAAATATTCATTCAAACAATTCTGAACATAGGCTTCGACTAAACATACATTCAAGCATGTCTGAACACCTACAATTTTACAGTGAGTGGGAAAACTCACAATCTAATCAATTTGAGGGGTCCATGAGCAGGGGTTCATTTTTCTTCCCCCAACAGATATTTTCTCTCCATTCCAAGATGTATAATGTTGATGATACTGGAAGAGATGCAATCCAACCATCATTGTTCAATACATATTGTGATATGTTCAGTACACAACAACTTTCCATGGGCAATGAAATGAGTCAAACCTTTAGTAAGAGCTCCAGCTCCAATAATTACAAGAGTATTTTTGGTGGACTGGGAATGCATTCAAGAAATGAAATTGGATATATAGTTGAAGTGGACTCCAGTCTTAAGAAACATCAGGGAACCGAATCTTCAAACAAGGATTCTAAAAGTAATACATGTAGCAATACTTTTGATCAAATGTCAGGTTTTTCTCTCGTTAAGAGTACTTGTACTGAAGGGAGGACTTGTACTGAATATGGTATGGTTTCTAATCAGTCTTCAGAACTTATTCAACCACAGACTGTTCAGAATTCACAGAAAGAAAACAAGTGTAAGATATGTGGGAAACTGTTTAGTAAATCATGCCATCTAAGTAGACATAAGAAAATTCATACAGGAAGGAAACCTTTCCAATGTACACAATGTAACAAAGTGTTTAAGCAGCGCTCAGTTCTTACTCGGCATCAGCGAATTCACACTGGAGAGAAACCTTATAAGTGTGCGGAATGTGACAAAGCTTTTACTTACAACTCCCATCTTATTGAACACCAGCGAAATCATACTGGAGAGAAGCCTTATAAATGTAAAGAATGTGACAAAGCCTTTAGTCGTCCCTCACTTCTTACTGGACATGAGCGAATTCATTCTGGGGAGAGACCTTATAAATGTAAAGAATGTAACAAAACATTTACTAAGTGCTCAAATCTTACTCGACATCAGCGAAATCATTCTGGGGAGAGACCTTATAAATGTGCAGAATGTGACAAAGCTTTTACTTACAACTCCCATCTTATTGAACACCAGCGAAATCATACTGGAGAGAAGCCTTATAAATGTAAAGAATGTGACAAAGCCTTTAGTCGTCCCTCACTTCTTACTGGACATGAGCGAATTCATTCTGGGGAGAGACCTTATAAATGTAAAGAATGTAACAAAACATTTACTAAGTGCTCAAATCTTACTCGACATCAGCGAATTCATTCTGGGGAGAGACCTTATAAATGTGCAGAATGTGGCAAAGCCTTTACTTACAACTCCCATCTTATTGAACACCAGCGAAATCATACTGGAGAGAAGCCTTATAAATGTAAAGAATGTGACAAAGCCTTTAGTCGTCCCTCACTTCTTACTAGACATGAGCGAATTCATTCTGGGGAGAGACCTTATAAATGTAAGGAATGTAACAAAACATTTACTAAGTGCTCAAATCTTACTCGACATCAGCGAATTCATTCTGGGGAGAGACCTTATAAGTGTAAAGAATGTAACAAAGCCTTTAGTTATCCCTCACTTCTTACTGGACATGAGCGAATTCATTCTGGGGAGAGACCTTATAAATGTTCAGAATGTGGCAAAGCCTTTACTTACAACTCACATCTTATTGAACACCAGCGAAATCACACTGGAGAGAAACCTTATAAATGTACGGAATGTGGCAAAGCCTTTATCTCTTACTCACAGCGAACCCATCATCAGCGAATTCATACTGGAAGGAAGCCTTATAAATGTAAAGAATGTAACAAAGCCTTTTGTCTTCCCTCACATCTTACTCTACATGAGCGAATTCATTCTGGGGAGAGACCTTATAAATGTAAAGAATGTAGCAAAGCATTTATTCAGTGTTCAGATCTTACCCGACATCAGCGAATTCATTCTGGGGAGAGACCTTATAAATGTCAAGAATGTAACAAAGCCTTTATTCGATACTCGCATCTTACTCGACATCAGCGAATTCATACTGGAGAGAAGTCTTATGAATGTAAAGAATGTGACAAAGCCTTTCGTCGTCCCTCACTTCTCACTGGACATGAGCTAATTCATTCTGGGGAGAGACCTTATAAATGTCAAGAATGTAGCAAAGCATTTATTCGTTGTTCAGATCTTACCCGACATCAGGGAATTCATACTGGAGAGAAGTCTTATAAATGTAAAGAATGTAACAAAGCCTTTCATCATTGCTCAGGTCTTACTCGACATCAGCGAAGTCATTCTGGGGAGAGACCTTATAAATGTAAAGAATGTAGCAAAGCCTTTATTCAGTGCTGGCAACTTACTCAACATCAGCGAATTCATTCTGGGGAGAGACCTTATAAATGTCAAGAATGTAACAAAGCCTTTACTCAATACTCACATCTTACTCGACATCAGCAAATTCATCCTGGAGAGAAGTCTTATAAATGCTGAGACTGTAACAAAACCTTTATTGAATGCTCACATCTTACCTGACATTAGGAAATTGATACTGCAGAGAGACCTTATAAATGTAAAGAATGTGACAAAGCCTTTTTTCAGTGCTTGCAACTTACTCAACATGAGCGAATTCATACTGGAGAGAAGCCTTATAAATGTGAAGAATGTGACAAAGGCTTTACTACGAATCCGGCCCTTACTCAACATCACCAAATTCATCCTGGGGATAGATGTTATAAATGTACAGAATGTGGCAAGGCCTTCTTTACGGGTTCTAATCTTACTAAACATCGGTGAATCCATACTAGGGAGAGACTGTATAAATGTACAGAATGTGGCAAAACCTTTAATCGCAGCTCAATTCTTACTACATATTTGTAAGTTCATACTGGAGAGAAACCTTATAAATGTACAGAATTTGGCAAACCCTTAGTCATGGTGGTAATCTCACTAAACATCTGAGAACACACACTGGAAAGAAACCCTAGTAATGGAACAAGTGATGGAAGAGGTTTGCTCTGAACATGCATCAGAAAACACAAGAGTTTATATAAGAAACCTATGGAAGTAATGTAACAAATATGTAGAAAGGTTGTTAAACAAAAGTTAGATCAAAGTAAATATCAGAGATTGCATACTAGAAGGCATTTCATTAGTTGTGTTTTCAGAAGTTTCTCTGAAGGAGAATGACTGTAGGGAGTACTCCATAGTTAAAACACATAGAAAATGGATATATTAGCATGAATCACGAGATGAAGGTTTATGGTTAGAAAGTTACAATTCTTAGCAATGTATGTATGTTTCTTAATAATGACATGATTTGAGATTATTTGAAGTGAATGTAATTCAGCACTCAAATAATCCATACAGTGCTCACCAGAATCCTTGTCTTGGTTTGAATGGATTAATCCACACTCAGCCTAGGGAGTCCGAGGCACTTTACTCAGGGTAACTTATAAAAGCTGAACTGCAAGTACTCCTGTTTTCTCTGACTGATTCCAGCTGTGACCTCTCTCAGAAACTCCTGCCCTAAATCCTCCCCTACAGAGAGGTCTTAGGTGTGGTGAGTGTGAGGCTTTGAGCTCAAGACTCCTGAACATTGGTTTTGGAGAAACATCAGAACAAAATGGGATTTGCTGATGACTCCTTTCATGGCCCCACTGTAAACCTGCAGATTCATAACTTCTTGGAGTGGGGACCTGGGCACCAGGGATTTGTATTCATTGAAATGATTCAGAAAGAATCTTTAGCCAAGAGGTTTCCATCTGGTTTCCCATCAGGATCATGTGACCAGTGACAGGAAATGACCTCACTGATGCCCTTCCAATGGAGTTCTAGTTTGGTCCTGTGGGAGCATCAGTGTGGTGTGTAGGATGTGCTCCAGGGATTCTAAGGGGAGGGCCGGGATAAGGACGTGGCTCCTGGTCCATTTGTGAGAGGTGAGGCCCAGCTTCAGTCCAAGGAGAGGCCGTAGGGTTGGTCTAGCTGGATTTGGACCAGGGAAGTCAGTCAGCTCACACCGTCTGTGTGAGCAGAGTGTTAACAGCTATCTCTGGGGAGAAAACAATCAAGAAATTAGCTCACAGGATAGTCTCCAAGTAGGAACTGATTGTTCCTGAATCTCTCCTGAGACAGAGGGCAGGAGCAGTCATTCTTAGCTTTTCAAGGTCTTTCTGTCTGTAGTGAGAGAGTGATTTCCTAGGCAGGTTGAGAAGAAGCTTGGGGGTCCCCAAGGAAAGAGGGGTCTGGAATTCTCAAAGAAGAAGATAGGACAAACTTTTTTTCTTTCCTCTACATTCCTTAGGATTATATAGCAATAATGTATTCTGCTTGAGGACAGTCTCTGGATTAAACCTTCTGGCTAATCCTGTTATTTTAAAATGTAAATTATAGGAGTAGATCTGGTGAGGTCTTTACAACTTCCAGACATTCTTTGGGTTCATTGGAGAGTATGTAACTCCATTGCTAACACTAGCAAGCAGATACTCTTTCTGTCCCCTTCTGATGTCTATGTCAGAAGCTTTCTCTGTCTCCTTTATACTTTAATAAATGTTTACTACACAGAAAGTCTGAGCAATCAAGCCTTGTCTCTGGCCCCAGATTGAATTCTCCAGAGGCCAAGAACCCCAGCCTCTTTGCATGATTCAGCAACAACCTATCACCTTGGGGGCTCACTGGGGATTCTTCAGGACAAGGGAAGGGTGCTTGGAGCTCTAGTTCTCCTAGCGAACACTTTTTCTGCTGTAGTTTACTAACTCCTTGGTGTGCTTGCGTGAATGAATGAAATGCCCTGCATGAAGCGAGTGAACTGCTCTGCGGTTCTGTGGTGACCTCATAGGGCTGATGGCAGAAACCTGTCGGGGATTTATACCGACCTGCCAATGCCAAGAGGCACCCAGCGTCTCCTTCAGGGACTGACCAGAGACGGGCAAAGCATGTGGACTGAACTCTCCTTTCTCAGTCAAACTTTTGGTCTCTTTGGCCATTTCAGAACTCCTTGGAAATTAGAAGTACTAACCTGCTCTGTCATATCAGAGATTTTCAAGGGCCTTGTGATCTGTACTGGTACTGTGACTTAGATCTCACACTTGGATTGGTAGTCAGGAAGCACCTAGCTGTGATAGGAATCAAAAGATAGGAAGTTAGATGGAGCTCTAGCTACAAGAGCATCTCTGAGGTTAAAGGTCACTCAGATTGGAACTGCAATGGGTTTCTTTTTTCCCTTTGATAACACGGGCTCTTATTGGACCAGAGGAGCCTCGTATACTGGTGAGGGGACGCTTGGAAGTAACATCTCGGTTTTCTGCTCATATCGGTTTTATTGTGGTCAGGAGTATATCAGGGTCGTGCACAGGCACTCAGGTGACCACTGTTTCCCCCAGCGGTTTAGCCTGGGAGGTGTTCCAGAGCTTATTCTGATTGCACCCCTGGTGGCATCAGAGGCAAGCAAGGTTTTAATGGTGAGACACTGGACGTCAGTCAGGGAAGCCATCAGGTCTACCCCTGGTGCATCTCCACCCCGTCTTGGTGGTAGAACAGGAAGGAACAAGTACGGCCCCTGGGTCGGTAAGGGACAGAATAAGTCCGACCAGGGAAGGGAAGCTGTGGTGTAAACACTGTCTACACCCCCATGTAGAGCAGGGAGGGGCGCCTCCGGTAGAAAGATGGTGCTGTTCGCTTTTTTTCTCTCTTACAGATGGGAGCTAATAATTGCAGCCTCACTCCTTTGAACTGTACCCTGAAAAACTGGGATAGATTTGATCCCCAGGGCTTAAAGAAGACACACCTGGTCTTCCTATGTGATACTGCATGGCCGCGGTACCCACTGGAGAGTGGCGAACGGTGGCCGGATGGAGGGTCTCTTAAGTATAATCACTGTTTTACAATTAGATTGGTTCTGTAGAAAACAAGGGAAATGGGTAGAAGTAGCATATGCGTTGCTCTTTTCCCTCTGCAAAATGCCAGACTTATGTTCAAAGGGTATAGATTTGGCTGTGAAACCTTCAGCTCCCTCCTGTCCTCCTACCTTGCTAGATGAGATGGAGGACAGGAGCCAAAGAGGTAAAGAAAAGCAAGTTTCTCCAATCTATCCCTGGGATCATATGCACAGAGCAGCCAGGGAGACCGAGGAACAGCCACACATGAAGAGGCTGCCTCTTCATGAAGAACCCACTGGGAGAAATAATCAGTCTATGAGAGCTAATAAGCCTTTTTCTAATCAAGAAATACAAGAAATCAGGGAGGATCTGGGAGACTATTTAGAGGACCCAGAAAAATATGTTAGAGCTTTTAAAGGTGTTACTCTGTTTTATGACCTTACTTGGAAGGATGTGAGATATATCTTGGGACAAATGCTGACTCCTGACTCAAAAAAGTTTTGGGAAAAGCAGTTGCTTATGGAGATGAATGGCTTGGTAATGAATCAGCAGGGAAGAGGGAGATAACCGCCCTCCCCGCTGGGAATCAGGTGGTCCCAATTACAGAACCAGACTGGAACTACAACACAGCTAAAGGAAGATGGGATCAGAGTCATTTTGTCAGATATATTCTTGAAGGACTCAGGCAGGGGTGTGCTAAACCTTTAAGGCAAAGTTGCTTAGTCGTGTCCATCTCTTTGTGAGCCCATGGAATGTAGCCTACCAGGCTCCTCTGTCCATGGGATTTTCCAGGCAAGAGTCCTGCAGTGGGTTGCCATTTCCTTCTCTAGGGGATCTTCCTGACTCAGGGATTGAACCTGGGTCTTCAGCATTGCAGACAGACACTTTACCATCTGAGCCACCAGGAAGCCCATTAAACTAAGGCTTTAAACTCTGGCAAATTGGCAGACATAGCACAGGAGGAGAAGGAAGTTGCTGGTAAATTCCTAGATAGACGGAGAGAAGCAGATTCCCTGAGATTGATACCAAAAGTGAAGAGGGACAAGTGATCTTAATGGATAGATATCTCACTCAGTCTAGGTACCAGCCATAAGCTATTAAAACCATCATATAGACCAAATCAGTCTTTAGATAATCTGTTCCAACTGGCTCAGACAGTCTATTATGGTAGGGATTATGAGGAAAAGAAAGAAAGACAGAAAAAGACAAAGGAACAGGTGGAAGCCTTCGCAATGGCTATGAAAACCGTTCTTAAACAGCCTGAGAAAGATGCCCAGAGGGACCCAGGTGAAAAGGGATGGAGTTGCTATTACTGTGGAAAGGAGGGGCACCTCAAGCGGGTTTGCCCTCAGGCATCTACGCTGCCCCTGGCTCCATGTCCGGTCTGCAGAGGACCACACTGGAAGAGAGACTGCCCCCAGAGGCGCAGGTCTCAGGGGTCGGACTCTCAAGACAATCAGGACTGAAGGTGCCCAGGGGTCGCCACACAAGCTCCCCTCCTAATTACACCTGAGGAACCCCGGGTATTAATAACTCTGGGAGGCCATTCCTCAATTTCCTTTTAGATCCTGGGGCAAATTTCTCTGTGCTTTCTGAAGTCCCTGGCCCACTATCTTCCCAATCCGCTTCTGTAATGGCACTGTCTGGACAAGCCAAAGGATGGACCAGATAATCTTTGTGAGCCTACTTCTGCTGACTCTAAAAATCCTGAGTCTGCCATTTGATCCTCAAGACTGCCTTCCTGTCCTGGGCCCATTCCTACGCTGAATTCCACAATCAGTCTAACTGCTGGGTCTGTGGAGTGCTCCCCTCTTCATCAGTGGAAAGCCTCCCATGGTGGACATCCCCACTTCAAGGAAAAGACTCTTCAAGTCTGCCAGTTCCGTCAAAAATAATCACATGTGATGCCTCATCTTAAACTGTTAGATGTCATATCTAACAACCTTAAGCTGGACTGATGTAACTATAGACATAAAGTGACTTTTCATTTTGATTTTAACTTGGTTTAATGACTGTTTTGCCTGTAACTGTATAATGGGATTTTCTAACCGTCTAAAAGCTTTTAGTTTAAAAATGGTTCTCTAAGCTCCTATCAGTCCACAGCCTCCTCTAACTATGACTTGGGGCCCCTGAATCAGAGACCCTCAATACGAGGGTTAGGAGAATAGGTTTTCCCAACAATTTGGGGACCCCGCCCCTTAACAGCAGAGGTAGTTATGGAATGAAAACAACACCCCTTTCCCTTGGCAACACAATTCTCCTAAAAGAAAAGGGGGGAATGAGAGAGTCAATTCCTAGGTAGGCTGATAAGAAGTCCAGGGGTCCCCAAGGAGAGAGAGGTCTGGAATGCTCAAGGAGGAAGAAAGGATAAACTTTTTACTTTTTTCTCTCTACATTCCTTAGGATTGTATAATAATAAAGAATCATGCCTGAAGACAGTCTCTGGATTAAACCTACTGGCTAATCCTGGTATCTTAAAATGTAAATTATAGGAGTAGATCTGGTGAGATCTTTACAACCTCCAGACATTTTCTCAAAACTCAGCGTAACATCCCCAGAGAAGACAGAACAGGAGGAACAAGAAGCGGAAACATCAGCTTCTCAGGTAAATGCCCTATCCTGGGGTCTCTGGCTGTATCTGCTTTTCCTCCTGAAATGCCCAAATGAGAATATGCAAGCCTTTAGTTCTCTGCTCCTAATTTATTTGTTATCAACTTATTTCCCCCCATTTCCCCTTATTATAGCGAAGACCTGCTCCTTACACTACTTTCTTTTGTCCCAGAGCCTTTTCTCCATTGTCTGCATCCTCGCTTTCCATGGAGCATGATAAATTCTCAACATGGATCAGCGACTCTGAACTGCTCAAAATATTCTTTTTTTTTCTTTTTTTAATCAAAATATTTTTTTTGTGAGAGATCAGCATAGGGAGTCACTCTTATCCTCACGCCCACTCGGATGTGGTTTGGTGTTGGGATTTTAAGGACGTTGGGAAATGCAGTGATGACTTAGCACCTGGATGCAATTTAGATATTTAAAACCGAGTTTGAAAATGCCATTAGACATGGAAACAATTCTCTTCTGTCCATGGGATTTTCCAGGTAAGAATTCTGCATTGGGTTGCCATTTTCTCGTCCCGGGGATTCTCTCAACCATGAGACTGAAGCCGCATCTCCTGCGTTGGCAGGCAGATTCTTTACCACTGAGCCAGCTGGGAAGCCCAGTGACTCAACTCAGTGGTCCAGTTTTTCAGAAAATATTCAGAAATAAAAAGAAACCTGGAAGATATTGTCCTTTGCATTGCTAAGACTTATTTGTTAAATGCATTGTGAGAATACTAAACAGGGGAAGTATAGGTGAAATTAAATTTGCATAAAATTAACATTTTAAAATATTAGATTCAAGTTATAATTTCCTTGTTAATTCCAGAATGCCCAGGCAGTGATAGTGCATCTTTCATGTGATTCATTTACACCATGACATCTGGTGTAATGATGAAATGATGTCCACTGTTTCTGTTGACGTCTCTCTGACATCGTGAGGCTAAGAAGTTCATAATTCTTTCCTCTCTCTTTAAAGGAGATTGTAGAAGCAAGGAACAAGGAATGTGTGGAAATGCTCATAGTTAATGGAGAAACTCCTCCATCTTGGTTTCTCTTTGCTTCCTAGAGTGAACACTCATTGTGTGGATAATAGAGACTGGGTGTTTGGGGTAGGCATATTGATCATCCAAGCCCACGTGTGATGTTTCCAGAACACTCCATGCTCAAATCACAGACACAGTCTTTTTACCATAGTTTTGTATTTTTTCAAAATTTTTACAACAATCATAATGGTGCTAATCTGTTTTCCACTGTGTTGAAAGATAAAGCTCAACACAAATGATACAGTTTTTCCAGAAGGAAAAGCTTCAGAACCAGGAGTCCTAATTTATCTTATGCTGCTGTGTATGTTTCCATCCTAAATGTACCTAAAATGTACAAAGAATATCATCCACAAGTAGATGTATATATATTAACCTTTTAAAAATAATCTTGATTTTATTGACATGAATAGCTTTAATATTCTTAGTAAGTATAATCTCATTTTAATGTATCCCTGTGTGCAGAAAAATGTTTATTTGATTGATCTTTTTTCTTCTTTTGGTTTTCTCCCAAGTTATATAAAGTTCTTTTGAAAAATACATGGAATTATTTGTTTGTCTCAGTTGTGTCTTAGTTGTCGCAGGCAGAAACTTAGAGCCTTGTGGTAGATTTTGTTGACACTGGACAACTTTGGCTGTGGGGTGTGGGATCTATTTCTCTAAGCAGGTATTGAACCCATCCCCCTGCCTTGGGAGCTGAGAGTCAGTCATGGGCTGTCAAGGAATGTTTCACAGGAGCTGAGAGTCAGTCATGGGCTGTCAGGGAATGTTTCGCAGGAGCTGAGAGTCAGTCATGGGCTGTCAGGGAATGTTTCACAGGAGCTGAGAGTCAGTCATGGGCTGTCAGGGAATGTTTCACAGGAGCTGAGAGTCAGTCATGGGCTGTCAGGGGATATTTTGCAGGAGCAGAGAGTCAGTCATGGGCTGTCAGGGAATGTTTCACAGGAGCTGAGAGTCAGTCATGGGCTGTCAGGGGATGTTTCACAGGAGCCGAGAGTCAGTCATGGGCTGTCAGGGGATATTTTGCAGGAGCTGAGAGTCAGTCATGGGCTGTCAGGGAGTGTTTCACAGGAGGATTCTTGTGTGCTGTTTCCTGTGTCTCTTGAGCCCTCCGTTCCTTATCAATTCCTGACAGGACTGTCAGTTCCAAGCCACTCCCAGGACTGAAATCATAGAGATGGGATGCTTGCATAGGATTTCCTTCATTAGCTTTTCCATTTGGTGAAAGGGGTTTTTTCCACCCTCTTTTGATATGGATTGCCTTTTGGCCTTGTGGCCTCTATTGCTTCTTGTTTCCTTGGTAACTTGTAAAGTCTGGTCTTTTGATCTTCATCTGAAGAAGCTACCTTGTGATATGGTATATATACTCACACAGAATTCAGTAAAGTACCCTTGTTCCACCAGAGACTTGGGTCCCCGTGTCCTTCTTTCTCTCCCTCTCTCTCTTTCTGGCTGATTCTCTGGAGTGCAGAGGCCTGATGCATAACCCAGGAATTTTAGCCTCTTTCCTTCTTTCACTTTCTTATCGTCGACTCCGGACCAGCAGCAGGTCCATTAAAGGATCCCACAGTGGACCACCACAAGTCCCTCTAAAACTTCTGTTATCTTTCATTAGTGTTGTCACTGTGTATTTGTGTTTTATTAGTTCAGTTCTAGGTCACACAAACTGAAGCAAAATTCAAGCTCTGCCATTTAATGAATATTTGATAAAATATTTGCCAAAGGTGAAACCGCAGTGGTGTTGATTTTATATTATTTCTGTGGTGCATTCAACAGTAAAAACTGTTAGAAAGACATAATATATACTAAATAATTCAAAGAATTGTAGCTGCCATGGGTACTATTCTATCAGACCTCTCAAATTTGCACAATACTTGAAATTCATTGTTTAAGCATTAATCTTTACTATTCTATTTCTTTGCAGTTCATGTCGCTCAAAATGGCTATTTATGGAGCAGATTTCCTCACATTTCTAGATAATATAAGCTTCTTTCAAATGTGAAGCACTGGCCCCACTCCAAATCTCTTGTATCAGAGTATGCTTTTTAAAAATGTCTCCTGTGTTCTTGATAGACAATTTATCCTATATGACAGACTTTCGACACTCAAAAATTAATATGCCAGTGTTGATCCGATCATTTTATAATTCCTCTTCCAGATCACAATAGTTTGTGAAATGTTTTATGGATCATATCTCATCCTCTTTTCTTGCGGTATAAATGTGGTGGAAAATATTACTGTGTAAAAATGTTATCGTTCTATAATATCAGCCACACCACTAGTCACAACCAGGTCTCTGAACTTGATGTTTTCATCTTGGGTCACATGTGGAAGTCTTCCCACGGTCACATGACATCTGTCCTTTGTATTTCAGGGACAGCTGACATTCTGGGATGTGGCCATAGATTTTACTCGAGAGGATTGGGAATGCCTGGACTTTTTCTTCTTCCAATAATTTCAGGTCCTTGCTTTCTGGGGGAAAATGGGTATTTGTGATATTTGAAAGACAGTTTTCATGAGTCATTATGATTCTAAACTACTTCTTCCTTGATGTAATCTGTTGCCTTCATTCTTCTTTGTTTGTTTACTTTTTAATTGAAGGATAATTCCTTTACAGAATTTTGTTGTTTTCTGTCACACCTCAACGTGAAACAGTCATAGATATACATATATCCCCTCCCTTTTGAATCTCCCTCCCTTCCCCCTCCCCACCCCACTCCTTGTGCTGTTTTTGTTTCCTGACATGCACAGCAATTTCCCTTTGGATTTCTATTTTTACATATGGTAATGTGAGTTTTCAGGTTACACTCTCCATACAGCTCACCCTCTCCTCCCCTCCCCATTTCCATGAGTCTATTATCTATGAATCTCCAGTGCTGTTCTGCAAGTACATTTTTCAGTGCCAGTTTTCTGAATTCCGTACATATGCATTAGTATATGATATTTCTATTTCTCTTTCTGACTTACTTCACTCTGTATAGCAGGCTCTAGGTTCATCCACCTCTTTAGAACTGACTCAAATACAGTCCTCTTTATGGCTGAGTAGTGTTCCATTGTGTATATGTACCACTACTTCTTTTGCCTTCATTCTTGTTTGCTATTCAGTGGCTAAGTTGTATGGAACTCTTGGATCCCATGGAATGCAGCAAGCCAGGCTGCCCTCTCCTTCGTCAATGCCTGGAACTTGCTCAAGTTCATCTCCACTGAGTCAGCAAAGATATTCAACCATCTCACCCTGTGTCACTGCCTTCTTTTGCTTTCAATCTTTCTCAGCATCAGGATCTTGCCAATGAGTTGGTTCAGCAGACAAAGTATTGCAGCTTCAGCCTCAGCATCAGTCCTTCGTATGAATATTCAGGACTGATTTCCTTACGGTTGACTTGTTTCAGCTTCTTGAGTCCAAAAGACTCTTAAGAGCCTTCTCAAAACAAAAAGAAAAGAAAAGAAAAGAAACCTTCTGCTGCACCACAATTCGAGCTCTCAATTCTTCGGCGCTCAGCCTCATTTATCGTCCAACTATCACATCCACGTGTGACTGCTAGAAAAACCATAGCTTTGACCATATGGACGTTTGTGTGCAAAGTGATATCCTCCTTTTGAATACGTTGTCTAGATTGGTCATAGCTTTTCTTCCAAGGAGAAACTGTCTTTGAGTTTCATGGCTGAAATCACCATCCGCAGTGATTTTGGAGCCCTCCTAAAGTCTGTCACTGTTTCCATTTTCCGCATCTATTTGAATTAAGTGATGAGACTAAATGCCATGATCTTAGTTTTCTGAATGTTGAGTTTTCTGCCAGCTTCTTTCACTCTCAGTTTCATCCCCATTAAAAGCCTCTTTAATTCCTTTTCACTTTCTGCCACCAGTGTGGTATCATGTCCATATCTGAGATCATTGATATTTCTCCTGCCTATCCTGATTCCAAGTTCTACTTCATCCTGCATGACTTTTGCATAATGTACTCTGCATGGAAGTTAAATAAGCAGGGTGATAATACACAGCTCTGAGGTCCTCCTTCCGTGTTTGAAACCAGTCCATTTGTCCGACTTTGGTTCTAACTGTTGCTCCATGACCCGCATATCCTTCATTCTGGTCTAGCGGTGATTCTATAAATTCTCTGCCATAAAATAATGGCAACCTCCTCTTAAAATCAGATTCCCTCTACATGCTTTATCCTCAGTAGAGCTTGAGTACAATATCAGAACCTGACTTTTATGCATTTGTATTTTAAAGGTGCTTTCAATAAAGTCTTTGGGAAATCCTTTTTTTTTTTTTTTTTCTATTTCAACTTTCTATCTTGTTTTCTCTTCTTACCTTAACACATACTGGATTAGAGACAGATGAATCACCACCAAAACATATATTCCTTTTTCTGATGAACACGTCTTCTGTTCTCTAAGCTGGACCTGGTCGCCTTTCAGGATCAAGTGAAGGATTCCGGACTGTAAATAAAGTGGACAAAATAGTGATACACCCAGGTACATGTCAGTGGATGGAGCAGATGACTCAGATGGAAAAGACGAGAATCACGGAGGAAGCAATGCTTTGTCGTGTGGTTTGCGAAGATCTGCTTCAACGGAAATGATTTCGATTAGTCTTGGTTTATTTCTGTCACTGTCATAGAAGGTCATCTCTTGACCCGTTCTTGATGCTTTTTATCATTTATGTATTTCTCTCCAGTAATTAATTTTCACATTCACAATGAGGACAAGGATTCTTGTCTTGGCCTGGGACAAATGGCATGACCTGATGGCTCCTCCATTGAGCCATTGAGGAGGTTTCAGGAAATACTGTGTGGATTTCTGAGTAACTATATTGAGCCCTTTTAAATCTTCTGATTCTCCCTCTAGTCAGAAGTGTGTGGGTGGAGTCGTAAACAAACTGCCACACTTCTGGGACTACTGGGGACATTTACTACTTGTTTTCTACCCAATAATTTTGAATCCTTGGAAACTCCACGTATCATCTGATAAAGTTCATCTTCAAATTCATTCTTCACTGCTTAAGACACCTCCTTTAAATGAGCAATTGCAAACCTGAATTTTAATTCAAAGTTTCTCTTTTTATTAGATGAACTAACATGGTTTTCATTCCAATCCCTAAGAAAGGCAATCCCAAAGAATGCTCAAACTACCACACAATTGTACTCATCTCACACGCTAGCAAGGTAATGCTAAAAATTCTCCAAGCCAGGATTCAGCAATACGTGAACCATGAACTTCCAGATGTCCAAGCTGGTTTTAGAAAAGGCAGAGGAACCATAGATCAAATTGTCAAATCCACTGGATCATCGAAAAAGCAAGAGAGTTCCAGAAAAAACATCTATTTCTGCTTTATTGACTATGCCAAAGCCTTTGACTGTGTGGATCACAATAAATTCCGGAAAATTCTGAAAGAGATGGACATACCAGACCACCTGACCTGCCTCTTGAGAAACCTGTATGCAGGTCAGAAAGCAACAGTTAGAAATGGACATGGAACAACAGACTGGTTGCAAATAGGAAAAGGAGTACGTCAAGGCTGTATATTGTCACCCTGCTTATGTAACTTATATGCAGAGTACATTATAAGAAACACTGGGCTAGTGGAAGCACAAGCTGAAATCAAGATTGCTGGGAGAGATATCAGTAACCTCAGATATGCAGATCATACCACGCTTATGGCAGAAAGTGAAGAGGAACTAAAAAGCCTCTTGATGAAAGTGAAAGAGGAGAGTGAAAAAGTTGGCTTAAAGCTTAACATTCAGAAAACTAAGATCATGGCATCTGGCCCCATCACCTCATGGGAAATAGATGGGGAGACAGTGGAAACAGTGTCAGACTTTATTTTTGGGGGACTCCAAAATCACTGTAGTTAGTGATTGCAGCCATGAAATTAAAAGACGCTTACTCCTTGAAAGGAAAGTTGTGACCACCCTACATAGCATATTAAAAAGCAGAGACATTACTTTGCCAACAAAGGTCTGTCTGGTCAAGGCTATGGTTTTTCCAGTGGTCATGTATGGATGTGAGAGTTGGACTGTGAAGAAAGCTGAGTGCCGAAGAATTGATGCTTTCGAACTGTGGTGTTGGGGAAGACTCTTGGGAGTCCCTTGGACTGCAAGGAGATCAGTCCTGGGTGTTCACTGGAAGGACTGATGCTGAAGCTGAAATTCCAAAACTTTGGGCACCTGATGTGACAAGCTGACTCCTTGGAAAAAACCCTGATGCTAGGAGGGATTGGGGGCAGGGGGAGAAGGGGACGACAGAGGATGAGATGGCTGGATGGTATCACCGATTCGATAGGCATGAGTTTGAGTAAACTCCGGGAATTTGTGATGGACAGGGAGGCCTGGCGTGCTGCAATTCATGGGGTTGCAAAGAGTCGGACACGACTAAGTGACTGAACTGAACTGAACGGAACATTAAATATGTTAACTGTATTTACCCTAGTTCCTCAATGATAAAATACTCTCAAGAGTCTTCTTCACCACCACAATTTGATAGCATCAATTCTTCAGTGCCCTGCCTTGTCTATGGTCCTAACCTCAAATGACTATTGGAAAGACCATAGTTTAGACTAGATGGACTTTTGTTAGCAGTTGATGTCTTTGCTTTTTAATACACTTAATTTTTTCATAGCTTTCCTTTCAAGAGGCAAGGATCTTTTGATTTCATGGCTGCAGTCACCGTTCACAGTGATTTTAAAGCCCAGGAAGAGAAAATCGGTCACTCTTTCCACTTTTTCCCTCTATTTGCTATCAAGTGATAAGACGAGAGGTCATCATAATAGTTTTTTTAATGATAACTTTAAAGCCAGCTTTTTCACTCACCTCATTCACCCTTGACACGAGGCTCTTTACTTTCTCTTCACTTTCTGCCAGTAGTGTGGAATCATCTGCATATCTGAGGTTGTTGCTCTTCATCCAGACCATCTTGACTCTAACACTTAAGAAGCCTTTTCTGAAAGCAGATCTCTGAGTCTAGATGATACAAAGGCAGCGATTCAGAAGCCACCAGCTATTTCCCTCTTGGTAAGTGCTGAGGAGCTGGGGTGGGTGCGGGGGAGGCGGGATTGGTGTCAGAGGCTGCCATCCGCCATTGATGTTCAGACTTTGGTTCTTGAATAGACTGATTCATAGAGGGTGTGACTTAGTAATCAGTGACCTCCCTCATCCACTCAGAAGTCGGGGTATGATGGGCTTCTGTCGTCTCTGTGTTTCTTGTTCAGTCACTCAGTCTTGTCCAACTTTTTGGGACCCACGGACTACAACATGCCAGGCTTCCCTTTCTTTCACCGTCTGGACATTGCTCAAAGTCATGTCCATTGAGATGGCGATGTTATCTAAACCTCTGGTCCTCTCTCGTCCCCTTGGAATAAGGACGTGAATAATCAAGGAAGAAGGATTGGCCCCAGATAGCTAGATGCATAAGTCCAGATGCTTCCATCTTCCCATACATAGAAGAACACTAAATCTCTTCATGGGAGAGATGTTTTCCCCTTACATTAATTGTCACTTTTAATATTCAGATTATCTGCCCCTTCCTACAAACTTGTATATAGTGTGGCTCCTGCCTTGCTTCCTCAGCTATTTGGGGTCACCTGACCCACGGTCTCCTGGGCTCAAGTCCTAACATTCCCACAGAATAAAACCTAACTCATTGTTCAGGCCACGTGTTTTGTTTTGTTTTGTTTTTTTTTTTTCAGCCTCTAGTTATGTCACTTACTACTTAACACAGATCACTATTTCCTTAGTAGCTGATCAGATATGCATTTAAGGCATCATTTTCACAAATATTTCTCCATTCCCATGCACAGTTTTGAACTTCCAAGGTGGCAGTAGGACTAAAGAGTCTAAGTGCCAATGCAGGAGGCCTAAGAGACCTGGGCTTGATCCATGGGTCAGAAAGATCCCTGGGGGAGTAAATGACATTCTACTCCAGGATTCTTGCCTGGAAAATCCCATGGACAGAGGACCTGGTGGGCTAGAGTCCAAAGGATCGCAAGGATTGAGACATGACTGAGTGTCTAGGCACACACATTTTTAACCCAATGTTCACTGCTGTCCCTGCTTTATTTCCAAAGAAAGCTGTAGTGGTCAAGTGGAAAAGATAAAAATGTTACATGATCTCCTGCTCTTTCTGTCCCTCTAACTCAGCTTGCTCCTTGCAAAGTCTTTTTCACAAAGGTCTCAAAAAGTGGGGACTCACAATACTAGGAACTGGAGCTTATCTCGCTCACCCTCGTCCTGCTCTTTGGAATCGCCCTAGCCCCTGCAAACCTGCAAACCCGCTTAATCATGCCTGTCCATGTACAAAAAATCTGTAACCCGTTTGTTCAAGGCTCAGAACTTGGAGTGCTAACTCCTCTGGGTCCACCGGTGGGCCCAGTAATGAACCTGAGTTCCCCAACTCTCTGAGTGTGGTGCCTGGTTTCTCAAGTACTGGTTTCTGCAACATTTCTGGAGGCCACAGCGAGATTCCAGCCACACTGGCCCCTTGAGCCGCCGGACTGGTGGCTCAGCCAGATCAGAGCAGAGGAACCTAAGATGAAGCAGGAGGTGTGACACCTGATGGTAAGGATCAGGTAAAGCCCCAGGGCCAGCGCCAAGTCAGGAGGTCTTACTCCAACAATGTGTAGAAGAGGAGACTGATCAGCTTCTTGGAGCTCCCAGGAATGGAGCATCAGATAGGGAGACCTGGGGCCTCAGGAAAAGGAGGTATTGTGATAACCTCTGAGTGACTGTGTATGCATGATTGCTGAATGAAGGCAGTGAAAGTGAGCTTCACAGCCCACGGCCTTCAGAGACTGAGAGGGTCCAAACCCTGGGGTTCCGTGACGACCTCATGAGGCTGGAAGACAGCGCCAGCCTCTTGGGGATTCGATCCCTCCTTGTGAGGCTGGTCCGGTTTGGGAGTTTGTGCCGACCTGCCAGTAGTAAGAGGAATCTTAAATCTCCCTCAGGAGAGCGGCCAGGTGGAGGAAAAATGAACGTGAATGAGACTCTTGACCAGCGCTCCAGTATTAGGGCTGCCAGATGAGACATAGGACTTTACCCTCTAGGTACATGAAGAATCACACTGCCCTGGGTATCTCACACAGACAGTTGGGCCATAGGAGTGCCCACTCATATACCAGTGCAAACCACTGGATCCAGCAGTCACGGGACGGCCACCATGCCTCCGGACATTAGCTGCCACTGTGATTCTGGCCAGAGGAGCAGATAAGCTTACACTAGGACAAAATGTAAGTGTAAAGGTTCCCCATGCTGTTCCTGCCCTCATGAACAAGGAACACAAATGGCTGACCAACTCCAGGATGGTTCACTATCAACAATTGCGTTGCAAAAACTCACGGGTCCAACTCGAGACTGTGCGGACACTGAACCCCACTAGTTTACCTACAGAAGCAGGAACCCCGACATAACTGTTAGGAGCTCATAGATGAGATTTACTCGAGCAGACTACACCTGATGGACATTCCCTTCTAGAACCCAGAATTGGAACTGTTCACCGACGGAAGCACTTTTATCCAAGGTGGGCAGCGCAAAGCAGGCTCTGCCATAACAACTGACAAGATAGTGAAGGTGAGCCCTTGCCACAAGGGTGGCCGAACCAAGGGCTGAACTGTGGGCACTCGCCCAGGCGCTAAGGCACGCCGAAGGGAAAGGAGTCAGCATCTATACCGAGGCAAGGTATGCCTTTGCTACTTTACATGTACATGGAGCCACTTATAAAGAAAGGGGACTATTGACAGTGGGGAGTGGGGGGCGGGGGGGGAGGAGATTAAAAACATAAAAGAAATCTTCAGCTGTTAGAAGCAGTCTGGAAGCCCTCCCAAGTGGCAGTCATCCATTGTAAAGGCCATCAGCGAGGAGCTGATCCAGTCGGCAATGGGAATCGGTTGGAGACCAGGCAGCCAAGGAGTTGGCGACCCAACCCAGCCCCACAGTGCACCCCGAGACAATCTTTAAGGTCCTCTTGGCACCAGAATTGTCTCCACCTCCAAGGTATGGTGTTGGAGAAGACACCTGAGAGTCCCTTGGACTGCAAAGAGATCCAACCTGTCCATCCTAAAGGAGATCAGTCCTGGGTTTTCACTGGAAGGACTGACGCTGAAGCTGAAACTCCAATACTTTGGCACATCATGCGAAGAGTTGAATCATTGGAAAAGACCCTGATGCTGGGAGGGATTGGGGGCAGGAGGAAAAGGAGACAACAAAGGATGAGATGGTTGGATGGCATCACCGACTCGATGGACATGGGTTTAAGTAGACTCTGGGATTTGGTGATGGACAGGGAGGCCTGGCGTGCTGCGACTCATGGGGTCGCAAAGAGTCGGACATGACTGAGTGACTGAACTGAACTGGCACCAGAATTGCCTCCATCCCCAAAGTATACCAAGGAAGAAGATCAGTGGACGCTAAATGACGGGAGAATAAAAGGAGGGCTGCTGGAGCTGCCTGATCAAAGACTCTTTGTCTCCAGCAATATAGAAATCCAGCTGATAAAATAACATCATGAAAAACTCGTTTAGGCAAACCAGTGCTGGAGAGCTTACTGAACCACTTCTATTTTGTTCCTAAACTCCCAGCCCTGTGTGTGCAGATCAGTGCTACCTGGGTGACTTGTGCTCAGAACAATGCCAGCCAAGGAGCAAGACCCAACCCAGCGGTGCTGACCGTTGGGACACTGCCCTTTGAAGATCTAGAAGTGGACTTCACTGAAGTCAAGCCCTATAGGGGCTGTAAGTATTTCCTTGTGGTAGTCTACACCTGCTCAGGATGGGCTGAAGCCTACCCCACGTGCACTGAACGGGAACGAGACATGGCCAAGACCCTGTGAAGAGACATGATCCCGAGATATGAACTATTTCTCTCGCTAGGGTCTGACAACAGAGCAGCATTTGTGTCTCAGTTAATCCAAACTTCATCCTGGACACTGGGCCTCAAATGGCAGCTTCACACAGCATACAGTCCTCAGAGCTCAGGGAAAGTTGAACACATGAATTGTAACCTCAGGACTACATTAGCTAACTCTGACAGGAGACCAGTTATCTTGGGTCGACATATTACCCCCCAACCTTACTCTGAGCCCAATGCACCCTGAGAACTTAGGCTTTTCTCCCTTTGAGATCTTACATGGGAGAAAATCTCCAGTGATAGGAAAACTCAAGGGAAACCCCCAACAACTAGCTTACCTGGAGATGTCCCGACACCTACCGATCCTGGGAAAAGTCTTCCACCATATCACCTGAGAAAATTCTGAAAGGACACCCATTCCTTTGGGCAATTGGGTTCATGCCTATCAGCCAGGAGCTGAGGTATGGGTTGAAGATTGGAAAAAAGAACCAAGTCAGCCAGTTGGAACAGGCCCTCCCACGGTTGTCCTGGTAACCCCTACTGCTGTTAAAGTTACAGGCATCATCCCTTGTATCCACAACACCAGGGTCAAAGAAAGCAGTGGCTTCCTGTGATGAGGACGCATGGAAAACAGTACGGGACCTGGGATCCCCTCAAGGTCTGGTTCCAAAAACAACAGCCCTCACCTACCAAAGACGCTCCGCCTGCTCTAGCCGCTCCAGAAGTTGACTAGTCACGTGCCTTTCACGCACGGCAGCAGCTTGAGTATTCTTCAGCCTTGTTCCAGGCACACTCCAGCAGCTGGCTGGTCATTGTGTGGCGGAAGCTTGAGGAGCTGGCTATTCAGATATCAATGGATATTTATTGCCAACCCTGGCCTCTATCCCTGATTGATATTATTGCTGTGCTTTTCACTACAGGACTAGCTTCAGTCACATCCCAGGACGGATTTGGGTCAGAAGCTGCAGTTAGTTGTCTGTTAACTCACCGCAGTGGGAAGCTTCATTCTAATTAGATGTTTTCTATGATCGATTCTCCCTCCTATCTATATCATTCACAGGATACCTGTCCCCCCTTCACAATAGGTTCAGTTGCTATAGCCGTGACAACACAAAGATGCGGAAAAAACCTTTTGCTAGTGCTCAGTCACCTGTTAAGTGCAGCTGCTTTGGAGCCTTTTGGTGTCCCTTGCTGTAACAGATGGAGCCATGCCTTATCCATCATGCACCTGTGAACATTACAGTCAACCCTTGGAAAAATCCCTTACTCAACCATCAGCTAGAGCAATGTATAGATGGCCTAACCTATAGGCCAATCACTTACTGCCTTTCTGATCATGTGATGTGTATCCAGGGCACTGGGTGCCAAAAATGTTTCCTAGCTGTGTCCCCCACTGCTACTACCTTTCCTCCACCAGAGGATTCCAACCTCAGGCGGCATCCCGACACTATGGTGTTGCCATCATGCTTCTGCAACTCCGTCTACCCCACATGCCACGTAGATGTTACAACCCAGAACAGCTGTCTGTCTGCCAAATAAATGGAAAAACCTTCTGGACAGGGACAATAATGCAGACAAATGAAATCACGGACCATCTTTCCCCTTAAAAATCAGCCTCTGTCTGTTGGCAGTATGACACAGGTTATAGAGTTAACTCCCCACTAGACCTTCATCTGTACCAGGTTCTCAAAGCAACTCATCACCTTTGAAAAGACACCAACACCAAGCTGGCAGGTGATTGCTGGCTTTGCTTATCCTTAGGAGCTCCATGGTATTTAGCTACACCTGTACCATTAAATATTGCAACAGCCATGGGAACTCTGATAGATTCACCCTTACAAAGGCCAGTCTTAAGGGCAATTGAGTTAACTCAAAAGGCTTCAGAATGCTTTACAAATGATGGAGGAACTGAAGCTGTAGGCAATTTATCCAGGGACTGTTGGGGTCCTTTAATGGACCGGAACCTGATGGTATGGATAAGAAAGTAAATCGATGATAAGAAAATAAAAGAGAGAAAGAGGCTAATATCCCCTGGTTTATGCAGAGGACCAATAAAGCCCTTGACACAGGACTTGCATCACTCACGAAGGCACCAGGCGCCCTCTCGAGGGTGTGAAGGCAGAAAGTGCCTTCTCGAGAGGGTCTTAGAAGCCGGGCAATAAAGTGAGCATGACAGGTCTCCACGCTCCAGAGAGTCAGCCAGAAAAAGAGAGAGAGAGACAAAAAAAGACCCAGGGACCTAAGCTCTGACGAAGCAAAGATGCTTTGATGATTTTTCTATGAGTATATACAGGCTGTGGTACAAGAAACTTCTTTCAGGAAAGATAGAGACCAGAAAACCAAACATACAGTAACCATTACCAAGGGAACAAGGGGTAATCCTAGTCACAAGGTCAGGAGACAATCCATATCTCATGAAGGCGGAGCAAGACTAAGCAATTTTGTCAAAAAGAGAATGTTTACTAAAGGAGACCCAAGCCTGCCTCACACAATGACCTCAGTCCCTGGGAGCAGCGTGCTGTTCCACTTGAAGAGGGACACAGTTCTCATGAGAGACAGAATGTAGGCATCCTCCCGTCAACACTCCCTGACAAGGGATGAAATAATCAGACTATAAAAGGTGAGTGGCCCACTCATCTTCCCACAGAAACAATAGAGTGCCTCCCTCATCAAGACCTTCTCTTTCTTTGTGGGACATGCTTACTTATGTCTACCAATCAATGGATGGGTATCTGCACCTTAGCTTTCCTCACTCCCCAGATGAATTTTGGCCCTAGTTGGTTTGGAAATCTTGTCTGGGGTGAGTATTGGAATAGGAGGAATTGCTTCATCAATCACCTTCTACCATACACTATCCAAGTGTTATAGCCACGGGTTCCAGGAAACAAACTCTTCAGAAGGACAACGCAGATAGTGGAGTGCAGTTTATTACACAGGCGGGCCCAAGACAGAGTCTCCTCTTGGCCAAGGACCCGGACCAGCATTTGTGAAAATCTTTTATACCCCATGTGTACGTGTTCGAACCCACCACCCCAATTTCCTTGAGACTTACAAAGGAAGGGTAAATACAATCACAGTCACCCCATCATTCGTGTGTTATGTGTTCAAACAGTTAATAACCAATAAGACCACGGTTACATTCCAACCAGGCTTATAACCGATAAGCCTGTGGTTACATTCAGATAGATACTGTCCGGAGGCAGGGGTGATTAGAGTCCGTTTCTCTTAGGCGAGGAGTAACCCGGATATGGTCTTCAAGATCCCCCTGTCCGGAGGGGTCTCATCCTTCCTTGTCGTCCCCACAGGCACTAAGAAGAGGCTCAGAGTCCACGGGAGAGGCGGCCACGCACGAGCAGCAGGGACAGGCCTGAGATGGGGTCCAGGCCTCATGAATTCCTTCTTCACAAGGACTTCACATGGAGGAAACAACAGGCTGCATCTTGAAAGCAGGACTCCATCTTGGGCCGGACTGTGGACTTTGAGCTATATGCCCAGTATCTATGGAAATGACATAGCAATGGAAAACCAGGCCCCCGGAAGGAAGAGCCCCAGGGCTCTCCTTTGCCTAAAAGAACACCCTAATTATCTGTGTAACTGAATAGAATCATACATTCTATTATGCTTTTTGGGGTATGACCACAGGCCTATTGATAATTGTCCATTCTTAACTACCTAGGCTTCAGGCATATGATTGCAGGTTAATTTTGATTGTATCTTTCTTTTTCCTTCGTTCAGACTAGTTTCAGGGAACCTTATACACTTACGGTATAGAAGGCTTTCAGAAAAGCTGGTTGGGGTCCTTGGCTAAGAGGAGACTCTGGCTTGGCCCCACCGATGTAATGAACTGCACTCCACTATCTGCAGTGTCCTTTTGAGTGAGTTTGTTCCCCAGAACACGTGGCTATAACGCACAGACAACATTGAGAGAGTAGCCACATCTTGAGTGGCCTTACAGGAGCAGCTAGATTTCTTGGCTGAGGTGTTTTTACAGAATAGGAGAGGGCTACACCTACTGACAGCTGAAAAGGCAAGACTCTGCCTCTTTCTCTTGAACGAAGAATGCTGTCTTTATGTAAAGCAATTAAGAATAGTCAGAGACATGGCCCATCAGCTAAGGGAATGAATCATGAAAAGTAGAGAAGAACTAGCAAATTTCTGGGGTAATTGGAACAATATCTGGGGCTGGGCATTGTGGCTTCTCCCCTTAACTGGTCCTCTCTTCACGTTCTTTGCGGCGCCTTTGTTTGGCCCTTGTATTCTCAAAGATATTACCCAGTTCATCACCTCTCGAATAAAATCCATAAAGTTACAAATGTTAATAGTTTGATATAGTCCCCTAAACGATGGGGAGCTTTGAATATCGTATCAAACATGAGATGATGCTTTCTACAGTGAGTGATAGAAGCATCAAGAGGGGGCAATGAAGAGTAGAAACATCAGATTTTTACATAACCTTCTGCTCCTTCTGTTATAGCCATGCGTTCCGGGAAACAAACTCACTCAGAAAGACAATGCAGATAGTGGAGTGCAGCTTATTACACCGGCGGGCCCAAGGCAGAGTCTCCTCTTAGCCAAGGACCCCGATCAGCACTTGTGAAAATCTTTTATACCTCATGTGTACGTGTCCAAACCCACCACCCCAAATTCCTTGAAACTTACATAAACAAAGGAAGGGCAAATACGACTACAATAATCCCATCATTCACATGTTATGTGTTCAAACAGTTAATAATCATTAAGCCCGCAGTTACATTCCAAAGAATTAATAATCAATAAGCCCATGGTAACGTTCCAACCAGTTAATAATCGATAAGCCTGTGATGACATCCTGATAGATACGGAAAAAATTTATGACCTGTCCAGAGGCAAGAGTGATTAATGTCTGTTTTCTCTTAGGTGATCAGTAACCTGGATAGGATCTTCAAGGATCCCCTGTCCGGAAGGGGTCTTCTCCTTGCATTGTCGTTCCCACAGGCACTAAGCAGAGAGTTCAGAGTCCACTGGAGAGGTGGCCGAGCACGATCAGCACAGACAGGCCTGAGATGGAGTCCAGGCCCTATGAATTCCTTCTTCATTCTCCCCTCTTGATGCTCTTAACTCATATTATGAGCATCATTCATAGGGATATATTGCTCCCTGGCTCTCCAACTGCCAATTAGGGAGAATGACATCAACGTTCAGGTTACAAAGTTCATAATACATTGTAAAATTCAGGGTCCACAAAGCAGAACTATCAAGGCAAATATGACAGTGGTAAATACAGTTTTCTACCAATCGCTCTTCACTCAAGATAGGACCGAAGTCCAGAAAGGAAAGTTTTCACTTGACATTGCTTTTACCTGATTTTTCATGTCATCTAAAGCAGCTGATACATTGTCAGATAAGTCAGGAATGTATACACAACATTCAACCTTAATTATAGCACAGGTGTCTCCTTGAGCAGCTGTGAGTATGTCCAAAGCCATTTTATTATGAATTACTGCTTTTCTCATTTAGATTTGCTCTTCATTTAAGGCTTGGATGGCTTCTGTTCTATCTAGGAGGGCCTGTTTGTGAAATTAGTCAAGGCCTCTACTTTAATCATAATATTTTTTGTCCCTATAGATGGTACGAAAAAGGCAGCAATATACTCATACCATTGAATCACAGATCTTGTCCACCTAGCATGTAAATAAGATATATTTACTGGGGTTGTTGTAGGTTAAGCTTTTGCTACACTGGCGTTTATATCGAATGTAACCCCATGATACGAGTCTACTGACTGTAGGTCTTACACCAAGAGAGCAAGGAGAGGTTATGATTGACAAGAGAGAGGAAAGTCTCTTTGTCATCTCAGAAAAGAGCAGAGTGGTTTAAAATCTTGGCAGAGCGGTGTCACCTACCAAGGAAGTTCGTCCATCACAGACAGAGGCATAGTCCTACATACACAGAAGTTGTAGGTGTTGTGGAAGTCCGTGTAGGAATGTGCCCATGAGACGAAAACATTGTCGGAAGTTAAGTTCAAAATCACGTTGATGAAACCAAGCAGCAAGAGTTGATTGTGCGGCTTCATCCTGAAGGGGCTCGTCCAGGATCTTCTTTTCCTTCTTCTTAAGGAGGGCCTTAGTCTCTCGAGGGTCAGTGGGGTCCCTCTGTGCAGTCCACTCAGCGTTTTCTGGGGCTGCGTGCTATGCTCTCTTCGCCCTCCTATGATGGATCAAGGGACAATACCTGCAACTTTAACTGTAGGAGGGGTAGTTAGAATAACATAAGGGCCCTTTCACCAAGGGGCTAGCAAATCATGTTTCCAATCTTTGAACCATACATGGTCACCAAGTGTAAACTCATGAATCTGTTCCCTAAGGGGGAACGACACCCTTTCTTGTACAAACTTAGTTACCCGATTTATTACCTTACCCAGTTCCATCTGCTGTGAAATCCTATCCCCCCCTTCCTGAGGCAAATTTGTTGACACCCGTTTTATTATGGGAGGAGGCCTCCCATACACAATTTCGTATGGAGAATAGCCTTGGGACTGTGGGGTCATCCTGAGTCTGAGCAGAACCTTTGGAAGAAAGTCCACCCAGGAGCAGTCAGTCTCTCTGATCCACTTGGAGAGTCTCTTTAAGTGTCCGGTTGACTCATTCCACCATCTCAGAACTCTGGGCCTATATGCAGTGTGCAGTTGTTATTTGATGTCTAAAGTTTTGCTTACTTGTTGCACTAAATCAGTTACAAAAGCCGGGCCATTGTCCGATCCAATGCTGAGAGGGAGCCCAAATTTGGGAGCTGTTTCGCTAAGCAGGCACCAGGCTACCTCTGATAATTTTTCAGTCCAGGTAGGAAAAGCTTCTGCCCACCCCGAGAATGTACATACCATGACCAGCAGGTAACGGTAGTGTCGGTGAGGTTTCATTTCAGTGAAGTCCACTCCCAGGGGTTCAAGGGGCAGCGTGCCTTTCAGCTGAATACCCGGAGGATTTTGTCTGAATCCCTGAGAGGCAGCATTAACCTGTGAGCAGGCAACATGGCCTAAGTGGATCGCTTTGTGTGCCTGGCTTACCAGAGTGTGTGCCAGCTCCTCCAGTACCAATAATTTGCCACTTGGCAATTCCAACCATCTATTTTCATTCTTGGCCCCTTCTGCTTTTGCTAATCTGACAGTTGTTGTCCTTGTTTTATCAGGCTAGTGCCATCAGTATATAGGACCCAATTAGGGTCTGGAACATTGAGCCCTGCTTTAAAACAAACCCCAGATACCTTACCTCCTCTTTGTAGATCTGTGCCTTCTTCTTAGACACCCGGTAACCTGCTTCCATGAACAACTGGAGCAGTGCATTTGTCCCTTTCCAGCATTTTTCCTAGATCTCAGGCAGCCAGCAGCAGGTCATCCCTGTATTGTAGGAGCTGACATCCACACACTTCTGGATGGAATGAGTCCAGGTCAGAAGCCAAGGTTTCCCCAAAGATGGCTGAGGAGTTCTTAAACCCTTGTGGGGGAGTCCAGATAAGCTGTTGTTCGGTGCTCCTGACTGGACCTTCCCATTCAAAGGAGAAGATGGGCTGTGACGCTGGGGCGAGGCGTATGCAGAAGAAGGCATCCTAGAGATCTAGGCAAGTGTAAACTTTAGTCCTCGGCAGGAGGAGGCTAAGTAAGGTATAGGGGTTTGGAACAGTGGGGTGTAAAGTCACAGTAGCCTGGTTGACTAGCCTCAGATCTTATACAGACCTATAGTCCTGTCCTACTTCCTTTTTGACTGGCAGGCTCGGGGTATTCCAAGCCGACTGGAACTCTACTAGAATGCCTGCTAATTTCAATCTATTGATGTGGGGCAATATGCCGGCCCAGGCCTCTGTCGGTAGCGGGGTCTGGTTTGAGTTCTGTTATAACTGGGGCTTGATGTTTAGCCAGCCTGAGGGGACGGGGGGTGGGGGGGGTTGTCTTCCACGCAGACCTCAGGGAATAATTGAGTTAACTCTCACTCATGCTCTTCTGGTCCACCCGGTTCTTCCTTCAGAGGCTCATGCAACCTCGACTCATCTTGGGGTGGTATATAGAGAGAGGGCAAATAAGTCATAGAGTCCATCCGGAAGGTGGGCCTCTCCTCAGGGGAGAAAGTCACTTGTGCTCCTAGTTTGGAGAGCAAGTCTCTTCCCTACAGGGGTACTGGGCACTCAGGAATGTAGGGGAATTTATGAATCACTTGGTGACCCCTCATCTGACATTTTCTGGGCTGGCAAAACGATTTAATCATGTCTTCTCCCGATACCCCAGTTACAGCAGTAGTCTTTTTGGACAGAGGTGCCCCAGGTTTTGTTACTACCGATAGTTCTGCTCCTGTATCCACCATAAATCAATGTTTTGGTCCCCCACTTTTAAGGTTACCATGGACTCTCAAGGACCTGATATCTCTGAGCCCTGGCAGCCCTAGTTAATTTCCAAGTCAGTAAGCCCCACAACTGTGGGAACTTCCTTTTCCTTCCTTGCCTTAGGACATTCATTCTTCCAGTGGCCAAAACCTCGCATCGGCCTTGGGCACACTGGTTTGACTATAACAGTGCCTGGGGTCTCCGTTGGAGCCGGCTGAAGAACTGTCCTGTCCTTGGGGCAGATGAGGTTTTCCGGAGAGCCCGAGATAGACTTTCCCAGAGCAGCAGCTAGCACTGTAAATCTCTTGACTGTTCTCTTTTGTTCCCTCCAGCTCTCTGGCAGAGCGCAGTCTCTGCTTAATTCCACCCTCTCCCTCCCCTTCTTGTCAGTACTCACCGGGAGAGGCGGGTATAGCTTGGGCGGTTTGGCTGGAGCCGGATCCTGGAAGTGTTGGCCAGAGGCTTCTGTCCTCGGGATCCGAGTCTGCCAAAACGGCGGCTCTAGTACCTGCGGGAGAGCTGGCGGAAGAGCAGCGGCTGCTGCAGGAACTTCACCTGGCCCAGGATCGGGCATTAAGGAGGCCTCCGGTCCTGGCGAAGCAGGGGATTCACTATCCAGCATGGGGGAGGGGTCAGGTCATCCCCGTCCAAATCCTGTAGAATTTCCTTTTTTATCACAAGTCACATTTTGTGCCATTAATATTTTCCCCTTTCCCTTCTGGATACAGAACCGTGTCCAAGTAGGAGGGTCTCAAGCTAATCCTAGCCATGAGTCAATAGATGGAAGCCAGATTGCTTCCACTATTGTTGAATTCATGGTGTTCTCTGGTGCCCATCCTACTCCCATAGAGGGCCTTTCGACCACAGAGTATGTGGAGGCGGTTAAGATTCATCTTCACCCATAGTCTCCTCCTAATCCCTTCTTTAAATTTTTAATCATGCACTCCAATACAGTTGCCTTAGATTCACTTCCCCCCATCTTGCTTACCTTCTCGGACCTTCTTCTTTTCCTTTTCGTTCTGTCTACCAACTTCTCAGTACCCTATGTACTTCTGATATTTCCACTTAATGGCACTTAAATTGCCATTCTGCCTCCTTCCTAATTGGGGTGAGAAAAACCTTACCTGCCAGATCCCAGAGGGAGAAGGGGGATCGGTGTCTCTTCACCTGCCAGTCAGCACAGCCAAACCAGAGCATCACATGGTCCAAGATTGTTTCTCCCTTAAAGTCCATTCTGCCTTGGTGGGCTTGATCAGGTGCGGATGAAAACACAGATGGGTTAAATATCCCATGTCCCAGGCCATCTACAAAAAAGCCAATTTATACTCACTTCTGTATCCCCCCTCCTTCTAGCCTAACAATTCCGAGGGGGTCGAGAATTTCACAGCAGACAGAACACCTCCTGGGGGAGGGCAGAATATGAGCATACAAGGACCAGTTTCCTATCCTAAAAATCCCCTGGCATTCGCTTGGTAATAATTTTCCCCGAGACGGCGTGGACACACCTCCTAAATGACCTTCATAAATTTCCTTCCTAAACCCTAGCACGCTCGTCGACCTGTGTACCAAGCAATCGCTGCTGCCTGCCTATTCCAGGCTCCTGTGGGTCCCCGCTCCTTCTAGTCCCTCCCAGGGGGGTGATCAGGCCCCCTCTTCCACCCTGCTGGGTGGGTTCCTCCTCCTCACCTGAGCGCTCAGTTCCCCTGCTGCCGCTCACTACCTGCTAACGTGAAAGGTCTGAGCATTGAGAAGCAGAATCCTTCCAGAGGGGAAAAGCGCCTTCCCTACACTAGGAGATTCAAGCTACAAAGCCTCGGGGTGGCCTCAAATGAGACCTGTCTCCTCAAAGTGAGGAGCTTCCCAGGAAACGCACCAAATGTTATAGCCTCATTTTCCGGGAAACAAACTCACTCAGAAGGACAATGCAGATAGTGGAGTGCAGTTTATTACACCAGCGGCCCCAAGGCAGAGGTTCCTCTTAGCCAAGGGCACCAACCAGCATTTGTGAAAATCTTTTATACCCCGTGTGTACGTGTCCAAAACCACCACCCCAATCCCTTGATGCTTACACGGGAAGGGTAAATACAGTCACAATAACCCCATCATTCACGTGTTATGTGTTCAAACAGTTAATAATCAATAAGCCCACGGTTACATTCCAACCAGTTAATAACCAATAAGCCTGTGCTTGCATTCTGATAGATACTGTCCGGAGGCAGGAGTGATTAGTGTCTGTTTTCTCTTAGGTTATGAGGAACCTGGATATGACCTTCAAGGTTCCCCTGTCTAGAGGGAGTCTTATCCTTCCATTGTCGTTCCCACAGGCAGTAAGCAGAGAGTTCAGGGTCCACTGGAGAGGTGGCCGAGCACGATCAGCATGGACAGGCCTGAGATGGAGTCCAGGCCCTATGAATTCCTTCTTCTAAATGATGCTTTTGAACTGTGGTGTTGGAGAAGACTCTTGAGAATCCCTTGGACTTCAAGAATATCCAGCCAGTCTATCCTAAAGGACATCAGTCCTGGGTGTTCATTGGAAGTGTTAGGGAAAGCACACTGATTGAAACCGCCCACCCTGGCCAGGCACCATAGTAACCATTTGCATGAGTTGTTTTGTGACAGGAGATCCTGATAAGAAATACGGAACTAGTAAGCCACCACCAGCCGGAAGAGTTCAGGAATAGTCTAGAGGAGACACCGCGTATCCGTCCACTTCCCAGAATCCCTCTTGCTAGCATCCATCTTGGCTGAGCGATGCGTGGGCCACCAGGAAAGACTCTGAATTAGAATGATTGGCCAAAGACCACCCGGAAACCAATCCCGTCACCATAAAACCCAAGACTGCGAGGCACACTGCAGAGCAGTTCTCCTGGGTTCCCTTACCTACTGCTCTCCACCCAGGTGCCCTTTCCCAATAAAATCTCTTGCTTTGTCAGCATGTGTTTCCTCAGACAATTCATTCCCGAGTGTTAGAAAAGAGCCCAGTTTGGGGCCCTGGATGGGATCCCCCTTCCTGCAACAGAAGGACAGATGCTGAAGCTGAAACTCCAATACTCTGGCCACCTGGTGTGAAGAGCTGACTCATTGGAAAAAACCCTTATGCCGGGAAAGATTGAGGGCAGGAGGAGAAGGGGACGACAGAGGATGAGATGGTTGGATGGCATCACTGACTCAATGGACATGGATTTTGGTGGACTCCGGGAGTTGTTGATAGACTGGGAGGCCTGGCGTGTTGCGGTTTATGGGGTGGCAAAGAGTCGGACATGACTGAGTGACTGAACTGAACTGAACTGAACGGATTAGTGGTTTCCTCTTCTTTCTTGCATTTCAGTGTGAATTTGGAAATAAATAGTTCATGGTGACAGATACCAGGTCTTGGAGGGCCACACCCATCCTAGAAGGAGCCCCTCCCCAATCAATCAGGCTGACATTCTTTGTTTCTAGAAGTTCCCGCCCTAAATGCTCCCTTCCTGAGGTCACAGGGGTGCTGAGTGTGAGGCTGCAGCTCTTGGATCTTGGACCTGGGTCTCCCTCTTACTTTGTTTCAAGAAACTTCACAGGCTGGGTCAGGTGACCTGGTAGTTCTGTCTGTCAGGTCGGGAATTGTACTGTGGCCTGCACCCGGTAAGGCAGAAAGAAAGGAGAAGAACAAGCAGCGATGGTCTGCAGAGAGAATGCAGGAAAGGTAAGCACCAAACAAAGGATGTGATTAGCATATCAGGTTAGTCTGGATTATCCGCTGCAGACCAGGAAGGAGAAAGTAAAAGAGGAGCTCTGAAAATGGCAAAGGGAAACAAGAAAACTATTTCTTCTCGATCATTGCAGCAGTTGCAGATTCAAGAGTTGCGTGGATGCCTTTAAAGTTATTTACTTAACACCCAGATGTGAGTTTGTGTTAAAAATCCCCAGAGGAGAGGCGGAGCTGGAGGAAGAAGAGGAGGAAATGGCAGCTTCACCGGTAAATGTCCTGTCCCGGGTCTGGGGCTGTGTCTGCTTTTCCTCCTGAAATGTCTGGTCTGAACATCTGCGAGCCTTCAATTCTCTGCTACTAATTTTTCTATCTAGGGTGTTTGTTGCCAACTGCTTATTTTTATCCAGTTTTTCTTGTGTTAGAGGAGACTGGCTCTTTAGACAGTTTCTTCCTATGTTCCAGAGCCTGTTATCCAATGTATGTATCCTGGCTTTCTATAGAGCATGATGAATTCTCAACGTTGTCAGTTTCAATGTTGAACATATTCCCTCTGTGAAAGACCAACACGGGGAGGCACTGGTATAAGGGATTCCCATTGGAATGCTGTTCTGTGTTGGGATCCTAGGAAGTAGGGGAAACGCCATGATGAGTTTATATCTGGATGCACCTTCAGGTCTTTAGAACAGGAGCAAAAGGCAATATCCTTGGAAATAGAATGGATTTAGTGGTCCAGATTTTTTTTCAGAATATTTTCAAATATAAAAAATACAGTTGAGACTATCCTCTTCCTCTGTGTCGATAAGAAAGACTTACTAATTAAATGTGGTATTAGGCTACATGTCACGGGAGGTATATATGAACTGAAATTTGCTTCAAACTAACATTTTTTAATGATAGATTCAGATCATGGTTTCCATAATATTGCCAAAATACCCATGCAGTGGTAATGCATTCTTCCATGTACTTCTAACCCCATGACTCTGATGTTAACTGGTTGAGGTACTTCTGTGAGACTCCCATGCTAGGCAGCTCATGTGTTTTCCTTTTGTCTTTAACAAGTGTCTTGGGGAAAAAAAGTGAGGGATGTGCCTAAACTATCACAGTTAATGGGGGAATCCCATATGCTCTTTTTTTTTTTTTTTAATTTTTTATTTTTCAGTGGGTTTTGTCATACATTGATATGAATCAGCCATAGAGTTACACGTATTCCCCATCCCGGTCCCCCATCCCACCTCCCTCTCCACCCGATTCCTCTGGCCATATGCTCTTAAGTTTCTCTTTGCTTTGGAAGATGACTGTGTTTAGTAGAGATGCTGGGTTTGGGGGATTTTTGTCACTCAAGCCCAGGTCTAGTCATTTCCAGGTACACTCCATGCTCACATCACAGAGTCTCATCACATTTTTGTATTTTCCAAAATGTTTATAGGAATCTTATTAGTGTTAATCTATGTTCAACTGTATTAAAATTTGAACTACAGCTCTTTGGAAATGATATAGATTTTCAGGATATTAAAAAATTCAGAACCAGATCTTTACTTTATGTTACATCGTTCTGTATGTCTGTATTCTAGTTTATTTAAAGAAATAAAATAATATCATCCTCATATATTTATGTACATTTTTAATAAGTTAAAAATTTTTATTTTATTGACATGAGGACTTTCCCCTATTAATTATTAAAACATATATAATCCCATTTTAGTTTATGTGTCTGTCCACGAAACTGTTAACATGATTTGATCGCTTTTTTCTATTTTTTTTAAGATTTTCAGAAGAAGGGAATAGGTACCTACTCTAGTATTCTTGCCTGGAGAATCCTATGGACAGAGGAGCTATTATTTCTGTTGCACATTCAAGATTCTGTAAAAACTGTCAGAAAGATATACAGTATATACTAAATACTTAATATGATTCTTGCTGCAAGGTTACTATCCTATAAGACCTGTAAAATCTGTAAAAGACTTAAAGTCCAGACTTAAGTATGAATTCTTCCCTACTATTCTCCTTCATTGCTGTTCAGAATGGTCATTTGTGGAGCAGAATTTGCAATATTACTAGTTCAAATCAGCTTAGTAAAAATGTGGCACAATTTCTCCACTCCAGAACTCTTGGATCAGAATCTGCTTTTTAAAAATGTTTCCTGGTTTTTGGTAGACAATTTATCCTGGGTCACACGTGGACAACACTCAAAAATAAATATGCCAGTGTTGATCTGATGACATTATAATTTCTCTTCCACATCAGAATAGTTTCTTGTGAATCATATCCTCTTTTCTTGGGGTTAAAAATATGGTAGAAAATGTTATTGTGTGATACCAGAAACTACACTAAATCAAAATGAGTTCTCTGAAATTACTGCTTTCGTTTAGGGTCAGGTTAGGAATTCTTCTCTTGGCCATATGACAACCAGTCAGACAGTCAGTTCAGCCATTCAGTCATCAGTCCTGTCTGACTCTTTGCGATTTCAGTTGTGTCTGGCTCTTTGTGACCCCAAAGTACATGCATGTGTACTTTGTATTTCAGGGACGGCTGATGTTCCAAGATGTGGCCATAGAGTTCACCCAAGAGGAGTGGGAATGCCTGGACCTCGGTCAGCGGGACTTGTACAGGGATGTGATGTTAGAGACCTACGGGAACCTGGCCTCCTTGGGTGAGGACAACTGCCTTCCAGAATCCCTTTTCCACCACTGGCTTTGGTGCCTGCATTTCTAGAACGTCTCCTGGAATTTCCTGCTTCCACCAACACCTTCAGATCCCTGCTTTCTAGCAGGAAATGGGTATCTGTGAGTTTAGAAAGAAAGCCTTCATGGTGATTCAGTATGATTCTAACCTTTTTCTTCCGTGATGTAATCTGCCTCCTTCACTCTAGCGTGGTGGTGATTGAATCAGTTCCATGGTATTAAACAGTGACAGCTTTCTCTCTTAAAATCACATTTACACTACTTACTTTCGCCTTGTAGTACTTGACCAAATGTCAGCATCTGATTTTTATGTATTTGTTAGTATTGTAAGGGTGCTTTCAATAAAGTATTTGGGGGAATCATCCTCGAGGCTGTATTAACATTCACCCGTGTGTTCTCTTATCACCCAAATACATATTGGGTTGGAAACTTGTGAATCTCTAGGAAAACGAATATTCCTTTCTCTGATGAACAGGTCTTGTTGTCTCTAAGCCGGACCTGGTCACCTTTCTGGAGCAAATGAAGAATCCCTGGGATGTAAGGAGAACGGACACAACAGCCATATACCCAGGTGGGTGTGAATGGAGGGAGCTGATGACTCAGGTGAGAGGTCCAAGGAGCAGTGAGGAAGTCAGCCTTTGTCCTGTGGCTTGGGAAGACGTGCTCCAGTGGAAATGATTCTGGAGAACTCTGGGTTCATTTCTGTTGCTGTCATAGACGGACATTGCCTGGCTCCTTCTGCCTCTCAATCATTCATGAATTCTGCTCCCTGATTACTTTTCTCATCCACAGTGAGAATTCAAATTCTCTTCTTGGCTTGTGACAACTTGCATGAGTTGGCTGCTCTTTCATTTCTTGGGGGTCCTAGGAAAACTGCCCATTGATGTATAAATATAAGATGCTCTTTTTAAAGTTTGTTTCTACCTCTAGGAAGAAGTGTGTGAGTGCAATTGTAAACAAACTACCAATACTCTAGGAATATTGGAGACAGATTTTTTTTTTCTGATTTATATTTTCTAAAACACTGGAAGCTACAAATATGACCTTATAAATTTTAAACTCATTTCAATGTATAAAACAAAACCTCCATAAAATGAGAGAATGCAAATCTCTGAGTTACACCAGTGTTTCACTTTTCTTTATGTGAACTCATCTTAAATATCTGAAGTGTATTTGCCACAATTGCTCAATGGTAAAATACTTTAATGTATTTAATTCGCTCAAAGATTTTTTCAATAAATTGGCAAAATAGTTTAGAATATTTTCCACCACCTTTCTAATTGTTGTTTCAAACTATTAAAATTTTAGATCATATAAAGAAGTACTTTTAAGTCCTTTAAATCCTTATTGGATGTAAATCCTTATTGTTTTACAATGTTGTGCTCTTGTACAGCAAAGAGAATGAAGTATGCGTATAAGTAGCCACTCTTTGTTAGAGTTCCTTCCATTTGGGTCTCCGCAGGGAACTGAGTAGAGTTCTCTGTGATCCCAACACATTTTTTTAAAATCTCACTTCTTATTTAATTGCTTAAGGCTTTTTTATCTTGTTTGTTATCAGCTGCCCCAGACTTTATTAATTTATCTCATGTCTAATCAGTTTCCGATGGCCCTCAGTTTGCAATTAGTTGTATGTCAATATCATTTACGATTTTTAGATACAAATATCTAATAGAATGTGTTCCAATAGAACACAAGTGGTAAGAAGTGGATTAAAGAAATAAAAGGCACCTAGTATTTCTAAAAATGTTTGGTGTTTCCATTTAAGATGATTTAGGGCAAAAGGTAATCATTAGACTGCCTGTCTCCGCTTCATTTAGTGGTTCTTTTAGCTTATTATTTTGCCCCTTTCTCTGCTCCATACTCTTTGTCCCCTGGTTTTATTACATTTTCTGTGTGTGTGATCACTGCCCTGAAGGCTGCAGGATCCTCGTTCCTCTTGTTTCTTGTGCCAGCCCTTTAGGAGCTCAGTTTGGTCCTGAGGTTTGTGCCCTGATCCCCTTGATGGGCACTTGATTGTTGTGACCCAGTCTGCCCTGGATATTGAGGGGAGCTTCCCCATCGCTCTGTGACTGTCACCGCCCTGTCTGTGGTGGGTTTGCACCCAGGTTGGTGGAATAGAGCCCCCAGATCTGTTTCTTCGCTGTGATCCTGATCTGTGTGGAGGCAGGTGGGATTGGAGCACACCCCCGGGAGAGAAGCCCCTGAGCATTGCTGCTCTGGGGATGTTCCCCTTGGGACGTGCTCTGTGCGTCACTTTCCCCCATTGGTTGTGTCTCGTGTGACCCTGGTTGGCAGTGATCTTGGCCCCAGCTCAACCATGGGTATGCGGGCACACGGCCCTGGGGTCTCTCAGATGCTGTTCTCCCCGGGTCACCAGCATAGATCCCCTGAACTCAGGGCCTAGGTCCCAGGTGCTGTGGTGCTGTGGGGGCAGCTCAGACTCCGGCCTGACCGCGTCCCCTCGTGTCCGAGCCCACAAAGTCTACAGTTGCTAAAGCCACACCCGCTGTGACCGGGGGCGTCCCCCTTCTCCTTCAGATGCTCTGCAGGGGCTGAGCTGACAAAGCCGGTTGCCTGTGTAAAAGCGTGGTTAGTGCAGCTGCGAGCAGAGACCTCAGCTTTGCTTCCTTAACCCTGGGGCTCAGCTGCCCTTTCAGCTCCATCTGAGCATGTGGCCCACCCACGGGTGTCTGCTCCAGAGGCTGCCCTAGGCCACAGGGGTCTACTGACGGGGGAGGAGGGGCATGGGGGAGGCCGTGTCTGGGCCTCAGTAGAGCCCACCGGGTGGCGGTCCTCCCTACTGCCAGGGATGAGGGGCCAGCACGGGGGAGAGAGGCTGCGGTGGGGTTCTTCCCGTTGGGCCTCACACAACAGTGGCGTCTGCGCTTTGGTGGTGCAGGCTTCCTCCACAAGCGTCCCATTTGCAGAGCTCCTCCGTCCCCCCCGTCCCCTCAGGATGTCTCCTCATGGCCAACCGCAGTCCTCTGCCTGGGTCTGCTCTCCAAAGCCCACGTTCCAGCACCCAGCCCTTGTTTGCAGGTGTGGACACCCTTGAGGTGGACACCCTCTCAGGCTGGGTGGGCAGGGCAGGGGTCAGCACCCCATCTGCAGCTCTCACTACCCTGCTGCCACACGCGGGTTGCCATGATCTCTTCCACAGAGAGTGAGGCTCTCCTTCTGTCCAAACTGGGTTCTCCCAGATGTGGACACCTCTTCTCTCTTCAGAACCCCCCAAGGTTACAGGTCCCATTCCAGTTCCTCTCGTCTTCCTTCTCCTTCTTCTTTTTTGGTCCTACCTGGCTCAGCAGGAATCTTTCTTGTCCTTTTAGGTGGTGTAGGTTCTTTGCTAGTGTTCATAGGGGACTCTGTGAGAATTCTTCCAATTCTGATGTATTCTTAATGCATTTGTGGAGAGAGATCAACTCCAATCTGCCTACTCCTCTGGCATCTTGATCCTTGGGTTCCCATTTTCTCTAAATCTTCAAGGATATTCACTGAGAATAGTAGATAAGAAAGCTTCTATTTGGTATCTTTCAGCTGTGTCTTCTCACAACACCCATGGTTTGATGTCAAAGCATCCAAGGTTTGAAAATTTAATGCGAAAAGCAAACCTAGGCCTATATGAAAGAGCTCACCTCGGAAATGAACATTTAACCAAAGACTGGGGATGTACAAGGGTATGTGACAGACTGAGAGGATGTTTATATGGACATAAAGAAATTGAGACCGTTTCACATAATGTGGACATGACTGCCAAAAGAAATGAGCACTGGGAGTCAAATTGGGGAAAGCACCTGTTTCAGTCATCACCGTCTGCCGCGCAGTGTATCTTTGTAAGCAATGACTCACATCAGTTTTTGAAACACACACGTTCTCTGACGGTGAATGTGGAAAATCTGAAAGGTCATCCAGTCTCTACTCCAAATGGTCGTTCAAACCACTCTGAACATAGACTTCGATTACACATACATTCAACCACGTTTGAAAAGGAGAAGTTTACACATGATGGGGAAAACTCACAATATAATCAACTTGAGGGATCTGTGAGCAATGGGTCATTATTCTTCCACCAACAGACAGGTTCTCTCCAATCCAAAATGTGTAATGTTGATAATAATGGAAGAGACTTTATTCAGCCATCACTGTTTGATACATATCGTGATAGGGTTGATATAAAACAACTTTTCATGTGTAATAACACGAGTCAGGCCTTTAGTAGGAGCTCCAACCCCAACAGTTTCCAGAGTATTTATGATGGAGCAAGAAACTGTTCATGCAATGACAGTGGATATAACATTGAACAAGACTCTGACCTTAGGAAACATCAGGCACCTCAATCTTCAGATAAGGATTCTAAAAGTAATACAGGTAGGAATATCTTTTATCGAGCATCAGGGCTTTCACTAAATAAGAGTACCCATACTGGAGAGAAGACTTACAATTGTAGTGAATATGATGTTTCTCATCAGTCTTCAGAACTTATTCAACAGCAGAGTATTCAGAATCCACAGAAAAACTCCAAGTGTAAGAAATGTGAGAACGTCTTTACTAATGCACTCAATCTATGTAAACATAGGGAAATTCATACAGGATGGAATAATTTCAAATGTACAGAATGTGGCAAAGAGTTTAATCAAAGTTCAAAACTTAGTCAACATCAGCGAATCCATGTTGGTCAGAAGTCTTATAAATGTAAGGAATGTGGCGAAGGCTTTACCCAGCACTCAAGTCTTATTTACCATCAGAGAGTCCATACACGGGAGAAGTCTTTTAAATGTAAGGATTGTGGCAAAGCCTTTAAACAGTGCTCATGTCTTCATAAACATCAGGTAATTCATGCTGGAGCGAAACCTTATAAATGTCAAGAATGTGCAAAAGCTTTCAGGCAATACGCAACTCTTATTATACACCAGCAAATTCATAGTGACCAGAAGCCTTATAAATGTAAGGATTGTGGCAAAGGCTTTAGTCAACGCAGAGGTCTTACTTACCATCAGAGAATTCACACTGGAGAGAAACCGTATAAATGTCAAGAATGTGGAAAAGCTTTCAGTCAATACGCAACTCGTAATAAACACCAGCGAATTCATACTGGAGAGAAGCCTTATAAATGTAAGGACTGTGGCAAAGACTTTAGCCAGGGCTCAGGTCTTATGTACCATCAGAGAGTTCATACTGGAGAGAAGCCTTATAAATGTAAGGATTGTGGCAAAGGCTTTAGCCGGCCTTCAGGTGTTACTTGCCATCAGAGAATTCACACTGGAGAGAAACCTTATAAATGTCAAAAATGTGGAAAAGCTTTCAGTCAACGCTCTACTCTCACTCAACACCAGCGAATTCATACTGGAGAGAAGCCTTATAAATGTAAGGATTGTGGCAAAGACTTTAGGCGCCGCGCCGGTCTTACTCGCCATCAGAGAATTCACACTGGAGAGAAATCTTATAAATGTAAAGAAGGTGGTAAAGCTTTAAGTCAGTGTGTAACTCTTACTTAACTTGAGCGAATTCAAACTGAAGAGGAGCCTTATAAATGTAAGGATGTGACATAGACTTTAACCCAGCACATTGGTCTTACTTACCATCAGATAATTCATACTGAGGAAATCTCATAAATGTAAGGAAACCTGCAAAGGCTTTAAACAGCTCTCTCACCTCACTGGACATCAGAGAGCATGTCCTGGAGGGAAACCCTAGTAATGAAATAAGTAATGGAAGAAGTTTGTCCTGAACATACAGTTCAGGAAACCAAAGACTGTTTATATAAGAAAGATACAGAATGACATAAGGAAAATATAAATAAGTATTCACAAAAAATGAAATGTAAACAAACATCAGGAAATGCATACTAGAAAGCATTTCATAAATCCTGTTTTCTGATGTTCCTCTTTGGGAGAAATATTGTAGATAGTGACTCATAGTTAAAATAGACAGAAAATTGATATGTTAGTATGGATCACAAGATGAAGAGGTGATGTTTACCCATGTACAGCTACTAGCTATGTATGTTTGTTGATATTGACATGATTTGTGATTATTTGAAAATCAAAATGCATGTAACTGAATTCTCAAATTACTCCATGCTACACTTCGTTTCTAGTGTGCATACAAAGTTATGTTTTTGATGGTTGCTACCTCAAAAATGAGAGAAGCCCTTCTATCTAGGAAGAAAATATTTATAATTTTCTCCATTATAAGATTAAGGACACAGTAATGTAACATGTGCAGTGAACATCTAAATGTGGTGTTTGTCATTCATGTCACACATCCCTATAAGTCACCGTGATGTAAGTGTTCAGGGAATAATTCTACAGATTAACATACATTTTCAATTTACATTTTCAATAGTTATGTCACTTGCTTTTAAAGTAAAATACAAAGAGAGTTCACTAAAATCTTGATGTATTTTATAATATCAACAGAAGTCACGAATATCAGTACCCATGTTTCAGTTAAAGACATCTCTGATACCCTAGAAATGTAGGGACAACCCTTCCCAGAAAAGTCATGTAATTAGTGTATGTCTTCTTAAATGATTAGCCTCCCTTTTGTAAACATAGAAATTACAGTTCTCATATCATTGTATCAGAGGAGATATTATCATTGTTAATGCTTATAATCTGTATTTTAACCAAAATTACATAGCAGAGTGTAAAATGTTTTATTCTGTGTGTGATAAGCATACATGTTAATAAAACTGAATGGCTTCTTGTGTAAATGTTGGTGTGTAATGAATGAATTGTTAGCCTAGCAATTTAAGGTTGCAGGAAAGAATACCTAACGAGAAACTCTTCAGTAGCATAGAACGGTGAAGTCTGTAGCAACTAGTTTCCTTCCTGCCCTTAAGTTTCAAACCATTTAATCATGTATTTCCCATCATTTCTCCATTGTACTTTTCCCCTCTCTTTAACCGCAGGGACATTGTGACGGTTCTAATAAGAAGGATCATACAGAGTACTGTTGAGAGCTCCCCTGAACTGCTCCATGCTGTTGCTGCCTCAGCATCTGTCTGGGGAGCAGGCAGCCTTCAGGTCCTTGAACTCACACCAGCCAGTCCTGTGAGCACTTGCACTAGAAGACCCCCTTCCTTAAGACCAGCAGGCTTGCTGAACCCCAGGGCCTATTCACTGGCTCCCCTTCAATGCCACCCTCACAGAGCCACAAAATCCTATTCCTTTTGGTCTGAATGGACCCATTCACACTCAGCCTGGGGAGCCCACAGCACTTCGCCCAGGGCCTCTTATAAAAACCTGAACCCCAATTACTGCCTCTTTCTCTGCTCACTTCTATCCTTGACCTCACTCAGAGCTTGCTGTGAATTCTCTAAGGACCTAGATTCTTGAACTCACCTGCTTCAGTTGTCCTTTGTTCTTCTGTTGAGCTAAGTGAGACTTTTCATGGGCTCATTTAAGCAAATGTAAATTTAACATTTGTCACAAGAATACTTAAAAGTCATGATGCTAAAATTCTGAACTAAGATTTGTAAAATCTAACCCTGTTTCTTAGCATATGCTTTTGTAAGGCTTAAAGGGACTGTTTTCCCATGGCTATGACATACGCAATGCAATATATAAATATCTGAAAGTATATATGTTATATAATTTATATAGCATACATTTACATTGAAGACAATAAATAAATATCTGAAAGTATAAACACTAGCAGTGAGAAATACAAGGAACATGTGTGTGTGTGTGTATCAGTACACATTTACTTAAAGAATTGAGGAATGCTAGACTACAACTGCTCATTTCAGAATTGAAGATGATTCACTAAAAACTGCAAATCTTATAAATTTGTCAACTAATGTATTCTGTCTACTAGTCTGGGAATTAATTTCCTTAAATGTCAGGAGGTTACATTTTTTAAGGAACTTCCACACTGTCCTCCCAAGTGACTGCACTAGCTTACATTCCCTCCAGCCATTCAGGATGTTCCCTGATCTCCCAGCCTCTTCCGCGTTTGTGACATTATTAGTGGGCTTTCTGCTGTTCTGACTGTCAGGAGGTGATAGTCACTGTAGTTTTGTTCTGCATTTCTTACTACTTAGCGATGGTGAGCAACTTTCTTTTGCATCTTCCCCATCGAAAAGGGCAAGTTGCCCCGCCCAGCCTCAGCGGCTGTGGGCACAGACTTAGTCTCCCCACAGCACGTGGGGGATTCCTGGGCCAGGGGTGATGCCCGAGGGCCCCACACCGCCAGGGGGTTCCTAAGCACAGGGTTATCAGTCTGTTTGTTTATGTTTGAGATGTATATATATATGTAAACTGGAATGCTTTCCTTTACAATGTTAGATTCCACTGGACAACTTCATCAATCACCATAGGTATATGTACACCACTCTCTCTTGAACCTCCCTCCCACGATCTCCCTCTCACCCCTCTAGCCATCACAGAGCCCCGCGCTGAGCTCTCTGTGCTATGGAGCAGCTTCCCACCTGCTACCTATTTTACACATTGCGGTGAATATATGTCGAGGCTCTTCTCAATTGGGCCCCCTCTCATTCTCCCATGGTGTCCACAGGTCTAATGTCTATATTTGTGAAAATATTGCATTAGCATAATCTAGAAAATGTTATTGATGATCCTATATATTGAGCAGGACTAGAACTGGAGACATAGATATTAAGCATTTTTATATCAAGTTTTCAAGGTATATAACACATGGACAATCATTCCATGCATTTTATTAAGTGAAAGATGCCTATCTGAAAATGCCACAAGAAGTCGGCTTTTTAGAACATGGCATTGTGGTGTAGGTGAGTGTTCTCATGTGCTCCATTGTGCCTGAGTCTTTGGGACCTAATGGACTGTGCCTGCCAGGTTCCTCTGTCAGTGAGATTTCCCAGGAAAGAACACTGAGTGGGTGGCCATTTCTTCTTTCGAGGGATCTTGCAGGAGATCCTTACCCAAAGATTGAACACACATCACCCGGGTCACATGCATTGGCAGGTGGATTCTTTACCACAGAGCCACCTGAGAATCTAGTCGGAAATATAGAAAAGATTAAAATGGTCAGTGGTTGCTATGTGTTGCAAAGCAGGGGCTATGAATATCGTGAGTTCAGGACCATGAAGTCTTCCTGTGAAACTGTTGTAATGGACACAAGTTATTATACACTTTCCCAGACCCTAGAGTGAACACCCCTAGAAGAGAAATGTAAGGTGAAACTAGAAACATTATTTCATGTCTTTCTAGATTCATCTCTGGTAACAAATGTAAACATTGGTGGGGAAATAAGTAGGAAGATTGTCCACGTATGGGAGAAATATATATATGGGAAATCTCTGTACCTTACTCTCAATTCTGCTCTGAAACTAAATCATCTAAGATATTGGTACTGGTGCATGTACAGTGATCATTTTTAGAATATATACTATTAGAAAAAAGGATATGCTCCTACCTTAGCTTTTCCATAGTCAATTATCCTGTAAAGATGTAAGAAAATAGGACTCTCCATAAAGAGCAGAGAACACACTGTAGCAAATGATTCATAATGCCTGGAAATATAAACATGAAGCAGAGCGGCAACATTTTTCTGTGTTGGAAGTGAAGGTGAAGTCGCTCAGACCATGTCTGATTCCTTGGGACTCCATGAACTGTAGCCCACCAGGCTCCTCTGTCCATGGGAATTTTTGGCAAGAATACTGGAGATGGTTGCCATTTTCTTCTCCAGGGGATGATCTTTCTGACCCAGGGATCAAACTGGGTTCTCCCACATGCAGGCAGATTCTCCTGTCTGAGCCACCACAGAATCTGTTTCATGTGTTAATTTATGGGTAAGTTCACTTATGACTTGTTTCCTTGGTTGGTCACCGGATAGATTTTAGGGCATCATTTTCAAATGCATCTGTCCCTGCACATACACACTGTTAATCCAACGTCCACTGCTGCCCCCGGTTTATTCTCAAAGAAAGCTGTGATGGGAACACCTCCCAGATCCTGGTCTTGCAGTAGCAGAGCCCCCACCTGCAGAGAGGTGGTCACAGTGCAAATCGTGTTGTGAAATCTCTGTCCCCAGGTTCCAGACGGGAGTAAGAAACAAACCAAAACTAAGGACTCAGGCTATCTTTCCTAGAATCCTGAGAGCAAAACCTTGCAGGAACCCAGGGCCCCCAGGTGATTCTCACCAAACACTCATCCCTCCCCTCCCCTCCCCCAAGGGCACAGGCACAGGCCACACCCATCCGAGAAAGAGCCCCTCCCCAGGAATCAGGCTGAGGTTCTTTGTTTCTAGAAGATCCGACTCTCAACCCTCACTCCGGAACTCTGGGGCAGGCAGAGCTGAGGGCTCAAGCTCAGGGCTCCTGGAAGCGGGTCTTCTTGCTGCATTGTTTCAAAGACCCTCAGAGGCAGAGTCAGGGAGCCCAGAAGTTGGGTCCCTTGTCTCTTGTCAATTGTTCTGTTAGGGGAAGCACAGTGATGGAAACCGCCCACCCTGGCCAGGCACCATAGTAACCATTTGCATGAGTTGTTTTATGACAAGAGATCCTGATAAGGAATACGGAACTAATAAGCCACTGCCAACCGGAAGAATTGGGGAAAGGTTAAAAGGAGACACCGCGTGTCTGTCCACTTCGCAGAATCCCCCTCTCTAGCATCCATCTTGGCTGAGCGATGCGTGCGCAACCAGGAAAGACTCTGAATTAGAATGATTGGCCAAAGACCACCCGGAAACTAATCCCATCACCATCAAACCCAAGACTGCGAGCCACGTGGCAGAGCAGTTCTGCTGGGTTCCCTGACCTACTGCTCCCCACCCGGGGGCCCTTTCCAATAAACTCTCTTGTTTTGTCAGCATGTGTCTCCTCTGACCATTCCTTTCCGAGGGTTAGACAAGAGCCCAGTTTCGGGCCCTGGAAGGGGTCCCCCTTCCTGCAACAGTTCTGGGGTTGATCTCTCTAAGGTGAAAAGAAAGAAACTCTCCGGGTGGTCTGCAAAGAGAGTGGGGAAAGTGAGCGCCACACCCAGGATGTGATCAGCATGTCAGCTTAATCTTGATTACCCACCTAGCTGAGGGACAGAGGAAGTCAGAAAAGAGCTCAGAAAAGGGAGAGAGAAAGAAGACATTCTCTTCTTATTCATTGCAGCAGCTGAAGGTGAAAGAGCTGTGTGGATGACTTTAAAGGCACTTTCTCAGCCTGTGTGCGAGTTTGGGACATAATATCCCCAAAGAAGACGCAGAGCAGGAGGAAGAAGAGGAGGAAATGGCAGCTTCTCAGGTAAACGTCCTGTCCCGGGTCTGGGGCTGTGTCTGCGTTTCCTCCTGAAAGGGCTGGGCTGAGAAGCTGCACACCTTTACGCTCTGATTCTAATGTTTCTCTCTGGCGGTTTGTTGTCAGTGACTTCTATTTCCTTTATTTCTTATAATGGTGAAGACCGGCTCTTAGCCTGCTTCTCCCTTGTGTCCCGCAGCCTTTTCTTCATCCTACCCTTGCTTTCTGTAGAGCACGATGAATTCTCAGGATGAATTAGTGACTTTCCTTTGTGAGAAATGAACACGGGGTTCACTGGTATCTGAGATTCCCATTGGAACGTGGTTCATGTTGGCATCCTAGGGAAGTGGGGATATGCCGTGATGAGTTTACATGTAGATGCAATTCAGTTCTGTAGAACAGGAGTTAAAAAAAAATGCCCTTATAAAAAGAATGAACTCAGCAGTCCAGAATTTCTCAGAAAATTTTCAGAAATAAAAAATGTACCAGAGGCCATCCTCTGTTTCAATAAGAGAAACTTCCTATGACATGTACTATTAGGTTACAGATCATGGGAGGTATATATGCACTGCAAATTGCATAAAACTAATATTTTTCATAATAGAGATCATGGTTTTCATAATATTGCCAAAATATCTGGCAGTGATAATACATTTTTCCATGTACTTCTTACTGAAAGGTCACGCTGATCGCAGGCGGGAAGGCGCCAGCCAGAAAATGCTGACAGGGAAGTCCTCCGCCAAAAGGTCTCAGATAAGCCCCAGGGACAGACATCCACCAATCAACAGCCCGTTGCCAGGCAGACTGACAGGGACAGACATCCACCAATCAACAGCCCGTTGCCAGGCAGACTGATGGACGGGAAGGCGCCAAGATTCCGGCCAATCAAAAAAACCGACACGGGACCTAGAAGTCCAATCAGCACCCTGGTCCCGCCACTTCCGTATCCGCCGGGGGTATATAGGTGTCGCCACCCCTCCCCACAGATTGCAGACCCCCGCTTTCCCCCCTACTCGCCCCTGGGAGCTCTGCCCGGGAGCGATTGCCCAATAAAGCCTTTTGATACTCCGGCGCCCTCTTTGTCTCGTCGCGGCGTTCTTACACTTACCCCATGGCCTCAGATGTTCACTGGTTCAGGTGCTCCTGGGAGAATCCCATGCTATGAAAAAAATTTTTTTTTCCCCTGCCTTCACAGAGGGGTATTGGAAAGAAAAAGTGAGGGATATGGGTAACTGCCACATTTAGTGGGGAAACTCTGTATCATCTTGGTTTCTCTTTGCTTTGAACGATGAATACTGTTGGCTAAGACAGATGCACAACTTGAGAATTGTGAATTAAGTTATATTTGGAGCAAAATGAACACAGGAACCCAGGAGACAGCACCTCAGACAACTCTGAGAGACTGCTCCAAGAGGCGGTGGGGGAAGGTGGGTGTATAAGATTCAGTGCAGCCAAGCGCTAACTTGATAAAAAGCATTTCTGCCAGTCATGAGGAACTGATGTCACCGTTGAGTGATTTGGTGCTTTTCTAGATATGAAGGGGCTTCCCTGATGACTCAGATGCTAAATGCGGGAGACCTGGGTTTGATCCATAGGTTCAGAAGATCCCCTGGAGGAGGGCATGGCATCCCACTCTGGTATTCTTGCCTGGAGAATCCCCATAAACAGAGGAGCCTGGTGGGCTACAGTCCATGGGGTCACAAAGTGTTGGATACAACTGAGTGACGAAGCCCAGCACACACAGATATGAAGAGATGCAAGGACTGGAATCCTGAAATCAGTTCCTGAAAATAGCTAACTCTCTTCAGACGAGTTCCACCAGGTTCCCTGGAGCACAGAGTGCTTGAATCCAACCTGAAGTCCCTCAGGGGAGGTTGAACATCAACAGTTTCAGCACCAGAAGGTTCATTCTTCACAGAGGCAGATGAAAAGCGTCCTTGTTGTTGTTGTTCAGTTGCTGCCAATGTTCTTGGCGAGTGCCAGTTTGTCGTTGACAATACTCACATGTGTTTACTAGAGATGCTGGGTTTTGGGAGTGGTGGCTTCCATCACTCAAGCCCAGGTCTGATCATTTCCAGTAAATCCATGCTCACATCACAGACAGTTTCATCCTCTTTCTGCATTTTCCAAAATGTTTACAAGAACCCTATTAGTGGTAATCTATGTTCAACTGTTCAGTTTTAAAATATAGCTAAATGGAAACAATACAGACTGTCAGAAAATTCAAAAATTCAGAACCAGAGCTCTGCTTTATTTTATATTGTTGTGTATGTCTGCACACTAGTCAGTTTTTAAAAATTAAAATAATATCATTCTTAAATGTTTATGTACATTTTTAGTCAGTTAAAAATGTTCCTGATTTCATTGCCATGACAATTTTTCTCTATTACTGAGTATATAGTCCCATTGTAGTATATCTCTAGATGCATAAACATGTTAACAAGATTACATCAATTTTTTTCTTGTTCTTCTTTATTAAGATCCCCTGGAGAAGGGAATGGCTACCCATTCCAGTATTCTTGCCTGGGGAATCCCATGGACAGAGGAGCCTGGCAGGCTATAGTCCTTGGGGTTGCAAAGAATAGGACACGACTGAGTGACTAACACTTTTCTTGCATTTAGTATTATTTAGGAATACAGAAATGTCGATAAACTTTCTGTACAGTTGTCTTTGTATATTTGTCCGTGTTTTATTAAAGTCTAGAGTCCATAAACTGATGTAAAGTTTCAGCTCTGTCATTTAAAGAATGTTTGTCAAAATACTTTCGAAAAGACACAACAGAAGCTAGAATTGATTTTAAATTATTTCTGTTGCACATTCAAGACTCTGAAAACCGGTCAGAAACATATATAGTAGATGCTAAATAGATAAACTGATTTTTTCCACGAAGGTTTGTATCCTATGAGAGCTATAAAATCTGTAGAACACTTAAAGATCAAAGTTAAGTATGAATTCTTTCCTTACTATTCTACTTCATAGCTGTTTAAAATGGTCATTCATGAAGGAGAATTTTCAACATTACTAGTTCGAATAAGCTTGTTAAAAATGTGGCTCATTCGGCCCACTCCAGAACGTTTGGAATGGAATGTGGTTTTTAAAAATATTTCCGGTTTTCTTTTTTGATAGTTTATCCTGTGTCACATAAGTACAGCACTCAAAAATAAATATGCCAATATTTATTTTATAGTCCTGATTATTTTATAATTCCTCTTCCAAGTCATAATAGTCCCTGTAGTAGTTCGTGGATCATTTCTCATCCTCTTTCCTTGGGGTTAAAAATACAGTGAAAATATGACTGTGTAAAAGTTATATTCTGTGAAATAGCAGACACTCTCTTAAAGGAAAACCAGGTCGCTGAACTTGCTATTTCCAACATGGGTCACATTAGGAAGACTTCCCACGGCAACTTGGCATCTATACTTTGTATTTCAGGGGCGGCTGACATTCCAGGATGTAGCCGTAGACTTCACTCAAGAGGAGTGGGAATGCCTGGACCTCAATCAGTGGGTATTGTGCACGGACATGATGTGAGAGAACTACAGGAACCTGGCCTCCTTGGGTGAGGATAACTGCCGTCCAGAATCCCTTTTCTGCCCACTGGGTTTTGATTCCTTTATTTCTAGACTCTCTTCTGAAATTTTCTGCTTCCCACAATAGTTTCAGATCTCTGCTTTCTAGGGGAAAATGGTTATCTGTGAGTTTAGAGAGACGAACTTCATGATGATTCATTATGCCTGTAAACGTCTTCTTCCTTGATGTACTCTGCCTGCTTCATTCTAGGCTAGCGGTAATTGTATAAGTTCTCTGGTATTAAATAGTTGCACCCTCTCTTATTTTCACATTTACACACTTACTTTTGCCTTAGCAGCAGGTGGCCAAAATCTCAGGATTTGATTGTCATGTATTTGTTAGTGTTGTAGAGGTGTTTTGAATAAAGTATTTGGGGAAATCATTTTCTAGGCTGTATTAACATTCTCCCATGCATTCTCGTCTCACCTGAATACGTATAGGATTGGACACAGGTGAATCTCTAAGAACACAAATATTCCCTTCTCTGATGAACAAGACTTGTGGTCTCTGGGCTGAATCTGGTCACCTTTCTGGAGCAACTGAAAGACCCCAGGAGTATAAGAAGAGTGGAGACAGACGCCATCTTCCCAGGTAGGTGTGAGTGGGTGGAGATGATGAGTCAGATGAGAGGTCCAAGGAGCAGAGAGGAAGTTATCCTTCCCCAGGTGGTTTTGGAAGACTTGCTTCAATGGAAATGATTTTGGAAAACCTGGGTTTGTGTCCACTGCTGTCATAGAAATGTATCACTTGCCTATTCTGTCTCTTAAATCACTCAGAAATTCCTCTCCAGTGGTTACTTTTCTCCATCGTAGTGTGAACTAAAAGTCTTCTCTTGGCTTCTTACAAACTGCATTCATTAGTTGCTCTTGCATTTCTTGGGGATCCTAGGAAAACTGTGTCCATTTCTGAGTAACTGTATGACAGCCCTTTTAAAGTTTCTACTTCTAGACAACAATGTGTGAGTGAAATGGAAGAAAAACTGATAAACTTCAAGGAAAACTGGGGACGGGTTTTTGTTTTCTCATTTATGACTTCCTATCCACTGGGAGCTAGAGATAGGACCTTCTAAATAAATTTCAAATTCAAGTAATTTTTTCACTGCAGAAACCACAACCTGCCAAAAATCAAAGAATGCACATCTCAGGTTTACTCCAAAGTTTCTCTTTTCCTTATGTGAATTCATATTAAATATCTTACATGCACTTGGCCCCATTTTTTTTTTTTTTAAATTTGGCCCCATTTAAAAATGCTAAGCTTCTTTAATATATTCAATTACCTCACAGAATTTTAAAAGAAATTGGCATAAAATCTTAGCATACTTTCCACACATATTATTAATGGTTGATTCAAACTATAAGAATTTCTAGATTATATAAAGGAAAAATGTTTTAAACTTCTAATTGGAATACAGCTGTTTTACAAGTTTGTACTACTTTATACCAAAAAGAATCAATTATACCTATCAGTCAGTTCATTCAGTCTCTCATTCGTGTCCCATTCTTTGCAAACCCATTGACTGCAGCACACCAGGCTTCTCTCTCCATCACCAACACCTCAAGCCTGGTCAAACTCATGTCCATCAAGTCCGTGATGCATACAACCATTCATCCTGTGTCATCTCCTTCTCCTCCTGCCCTCAGTTTTTCCCAGCATCAGGGTCTTATCCAATGAGTCAGTGCTTTGCATGAGGTGGCCTAATTATTGGAGCCTCAGCATTAAGTCCTTCCAATGAATGCTCAGGACTGATTTCCTTTAGGATATAGTGGTGTGATCTCCTTGCAGTCCAAGGGACTCAAGAGTCTTCTCCAACACCTTAGTTCAAAAACATCAGGTTTTCAGGACTTAGCTTTCTTTATGGTCCAAGTCACACTCATTCATGACTACTGGAAAAACCATACCTTTGACTAGACTAACATTTGTCAGCAAATTAATGTCTCTGCTTTTTAATATGCTGCCTAGGTTGCTCATAGTTTTCCTTGCAGGGAGCAAGCATCTTTTAATTTCATGGCTGCAGTCACAATCTGCAGTATTTTTGGAACCCCCCAAAATTAAGTCTGTCATCGTCTCCATTGTTTGCGCATCTATTGGCCATGAAGTTATGGGACTGGATGCCATGATCTTGGTTTTTTCAATCCTGAGCTGAGGCCAGGTTTTCATTTGCCTCTTTCAGTTTCTTCAAGGGACGCCTCAGTTTCTCTTTGCTTTCTGCCCTTTGGATGGTGTCGTCTCTATATCTGAGGTATTTGATATTTCTCTCTGCATCTTGATTCCAGCTTGTGCTTCTTCCAGTCCACCATTTAGCTTGATGAAATGTGAAAAATGAAAGTGAAAGTTGCTCTGTCATGTCTGACATTTTGCAGCCCACAGACTATACCAGCTATGGAATTCTCTAGGCCAGAATACTGGAGTAGGGAGCCTTTCCCTTCTCCAGGGAATCTTCCCAACCCAGGGATCAACCAAGGGCTCCTGCATGATGTACTCTACATATAAATTAAATAAGCAGGGTGACAATAGACAGTCTTGACATAATGCTTTCCCAAATGGAACCAGTCCGTTTTTCCATGTCCAGTTCTAACTCTCATTTCTTGACCTGCATACAGATTTTTCAGGAGGTGGGTAAGGTGGTCTGGTATCCCCATCTCTTTAAGAATTTTCCAGAGTTTGTTGTGATCAACACGTTCTAAGGCATTGGCATAGTCAGCAAGGCCAAAGCAGATGTTTTTCTGGAACTCTCTTGCTTTTTCAGTGATCCAAAGAATGTTGACAATTTGTTCTCTGGTTCCTCTGGCTTTTCGAAATCCAGCTTGAATGTCTGTAAGTTCTCAGTTCACACTCTCCTGAAGCCTTGTTTGGAGAACTTTGAGCCTTACTTGGCTAGTTTTTGAAATGAGTGTGGTCATTTTAACATTTTTGGCATTCCCTTTCTTTGAGATTAGAATGAAAACTGAACTTTTCCAGTCCTGTGGCCACTGCTGAGTTTTCCAAATTTGCTGGCATATTGAGTACAGCACTTTCACAGCATCATCTTTAAGATTTCAAATAGCTCAGCTGTAATTCCATCACCTCCACTAGCTCTGCCTGTAGTGATGCTTCCTAGGCCCACTTAACTTTAGACGACAGGATGTGTGTGTCTAGGTGAGTGATCACACCATCCTGGTTATCACAGTCATTAGGATATTTTGTATAGCTCTTCCATGCATTCCTGACACCTTTTGTTAAGATCTTCTGCTTCTGTTCGGTCCATACCATTTCTGTCCTTTATTGTGCCCATCTCTGCATGAAATATTCCCCTGGTATCTTTAATTTTCTTGAAGAGATCTCTAGTCTTTCCCATTCTTTTGACTTCCTTCCCATTTAGGTCTGCACAGAGCAATGAGTAGAATTCACAGGGTTTCAAGTATATTTTCAAATGTCTCTCTTTCTTAACAACTAGTAGTTTGTTAAGTTTACCTGTAATCAGTTTCCGCAGATATTGTCCTATGTGTTTTCAGCATCTGATTAGTTCTCTGTCAATACCATTTATTATTTTCATATTGAAACATCTAATAGAACATTTTCAGAAACATGTGTGACAAGAAGTGGACGAAACAATTATTAGGCAGCTAGGATTTGTGAAAATGCTTGGTGTCTCCACTTAAGATGACTAAAAGCAAGAAGTAATCCTTAGTTTTCCTATCTCCTCTTCATTTAGTGGTTCTGTAGGTTCTTAGCCTGCTTCTCCCTCTGTCACACATTCCTTTGCCATCTCATTGTGTCCAGTTTTCTGCTTGTAGTCTCTGTTTTGAAGGCTACGGGCACCTCGTTAGTCATCCTTCTGGTGCCTGCACCTTGGTGTGTGAGATTGGTCCAGACGCTTGTGCTCTGCTCTGTGGTGGTTCAGGCTTCCTCCACAAGCATCCCCTTTATAGAGGCCCTCCCTCACTCCCGTCCCCTCAGGATGTCTCCTCACAGCCAACCACAGGCCTCTGCCTGGGTCTGCTGTCCGAACCCCACATTTCAGCACCCAGCCCTTGTCTGCAGCGGTGGATGTGCCGCTCAGGCTGGGTGGGCAGGGCAGGGGTCAGGACCCCGTGTGCAGGTCTCACCATGTCCTGCTGCCACACGCGGGTTGCCATGTTCTCTCCCACAGAGAATGAGGCTCTCCTTCTGTCCAAACTGAGCTCCCCGACGAGGGGCTTCCCCAGATGTGGAGACTGCTCTCACTTTCATGTCCCCCCACGGTTGCAGGCCCCATCCCACTTCCTCTCCTCTTCCTTTTCCTTCTTCTTTCTCTTGTCCTACCTGGCTCAGCAGGAATGTATCTGTCCTTGTAGATTTCCAAGGGCCTCTGCTAGTGGCCAGCTGGGCTCTGTGAGAAATGTTCCATTTCTAATGTATTCTTGATGCCTTTGTGGAGAGAGTTCCTCTGGCACCTTGATCCTTTTGTGTCTATTTTATTTTTAAACTAGTGAAGGGTTCATCAATTTTCTGTAAATCTTTAGGGATGTTTAGTGAGAATAGTAGGCAGAATTAATTGTTATTTGGTATCTTCCAGCTATTTCTCCATAAGATACCAGAATTTGATGCCAAAGAAGCCAAGGATAGAAGATTCGTTTTCAAAAGCAAACCTCGAAATATATGAACGATTTCACCTCAGAAACTTTAACTTAACAAAACACTGGGAATATACAAGAGTATATGAAAGACAGAGAAGATGTTTATATGGACATAAAGAAATTGAGACAGTTACACATAATGCTAACAATAATGCAAAAAGAAAGTAGCAACATGAGTCAAATTGGGGAAGACACCCATTTCAGTCTTCAACATCTGCTGAGAAGTGTAAGTGTTTAAGAGAAGATTTACATCATCTTTTGAAACATACATGTTCTCTGAACAGAAACCTGAAATATTTGCAAAGTAATTTAGTCTCTATTGCAAATACTCATTCAAACAATTCTGAACGTTGGCCTCAAGTAGACTTATACTGAAGCATGTCTGAACAGTTAAATTTAAAAATGAGGGGCAAAACTCACAATGTACTCAATTTGAGGGATCCGTGAGTCAGAAGTCATTATTCTTGTAGCAAACGATATTTTCTCTCCATTCCATGATGTATAATGTTGATGATAATAGAAGAGATGTAATCCAGCCAGCGTTGCTCAGTACATATCCTGATATGGCTAATATAGAGCAACTTTCCATGTGTAATAAAATGAGTCAAGCCTTAAATAAGAGCTCCAGCCCCAACAATTACAAGGGTATTCATGATGGTATGAGAAGGTATTCAAGCAATGAAACTGGGTGTAAGGTTGAAGGAGACTTACACTTTATGAATCATCGGGGACCTGAATCTTCACACAGGGATTCTAAAAGTAGTAAATGTAGAACTACCCTTTATCAGATATCAGGTCTTTCTCTGAAGAAGAGTATTCATCCTGTAGAGAAGAATTATAATTGTAGTCAATACTGTACAGCTTCCAATCAGTCTTCAGAACTTGTTCAACAGCGGACTATTCAGAATCCACAGAAAGAATACAAGTGTCAGATAGGTGGGAAAGACTTTAGTAACTCGTCCAATCTAAGTAGACATAGGAAAGTTAGTACAGGAAGAAGACCTTTCAAATGTACACAGTGTGGCAAAGCGTTTATCTGTCACTCACTTCTCACTCAACATCAGATTACTCACACTGGAGAGAAATGTTATAAATGTACAGAATGTGCAAAGCCTCTATTTCCAGTTCAAATCTTAGTAAAGATCACCAAATTCATATGGGGGAGATGCATTATAAATGTATAGAAAGTGGCAAGACCTTTAGGAACAGTTCTGCTCTTACTAGACATCAGCGAATTCATACTGGGGGGAGACCATATAAATGTACAGAATGTGGCAAAGGCTTTAAGTGGAACTCAACTCTTACACATCATCCGTGAATTCATACTGCAGAGAAACGTTATAAATGTAAAGGATGTGACAAAGCCTTTATCTCTTGCTCACAGCTGACTCGACATCAGCGAATTCATACTGCAGAGAGATCTTAATCATTGTATGAGTGTGGTCAAGCCTTTACTTGGAGTTCAGCTTTAACTGCACATCATCAAATCCATACTGCTGCTGCTGCTGCTGCTAAGTCGCTTCAGTCATGTCTGACTCTGTGTAACCCCGTAGACGGCAGCCCACCCGGCTCCCCCGTCCCTGGAATTCTCCAGGCAAGAACACTGGAGTCGGTTGACATTTCCTTCTCCAATGCATGAAAGTGAAAATTGAAGTCGCTCAGACATGTCCGACTCTTAGCGACCCCATGGACTGCAGCCTACCAGGCTCCTCCATCCATGGGATTTTCCAGGCAAGAGTACTGGAGTGAGGTGCCATTGCCTTCTCCACAAATCCATACTAGGGGGAAACTATACACATGTACACAATGTGGCAAAGCCTTTAATCAGAAATCAGTTCTTACTACACAGCTGCAAGTTCATACTGGAGAGAAACCTTATAAATGTGCAGAATGTGACAAAGGCTTTAGTCACAGTGGCCATCCCTCTAAACAGCTGAGCGCAGACACTGGAGAGAAACCCTAGTAATGGAACAAGTGATGGAAGGGGTTTGTCCTAAACATACATCAGAAAACACGAGTGTTTAATACAAGAAACCTATGGAGATGATGTAACAAATATGTAGAAAGATATTTAATTAAAAATCAAATGTAAATAAACATAAGAGACTGCATATTAGAAAGTATTCCATCAATACTTCCTTTCTGAAGTTTCTCTGAAGGAGAATTACTGTAAGGAGTACTCCATAGTTAAAACTCACAGAAAATGGATATATTAGCATGGATCATGAGATGAAGAGTCATGGTTAGAAAGTTAGAATTATTAGCAATGTACGCTTGTTTATAATGATGTGATTTGAGATTATTTGAAATGAATGTAATACAATTCTCAGATAATCCATTTTATGCTTTGCTTCTAGTGTGATGCAAACATGGCTTTTTAATGGTTTATGCTTCTAAGATTAGCCTTTTTATATTGTGTTGCAACCATTTCTCTCTATTCTCCATTAGACGATGAAGGATACCAAAGTGTAAAATGGACAATGACCATCTAGTGGAGGTGTTTGTCATTGATGTGAAATATCCCTGGAGGTTGCCATGATGTAAGTGATCATGGAATCTTTCCATGTCTTAAAGTAAGACAGAAGTTGGTTATAAATTTTCAGTAGTTATATCATTTGATTTGTAAGAACACAATCACTTTTCACTACAATATTGATGGATCTTTATAATACAAACACAAGTCATGAATGTTACACAACAGTGCTTAAACAAAGACAGCTTCTGTGATAACCCAGAGATGTATTAGAATCCGTTCCTGGAAAAGCCACGTAATTAGTGTATATCATATTGCTAAGTGTTTCCTAGGCTTTGTTTTGTAAGCCATAAAAATCAGAACCCTCACATTATTATATCAGAAAAAAGAATATTTTCTCTGTACTTTTGATGTGTATTTATTTAATCATGTATCATACCATAGATTTATTTCAACTGTGTGAAATTAACACATGACTGTTAATAAAAGTGAATGGTTTATAATGTTCTGGTTGATTGTAATGAATGAAGTATAACCTAGCACCACCATTAAGCTCCCCCACCTTATTTAAGGTTGTAGTGAAGAGACCATAACAAACTGTTTGGTAGCACAGAGAGATGGCATATGTAGAAATTAGTTTACTTGCTGGTTTTATACCTCTCATAACCTCATATATTTGTCATCATTTCTGTGTTGCATCTCCTGTCCCATTTTGTAGCTACTCAGACATCGTGACTGTTCTCATAGCAAGGATCATACAGAGTATTGCTGAGAGTTTACATGATTTTTTCCATGCTGTTGCTGTCTCAGCATCTGTCTGGTGAGCAGGCAGCCTGTGGTTCCTTGAACTCACACCAGCCAGTCCTGTGAGCACCTGTACTAGAAGGCCACCTTCCTCGAGATCAGCAGTCTTACTGAATCCCAGGTTCAACGTCACAGGCCCTCCATTCAGTGACACCCTCACAAAGCTCACCAGAATGCTGCTTGTCTCGGTTTGAATGGAGAAATCCAACTCAGCCTAGGGAGTACAGAGCACTTCACCCAGGATCATGTATGAAGGCAGAACCCCAAGTACTGGTGCTTTTTCTGCGTGATTCTGGCTTTGACCGCTCTTAGAAATTCCTGACTTAAATCCTCCCCTACAGAGAGGTCTCAGGTGTGGTGCATGTGAGTAGTCATCCTCAGGGCTCCTGAATGTTGGATTGCAGGCAGAAACATCAGAACAAGCAGGGGATTTGCTGATGACTCCTTTCATGGCCCTACTGTAGACCTGCAGATTCATAACTTCTTAAAGTAGGGATCTGAACTCCAGGGGTTTGTATTCACTGAAATGGTTCAGAAAGACTCTTTAGCCAAGTGGTTTACATCTGATTTCCCATCTGGGTCACGTGACCAGTGTTAGGAGATGACCTCCCCACAGAGTTATCTGTTGGTCCTGTGGAGCATCAGTGTGGTGTGTAGGGAGGGGAGGCTCGGTTTAAGGATGTGACTTCTGGTCCACCTGTGAGCGCTGAGGCCTGGCTTCAGTCTGAAGAGACGTCCCAGGGTTGGTCTCACTGGATTTGGACAGGGGAAGTCAGTCACCTCACATTGTCTGTGTGAGCAGGGTGTTAGGAGCTCTCTGTGGGGAGAGAATAATCAAGAAATAAGTTCACAGGCTGGTCTCCAAGTAGGAAGTGATTGTTCCTGAATCTCTTCCGAGACAGGCCAGGATAGGTCAGTCTTCTCAGCTCTTCAAGGTCCTTCTGTATGTAGGAGCAGTGGTTGCAGGTTAAAGAGGTGTGTTGATGCCCTCAGAGGTATTTTCTCAAAACTCAGAAATGCGTTTGCAGCATAACATCCCCAGAGAAGACAGAACAGGAAGAAGAAGAGGAAATGGCAGCTTCTCAGGTCAGTATCCTGTCCTGGGTCTGGGGCTGCATCTGCTTTTCCTCCTGAAATGCCTGGAAGGAGAATCTGCAAGCGTTTAGCTCTCTGCTCCTAATTTGTCTTCCCGGGCATTTCTATCATCTTAATTTTCTCCATTTCCTCTTGTAATAGTGAAGACCAGCCCTTTCAACTAGTTCCTTGTGTTCCAGAGCCTTTTCTCCACTGTCTGCATCCTCACTTTCTTTGGAGCATGATGAATTCTCAACGTGAATCCGCAACTTTCAACTGTTGAAAATATTCTTTTTGCGAGAGATCAGCATGGGGAGTCACTCCTATCCTCACTCCCACTGGGATGTGGTTTGGTGTTGGGATTTTAGGGACGTTTGGAAATGTAGTGATGACTTAGCACCTGGATGCAATATAGATATTTAAAACAGAGTCTGAAAGTGCCATGATACATAGAGCCAACTCTCTTCTGTCCACGGGATTTTCCAGGCAAGAATTCTGCAGTGGCTTGCCATTTCTTCCTCCAGGGGTTCTCTCATCCCCGACATCGGACCTGCGTCTCCAGCATTGGCAGGCAGATTCTTTACCACTGAGTCAGATGGGAAGCCCAGTGTCTCAACTCAGTGGTCCAGAGTTTTTCAGAAAATGTTCAGAAATAAAAAGAAAACTAGAAGATGCTGTCGTTTGCATTACTAAGACTTCCTAATTCAAATGCATTATTAGGATACTAAACAGGGGTGTATATGTGAAATGAAATTTGCATAAAATTGACATTTTTAAATGTTAGATTCAAGTTATAATTTCCTTGTTAATTCTAAAATGCCCAGGCAGTGATAATGCATCTTTCATGTGATCCATTTACACCATGACATCTGATGCCCCCTGGTTCTGGAGATTTCTCTCTGACATCATGAGGCTATGAAGTTCATACTTCTTTCCTCTCTCTTTAAATGAGGTTGTGGAAAAAAGGAATAAGGAATGTGTGGAAACACTCATATTAATGGAAAAACTCCCCATCTTCTTGATTTCTCCTTGCTTTAGAGAATGAACACTCACCTGTGTTGATTATAGATACCAGGTTTTGGGAGTGGCGATTTTCATTATTCAAGCCCAGGTGTGATGTTTCCAGTACACGCCACGCGCATATCACAGACACAGTCTTCTGACCACATTTTTGTATTTTTTCAAAATATTTGATTCTGGTGGTTTAGTCGTTAGTCATGTCTGCCTGTTGCGATTCCATGGACTGCAGCCCACCGGCTCCTCTGTCCATGGAATTTGCCAGGCAAGAATACTGGACTGAATAGACATTTCCTTCTCCATCAAAATATTTACAACAATCATATTGGTGCTAATCTCTTTTCAACTGTGGCAAAACATACAGCTCAACAGAAATGATAGTTTTTCAATAAAGAAAAGTGTCAGAACCAAAAGCTCTAACTTACCTTATACTGCTGTGTATGTTTGCATGCTAAAGGTATTTAAAATATACAAAGAATATCATTCACAAGTATATGTGTGTATTTTAATCCATTAAAAATAATCTTCATTTCTTTAATTGACATGAATAGATTTACTTTAATACTCTCAGTAAGTATATTTTAATGTATGTCTGTGTGCATGAAATGTTGAAGTTATTTTTTCTTGCTTTAGTATTCTCCCCAGTGATATAGTTCTTTTTAAAAACTACACTTATTTATTTCTTTGGCTTGGTTGTGTCTTACTTGTAGCATGGATGATCTTGGAGCCAGCTGGGAGATTTTAGTGCAGCAGCAAATTTTAGTTGTGGAATGTAGGATCTAATTCTCTAACCAGGGATTGAACCCAGCTCCCTGCATTGGTGATTCTGAAAGCTGGAATTTAAGGATTGTGGAGCAATCCAAGGGAGAGGACTTAGTTCTTGGACCACCAGGGAAAACACTATAGTTTGGACAGTTGCCTGGCATCACCGACTCAGTGGGAAAAGTTTGAGCAAGCTCTGGGAGATGATGAAGGACAGGGAGCCCTGGCGTGCTGCAATCCATAGGGTTGCAAAAGGTTAGACACTACTGAGCGACTGAGCAATAACAAGTCACATCTGTACATGACTACTGGAAAAACCATAGCTATATTTGCTGAAAATAAAATGTCATATGGTAAACATCATAATTTCTGTAGCATTTTAAGATGGGCTTCTTTCTCCTAGTGATATGCATACAATGACTGCATATGTGTTTTATGACTTGAAAGTTTAATATCAAAGAAACCAACAACCCACTCAATAAATGGACAGAAGTCCTAATCCTCCAAAAGGAACATTTACATGGGGAAAGGCCACATGCAATATGCTCAACATCACTAACAACTAGAGAAATGCAAATCAAAACAATAATGAAGGAGAACAAGGTGTCGAAGGAGTAGGTGGACGTGGAATATATCTCTCTCCACGGATACATCAGGAATACACCTTCAGACACAGAAGTGCATGCAGAACTCCAGCTGAGAGTGGACAGGAGTACCTGACGAGTGAAAAAGAATATACAGAACCACACAAAACTCGACAAGATCAAGGAACTAGGGGGAAAACAGGAGTGTTCGTAGGACTGGACCTGCCCTTAGTGGGTGGGGGAACTGAAGCAGGGGTCTGCTCCCCACAATGGGGTAGTTGTCTGAGTCAGAGGAGAAACAGTTAAGGCTGAGAGTGAAACAGGTGATCTGTGGCAGCCTAAAGGTAACAAGAATCAGACAGTCCTTGATGCAGCCATGCGTGCCTCAGACAGGGATGCAGGTGCCCTGGAAGGTGCAGCGGCTGGGAGCTGGAGTTTATGGATTGTAGAGCAATCCCAGAGCGAGGACTGCTATTTACTGCGGAGAGAGGGATCCAGGAGACGTGAGGGGGGAGACTGTGGTGGGACATTCCTATAGAGGAAAGTCAGCCAGCCATGGAAGCAAGGCGGTAGCTGCTGAGTCAGGCACACATAAGAGGTGGAGCTATCACCATAGCCTCTCTCTCCCCACACACCGGCATCCGCAGCTGAACAATAGAGAATCTGGCCCATCAATCGCGTCTGACCTCTGAACTACAGAGTAAGACTCCACCCAGGGGGCCCCTTTCAGTGCCTGACACGCTATCTACAGAGTAAGACCCCACCCAGGGGGCCCCTTTCAGTGCCTCACACGGTATCTACAGAGTAAGACCCCAGCCAGGGCGGCCCCTCCATGGGCTTGACCCACTGAAGAACAGAGAAGGACCCCAGACAATGGAGCCCTCTAAGTGTCTGAATAGGCAGAGCTATGGGGAAAGACTGACCAGAGAGGCCTGCTGATCGCCAGCTACAAGAGCCTCAAAAAAAGACTGTGATAGGGCCTTGACTCCTGCGGCGGAGGCAGTCCGTGTCCCTCCACACTTGGCGTCACCAGGGTCCCTGCAAGCCAAGCAGCTGCGCCTCCTTCACACTCAACTCTCACTGGGGCAGAGCTGCCACAGGCCAAAATAAAGTGTCCATGCACAACAGGGTCATTTTGTCCTGTCCAACTCTTTGTGACCCTATAGACTGTGTCCTGCCAGGCTTTTCTGTCAGGGGGTTCTCCAGGCAAGAATACTGGTGTGTCTTGGCCAAACCTGGTTGCCACACCCTTCTAGAGTACTGCATTTCCTGCTGCTCCAGCCACCAACTCCCCTGAGTACCTGGTGCTGCCAGAACCCCTGAGAACCAAGCAGCTGCAGCACCTCCACAGCTGGCCCTCACCGGGGCAAACCCAAGTCCTCCAGGGCAGCCTCAGGAGCAAACTCCAGTGGATGACCCACAGGCAGAGGTGATAAAAAAGAAAGCACAGTTGAAACCTAGCGGGTAGTGTGGCTAAGGAAGACCTAAAACTTTCCCACCACCTGTACAAGCTGTGGGTTAAATCCACATGATCAACTAGGCTGATCAACCTTGCCCATGCAATATATAAAAGGACATTGAGAGCATCCACTAAAGAAAATGCAATAGTTCTGATAGCTATGGACCTTCAAGGCAAGAACACACAAGAGTAGGACAAGTTTCGAATCTGAGCAGATCCCACATCTGGTACAGAGATCAGCATAGTGTGGGAGAGCATCCTAGGGATGGATGCTCCTATGGAGGTGAGGTCGACTGGGACTCCCAGAGAGGGAAAGGACACTGACAGCAGTGACTCAAGAAAAATATTTATGATTCTTATGTTTTGACTTCTTCTGTAGATTCTTTTGGAATTTTTTTCTATCCTCCCCCCCCCCCAATCTGTTGTAGTTGTCAACTTCATTGGCATTGTGAAATCTTATTAAGCTTTTTAGTTTTTTTTTTTTTTTTCCAGTCACATTTTTTATTCTTTTTTTTTTTTTTTTTAAGATATCAGTTCCCAGCTTTTTCAAATATGAAGCATTTTTTAACCAATCCATTTTTTAATTCTTAAATTCTTGACATTACAGAACTAAACTGAAATTTATTAACATTCCACTCTTACATTTCTTATCGACAAACAGAAATAAAATTCATGAGCCAAAAACCCAAAACAAAACTAAAAACAGGGAAAAGCTTATAAAACTAAATATGGATCCCAGCATTAACAGCTGAACAGAGAATGTGATTTTAAATTCTTAGCGGATGATAAAGTTGTGGAGAAACTGAACACTTACAAATTATTTAAAACCTGGAATCACTGACCAGAAATTACACAGTTGGATCATGGGAAAACAGCAGAAAGTGTTATGAGAGAACCTACACTGTTCTAGCTGCACCCCATGCCCTTCTCAGAAGAAAGCCTGGCATTGATTAGATATTGGGCCAGACTAATACTGGCAGCAGAACCAGTGATAGTAACCTGCCTACCAGAAGATCCTTCCACTGGGTTGGCAATTTTGATCTGGGCCCCGGACATCTGGCGGATCTCATTAATGTTGGCGCCTTGGTGCCTGATTATGCAGCCAATTATGTTATTTGGAATGGTGAGTTCATGGGTGGTTTGAGTAGATGCATCCAAACTTGCCCAATAGCCTTTCACCTCTGGAGAGCTGGAGTCAATTCCGCCGAATCCAGTCCCGCCGTGCATCATGGCAACGTGAGACTGTTGTCTTGCCACCTGGTTCAGCTTGGCCAGGTCGAGCGGAGAAATGGTGTGTTGTCCTTGAATCGAGTAGGCATCTAGAGGTGGTCCCTCCAGGTCATGGGTGGCATGGGGGTAGCCCGCAGTGTCGCTGCACCGATCTTGGCCGCCAGCGCAGATGACCGGAGAGCTGGCCGGCATGGGCTGGTACGGAATGGTCATGACTCTCCCTTGCGGAGACTGGGAGAGCGTCTCCAGCATGACCAGGCAGATCTGCTTGACACACTCGGTGACAGACTGCGGCACGCCAGCAATGGTGATGGCCCGCTCGGTGGAGTTGGGCAGCATATCCCCCGCCACCTGGACCTGGGCCCCGGTACTCTCGCGGATCTCTTTGATCTTACACCCGCCTTTCCCAATCAGGGAGCCGCACTGGGTGGCCGGCACCACCAGCCTCAGGGTGACCGGGGGCCTGCTGGCCGCCGTGCTGTTGGTCATGGAGCTGTTGATATCTTCTTCCAGCTTGTCGATGATCATAGCGAAGGCCTTAAAGATGGCATTGGTGGGGCCGGTCAGAGTGATGATTCTCTCCGGGCAATTCCCCTCCGAGATGTTGATCCGCATGCCACTCTCCTCGCGGATCCTCTTAACCGACTCCCCTTTCTTCCCAATGATGCTTCCTACTTCTTTTCCGTGCATAAGCAGCCGAATGGTGAGAGTCACACTTAGTCCACTTTCAGTCACACCGGCATCCATGGCGAGCGGCGGGAGGCGTTCGGGGGAGTTGGGCTCGTTACGTGGTCAAGTCTTTGGTGGCTCACATTTTTTATTCTTATAAACCTATGCCTCTACATTGTACTTTAGCAGTTCTGTGGAATTTTACTTTTTTTCTCCTCTCTCTCTCTTTTTAATCTTAATTTTTTAATTATGATTTTTTCTACATTTATTTACTTATTTGCTTTTCCTACTATTCTTTCCAACTTAGAGTTAATCCTTAATATATATAAATCTTTATCTACCTCTATTTAGCTTTGCATATCTATTCTTTCTTCTCTTTCTTTCCTTTCGTATCAACATATTTGTTAGTTTTGTTTTCATTTCTTTCTTCCCCCCTTGGTACCTTGCTTCAGTTTTCATTTCCAGTTTGTGCTTTAGTTAATTTTGTTCTTAACTGGTCAATTTTTTTTCCTTTGTTGGCTGAGTCAATCTACTGTACGTTATTTTTGTTGGGCTGTTTTGACTTTGCCCCTGGGTGTATATGCATATGTGTATATTCCATTTTTGTAATTATTATTTGCCTGACTTTGTAGCTGCCATTTGCCTGCAGTTCATCTTGGGTGTGTTGTCTTGGGGTATTGGTTTTAGTCTCAATTAATGTCATGACAAATCACTTGTGGAATCTTCCTTTCTGACCAGAAATCTAGCCTTGAATGTTTGGAATGGAAGCACTGACTCCAGGAACCTAGACTACCAGAGAACTAACCCTAGGGAGTATCAAATAGTGAGAACTCACACAAAGGAAACCACTTGAATACAAGACCCAACATCCAGTAACACCCTGTGCAGGACACCTCATCCAAGCAACAAACAAAACACAAATACAAGCCAAATCACCAGCAGACAGGATTACCACCTCATTCCCCGTGCCGATCAGAGGGAAACAACAAACACACAGAAACTCAGCACAACTCTCACCCTATAAGAAGCTTACACAAACCACTGGACAAACCTTAGCAGGGCAGAAACCAAAAGGAAGAAAGAACTCAACCTTGAACCCTGAGAAAAGAAGACCTCAAAATACAGTAAGTTAAAATTAAAAAATAGTGAAAAGCCAGAGAAATAAGACACAAAGGAAGGAATGAACTAGAAACACAGAAGACCAAATAAATGAAGAGGAAATAGGCAATCGACCTGAAAAAGAATTTAGAATAATGAGAGTAAAGATAATGAAAAACCTTGAAAGCAAAACAGAGAAAAAGAATAATCAGTTAGCAAACACTTAGAGGAATTCAAATGCTGGGCTGGAAGAAGCACAAGGTGAAATCAAGATTGCCGGGAGAAATATCAATAACGTCAGATATGCAGATGACACCACCTTTATGGCAGAAAGTGAAGAGGACCTAAAAAGCCTCTTGATGAAAGTGAAAGAGGGGAGTGAAAAAGTTGGCTTAAAGCTTAACATTCAGAAAACTAAGATCATGGCATCTACTCCCATCACCTCATGGGAAATAGATGGGGAGACATTGGAAACGGTCAGATTTTATTTTGGGGGGGGGGGGGCCAAAATCAGTGGAGATGGTGACTGCAGTCATGAAATTAAAAGATGCTTACTCCTTTGAAGGAAAGTTATGATCAAACTAGACAGCATATGAAAAAGCAGAGACATTACTTTGCCAACAAAGGTTTATCTGGTCAAAGCTATGGTTTTACCTGTGGTCATGTATGGATGTGAGAGTTGGACTGTGAAGAAATCTGAGAGCCAAAAAATTGATGCTTTTGAACTGTGGTGTTGGAGAAGACGTTTGAGAGTCCCTTGGACTGCAAGGACATCCAAACAGTCCATCCTAAAGGAGATCAGCCCTGGGTGTTCATTTGAAGGCCTGATGTAGAAGCTGAAACTCCAGTACTTTGGCCACCTCATGCAAAGAGTTGACTCATTGGAAAAGACCCTGATGCTGAGAGGGATCAGGGTCAGGAGGACAAGGGGACGACAGAGGATGAGATGGCTGGATAGCATCACCAACTCGATGGGCATGAGTTTGTGTAAACTCTGGGAGTTGGTGATGGACAGGGAGGCCTGGCATGCTGCAATTCATAAGGTCGCAAAAAGGTGGACACAACTGAGCGACTGAACTGAAGTGAGAAGAATTAAAGAATAAACACAAAGAGACAACACAATTACTGAAATTAAAAATACTCTAGAAGAAATCAATAGCAGAATATGTGAAGCAGAAAAATGAATCAGTGAGCTGGAAGATAAAACAGTTCTATTTTATCTTCAGAAATAGCTTCTGAAGAGCAGAATAAAGTAAAAAGAATGAAAAGAACTGAGAATAGTCTCAGAGACCTCTGGGAGAATATCAAACACACTGATATTTGATTTATAGGGGCCCTAGAAGAAGAAGAGAAAAGGAAAGGGTAGAGAAATTTTTTGAAGAGATTATAGTTAAAAATTTCCTACATAGAAAAGAAATAGTCAACAAAGTCCAAGAGACACAAAGAGTCCCACACAGGAGAAATCAAAGTTAAACACACCAACACATACTAATCAAACTAACAAAGACTAAACACAGAGAAGGAATATTAAAAGCAGCAAGGGAAAAGCAATAAGCAACATACAAGGGAAAACCCCACACATGTAACAGCTGATCTTTCCGCAGAAACTCTGCAGGGTAGAAGGGAATGGCAGGATCTACTTAAATCTCTGAAATGGAAGAATGTGCAACCAAGATTACTGTACCCAGAAGGATCTCATTCAAAATTGATGGAGAAATAAAAAGGTTTTCAGACAAGCAAAAGTTAAGAGAATCCAGTACCAGCAAATCAGCTTTTCAACAAATGTTAAAGGGACTTGTATAGTCAAGAAATACAAGGGAAGAAAAGAGATCTACAAATTCAAGACCAAACAATTAAGAAAATGGCAATAGGAACATATATATCAATAATTACTTTAAATGTAAATGGATTAAATGCTCCATCTGAAAGACACAGACTGGCCGAATGGATGCACATTCAAGACCCATGTATATGCTGTCGACAAGAAACCCACTTCAAAGCTGAAGACACATATGTACCGAAATTGAGAGAATGGAAAAATATATTCCATGCAAATGGGAAGCAAAAGAAAGCTGGAGTAGCAATCTTCATATTAGACAAAATAGACCTTAAAATAAAGAATATTGCAAGAGATAAGGAAGGACACTACATAATGATCAAGGGATCATTCCAAGAGGAAGACATAACAATTGTAAATATCTATGTACACACATAGGAACACCTCAATACATAAGACAAACCCTAACAGACATAAAAGGAGACATTGGCAGTAACACAATAAAAATAGGAGACTTTAACACTCCCATCACACCAATGGACAGATCATCAAAACAGAAAATAAGAAAACACAAGTATGATATATTAGATGAGATGAATCTCATGGATATCTTTAGGACATTCCATCCAAATACAGAGGAAGACACCTTCTTCTCAAGTGCACATGTAACATACTCCAGGACAGACCAAATCTTGGGTCACAAATCAACGCTCAGTAAATTGAAGAAAATTGAAATTGTATCAAGCATCTTCTCCAACCACAACACTACGAGACTAGATATCAATTTCAAGAAAAAAAAAAAAAAACTGTAAAAAACACAAACACAAGGAGATTAAACAACACATTTCTAAATAACCAACGGGTCGCTGAAGAAATCAAAAGTGAAATAAAAAAATTTCTAGAAACAAATGATAATGAAAACATGACAACTCAAAACCTATGGAATGCAGCAAAAGGATTTGTAAGAGGGAAGCTTATAGCAATACAATCCTACCTCAAGAAACAAGAAAAACTTCGAATAGACAACCTAAACTGACACCTAGAACAACTGGAAAATGAAGAACAAAAACCCCCTAGAATTACTAGAAGGAAATAAACAATAAACATCTGAGCAGAAGTAAATGAAAAAGAAATGAAAGAAACAATAGTAAAGATTAATACTACTAAAAGCAGGTTCTTGGAGAAGATAAACAAAATTGACAAACCTTTAGCCAGACTCATCAAGAAAAAGGGAAAGTGAAAGTGAAGTCGCTTAGTGGTGTCCGACTCTTTGCGACCCCATGGACTGTAGCCTACCACGTTCCTCCATCCATGGGAGTTTCCAGGCAAGAGTACTGGCGGAAGAGAGAGATGAATCAAATCAACAAAATTAGAAATGAAAAAGGTGAGCTTGGGATAGAAAATGCAGAAATACAAAGGGGTATAAGAGATTATTATGAACTTAGAAAAGTTCAATCTTCCAAGACAGAAACAGGAAGAAATAGAAATTATGAACAACCCAATTACAAGCACTGAAATGGAAGCTGTGATCAAAAATTTCCCAAATAACAAAAGCCCAAGACCAGGTGGCTTTACAGGAAAATTCTATCAAACAATTAGAGAAGAGCTAATGCCTATACTTCTAAAACTCTTTCAAAAAATTGCAGAGGGAGGAACACTTCCAAACTCTATCGATGAGGCCACCACCACCCTGATACCAAAGCCAAAGACAACACAGAAAAAGGAAACTACAGGCCAATATCAGTGATGAACATAAATGCAAAAATCCTCAACAAAGTCTTAGGAAACAGAATTGAGCAACACGTCAAAAAGCTCATACACCATGATCAACTTGGGTTTATTTCAGGGATGCAAGGATTCTTCAATATCCGCAAATCAATCAATGCGGTATACCATATTAACAAATTCAAAGACAAAAATCCCATGATCCTCTCAATAGATGCAGAGAAAGACTCTGACGAAATTCAGCATGCATTTATGACTAAAACTATGCAAAAAATGAGCATAGAAGGAATCTACATCAATGTATAGGATAAGCCTACAGCAAACATTATTCTCAATGGTGAAAAACTGAAAGCACTGCCCCTAAGATCAGGAACAAGACAAGGGGGTCCACTTTCATCACTATTATTCAACATAGTTCTGGAAGTCCTAGTGACAGCAGTCAGAGAAGAAACAAATAAAAGGAATCCAGATCAGAAAAGAAATAAAACTCTCACTGTTTGCAGATGACATGATACTGTATATAGAAAACCCTAAAGATAGTATCAGAAAACTGCTATAGCTAATTTATGAATTTAGCAAAGTTCCAGGATACAAAAACAATACAAATGAAATCACTTTCATTCCTATATACTAACAATGAAAAATCAGAATGAGAAATCAAGGAATCAATACCATTCCCCATTGCAACAAAACAGAATTAAATATCTAGGAATAAACCTACCTGAGGAGACAAAAGAACTGTGCACAGAAAATTATGACACTGATGAACAAAATCAAAGATGACATACACAGATGAAGAGATATTCCATGTTCCTGGGTAGGAAGAATCAATGTTGTGGAAATGAATATACAACCAAACACAATCTACAGATTCAATGAGATCCCTATCAAATTACCAATGTCATTTTTCACAGAACTACAACAAAATATTTTACAATTCATATGGAAACACAAAAGACCCCAAATAGCCAAAAGCAGTCTTGAGAAAGAAGAATGGAGTTGGAGGAATCACCCTTCTTGTCTTCAGATTATACTACAAAGCTACAGTCATCAGGACAGTATGTTACTGGCACAAAAACAGAAACATACACCAATGGAACAAGATAGAAAGCCCAGAAATAAACATATGAACCTATGGATAACTTAGTTTTGACAAAAGAGACAAGAATATACAATGGGGCAAATGCAGCCTCTTCAGTAAATGGTACTGGGAAAACCGGACAGCTACATGTAGAAGAGTGAAATTAGAACACTTCCTAACACCATACAGGAAGATAAACTCAAAATGGATTAACGACCTAAATGTGAGACTGAAAACTAAAAAGACTCTTAGAGGAAAACAGAGGCAGAACACTTAATGATATAATCAAAGTAAGATCCTCTATAACCCACCTTCTAGAGTAATGGAAATAAAAACAAAAGTAAACAAGTGGGACCTGGTTAAACTGAAAAGGTTTTGCAAAGCAAAGGAAACTTACAGTTCAGTTCAGTTCAGCTGCTCAGTCATGTCTGACTCTTTGGGACCCCATGAATCACAGCATGCCAGGCCTTCCTGTCCATCACCAACTCCCGGAGTCCACTCAAAGTCATGTCTATAGACTCGGTGATGCCATCCAGTCATCTCATCCTCTGTCGTCCCCTTCTCCTCCTGCCCCCGATCCCTCCCAGCATCAGGGTCTTTTCCAATGAGTCAACTCTTCGCATCCGGTGACCAAAGTATTGGAATTTAAGCTTCAGCATCAGTCCTTCCAATGAACACCCAGGACTGATCTCCTTTATGATGGACTGGTCGGATCTCCTTGCAGTCCAAGGGACTCTCAAGAGTCTTCTCCAACACCACAGTTGAAATGCATCAATTTTTCGGCACTTAGCTTTCTTCACAGTCCAACTCTCACACCCATACATGACCACTGGAAAAACCACAGCCTTCACTAGACGGACCTCTGTTGGCAAAGGAAACTATAAGCAAGGTGAAAAGAGAATCCTAAGAGTGGTAGAAAACAATAGCAACTGAAACAACGGACAAAGGAATAATTTCCAAAATATACAAGCAGCTCATACAACTCAATAACAGAAAAACATACAACCCAATCAAAAAGTGGGAAAAGACCTAAGCAGACATTTTTCCAAAGAAGACTTACAGATGGCTAACAAACACAGGAAAAGATGTTCAACCTCACTCATGACTAGAGAAATGCAAATCAAAACTACAAGCAGCTATCACCTCACACCGGTCAGAATGGCCAGTGGGGGTGGAGCCTTGCCGCCTCTCACCCTACCCCTTTCCATTTGGGGCTCTGTTGGTCCTTCTGCCCAACTGTGCTTCCTTTCTCTGCTTTTTGCTGCCTTTAAATCTCTTTGATTTTCTCTGGAGCAGAGCTGCTTCCTGCCTGTTCTAAGTTAGTGTTTCACACAACTTAAGGCAAAAGAGAAAGAATTTCGAGAGCAGCCTCGATGGGAAGCCGGGATGTTTTCAGCAAGTTGAAAAAAAGGCAAAGTTCAACAGCTCTTTGTGCAAGTGTGTGAAGATGGGTGTCTCGTAAGTGCTGAAAAGTTGAATATAATCCCTCAGATGATCCGTTGGGAGGAAGCCTCAGTAATTGAAACCAGAGACCTGCTTACAACGAGGCAGCTGGCTTTTCCCTTAGGAAGTGATTCTAGAAAGAAAGAGGGAGACCGGAATCCAGTGTCATCTCTAACATAACCACAGAAATGATATGCCGTTCCTCCTGCCATATTCTGCTGTTACAAAGACTATTCTGGTAATTGTTGTCGCTGCTGCTGCTACTCAGGAAACCGATTGTCCTCCTTCTAACAGAACTGAACAAGTTTCCAAGAAGCAGGACTTTTTATGCTAATGCTGGGCAGGAAACTAGCTCAGTGGGGTGTGTCAAACACCTCAACTGCTCTGCAGTTCCCTTCCCAAGCACCTTCCCCCATGCTGGCTTTCTTTCCTAACTTCCTTCTCCTCACCCAGTCCCTGAAAGGATATTCTGGAGAAGAGCAAACAAGACAGGAAAAAGAGAATGTCACAGACAATTGGATCCCAAGAGAGTACACCTTTCTTCTTAAATGTGAGATTAGCAACTTCCCTGGTAGTCCAGTGGTTAAGACACTGTGCTTCTTTCCACTGCAGATTATGTGTGTTCAATCCCTGGTGGGGGACTTAAGATCTCAGAGTTGAAATTCAATCATTTCTTACAGACAAAGCATTGATCAGTACAATATAATGGTAAATGTATGTCAAGTTAATAAATTACTTATTAAAGAAAACGTGCTTAGGAACTTCCCCGGTGGTCCAATGGTTAAGACCTCATCTTCCAATGCAGTGATTGCGGTTCCTTCCCTAGCAAGGGAACTAGGATCCCAAATGCTTTGGGCTATGAACAAAAACGAAAATATGTTTCTGAAGTATCTGTGAGTGGGGACAAATTTAAGTAGGGCATATGGATAATGATTTTCATGACTAAAGTATCAATAGCTCAAATCTCACAGTTCCCTGCTGGAACCTCTGGTTCTGAATATGACTTTGGTCACTAAGAACTAGGAGAACATTCTCTAGGGAGTTAGCACTAAGGTGTACCTGCTCTTGCAGACTACAGTGGAAATCATGGGGGAATTTCTGTCTAACAGACATTGAGTCCTAACAGTATACACAGGGAGTATTTGCCTCAAGATACTTCTTGAGAAGTTCTATGACATTTCAGGCAATGCGGTATGGAAATTTCACCTCCATAAAATGACAGATGGAGAAATTCCCTCTCATTTTGAAAATCCCTCATATTGAAATTCCTTCTCAGGTACTTTGGCTCCATTTCACTACTCATAATTTAAAGAGAGGCACAGTTCAGTGGTCAACTGATTTTTGGTAGAAAGATGTCTCATGGAGACAAACTACATAAGCAAACACATGAAACTCCCTTCCTTTCTTAGACCTCAGTATTTTCTACTGCTTCCATGTGAATCCCTGTCTGTCTCCAGGGACCAAGGGGAATAGAACCTTCCTCAAGCATTTCAATAGTCTCTTTGGAGATGATCGGCATAAACTTTTAATTGTTGTTTTATCATTAGCAACTGAGCAATAAAGGTTTTCACATACAATCTCAGTTCCCCAAGCCTGTGTCACATCGAAGCTAGAGATGAAAAGATAATTGCAGTTCTGAGGGGACATGAATCACAGGATGGCAAGCCTTTATCTAGGGGTCTGACTGCCTCCCTCCCTGTCACAGGGGCAGCTTACCATGACCAGAACCATGAACCCACTATCCGGGCAATGGGAGGATGTAGACTGAGCAGATTCTACTTCAGCCTGAGGGCAAGAATCTGTAAGAAACAGGTGTTTTGGGGAGCCTGTGTTGGTGACCATACAGGAAAAAGAAAGTGTTCTGACTCAAAGTAATCCAGGGCCAAAGCAACACGGGAAGGAGGAATACTTTTAGAAATTCAATGCAGCTATTAAAGAGAGATTAGGTGCTACACCAGATGTCAGTTCCCAATGCCTCCTAAAGTATCTTAGTGTAATTCTCTTTGAAAAATATTTATTTGGCTCTGCCAGATCTTACTTGTTGAATATGGGATCTAATTCCTTGATGAGGGATCAAACCTAGGCCTTCAACCCCAACCTCCCCCACCCACCACCCACATTGGGAAGGAGGAATCTTAGTCACTGGGCCACCAAGGAAGTCACAGTATAATTTTTGTGACAGTGATTGTTACTATTGAATCCAGCCATATGATACCTGATGTTTAATGTAACTAGTGATTGGAATTGCATAGATAGATCTGAAATCATGGAGTACCTTACAGAAACCATGCATTTTTAGGGTTACTATACATGTGCCAATAGCAGCTCCATGATAAATAAAAAGAAATTAAAACTATGGTTTTGATCTGTCTTTAATAGAAACAGTGGATACAGTTCACAATTTTCTGCTTAGTCAATCAGTCATGTCGGGCTCTTTGCAATGTCATGTATTGTAGCCCTCCAGGCTCCTCTGTCCATGGAAGTCTCCAGTCAAGAATACTGTCTCATTCTTCATTCAGTTCAGTTCAGACACTCAGTCATGTCCGACTCATTACAACCCCATGGACTGCAGCACGCCAGGCCTCCTTGTCCATCACCAACTCCCAAAGTCTATTCAAATTCATGTCCATTGAGTTGTGATGCCATCCAACCATTTCATCCTCCGTTGTCCCATCTCCTCTCACCCTCAATCTTTTCCAGCATCTGGGTCGTCTCAAATAAATCAGTTCTTTCCATCATGGGGTCAAAGTATTGGAGTTTCAACTTCAACATCAGTCATTCCAATATTTAGGGCGGATTCCTTTCAGGATGGACTGATTGAATCTCCTTGTAGTACAACGGACTCTCAAGAGTCTTCCCCAACACCACAGTTCAAAAGTATCAATTCTTCAGGGCTAAGCTTTCTTCATAACCCAACTCACACTGTGAGGCTGTCACGGCTAATGCCATGACAGGCAGCCTAGATTAGGAGTAGGCCTGGTTTCCCGAGGTAACATAATTATCAGGCCTCCTGGAGCCAGCCAATCAACATATGCCTAGCCAGAAAAAAGGGAACCTATCAGGGGAAAGCTGAAAGCCCCACGTTGGACCAACAAAAATTTCCTTGCAACTGTGTAACTAATCCGCTTGCGCCAACTACCCACTGTGTAACCAATCCACTTGTGCCAACTACCTGCTGCTTTTTTTGACCTAATAAATACCCGAGAGAACTGGGGCTCAGGGTCTTTCGTCCTCACACACCTGGTGAGGGTGGGAGGCCCTGGCACGAGTCAGTAATAAATTCCCTATTGCGAATTGCATTGTTTCGAGGAGTCTTCTTTCCCGACCGGGGACTCGGACTCCAGGCAGAACATTTGCGGGCTCGTCCGGGATCCCTTGACCGGGGAAGAACACTCTTTGGAACAAAGGGGAAAAAGGACCGGTAATAGCACCGGTGCTCAGGCAGATCTGGAAAAGTCCAGAGGAAATCTGAGGCCCTGTTCTGAAGCAGGAAGGTGTCTGGCACAGAAAGCCCAGAGTAAAGCCGAGGCCCTGCTGTGAAGCAGGATGGTGTCTGGTGCAGGAAGACCAGAGTAAATCCAAGGCCCTGCTAAAAGGCAGCAAGGTGTCTGGCGTGAAGGAAAGCTTTCCATGAGGGAACGGATTGGCCGTTCTGGCTGGCATGAGGCCGAGGCCAGCAAGCACGCTGGAAGGCAGCCAGCTCTGCTGGTAGGAGACCTCCTCTCTTAAGCCCGAATCTGGGGAACAGTGGACGCCATTCAGTAAGGTGACCCTTGTTCCAGAGGATCTGTGTTGTCGGCCGATGTGTGTCTGTCTATGTGTTTTTCTGTATAACTGCCGACATTGTCTCCTGTCTTGTTCTCTGGTGTGTCGTTGTCTACTTCTTCCGATAAAGCCTTGGAGCCTCATTTCTGTTTCTGGGAGTTTCAGTGAACAGGCAGACAGTTGTCGGGGCAACTGACGAGTCCCGACCAGGGCTACTCCCTGGCGGATTCTGAAAGCCTCCCAACAAGTCAGCCCCAGTAACGGGAGCCCGAGAGGGTGAAACTCTTTTCTTTTTTCTTGTATTTTAAGCCGAGAATCTGGCCAAATAAAAACCCGTCTGTGTGGGCACGGGACAGGCACTTGAGAGCCGATAGGGCGCCTGTCACTGGAAGACTCCCGTTAAAGGATAAGGGGGTCACAGAACAGGCTAGAAACACTTAGGGTGCCCGCCCCCAACAAGAAAACTTCTGTGCAATGACTAAGGCACTCAAATAGTTCCACGAAGCATACCACAAGCCCAACCTCCTGGCCACCACCACTCCCAATAAGATTTATTGGTGGAAATTCTCAGTGACTTTCTTCTGACTCTCGCTATGGGGCAAAGAGAATCCACCGCACTCTCTCTCATGACTGATCATTTCTCAGATGTCAGGGCTAGAGCGTATGATCTGTTGCTACTGGTTACAAAGAGGAAATTAATAACCTTTTGCTCTGCAGAGTGGCATGCCTTCCAACTTGGATGGCCCCCAGAGGAAACTTTTCAACCTTCTATTATTTGGGTGGTGAAAAAAAAGTTATGGCTCCTGATCCCTGTGGCCACCCGAGCCAAGTCCCTTATGTTATGGTCTGGCAAGATCTAGTAGAAGATCCTCCCGAATGGCTAAAACCTTTTTTTCACAAACTCCCTGATTCTCCTAATGTACAGGCCCTGGTTATGGAAACTCCCACTCCCCCCCAAAAAAGCCAAAAAGAATAAGGGCCCAAAACCGGTCTTGCAGGAATCCTCGGACCGGAACCTGATTGACTCAGAGGCGAAAATTAGGCCCCCGACATATGTCCCTCCTCCGTTGCAGGTTCCCCCGGGGGGAAGAGCACCCCACCCCCCGATGAATCAGAAGCGACAAAGAAATCCCAACCCTGGAGAAGGACTAGAAAAAATAGGAGTGAACAAGTTCATGGGGACCCAGAGTTACCTTCATCTACTGTACAGGCACTCCCCGTCCGGGTGAGACCAGCTAACCCATATGGAGAGCCAACCTATCAATACTGGCCCTTTTCCCATTTTGTTCACTCAAAACCCCACCTGGGATGATTGCCAGCAGCTGCTGCAGGTGTTCTTCACCATGGAAGAATGGGAGCAAATCCTGGCAGAGGCACAGAAACAGGTCCCGGGGGTCGACGGGAAACCAACTGCCCAGCCTCATCTCGTGGACGAGGGGTTTCCTCTGTTGTGGCCTAACTGGGATTTTGAGCGAGTGGAAGGTAGACAGCGTCTCTGAGTGTACCGCCAGACTATAATGGCTGGCCTGCGAGTCGCAGCTAAAAAGCCAACAAATTTGGCAAAGGTAAATTTAGTAAGTCAAGAGCCCACTGAGAGCCTGTCAGCCTTCCTAGAGAGGCTAATGGAAGACTTTAGGCAATATACACCTATAGACCCCCAGGCTGAGAAATCACGCGCTGCAGTTCTACTAGCGTTTGTGAATCAGGCAGCGCCAGATATTAGGAGAAATTTACAAAATATAAAGGGGTTAGGAAAACAGACAATACAAGACTTACTGAAAGCAGCTGAAAAGGTATTTAATAATAGACAGACCCCAGAAGAAAGGGAAAAACGACTTTGTCGGGAGAAAAAGAGAGACCAAAAAGTCAGGCCCTAAAAAAGATCAGTGCGCTTACTGCAAAGAACAGGGGCACTAGAAAAAAATGAGTGCCCTAAGAGAGACCCGAAGAGAAAAACAACCCAGAGAGAAAAAATTTCCCCTGGAACTCGAGTTCTATATGCGGGGAAAGACAGTGACTAGGGGAGTCAAGACTCGGCACCCCTCCCTGAGTCCTGGGTAACCATACATGTGGAGGGGAAACCCGTTGGCTTCATGGTGGACACTGGCGCCCAACACTCTGTTTTAAATCAAAAACTGGGACCAATGTCTAAAAAAACCCAGCTTGGTGCAGGGAGCCATGGGGACAAAAAGATATTGTTAGGCCACAGTACAGAAAGTAAATCTGGAGACCCACAAGGTGTCCCATTCGTTTTTGGTGATACCAGAATGCCCAGCCCCTCTACTTGGACGGGACTTGTTGACTAAAGTTAATGATCAGATCCATTTTGACCCTGGGGGAATGTCAGTCACGGATGGACTTGGACAGCCGATTCATGTCTTGTCTCTAGCTTTAAGAGATGAATACAGACTTTTTGTGCCTAAGCCCTTAGAGGTTATAACACAGGATATACAACCGTGGGTCCACAAATATCCGTTGGCATAGACAGAAACAGCAAGAATGAGACTGGCTAAATAGAGACATCTGGTCGTCATCGAACTAAAAGCCGAGGTGACTCCTGTGAGGGTGAGGCAATACCCTATGAGCCAGGAGGCTCAGCGGGGGATCACTCCCCACATTCGACGGCTCATGGATGCCGGAATTCTCAAGCGGTGCCAATCCCCTTGGAACACCCCCTTTCTACCGGTGAAAAAGCCAGGGAGTACGGATTACAGACCTGTCCAGGACCTACAAAAAGTCAACAAGCGGGTGAGTGACATACACCCTACTGTCCCCAACCCGTATACCCTCCTGAGCAGTCTACTGCCTGAGTACACTTGGTACACTGTGTTGGACTTGAAAGATGCTTTTTTCAGCCTAACCCTGGCAGCCCAGAGCCAGGAAATATTTGCCTTTGAGTGGACTGAGGGAGAAATGGTATGGGTCTTACAGAAGCAGAAGATCTTAACAAAAGGTGTCAGGACTATGTGGAAGACCTATACAAAATATTTTATTGACCATGATAACCAGGATGGCGTTATCACTCACCTAGACACAGACATCCTGGAGTCTGAAATCAAGTGGGTCTAAAGAAGCATCACTACCAGCAGAGCTAGTGGATGTGATGGAATTCCAGCTGAGCTATTTCAAATCGTAAAGATGATGCTGTGAAAGTGCTGCACTCAATATGCCAGCAAACTTTGAAAACTCAATAGTGGCCACAGGACTGGGAAACATTAGTTTTCATTCTAATTTCAAAGAAAAGCAATGTCAAAAAATGTTAAAAAGACCGCATAATTGCACTGATGTCACACACTAACAAACGCAGGCTCAAAATTCTCCAAATGAGGCTTCAAGAGAATGTGTACTGAGAAATTCTAGATCTTCAAGCTGAATTTAGAGAAGGCAGAGAAACCAGTGATCAAATTGCCAACACCCCTTCGATCACTGAAAAAGCAAGAGAGTTCCAGAAAAAATCTGCTTTGGCTCTATTGACTATGCCAATGCCTTTTACTGTGTGGATCACAACTGGAAAATTCTGAAAGAGATGGTGATCCAAGACCACCTTACCCTCCTCCTGGAAAATCTCTATGCAGGTCAAGAATCAACTAGAACCAGATGTGGAACAACAGACTGGTTCCAAATTGGGAAAGGAGTATGTCATGACTGTATATTGCCACTCTGCTTATTTAACTTATATGCAGAGCACATGTTGCAGGAGCCCTGGGTGGATCCCTGTGTTGGAACGATTCCCTGGAGAAGGGAAAGGCTACCCACTCCAGGATTCTGGCCTAGAGAATTTCATGGATGGCATAGTCTGTGGGGTCGCAAAGAGTTGGACACGACTGAGTAGCATTCAGTTTCACTTTTCATCATGCTAAATGGTGGGCTGGAAGAAGCACAAGCTGGAATCAAGATATAGGAAAAAACATCAACAACGTCAGATATACAGATGACACCATGCTCATGGCAGAAAGCAAAGAGAAACTGAGGAGTCTCCTGATGAACCTGAAAGAGGAGAATGAAAAGCTGGCTTCAAACTCAACATTTAAAAAACCAAGATCATGGCATCCAGTCCCATCAATTTATGGAAAATAGTCGGAGAAAATGATGGAAACACTGACAGACTTTATTTTTCAGGGCGCAAAAAATACTGCAGATGTTGACTTCAGCCATGAAATTACAAGATACTTGCTCCATGTGAGAGAGTCATTTCCTAGGTAGGTTGATAAGTCTAGGGGTCCCCAAGGAGAGAGAGTTCTGGAATACTCAAGGAGGAAGGAAGGACAAACTTTTTACTTTTTTTCCTCTATATTCCTTAGGATTATATAACAATAATATATCCTGCCTGAGCACAGTCTCTGCATTAAACCTTCTGGCTAATTCTGATCTTAAAATGTAAATTATGGGAGTAGATCTGGTGAGTCCTTTACAAGCTCCAGACATTCTTTGGATTCACTGCAGAGTATGTAACTCCATTGCTAACACTAGCAATGGGGTACTCTTTCTGCCCCCTTCTGATGTCTATGTCAGAAGTTTTCTCTATCTCCTTTATACTTTAATAAAACTTTATTACACAAAAGCTCTGAGTGATCCAGCCTCGTCTCTTGCCCTGGATTGAATTTTTCTTCTCCAGAGGTCAAGAACCCCAGCGACTTTGCATGATTCAGCAACAGCCTTTCACTTGGGAGGAAAAGTATGAGCAACTTAGACAGCATATTAAAAAGCAGAGACATTACTTTGCCGAAAAATATCTGTCTAGTCAAAGCTATCGTTTTTTCACTAGTCATGTATGGATATGAGAGTTGGACCACAAAGAGAGCTGAGTCCTGAAAACCTGATGCTTTTTAACTGAGGTGTTTGAGAAGAGTCTGAATCACTTGGACTGCAAGGAGATCACATCACTACATCCCAAAGGAAATCAGTCCTGAATATTCATTGCAAGGACTGATGCTGAAGCTGAGGCTCTGATAATTAGGCCACCTCAGGCAAAGAACTGACTCACCAGAAAAGACCCTGATACCGAGGGAAATTGAGAGAAGGAGAAGGGAACAACAGAGGATGAGATTGCTATATGCATCACGGACTTGATGGATATGAGTTTGGCCAGGCTCCAGGTATTGGTGATGGAGAGAGAAGCCTGGTGTGCTGCATCAATGGGGTTGCAAAGAATGGGACACGACTGAGAGACTGAATGAACTGGCTGATAGGTATAATTGATTCTTCTTGGTGTACAGTAGTACAAAATTATAAAACAGCTGTATTCCAATTAGAAGTTTTAAAAAAGATTTCTTTATATAATCTAGAAATTCTTATAGTTGGAATCAACCATTAATAATATGGGTGGAAAATGTGCTAAGCTTTCATGCCAATTTATTTTAAAATTCGATGAGGTAATTGAGTATATTAACGTAGTCAGCATTTTAGAATGGGGCCAATGCACGTAAGATATTTAATATAAAATCATATAAGGAAAAGAGAAACTTTGAAGTAAACCTGAGATGGGCATCCTTTGATTTTCAGCAGGTTTTGCTTTCTGCAGTGAAAAAAAATTACTTGAATTTGAAATTTATTTAGAAGGTCCTATATCTAGCTCCCAGTGGATAGGAAGTTATAAATCAGAAAACAAAACCTGTCCCTAGTATTCCTAGGAGTTTAGCAGTTTGTCTACAACTTCACTCACACATTTTTGTCTAGAGGTAGAAACTTTAAAAGGACCGTCATACAGTTACTCATAAATGGCAGTTTTCCTAGGATCCCCAAGAAATGGAAGCGCAACCAATGAATGCAGTTTGTGACAAGCCAAGAGGAGACTTTTAATTCACACTGTGATGGAAAGAAGGAATCACTGGAGATCAAGTCATGAATGATTTCAGAGACAGAATGGGGCAGGTGATCCATTTCTTTGACAGTAACAGAAATAAACCTAGGTTTTCCCAGATGATTTCCACTGAGGCACATCTTCCTAAACCACGTGACAAAGGCTGACTTCCTCACTGCTCCTTGGACCTCTCATCTGACTCATCATCTCCATCCACTCACACCTACCTGGGTATATGGCTGCTGTCTCCACGCTCCTTATACTCCTGGGGTCGTTCAATTGCTCCAGAAAGGTGACCGGATTCAACCCAGAGACTACAAGTCCTCTTCATCAGAGAAAGGAATGTTTGGGTTCTTAGAGATTCATCCGGGCCCAATCTTATATGTATTCAGGTGAGACGAGAATGCATGGGAGAATGTTAATACAGCCGGGAAAATGATTTCCCCAAATACTTTATTCAAAGCACCTCTACAGTACTAACAAATACATAACAATTAAATCCTGAGATTTTAATCACCTGCTGCTAAGGCAGAAGTAAGTGTGTAAATGTGAAATTAACAGAGCGTGCAACTATTTAATACCACAGAACGTATACAATTAACACTCACCTAGAATGAAGCAGGCAGAGTACATCAGGGAAGAAAAAGTTGACCAGCATAGCAAACCATCATGAAGCCTTCCTTTCTAAATTCACAGACACTCACGTCCCCTAGAAAGCAGAGATCTGAAACCACTGTGGGAAGCAGAGAATTTCAGAAGACATTCTAGAAATGAAGGAACCAAAACCTCGTGGGTAGGTAAGCGATTCTGGAAGAAAGTTGTCCTCACCCAAGGAGGCCAGGTTCTTGTAGTTCTCTAACATCACCTCCCTGTACAAGTCCCACTGACCGAGGTCCAGGCATTCCCACTCCTCTTGAGTGAAGTCTGTGGCCACATCCCGGAAGGTCAGCCGTCCCTGGAATACAAAGTACAGATGCCATGGGGCCGTGGGAAGACTTCCTTATGTGACCCAAGATGGAAACAGCAAGTTCAGAGACCTGGTTTTCCTTTAGGAGAGTGCCTGCTATTACACAAGAATATAATTTTTACACAGTAGTATCTTCACCATATTTTTAACCCCAGGAAAAGAGGATGATATATGACCCATACTCTACTACAGAAAATATTATGACTAGGAAGAAGAATTATAAAATAATCAAGAATTATAAAATAAATATTGTCATACTTATTTTTGACTGTTGTACTCATGTGACACAGGATAAATTGTCTATCCAAAAAAAAAAAAAAAAGAAAAAAGCTGGAAATACTTTTAAAAAATACATTCCCATCCAAACATTCTGGAGTGGGACCAATGTGCCACATTTTTAACAAGCTTATTTCAACTACTAATGCTGAAAATTCTGCTCCATGAATGACCATTTTGAAGAGCTCTAAGGTAGAATAATAAGAAAGAATTCATACCTAACTTCAAAATTTAAGTGTTCTACAGATTTTACAGGTCTCATAGTAGTAACCTTGGTGGCAAGAATCATTTTAACTATTTAGCATCTACTATATATGCAGGTCAGGAAGCAACCGTTAGAACTGGACATGGAACAACAGACTGGTTCCAAACAGGAAAAGGACTACAATATATAGTCAAGGCTGTATATTGTCACCCTGTTTATTTAACTTATATGCAGAATAGATCATGAGAAATGCTGGGCTGGGAGAAGCACAAGCTGGAATCCAGATTGCCGGGAGAAATAAAACAACCTCGGATATGCAGATGACACCACCCTATGGCAGAAAATGAAGAGGATCTAAAAAGCCTCTTGATGAAAGTGAAAGAGAGTGAAAAAGTTGGCTTAAAGCTCAACATTCAGAAAACTAAGATCATGGCATCTAGTCCCATTACTTCATGGGAAAGAGATGGGGAGACAGTGGAAACAGTGTCAGACTTTATTTTTTTTTTTTTGGCTCCAAAATCACTGCAGATGGTGATCGAAGTCATGAAATTAAAAGATGCTTACTCCTTGGAAGGAAAGTTATGATCACCCTAGATAGCATATTAAAAAGCAGAGACATTACTTTTCCCACAAAGGTCCGTCTGGTCAAGGCTACGGTTTTTCCAGTGGTCATGTATGGATGTGAGAGTTCGACTGTGAACGAAGGTGAGCACTAAAAAATTAATGCTTTTGAACTGTGGTGTTGGAGAAGACGCGTGAGAGTCCCTTGGACTGCAAGGAGATCCAACCAGTCCATCCTAAAGGACATCAGTCCTGGGTGTTCATTGGAAGGACTGATGCTGAAGCTGAAACTCCAATACTTTGGCCACCTCATTCGAAGAGCTGACTCACTGGAAAAGACCCTGATGTTGGGACGGATTGGGGGCAGGAGGAGAAGGGGACGACAGAGGATGAGAAGCTGGATGGCATCACCGACTCTCGATGAACTTGAGTTTGAATAAACTCCGGGAGTTGGTGATGGACAGGGAGGCCTGGAGTGTTGGGATTCAAGGTGTTGCAAAGAGTCAGACTCCACTGAGCGACTGAACTGAACTTTCTTTCTGACAGTTTTTCAGAGTCTTCAATGTGCAAGAGAAATAATTTAAAATCAATAATGTTGCTCTTGCATCCTTTAGAAGATATTTTAACAATTTTTAAAATGGCAGAGCTGAAATTTTACATTAGTTTATGGACTCTAGACTGTCATAAAATATAGCCAAATATACAGAGACAACTCTACTGAAAGTTTACAGAAATTTCTGTATTCCTACATAGTACTAAAAGCAAGAAAAGTGTTAGTCACTCAGTTATGCCCTATTCTTTGAAACCTCAGGGACTGCAGCTTGCCAGGCTCCTCAGTCCAAGGGAATCTCCAGGCAAGAATACTGGAATGGTTAGTCATTCCCTTCTCCAGGGAAACTTTTAGAAGACAGGAAAAAAAACAAAAAAACAACTTCATAGCATGGGAATCTCACAGAAGCACAGGAGCCAATGAACATCTGAGGTCATGCTGTAAGAAGTACATGGTTAAATGTATTACCACTGCCAGGTATTTTGGCAACATTATCAAAAGCATGATCTCAATCTACTATGAAAAATAATCATTTTATGCTCTTCCACTGCATATATTGCTCCCAAGATCTGTAACCTAATAGCATATGTCATAGTAAGTTTTTCTTCTTGAAGCAGGAGAATCTCTGTTACTTTTTTGATTTCTGAAAATTTTCTGAGAAATTCTGCACCGCTGAGTTCATTCTATTTATAAGGGCATTTTTTTTTTTACTCCTGTTCTACAGAACTGAATTGCATCTCCACCTAAACTCATCACGGCACTTCCCTACTTCCCTGGGATCCCAACATGAACCACATTCCCCTGGGAATCTCAGACACCAGTGAATTCCCGTGTTCATTTCTCACAAAGGGAAGTCATTAATTCTTCTTGAGAATTCATCATGCTCTACAGAAAGCCAGAATAGAGTGAAGAAAAGGCTGCGGGACACAAGGGAGAAGCAGGCTAAGAGCCGGCCTTCACCATTATGAGAAATAAAGGAAATAGAAGTCATTGACAACACACCGCCAGAGAGAAACATTAGAATCAGAGCGTAAAGGTGTGCAGCTTCTCAGCCCAGCCCTTTCAGGAGGAAACGCAGACACAGCCCCCGACCCAGACAGGACATTTACCGGAGAAGCTGCCATTCCCTCGTCTTCTTCCTCCTGCTCTGCATCTTCTTTGGGCATATTATGTCCCAAACTCGCACACAGGCTGAGAAAATACCTTTAAGAGCACCCACACAGCTCTTTCACCTTCAGCTGCTGCGATGAAAAAGAAGAGAACGTCTTCTTTCTCTCTCCCTTTTCTGAGTTCTTTTCTGGCTTCCTCGGTCCCAGAGCTGTAGTGGGAAATCAAGATTAGGCTGATATGCTAATCACCTCCTGGGTTTGGTGCTCACTTTCCCCACTCTCTTTGCAGACCACCTCGAGAGTTCTCTTTCTTTTAGCATTAGAGAGCCAAGCCCCAGAAGAATTCACAAGAGACAAGGGACCCAACTTCTGGGCCCCCTGACTCTGCCTCTGAGGGTCTTTGAAACAATGCAGCAGGAATAACCGCTTCCAGGAGCCCTGAGCTTGAGCCCTCAGCTCTGCCTGCCCCAGAGCTCTGGAGGGAGGATTTAGGGTGAGATCTTCTAGAAACAAAGAACCTCAGCCTGATTCCCGGGGAGGGGCTCTTTCTCGGGTGGGTGTGGCCTGTGCCTGTGCCCTTGGGGGAGGGGAGGGGAGGGGTGAGTGTTTGGTGGGAATCACCTGGGGGCCCTGGGTTCCTGCAAGGCTTTGCTCTCAGGATTCTAGGAAAGATGGCCTGAGTCCTTAGGTTTCTTGTTGTTATTTTACTCCCTTCTGTAACCTGGGGACCCTGGCTTTCACAAAATGATTTGCACTGTGAACACCTCTGTGCAGGTGGGAGGCCTCCTACTTCAGAGTCAAGGGGCCTGGAGGTGTTTCCATCACAGCTTTCTTTAAAAATAAACCAGAGGCAGCAGAGGACCTTGGGTTAACAGTCTATGGGCAGGGACAGATGCCTTTCAAAATGATGCCCTAAAAGCTATCTGATGACCAACCAAAGAAATAATGATCAGTGTTATGTCATTAGTGAACTTACCCAAAAACTAATCCATGAAAGGGATTCTCTGGTGGTTCAGATGATCAAGAGCCTGCCTGCAATGTGGGAGACCCAAGTTTGATCCCTGGGTCAGGAAGATCCCCTGAAGAAAAAAATGGCAACCTTCTCCAGTATTCTTGCCTGGAGAACCGATGGATTGAGAAGCCTGGAGGGCTACAGTCTATAGGGTTACAAAGAGTCAGACACGACAGAGTGACTTCACTTTCAACACAGAAAAATGTTGCTGCTCTCCTTCATGTTTGTATTTCTAGGTTTTATGAATCATACACTATGGTTTGTTCTCTGCTCTTTTTAAATAGCTCTATTCTCTCATATCTTTAAGGGGTAATTGACTAAGGAAAAATTAAATAGAGGAGCATGTCCATTTTTCTAATAGTGTCTATTCTAAAAAATATTCAGTGTGCATGTACCAGTTCCAATATCTTAGATGATTCAGTTTCACAGCAGAAATGAGAGTAAGGTACAGAGATTTCCCATATACATCCTGTTCCCACACGTAGACAATCTTCCAACTTATCTTTCCCCACCTGAAGATACATATGTGTCACGATAAATCTACACAGACATTAAGTAAAGTTTCTAGTTTCACCTCATGCTTCTCTTTTAGGGATGTGTACACACATCCTGGAATGTGAAGTCAAGTGGGCCTTAGGAAGCATCACACCACACAAAGCTAGTGGAGGTGATGGAATTCAAGGGGAACTCTTTCAAATTTTAAAAGATGATGCTGTGAAAGTGCTGCACTCGATATACCAGCAAATTTGGAAAACTCAGCTGTGGCCACAGGACTGGAAGAGGTCAGTTTTCATTCCAATTCCCAAGAGAGGCAATGCCAAAGCATGCTCAAACTACCACACAATTGAACTCATCTCACAGGCTAGCAAAGTAGTGTTCAAAATTCTCCAAGCCAGGCTTCAACAATACATGAACCACGAGCTTTGGGGAGATGAAGCCTGTGCGCCTCAGCTGGTGAGGCTGGGTGCGGGGCGGAGGCAACTTGGTCCTTTAGATGGGCACGAGGCAAAAGAGTGATGTTCAGAATCGCTAAATAATAAGAAATGCAGAACAAAACGACAGTGATACATCACCTCCTGACAGAATAACAACTACAAGAAAGCCCACTAATAATGTCATAAACGCTGAAGAGGCTTGGAGATCAGGGCACCTCCTGAATGGCCGGAGGGAATGTAAGCAGGTGCAGTCACTCGGGAGGACAGTGTGGAAGTTCCTTAAAAAACATAACCTTTTGACATTTAAGGAAATGAATGCCCAGAATAGTAGACAAAATAGATTAATTGACAAATTTGTAAGATTTGCAATTTTAGTAAACCATCTGCAATTCTGAAATGAGCAGTTGTGGTCTAGCATTTTTAAATCCTTTGAGTAAATGTGTATGAAAACACACACAAACTCACATGTTGCTTGTTTCTCAATGCTAGCGTTAATACCTTCAGATATTTATTTATTCTATTCAATGTATGTTGTATAAATTATATAACATATATACTTTCAGATATTTATATATTGCATTCAATGTATGTCAAAGCCAGGAGAAAACAGTCCCTTTAAGCCTTACAAAAGCATATGCTAAGAAACAGGGTTAGATTTTACAAATCTTAGTTCAGAATTTTACCATCATGCCGTTTAAGTATATTTGTGACAAATGTTAAATTTACATTTGCTTAAATGAGCCCATGAAAAATCTTACTTAGCTCAACAGAAGAACAAAGGACAACTGAAGCAGGTGAGTTCATGACTCTAGGTCCTGAGAGAATTCACAGCAAGCTCTGAGTGAGGTCAAGGATAGAAGTGAGCAGAGAAAGAGGCAGTAATTGTGGTTCAGATTTTTATAAGAGCCCTGGGTGAAGTGCTGTGGGCTCCCCAGTCTGAGTGTGGATGGGTCCATTCAGACCAAAAGGACTAGGATTTTGTGGCTCTGTGAGGGTGGCATTGAAGGGGAGCCTGTGAATAGTCCCTGGGGTTCAGCAAGCCTGATGGTCTCAAGGAAGGGGGTCTTCTGGTGCAAGTGTTCACAGGACTGGCTGGTGTGAGTTAAAGGACCTGCAGGCTGCCTGCTCCCCAGACAGATGCTGAGGCAGCAACAGCGTGGAGCAGTTCAGGGGAGCTCTCAACAGTACTCTGTATGATCCTTCTTATTAGAACCGTCACAATGTCCCTGTGGTTAAAGAGAGAGGGGGAAAAGTACAATGGACAAATGATGGGAAATACATGATCTAATGATGTGAGGCTTAAGGGCAGGAAGGAAACTAATTGTTACAGACTTCACCCTTCTATGCTACCGAAAAGTTTCTGGTTAGATATTCTTTCCTGCAACCTTCAATTGCTAGGCTAACACTTCATTCATTACACATCAACATTTATACAAGCAACCTTTCAGCTTTATTGATTAGCATATATGCTTACCACACACAGAATAAAACCTTTTACACTCCGGTATGTCACTTTGGTTAAAATACAGATTATAAGCATAAACAATGATAATCTTTCCTCTGATACAATGATCTCAGAACTGTGATTTCTATGTTTACAAAAGGGAGGCTAATCATTTAAGAAGACATACACTAATTACATGACTTTTCTGGGAAGGGTTTTCCGTTCATTTCTAGCGTAGCAGAGATGTCTTTAATTTAAACATGTCACCTGATATTCATGACTTCTGTTGATATTATAAAAGACATCAAGATTTTAGTGAACTGTCATTATATGTTACTTTGAAAGCAAGTGATGTAACTACTGAAAATGGACATCTTACTTTAATCTGTGGAATTATTTCCTGAACATTTACATCACAGTGACTTACAGGGATGTGTGACATGAATGACAAACACCACCATTTAGATGTTCACTGTATATGTTACATTCCTGTGTCCTTAATCTTATAATGGAGAAAAATATAAATGTTTTCTTCCTAGATAGAATGGCTTCTCTCATCTTTGAGGTAGCAACCATCAAAAGCATAACTTTGCATGCACACTAGAAATGAAGTATAGCATGAAGTAATTTGAGAATTCAGTTACATTCATTTTGGTTTTCAAATAATCACAAATCATGTCAATATCAACAAACATACATAGCTACTAACTGTACATGGCTAAACATCACCTCTTCACCTTGTGATCCATACTAACATATCAATTTTCTGTCTATTTTAACTATGAATCACTGTCTACAATATTTCTCCCTAAGAGGAACATCAGAAAACAGGATTTATGAAATACTTTCTAGTATGCATTTTCTGATATTGATTTAGATTTGAATTTTTATAAATATTTTTCTATATTTTCTTTATGTCATTCCATATCTTTCTTATATAAATAAGTCTTTTGTCTCCTGAATTGTATATTCAGGACAAACCTCTTCCATGTCTTACTTCATTACTAGGGTTTCCCTCCAGGACATGCTCTCTGATGTCCAGTGAGGTGAGAGAGCTGATTAAGGCCTCTGAAGTTTCCTTACATTTATGAGATTTCCTTCAGTATGAATTATCTGATGGTAAGTAAGACCAATGTGCTGGGTTAAAGTCTTTGTCACAATCCTTACATTTATAAGGCTTCTCTTCAGTATGAATTCGCTTGTGTTTAGTAAGAGTTTCATAGCGACTGAAAGCTTTTCCACATTCTTTATATTATTAAGTTTTCTCTCCAGTGTGAATTCTCTGATGGCGAGTAAGACTTGTGCGGTACCTAAAGCCTTTGCCACAATCCTTACATTTATAAGGCTTCTCTCCAGAATGAATTCGCTGGTGTTGAGTAAGAGTAGAGTGTTGACTAAAGACTTTTCCACATTTTTGACATTTATAAGGTTTCTCTCCAGTGTGAATTCTCTGATGGCAAGTAAGACCTGAGTGCCAGCTAAAGCCTTTGCCACAATCCTTACATTTATAAGGCTTCTCTCCAGTATGACCTCTCTGATGGGATGTAAGGCCTGAGTGCCGGCTAAAGCCTTTGCCACAATCCTTACACTTATAAGGCTTCTTTCCAGTATGAATTCGCTGGTGTTGAGTAAGAGTTGCGTACTGACTGAAAGCTTTTCCACATTTTTGACATTTATAAGGTTTCTCTCCAGTGTGAATTCTCTGATGGCAAGTAAGACTTCCTCTTTGAATAAAGCCTTTGCCACAATCCTTACATTTGTAAGGCTTCTCGTCACTATGAATTTGCTGGTGTTTAATAAGAGGTGTGTATTGATTGAAAGCTTTAGCACACTTGTGCCATTTATAAGGTTTCTCTCCAGTGTGAATTCTCTGATGGCAAATAAGACCTGAGTGCCGGCTAAAGCCTTTGCCACAATCCTTACATTTATAAGGCTTCTGGACAACATGGATTCGCTGATGTTGACTAAGTTTTGAACTATGATTAAACGCTTTGTCACATTCTGTACATTTGAAAGTATTCCATCCTGTATGAATTTCCCTATGTTTACGTAGATTGAGTGCATTAGTAAAGACTTTCTCACATTTCTTAAACTTGCAGTTTTTCTGTAGATTCTGAATACTCTGCTGTTGAATAAGTTCTGAAGACTGATTAGACACATCATATTCACTACAATTGTAAGTCTTCTCCCCAATATGTATACTCTTATTTAGTGAAAGACCTGATGCTTCATAACAGATATTCCTACCTGTATTACTTTCAGAATCCTTATCTGAAGATTGAGTTGCCTGATGTTTCCTAAGATCAGAGTGTTGCCCAATGTAATATCCACTGTCATTGCATGAACAGTTTCTTGCTCCATCATAAATACTCTGGTAACTATTGGGGTTGGAGCTCCTACTAAAGGCCTGACTCGTCTTATTACACATGAAAAGTTCCTTTATATTAACCCTATCATGACATGTATCAAACAGTGATAGCTGAATTAAGACTCTTCCATTATTATCAACATTACACATTTTGGATTGGAGAGAACCTGTGTGTTGGTGGAAGAATAATGACCCGTTGCTCACAGATCCCTCAAGTTGATTATATTGTGGGTTTTCTCCATCATGTGTAAACTTCTCCTTTTCAGACGTGGTTGAATGTATGTGTAATCGAAGTCTATGTTCAGAGTGGTGTGAACGAGCATTTGGAGAAGAGACTGGATGACCTTCCAGATTTTCCACATTTCCTCTCAGAGAGCATGTGTGTTTCAAAAACTGATGTGAGTCATTGCTTACAAAGATACACTGCGCGGCAGACGGTGATGACTGAATCGGGTGCTTTCCCCAATTTGACTCCCAGTGCTCATTTCTTCTGGCAGTCATGTCCACAGTATGTGAAACGGTCTCAATTTCTTTATGTCCATATAAACATCCTCTCAGTCTTTCACATACCCTTGTATGTCCCCAGTCTTTGGATAAATTTTCATCTCCGAGGTGAGCTCTTTCATACAGGTTTGCTTTTTGGATTGAATTTTCAAACCCTGGATTCTTTGACATCAAACCATGGGTGTTGTGAGAAGACACAGCTGAAAGATACCAAATAGAAGCTTTCTTATCTACTATTCTCAGTGAATATCCTTGAAGATTTAGAGAAAATGGGGACCCAAGGATCAAGGTACCAGAGGATTAGGCAGATTGGAGTTCATCTCTCTCCACAAATGCATCAGGAATACATCAGAATTGGAAGAATTCTCACAGAGGCCCCTCTGAACACTACCAAAGATCCTACACCACCTAAAAGGAAAGAAAGATTCCTGCTGAGCCAGGTGGACTAAAAAAGAAGAAGGAGAAGGAAGAGGAGAGGAACTGGGATGGGACCTGCAACCTTGGGGGGATCTGAAGAGAGGAGAGGTGTCCACATCCGGGGGAGCCCCTCACTGGGGGAGCCCAGTTTGGACAGAAGGAGAGCCTCATTCTCTGTGGAAGAGAACATGGCAACCCGCGTGTAGCAGCAGGGCAGTGAGAGCTGCAGAGGGGGTGCTGACCCCTGCCCTGCCCACCCAGCCTGAGAGGGTGTCCACCTCAAGGGTGTCCACCCCTGCACACAAGGGCTGGGTGCTGGAACGTGGGCTTTGGAGAGCAAACCCAGGCAGAGGACTGCGGTTGGCCATGAGGACACATCCTGAGGGGACGGGAGGGAGGGAGGAGCTCTGCAAATGGGACGCTTGTGGAGGAAGCCTGCACCACCAAAGGGCAGACGCCACTGTTGAGTGAGGCCCAAAGGGAAGAACCCCACCGCAGCCTCTCTCCCCCGTGCTGGCCCCTCATCCCTGGCAGTAGGGAGGACCGCCACCCGGTGGGCTCTACTGAGGCCCAGCCACGGCCTCCCGCATGCCCCTCCTCCCCCGTCAGCAGACCCCTGTGCCCTGGGGCAGCCTCTGGAGCAGACACCCGTGGGTGGGCCACATGCTCAGAAGGAGCTGAAAGCGCAGCTGAGCCCCAGGGTTAAGGAAGCAAAGCTGAGGTCTCTGCTCGCAGCTGCACTAACCACGCTTTTACACAGGCAACCGGCTTTGTCAGCTCAGCCCCTACAGAGCATCTGAAGGACAAGGGGGACGCCCCCGATCACAGCAGGTGTGGCTTTAGCAACTGTAGACTTTGAGGGCTCGGACACGAGGGGACGGGGCCAGGCTGGAGTCTGAGCTGCCCCCAGAGCACCACAGTACCTGGGACCTAGGCCCTGAGTTCAGGGGATCTATGCTGGTGACCCGGGGAGAACAACATCCGAGAGACCCCAGGGCCGTGTGCCCGCATACCCATGGTTGAGCTGGGGCCAAGATGAGTGCCAGCCAGGGTCACACGAGACACAGCCAATGGGGGAAAGTGACGCACAGAGCACGTCCCAAGGGGAACATTCCCAGAGCAGCAATCCTCAGGGGCTTCTCTCCCGGGGGTGTGTTCCAATCCCACCTGCCTCCACATAGATCAGGATCACAGCGAAGAAACAGATCTGGGGGCTCTGTTCCACCAACCAGGGTGCACACCCACCACAGACATGGCGGTGACAGCCACAGAGTGAAGGGGAAGCTCCGCTCAATATCCAGGGCAGGCTGGGGTCACAGCAATCAAGTGCCCATCAAGGGGATCAGGGCACAAACCTCAGGGCCAAAATGAGCCCCTAAAGGGCAGGCACAAGAAACAAGAGGAACTTGTGCAGCCTTCAGGGCAGAGACCACATAAACAGAACACGTAATAAAACCAGAGGACAAAGAGTATGGAGCAGAGGAAGGGGCAAAATAATAAGCTGCAAGAACCACTAAATGAAGTGGAGACACGCAGTCTAATGATTACCTTTTGCCCTAAGACGTCTTAAATGGAGACACCAAACATTTTCAGAAATACTAGGTGCCTTCCAATTCTTTAATCCACTTCTTACCACTTGTGTTCTACTGGAACACATTCTATTAGATGCTTATATCTAAACATCATAAATGATACTGGCATACAAGTATTTAGAAACTGAGGGTCATTGGAAACTGATAACAAATGAGATAATAGAGTCTTAAGCAATTAAATAAGAAGTGAGATTTTAAAAAATATGTTGGGATCACAGAGAACTCTAGTCAGTTACCTGTGGAGACCCAAATGGAAGGAAATCTAACAAAGAGTGGCTATTTATACGTGTACTTTATTCTCTTTGCTGTACCAGAGTACAACATTGTAAAACAATAAGGATTTAAATCCAATAAGGATTTAAAGGACTTAAAAGGACTTTATATGATCTAAAATGTTAATAGTTTGAAACAACCATTAGAAATATGGTGGAAAATGTTCTAAACTATTTTGCCAATTTATTTAAGAAATCTTTGAGTTAATTGAATATATTAAAGTGTTTTACCATTGAGGAATTGTGGTAAATACACTTCAGATATTTAAAATGATTTCACATAAAGAAATGTGAAACATTGTGTGTGTAACTCAGAGATTTGCATTCTCTCATTTTATGGAAGTTTTGCTTTATACATTGAAATGAGTTTAAAATTTATAAGGTCATATTTGTAGCTTCTAGTGTTTTAGAAAATATAAATCAGAAAATAAATTCTGTCTCCAATAATCCTAGAGTATTGGTAGTTTGTTTACAATTCCACTCACACACTTCTTTCTAGAGGTAGAAACAAACTTTAAAAAGAGCATCTTATATTTACTGGTCAATGGGCAGTTTTCCTAGGACCCTCAAGAAATGAAAGAGCAGCCAAATCAGGCAAGTTGTCACAGCCAAGAAGAGAATTTGAATTCTCACTGTGGATGAGAAAAGTAATGACGGAGCTGAATTCATGAATGATTGAGAGGCAGAAGGAGCCAGGCAATGTCCATCTATGACAGCAACAGAAATGAACCCAGAGTTCTCCAGAATCATTTCCACTGCAGCACGGCTTCCCAAGCCACAGGACAAAGGCTGACTTCCTCACTGCTCCTGGGTCCTCTCACCTGAGTCATCAGCTCCCTCCATTCACACCTACCTGGGTATGTGGCTGTTGTGTCCGTTCTCCTTACATCCCAGGGATTCTTCATTTGCTCCAGAAAGGTGACCAGGTCCGACTTAGAGACCACAAGACCTGTTCATCAGAGAAAGTAATAATTGTTTTGCTAGAGATTCATAAGTTTCCAACCCAATATGTATTTGGGTGATAAGAGAACACACGGGTGAATGTTAATACAGCCTAGAGGATGATTCCCCCAAATACTTTATTGAAAGCACCCTTACAATACTAACAAATACATTAAAATCAGATCCTGACATTCTGGTCAAGTACTACAAGGCGAAACTAAGTAGTGTAAATGTGATTTTAAGAGGAAGGTGTCACTATTTAATACCATGGAACTGATTCAATCACCACCACGCTAGAGTGAAGGAGGCAGATTACATCAAGGAAGAAAAAGGTTAGAATCATACTGAATCACCATGAAGGCTTTCTTTCTAAACTCACAAATACCCATTTATTGCTAGAAAGCAGGGATCTGAAGGTGTTGGTGGAAGCAGAATATTCCAGGAGACGTTCTAGAAATGCAGGCACCAAACTCAGTGGTGGAAAAGGGATTCTGGAAGGCAGTTGTCCTGACCCAAGGAGGCCAGTTTCCCGTAGGTCTCTAACATCACATCCCTGTACAAGTCCCGCTGACCGAGGTCCAGGCATTCCCACTCCTCTTGGGTGAAGTCTATGGCCACATCCCGGAACATCAGCCGTCCCTGAAATACAAAGTACACATGCATATACTTTGGGGTCACAAAGAGCCAGACACAACTGAGATCGCAAAGAGTCAGACAGGACTGATGACTGAATGACTGAACTGACTGACTGACTGACTGTCATATGGCCACGGGAAGACGTCCTAACCTGACCGTAAACGAAAGCAGTAATTTCAGAGAACTGATTTTGATTTAGTGTAGTTTCGGGTATCACACAGTAACATTTTCTACCACATTTTTCACCCCAAGAAAAGAGGATATGATTCACAAGAAACTATTCTAACATGGAAGAGAAACTATAATGTAAACAGATCAACACTGGCATATTTATTTTTGAGTGTTGTATTCGTGCGACCCAGTACAAATTGTCTACCAAAAACCAGGAAACATTTTTAAAAAGCAGATTCTGATCCAAGAGTTCTGGAGTGGAGAAATTGTGCCACATTTTTACCAAGCTTCTTTGAACTAGTAATATTGCAAATTCTGCTCCACAAATGACCATTTTGAACAGCAATGAAGGAGAATAGTAGGGAAGAATTCATATTTAAGTCTGAACTTTAATTCTTTTACAGATTTTACAGGTCTTATAGGATAGTAACCTTGCAGCAAGAATCATTTTAACTATTTAGTATATACTGTATATCTTTCTGACAGTTCTTACACAATCATGAATGTGCAGCAGAAATAATAGCTCCTCTGTCCATAGGATTCTCCAGGAAAGAATACTAGAGTAGGTACCTACTCCCTTCTTCTGAAAATCTTAAAAAAATAGAAAAATGCGATCAAATCACGTTAACAGGTTTGTGGACAGACACATAAACTAAAATGGGTCTATATACTTATTAATAGTCAATAGGGAAAAGTCCTCATGTCAATCAAATAGAATTTTTTAACTGATTAAAAATGTACATATATACATGAGGATGATATTATTTTATTTCTTTAAATAAACTAGAATACAGACATAGAGAATGATGTAACATAAAGTAAAGCTTTGGTTCTGAATTTTTTCATTTCCTGAAAATCTATATCATTTCCAAAGAGCTATAGTTCAAATTTTAATATAGTTGAACATAGATTGACACTAATAAGATTCTTATAAACATTTTGGAAAATACAAAAATGTGATGAGACTCTGTGATGTGAGCATGGAGTGCACCAGGAAATGACTAGACCTGGGCTTGAGTGACAAAAATCCCCCAAACCCAGCATCTCTACTAAACACAGTCATCTTCCAAAGCAAAGAGAAACTTAAGAGCATATGGGATTCCCCCATTAACTGTCATAGTTTAGGCACATCCCTCACATTTTTTCCCCAAGACATTTGTTAAAGACAAAAGGAAAATACATGAGCTACCTAGCATTGGAATCTCACAGAAGTACCTAAACCCTAACATCAGAGTCATGGGGTTAGAAGTACATGGAAGAATGCATTATCATTGCATGGGTATTTTGGTAATATTATGAAAACCATGATCTGAATCAATCATTAAAAAATGCTAGTTTTAAGCAAATTTCACTTCATATATACCTCCCGTGACATGTAGCCTAATACCACATTTAATTAGTAAGTCTTTCTTATCGAAACAGAGGAAGAGAATAGTCTCAACTACATTTTTTTGTTTTTGAAAATATTCTGAGAAAAAATCTAGACCGCTGAGTCCATTCTATTTCCAAGGGCATTGCCTTTTGCTCCTGTTCTAAAGACCTGAAGTTGTATCCAGATATAAACTCATCATGGCGTTTCCCCTACTCCCTAGGATCCCAACACAGAACAGCAAAGGGAATATGTTCAACATTGAAACTGACGGAACAATGTTGAGACTTCATCATGCTCTATAGAAAGCCAGGATACATACATTGGATAACAGGCTCTGGGACATAGGAAGAAACTGTCTAAAGAGCCAGTCTCCTCTAACACAAGAAAAACTGGAAAAAAATAAGCAGTTGGCAACAAACACCCTAGGAAGAAAAATTAGAAGCAGAGAATTGAAGGTGTTCTGCCCGTAGTCCGAGTCCCAGGTAGGGAAAGAAGACTCCTCGAAACAATGCAACTCGCAATAGGGGAATTTATTACTGACTCGAGCCAGGGCCTCCCGCCCTCACCAGGTGTGTGAGGACGAAAGGCCCCGAGCCCCAGTTCTCTCAGGTATTTATTAGGTCAAAACAAGCAGCAGGTAGTTGGCGCAATCGGATTGGTTACACAGTGGGTAGTTGGCGTAAGCGGATTGGTTACACAGTGGGTAGTTGGCGTAAGCGGATTGGTTACACAGTTGCAAGGTAATTTTTGTTGGCCCTACGTGGGGCTTTCAGCTTTCCCTTGATAGGTTCCCTTTCTTCTGGCTAGGCATATGTTGATTGGCTGGCTCTAGGTGGCCTGATAATTATGTTACCCCAGGAAACCAGGCCTACTTCTACTCTAGGCTGCCTGCCATGGCATTAGCCGTGACAGCCTCACATTTCCCCCTTGTCTTTGTACTTTTGTAGAGAAATCTTTCTCTTCACCCTGTGAAATTGACTGATATTTTTGTCTCAATACCATAATTTGGATGGTATTTAGGCGTTCCCTAATAAATGAGACCAGACGGTTTAAAATGCATGGACCAAAGGTCAGTAACAATATTGATACTATGAGTGAATCCAGGAGGGTGGAAATCAAAGTGGTCAACCAGGGGGAGTGCTGAAACCAAGATTTAAACTAGCCTTGTTGGGCTTTTCGTTTTCTCTTTCACTGGGCTAGTCCCTCTCTTACTTTCTGGAGAGATTTTCTGTACCACCCCTGAATGGTCGATATAGAAACAGCATTTTTCTCCCAGTGTTGTACATAATCTTTCTTGTTGCAGAAACAACAAATCTAAACCTCTCTTATTCTGTAACACTACTTTAGCCAAGAAGCTCAAGGATTCTTGGAGGTGTGAAATGGACTGTTCTCGTAGTTTTGCAACCCCAAGTGGCGCAATAAAAAGAGTCAACTCTCTCACACTTCTCAATTTGGTTCCGATCCCCTTTACCCCCCGGGCAGACATAGACATGCACCTGTTCGTAGTACTGTGGGCCTTTTCGCTCACAGTTACGGGTGAACAGACCGAAAGAGCTGTGGGCAAAGAACTTGGTCAGTTGGTGGGGACCAAACCCATTACCGTCAGTCGCCAGCACGCACAAATCAAAGATCAGTATTGACCACCATGTCCCTTTGGGGGCCACATTGGAGCTCGAATTCAGCACTTGTCCAGTCTCAGGATTGTAGATCACCCAAGTCAGGTTAGCTGGCTGATGGGGGTTGTGGCTGGTTGCTCCTGGGACGATGAAAACTGTTATCAGCAGGAGAGTTAAAAGGGCTCTCATCGTACAAGTTTCAGTTTTAAAGGGTTTGACGGGTGAGGACTCGCCTCCCATCCTGCTTGCATCTTTTCTTGTTCTGCGGTGGCTTGCCTCACGTGATTGCAGTGAACCTAGGGCCCGATCCTGTCGACCTTAACAGCAGTAGGAGTGATAAGGAGGACAACATAAGGGCCTTTTCATTTAGGTTTTAATGCTTTAGATTGGTGTCGTTTTACCCAAACCCAATCGCCCGGGCCAATATCATGTGAGGAGATGGTCCCCTTGCTTGTTTCCTCGTGTATCTCTCGAATTAATTTTTAAACATGGCTATGCACCTTACTTAATGCCATCAGTGATTGCTGGAATTGTCTCAAGGTAGGGGGTGGTAGGCATTTTCTCTCGATATAGGACACACAGGAGGGGGTCTTCTATACAGAATTTCAAAAGGGGTAAGATTCAGCTTATAAGGGGTGTTATGCGCTCGAAAGAGCGCGAAGGGAAGGAGGGTCACCCAGTCTCCGCCAGTCTCTATTGCCAACTTTGTCAAAGTTTCTTTTAGGGTCCGATTCATTTTTTCAACCTGTCCTGAGTTCTGGGGATTATATTCACAATGTAACTTCCATTTTGTCCCCAGAGCTTGGGCCAGCCCTTGTACAATCTGGCTCACAAAGGCAGGTCCGTTATCACTGGCAGGCCCGTACCTAGGCACTATCTCCTCTAAGATCTTTTTAGCAACCACTGTTGCTGTCTCTCCCTTAGTGGGGAAGGCTTCTACCCATCCCGAGAAGGTATCTACCAGAACCATAGTCACTGGCAGCCCGTACCTAGGCACTATCTCCTCTAAGATCTTTTTAGCAACCACTGTTGCTGTCTCTCCCTTAGTGGGGAAGGCTTCTACCCATCCCGAGAAGGTATCTACCAGAACCAACAGATAGCAATACCTGTACTTGCCTGGCCTTACCTCAGTGAAATCTATGTCCCAGTGTTGCCCTGGCTCTTCCCCTCGGTACCTCGTTCCAGTGTGCTGCCTTTTCCCTGCCCTCATCAGCTGGCATGCTTTGCAAGCCTGGATTATTTCTCGTACAGTTGCATTTTGTCGAGGGAACCTCAGGCAGGCTGTCTGGAGAAGTGTCAAGGTCCTTTTTTTTTTTTTTTTTCCAAGTGTGTAGTTGTATGCAGGTGTTCACATAGGTGACGACCCAGGATGACAGGCAATATCAGGTTGCTGTTTTGATCTCGGTACCATCTATCTTTGTCATCCTTCTGGAGGGTGTTATCCTCGTTGATCTGGCGGCTGCTTTGAAACCCCTTCGATGGCGTGGGGGGTGTAAACGCAGAGTTGCTGTCCATATGTCAACTTGTCGGCATCGTGGATGAGGAGGGCAGTGGCTGCAATGATGCGGAGGCAAAGGGGCCACACAGAGGCCACCGGGTCCAGTCGCTTTGAAAGGTATGCTACCGGCCGCTTCTATGGTCCCCATTGTTGCGTCAAGACCCCCTTTTTTATTTTTTGCTTTTTATCTACAAACAGCTGGAATGGCTTATTTGAGTTAGGCAGGGCAAGGGCTGGGGCTTCCAGTAGGGCCCGTCTGAGTGTCTGGAAAGCCTGTTTTATTGGCTCAGTCCAAGTCCAGTTTGAGGTCTCTTTACTTTTCTCATACAAGGGCCGGGCCTTCTCAGCAAACCCCATGATCCACAGTCTACAATATCCAACAGTCCCCAAAAACTCTCTCACCTGGCACGGGGTCTTGGGCTCTGGTATCTGCAATATTGTTTCCTTTATGGCCTGAGTTAGCCACCTTTGCCCCTGCCTGATCTTATACCCCAAATAGGTGACCTCTTGCCGGGATATTTGCGCCTTTTTTTGCGCTAGCACGATGTTCTAAGGTGCCTAGAGTCTGTAAGAGGTCACCGGTGGCACGGCTGCATGCCTCCTCTGTGGTTCCAGCCAACATAAGGTCATCTACATATTGCAGCAGGATGACCTCTGGGTGGCGAGTCTGATATTCATAGAGGTCTTTACTCAAAGCCTCATTAAACGAAGTAGGGGAGTTTTTGAACCCTTGTGGGAGGCGGGTCCAAGTTAGTTGTACTACCGGTTAGTCTTTCCCCTCAGTCCACTCAAGGGCAAATATTTCTTGGCTCTGGGCCACCAGGGGTAGGCTGAAAAAGGCATCTTTCAAGTCTAACAGAGTGTACCAAGTGTACTCAGGCAGTAGACTGTTCAGGAGGGTATTCGGGTTGGGGACAGTAGGGTGTATGTCACTCACCCGTTTGTTGACTTCTCGCAGGTCTTGGACAGGTCTGTAATCTGTCCTCTTTGGCTTCTTCACCGGTAGTAAGGGGGTGTTCCAAGGGAATTGGCACCGCTTGAGAATTTTGGCATCCATGAGCCGTCAAATGTGGGGAGTGATCCCCCACCGAGCCTCCTGGCTCATAGGGTATTGCCTCACCCTCACAGGCGTTGCCTCGGCTTTTAGTTCAATGACGACCAGATGTCTCTGTTTAGCCAGTCCCATTCCTGCTGTTTCTGCCCATGCCAACAGGTATTTGTGGACCCACGGTTGTATATCTGGTGCTATAACCTCTGAGGGCTTAGGCACAAAAAGTCTGTATTCATCTCTTAAAGCTAGAGACAAGATATGTATCGGCTGTCCAAGTCCATCCGTGACTGACATTCCCCCAGGGTCAAAATGGATCTGAGCATTAACTTTAGTCAACAAGTCCCGTCCAAGCAGAGGGGCTGGGCATTCTGGTATCACTAAAAATGAATGGGACACCTGATGGGTCCCCAGATTTACTTTCCGTTCTGTGGTCCAAAATATCTGTTTGTCCCCATGGCTCCCTGCACCAAGCTGGTTTTTTTTTTTAGACATTGGTCCCAGTTTTTTTTATTTAAAACAGTGTTGGGTGCCAGTGTCTACCATGAAGCCAACGGGTTTTCCCTCTACATGTATGGTTACCCAGGACTCGGGGAGGGGTGTCGAGTCTTGACTCCCCTAGTCCGCATATAGAACTCGAGTTCTAGGGGAAATTTTTTTCTCTGGGTTGTTCCTCTCTTCGGGTCCCTCTTAGGCCACTCATTTTTCCAGTGCCCCCGTTCTTTGCAGTAAGCGCACCGATCTTTTTTAGGCCTGCCTTTTTGGTCTCGCTCTCTCTCTTTTTTTTTTTCCTGTCTGGGGGCCTCGAGGTTCCCTCAATTTTGTTCTGGCCTTTATCCCCGCAAAAAGAATCTTGGCTAGCTCTCTCTGGTTTTTCCGGTTTTCCTTTGCCCTATGTTTCCTATCTTCTTTCCTGATCTTTTCAGCTAGTTTCCTTTCCTCCCGACGAAGTCGTTTCTCCCTTTTTTTCTGGGGTCTCCCTATTATTAAATACCTTTTCAGCTGCTTTCAGTAAGTCTTGTATTGTCTGTTCTCCTAACCCTTCTATCTTTTGTAACTTTCTCTTAATATCTGGGGCTGCTTGATTTACAAACGCTAGTAGGACTGCAACGTGTGATTCCTTAGCCTGGGGGTCCATAGGTGTATATTATCTAAAAGCTTTTATTAGCCTCTTTAGGAAGGCTGACGGGCTCTCAGTGGGCTCTTGCCTTACTAAGTTTACCTTTACCAAATTTGTTGGCTTTTTAGCTGCGGCCCGCAGGCCAGCCATTCGAGTCTGGCGGTACAATCGGAGATGCTCCCTACCTTTCTTTCGCTCAAAATCCCAGTTAGACCGCAACAGAGGAAACCCCTCGTCCACGAGATGAGGCTGGGTGGTTGGTCTCCCGTTGACCCCCGGGACCCGTTTCCGCGCCTCTGCCGGGATTTGCTCCCATTCTTCTGTGTTGAAGAGCACCTGCAACAGCTGTTGGCAATCATCCCAGGTGGGGTTATGAGTGAACACAATGGGAAAAGGGCCAGTATTGATAGGTTCGCTCTCCGTCTGGGTTAGCTGGTCCCACCCGGATGGGGAGTGCCTATACAGTAGATGAAGGTAACTCTGGGTCTCCATGATCTCGCTCACCCCCACCCCCTCTATTCTCTCTTCAGGGTCGGGACTCCCCCGCCCCTTCTGATTTATCAGGGGGGCTCTTCCCCCCAGGAGGAACCTGCAACAGAGGAGGGGCATATGGCGGGGGCCTAATTTCCGTCTCCAAGTCAATCAGGTCCCAGTCCGAGGATTCCTGCAAGACCGATTTTGGGCCCTTTTTCTTCTTGGCTTCTTCTGGGGAAGTGGGAGTGTCTGTAACCAGGGCCTGTACATTAGGAGAATCAGGGAGTTTGTGAACAAAAGGTTTTAACCATTCGGGCGGATCTTCTACTAGATTTTGTCAGACCATAACATATGGGACTTGGCTCGGGTGGCCCCAGGGATCAGGAGGTCTGAGAAGGTAAGCAAGATGGGGGGAAGTGAATCTAAGGCAACTGTATTGGAGTGCATGATTAAAAGTTTAAAGAAGTGATTAGGAGGAGACTATGGGGTGAAGATGAAGCTTAACCGCCTCCACATACTCTGTGAGGTCGAATGGCCCTCTATGGGAGTAGGATGGGCACCAGAGAACACCATGAAGTCAACAATAGTGGAAGCAGTCTGGCTTCCATCTATTGACTCATGGCTAGGGTTAGCTCGAGACCCTCTTACTTGGACATGGTTCTGTATCCAGAAGGGAAAGGGGAAAATATTAATGGCACAAAAATTGACTGATGATAAAAAAGGAAATTCTACAGGATTTGGACGGGGATGACCTGACCCCTCCCGTATGCTGGATAATGACGCGCCTGCCTCCCAGTGCTCCACCAGGACCGGAGGCCGCCTTAATGCCCGATCCTGGGCCAGGTGAAGTTCCTGCAGCAGCCGCTGCTCCTCCGCCAGCTCTCCTGGAGGTCCTAGAGCCGCCGCTTTGGCAGGCTCTGATCCCGAGGACAGAAGCCTCTGGCCAAGACTTCCAGGATCCGGCTCCAGCCAAACCGCCCAAGCTATACCTGCCTCTCCCGGTGAGTACTGACAAGAGGGGGAGTGAGAGGTTGGAATTAAACAGAGACTGCGCTCTGCCAGAGAGCTGGAGGGAACGAAAGAGAACAGTCAAGAGATTTACAGTGCTAGCTGCTGCTCTGGGAAAGTCTATCTCGGGCCCTCTGGAAAACTTCATCTGCCCCAGGGACAGGACAGTTCTTCAGCCGGCTCCAACAGAGGCCCCAGGCACTGTTATAGTCAAACCAGTGTGCCCAAGGCCGATGCGAGGTTTTGGCCACTGGAAGAATGAGTGCCTTAAGGCAAGGAAGGAAGAGGAAGCTCCCACAATTGTGGGGCTTACTGACTTGGAAACTAAATAGGGCTGCCAGGGCTCAGAGATATCAGGTCCTTGAGAGCCCATGGTAACCTTAAAAGCGGGGGACCAAAACATTGACTTCATGGTGGATACAGGAGCAGAACTATCGGTAGTAACAAAACCTGGGGCACCTCTGTCCAAAAAGACTACCGCTGTAACTGGGGTATCGGGAGAAGAGATGATTGAATCATTTTGCCAGCCCAGAAAATGTCAGATGGGGGGTCACCAAGTGATTCATGAATTCCTCTCCATTCCTGAGTGCCCAGTACCCCTGTAGGGAAGAGACTTGCTCTCCAAACTAGGAGCACAAGTGACTTTCTCCCCTGAGGAGAGGCCCACCTTCCGGATGGACTCTATGACTTATTTGCCCTCTCTCTCAGTACCACCCCAGGATGAGTGGAGGTTGCATGAGCCTCTGAAGGAAGAACCGGGTGGGCCAGAAGAGCATGAGTGAGAGTTAACTCAATTATTCCCTGAGATCTGGGTGGAAGACAACCCCCCCCACCCCCCGTCCCCTCAGGCTGGCTAAACATCAAGCCCCAGCTATAACAGAACTCAAACCAGACCCCGCTACCGACAGAGGCCTGGGCCGGCGTACTGCCCCACATCAATAGATTGAAATTAGCAGGCATTCTAGCAGAGTGCCAGTCGGCTTGGAATACACCGAGCCTGCCAGTCAAAAAGGAAGGAGGACAGGACTATAGGTCTGTATAAGATCTGAGGCTAGTCAACCAGGCTACTGTGACTTTACACCTCACTGTTCCAAACCCCTATACATTACTTAGCCTCTTCCTGCCGAGGACTAAAGTTTACACTTGCCTAGATCTCTAGGATGCCTTCTTCTGCATACACCTCGCCCCAGCGTAACAGGCCATCTTCTCCTTTGAATGGGAAGATCCAGTCAGGAGCACCGAACAACAGCTTATCTGGACTCCCCCACAAGGGTTTAAGAACTCCTCAGCCATCTTTGGGGAAACCTTGGCTTCTGACCTGGACTCATTCCATCCAGAAGAGTGTGGATGTCAGCTCCTACAATACAGGGATGACCTGCTGCTGGCTGCCTGAGATCTAGGAAAAATGCTGGAAAGGGACAAATGCACTGCTCCAGTTGTTCATGGAAGCAGGTTACCGGGTGTCTAAGAAGAAGGCACAGATCTACAAAGAGGAGGTAAGGTATCTGGGGTTTGTTTTAAAGAAGGGCTCAAGGTTCCAGACCCTAATTGGGTCCTATATACTGATGGCACTAGCCTGATAAAACAAGGACAACTGTCAGATTAGCAAAAGCAGAAGGGGCCAAGAATAAAAAGAGATGGTTGGGAATTGCCAAATGGCAAATTATTGGTACTGGAGGAGCTGGCACACACTCTGGTAAGCCAGACACACAAAGCGATCCACTTAGGCCCTGTTGCCTGCTCACAGGTTAATGCTGCCTCTCGGGGATTCAGACAAAATCCTCCGGGTATTCAGCTGAAAGGCACGCTGCCCCTTGAACACCTGGGAGTGGACTTCACTGAAATGAAACCTCACCGACACTACCGTTACCTGCTGGTCATGGTATGTACATTCTCGGGATGGGCAGAAGCTTTTCCTACCTGGACTGAATAAGTATCAGAAGTAGCCTGGTGCCTGCTTAGCGAAATAGTTCCCAAATTTGGGTTCCCTCCCAGCATTGGATCGGACAATGGCCCGGCTTTTGTATCTGATTTAGTGCAACAAGTAAGCAAAACTTTAAACATCAAATAAGAACTACACACTGCATGTAGGCCCAGAGTTCTGAGATGGTGGAATGAGTCAACCGGACACTTAAAGAGACTTTCCAAGTGGATCATAGAGACTGACTGCTCCTGGGTGGACTTTCTTCCAACGGTTCTGCTCAGACTCAGGATGACCCCACAGTCCCAAGGCTATTCTCCATATGAAATTGTGTATGGGAGGCCTCCTCCCATAATAAAACGGGTGTCAACAAATTTGCCTCAGGAAGGGGGGGGATAGGATTTCACAGCAGATGGAACTGGGTAAGGTAATAAATCGGGTAACTAAGTTTGTACAAGAAAGGGTGTCATTCCCCCTTGGGGAACAGATTCATATGTTTACACTTGGTGACCAAGTATGGGTCAAAGATTGGAAACATGATTTGCTAGCCCCTTGGTGAAAGGGCCCTTATGTTATTCTAACTACCCCTGCTGCAGTTAAAGTTGCAGGTATTGTCCCTTGATCCATCATACGAGGGCGAAGAGAGCATACCACGCACACCCAGAAAACGCTGAGTGGACTGCACAGAGGGACCCCACTGACCCTCGAGAGACTAAGACCATCCTTAAGAAGAAGGAAAAGAAGATCCCGGACGAGCCCCTTCAGGATGAAGCCACACAATCAACTCCTGCTGCTTGGCGTCATCAACGTGATTTTGAACTTAACTTCCGACAATGTTTTCGTCTCATGGGCACATTCCTACACGGACTTCCACAACACCTACAACTGCTGGGTATGTAGGACTATGACTCTGTCTGTGATTGACGGACTTCCTTGGTGGGTGACACAGCTCTGCCAAGGAGATTTTAAACCACTCTGCTTTTTTCTGGGATGACAAAGAGACTTTCCTCTCTCTTGTCAATCATAATCTCTCCTTGCTCTCTTGGTGTAAGATCTACAGTCAGAAGACTCGGATCATGGGGTTACATTTGATATAAACGCCAGTGTAACAAAAACCTAACCTACAACAACCCCAGTAAATCTACCTTATTTACATGCTAGGTGGACAAGATCTGTGTTTCAATGGTATGAGTATGTTGCTGCCTTTTTCGTACCCTCTATAGGGACAACAAATATTGTGATTAAAGTAGAGGCCTTGACTAATTTCACAAACAGGCCCTCCTAGATAGAACAGAAGCCATCCAAGCCTTAAATGAAGAGCAAATCTAAATGAGAAAAGCAGTAATTCATAATAAAATGGCTTTGGACATACTCACAGCTGCTCAAGGAGACACCTGTGCTATAATTAAGGTTAAATATTGTGTATGCATTCCTGAGTTATCTGACAATGTATCAGCTGCTTTAGATGACATGAAAAATCAGGTAAAAACAATGTCAAGTGAAAACTTTCCTTTCTGGACTTCGGTCCTACCTTGGGTGAAGAGCGATTGGTAGAAAACTGTATTTACCACTGTCATAGTTGCCTTGATAATTCTGCTTTGTGGACCCTGAATTGTACAATGTATTATGAACTTTGTAACCCGAAGGTTGATGTCATTCTCCCTAATTGGCAGTTGGAGAGCCAGGGTGCAATATATCCCTATGAATGATGCTCATAATATGAGTTAAGAGCCTCAAGAGGGGGGAATGAAGAAGGAATTCATAGGGCCTGGACTCCATCTCAGGCCTGTCTGTGCTGATCGTGCTCGGCCACCTCTCCAGTGGACTCTGAACTCTCTGCTTAGTGCCTGTGGGAACGACAATGAAAGGAGAAGACCCCCTCCGGACAGGGGAACCTTGAAGATCCTATCCAGGTTACTGATCACCTAAGAGAAAACAGACACTAATCACCCTTGCCTCTGGACAGGTCAAAAATTTTTTCCGTATCTATTAGGATGTAATCACAGGCTTATTGATTATTAACTGGTTGGAACATGACCATGGGCTTATTGATTATTAACTCTTTGGAATGTAACTGCGGGTTTATTGATTACTAACTGTTTGAACACATAACATGTGAATGATGGGATTATTGTAGTCGTATTTGCCCTTCCTTTGGTTTATGTAAGTTTCAAGGAATTTGGGGTGGTGGGTTTGGACACGTACACATCAGGTATAAAAGATTTTCACAAATGCTGATCGGGGTCCTTGTCTAAAAGGAGACTCTGCCTTGGGCCCGCCGGTGTAATAAACTGCACTCCACTATCTGCATTGTCCTTCTGAGTGAGTTTGTTTCCCGGAACTCATGGTTATAACAGAAGGAGCAGAAGGTTATGTAAAAATCTGATGTTTCTACTCTTCATTGCCTCCTCTTGATGCTTCTGTCACTCACTGTAGAAAGCATCATCTCATGTTTGATACGATATTCAGAGCTCCCCATCGTTTAGGGGACTATATCGAACTATTCACATTTGTAACTTTATGGATTCTATTCGAGAGGTGATGAACTGGGTAATATCTTTGAGACTACAAGGGCTAAACAAAGGCGCCACAAAGAACGTGAAGAGAGGGCCAGTTAAGGGGAGAAGTCACAATGCCCAGCCCCAGATATGGTTCCAATTACCCCAGGAATTTGCTAGTTCTTCTCTACTTTTCATGATTCATTCCCTTAGCTGTTGGGCCATGTCTCTGACTATTCTTAATTGCTTTACATAAAGACAGCATTCTTCGTTCAAGAGAAAGAGGGAGAGTCCTGCCTTTTCAGCTGTCAGTAGGTGTAGCCCTCTCCTATTCTGTAAAAACACCTCAGCCAAGAAATCTAGCTGCTCCTGTAAGGCCACTCAAGATGTGGCTACTCTCTCAATGTTGTCTGTGCGTTATAGCCACGCGTTCTGGGGAACAAACTCACTCAAAAGGACACTGCAGATAGTGGAGTGCAGTTCATTACACCAGCGGGGCCAAGCCAGAGTCCCCTCTTAGCCAAGGACCCCAACCAGGTTTTGTGAAAGCCTTCTATACCCTAAGTGTATAAGGTACCCTGAAACTAGTCTGAACAAAGGTAAAAGAAATATACAATCAAAGTTAACCTTCAATCATATACCTGAAGCCTAGGTAGTTAAGAATGGACAATTATCAATAGGCCTGTGGTCATACCCCAAAAAGCATAATAGAATGTATGATTCTATTCAGTTACACAGATAATTAGGGTGTTCTTTTAGGCAAAGGAGAGCCCTGGGGCTCTTCCTTCCGGGAGCCTGGTTTTCCATTGCTATGTCATTTCCATAGATACTGGGCATATAGCTCAAAGTCCACAGTCCGGCCCAAGATGGAGTCCTGCTTTCAAGATGGAGCCTGTTCTGCTTCCTCCTTCATGTGAAGTCCTTGTGAAGAAGGAATTCATGAGGCCTGGACCCCACCTCGGGCCTGTCCCTGCTGCTCGTGCGTGGCTGCTTCTCCCGTGGACTCTGAGCCTCTGCTTAGTGTCTGTGGGGACAACAAGGAAGGATGAGACACCTCCGGACAGGGGGACCTTGAAGACCATATCCGGGTTACTCCTCCCCTAAGAGAAACGGACTCTAATCACCCCTGCCTCCGAACAGTATCTATCGGAATGTAACCACAGGCTTATCGGTTATAACCTGGTTGGAATGTAACCGCGGTCTTATTGATTATTAACTGTTTGAACACATAACACACGAATGATGGGGTGACTGTGATTGTATTTACCCTTCCTTTGTAAGTCTCAAGGAATTTGGAGTGGTGGGTTCGAACACGTACACATGGGGTATAAAAGATTTTCACAAATGCTGGTCTGGGCCCTTGGCTAAGAGGAGACTCTGTCTTGGGCCCGCCTGTGTAATAAACTGCACTCCACTATCTGCATTGTCCTTCTGAAGAGTTTGTTTCCTGGAACCCGTGGCTATAACACTTGGATAGTGTATGGTAGAAGGTGATTGATGAAGCAATTCCTCCTATTCCAATTCTCAACCCAGCCAAGATTTCCAAACCAGCTAGGGCCAATATTCTTCTGGGGAGTGAGGAAATCTAAGGTGCAGATACCCATCCATTGATTGGTAGACATAAGTAAGCATCTGTCCCACAAACAAAGAGAAGGTCTTGATGAGGGAGGCACTATATTGTGTCTGTGGGAAGATGAGTGGGCCACTCACCTTTTACAGTTTGATTATTTCGTCCCTTGTCAGGGAGTGTTTGACAGGAGAATGTCTACATGCTGTCTCTCATGAGAACTTTGTCCCTTTTCAAGTGGAACAGCATGCTGCTCCCAGGGACTGAGGTCATTGTGTGAGGCAGGCTTGGGTCTCCTTTAGTAAACATTCTCTTTTTGACAAAATTTGCTTAGGCTTGCTCCGCCTTCATGAGATATGGATTGTCTCCTGACCTTGTGACTAGGATTACCCCTTGTTCCCTTGGTAATGGTTACTGTATGTTTGGTTTTCTGGTCTCTATCATTCCTGAAAGAAGTTTCTGGTACCACAGCATGTATATACTCAGAAAAATCATCAAAGCATCTTTGCTTCGTCAGAGCTTAGGTCCAAGGGTCTTTTTTGTCTCTCTCTCTCTCTCTTTTTCTGGCTGACTCTCTGGAGCGTGGAGACCCGTCATGCTCACTTTAATGCCCGGGCTTCTAAGACCCTCTTGAGAAGGCACTTTCTGCCTTCACACCCTCGAGAGGGCGCCTGGTGCCTTCGTGAGTGATGCAAGTCCTGTGTCAAGGGTTTTATTGGTCCTTGCATAAACCAGGGGATATTAGCCTCTTTCTCTCTTTTATTTTCTTCTCATCGATTTACTTTCTTATCCGTACCACCAGATTCTGGTCCATTAAAGGACCCCAACAGTCCCTGGATAAATTGCCTACAGCTTCAGTTCCTCCATCATTTGTAAAGCATTCTGAAGCCTTTTGAGTTAACTCAATTGCCCTTAAGACTGGCCCTTGTAAGGGTGAATCTATCAGAATTCCCATGGCTGTTGCAATAGTTAATGGTACTGGTGTAGCTAAATACCATGGAGCTCCTAAGGATGAGCAAAGCCGGCAATCACTGGCCAGCTTGGGGTTGGTGTCTTTTCGAAGGTGATGAGTTGCGTTGAGAACCTGGTACAGATGAAGGTCTAGTGGGGAGTTAACTTTATAACCTATGTCATACTGCCAACAGGCAGAGCGTGATTTTTAAGGGCAAAGATGGTCCGTGATTTCATCTGTCTGCATTATTGTCCCTGCCCAGTAGGTTTTCCCATTTATTTGGCAGACAGACAGCTATTCTGGGTTGTAACATCTACGTGACATTTGGGGTAGACGGAGTTGCAGACGCATGATGGCAACACCATAGTGTCGGGATGCCGCCTGAGGTTGGAATCCTCTGGTGGAGGAAAGGTCGTGGCAGTGGGGGACACAGCTAGGAAACATTTTTGGCACCCAGTGCCCTGGATACACATCACATGATCAGAAAGGCAGTAAGTGATTGGCCTATAGGTTAGGCTATCTATACATTGCTCTAGCTGATGGTTGAGTAAGGGATTTTTCCAAGGGTTGACTGTAATGTTGACAGGTGCATGATGGATAAGGCACAGCTCCATCTGTTACAGCAAGGGACACCAAGAGGCTCCAAAGCAGCTGCACATAACAGGTGACTGAGCACTAGCAAAAGGTTTTCTCCGCTTCTTTGAGTTGTCACGGCTATAGCAATTGAGCCTATTGTGAAGGGGGGTCAGGTATCCTGTGAGTGATTTGGATAGGAGGGAGAATCGATCATAGAAAACATCTAATTAGAATGAAGCTTCCCACTGCAGTGAGTTAACAGAGAGCTAACTGCAGCTTCTGAACCAAATCCATCCTGGGATGTGACTGAAGCTAGTCCTGTAGTGAAAAGCACAGCAATAATATCAATCAGGGATAGAGGCCAGGGTTGACAATAAACATCCATTGATATCTGAATAGCCAGTTCCTAAAGCTTCCGCCACGCATTGACCAGCCAGCTGCTGGAGTGTGCCTGGAACAAGGCTGAAGAATCCTCAAGCTTCTGCCGTGCGTGAATGGCACGTGACTAGTCAGCTTCTGGAGCGGCTAGAGCAGGCAGAGCATCTTTGGTAGGTGAGGGCTGTTGTTTTTGGAACCAGACCTTGAGGGGATTTCCCAGGTCCCGAACTGTTTTCCATGCGTCCTCATCACAGGAAGCCTCTGCTTTCATTGACCCTGATGCTGTGGATACAAGGGATGATGCCTGTAACTTTAACAGCAGTAGGGGTTACCAGGACAACCGTGGGAGGGCCTGTCCCAATTGGCTGACTTGGTTCTTTTTTCCAATCTTCAACCCATACCTCAGCTCCTGGCTGATAGGCATGAACCCAATTGCCCAAAGGAATGGCTGTCCTTTCAGAGGTTTCTCAGGCGATATGGTGGAAGACTTTTCCCAGGAAATGGAGGTATCGGGACATCTCCAGGTCAGCTAGTTGTTGGGGGTTTCCCTTGAGTTTTCCTATCACTGGAGGTTTTCTCCCATATAAGATCTCAAAGGGAGAAAAGCCTAAGTTCTCAGGGTGCATTGAGTTCAGAGTAAGGTTGGGGGGTAACATGTTGACCCAAGATAACTGGTCTCCTGTCAGAGTTTAGCTAATGTAGTCCTGAGGTTACAATTCATGCGTTCAACTTTCCCTGAGCTCTGAGGCCTGTATGCGGTGTGAAGCTTCCATTTGAGGCCCAGTGTCCAGGATGAAGTTTGGATTAACTGAGACACTAATGCTGGCCTGTTGTCAGACCCTAGGGAGAGAGATAGCTCATATCTCGGGATCATGTCTCTTCACAGGGCCTTGGGCACTTCTCGTGCCCGTTCAGTGCACGTGGGGTAGGCTTCAGCCCATCCTGAGCAGGTGTAGACTACCACAAGGAAATACTTGTAGCCCCTATCGGGCTTGACTTCAGTGAAGTCCACTTCTAGATCTTCAAAGGGCAGTGTCCCAATGGTCAGCACCCCTGGGTTGGGTCTTGGTCCTTGGCTGGCGTTGTTCTGAGCACAAGTCACAGAACTAGCACTGATCTGCACGCACAGGGCTGGGAGCTTAGGGACGAAATAGAAGTGGGTCAGTAAGCTCTCCAGCACAGGTTTGCCTAAACGTGTTTTTTCATGATGTTATTTTATCAGCTGGATTTCTGTATTGCTGGAGACAAAGAGTCTTTGATCTGGCAGCTCCAGCAGCCCTCCTTTTATTCTCCCGTCATTTAGCATCCACTGATCTTCCTCCTTGGTATACTTTGGGGATGGAGGAAATTCTGTTGTCAGTTCAGTTCAGTCACTCAGTCATGTCCGACTCTTTGCGACCCCATGAGTCACAGCACGCCAGGGATCCCTGTCCATCACCAACACCCAGAGTCTACTCAAACCCATGTCCTTCGAGTCAGTAATGCCATCCAGCCATCTCACCCTCTGTCGTCCCCTTCTCCTCCTGCCCCCAATCCCTCCCAGGATCAGGGTCTTTTCCAATGATTCAACTCTTTGCACGAGGTGACCAAAGTATTGGAGTTTCAGCTTCAGCAGCAGTCCTTCCAATGAACACCCAGGACTGATCTCCTTTAGGATGGACTGGTTGGATCTCTTTGCAGCCCAAGGGACTCTCAGGTGTCTTCTCCAGCACCATACCTTGGAGGTGGAGGCAATTCTGGTGCCAAGAGGACCTTAAAGATTGTCTCGGGGCGCACTGTTGGGCTGGGTTGGGTCGCCACCTCCTTGGCTGCCTGGTCTCCAACCGATTCCCATTGCACAGTGGATCAGCTCCTCGCTGATGGCCTTTACAATGGATGACTGCCACTTGGGAGGGCTTCCAGACTGCTTCTAACATCTGAAGATTTCCTTTATGTTTTTAATCTCCTCCCCACCCTCCCCGCCCCCCACTGTCAATAGTCCCCTTTCTTCATAAGTAGCTCCAAGTACATGTAAAGTAGCAAAGGCATATCTTGCCTCGGTATAGATGCTGACTCCTTTCCCTTTGGCGTGCCTTAGTGCCTGGGCGAGAGCCCACAGTTCAGCCCTCGATGCTGACCACCCTTGTGGCAAGGCCTCACCTTCACTATCTCGTCAGTTGCTACGGCAGAGCCTGCTTTGCGCTGCCCACCTTGGATAAAAGTGCTTCCGTCGGTGAACAGTTCCAGTTCTGGGTTCTAGAAGGGAATGTCCATCAGCTGTAGCCTGCTCGAGTAAATCTCATTTATGAGCTCCTAACAGTTATGTCGGGGTTCCTGCTTCTGTAGGTTAAACTAGTGGGGTTCAGTGTCCGCACAGTCTCGAGTTGGACCAGTGAGTTTTTGCAAAGCAGTTGTTGATAGTGAACCATCCTGGAGTTGGTCAGCCATTTGTGCTCCTTGTTCATCAGGGCCGGAACAGCATGGGGAACCTTTACACTTACATTTTGTCCTAGTGTAAGCTTGTCTGCTTCTCTGGCCAGAATCACAGTGGCAGCTAATGCCCGGAGGCATGGTGGCCGTCCCGTGACCGCTGGACCCAGTGGTTTGCACTGGTATGTGACTGGGCACTCCCATGGCCCAACTGTCTGTGTGAGATCCCCAGGGCAGTGTGATTCTTCATGTACATAGAGGGTAAAATCCTGTGTCTCATCTGGCAGCCCTAATACTGGAGCGCTGGTCAAGAGTCTTGTTCACGTTCATTTTTCCTCCACATGGCCACTCTCCTGAGGGAGATTAAAGATTCCTCTTACTATTGGCAGGTCGGCACAAACTCTCAAACCAGACCAGCCTCACAAGGAGGGATCGAATCCCCAAGAAGCTGGCGCTGTCTTCCAGCCTTATGAGGTCGTCATGGAACCCGAGGGTTTGGACCCTCTCAGTCTCTGAAGGCCGTGGGCTGTGAAGCTCACTTTCACTGCCTTCATTCAGCAATCATGCATACACAGTCACTCAGAGGTTATCACAATACCTCCTTTTCCTGAGGCCCCAGGTCTCCCTATCTGATGCTCCATTCCTGGGAGCTCCAAGAAGCTGATCAGTCTCCTCTTCTACACATTGTTGGAGTAAGACCTCCTGACTTGGCGCTGGCCCTGGGGCTTTACCTGATCCTTACCATCAGGTGTCACACCTCCTTGTTCATCTTAGGGTCCTCTGCTCTGATCTGGCTGAGTCACGAGTCTGGTAGCTCAAGGGGCCAGTGTGGCTGGAATCTTGCTGTGGCCTCCAGAAATGTTGCAGAAACCAGTACTTGAGAAACCAGGCACCACACTCAGAGAGTTGGGGAACTCAGGTTCATTACTGGGCCCACCGGTGGACCCAGAGGAGTTAGCACTCCAAGTTCTGAGCCTTGAACAAACGGGTTACAGATTTTTTGTACATGGACAGGCATGATTAAGCGGGTTTGCAGGTTCGCAGGGGCTAGGGCGATTCCAAAGAGCAGGACGAGGGTGAGCGAGATAATCTCCAGTTCCTAGTATTGTGAGTCCCCACTTTTTGACACCTATGTGAAAAAGACTTTGCAAGGAGCAAGCTGAGTTACAGGGACAGAAAGAGCAGGAGATCATGTAACATTTTTATCTTTTCCGCTTGACCACTACAGCTTTCTTTGGAAATAAAGCAGGGACAGCAGTGAACATTGGGTTAAAAATGTGTGTGCCTAGACACTGAGTCATGTCTCAATCCTTGCGATCCTTTGGACTCTAGCGCACCAGGTCCTCTGTCCATGGGATTTTCCAGGCAAGAATCCTGGAGTAGAATGTCATTTACTCCCCCAGGGATCTTTCTGACCCATGGATCAAGCCCAGGTCTCTTAGGCCTCCTGCATTGGCACTTAGACTCTTTAGTCCTACTGCCACCTTGGAAGTCCAAAACTGTGCATGGGAATGGAGAAATATTTGTGAAAATGATGCCTTAAATGCATATCTGATCAGCTACTAAGGAAATAGTGATCTGTGTTAAGTAGTAAGTGACATAACTAGAGGCTGAAAAAAAACAAAACAAAACAAAACACGTGGCCTGAACAATGAGTTAGGTTTTATTCTGTGGGAATGGTAGGACTTGAGCACAGGAGACCGTGGGTCAGGTGACCCCAAGATAGCTGAGGAAGCAAGGCAGGAGCCACACTATATACAAGTTTGTAGGAAGGGGCAGATAATCTGAATATTAAAAGTGACAATTAATGTAAGGGAAAAACATCTCTCCCATGAAGAGATTTAGTGTTCTTCTATGTATGGGAAGATGGAAGCATCTGGACTTATGCATCTAGCTATCTGGGGCCAATCCTTCTTCCTTGATTATTCACGTCCTTATTCCAAGGGGACGAGAGAGGACCAGAGGTTTAGATAACATCGACATCTCAATGGACATGAGTTTGAGCAATGTCCAGATGGTGAAAGAAAGGGAAGCCTGGCATGTTGTAGTCCGTGGGTCCCAAAAAGTTGGACAAGACTGAGTGACTGAACAAGAAGCACAGAGACGACAGAAGCCCATCATACCCCGACTTCTGAGTGGATGAGGGAGGTCACTGATTACTAAGTCACACCCTCTATGAATCAGTCTATTCAAGAACCAAAGTCTGAACATCAATGGCGGATGGCAGCCTCTGACACCAATCCCGCCTCCCCCGCACCCACTCCAGCTCCTCAGCACTTACCAAGAGGGAAATAGCTGGTGGCTTCTGAATCGCTGCCTTTGTATAATCTAGACTCAGAGATCTGCTTTCAGAAAAGGCTTCTTAAGTGTTAGAGTCAAGATGGTCTGGATGAAGAGCAACAACCTCAGATATGCAGATGATTCCACACTACTGGCAGAAAGTGAAGAGAAAGTAAAGAGCCTTGTGACAAGGGTGAATGAGGTGAGTGAAAATGCTGGCTTTAAAGTTATCATTAAAAAAACTATTATGATGACCTCTCGTCTTATCACTTGATAGCAAATAGAGGGAAAAAGTGGAAAGAGTGACAGATTTTCTCTTCCTGGGCTTTAAAATCACTGTGAACAGTGACTGCAGCCATGAAATCAAAAGATCCTTGCCTCTTGAAAGGAAAGCTATGAAAAACTTAAGTGTATTAAAAAGCAAAGACATCAATTGCTAACAAAAGTCCATCTAGTCTAAACTATGGTCTTTCCAATAGTCATTTGAGGTTAGGACCATAGACAAGGCAGGGCACTGAAGAATTGATGGTATCAAATTGTGGTGGTGAAGAAGACTCTTGAGAGTATTTTATCATTGAGGAACTAGGGTAAATACAGTTAACATATTTAATGTTCCGTTCAGTTCAGTTCAGTCACTTAGTCGTGTCCGACTCTTTGCAACCCCATGAATTGCAGCACGCCAGGCCTCCCTGTCCATCACAAATTCCCGGAGTTTACTCAAACTCATGCCTATCGAATCGGTGATACCATCCAGCCATCTCATCCTCTGTCGTCCCCTTCTCCCCCTGCCCCCAATCCCTCCTAGCATCAGGGTTTTTTCCAATGAGTCAGCTTGTCACATCAGGTGCCCAAAGTTTTGGAATTTCAGCTTCAGCATCAGTCCTTCCAGTGAACACCCAGGACTGATCTCCTTGCAGTCCAAGGGACTCCCAAGAGTCTTCCCCAACACCACAGTTCGAAAGCATCAATTCTTCGGCACTCAGCTTTCTTCACAGTCCAACTCTCACATCCATACATGACCACTGGAAAAACCATAGCCTTGACCAGACAGACCTTTGTTGGCAAAGTAATGTCTCTGCTTTTTAATATGCTATCTAGGGTGGTCACAACTTTCCTTTCAAGGAGTAAGCGTCTTTTAATTTCATGGCTGCAATCACTAACTGCAGTGATTTTGGAGTCCCCCCAAAATAAAGTCTGACACTGTTTCCACTGTCTCCCCATCTATTTCCCATGAGGTGATGGGGCCAGATGCCATGATCTTAGTTTTCTGAATGTTAAGCTTTAAGCCAACTTTTTCACTCTCCTCTTTCACTTTCATCAAGAGGCTTTTTAGTTCCTCTTCACTTTCTGCCATAAGCGTGGTATGATCTGCATATCTGAGGTTACTGATATCTCTCCCAGCAATCTTGATTTCAGCTTGTGCTTCCACTAGCCCAGTGTTTCTTATAATGTACTCTGCATATAAGTTAAATAAGCAGGGTGACAATAGACAGCCTTGACGTACTCCTTTTCCTATTTGCAACCAGTCTGTTGTTCCATGTCCAGTTCTAACTGTTGCTTTCTGACCTGCATACAGGTTTCTCAAGAGGCAGGTCAGGTGGTCTGGTATGTCCATCTCTTTCAGAATTTTCCGGAATTTATTGTGATCCACACAGTCAAAGGCTTTGGCATAGTCAATAAAGCAGAAATAGATGTTTTTTCTGGAACTCTCTTGCTTTTTCGATGATCCAGTGGATTTGACAATTTGATCTATGGTTCCTCTGCCTTTTCTAAAACCAGCTTGGACATCTGGAAGTTCATGGTTCACGTATTGCTGAATCCTGGCTTGGAGAATTTTTAGCATTACGTTGCTAGCGTGTGAGATGAGTACAATTGTGTGGTAGTTTGAGCATTCTTTGGGATTGCCTTTCTTAGGGATTGGAATGAAAACCATGTTAGTTCATCTAATAAAAAGAGAAACTTTGAATTAAAATTCAGGTTTGCAATTGCTCATTTAAAGGAGGTGTCTTAAGCAGTGAAGAATGAATTTGAAGATGAACTTTATCAGATCATACGTGGAGTTTCCAAGGATTCAAAATTATTGGATAGAAAACAAGTAGTAAATGTCGCCAGTAGTCCCAGAAGTGTGGCAGTTTGTTCACGACTCCACCCACACACTTCTGACTAGAGAGAGAATCAGAAGATTTAAAAGGGCTCAATATAGTTACTCAGAAATCCACACAGTTTTTCCTGAAACCTCCTCAATGGCTCAATGGAGGAGCCATCAGGTCATGCCATTTGTCCCAGGCCAAGACAAGAATCCTTGTCCTCATTGTGAATGTGAAAATTAATTACTGGAGAGAAATACATAAATGATAAAAAGCATCAAGAACGGGTCAAGAGATGACCTTCTATGACAGTGACAGAAATAAACCTAGACTAATCGAAAATCATTTCCGTTGAAGCAGATCTTCGCAAACCACACGACAAAGCATTGCTTCCTCCGTGATTCTCGTCTTTTCCTTCTGAGTCATCTGCTCCATCCACTGACATGTACCTGGGTGTATCACTATTTTGTCCACTTTATTTACAGTCCGGAATCCTTCACTTGATCCTGAAAGGAGACCAGGTCCAGCTTAGAGAACAGAAGACGTGTTCATCAGAAAAAGGAATATATGTTTTGGTGGTGATTCATCTGTCTCTAATCCAGTATGTGTTAAGGTAAGAAGAGAAAACAAGATAGAAAGTTGAAATAGCAAAAAAAAAAAAAAAAAAAAAAAGGATTTCCCAAAGACTTTATTGAAAGCACCTTTAAAATACAAATGCATAAAAGTCAGGTTCTGATATTGTACTCAAGCTCTACTGAGGATAAAGCATGTAGAGGGAATCTGATTTTAAGAGGAGGTTGCCATTATTTTATGCCAGAGAATTTATAGAATCACCGCTAGACCAGAATGAAGGATATGCGGGTCATGGAGCAACAGTTAGAACCAAAGTCGGACAAATGGACTGGTTTCAAACACGGAAGGAGGACCTCAGAGCTGTGTATTATCACCCTGCTTATTTAACTTCCATGCAGAGTACATTATGCAAAAGTCATGCGGGATGAAGTAGAACCTGGAATCAGGATAGCCAGGAGAAATATCAATGATCTCAGATATGGACATGATACCACACTGGTGGCAGAAAGCGAAAAGGAATTAAAGAGGCTCTTAATGGGGATGAAACTGAGAGTGAAAGAAGCTGGCAGAAAACTCAACATTCAGAAAACTAAGATCATGGCCTTTAGTCTCATCACTTAATTCAAATGGAACCAGTGACAGACTTTAGGAGGGCTCCAAAATCACTGTGGATGGTGATTTCAGCCATGAAACTCAAAGACAGTTTCTCCTTGGAAGAAAAGCTATGACCAATCTAGACAACGTATTCAAAAGGAGGATATCACTTTGCACACAAACGTCCATATGGTCAAAGCTATGGTTTTTCTAGCAGTCACACGTGGATGTGATAGTTGGACGATAAATGAGGCTGAGCGCCGAAGAATTGAGAGCTCGAATTGTGGTGCAGCAGAAGGTTTCTTTTCTTTTCTTTTTGTTTTGAGAAGGCTCTTAAGTGTCTTTTGGACTCAAGAAGCTGAAACAAGTCAACCGTAAGGAAATCAATCCTGAATATTCATACGAAGGACTGATGCTGAGGCTGAAGCCGCAATACTTGGGTCTCTTTGTCTGCTGAACCAACTCATTGGCAAGATCCTGATGCTGAGAAAGATTGAAAGCAAAAGAAGGCAGTGACACAGGGTGAGATGGTTGAATATCTTTGCTGACTCAGTGGAGATGAACTTGAGCAAATTCCAGGCATTGACGAAGGAGAGGGCAGCCTGGCTTGCTGCATTCCATGGGATCCAAGAGTTCCATACACCTTAGCCACTGAATAGCAAACAAGAATGAAGGCAAAAGAAGTAGTGGTACATATACACAATGGAACACTACTCAGCCATAAAGAGGACCGTATTTGAGTCAGTTCTAAAGAGGTGGATGAACCTAGAGCCTGCTATACAGAGTGAAGTAAGTCAGAAAGAGAAATAGAAATATCATATACTAATGCATATATACGGAATTCAGAAAAATGGCACTGAAAAATGTACTTGCAGAACAGCACTGGAGATTCATAGATAATAGATTCATGGAAATGGGGAGGGGAGGAGAGGGTGAGCTGTATGGAGAGTGTAACATGAAAACTCACATTACCATATGTAAAAATAGAAATCCAAAGGGAAATTGCTGTGCATGTCAGGAAACAAAAGCAGCACAAGGAGTGGTGTGGGGAGGGGGAAGGGTGGGAGATTCAAAAGGGAAGGGATATATGTATACCTATGGCTGTTTCACGTTGAGGTGTGACAGAAAACAACAAAATTCTATAAAGCAATTATCCTTCAATTAAAAAGTAAACAAACAAAGAAGAATGAAGGCAACAGATTACATCAAGGAAGAAGTAGTTTAGAATCATAATGACTCATGAAAACTGTCTTTCAAATATCACAAATACCCATTTTCCCCCAGAAAGCAAGGACCTGAAATTATTGGAAGAAGAAAAAGTCCAGGCATTCCCAATCCTCTCGAGTAAAATCTATGGCCACATCCCAGAATGTCAGCTGTCCCTGAAATACAAAGGACAGATGCCATGTGACCGTGGGAAGACTTCCACATGTGACCCAAGATGAAAACATCAAGTTCAGAGACCTGGTTGTGACTAGTGGTGTGGCTGATATTATAGAACGATAACATTTTTACACAGTAATATTTTCCACCACATTTATACCCCAAGAAAAGAGGATGAGATATGATCCATAAAACATTTCACAAACTATTGTGATCTGGAAGAGAAATTATAAAATGATCGGATCAACACTGGCATATTAATTTTTGAGTGTCGAAAGTCTGTCATATAGGATAAATTGTCTATCAAGAACACAGGAGACATTTTTAAAAAGCATACTCTGATACAAGAGATTTGGAGTGGGGCCAGTGCTTCACATTTGAAAGAAGCTTATATTATCTAGAAATGTGAGGAAATCTGCTCCATAAATAGCCATTTTGAGTGACATGAACTGCAAAGAAATAGAATAGTAAAGATTAATGCTTAAACAATGAATTTCAAGTATTTTGCAAATTTGAGAGGTCTGATAGAATAGTACCCATGGCAGCTACAATTCTTTGAATTATTTAGTATATATTATGTCTTTCTAACAGTTTTTACTGTTGAATGCACCACAGAAATAATATAAAATCAACACCACTGCGGTTCCACCTTTGGCAAATATTTTATCAAATATTCATTAAATGGCAGAGCTTGAATTTTGCTTCAGTTTGTGTCACCTAGAACTGAAGTAATAAAACACAAATACACAGAGACAACACTAATGAAAGATAACAGAAGTTTTAGAGGGACTTGTGGTGGTCCACTGTGGGGTCCTTTAATGGACCTGCTGCTGGTCCGGAGTCGACGATAAGAAAGTGAAAGAAGGAAAGAGGCTAAAATTCCTGGGTTATGCATCAGGCCTCTGCACTCCAGAGAATCAGCCAGAAAGAGAGAGAGGGAGAGAAAGAAGGACACGGGGACCCAAGTCTCTGGTGGAACAAGGGTACTTTACTGAATTCTGTGTGAGTATATATACCATATCACAAGGTAGCTTCTTCAGATGAAGATCAAAAGACCAGACTTTACAAGTTACCAAGGAAACAAGAAGCAATAGAGGCCACAAGGCCAAAAGGCAATCCATATCAAAAGAGGGTGGAAAAAACCCCTTTCACCAAATGGAAAAGCTAATGAAGGAAATCCTATGCAAGCATCCCATCTCTATGATTTCAGTCCTGGGAGTGGCTTGGAACTGACAGTCCTGTCAGGAATTGATAAGGAACGGAGGGCTCAAGAGACACAGGAAACAGCACACAAGAATCCTCCTGTGAAACACTCCCTGACAGCCCATGACTGACTATCAGCTCCTGCAAAATATCCCCTGACAGCCCATGACTGACTCTCGGCTCCTGTGAAACATCCCCTGACAGCCCATGACTGACTCTCAGCTCCTGTGAAACATTCCCTGACAGCCCATTACTGATTCTCAGCTCCTGCAAAATATCCCCTGACAGCCCATGACTGACTCTCAGCTCCTGTGAAACATCCCCTGACAGCCCATGACTGACTCTCAGCTCCTGTGAAACACTCCCTGACAGCCCATGACTGACTCTCAGCTCCTGCAAAATATCCCCTGACAGCCCATGACTGACTCTCGGCTCCTGTGAAACATCCCCTGACAGCCCATGACTGACTCTCAGCTCCTGCAAAATATCCCCTGACATCCCATGACTGACTCTCAGCTCCTGTGAAACATCCCCTGACAGCCCATGACTGACTCTCAGCTCCTGTGAAACATCCCCTGACAGCCCATGACTGACTCTCAGCTCCCAAGGCAGGGGGATGGGTTCAATACCTGCTTAGAGAAATAGATCCCACACCCCACAGCCAAAGTTGTCCAGTGTCAACAAAATCTCCCACAAGGCTCTAAGATTCTGCCTGCGACAACTAAGACACAACTGAGACAAACAAATAAATCCATGTATTTTTCAAAAGAACTTTATATAACTTGGGAGAAAACCAAAAGAAGAAAAAAGATCAATCAAATAAACATTTTTCTGCACACAGGGATATATTAAAATGAGATTATACTTACTAAGAATATTAAAGCTATTCATGTCAATAAAATCAAGATTATTTTTAAAAGGTTAATATATATACATCTACTTGTGGATGATATTCTTTGTACATTTTAGGTACATTTAGGATGGAAACATACACAGCAGTATAAGATAAATTAAGACTCCTGGTTCTGAAGCTTTTCTTTCTGGAAAAACTATATCATTTGTGTTGAGCTTTATCTTTCAACACAGTGGAAAACAGATCAGCACCATTATGATTGTTGTAAAATTTTAGAAAATATACAAAAATATGGTAAAAAGACTGTGTCTATGATTTGAGCATGGAGTGTTCTGGAAACATCATACGTGGGCTTGGATGATCATTATGCCTACCCCAAACACCCAGTATCTATTATCCACACAATGAGTGTTCACTCTAGGAAGCAAAGAGAAACTAAGATGGAGGAGTTTCTCCATTAACTATGAGCATTTCCACACATTCCTTATTCCTTTCTTCTACAATCTCCTTTAAAGAGAGAGGAAAGAAGTATGAACTTCTTAGCCTCACGATGTCAGAGAGACATCAACAGAAACAGTGGACATCATTTCATCATTACACCAGATGTCATGGTGTAAATGAATCACATGAAAGATGCACTATCACTGCCTGGGCATTCTGGAATTAACAAGGAAATTATAACTTGAATCTAACATTTTAAAATGTTAATTTTATGCAAATTTAATTTCACCTATACTTCCCCTGTTTAGTATTCTCACAATGCATTTAACAAGTAAGTCTTAGAAATGCAAAGGACAGTATCTTCCAGGTTTCTTTTTATTTCTGAATATTTTCTGAAAAACTGGACCACTGAGTTGAGTCACTGGGCTTCCCAGCTGGCTCAGTGGTAAAGAATCTGCCTGCCAACGCAGGAGATGCGGCTTCAGTCTCATGGTTCAGAGAATCCCCGGGACGAGAAAATGGCAACCCAATGCAGAATTCTTGCCTGGAAAATCCCATGGACAGAAGAGAATTGTTTCCATGTCTAATGGCATTTTCAAACTCGGTTTTAAATATCTAAATTGCATCCAGGTGCTAAGTCATCACTGCATTTCCCAACGTCCCTAAAATCCCAACACCAAACCACATCCGAGTGGGCGTGAGGATAGGAGTGACTCCCTATGCTGATCTCTCACAAAAAAAAATATTTTGATAAAAAAAAAAAAAAAAAGAATATTTTGAGCAGTTCAGAGTCGCTGATTCATGTTGAGAATTTATCATGCTCCATAGAAAGCGAGGATGCAGACAATGGAGAAAAGGCTCTGGGACAAAAGAAAGTAGTGTAAGGAGCAGGTCTTCGCTATAATAAGGGGAAATGGGGTGAAATAAGTTGATAACAAATAAATTAGGAGCAGAGAATTAAAGGCTTGCATATTCTCATTTGGGCATTTCAGGAGGAAAAGCAGATACAGCCAGAGACCCCAGGATAGGACATTTACCTGAGAAGCTGATGTTTCCGCTTCTTGTTCCTCCTGTTCTGTCTTCTCTGGGGATGTTACGCTGAGTTTTGAGAAAATGTCTGGAGGTTGTAAAGACCTCGCCAGATCTACTCCTATAATTTACATTTTAAGATACCAGGATTAGCCAGTAGGTTTAATCCAGAGACTGTCTTCAGGCATGATTCTTTATTATTATACAATCCTAAGGAATGTAGAGAGAAAAAAGTAAAAAGTTTATCCTTTCTTCCTCCTTGAGCATTCCAGACCTCGCTCTCCTTGGGGACTCCTGGACTTCTTATCAGCCTACCTAGGAATTGACTCTCTCATTCCCCCCTTTTCTTTTAGGAGAATTGTGTTGCCAAGGGAAAGGGGTGTTGTTTTCATTCCATAACTACCTCTGCTGTTAAGGGGCGGGGTCCCCAAATTGTTGGGACAACCTATTCTCCTAACCCTCGTATTGAGGGTCTCTGATTCAGGGGCCCCAAGTAATAGTTAGAAGACGCTGTGGACTGACAGGAGCTTAGAGAACCATTTTTAAACTAAAAGCTTTTAGACGGTTAGAAAATCCCATTATACAGTTACAGGCAAAACAGTCATTAAACCAAGCTAAAATCAAAATGAAAAGTCACTTTATGTCTATAGTTACATCAGTCCAGCTTAAGGTTGTTAGATATGACATCTAACAGTTTAAGATGAGGCATCACATGTGATTGTTTTTGACGGAACTGGCAGACTTGAAGAGTCTTTTCCTTGAAGTGGGTATGTCTACCCCGGGAGGCCTTCCACTGATGAAGAGGGGAGTACTCCACAGACCCAGCAGTTAGACTGATTGTGGAATTCAGCGTAGGAATGGGCCCAGGACAGGAAGGCAGTCTTGAGGATCAAATGGCAGACTCAGGATTTTTAGAGTCAGCAGAAGTAGGCTCACATAGATTATCTGGTCCATCCTTTGGCTTGTCCAGACAGTGCCATTACAGAAGCGGATTGGGAAGATAGTGGGCCAGGGGCTTCAGAAAGCACAGAGAAATTTGCCCCAGGATCTAAAAGGAAATCGAGGATTGGTCTCCCACAGTTATTAATACCCGGGGTTCCTCAGGTGTAATTAGGAGGGGAGCTTGTGTGGGGACCCCTGGGCACCTTCAGTCCTGATTGACTTGAGAGCCCGACCCCTGAGACCTGCGCCTCTGGGGGCAGTCTCTCTTCCAGTGTGGTCCTCTGCAGACCGGACATGGAGCCGGGGGCAGCGTAGATGCCTGAGGGCAAACCCGCTTGAGGTGCCCCTCCTTTCCACAGTAATAGCAACTCCATCCCTTTTCACCTGGGTTCCTCTGGGCATCTTTCTCAGGCTGTTTAAGAAGGGTTTTTATTACCATTGTGAAGGCTTCCACCTGTTTCTTTGTCTTTTTCTGTCTTTCTTTCTTTTCCTCATAATCCCTACCATAATAGACTGTCTGAGCCAGTTGGAACAGATTATCTAAAGACTGATTTGGTCCATATGATGGTTTTAATAGCTTATGGCTGGTACCTAGACAGAGTGAGAAATCTATCCATTAAGATCACTTGTCCCTCTTCACTTTTGGGATCAATCTCAGCGAATCTGCTTCACTCCGTCTATCTAGGAATTTACCAGCAACTTCCTTCTCCTCCTGTGCTATGTCTGCCAATTTGCCAGAGTTTAAAGCCTTAGTTTAATGGGCTTCCTGGTGGCTCAAATCTGTCTGCAATGCTGAAGACCCAGGTTCGTTCCCTGAGTCAGGAAGATCCCCTAGAGAAGGAAATGGCAACCCACTCCAGGACTCTTGCCTGAAAAATCCCATGGACAGAGGAGCCTGGTAGGCTACATTCCATGGGCTCACAAAGAGATGGACACGACTAAGCAACTTTACCTTAAAGGTTTAGCACACCCCTGCCTGAGTCCTTCAAGAATATATCTGACAAAATGACTCTGATCCCATCTTCCTTTAGCTGTGTTGTAGTTCCAGTCTGGTTCTGTAATTGGGACCACCTGATTCCCAGCGGGGAGGGCGGTTATCTCCCTCTTCCCTGCTGATTCATTTCCAAGCCATTCATCTCCATAAGCAACTGCTTTTCCCAAAACTTTTTTGAGTCAGGAGTCAGCATTTGTCCCAAGATATATATCACATCCTTCCAAGTAAGGTCATAAAGCAGAGTAACACCTTTAAAAGCTCTAACATATTTTTCTGGGTCCTCTAAATAGTCTCCCAGATCCTCCCTGATTTCTTGTATTTCTTGATTAGAAAAAGGCTTATAAGCTCTCATAGACTGATTATTTCTCCCAGTGGGTTCTTCATGAAGAGGCAGCCTCTTCATGTGTGGCTGTTCCTCGGTCTCTCTGGCTGCTCTGTGCATATGATCCCAGGGATAGATTGGAGAAACTTGCTTTTCTTTACCTCTTTGGCTCCTGTCCTCCATCTCATCTAGCAAGGTAGGAGGACAGGAGGGAGCTGAAGGTTTCACAGCCAAATCTATACCCTTTGAACATAAGTCTGGCATTTTGCAGAGGGAAAAGAGCAACACATATGCTACTTCTACCCATTTCCCTTGTTTTCTACAGAACCAATCTAATTGTAAAACAGTGATTATACTTAAGAGACCCTCCAACCGGACACCGTTCGCCACCCTCCAGTGGGTACCGCGGCCATGCAGTATCACATAGGAAGACCAAGTGTGTCTTCTTTAAGCCCTGGGGATCAAATCTATCCCAGTTTTTCAGGATACAGTTCAAAGGAATGAGGCTGCAATTGTTAGCTCCCATCTGTAAGAGAGAAAAGAAGCGAACAGCACCATCTTTCTACCGGAGGCGCCCCTCCCTGCTCTAGATGGGGGTGTAGACAGTGTGTACACCACAGCTTCCCTTCCCTGGTCGGACTTATTCTGTCCCTTACCGACCCAGGGGCCGTACTTGTTCCTCCCGGTTCTACCACCAAGACGGGGTGGAGATGCACCAGGGGTAGACCTGATGGCTTCCCTGACTGACGTCCAGTGCCTCACCATTGAAACCTTGCTTGCCTCTGATGCCACCGGGGGTGCAATCAGAATAAGCTCTGGAACACCTCCCAGGCTAAACCGCTGGGGGAAACAGTGGTCACCTGAGTGCCTGTGCACGACCCTGATATACTCCTGACCACAATAAAACCAATATGAACAGAAAACTGAGATGTTACTTCCAAGCGTCCCCTTACCAGTATACGAGCCTCCTCTGGTCCAATAAGAGCCCGTGTTATCAAAGGGAAAAAAGAAACCCATTGCAGTTCCAATCTGAGTGACCTTTAACCTCAGAGATGCTCTTGTAGCTAGAGCTCCATCTAACTTCCGATCTTTTGATTCCTATCACGGCTAGGTGCTTCCTGACTACCAATCCAAGTGTGAGATCTAAGTCACAGTGTCAGTACAGATGACAAGGCCCTTGAAAATCTATGATGTGACAGAATAGGTTAGTACTTCTAATTTCCAAGGAGTTCTGAAATGGCCAGAGACCAAAAGTTTGACTGAGAAAGGAGAGTTCAGTCCACATGCTTTGCCCGTCTCTGGTCAGTCCCTGAAGGAGACGCTGGGTGCCTCTTGGCATTGGCAGGTCGGTATAAATCCCCGACAGGTTTCTGCCATCAGCCCTATGAGGTCACCACAGAACCGCAGAGCAGTTCACTCGCTTCATGCAGGGCATTTCATTCATTCACGCAAGCACACCAAGGAGTTAGTAAAGTACAGCAGAAAAAGTGTTCGCTAGGAGAACTAGAGCTCCAAGCACCCTTCCCTTGTCCTGAAGAATCCCCAGTGAGCCCCCAAGGTGATAGGTTGTTGCTGAATCATGCAAAGAGGCTGGGGTTCTTGGCCTCTGGAGAATTCAATCTGGGGCCAGAGACAAGGCTTGATTGCTCAGACTTTCTGTGTAGTAAACATTTATTAAAGTATAAAGGAGACAGAGAAAGCTTCTGACATAGACATCAGAAGGGGACAGAAAGAGTATCTGCTTGCTAGTGTTAGCAATGGAGTTACATACTCTCCAATGAACCCAAAGAATGTCTGGAAGTTGTAAAGACCTCACCAGATCTACTCCTATAATTTACATTTTAAAATAACAGGATTAGCCAGAAGGTTTAATCCAGAGACTGTCCTCAAGCAGAATACATTATTGCTATATAATTCTAAGGAATGTAGAGGAAAGAAAAAAAGTTTGTCCTATCTTCTTCTTTGAGAATTCCAGACCCCTCTTTCCTTGGGGACCCCCAAGCTTCTTCTCAACCTGCCTAGGAAATCACTCTCTCACTACAGACAGAAAGACCTTGAAAAGCTAAGAATGACTGCTCCTGCCCTCTGTCTCAGGAGAGATTCAGGAACAATCAGTTCCTACTTGGAGACTATCCTGTGAGCTAATTTCTTGATTGTTTTCTCCCCAGAGATAGCTGTTAACACTCTGCTCACACAGACGGTGTGAGCTGACTGACTTCCCTGGTCCAAATCCAGCTAGACCAACCCTACGGCCTCTCCTTGGACTGAAGCTGGGCCTCAGCTTTCACAAATGGACCAGGAGCCACGTCCTTATCCCGGCCCTCCCCTTAGAATGCCCTGGAGCACATACGACACACCACACTGATGCTCCCACAGGACCAAACTAGAACTCCATTGGAAGGGCATCAGTGAGGTCATTTCCTGTCACTGGTCACATGATCCTGATGGGAAACCAGATGGAAACCTCTTGGATAAAGATTCTTTCTGAATCATTTCAATGAATACAAATCCCTGGTGCCCAGGTCCCCACTCCAAGAAGTTATGAATCTGCAGGTTTACAGTGGGGCCATGAAAGGAGTCATCAGCAAATCCCATTTTGTTCTGATGTTTCTCCAAAACCAATGTTCAGGAGTCTTCAGCTCAAAGCCTCACACTCACCACACCTAAGACCTCTCTGTAGGGGAGGATTTAGGGCAGGAGTTTCTGAGAGAGGTCAAAGCTGGAATCAGTCAGAGAAAACAGGAGTACTTGCAGTTCAGCTTTTATAAGTTACCCTGAGTAAAGTGCCTCGGACTCCCTAGGCTGAGTGTGGATTAATCCATTCAAACCAAGACAAGGATTCTGGTGAGCACTGTATGGATTATTTGAGTGCTGAATTACATTTACTTCAAATAATCTCAAATCCTGTCATTATTAACAAACATACATACATTGCTAAGAATTGTAACTTTCTAACCATAAACCTTCATCTCATGATTCATGCTAATATATCCATTTTCTATGTGTTTTAACTATGGAGTACTCCCTACAGTCATTCTCCTTCAGAGAAACTTCTGAAAACACAACTAATGAAATGCCTTCTAGTATGCAATCTCTGATATTTACTTTGATCTAACTTTTGTTTAACAACCTTTCTACATATTTGTTACATCACTTCCATAGGTTTCTTATATAAACTCTTGTGTTTTCTGATGCATGTTCAGAGCAAACCTCTTCCATCACTTGTTCCATTACTAGGGTTTCTTTCCAGTGTGTGTTCTCAGATGTTTAGTGAGATTACCACCATGACTAAGGGTTTGCCAAATTCTGTACATTTATAAGGTTTCTCTCCAGTATGAACTTACAAATATGTAGTAAGAATTGAGCTCCGATTAAAGGTTTTGCCACATTCTGTACATTTATACGGTCTCTCCCTAGTATGGATTCACCGATGTTTAGTAAGATTAGAACCCGTAAAGAAGGCCTTGCCACATTCTGTACATTTATAACATCTATCCCCAGGATGAATTTGGTGATGTTGAGTAAGGGCCGGATTCGTAGTAAAGCCTTTGTCACATTCTTCACATTTATAAGGCTTCTCTCCAGTATGAATTCGCTCATGTTGAGTAAGTTGCAAGCACTGAAAAAAGGCTTTGTCACATTCTTTACATTTATAAGGTCTCTCTGCAGTATCAATTTCCTAATGTCAGGTAAGATGTGAGCATTCAATAAAGGTTTTGTTACAGTCTTAGCATTTATAAGACTTCTCTCCAGGATGAATTTGCTGATGTCGAGTAAGATGTGAGTATTGAGTAAAGGCTTTGTTACATTCTTGACATTTATAAGGTCTCTCCCCAGAATGAATTCGCTGATGTTGAGTAAGTTGCCAGCACTGAATAAAGGCTTTGCTACATTCTTTACATTTATAAGGTCTCTCCCCAGAATGACTTCGCTGATGTCGAGTAAGACCTGAGCAATGATGAAAGGCTTTGTTACATTCTTTACATTTATAAGACTTCTCTCCAGTATGAATTCCCTGATGTCGGGTAAGATCTGAACAACGAATAAATGCTTTGCTACATTCTTGACATTTATAAGGTCTCTCCCCAGAATGAATTAGCTCATGTCCAGTGAGAAGTGAGGGACGACGAAAGGCTTTGTCACATTCTTTACATTTATAAGACTTCTCTCCAGTATGAATTCGCTGATGTCGAGTAAGATGCGAGTATCGAATAAAGGCTTTGTTACATTCTTGACATTTATAAGGTCTCTCCCCAGAATGAATTCGCTGATGTCGGGTAAGATCTGAACACTGAATAAATGCTTTGCTACATTCTTTACATTTATAAGGTCTCTCCCCAGAATGAATTCGCTCATGTAGAGTAAGATGTGAGGGAAGACAAAAGGCTTTGTTACATTCTTTACATTTATAAGGCTTCCTTCCAGTATGAATTCGCTGATGATGGGTTCGCTGTGAGTAAGAGATAAAGGCTTTGCCACATTCCGTACATTTATAAGGTTTCTCTCCAGTATGATTTCGCTGGTGTTCAATAAGATGTGAGTTGTAAGTAAAGCCTTTGCCACATTCTGCACATTTATAAGGTCTCTCCCCAGAATGAATTCGCTCATGTCCAGTAAGAAGTGAGGGATAACTAAAGGCTTTGTTACATTCTTTACACTTATAAGGTCTCTCCCCAGAATGAATTCGCTGATGTCGAGTAAGATTTGAGCACTTAGTAAATGTTTTGTTACATTCCTTACATTTATAAGGTCTCTCCCCAGAATGAATTCGCTCATGTCTAGTAAGAAGTGAGGGACGACTAAAGGCTTTGTCACATTCTTTACATTTATAAGGCTTCTCTCCAGTATGATTTCGCTGGTGTTCAATAAGATGTGAGTTGTAAGTAAAGGCTTTGCCACATTCTGCACATTTATAAGGTCTCTCCCCAGAATGAATTCGCTGATGTCGAGTAAGATTTGAGCACTTAGTAAATGTTTTGTTATATTCTTTACATTTATAAGGTGTCTCCCCAGAATGAATTCGCTCATGTCCAGTAAGAAGTGAGGGACGACTAAAGGCTTTGTCACATTCTTTACATTTATAAGGCTTCTCTCCAGTATGATTTCGCTGGTGTTCAATAAGATGGGAGTTGTAAGTAAAAGCTTTGTCACATTCCGCACACTTATAAGGTTTCTCTCCAGTGTGAATTCGCTGATGCCGAGTAAGAACTGAGCGCTGCTTAAACACTTTGTTACATTGTGTACATTGGAAAGGTTTCCTTCCTGTATGAATTTTCTTATGTCCCCTTAGATGGCATGATTTACTAAACAGTTTCCCACATATCTTACACTTGTTTTCTTTCTGTGAATTCTGAACAGTCTGTGGTTGAATAAGTTCTGAAGACTGATTAGAAACCATACCATATTCAGTACAAGTCCTCCCTTCAGTACAAGTACTCTTAACGAGAGAAAAACCTGACATTTGATCAAAGGTATTGCTACATGTATTACTTTTAGAATCCTTGTTTGAAGATTCGGTTCCCTGATGTTTCTTAAGACTTGAGTCCACTTCAACTATATATCCAATTTCATTTCTTGAATGCCTTCCCAGTCCACCAAAAATACTCTTGTAATTATTGGAGCTGGAGCTCTTACTAAAGGTTTGACTCATTTCATTGCCCATGGAAAGTTGTTGTGTACTGAACATATCACAATATGTATTGAACAATAATGGTTGGATTGCATCTCTTCCAGTATCATCAACATTATACATCTTGGAATGGAGAGAAAATATCTGTTGGGGGAAGAAAAATGAGCCCCTGCTCATGGACCCCTCAAATTGATTAGATTGTGAGTTTTCCCACTCACTGTAAAATTGTAGGTGTTCAGACATGCTTGAATGTATGTTTAGTCGAAGCCTATGTTCAGAATTGTTTGAATGAATATTTGCAATAGAGATGAGATTACCTTCCAGATTTTCCATGTTTCCTTTTAGAGAACATGTATGTTTCAAAAAAGGATGGAAATCTTTTCTTAAACACTTACACATCTTGGCAAATGTTGAACACTGAAGTGGGTGTTTCTCCCAACTTGACTCAGGTCGCTCAATTCTTTTTCCAGTAATGTTAGCAATCTGTGTAACTGTCTCCATTTCTTTAAGTCCATATAAAGATCCTCTCTGTCTTTCATATACCCATGTACATTCCCAGTCGTCCCTTAAATTTAAGTTTCTGTGGTGAAACATTTGATATATTCCTAGGTGTGCTTTTGGGAACACATCTTCTAATGCTGGATTCTTCGGCATCAAATCCTGGGTGTCTTGTGGAGACAAGGCTGAAAGATATCAAATAACAAGTAATTTCCCCTGCTATTCTCAGTGAATATCTTTAAACATTTAGAGAAAATTGATGACCATAGCTAGATTAAAACTAAAATAGAGAAAAATAGAGATGGAAGCATCAAGATGCCAGAGGATTAGGCAGATGTGGAGACCATCTCTGTCTCCACAAACGAATCAGAAATGAAACAATTCTCATAGAGCCCAGCTGAACACTAGCAGAGACCACTTGAAATCTAAAGAAACAAGAAAGATTCCTGCTGAGCCAGGCAGGACAATAGAAAGAAGAAGGAAAAGAAAGGGGAGAGGAAGTGGGATGGGGTCTGCAACCTGGGGGGACATGAAAATGAGGTGCAGTCTCCACATTCGGGGAAGCCCCTCGTCGGGCACTCTGTTTGGACAGGAGAGCCTCATTCTCTGTGGAGACAACATGGCAACCAGCATGTGGCAGCAGGACACGGTGAGACCTGCACACGGGGTCCTGACCCTGCTCTGCCCACCCAGCCTGAGAGGCATGTCCACCACTGCAGACAAGGGCTGGGTGCTGACATGTGGGGTTCGGAGAGCAGACCCAGGCAGAGAATTGAGGTTGGCTGTGAGGAAACATCCTGAAGCGATGGGGCTGTGGGAAGAGCTCTGCAAAGGGGATGCTTGTGGTGGAAGCCTGAACCACCTGAGAGCAGAGGGGCATTAGTGAGTGATGCCCAAAGAAGAAGCCCATTGCATCCCTTGTCCCTTCTGCTGGACCTTCTCGCCCAGGACTATGAAGAACTCCAACCATGTAGGACTTTTGAGCCCCCAGGCATGGCCTCCCCCATCTACATCCTCCACAATCAGCAGACTCCTGCGCAATGGGGCAGCTCAGAAGAAGACACCTGTGAGTTGTCCACACGCTCAGATGGAGCTGAAAGCACAGCTGAGCCCCAGGGATGAAGAAGAAAAGCTGACACCTCTCCCTGCAGCAACAGAAGCCACGGTCTCACACCCACGACCGGCTATGTAACCTCAGCCCCTACAGAGCATCTGAATCACCTACCAGCGCTCTCTCAGTCAAGGCAGGGACAGTTCTAGCTCCTGTAAACTCTGTGGGCTCCCAGAGAATAGGGCTGGGCCAGGACAGAGCCTGAGCAGCCCCAGAGCACCACAGCAGGCCCAGCTCCACACTGACTGCAATCCCAGGACTTGACTTCACTGAATCTATGCTGGTGACCTTGTGAAAACAACATCTGTGAGATCCCAGGGTGATGTGCCATCCTGCCCGTGGTTAAGGTGGGGCCAAGAGTAGTGCCTAAACTACATCACATGAGACCCGGCAGAATGCATGGGAGCAGGAACCAGAGCACATCCTGAGTGAACATCCCCAGAGGAGTAATACTCAGTGACTTTTCTCCATGTGCGGTGCTCCTGTCCCACCTGCCTCGCACCACAGATCAGAATCACAGCCAAGATTCAGGTCTGGGGGCTATATTCCACCACACAGGGAGCAGGTACCACCAGAGAGAGGGCAGTAACAACCACAGAACAATGGGGAAACAGCCCTGAATATCCACAGCAGGCCCTGGTCACGGTGAACAGCAATCAAAGCCCAGATCAAGAGGATAAGGGCACAAACCTTGGGACCAACTTCATCCACCAAGGTGCAGAGACCAGAAGGGGGACTAACTAGGTTCCTGTAGCCTTCAAAAGAGAGACCACAAACTGAAGCTGGACAAAATGTTATGGCAAAGACATAGGTTATAGGGGAAGAAACAAGATAAAAGCCTCCAATCACCACTGAATTCAGGGGTGACAGGCAATCTAGTGATTACTTCCTGCTTTTAGTCCTCTTCAGTGCAGACAGCAAACACTTTCACAAATCCTAGGTGCCTAGTAATTCTTAAATCCACTTCTTGCTATACAAGTTTCTGAGAATTGTCTATTAGATGTTTCAATCTAAAAATCATGAATGATAGTGACAGAGAACTAATCAGAAACTGAGGACACATAAGACATTGTCAACGAAGCTGAATACAAATATGATAAACTTAATAAAGTACTAGTTTCAAGAAATTAAATAAGAGATACTTTAAAACCATGACTGAAAGAGGGAACTCTACTCATTGCTCTGTGGAGACCTAAATGGGAAGGAAATCAATAGAACGGTAAAAACTAGAGATCTCTTTAAGAAAATTAGAAGTACCAGGAATATTTCAAACAAAGATGGGAACAATAAAGGACAGAAACGGGATGGACCTAAAAGCAGCAGAAGATATTAAGAGAAGTTGGCAAGTATACATGGAAGAACTATACAAAAAAGATCTAATGACCAAGATAACCACGATGGTGTGATCACTCACCTAGTAACAGACATCCTGGCATCCAAAGTCAAGTAGGACTTAGAAGGCATGAAGACCAACAAAACTAGTGGAAGTGATGGAATTCCAGCTGACCTATTTCAAGTCCTAAAAGATGATAATGCTAAAGTTCTGCACTAGATAAGCCAGCAAATGTTGAACACTCAGCAGTGGACACAGGGCTGGGAAAGGTCAGTTCACATGCCAATCACAAAGAAAGACAACGCCAAGGAAGGCTCAAACTGCTACACAACTTCCCTCGTTTCAAACAGTAATAAAGGTTCAAACATTTTCCTGGCAAGGCTGGAATAGTACGTGAACTGAGGGCTTCCAGATGTTCAAACTGGATTCAGAAACGGCAGAGGAACCAGAGATCAAATTGCCAACATCCCTTGGGTCACATAAAAAGCAAGAGAGTCCTGGAAAAGCAACTACATCTTTATTGGCTACCCACAGTCTTTGATTGTGAGGATCACAAGAAACTGTGGAAAATTCTTCAAGAGGTGTGAACACCAGACTACCGTACCTGCCTCCTGAGACATCTGTATGCATGTCAAGAAGCAACAGTGAGAACTGGACATGTGACCATGGACTGATTCCAAATTGGGAAAGGAGTACGTCAAGGCTGTACATTGTCACCCTCCTTATTTAACTTATATGCACAGTATGTCATGCAACATATCAGGTTGGATGAAGCACTAATTGGAATCAAGATTTCAGGGAGAAATATTCATAATCTCAGATGTACAGCTGACACCACCCTTATAGCAGAAAGTGAAGAGTAACTCAAGAGTCTCTTGATGAAACTGAAAAAAGAGGGTGAAAAAGCTGAAAAACTCAGCCTTCACAAAATGAAGATCATGGCACCAGTCAGATCGTTTCATGGCAATCGGCAGGAGAAACAGTGAAAGCACTGACTTTATTTTGGGGGTTCCAAAATCACTGCAGATGGTGACTACAGCCATGAAAATAAAAGACACTTGCTCCTTGGAAGGAAAGCTATGACCAAATCAGGCAGCATATTAATAAGCAGAAACATTACTTTGCTGACAGAGGTTCATCTAGTCAAAGCTATGGTTTTTCCAGTAGTCATGTATGGATGTGAGAGTTGGACCATGAAGAAAGCTGAGTGCCAAAGAATTAATGCTTTTGAACTGTGGTGTTGGAGAAGACTCTCGAGAGTCTCTTGGACTGCAAGAAGAACACACCACTCCATCCTAACGGAAATAGGTTCTGAATATTCATTGGAAGGACTGATGCTGAAGCTCTGATGCTCTGGTCACCTGATGCGAAAAACTGACTCACTGAAAAAGATCCTGATGCTGGGAAAGACTGAAGATAAGAGAAGGGGATGACAGAGGATGAGATGGTTGGATGGCACCACTAAGTCAATGACCAACAGTTTGAGCAGGCTCTGGGAGATGATGATGGACAGGGAAGCCTGGCTTGCTGCAGACCATGGATTGCAGAGTCAAACTCGAATGAGCAACTGAACTGAACTGACTGATATGTATAATTGATACTTTTTTCTGTATAGGAGGACAAAATTGGAAAATAGCTATATTCCAATTAGAACTTTTAAAAAAGATTTCTTTAAATAACCTAAAAATTTTCATAGTTTGAATCAACTATTAATAATATAGTGGAACATGTGCTAAGAGTTTATGCCAATTTATTTTAAAATTCTATCAGGTAATATAATATAAAAAGTTATTTTAGCAAGTTAGAATTAGGGCAAATACACTTAAGATATTAAATTTGAGATCATATAAGTGAAAGAGAAACTTTGAAGTCAACCTGAGATGTTCATTCTTTCATTTTTATGAGGTTTTGTTTTCTGCAGTGAAAAATTACTTGAATTTGAAATTTATGTAGATTGTCCTATGTGTCATTCCCAGTGGATAGGAAATTATAAACCAGAGGACAAAAACCCATCCCCAGTATTCCTAGAAGTTTGGTAGTTTGTCTACCACTCCACTCACACACACACATTTCTGGCTAGAGGTAGAAGGAAAGTTGAAAAGGCGTGTCACATAGTTACTCAGAAATTGGCAGAGTTTTCCTAGGGCCCTCAAGCAATGGAAGAGCAACGAATGAATGCAATTTGTTACAAGCCAAGAGGAGACTTTTAGTTCACCACTTTTAGTGGTGGAGAAAACTAATCACTGGAGATAAATTCATGAATGATTTAAGAGACAGAATGGGTCAGGTGATACATTTCTATGACAGTAGCATACACAAACCCATGTTTTCAAACCATTTCCATTGAAGCAAATCTTCCAAAGCCATGTGATGAAGGATGAGTTCCTCGCTGCTCCTTGGACCACTCACCTGTGTCATCATCTCCTTCCATTCATACCTACCTGGGTAAATGGCTGTTGTCTCCAATCTCCTTATATTCCTAGGATCCTTCAGTTGCTCCAGAGAGGTGATCAGGTCCAGCTTAGAGACAAGCCCTGTTGATCAGAGAAAGGAAAATTTGTGTTGTTAGAGATTCTTCAGTATCAAATCCAATATGTATTCAGGTGAGACGAGAACGCATTTTGTTCTAGAAAACGATATCCGGAAATACTTTATTCAAAGTCGCTATGCAATTCTAACAAACACCTAACAACCAGATGTTGAAATTCTGGTCAAGTAGTACTAAGGCAAAAGTAAGTGGCATCAATGTGAAATTAAGAGAGTGTGCAACTATTTAATACCACAGAACTTACACAATTACCAGTAACCTAGAATGAAGGAGGCGGAGTACATCAAGGAAGAAAACTGTCACCAGCATAACGAATCATGAAGCCCTTCTTTCTAAACTCACCGATACTGATTTCCCCCTAGAAAGCAGAGATCTGGAACTACTGTGGGAAGCAGAAAATTTCAGAAGACATTCTTGAAATGAAGAAAGCAAAACCTAGTGTGTAGGTGAGTGATTCTGGAAGGCAGTTATCCTCACCCAAGGAGGCCAGGTTCCCGTAGGTCTCTAACATCACGTCCGTGTACAATTCCCGCTGACCGAGGTCCAGGCATTCCCACTCCTCTTGAGTGAAGTCTATGGCCACATCCCGGAACGTCACCCGTCCCTGAAATACAAAGCACAGAGGGCATGTGGTCGTGGGAAGACTTCCTTATGTGACCCAAGGTGAAAACAGCAAGTTCAGAGACCTGATCGTGAAATAGTGGCTTGGCTGGTATTACAAAATATATTTTTTACACAATAATCCTTTCTACCCAATTTCTAATGTGAAGAAAAGAGGTGAGTTATGATCCACAAGTCATTAGAGAAAGTATTCTCATCTGAAAGAGAAATTATAAAATCATCAGAGCAACATTAGCAGATTTACTTTTCAGTGTTCTACTCCTGTGACATAGGATAAATTGTTTGTCAAAGAAATAGAAAAAAAAAATTTTTTAAGTGTATTCTGAGCCAAGAGTTCTGAAGTGGGGCCAAAGTGCCACATTTTTAGCAAGGTTATTTGAGTTAGTAATGTTGAAAATTCTGCTCGATGAATGACGGTTTTGAAGCTCAATGAAATAGAATAGTAAGGTAAGAATTCATACTTAAGTTGGAACTGTAATTGTTTTACAGATTTTAGTGGGCCTAATAGGATAGTCTGGAAGCCTTCCTAAGTGGCAGGCATCCTTTGAATTAGCAGGAGTGGGGGAAGCTTGGTCCTTTCCACCCGTGAGAAACAGGAGTAGTCAGAAGGGAATCCTTGAGGATGTTCAGGAATGGGGGAAGCTTGGTTCCCTTCCCACCTCAGAGATTAGGTTAGTTAGAAATAATGAATATCAGTAAATAATGAATATCAGTTGCTCTTATACCTTTTCGCAAATATTATCAAACAGCCTATAAATGGCAGAGCTTAAACTTTACTTCAGCTTAGGTACTTCAGATTTTAACGAAGAAAACACAGACAGATTCACAGAGACAATGCTAAGAAAAGGTGATAGAAGTTCCTGTAACTGTAAAGAATAGTAAAGCCAGGAAAAGTTTTAGTCACTCAGGCCTGTCCAATTTTTTGTGACCCATGAACCCTTAACTTGCCAGGTTCCTCTGTCCAAGAAATTCCCAAGCAGGAATGCTGGGGTGGGTAGTCATTCCCGTCCACAGAAATTCTATAAAAAAAAACTAACCAGAAAAAGAAGAAGAAGAAGAAGAAATAATTGATCAGGTCTTGTTTATATTTTCAAGCATACATTCCAGTTCAGTTCACTTGCTCAGTCAGGTCCAACTCTTCACGACACCATGAACCACAGCACACCAGGCCTCCCTGTCCAACACCAACTCCCAGAGCCTACTCAGTTCATCTCACTGAGGACTGACCCACACTCCAACAGGGCTGTATGCTCATTAAGGGTAAGAGAGAAAAATTTCATGTCACTAAACTCAGGTAATTTTGAATGGATTCAAAATGTACATAATGTTTGAGGATGATATTCTTTATTTAAAATGAGCTGTATTTTAAATTTTGATACAGATGAGCATAGATGAGGACTAATTAGATTCTTGTAAACATTTTAGAAAATACAAAACTGGGATGAGACTCTGTGATGTGAGCATGGAATGTACTGGAAAAGATCAGACCTGGGCTTGGGATGAAAACCCCCACTCCCCAAACCCAGCACCTCTGCTAAACACACCTGAGTGTTCATTTTCCAAAGCAGAAAGAAAAAAAGAAGACATGAAATTACTCCATTAATTGTGACAGTTTAGGTATATCCCTCACTTTTTCTTTCCAAGAAACTTGTTCAAGTCAAATGGAAAAAGGAATCTCATAGAATGGGAATCTCACAGAAACACCTAAACCAGTGAACATGAGTCATGGGTCAAGAAGTATATGGAAGAATGCATTATCACTGCATGGGTATTTTGTCACTATTATGGAAACTATGATCTGAATCTATCATTAGAAAATGTTAGTTTGGGGACTTCGTGATGACCAAGTGACTAAGACCCTGAGCTCCCAGTGCATGGAGCTCTGGTTCTTCCCCTCATCAGGAAACCAGATCCCACATGCTGTAGCTAAGAGTTTACATGTCACAACCAAAGAACCTGAAAACTACAAGGATGACTGAAGATCCTACCTGCCACAACGAAGACCCGGTGCAGTCAAATAAATAAACATTTTTAAAAGGTGTTTTATGCAAATTTCACTTCATGTATGGCTTCCCTAATCTGTAGCCTAATACTACATTTATGTAGTTAGTCTCACTTATCAATATAGAGCAGTCTCTGCAACGGTTTTATTTCTTAAACTTCTCTGAAGAACTGTGGACCACTGAGTTCACTCTATTTATAAGGACAATCTGTAACTCCTGTTCTAATAACCTGAAGCTGCATCCAGATGTAAACTCATCTCGGCATTTCCCCTACTTCACTATGATCCTAACACCAGACCACATCCCAGTGGGAGTCTCTGGTAGCAGTGCCTCCCGTGTTGATCTCGCCCTAAGGGCATATAGTGAAGAACTGAACGTCACTAATTCATGTTGAGAATTCATTAGGCTCTAGAGAAAGCCGGGATATAGACAATGGATAACAGGCTCTGGGATTTAATGGAGAAGTTAGTCTAAAGAGCTGCTCTTCACTATACTAAGAAAAAAATGAAAAACTAAGAGGTAGATAACAACAAACCACCCACGGAGAAAACTTAGAATCAGAGAACGAAAGGTTTTCAGATTCTCAGCCCAGGCATTTCAGGAGGAAAAGCAGCAGAGCCCCAGACTCGGACAGGACATTTACCTGAGAAGCTGCCATTTCCTCCTCTTCTTCCTGCTGCTCTGAGTCTTCTCTGGGGATGTTGTGTCGCAAACTCACATCCACAGGTTGAGAAAATACCTTCAAAGGCATCGACACAGCTCTTTCATCTGCAACTGCTGCAGTGAAAATGAACAAAAAAGGTTCTGGTCTCTCCTGCCCTTTTCTGAGCCTTTTTTGGGCTTCCTCCGTTCCTGATCGTTAGGCGGCAATCAAGACTAATCTGACATGTTAATCACATCCTGTGCTGGGTGCTTACCTTTGGTGCATTCTCTTCGCAGACCACCCCTGAGAGTTCTCCTTCCGTTTTGCATTCCAGAGAGCAGGTAGCAGCACAATTCACGAGAGACAATGGACCTGACTACTGGGCTAGCTGACAGACATCTGAGGGTGTTTGAAACATGGCGGGTGAAGCCCAGCATTTAGGAGCCCTGAGCTGCAGCCTCACACCCCGCACTCCTGAGACCTCTGCGGGAGGGAACTTCTAGAAACAAAGGAAGTCGGGCAGATTGCCTGGGGAGGGCTCTTTCTAGGATGGGTGTGGCCCTCCGCTGCCTCTGCCTCTGCCCTTGGGGGAGGGGTGGCGGGAATGCCTGCTTGGTGGGAAGCACCTGGGGGCCTTGTGTTCCTGTAAAGCTTTGCTCTCAGAATTCTTTCCAAAGATGCCTTGCCTTTAGCGTGCTAAGTCCGACTCTTTGCCTCCCTCTGGACTGTAGCCCGCCTGGCTCCTCTGCCAGTGGGGACTCTCCAGGGAAGAATACTGGAATGGGTTGCCATGCCCTCCTCCAGGGGATCTTCCTGACCCAGGAATTGACCTCACATCTCTTGGCATCTCCTGCATTGACAAGTGGTTCTTTACCACTAGTGCCACTTGGGAAGCCACAGGGTACCCTGAGTACTTAGGTTTTTCTACTACCCTCTGCAACCTGGGGACACAGGTTTTCACAAAATGATTTGAACTGTGACCACCTGTCTGCAAGCGAGGGACCTCCAACTTCAGAGACCAGGAGGCTGGAGGTGTTTCAGTCATTGCAGAAACCAAGCACCAACACTTGGAGAGTTGGAGAACTCAGGTTTACTCTGCCGGGGGCCAGAGGAGTTAACACTCCAAGTTCTGAGCCTCAATGGGGTTACAGAGTTTTTATACGTGGATAGGCATGATTAAGAGAGTTTGCAGGTTTGCAGGGGCTAGGGCCATTGCAAAGAGGTGGACAAGGATGAGTTAGATTAATTCTAGTTCCTAGTATTGTGAGTCCTCACAATATGAGACCTTCGTGATCATGACTTTACAAACGGGAAGCTGAGTTACAGAGGCAAAAGGAGAAGGAGGCCATGAAGAAATATGTAATTTTCCCTCTTCATTGCACCCTCTTGCTGCTTCTATCACTCATTGTAGAAAGCATCATCTCATGTTTGATAGGACATTCAGAGTTCCCCGTCGTTTAGGGGACTATATTGAGCTATTAACATTTGTAACTTTATGGATTCCACTCGAGAGGTGATGAACTGGGTAATAACTTTGAAAATACAAGGGCCACAAAAAGGGCCTGAAAGGACATGAAGAGAGTACCGGTTAATGGGAGAAGCCACAATTCCCAGCTCCAGGTACTGTTCCAATTACCCCAGGAATTTGCTAGTTCCTCTCTGCTTTTCATGATTCATTCCATTAGCTGTTGGGCCATGTCTCTGACTATTCCTGATTGGTTTCCACAAAAGCAGCGTTCTTCGTTCAAGAAGAGGCAGAGTCCTGCCTTTTCAGCTGTCAGTAGGTGGAGCCCTCTCCCATTCTTTAAAACACCTCAGCCAAGAAATCTAGCTGCTCCTGTAAGGCCACTCAAGATGTGGCTACTCTCTCAATGTTGTCTGTGTGTTGTAGCCACACGTTCTGGGAAGCAAACTCACTCAGAAGACAACGCAGATAGTGGAGTGCAGTTTATGACACCGGTGGGGCAAGGCAGAGTCTCCTCTTAGCCAAGGACCCCAACCAGGTTTTGTGAGAGCCTTCTATACCCTAAGTGTATAAGGTTCCATGAAACTAGTCTGAACAATGGAAAAAGAATGATACAATCAAAGTTAACCAGCAATCATATGCCTGAAGCCTAGGTAGTTAAGCCTAGGTAGTTAAGACCAATAAGCCTGTGGTCATACCCAAAAAGCGTAATAGAATGAAAGATTCTATTCGGTTACACAGATAATTAGGGTATTCTTTTAGGCAAATGAGAGCCCTGAGGTCTCCTGGGGGCCTTTGTTTTCCAGTTGATATGTCGTTTCCATAGATACTATGCATATAGCTCAAAGTCCACAGTCCCGCCCAAGATGGAGTCCTGCTTTCAAGACAGAGCCTGTTCTGTTTCCTCCTTCATGTGTAGTCCTCGGATAGTGTATGGTAGAAGGTGATTGATGAAGCAATGCCTCCTATTCCAATAACCTAACCAAAACTTCCAAACCAACCAGTAGAGGATTAGCTGGATGGCTCTTTTTGACCAGGTCTGTGCTGTCAGAAGTACAGTGAGAGTCTGGTTGTTAGCGTCAATATTCATCTGGGGATCGAGGAAAGCTAAGGTGCAGATACCCATCCATTGACTTGTAGACATGAGTAAACATCTGTCCCACAAACAAAGAAAAGGCCTTGATGGGGAGGCACCATATTGTGTCTGTGGCAAGATGAGTGGGCCACTCACCTTTTACAGTTTGATTACATTCGTCCCTGGCTAAATTGCCTACAACTTCAGTTCCTCCATCATTTGTAAAGCATTCTGGAGTCTTTTGAGTTAACTCAATTCACCTTAAGACTGGCCCTTGTAAGGGTGGATCAGTCAGAGTTCCCATGGCTGTTGCAATATTTAATGCTACTGGTATAGCTAAATACCATGAAGCTCCTAGGGATGAGCAAAGCCAGCAATCCCTGGCCAGCTGGGGTTGGTGTCGTATAGAAGGTGAGGAGTTGCATTGAGAATCTGGTACAGACGAAAGTTTAACGGGGAGTAAACTTTATAACCTGCGTCATACTACCAACAGGCAGAGCCTGATTTTTAAGGGCAAAGTTGGTCCGTGATTTCATTTGTCTGCATTATTGTCCCTGTCCAGTAGGTTTTTCCATTTATTTGGCAGACAGACAGCTGTTCTGTGTTGTAACATCTACATGGCATTTGGGCGTAGACGGAGGTGCAGGGGCATGATGGCAATGCCATGGTGTCTGGGTGCGGCCTGGGGTTTGGATCCTCTGGTGGGGGAAAGTTAGCGGCAGTGGGGGGCACAGCTGGGAACAATTTTTGGCACTCAGGACCCTGGATATACACCGCATGGTTATGAAGGCAGAAGGTAATCGGCCTATAGGATAGGCTATCTCTATATTGCTCTAGCTGATGGGTGAGTAAGGGATTTTTCCAAGGGTTGACTGTAATGTTCACAGGTGCATGATGGAAAACGAATGGCTCCATCTGTTACAGCAAGGGACACTAAACGGCTCCAAAGCAGCCTGCACATAACAGGTAATTGAGCACTTGCAAAAGGTTTTCTCCGCATCTCTGAGTTGTCACGGCTATAGCAACTGAGCCTATCGTGAAGTGGGGTAAGCTATCCTGTAAGCGATTTAGATAGGAGGGAGAATCTATCACAGAAACATCTAATTAGGATGAAGCTTCCCACTTCGGTGAGTTAATAGACAGCTAACTGCACCTTCTGACCCATATCCCAGTTCTGGGACGTTACTGAAGCTAGTCCTGTAGCAAAGAGTACAACAATAATACCAATGAGGAACAGAGGCCAAAGTTGACAATAAAAATCCAGTGATATCTTGAGAGCCAGATTTTCAAGCTTCCGTGAGTTGACCAGCCAGCTGCCGGAGTGTGGCTCGAACAAGGCTGAAGAATCCTCAGGCTTCTGCCGTGAGTGAATGGCACGTGACTAGTCAGCTTCTGGAGCGGCTAGAGCAGGCGCAGCATTTTTGGTGGGTGAGTTCCATTGTTTTTGGAACCAGACCTTGAGGGGCTTTCTGGGGTCCCAGATTGTTTTCCAGGTGTCCTCATCACAGGAAGCCGCTGCCTTCTTGACTTTGGTTTGGTGGATCCAAGGGATGACGCCCAAAAGTTTAAGAGCAGTAGGGGTTGCCAGGACAACTGTGTGAGGGCCTGTCTCCTGGCTGACATGGTTCTTCCTGCCAGTCTTCAACCCATACCTCATCTCCTGGATGATTGGGATGAACCCAATTGCCCAAAGGAATGGTTGTCCTGTCGAAGATTTCTCGGGCGCTATGGTGGAAGACTTTTCCCAGGAAATGGAGGTGTCAGGACATCTCCAGGTCAGCTAATTGTTGGTGGTTTCCTTTTAGTCTTTCTATCACTGGAGATTTTCTCCCATATAAGATCTCAAAGGGAGAAGAGCCTGAGGACTCAGGGTGCATCGGGCTTGGAGTCAGGCGGGAGGGGGGGGGGTGGTAACTTGTCGATCCAAGATAACTGGTCTCCTGGCAGAGTTTAGCTAATGTAGTCCTGAAGTTACAATTCATGCGTTCAACTTTCCCTGAGCGCTGAGGCCTGTAAGCGGTGTGACGCTTCTATTTGAGGCCCAGTGTCCCGGATGAGGTTTGGATTATCTGAGACACAAATGCTGGCCTGTTGTCAGACCCTAGGGAGAGAGACAGCTCATATCTCAGGATGATGTCTCTTCACAGGGACTTGGCCACTTCTCGTGCCCATTCAGTGCACGTGGGGTAGGCTTCAGCCCATCCTGAGCAGGTGTAGACTACCACAAGGAAATACTTGTAGCCCCTATCGGGCTTGACTTCAGTGAAGTCCACTTCTAGATCTTCAAAGGGCAGTGTTCCAACGGTCAGCACCCCTGGGTTGGGTCTTGGTCCTTGGCTGGCGTTGTTCTGAGCACAAGTCACAGAACTATCACTGATCTGCACGCACAGGGCTGGGAGCTTAGGGACGAAATAGAAGTGGGTCAGTAAGCTCGCCAGTGCAGGTTTTCCTAAAGGAGTTTTCTCATGGTGCTGTTTTACCAGCTGGATTTCTATATTGCTGGACACAAGGAGTCTTAGGTCTGGGAGCTTCTACCAGCTCTCCTTTTCTTATTCTTCCCTCATTTAGAGCCCATTGATCTTCTTCCTTGGCATATTTTGGGGATGGAGGCATTTCTGGTGCAAAGAGGACCTTAACGATTGACTCAGGGCTCACAGTGGGGCTCGGATGGGTCGCTGCTTCCTTGGCTGCCTGGTCAGTCAACCGATTTTCTTTGCTGATAAGATCAGTTCCTCGCTGATGACCTTTACAATGGATGACTGCCACTTGGCAAGGCTTCCAGAGTGCTTCTAACAGCTGAAGGATTTCTTTTTTGTTTGTAATCTCCTCCCCGCCGTCCCCCCCCCCCCCCCCCCGCTGTCAATAGCCCCTTCTTTATAAGTGGCTCCATGAACATCTAAAGTAGCAAAAGGCATACCTTGCCTCGGTATAGATGCTGACTCCTTTCCCTTCGGCGTGCCTTAGCGCCTGGGCGAGTGCCCACAGTTCAGCCCTCGATGCTGACCACCCTTGTGGCAAGGCCTCGGCCTTCACTATCTCATCGGTTCTTGTTAAGGCAGAGCCTGCTCTGCGCTGCCCGTCTTGGATAAAAGTGCTTCCGTCGGTGAACAGTTCCAGTTCTCCATTCTAGTGGGGAATGTCCATCAGGTCCAGCCTGCTCGAGTAAATCTCATCTATGAGCTCCTCACGGTTATGATCGGGGTTCCTGCTTCTGTGGGCAAAAACTGGTGGGGTTCAGTGTCCGCAGAGTCTCGACTTGGACCCATGGGTTTTTGGAAAGCAGTTCTTGATAGTGAATCATCCTGGAGTTGGCCAGCTGGTGGAGTCGAACCCCAGCGGGCCCAGGAATACCCGAGGGATGGGTGGTGTCGGCGAAGAAGAAGACAAACACACAAAGACGGTTCCGTGGAAGAAAAACCTTCTTTTCTTTTATTTTTAGGACAGCTCAGTTTTCATAGAATGAACATTACCTCCCCCTTAAGTCACCACATATTACATCAGATATTGGTTTCGTGCTTCTGTCAATATTTTTCTTTCCCATGTTTCTCCCCTGTGTATTCATCTGGAACATTTCCGATTACAGGACTTTTTCCTGAATGTCCCATACATTAGTCTTCTTGCCTCAATGGCCTAACATTTTCACTCTAACAAAAACAATGTTCCACGAAATTCAGGTATAGCATGAATTCGTTAGACAATAAAAGAATACATGGGAAGGGCTACACAAACATGTTTGACATTTCTGAGAATAGCACCATGTGAAAACATTGATATTTTTCTTTACCTAAAATTGCAAAGTCTACAATGATTAACTATGAAGCAGTAAAACACCTCTATTAATAGTCAGGTAATGGCAGTGAGCTGGTTAATATCAATCTTCTATTGAAATCCTATGTACCCAATTTCCTAACTCTACAGAAATACCCATAATCTTCCTTTTTTTTTTTTTTTTTTTTTTATGTTGTTTAAAGAAAGGGAAACAATGGACAAATAGCAGCAAGGAAATAGCAGTAATGAAAACCCTCTCAACCAAGGAGCAAGTAAATTAAAGCAGTATATCTACTTCTAAATCTAAATGCCTCTACTCTTTTTTATTCTAGAACATTATCGTCATTTAAGCAAGCAGCCAAACTATGACTGTGGCCTTTTCCTTTTTTTAAATTTTTTTTTTTTTTTTTTGCCTTTTCCTTTTTGACTTGATGTTTATGGACATGTCCTCAGCAAGAGCAATCATGAGCATTTCTAAATAGGCTTGGACTTTTCCAGGGAGGCCTTACTACTATATATTACATTTCCAAAAATTAATAGAAAGCCCAACAACAGTGAGACAGAAAGAGGAAAGAGACATACCCGAGGGGAAGAGCTGCCTTGCAGGTTCCTCTCTCATCCCATGACTTTGTCACGGCCTGGGTCCGTCCCGGTGATTCCCGAGGGCACATAGTGGGCCCCCGGGGCAGCCCCGTGTGAGGAACAGCTGCCTTGCAGGTTCCTCTCTCGTCCCGTGACCTTGTCACAGACTGGGCGCATCCCGGCGGCTCCCTACAGCCAGCCGCTTATGTGCCCTGTTTCAGGGCAGTACCAGCATGGGGAATCTTTACATTTACAGTTTGTCCTAGTGTAAGCTTATCTGCTTCTCTGGCCAGAATCACAGTGGCAGCTAATGCCGGGAGGCATGGCGGTCATCCCGCGGCCACTGGATCCAGTGGTTTGGACAGGTATGCGTCTGGGCCCTGCCATGGCCCAGCTGTTTGTGTGAGGACCCCCAGTGCAGTGTGATTTTGTTCGTGTACAAAGAGGGTAAAGCCCCGTGTCTCATCTGGCAGCCCTAATGCTGGAGCGCTGCTCAAGAGTCTCTTAATCTCCTTGAAGGCCTTTTTTGTTCAGGTTCCCACACCAGGGTCTCCTTACCAGACCCTGCTGTGGCTATAAACAAAGGCTCCATTATTTCAGAGAAACCTGGTCTCCAGATCAGCAGAATCCAGCAGCCCCAACTCATGGACTCTTTCTTGGCTTTCAACTGAAGGAGCGAACAGACGGCTTTTTTCCTCTCATGTCCAAGTGCCCGATGCCCTTTGGAGATGACAAACCCGAGGTGCTCGGCCTCTTGTCTGCTGATCTGAGCCTATTTCCATGCACCGTGTGCCCTGTGGTGGAGAGTAGAGCCGGCAGGGCTCTGGTGACTCCAGCAGTCCCCTGGGAGGGACCGGCTAGCACCAGGTCGTCCCTGCGCTGGAGTGGGGTGCAGTTCAAAGTGTCTCCGGGAGAGGTAGCAAGGTCTGTAGCCACGTGTTCACCAAACAGGGCAGGTGAGTTCCTGAAGCTTGTGGCAGTCTGGTTCAAGTCAGCTGTATCTTTTTCCCGGTGTGTGGGTCATCCCACTCAAAGTCAAATGAGGGCTGGCTGGCTGGTGACAGTCGGAAGCAAAAGAATGCATCCTTGATGGAGGCAGGTAAACAGCATGTCTGAGCCACTAAGAGACTCAGGAGACTGTAAGGATATACGACCACTGGATGGATGATGATCACTGTACTGTTGACGGCGCGGGGGTTCTGGACAGGGCTGTAGTCATTCCCTCCAGACTTTTTGACTGGTAAGAGTGGGGTGTTCCAAGGAGACTGACATTTGATTACGATCTCGGCATCTCGTAGGCTTTGGCTGTGGTCCCGAATTCCCAGGCGTGTCTCCCGTGGTACTGGATATTGTTTCCGTCTGACTGGTGTGACTTCTGGCCTCGGGCCCACTATAATGGGCACATGGTTATTAACCAAGCCTGGGATCCCCTTCTCTGCGCAGACATCAGGGAATTCTATTAGCAGCCTTGGGGGATTTATTTGTTCCCTCTCCGAGGTATAGAGCTGTCTTTGATCTTCCCTGGGCACGGTAGCCGAGGTCCAGCCCCGGCAGGACCAGGAATACCGAAGGGATGAGTGGCATCGGCGAGGAAGAAGACAGACACACACAGAAGGTTGTGAAGAAGAGGTAGCTTTTTTTTTTCTAGGATAGCTCAGTTTTTATAGAATGAACGTTGCCTCCCCCTGAAGCTACCACATATTGCATCAGATAGTGTTTCGTGCTTCTGTCAATATTTTTGTCCCCATGGCTTTCCCCTATGCATTCATCTAGGACGTCCCTGATTACAGGGTTTTCCCTTAGATATTCTGTACACAGTCTTCTTGCCTCAATGGCCTAACATTCTCATTCTAAGAAAAGCAATGCTCCATAGGTTCCAGATACAGCATGAATTCTTTGGGTAATAAAACAATACATGGGAAGGGTCACAGTAACATGTTTGACATTTTTGAGAAGAGTACCATGAGAAAACCCTGGTATCTTTCTTTACCTGAAACCACAAAATCTCAATTGACAATGATTAACTATTAAACAGCAAAAACACCTCTAAAGCAGCAAAACACCTCTATTAATAGTGAGAAAATGGCAGTGATGCTGGTTAATACAAATCTTCTATTGAAATCCTATGTACCACATTTTCTAATTCTACAAAAATACCCATAACATCCCATCTTGTTTAAAGAAAGGGAAACAATGAAGAAATAGCAGCAAAGAAATAGCAATAATGACAACCCTTTCAACCAAGGAGCAAGTAAACTAAAGCAGTATATCTACTTCTAAACCTAAATGCTTCAACTCTTTTCTATTCTGGAACATTATAATCTTTTAAGCAAGCAGCCAAACGATACCTGTGGCCTTTTCTTTTCTGACATGATGTTTGTGGTCAAGTCCTGAGCCAGAGCAATCATGAGCATTTCCAAAAAGGCTTAGACTTTTCCAGGGAGGCCTTATTACTATATATTATATTCCCCCAAATTAATAGAAAGCCCAACAAAAATAAGACAGAAGGAAGAAAGGGACATGCCGGGCCCCCGGGACACCCCCGAGGGGAAGAGCTGCCTTGCAGGTTCCTTTCTCGTCCCGTGACCTTGTCACGGCCGGGGCACGTCCTGGCAGCTCCCGACACACGGCCATGGCCGTCATCAGAGACGACTGTCGCCCAGAATGAGGCTCACAGGATTTCCGGGGCAACGGTGATTTGTGTCCCCAGCTCTACCAGTAGGTCTCCCCCTAGCAGGGGAATGGGACGTTCCAGTAAGTAGAGAACTTCCTGAGTCCCCAGATGGCCCCCTCGCTGACACGCATGAACCTTGCACAGTGAGCGGGCTGTCATGTCGCCCGAGGCCCCAGCAAGAGTCGCTGATCAGCCTGTGAGGGGAGCCACAGCTGTGGTTACCGCGGAGGGTTCAGCCCCGGCATCCACCGTCAAAGTCTTTGATTGGCCCGCAACTTCGTTGAGATCGTGGGCTCCCGGGGGCCTAGGATCAGGGAGCTGGGTCTTCCCTACTCTGATTCTGCTCCAGCCAGGCTGATAAGGTTTTGCAAGGCCGGCTTAGGCTGGTACCTTTCTGTGCTGGGTCGACTGAACTTCTTGGACCCTTTAGATATCCCTCTCCGATGGGGGCACTCTTTCTTCCAGTGTCTGGTCTCAGTGCAGTGGGTGCACTGGTCATGGCTTAGAGGTGATCTCTTCTTCGTTTCCCCTTTCCACGAGGGAACAGCCTATTTCACTAGATCTGAGCTTCTCAATGCCGCTGCTAGCAGGGCTGCTGCATTCTTTTCTTGTTTGTTTGTTTCACTCTTTCATCTGCTTCCTGTTGGACTTCATGGTTTCAGTTCACAAAGACTTTGTTACCTCCAGAAACCGTGTGGCATTCATCCCAGCAAAGCCGTCCAGCGTTTGGAGCTTCCGTCGCATATCTGCACAGGATTCAGCCACAGTGGCAGTGTTTATTCATTGATTCTCAGGTGTCTCAGGGTCAAAAGGGTGTATGTCCGGAACGCTTCACACAATCTTTCATAGAAATCGGGGGGTGTCTCATCTACTTTCTGTATTATCGCTGTAATGTTGGACATATTGGTGGGCTTTTTGACTCCCGCTGGAAGTCCACGTAGAAAGGCATCACGGTAGCCACCCAGGGTTTCTTATCTTCTCTGATATTGAAATTCCAATTAGGTCTAGGCTCTGACATTGCTCCTCATGCCCATCCTTCCACATCTAAGACCTCTGCAGGGGCTTGTCCTCCGAGCCATTTTGGGTTTCTGTCGAGATGCGTCGTCTTTCCCCAGTGGTGAAGGAAGACATGAGGAGCTGGTGACAGTCGCCCGTGTAGGCTGATGGGTGTGGAAAATGGACTCAAGGGGTCAGCCATAGCCCGTGGTCTATCAGAGCAAGCTGGGTTATGGTGTTCCCAGTTTAGGGGATCAGTAGTGCTGAGGGCTGGTAATAGAGGACAGAGCGGTCAGGCTGGACTGAGTCATCCTCGGCCACTTCTTGAGGGCCTTCAGTTTCTCTCAGTGATATCTGACAGGCTGAGGCCAGCTGGTTAGATTGTTTGGCTGAGCGGAGCTGCGTCCCTCCTTGCTCGGGGCTGGAGTCTTGCTCGTGAGGTGGTGCGGGGCCAGGGAGGGAGGTGGACTGTCTGGCAATGGGTCTGGCGCTGGCTGGGCTGGGGCTTGTGGAGTCAGGGGAATGTGTGGCGGGGGCATCAGTGGGTCTTCTACTGCATCTCCCTGGAATATAGGGCTTTCCCCCCATCTTTCTTTTTTTCTGAGAGATCGGGCCACAGATACACTACTCTGTTCCTGTCCATTTGGGCAAAATCTTGCCCGTGGGGGCAGGGTCTGTGCTGTTAGAAACGAGGAGTCTATGTGTGGAAACTGTCTGGATGTCCCGGAGGCCCAGTGACGACCTGGAGCGCTGCTTGGACCGTGGGCAGGTCGAGCGCCCTCTGGTGGCCACCCAACAGCAAAGGCTGGCCAAAGGAGCTCACATGAGTCACAAAGCTTCCTAAGGGTCGTCTTGGCTCCAAAACCTCCTCCAACGCCCTTCTTAAAGTTCTTTCTCATGCAATCTAAAACTGTTGGTTTAGAGGAACTTCCACTCATGTTGACAAATCTAATCTACCTGGCGGGGTTTTGAGGAAAACCTAATCTCTTAGATGTCCGCTCAAGGAGTCAGTCGACAGAAGAATAACCAGTAACCGAATATTTCTGCCTCCCTGTGTATCCTGTCCGAGTCGGTGACAAAAAGACAAACAAGGGTGGGCGCCCCCTCCAAAGAGGAGACCGCTTAGGTGTCCACTTGGCCACACCCCAAGGGAGTTCTTAGGTGCCTCTTAGCATTGGCGGATCAGTATAAACCCCTGATGCAGATCTGTCTCGCAGGGAGGAACTCGGTCCCCCAGAGGCAGACACTGCCTTGAGCCATATGAGGTCGCCATGGAACTGCAAACTAGGGCCCACTCGGACTCCACAGCCATGAAGGCCGTGAAGCCACTCAATCGAGCCTGAAGCTCGAGGGAATCAGGTCACACACTCCTTCATATTCATTTTCCATCCGCCTGGCCACTCTCCCGAGGGAGATTGAAGATGCCTCCCGCGCTGCAGGCAGACATTGTACCATCTGAGTCGCCAGGGAAGCCCTCACTTAATACTGGCAGGTCGGTATGAACCCCCAACCCGAATCAGCCTCTCAGGAGAGATCATGTCCCCCAGAGACCGGCACCGCCTTTCAGCCTCCTGAGGTCCTCACGGAACTGCAGATTTTGGATCCTCTTAGGCTCCATAGTTCCTGAACTGTGAAGCTCACTTCCTTCAGTCAGCAATCATGCATACAAGGTCACTCAGAGCGTATCACAATACCGCCCTTTTCCTGAGTCCCCAGGCCTCCCTATCTGATGCTCCCTTCCTGGGAGCTCCAAGGAGGTGATCAGTCTCTTCTGCTTATTGGGGTAAGATCTTCTGACTGGGGATTGGCCCCAGGGCTTTACCTGACCCCGTGGCCAATCCTGGTGAGTTGGTCTATCCCTTGAATGGGTCCGGTCAGGACTCGGCCATCCAGAAAGTTGGAACAATGCTCCGGGAATACCATCAGGTGTCACGCCTCCTTGTTCATCTCGGGGCTCCTTCATTTTGACCTGGCTGAGCCACCAGTCCAGTGGCTCAAGGGGCCAGGGTGGTTGGAATCTCGCTGGAGCCTCCAGAAATGTTGCAGAAACCAGTACTCGAAAACCAAGCACCACATTCAGAGACTTGGAGAACTCCAGTTCATTACACTGGTGGGCCCACAGGAGTTAACCCTCCAAGTCCTGAGCCCCAAAAAGGGCTGCAAGAGCTTTCATATAGGCATGATTAAGCAGGTTTGCAGCTTTGCAGTTGCTAGGGCGATTGCAAAGAGCAAGACAAGGGTGAGTAAGATAAACTCCAGTTCCCAGTATTGTGAGCCCCATTTTTCAGACCTACCTGATACGGATTTTGCAAGAAGCAAGCTGAGTCACAGAGGTAGAAGGAGCAGGAGGTCATGTAAAAATTGAACTTTTTCTCTTGACCATCACAGATTTCATTGAAAATAAACCAGGGACAGCAATGAAACTCAGGTTAAAAATGTATGTGCCTACACTCTCAGTCATATCTGAATCCTTGTGACCCTTTGGACTGTAGCTCAACTGGCTCCTCGGTCCATGTGATTTTGCAGGCAAGAATACTGGAGTGGAATGCCATTTCCTCCTCCAGGGGATCTTCCTGACCCAGGGATCAAGCCCATGTCTCTTAGGCCTCCTGCATTGCCACTTAGATTCTTTAGTCCTACTGCCACTTTGGAATTCCAAAAGTGTGTATGGGAATGGAGAAATAGCTGTGAAAACGATGCCTTAAATGCATATCTCATGATCACCAAAGGAAATAATGATCTGAGTTAAGTAATAACTGAGTAACTATAGCCTGAGAAAAAATACCTGTGGCCTGAACGTTGAGAGTTAGGTTCTATTTGGTGGGAATGTTCGGACTTGAGCCCAGGAGACAGCATGTCAGGTGACCCCAAGCCAGATGATGCTGAGGAAGCAAGGCAGGAGCCACACTATATACAAGTCTGTAGGAAGGGGCAGGTAAGCTGAATATTATAGGTGATAATTAATGTAAAGGAAACACATCTCTCACATGAAGAGATTTAATGATCTTCCTTGTATGGGAAGATGGAAGCATCTGAACTTATTGAAATGATTTCTTTCATATGCATCTAGCTATCTGGGGCCAATGCTTCTTCCTTGACTCTTCACATCCTGATTCTAAGGAGACAACAGAGGACTAGAGATTTTGACGGCATCACCATCTCAATGGACATGAACTTGAGCAAAGTCCAGTAGACGGTGAAGGAAGGGGAAACCTGGCATGGTGTAGTCCCTGGTCTCAAAAAGTTGGACACGACTGAGTGACTGAACAACAACAAACATAGAGACCGAAGCCTATCATACCCCGACTTCTGAATGGATGAGGGGGCTCCCTGATCACTAATTCATACCCTCTATGAATCAGTCTATTCAAGGACCAAAGTCTGAACAACAGTGGTGGATGGCAGTCTCTCACCCCACCCCACCCCCACCCGCCCCAGCTCCTCAGCACTTACCAAGTGGGAAATAAGTGGTGGCTTCTGAATCGCGGCCTTTGTTTCACCTAGGCTCAGAGACCTGCATTTAGAAAAGGTTTCTTTAGTGTTAGAGTCAAGATTGCCGCATAAACGCCAATAACCTCAGATATACAGATGACACCACTCCACTGGCAGAGAGTGAAGAGGAATTAAAGGGCCTCTTGATGAAGGTGAATGAGGTGAGTGAAAAAGCTGGCTTAAAACTCATCATTAAAATCTATGATCATGACATCTGGTCCTATCACGTCATAACAAATAGAGGGGAAAATTGGATACAGTGACAGATTTTCTCCTTTGGGGCTCTAAAATCACTGCGGACGGTCCTTGCAGCCATGAAATCAAAAGATGCTTGCCTCTTGAAAGGAAAGCTATGACAAACTTAGACAGTGTATTAAAAAGCAAAAACATCCTTTGCTAACAACGTCCATCTCGTCTAAACTGTGGTCTTTCCAATAGTCATTTGAGATTTGGACCACAAAGAAGGCAGGGAACTTAAGAACTGATGCTTTCAAATTGTGGTCCTGGAGAAGACTGGAGAGTCCCTTGGACAGCAAGGCGATCAAACTAGTCAGTCCTCCTGAAGGAGGAAACAGACAGAACAGGCTCCATCTTGAAAGCAGGAGTCCATCTTGGGTCGGACTGTGGACTCTGAACTATATGCTCAGTATCTATGGAAATGACATAGCAATGGAAAATCAGAACCCCGGATGAAGGAGCCTCAGGACTTGTACCTAGACTCTCCGTCGCCTAAAAGAATGTGCTAATTATCTCTGTAACAGAACAAAGTCATAAATCCCATCTTGCTTATCAGGGTATGACCACAGGCCTATTGATAAATGCCCAGTGCTTAACTATCCAGGCTTATGACACCTGAATCATGGGTTAACTTCAATCGTTTCTCTCTTTTACCTTGTCCAGACTGCTTTCAAGGAATTTGGGGAGGTGGGTTTGAGCACGTACACTTAAGGTATATAAGGCTTTTGCAAAAATCGGTCGCAGTCCCTGGCTAAGAGGAGACTCTGCCTTGGGCCCAATTAAGTAATAAACTGCATTCCAGTATCTGCACTGTCCTCCTGAGTGACTTTGTTTCCCAAAACATGTGGCTACAACACTAAAGGATATCAATCCTGAATATTCACCTCTAGGACTGACACTGAAGATAAATTCCAATATTTTGGCCTCCTGGTGTGGAGACTTGACTCATTGGAAAAGACCCTACTGCTGGGAAAGATTGATGGCAGGAGGAGAAGGTGACGACAGAGGATGAGATGGTTGCTTGGCATCACCGACTCAATGGGAAAAGTTTCAGCAAGCTCTGGGAGATGGTGAAGGACAGGGACCCCTGGCGAGCTGAAGTCCATTGCTTTGCAACAAGTCGGATACTACTGAGCGACTGAACATTTCACATCCGTTTATGACTACTGAAAAGCACCATTGCTATATTTGCTGAAAACAAACTCATATTGTAAAAATCATAATTTCTGTAGTCATCACTGCATTTCCCAACATCCCTAAAATCCAAACACCAAATCACGTCGCAATGGGAGTGAGGATAGGAGTGACTGATCTCTCACTAAGAGAATATTTTCAACAGTTGAAAGTTTCTTATGCATGTTGAGAATTCATGATGCTCCAAAGAAAGTGAGGATATAGACAATGGAGAAAAGGCTCTGGGACACAAGGAAGTAGTCTAAAGGGCAGGTCGTCACTATTATAAGAAGAAATGGAAAAAAATAAGATGATAACAAATGCCCCAGGAAGAAAAATTAGGAGCAGAGAGCTAAAGGCTTGCATATTCTCAATGTGGGCATTTTAGGAGGAAAAGCAGATGCAGTCCCAGACCCAGGACAGGATATTGACCTGAGAAGCTGCCATTTCTTCCTCTTCTTTCTCCTCCTCTGTCTCCTCTGGGATGTTATGTTGCAAGCACACTTCTGAGTTTTGAGAAAGTACATTGGAAGGCATCAGCACAGCTCTTTAAACTGCAACCACTTCAGTTCTAATGAGATGGATGAAACTGGAGCCCATTATACAGAGTGAAGTAAGTCAGAAAGATAAAGAACATTACAGTATACTAACACATATATACGGAATTTAGATAGATGGTGGCGATAACCCTATATGCAAAACAGAAAAAGAGACACAGAAATACAGAACAGACTTTTGAACTCTGGGGGAGAACGTGAGGGTGGGATGTTTTGAAAGAACAGCATGTATATTATCTATGGTGAAACGGACCACCAGCCCAGGTGGGATACATGAGTCAGGTGCTCGGGCCTGGTGCACTGGGAGGACCCTGAGGAGTCGGGTGGGGAGGGAGGTGGGAGGGGGGATCGGGATGGGGAATACATGTAACTATATGGCTGATTCATGTCAATGTATGACAAAACCCACTGAAATGTTGTAAAGTGATTGGCCTCCAACTAATAAAATAATATTAAAAAAAAAAAAAAAAAAAAAAAAAAACTGCAACCACTGCTCCTACAGAGAGAAGGACCTTGAAAAGTTGAGAAGACCGACCTCTCCTGTCCTCTGTCACAGAAGAGATTCAAGAAAAATCACTTCCTACTTGGAGACCAGCCTATGAACCAGTTCTTGATTGTTCTCTCCCCATAGAGGGCTCCTAATGCTCTGCTCACACGGACGATGTGAGCTGACTGACTTTCCCGGTCCAAATCCAGCTAGACCAACCCTGCGGCCTCTGGTTGGACTGAAACTGGGCCTAAGCTCACACAAATGGAGCCACGTCCTTAACCCGGGGCTCCCCTTAGAATCCCCTGGAGCACTTCCTACCCACCACACTGACCAACACAGAGCTCTGTGGGGAGTGCATCAGTCAGGTCATTTACGAGGCTGGCCACATGATCCTGATGGGAAACCAGATGCAAACCTCTCGCCTAAATATTCTTTCTGAACCATTTCAGTGAATAGAAATCCCCGGTGGTCAGGTCCCCACGCTAAATACTTGTGAATCTGCAGGTCTACAGTGGGGCCATGAATGGAGTCATCAGCAAATTCCATTTATTCTGATGTTTCTTCCCCCAAACCAATGTCCAGGAATCCTGAGCTCAAGGCCTCACACTCATCGTACCTGAGACCCCTCTGTAGGGGAGGATTTAGGGAGGGAATTTCTGAGAGAGGTCAAAGCTAGAATCAGGCAAAGAAAACATGAGAACTTGAAGTTCAGCTTTTATAAGTTACCCTGGGTGAAGTGCTCTGGGCTCCCCAAGCTGAGTGCAGATTAATCCATTTAAACCAAGGAAAGGATTCTGGTGAGCTCTGTGAGGTTGCTGCAAGGTTGTTGCTGAACCACAAAGACGCCGGGATTCTTTGCCTCCAGTGAAGAAGAATTCAATCCAGGGCCAGAGACAAGGCTTGACTGGTTAGAGCTTCTGTGTAATAAAGATTTATTAAATTATAAAAGAGATAGAGAAAGTTTTTGACATAGACATCAGAATGGGGCAGAAAGATTGCCCCCTTGCTAGTGTTAGCATTGGAGTTATATACTTTTAATTAGTTATTACAGTGAATCAAAAGAATGTCAGGAGGTTGTAAAGACCTCACTAGACCAACTCCCATAGTTTACATTTTAAGGTAACAGGATTAGCCGGAAAGTTTTTTTTTTTTTTTTTTTTTCTTCCCAGAGACTGTTTTCAAGCAGGATAGATTATTTTTATATAATCCTAAGAATGCAAGATGGTTGTCTGAGGAGGCCTTACAAATAGCTGTGAAAAGAAGAGAAGGGAAAAGCAAAGGAGAAAAGGAAAGTTAGTCCCATTTGAATGCAGAGTTCCAAAGAAGAGCAAGGAGAGATAAGAAAGCCTTCCTCAGGTCAATGCAAAGAAATAGAGGAAAACAACAGAATGGGAAAGACTAGAAATCTCTTCAAGAAAACTAGAGATGCCAAGGGAACATTTCACACAATGATGGGTTCGATAAAGGACAGAAATGGTATGGACCTAACAGAAGCAGAAGATATGAAGAAGAGGTGGCAAGAATACACATAAGAACTGTACAAAAAAGATCTTCACAATGCAGATAATCACAAAGATGTGATCACTCACCTAGAGTCACACATCCTGCAATGTGAAGTCAAGTGGGCCTTAGAAAGCATCACTACGAACAAAGTAAAGGAAGTGATGGAATTCCTGTTGAGCTATTTCAAATTCTGAAAGATGATGGTGTGAAAGTGCTGCACCCAATATGCCAACAAATTTGGAAAACTCAGCAGTGGCCACAGGACTGGAAAAGGTCCGTTTTCATTCCAATCCCTAAGAAAGGCAACCCCAAAGAAAGCTCAAACTACCGCACAATTGCACTCATCTCACACGCTAGTAAAGTAATGCTCAAAATTCTCCAAGCCAGGCTTCAGCAATACGTGAACCATGAACTTCTAGATGTTCAAGCTGGTTTTAGAAAAGGCAGAGGAACCAGACATCAAATTGCCAATATCCGCTGGATCATCGACAAAGCAAGAGAGTTCCAGAAAAATATCTATTTCTGCTTTATTGAGTATGCCAAAGACTTCGACTGTGTGGATCACAAAAAACTCTGGAAAATTCTGAAAGAGATGGACATACCAGACCACCTGACCTGCCTCTTGAGAAACCTGTTTGCAGGTCAGGAAGCAACAGTTAGAACTGCACATGGAACAACAGACTGGTTCCAAATAGGAAAAGGAGTATGTCAAGGCTGTATATTGTCACCCTGCTTATTTAACATCTATGCAGAGTACATCATGAGAAATTCTGGGCTGAATGAAGCACAAGCTGGAATCAAGATTGCCAGGAGAAATATCAACAACCTCAGATATGCAAATGACACCACCCTTATGGCACAGAGTGAAGAGGAACTAAAAAACCTCTTGATGAAAGTGAAAGAGGAGAGTGAAAAAGTTGGCTTAAAGCTTAACATTCAGAAAACAAAGATCATGGCATCTGGTCCCATCACCTCATGGGATATAGGTGGAGAGACAGTGGAAACAGTGTCAGACTTTATCTTTTTGGGCTCCAAAATCACTGCAAATGGTGACTGCAGCCAGGAAATGAAAAGACGCTTACTCCTTGGAAGGAAAGTTATGACCAACCTAGATAGCATATTTAAAAGCAGAGACATTACTTTGCCAACAAAGGTGCGTCTGGTCAAGGCTATGGTTTTTCTAGTAGTCATGTATGGATGTGAGAGTTGAACTGTGAAGAAGGCTGAGCACCAAAGAATTGATCTTTTTGAACTATGGTGTTGGAGAAGACTCTTGAGAGTCCGTTGGACTGCAAGGAGATCCAAGCAGTCCATCCTAAAGGAGATCAGTCCTGGGTGTTCATTGGAAGGTGAAACTGCAATACTTTGGCCACCTCATGAGAAGAGTTGATTCATTGGAAAAGACCCTGATGGGGGGAGGAATTGGGGGCAGGAGGAGAAGGGGACGACAGAGGATGAGATGGCTGGATGGCATCACTGACTTGATGGGCATGGGTTTGTGTAGACTCCGGGAGTTGGTGATGGATAGGGAGGCCTGGCATGCTGCGATTCATGGGGTAACAACGAGTCGGACACGGCTGAGCGACTGAACTGAACTGAATGTAGATGGGGGTGGGGAACTTTTGTCCTTTCTTCCTCCTTGAGAATTCCAGATCCCTCTCTCCTTGGGGACCCCCGGATTTCTTATCAACCTGCCTAGATATTGACGTGCTCATTCCTTCCTTTTCTTTTAGGAGAATTATGCTTCCAAGGGAAAAGGACATTGTTTTCGTTCCATAACTACTTCTGCTCTATAGGGCCATGGTCCCTAAGTTGTTGAGATAACATATTTTCAGTTAAGTATAAACTCTAATATACGTTTCTCCTGCCGCTAAGTCACATCAGTTGTGTCTGACTCTGTGCGACCCCATAGACAGCAGCCCACCGCGCTCCCCGTCCCTGGGATTCTCCAGGCAATAACACTAGAGTGGGCTGCCATTTCCTTCTCCAATGCGAGAAAGTGAAGTCACTCAGTCGTGTCCGACTCTAAGGAACCGTATGGACTGCAGTCTACCAGGCTCCTCCATCCATGGGATTTTCCAGGTAAGAGTACTGGAGTGGGGTGCCATTGCCTTCTCTGATATACTTTTCTGGGTCTTCTAAATAGTCTCCCAGATCCTCCTTGATTCTTTATATTTCTTGATAAGAATAGGGCTTATTAATTCTCACAGACTATTTCTCCCGATGGGTGCTTCATGAAGAGGCAACAGCTTGTGTGGCTGTCCTCACCTCTCTGGCTGCTCTGAGCACATGATCCCAGGGACAGATTGGAGAAACCTGCTTTTTTTTAAATCTGTTTCCTATCCTCCATCTCATCCTGTATTTCACCCTTAGTTTTTGCTGTCTGAGGTTGTCTTACTTTGATGATCTGAGTTTCTATTGAAACCAGAGCAGTCTGAAGTTGTACTGGGATAGGAGTTGTTTGGACCTCTACTTGGGCCGTTTGAACCTCAGTTTGGGTTTTTACTGAGACCAAGGCAAACCTTCCTGGGGTGGGGGGTGGGGGCAATTCCCTGACTTTCAGTTTGCTCAGGTGGGAGTCCCGGGTATGGGGACAAAGTAGGAGGACAGGAGGGAGCTGAAGGTTTCACAGTCAAATCTATACTCTTAGGACATAAGTCTGGCATGCCTCACAGTGAGAAAAAGGGCGACACATAAGCTACTTCTACCATTCCCCCTGTTTTCTACAGAACCGGTCTAAAAACAGTACTATAATTAAGAGACCCTCCAACCGGCCACCGTTTATCATCCTCCCAAGTATCCTGTGGCCATGCAGTATCACATACCAAGATCAGGTTTGTCTTCTTTAAGCCCTGGGGATCAAATCTATCCCAGTTTTTCAGGATACAGTTCAAAGGAGTGAGGCTTCAATAGTTAGCTCCCATCTGTAAGAGAGAAAAAAAGCGACCAGGGCCATCTTTCTACTGGAGGCGTCCCTCTCTGCTCTAGATCGGGGTGTAGACAGACTTTACTCCAAAGCTATCATTCCTTGGTCGGACCTGGTCTGTCCCTTACCGACGCAGGCGTCACACTCGTCCCTCCCGGTTCTGCCACAGAGACGGGGTGGAGATGCACCAGGGGTAGACCTGATGGCATCCCTGACTGATGTCCAGCTCCTCACCATTAAAGCCTTGCTTGCCTCTGATGCCACCTGGGGTGCCATCAGAGTAACCTTCCGGAATGCCTCCCAAGCTAAGACCTCTGGGGGAAACTTTCGTCACCTAAGTGCGTGTGCACAACCCTGACTATATTCCTGACCACAGTAAGACTGGTACAAACATAAAACTGAGATGTTCTTACCAAGCATCACCGCGCCAGTGTAAGCGATAGCAAAAGAGATGGAGAAGGGCTCGCCAGTGAGGAAAAAGTGATTTTTGTTCTGGAGTTATTAGGGCCAGTCCTTCCAGCTCATTCCGATTACACAGAAAGAACAAGGAGTTGGGACAAAAGCTCCTGGAAAGCCGCCTCTGGTCCACTGAGAGCGCGTTACCACAGGAAGAAACCCACTGCACTTCCGATCTGAGTAACCGTTATCCTCAGAGATGCTCTTGGAGTGAGAGCTCCATCTAGCTTCCTGACTTCCCATACCTAGCGAAGCTAGGCGCTTCCTGACTTTCCATTCCTAGCGAAGCTAGGCGCTTCCTGACTACCAGTCCAAGTGGGGGAGTGAAGTAACAGCACACAGTAACAGCATAGATCACAAGTCCCTGGAAAGTCTAGGATTTGACAGATAGGTTAATCGTTCTAACTCCCAAGAAGTCATGAAATGGCCAAAGAGACTGGAAACTTTGACCGAGAAAGGAGAGTTCGGTCCACACGCTTGCCCATTTCTAGTCATTGCCCGAAAGAGACATTGGCTGCCTCTTGTCATTGGCAAGTTGGTATAAACCCCCAACAGGTTTCTGCCCTAAGGCGTATGAGGTCACCGAGGAACCGCAGAGCAGGCCTCCTCGCTTGCTTCACGCAGGGAATCTCATTCATTCACACAAGCACACTGCAGAGTTAGTGAAGTGTAGCAGAAACGTGTTCACTAGAGCACAACCTACCAGACCTCCAAGCATCCTCACCTTGCCCTGAAGAATCCTGGATGAGACCCCAAGATGAAAGATTGCTGCGGAACCATGAAAGACGCCTGGATTCTTGGCCTCCTGAGGAGAAGAATTCAATCCGGGGCCAGAGACTAAGCTTAATATTTCAGAGCTTTTGTGTAACAGTTTTATTAAAGTATAAAAGAGACAGAGAAAGCTTTTGACATAGACATCAGGAGGGGCAGAAGAATGCATCCTCACTAGTGTTAGCAACGGAGTCATATCCTTTTAATTAGCGATTACAGGGAATCAAAAGAATTTCTGAAGTTGTAAAGACCTCACTAGACCCACTCCAATAATTTACCTTTTAAGATAACATTATTAGCCAGAATTTTCTTTTTTCCCAGAGACTGTTATCAAGCAGGATACATTATTGTAGAGGCAAAAAGAAAAATGCTTTTTCTTTTGAGAATTCCAGATCCCTCTCTCCTTGAGGGCCCCCGGACTTAGCAACCTCACTAAAAACTGACTCTCTCAGTGTGATTGAACGGGGGCCTGTGAATAGACCCTGGGGTTCAGCAAGACTGCTGATCTCAAGGAAGATGGTCACCTAGTGCAGGTGCTCACAGGACTGCCTTCTGTGAGTTCAGGGAACTGCAGGTTACCTGCTCCCCAGACAGATGCTGAGGCAGCAACAGCATGGAGCAGTTTAGGGAAACTGTCAACAATACTCTGCATAATCCTTATTAGAACCATCACAGTATCCAAGAAGTTAAAAAATGGGAGAAGAGATACAACACAGAAATGAGGGAATATATATGAAGTTATGAGAAGTTTAAAGCCAGTGAGTAAAGTAATTTCCACATATGCCATCTCTTCGTGTTACCAACGAGTTCGTTGTGGTTTCCTCACTACAACCTTAAATAAGGTGGGAGAGGTTACTGTAGCTGGTGGGTTAACATTTCATTCATTACAATCAATCAAAACACTAAAAGCCAATCACTGTTATTAATCACCATGTATTAATTTAACACATAGTTGAAATAAAATCTTTTACAATCCACGGTATGATCCATGATTAAATACAGATCAAAAGTACAGAGAGAGATATTCATCTTTCTGTTATAATGATGTGAGATTTGTGATTTTTACGGCTTACCAAACAAAGCCTAGGAAGCACTTAGCAAGCATGGTATGCACTAATTCAATGCCTTTTCCAGGAAGGGTTTCTAATACATTTATAGGTTGTAACAGAAACTGTCTTTATTTCAACACTGCCAAGTAATATTCATGACTTGCGTTGATATTATAAAGATACATAAATATTGCAGTGAACTGTCATTGTGTTCTTACAAATCAAGGATATTACCATTGAAACCTTACCAGCAACTTTTGTTTTACTTTAATACATGGAAAGATGAAAAGATCACTGATATCATGGCAACTTCCAGATATTTCACATCAATGACGGACACCTCCATTCAGATGGTCACTGTCCATTTTACATCATGGTACCCTTCATCTTCTAATGGAGGATAGATAGAAATGGTTGCAATACAATATGAAAAGGCTAATCTTTAATAAACGATCAAAAACCTCGGTTTGCAAACACACCAGAAACAAAGCATAGTATGCATTACTTGAGTGTTGAGTCACATTCACTTCAAACACTCTCACTTCACGTCGTTACGAATAAGCATACATACATTGCTAAGAATTGGAACGTTCTAACCATCAACCTTCATTTCATGATTCATGCTAACATATCCACTTTCTATGTGTTTAACAATGGAGTACTCCCTACAGTCATTCTCCTTCAGAGAAACTTCAGAAAAGAGGATTGATGACATGCCTTCTAGCATGTAATCCCTGATATTTATTTCAACTTACCATTTGATTAAATACCTTTTGACATACTTGTTACATCACCTCCGTAGCTTTCTTGTATAAACTCTTGTGTTTTCTGATGCATGTTTTGGGAAAACCTATTCCAGCACATGTTCCATTACTAGGGTTTCTCTCCAGTGTCTTCTCAGATGTTTAGCAAGATGACCACTCTGACCAAAGGCTTTGCCACATTCTGTACATTTATAAGTTCTCTCTCCAGTATGAATTCGCTGATGTTTAGTAAGCGTTGAGTTGTGATCAAAGGCTTTGCCACATTCAGTACATTTATAAGGTCTCTCTCCGGTATGCATTCGCTGATGCTGAGTAAGAAGTGAGAGACGAGGAAAGGCTTTGTTACATTCTTTACATTTATGAGGTCTCTCGCCAGTATGAATTCGCTGATGTTGAGTAAGCGTTGAGTTGTAAGCAAAGGCTTTGCCACATTCGGTACATGAATATGGTCTCTCCCCAGTATAGATTCGCTGATGTTTAGTAAGACTAGAAACCTTAATAAAAGCCTTGCCACATTCTCTACATGTATAACGTCTATCCCCGGTATGAATTTGGTGATGTTGAGTAAGGGCCAAATTCGTAATAAAGGCTTTGCCATATTCTTTACATTTGTATGGTTTCTCTCCAGTATGGATACGATGATGTGCAATTAACTCTGAGTGACAAATAAAGGTTTGGCCACACTCTGCACAATGATAAGCTTTCTCTCCAGTATGAATTTGCTGATGTTGGGTAAGATGTGAGCAACGGATAAAGGCTTTGCTACATTTTTTACATTTACAAGGTCTCTCTCCAGTATGAATTCGCTGGTGGTAGGTTAGAGATGAGTAATGAATAAAGACTTTGTTACATTATTTACATTTTTTTACATTCTTTACATTAACGCTTCTCTCCAGGATGAGTTTGCTGATGATCCATTCGTTCTGAGGAACAGACAAAGGCTTTGCTACATTCTGTACATTTATGTTTCTCTCCAGTATGAATCCGCCCATATTGAATCAGACTTGAATTGTAAGTAAAGGCTTTGCTACATTCTGTACATGTATAAGGTTTCTCTCCAGTATGAATTCGCTGATGTTGAGTAAGAACTGAGTGACGTTTAAACGCTTTGCTACATTCTGTACATTGGAAAGGTTTCCTTCCTGTATGAATTTTCCTATGTTTATTTAGATTGGATGGCTTACTAAATACTTTCCCACATGTCTTACACATGTTTTCTTTCTGTGGATTCTGAACAGTCTGCGGTTGAATAAGTTCTGAAGACTGACTAGAAATCTTACCATATTCAGTACAAGTCCTCTCTTCAGTACAGGTACTCTTATTGAGAGAAAAACCTGACATTTGATCAAAGGCATTTCTACCTTTATGACTTTTAGAATCCTTGATTGAAGATTTGAGTCCCTGATGTTTCTTAAGGTTGGAGTCTCCTTCAACCCAGTTTCATTGCCTGAATACGTTCTCAGTCCACCAAAAATACTCTTGTAATTATTGGAGCTGGAGCTCTTAAGGTCTGACTCATTTTATTGCACATGCAACGTTGCTGTGTATTAACCGTATCACAATATGTATTGAACAATGATGGTTGGATTGCATCTCTTCCATTGTCATCAACATTATATATCTTGGAATGGAGAGAAAATATTTGTTGGGGGAAGAAAAATGACTCCCTGCTCACGGATCCCTCCAACTGATTAGATTGTGTGTTTTCCCACCCATTGTTAAATTGTAGGTGTTCAGACATGCTTGAATGTATGTTTAGTCGAAGCCTAAGTTCAGAATTGTCTGAATGTGTATTTGCAGTAGAGACTAGATTACCTTCCAGATTTTCCAGGTTTCATTTTAGAGAACATGCATGTCTCAAAAAGGGATGGAAATCTTTTCTTAAACACTTACACGTCTCGGCAGATGATGAAGACTGAAGTGTGTTTTTTTCACAATTTGACTCACATTGCTCATTTCTTTTTGCAGTAGTGTTAGCTTTATGTGTAACTGTCTCCATTTCTTTATGTCCACTTAAGCATTCTCTCTTTCATATACTCTTGTATATTCCCAGGCTTTCATTAAATTTACATATCTGAGGTGAAATATTTGACATATTCCTAGGTTTGCTTTTGAGGATACATCTTCTAATGTTGGATTCTTCGGCATCAAATCCTGGGTGCCGTGTGGAGACATAGCTGAAAGATACCAAATAAGAAGTAATTTTACTTGCTATTCTCAGTGAATACCTTTAAAGATTTAGAGAAAATTGATGACCATTAGCTAGTTTAAAAATAAAATAGAGATGGAAGGATCAAGATGCCAGAGGCATAGGCAGATGTGGAGATCATCTCTCTCTCCACAAATGAAAGAGAAATGGAACAACTCTCACAGAGCCCAGCTGAACACTAGCAGGGACCCCTTGAAATCTAAAGAAACAAGAAAGATTCCTGTTGAGCCAGGTAGGACAAGAGAAGAAGAAGTAAAAGGGAGAGGAGAGGAAGTGGGATGGGGCCTCCAACCCTGCGGAGAGATGAAAGTGAGAAGAGGTCTCCACATTCGGGGAAGCCCCTCGTCAGGCACTCAGTTTGGACAGGAGAGCCTCATTCTCTGTGGAGAGAACATGGCAACCCGCGTGTGGCAGCAGGACAGGGTGAGACCTGCACACGGGGTCCTGACCTCTGCCCTGTCCACCCAGCCTGAGAGGCATATCCACCACTGCAGACAAGGGCTGGGTGCTGAAATGTGGGGTTCAGAAAACAGACCCAGGCAGAGGATTGAGGATGGCTGTGAGGAAACATCCTAAAGGGATGGGGCTGTGGGAAGAGCTCTGCAAACGGGATGCTTGTGGTGGAAGCCTGAACCAGCAGAGAGCAGAGTCGCCTTGGTGAGTGATGCCCAACGAGTAAGCCCATTGCACCCCATGCCCCTTGTGCCGGACCCTGCTCGCCAAGGACTATGAAGAACTCCACCCACGTAGGTCTCTTGAGCCCCCAGCCACGGCCTCCCCCATCGACCTCCTCCACAATCAGCAGACTCCTGTGCCCTGGGGCAGCTCAGAAGAAGACACCTGTGAGTTGCCCACAGGCTCAGATGCAGCTGAAAGCACAGCTGAGCCCCAGGGATGGAGAAGAAAAGCTGACACCTCTCCTTGCAGCAACAGAATCCACGGTCTCACACCCACGACCGGCTGTGTAACCTCAGCCCCTACAGAGCATCTGAATCACCTACCAGCGCTCTCTCAGTCAAGGCAGGGGTAGCTCTAGCTGCTGTAGACTCTGTGGGCTCCCACACAAGGGGGCTGGGCCAGGACAGACCCTGAGATGCCCCCGAGCACCAGAGGGTCCACCTCCACATTGAATGCAATCCCAGGACCTGACTTCACTGAATCTATGCCGGTGACCTTGTGAAAACAACATTTGCGAGACACCAGGGCCAAGGGCCATCATGCCCATGGTTAAGCTGGGGCCAAGAGCAGTGCCAACACTACATCACATGAGAGCCTGCAGAACTCATGGGAAGGGGAACCAGAGCACACCCTGAGTGAACATCCCCAGAGAAGTAATACTCAGTGACTTTTCTCCACATGCAGGTGCTCCAGTCCCACCTGCCTCGCACCACAAATCAGAATCACAGCTAAGATTCAGGTCTGGGGGCTCTGCTCCACCATGTTGGGAGCAGGCACCACCAGAGAGAGGGCAGTAACAACCACAGAACAATGGGGAAACAGCCCTGAATATCCACAGCAGGCCCTGGTCACGGTTAACAGCAATCAAAGCCCAGATCAGGAGGATGAGGGCACAAACTTTGGGACCAACCTCATCCACCAAGGTGCAGACAACAGAAGGAAGACTTACTAGGTTCCTGTAACCTTCAAAAGAGAGACCGCAAACTGAAGATGGACAAAATGATATGGCAAAGAAACAGGTTATAGGGGAAGAAACAAGATAAAAGCCTCCAATCACCACTGAATTCAGAGTTGATAGGCAATCTAATGATTACTTCCTGCTTTTAGTCCTCTTAAGGGAGACACCAAACACTTTCACAAATCCTAGGTGCCTAGTAATTCGTAAATCAAACTCTTGCCTCACATGTTTCTGAGAATGTTCTATTAGATGCTTCAGTCTAAAAATCATAAGTGATAGTGACAGAGAACTAATCAGAAACTGAGGACACACAAGACAGTGTCCAAGGAAGCTGAAACAAATAAGAGAAACTTAATAAAGTACTAGTTTTAATAAATTAAATAAGAAGAGAGACTTTAAAACTATGACTAGAGAAAAGGGGAACTCTACTCATTGCTCTGTGGAGGCCTAAATGGGAAGGAAATCAATACAACGGTAAAGACTAGAGATCTCTTTAAGGAAATTAGAGGCACTGGGAATATTTCAAGCAAAGATGGGAACAATAAAGGACAGAAACAGGATGGACCTAAAAGTAGCATAAGATAATAAGAGAAGTTGGTGAGAATACATGGAAGAACTATACAAAAAAGATCTGAGATAATGACTGAGATAACCACGATAGTGTGATCACTCACCTAGGAACAGACATCCTGGCGTCCAAAGTCAAGTCGGCCTTAGAAGGCATGACTACCAGCAAAGCTAGTGCAGGTGATGGAACTCCAGCTGAGCTATTTCAAGTCCTAAAAGAGGATAATGTTAAAGTTCTGCACTAGATAAGCCAGCAAATTTTGAAACCTCAGCAGTGGCCTCAGGATGGGAAAAGGTCAGTTTTCATTCCAATCACAAAGAAAGGCAATGCCAAAGAACACTCAAACTACTACACAATTTCTCTCATTTCAAACAATAGCACAGGCTCAAAATTCTCCAAGTGAGGCTTTGACAGTACGTGAACTGAGAGCTTCCAGATGTGCAACCTGGATTTAGAAATGGCAGAGGATCCAGACATCAAATTGCCAACATCCCTTGGATCATATAAGAAGCAAGAGGTTTCTGGAAAAAGAACCACATCTGCTGTATTGACTACACCACAGGCTTTGATTATGTGGCTCACAAGAAACTGTGGAAAATTCTTAAAGAGATGAGAACACCAGACTACCTTGCCTGCCTCCTGAGAAATCTGTATGCATGTCAAGATGCAACAGTGAGAACTGGACATGTGACAACGGACGGATTCCAAATTGGGAAAGGAGTACGTCAGGGCTGTATACTGTTACCCTGCTTATTTAACTTATATATACAGTACATCGTGCAACATTCCGGGTTGGATGAAGCACAAATTGGAGTCAAGATTTCAGGGAGAAATATCCATAATCTCAGATATACAGATGACAACACCCTTATAGCAGAAAGCGAAGAGAAATGCAGAGTCTCCTCATGAAACTGAAAGAAGCGGGTGCAAAAGCTGGCCTCAAACGCAACCTTCAAAAAACGAAGATCATGGTACCAGTCATATGCTTTCATGGCAAACAGTGGGAGGAACAATGTTATCAGTGACAGACTTTATTTTGGGGGTTCCAAAATCACTGCAGATGGTGACTACAGCCATGAAAATAAAAGACGCTTGCTCCTTGGAAGAAAAGCTATGACCAACCTAGGGAGCATATTAAAAAGCAGAAACATTACTTTTGAAAATGGTCCATGTTGTCAAAGCTATGGTTTCTCTAGTAGTCATGTATGGATGTGAGAGCTGGACCATGAAGAAAGCTGACCCCCCTAGAATTGATGCTTTTGAACTGTGTTGTTGGAGAAGACTCTTAGTCCCTTGAACTGGAAGATCACACCACGCCATCCTAAAGAAAATCAGTCCTGGATGTTCATTGGAACGACATGGTGAAGCTGAAACTCTGATACTTTGGCCACCTGATGTGAAGAACTGACCCACTGAGAAAGACCCTGATGCTGGGAAAGACTGAAGATGAGAGGACAAGGGGATGACAGAGGATGAGATGGTTGGATGGCATCACTACCTCGATGGCCAAGAGTTGGAACAGGCTCTGGGACTTGGTGACGGACAGGGAAGCCTGGTTTGCTGCAGACCATGGATTGCAGACTCAGACTCGACTGAGTGACGGAACTGAACTGACTGATATGTATAATTGGTTCTCTTTGCTGTTTAGGAGCACACAATTGGAAAAAAGCTATATTCCAATTAGAATTTTAATAAAGATTTCTTTATATAACCTAAAAATTGTCATAGTTTGAATCAACCATTAATAGTATAGTAGAAAATGTCCTAAGAGTTCATGTCAATATATTTTAAAATTCTATGAGGTAAAAGAATATAATAAGGTATTTTAGCAAGTTAGAATTAGATCAAATACACTAAAGATATTTAATATGAGATCATAAAAGTAAAAGAGAAACTTTGAAGTCAACATGAGATGTGCATTCTTTGATTTTCACAAGGTTTTGCTTTCTGCAGTGAAAAATTACTTGAATTTGAAATTTATTTAGAAGGTCATATGTGTCACTCCCAGTGAATAGGAAATTATAAACCAGAGAATAAAAACCCATACCCAGTATTCCTAGAAGTTTGGCAGTTTGTCTACCACTCCACTTACACATTTCTGTCCAAAGGTAGAGGGAAACTTGAAAACGACTGTCATACAGTTACTCAGAAATGGGCAGAGTTTTCCTAGGTCCCCAAAGAAATTGAAGAGTAACTAATGAATGCAGTTTGTCACAAGTCAAGAGGAGACTTTTAGTTCACACTGTGATGGAGAAAAGTAATCACTGGAGATAAATTCATGAATGATATAAGAGACAGAATGAGGCAAGTGATACATTTCTATGACACTAGCAGACACAAACCCAGGTTTTCAAAAACCACTTCCACTGAAGCGAATCTTCCAAAGCCATGTGATGAAGGATGAATTCCTCGCAGCTCCTTGGACCACTCATCTGAGTCTTCATCTCCATCCATTCATAACTCCCTGGGTAAAAGGCTGTTGTCTCCATTCTCCTTATATTCCTGGGATCCTTCAATTGCTCCAGAAAGGTGACCAGGTCCAGTTTAGAGACAAGCCCTGTTGATCAGAGAAAGGAAAACTTGTGTTGTTAGAGATTTATCAGTATCGAATCCAGTTTGTATTCAGGTGAGACAACAACGCATTCTGTCCTAGAAAACATTTCCTGAAATACTTTATTCAAAGCCGTCGTACAATACTAACAAACACCTAACAATCAGATCCTGACATTCTGGTCAACTAGTACTAAGGCAAATGTAAGTAGTATCGATGTGAAATTAAGAAAGTGTGCACCTATTTAATGCCACAGAACTTACACAATTACCACTAACCTAGAATGAAGGAGGCAGAGTACCTCAAGGAAGAAAAACATCACCAGCATAACGAGTCATCATGAATCATCACTTTTCTTCCTAAAGTCACAAATACCCATTTTCCCCTAGAAAGCAGAGACCTGGAACTACTGTGGGAAGCAGAAAATGTCAGAAAACATTCTTGGAATGACAGAACAAAATCCCAGTGGGTGGATAAGCGATTCTGGAAGGCAGTTATCCTTACCCAAGGAGGCCAGGTTCCCGTAATTCTCTAACAACATGTCCCTGTAAATTCCTGCTGACCGAGGTGCAGGCACTCCCACTCCTCTTGAGTGAAATCTATGGTCACATCCCGGAACGTCAGCCATCCCTGAAATACAAAGTACAGATGCCATGTGGCCGTGGGAAGACTTCCTAATGTGACCCAAGATGAAAACAGCAAGTTCAGAGACCTGGTCGTGAAGTAGTGGCTTGGCTGGTACTACAAAATATATTTTTTACACAGTAATCTTTTCTACCCAATTTCTAATGTGAAAAACAGAGGATGAGTTATGATCCACAAAGCATTAGAGAAACTACTCTCATCTGGAAAAGCAATTATAAAACCATCTGGGAAACATTAGCATATCTATTTTTCAGTGTTCTACTCGTGTGACATAGGATAAATTGTTTACCAAAGAAACAGGATTTTTTTTTTTTTAAGTGTATTCTGAGACAAGAGTTCTGAAGTGGGGCCAAAGTGCCACATTTTTAGCAAGGTTATTTGAGTTAGTAATGTTGAAAATTCTGATCGATGAATGACGATTTTAAACCGCAAGGAAATAGAATAGTAAGGCAAGAATTCATACTTAAGTTGGAACTTTAATTGTTTTACAAATTTTAATAGGTGGAACAGGATAGTAAATTAAAAGACGCTAAAAAAAAAAAAAAAAAAAAAAAAAAAAAGACGCTTAGTCCTTGGAAGGAAAGCTATGACCAACCTAGACAGCGTATTAAAAAGCAGAGACATTACTTTGCCAACAAAGGTCCATCTAGTAGAGCCTATGGTTTTTCCAGTGGTCATGTATGGATATGAGAGTTGAACTGTGAAGAAAACTGAGCACGGAAGAATTGATGCTTTTGAACTGTGGTGTTGGAGAAGACTCTTGAGAGTGCCTTGGATTGTAAGGAGATCCAAGCAGTCCATCCTAAAGGAGATCAGTCCTGGGTGTTCACTGGAAGGACTGATGCTGAAGCTGCAATACTTTGGCCACCTCATGCTAAGAGTTGACTCATTGGAAAAGACCCTGATGCTGGAGTGACTGGGGGCAGGAGGAAAAGGGGATGACAGAGGATGAGATAGCTGGATGGCATCACCGACTCGATGGACATGAGTTTGAGTAAGCTCCGGGAGTTGGTCATGGACAGGGAGGCCTGGTGTGCTGCGATTCATGGGGACACAGAGAGTCGGACACACCTGAGCGACTGAATGAACTGAACTGAATAGGATAGTAACCTTTCTTGTGGTCTGGGCTCGGGTTGGAAAAGAATTTCCAGACATGAGACAAAATGAGAGGGAAATAAAGTTTATTAGAACGGGGGACGCTGTTAGAACAGCAGGCCAGTTCAGATGAGAAAGGATGTTGATCAGGGGTCCTCAGTCCACTTGCAGAGCCAGGGTACAAAGAGTGGGATAGGGGTCTTGTGGATCATTTGCTGAATGGATGAGGCACATATACTAGGTGGGAGGCAGAGTAAGAAAAATACATTCTCCTTATGGGGTTGGAGGGGAGACAGTTTATGCTGCTCAGAAGGACCTGAAATCCATCAATAGCTACAACGTGGGGGAGGGAAAGATGCTAAGGGGTCTTGTTTTTCCATTCCTGCATTCCAAGACCCTCCTTGGTTTTATCTACTCTTTTGTCCCTGGGTCACCACATACCTCCCTCTCTTTATTTTTAGGGCCAATACTTTGGCCCTTGTTGATACCCTGTTCATGTCTAACTATCTACCCATCTCCCTTCTCACACATTTTGGATTCCAATTTCAAGGAAAAAGGGGTGATGACCGCTCTGGTTTCTTCAGGCTGAGCAGGGGTGCCATGGGAATCTGAGTTCCCTTTGCCTATTCTGTCAGGGTGCATTTATGGAGGGCAATGAGAGTCCATGGAATGATAAGGTGACTTGTTTCCACATTGTCTAGGTGTTGGTCAGGGAATATTCTTGCACGACCACTTGGACATTTGTGGTATTTTAGAAGAAACAAACTTTACAAGAAAGTTGGGTACTCTTTTGCCCCCTTCTGATGCCTATGTCAGAAGCTTTCTCTATCTCCTTTATACTTTAATAAAACTTTATTAAAAATAATAATAATAAAGTTAAAGGTACATGACCCAAAGATGAAAAGAAGTAGAAATTTGCTCATGGGCTAGCCAGGAGAACCAGGACTGGACAAGAAGAAGCAAGAATTTGGGCTCATAAAATCTTTACCTGAAAGCATCTGACTATCAGAAGGCCAGTTCTTCTGGGTTTTTCCCAGAGCACAGAGTGCCTTATTTCTGATCTCTACTCTGAACTCCTTTTGCGGGCTGTTGAAAGTCAGGCACTTGCAGTGGTCATGATGTCATCTTTGTAGAGACAGCTGGCAGAGTCCAGTCAGCAGAGTCCCTTTGTAGCCACATATTTGACCATGCTTTGGGGGCACTTCTTGGCCATTGTGTCCCGCAGCACTGGGAAGGCTCATTCCCAGGCCTAGGGAAGGTTCCACTAATAGACCACTCAATGTGCTGTTTCTAGAGCAGGCCTTGTGAGTAGCAAAAGTCTTTGGATCATACTTGTCTTACTAGCCTCGTGATCCCAGAGAATATTCCTTCTTGTTCCTTCTTCCCATATCTAGAGGTACATTATTACAACAATTAATAGCATATGGAACTGCATATCAACATTTTACCACAGGCTCAGTCACAGATTTAGTAACCTAAGAAACCATCTTCTGAAAGAAGCAACATAGAAAATAATATAGCTATAGCTAGCAGTTAGTAGTCAGGTGATAAGTAAGAATGGTAAGTCAAGAACTTTCATTAGGTAGAGCAGTATACCCCAGGTCATCTGACTTCATTTCTTAAATGACTATAGCCAGGTGTTAATCTCCTGGTTGTATATCATGGAGCATCTAATCTTTATCTGAAGACTGTTTACTGAGATTAGCTTTAGAAAGAAACTTATGGTGTCCTTTTTAAAAACTTAATTAAATCTTCTAGAAATATAACATAACAAGAAACTATCTCAGAAGTGAGTCTTAGTAAACACTAGACTTTAATTAACAAAACTAGAAATTTAGTTTAACAATGAACAAAACTTAATATTCAGTGAAACAATTTATTTTTCTTTATGTGGGCATTAACCCTGTAGCCAGGGAAGGCTTTAACCCATCAAATAAAAGTGAGGTTTGTCAGGGAACTGGGAAAAGCCATGCAGCCATCTTGGATTTCCCATAGCACTGACTCTTTGATTTACATCTATTGTTCACACATTTTTAATTCTGCGATTCAGGAGCAGACTATGGCCATGTTTTAAGGACATCAGGATGGCAAAAGCCTAACCATGAGGGGTTATTTTTTTACAAGAAAAATGAGCTTTGTCTACATGTACCATAATCTTAAGTAATGCTTATTTACTTTACCAAAGTAACAAAAGATTTTTAAAATGAATATAAATCACTTAAAGGCAAAGAAATTCATAATGTCTTCTTGAAAGCTGCATTCTAAGAAAACTCTGTTCTATTAGCATAGAGAGTAGACTAAATTCCAGTCTGGTACCAGCTTACCAGATAGCAAACAAAACTTGTTCATCGGTTAACCATAAAAAATCTTTTCCATAAATCATGAAGTAGCAGTATTCTTACAAAGGCATCAGAGTGAAACCACAGAAGGCATGTTTAAATCTGATTAAACTGCAACTGACAATGTAGCTTGGTCATTGCTATGACTTGTAACACTTTAGCAGGATAACTAGAATTATAGTTGACCACATTTTATTAGGGCATATCAGATCTATATGAACTCCACATAATTTTAGGATATCTATATTAGTAACATCCACCATATCATATAATCTGAGAAGATTTATCACCCCTTCAACAGTACTTCCCATATAATTTAACAAGTCCAATGAACTCAGGTAGTTTAATAGCTCCCTGGGATGTCTCAGGGGCCCTCTGAAGAATTCCAAAGTCAGCAAGAAGTCAAGATATTTAGGAAGTTTTGTTGACCAATATCAAAAGGGGTTATAACACTCAGTCAGATAAAATCATATAGATCACTCGGAAATATTTTATTCACTTAGCCAAAATAACAAAGAAGATTTCAAAGGTAAACATAGAACAGATCACTTCAGAAGTAAAGAAACTTAAAATCCATCATCAAAGGCAAGTCAACATCTCAAGAAAACTTGTGTTTATGAACAAAACTCTTCCCTTGAGGTCCACTTTCCATGAAACCTTCTTATCACTTTCTGTACCCATTACTTTGTTCTCCCACCCTGAAACAGCCACCGGTAAGTCAGACCTACTTCCTTTTCCCTTCGTAAAATGTAATTTCATTCCTCATACCTTCTTTACTGAAAATATACATTCTACTTTGCTTAAGCAACCAAGAACTTAAGCATTCTATACATTGGTGAACATAAATACCAGTGATAATTCCTTAAAAAAAAAAAAAAAAATTCTAGAGAACATCTCAGGATGGCATCAAGCATTATTCATGAATATTCCAAAATCTCTAGTTTCTCGGTAAAAGGAAGTTAGTCCTTAGGAATGAATGTTTCAGAATCTTCTTTTATTTGGAAATGACCTAGCTATTCAATAAACTTCCATCACTTAGTTTAGCACAGTCCTAGAAATTCAGGTTACCACAATCTAGAGGATGTTTTAGACAGACATTTCTAAAGAATAATTATTCTTAAGAGTTTCTCTGAAAGCTCATATCTCTTTTACATTTTCTTTGAAGGTTTTTTTTTTTTTTTTTTTTTTTTCCTTTCCTAGTGGTACTTTCCTGGTTAACAAACTTGTAACAGATATAAAAATATAACAACATTTAACTTATAATAAACCTAATCATAATGAAAATACTGTGCTTAATGAGTCTTAGACATATCTACATTAGATTAGCAAGCAAACATTAATACTCGGTATTTAATATTGAATATTTCCCAGTTCACGTGCATCTGAAATTCATTTAGGTTAATTTCTCTTGCAGTTAGAATTGTCTGATTTGTAAGAACTTACTTTCCTTTAGGCCAATTAAATTAGAACTCATTTACAACTTCAGCAATATTATGAAAAAAAAAAAAAAGAGTGCACACTGAGACATACATAAATCCAGACAGACAGACAGACAGAGACCTCATAGTTTCCTGCCTGAGAGTTAAAACATCTCTTTGACCCTTTTTTGTTTGTTTGTTTGTTTGGCCTGATGTTCTGATTTGTCCAAGGCTGAGTGAGGTCTCAGGCAAAGTGGGCAGTGTATTTCAAGGACTAGGAAAGGGTTAACTTCAAGCTTTTCCCTAGGCAGGCCTTTTAACAAGCCAGTTGGTTTTAAATGCATATGCAAAAAGAAAGGATTTTGCAGTTCCCAAGGGAAAGAAAATTTCATTTTAACCAGTTTTCTCCAGAGTCTAAAGAATGTCAGGGTCATCCTGTGTCAAAAAGTCATTATTTGTTTCTGTAGTCTTAGTTTTATAGCTAAAATATAGACAAAATAATGCTCAAATTTACTCTGATATCAGGGGCATTTCAGCTGATAAAAATTTTGGACTGTCCCTCTGGTGGGAAGTGAGGTCTTTGTCCCATGAGGAGAATCTGAAGGATTAAGGGAATTTGCAGGAGTGGGGGAAGCTTGGTCCTTCCCAGCCCTGAGAAACAGGAGTAGTCAGAAGGGAATTCTTTAGGATGTTCAGGAGTGGGGGAAGCTTGCTTCCCTCTTCACCTGAGAGATAAGCTTCCTTCGAAGGGGATTCTTTAGAATGATAGGACAGTTTTTGATCCTTCAGGCTTTGGAATATAAGAGAAAGACCTGGACCAAAGGGAACCTCAGAATCTTTTCCTAGAGATCATGTGGATATGAAAGGTCGAGTAGGGGTCATCTAGGAAATCTGATGGAGAGAGACAGAGGGGACGGGAGACAGGGAGGCAACAGAACACAAGGAAATTTGAGTCCTTTCCCGTCCTTTGGCAAAACCTGGTGTGCCACTCAGAGGCCATTTCTGGGGGGACCCCCGTTTGTGTAGGAGCCAGGCCTTTTGGAGGGTCAACATTTCCCAGTTTCTGAGAATGGAGCCGAGGGTTGAGTATGAGAGAGCGTCCTGGGATGAGAGAGAACCCGCTCTTAGCCCACCTACCACAGAAGGGGCGAACCGCGTCACTGGCTGACAGGAAGGCGGCCCTTTCCCCCAGTCGTCTCTCCCTGCGACTGACGCACAAAATGGCCGCGCGGCCCAGCAGTCGCCTCCAACAGAGAGACGGGACCTGAGAGAGCCCTGCAGCGAGGCCACCAGGCGACACGGGCAGAGAAAGACAGAGATGCCCGGGAGCAACCTGGCGACTCACCGTTTGGTGATTCCCTGAAACGGGGAAGGCACGCTTGGGATGGCTCAGAGACAACACCCAGGCTCCCGTAAACCAATCCAGACCAGAAGGGAGAGAAGTGACAGTGACAGGGAAGAAGCCTGAGGAATCCGCCTTGCAATACATCCAGGAGGCGGTGGCCGGGACAATGGTCTCTGTTTTGCTTCAACCACTATGCGCCTGACATGGTGGACGGAAGTTGTCTTGCTGGGGGCGGATGCCCTTGTGGCCTGATCCGTTCTCTGTCCCCGCATCCTCACATGGGAGTCTTTCTGGGGCAGGCGCGCTAGTGGCTTTTATGTGTCTGACCTGCGCCCACACAATATTGGTTCGCACAGTCCTCACTTGCAAGAAAGGCAAAGGAGAGACCCTCACCCACTCAAGCGGCAGCTACTTGGGGTGCAGTGGGCAGTGAGGCCTTTACAACACTCCAGAGGGTAACCCTGGCCAGAGTGCCTCAGCTGCTGCCACAGCACTTGCTGTTGGCAGAGGGTCCCTATGAGGAAGGAGAAGCAAGGAGATGGGGAAGAGACTCTAAGTCCCCAAACAAGCCAGCAAAAATGTCATGGTCTGGGTGCGAGTTGGAAAAGAATTCCCAGACATGAGACAATAAGGGTCTGGTTTTTTAGTTTCTGCATTCTAAGACCCTCCTTGGTTTTATCTGCTCTTCACTCTTGGGGTAACCAGAATCTTGGCAGAAAGAATCATTTTAACTATTTAGTATGTACTCTATATCTTTCTGATTGTTTTTATCAGCGTCTTGAACAGACAAGAGGAATAACTAAAAATGAGTAAAGTTGCTCTTCTACCTTTTGGCACATATTTTAACAAACAGCCACTAAATGGCAGAACTTAAACTTCACTTTAGTTTATGTACTTTAGACTTTAGCTAATAAAACACAGAGAGGTTCACAGAGACAACACTGAAAAAAGTTGATAGAAGCTTCTGTAACTGGAAAGAATACTAAAGACAAGAAAAGGTTTAGTCACTCAGTCCTGTCTTATTCTCTGTGACCCCATGGACTCTAACTGGCCAGATTCCTCTGTCCAAGAAATCCCTAAGCAGGAATACTGGAATGGGTAGTCATTCCCTTCCCCAGAAGTTCTTCAAAAAACAAAGCAAAAAGAAAAGAAGAAAAAATTGATCAAGTCATGTTAATATTTTCAAACATACAGTCCAGTTCAGTTGCTCAGTCAGGTCCAACTCTTTGCGATCCCATGGCCCACAGCACACCAGGCCTCCCTGTCCATCACCCACTCTAGGAGCCTACTCAAACTAATCTCCACTGAGTACAGACATACACTCAAATGGGGCTATGTGCTCATTAGGAGGAAGAGAGAAAATTTTTCATTTCACTAAACTCAGGTAATTTTGAATGGATTAAAATGTACATAATGTGAGAGGATGATATTCTTTATTTGCACTAAACTGTATTTTAATTTTAATACAGTTGAGCATAGATTAGGACTAATTAGATTCTTGTAAACATTTTGGAAAATACAAACCTGTGATGAGACCCTGTGATGTGAGCATGGAGTGTACTGGAAAAGATCAGACCTGGGCTTGGGATGAAAACCCCCACTCCCCAAACCCAGCATCTCTGCTAAACACACCTGAGTGTTCATCTTTCAAAGCAGAAAGAAAGTAAGAAGACATGGAGTTATGCCATTAATGAGAGTTTAGGCACATCCCTCACTTATTCTTTACAAGACACTTGTTCAAGTCAAATGGAAAAAACAAATTCATAGCATGGGAATCTCACATAAACACCTAAAGCAGTGAACATGAGTCATGGGGTAAGAAGTACATAGAGAAATGCATTATCACTGCATGGGTATTTTGGCACTATATGGAAACTATGACCTGAATCTATCATTAAAAAATGTTAGTTCAGGAACTCTGTGATGATCCAGTGACTAAGATCCTGAGCTCCCAATGCACAGAGCTCTGGTTCTTTCCCTGATCAGCAAACTAGATCTCACGTGCTGTAGCTAAGAGTTTACATGTCACAACCAAAGAACCCGAAAATTACAAGGATGACTGAAGATCCTACCTGCCACAAGAAGATCCAGTGCAGCCAAATAAATAAATATTTTTAAAATGTGTTGTAAGCAAATTTCACTTCATATGATCTGTAGCCTAATGTTGCAGTCCTTTAATGGCCCGGAACCTGCTGGTCTGGAGTCGACAATAAGAAAGCAAAAGACAGAAAGAGGCTGATATTCCTTGGTTTACACAGAGAACCTATAAAGCCCTTGACACAGGGCTTGTACCACTCACGAAGGCACAGGGCATCCTCTCGAGGAAGTCTTGAAAGCCTGGGTGAGAAAGTGACCTTGCCAGGTTTCCATGCTCCAGAGAATTAGACTGAGAGGGAGAGAGAGTGAGAGAGAGAGAGAGAAAGAAAGAAAGACACAGGGACCCAAGCTCTGATGGAACAAGCGTGCTTTAATGATCTTTGTGTGAGCATATACAGGCTGTTAAGGAATTTCTTTGACAATAATAAAGATCAGAAAACCAAACATATAGTAACCATTACCAAGGAAACAAGGAATTAACATTGGTCATAAGGTCAGAAGAAAACCCGTATCTCAAGAGGGATGGTCCTGACTAGGCAGATTTACTTAAGGGAAAGAGTTTACTGAAAGAAATCCATGCAGACGATTCGTCTCATTATCTCAGTCCTGGGAGCAAGACTGAACTGGTGTTAGAGTATAATATGACTTTTACACAGCAATATTTTCTACTGTAATCCTAAGCCAAAAAAAGATGAGAAATGACCCACAAACCATTTCAGAAACTATTCTGATCTGGAAAAGAGATGATAAAATAATAAGAACAATATTGGCATATTTACTTTTGAGTGTTGTATTTGTATGACACAGGATGAACTGTCCGTCAAGGAAACAGGGAATATTTCTAAAAAGTATACACTGACCCAAGAGTTCTTGAGTGGGACAAATGTGCCATTTCTTTTAGCAAGCTTAACTTTTTTCTTAGTATTGTTAACAAGCTTCTTTTCACTAGTGGTGTTCAAAATTCTGCTCCATGAATGACCATTTTGAATACTAACCAAATACAATAGTCAGGTAAGCATTCATGCTTACTTTTGAACTTCAAGTGTTTTACACATTTTACAGTTCAAATATGAGAGCATCCTCAGTAGCAACAATCATTTTAACTATTTACGATATACTATATATCTTTCTGAGAGTTTTGATAGAGTCTTCCAATTATGTTGCTGTTCCACCTTTTTGCAAATATGTAGCAAACATACCTTAAACAGCTTAAATTTACTTCACTCTATGTACTCTAAACTTTAATAATACACAGACGAATACATAGGGACAACTCTAAAGAAAGTTCACAGAAGCTTCTCTAACTGTAAAGAATACAAGAAGAAAAAAAAAAAAAAAGAATACAAGAAAAATAACTGACCAAATCATATGAACATTTCCATGCATACATCTATTAAAATAGAACTATATATTCATTTCACTAAAATGAAACAATCGAAGGCCATGGAAAATATGTAAGAACAGTTTTCAAAGTTTAGAATCAATACAAATCTTCATGAAATGATGATGGCTTTTAAATAAGCCCTAGGTTTCTGCCTGCACACACAGATGCACACATAAACACACTTCAGGTAAAAGCAAGCTTCCATAAGTAACAGATCTTTTGGAACAAACATTTTTAATCCACCTTTCTTTAAAAAAAAAAAAAACTCATGTATTTTAGAATTTATGGTAAAACAAGCATTTACAAATTGCCGGGGTCCAGCCTCGGCAGGATCCAGGGGGTACCCTCAGGATGAACGGCGTCGGCGAGAGAGAGAGACGTGAGACTAGCCTTGATAGGGCCAAGTCTGTGTTTTACTTTTTGACAACCGGTCTTATACCCTTTCACAGAACGTTTTCAAGGTATAAGATGCTTACTCATGATTACACAGGATTAGCATTACATCATTTTGATTTTTAGGAGAAGCAGGATTTTTTTTGCTTTCTAATTCTATAGTAATTTTTAGCACATGATCTTCTGGCCTTGAGGCTATTAACATTTTATGCAGGTCAGGTGATTGTAAACCTATTTTCCGTTTTTATGGTGACCTTAACTGAAAGGTAACAGGGTCATAGGGAAGTAGTACAGAGTAGAATTATATTCTTGTTAATACAAAAATTAATCTTTCGGCAAAAGTAGTCAGTTGCATTTATCTAAGAAGTTTAGCCCATACAGACTCTGCGGCTTCAGTGAGGCAGCTTCTGCCTAGTACTCCTGGCTGACAATTAGCAACCATCTCATTGTTACAACACTAGGGCTAAGTTCTTATTTCTCTAGATCTTTAACTATATTAACAATGGTTTTTATAACACAATCTTAGCACATTAAAGGCAAAAATACAGCAAGCAAAACACAGCAAGCAAATCACAACGGAATAACCACCTATAGAATAATTTTCTTATGTTTTCTAATAGGACTCCTTTACCCCTTAAAAGGGCTCTATATCTATTAGGGCTTTTATATAATCAGGTTCTTTATGCTATTTTATGATTAGGATATTATAAGCAATCATGCATATTAGTACCAAGCGCATAAATGCATTTGGCTAACAAAACTACCAGTAAAGGAGTTTTACATTAAAACACTCCTTTCCACCCTAAATAATCTCATAAAATACCACCACCTGGGAAACTTATTGATTAAAGTTCTAAGTTGATTCTTATTTGGAAAGAGATCGGGGAAGGCCTTCCTGCCTGTGTCAGAGAAATTAGGGAGTAGTCCATTGAGGCAGGCATCAGAAAGACAGATATCATCTTTTAAGGTGAGAGCCAAACGCAGCTTTTCGAAATCCCTGAAAACCTGATCTGCCTTGCCTGTCAGGCTTTCTCCTCGTGACCTTGTCATGGGTGGGATCTCGTGAACTGGCCTTTTCGAAAACCCCTGAAAACCTGATTCGCCTTGCCCGTCAGGTTTTCTCCCTTCCGGCCTTGTTAGGGGCAGGGTTTCATGAGCTGACTTTTTCGAAACCCCTGAAAACCTGATTCGCCTTGCCTGTCAGGTTTTCTCCCCTACGGCCTTTTTAGGGGCAGGGTTTCATGAGCTGACTTTTTCGAAACCCCTGAAAACCTGATTCGCCTTGCCCGTCAGGTTATCTCCCCATGGCCTTTTTAGGGGTAGGGGTCTCATGTGTTGGCTCCCGGCAACAAATTGTGCATGAATGCGTGTTAAGTGACATGTATCACATCTAACACTTTGTGACCCCATGGACTGTAGCCATCCAGACTCCTCTGTTCATGGGATTTCCCAGGCAAGAATACTGGAGGGGGTTGCCATTTCCTTCTCCAGGGGACCTTCCTAACCCGGGGATCAAACCCAGTTCTCCTGCATTGGCAGGTGGATTCTTTACTACTGAGTCACCCGGGTTCACTGAAAACTATTTTTTCTATTTAGTAAGAATGATCAAAAACACAATATGAGAAATAGTCTACATTTTATTAGCAAATATACCATGACACCTATGTAGAACACATTTCCAGACCTATGTGAAGAAACTGTAAACCTTTACTGAAGCACATCAAGTCTGAATATCACAAGTTTTACTTGGAAGATGTGGTGACATAAAGACTTCAGTGACTCCAAATTCAGAACAATTGAACTCAAAACAAACATGGATATTTCAAGTATAAGGCTCAGCTGTACCTAGGAGAGCCAACATAATTTTGAATTTAAAAATGAAAAAAAATGTAAATAGAGGGAAATTACAGATTTCTGTAATTACAATCTGTAAATCTGTAATTCTGCCAAATTACAGATGAAGTTATAACTGTATAGACTAGTAAAACTTCAAAATAAATGAAGCAAAATAGTTACAATGTAGCCAAAGAAGCTCACCTAAAGAGAGACTTAGACATTACTTTGAACAATAAAATAGAATGTAAGCACAACAAAATATTTTTTAATATTGCAACAGGTGAGGTATTCCAAAGTAACAACAAAAATCAGAGGGGGAAAAAAAGTCAAAGGGCATAAAGGAAAGATTTAGGTTTCAGCGTTGTGTAATAAAGAATTTAGGGAAAAAAGAAAAAAAAAAGAATTCAGGGGCTTGCCCGATGGTCCACCGGTGAGAACTTTCCCTGTCAATGCAGAGGACACAGGTTCCATCCCTGGTCAGGGAAGATCCCACAAGCCTCGGAGCAACTAAGCTAGTGTGCCACAACTGCTGAAGCCCATATCCTCCAGAGCCTGCCAGGGACTAATCCAACGACTGAACCCGTGCCTTAGAGCCAGAGCTGCACAACAAGATAGTGGCCCCTCCTAATCACAACAGAGAAAGCCCAAGACCATCAGAAAAATCCCAGTATAGCCAAAACTAAATAAATACCAAAACAAAAGAACAACAAAAAAAGAATTTGGCAGGCTTTGGTCCTCAGGTTCTGGAAGTTTGTTAACTACGCTTGGAATTTAACATTTTTTTTTCCTCTCTCAGAATTTCCTTAGTGACTGAAGTAGCTTTATTACTCTCCGTGGGCCCTGATAATTTATGCTAACAACATGACCTACGGTCGGCTCCTAGTTTAATAATGAGATGACTCAGGTTGTGAGGCTGGGCATTTCACAAAGACCAACGAAGTGACTAGAGATTTGGGGCTTTGAGCCAAGTGGGCTGATTAGCCCAACCTCTAAGGAGGGGAGAATGCTGGAGATGTCATCAATCCCACCTATGTAGCTAAAGCCCAATAAAAACTCGGGACTTAAAAGCTTGAGTGAGCTTCTCTGCCTGGCAATACTCTGTCTTCTGTCGCACCGATATGCCAGGAGGGCAATGGGTCCCTTGGGATGATGACTATGGGTAGCTTCAAACAAACCCGTTCAGAAGTCAAGGAGCTTATCAAGTCCAGAGAACAGCATTTCAGGAAAGAGAGACAGAACAAACACGGACTGTGCCTCTTACCTGGGAACGAGTCATTTCTGACTTCTTGTTTTCCTTCTCCTCTGGTCTTCCTTCTCAGGTAAGATCAGTCTTGGGAAGTGACCCGAGTGTTGTAAATAGGCTGTTCAATACTTAGAAAACCACAGCGAGCTCCCTGTAACACAGCCCCACACAGAGGGAGGATCTCAACAGGTACAAATCACAATCCTCCACGGCCACTGACACAGCAGGGATTCTGGAACACAGAATCAAACGAGGTGTTTTCAGTTGTATTCTTTTCTTCAGAACTCGCGGCCCTTCCTGTGAAAACCATGCGTTCTAGGCTGACCCTCCCCTTCAAACCTTAGGCGAGACCCTGACCAAACTCCATACAGAATAGAGCCTCCGTCACCTCTTCGTGGATCAGGGACCTAGGGGTTGGGCAATGCAGGACTTTAAGCAGCGGTCTCTACAAGTTAGAAGGCAGAACTGTCAGAGACGAACTTAGACCCTAGAACGATGCTAACAGAAAGCGGACGTGGGCCCCAGGGACCCGGCAGCTAAGCTAACGGACCTCAGACCTTCTCAGGGCGATGCGAGGACACACTGGGGACGGGAAAATGGGGGCGGTACCTAGAACGTCAGCAGAGACCCCCGAAACCCACGTGTGAAGGACAACAGGCCGTGGGACTACGACATCCGGGTTTTAAACTAACAAACAAACTCACCAGAACTCTCTGTCGCTCATTTAAACCCAACTCCGAGTCTGCAGGATACTGCGCACGCGCGGGCGGAAAATCCGGTACAGAGGTGAGTGCGCTGCCGCGGCCAACGAGAGGCGACGTAAGGGAGAGGGTGGGACGAGGCCGGGAGCGCAGGTACGTAAGGGCGGGGCCAGTGGGGGCGGAGCCTTCCTCCCTTCACCCCTCCCCAGTCCGTTTTGGGTCTGTTGGTCCTTCTGTCTAGCTGTGCTTCCTTTCTCTGGTTTTTGATGCCTTTAAATCTCTTTCACTTCCTCTGGAGCAGAGCTGCTTCCTGCCTGTTCTAAGTTAGTTTTTCACACAACTTCAGGCAAAAGAGAAGAATTTTGAGAGCTGCCTCTATGGGAAGCCGAGATGTTTTCAGCAAGTTGAAAAACGGGGAAAATTCAAAAGCCCTTTGTGTGAGTGTGTGAAGATGGGTGTCTCCTCAGTGACGAAAAGTAGAACGTAATCACTTCAGCAGCAGCTGCAACAACAGTTAACACAGGTGTATGGATGTGAGAGTTGGACTGTAAAGAAAGCTGAGCACTGAAGAACTGATGCTTTTGAAATGTGGTGTTGGAGAAGACTCTTGAGAGTCCCTTGGACTGCAAGGAGATCCAAGCAATCCATCCTAAAGGAGATCAGTCCTGGGTATTCATTGGAAGGACTGATGCTAAAGCTGAAACTCCAATTCTGTGGCCACCTCATGCGAAGAGTTGACTCATTGGAAAAGCCCTGATGCTGGGAGGGATTGGGGGCAGGAGGAGAAGGGGACGACAGAGGATGAGATGGCTGGATGGCGTCACCGACTCGATGGGCATGAGTTTGAGTAAACTCCAGGAGTTTGTGATGGACAGGGAGGCCTGGCGTGCTGCGATTCATGGGGTTGCAAAGAGTCGGACATGACTGAGCGACTGAACTGGACTGAGGAACATATTTTATGATATCAATCCTTGCATCTCATGACTAGAGAAGCACTAAATCCTTTCATGGTTATATCAGATCCTCGTGATTAGCAAGAAACCTTCTGTAAAATGAGTGCTTAATGGCATTGAACTCCCCCTTCACCAAAACTTTTTACATTGACCTTCCCCCACTGCCACTTTGGAGCAGTCCCTCACAACTATCTGAAGTTCTCCCTCCCAGGCGGCAGTCCTCATTTTGCCCCAGTTCAGTCCAGTCGCTCAGTCGTGTCCCACTGTTTGCAACCCATGGACTGCAGCATGCCAGGCTTCCCTGTCCATCACCAACTCCCAGAGGTTTCTCAAGCTCATGTCCATCGACTTGGTGATGCCATCCAACCATCTCATCCTGCCTTCAATCTTGCCCAGCATCAGGGTCTTTTCCAGTGAATCCTTTCTTTGTAGCAGGTGGCCAAAGTGTTGGAGTTTCAGCTTCAGCAAGAAGAAAGCGATAAAGAACGATAGAGCCTCTTGATGTAACTGTAAGAGAAGAGTGAAAAAGTTGGCTTAAAACTCAACATTCAGAAAGCTAAAGTCATGGCATCCAATCCCATCACTTCATGCAAATAGATGGGGAAACAATGAAAACATTTTGTCCCAAATAAAACTTAACTTGCAAATCTCAAGTTGAACATCTTTTTACTCAACACTAGCATCAGACTGTTTTCCAGTGAGTTGGCTCATTGTCAGATGGCCAAAGTGTTGGAGCTTCAGCCTCAGGATGAGACTTTCCAATGAATATTCAGGGATGATTTCCTTTAGGATTGACTGGTTTGCTGTCCTTGCAGTCCAAGGGACTCTCAGAAGTCTTCTCCAGCACCACAATTAGAAAGCATCAATTCTTTGGTGCTCAGCCTTATTTATAGTCTAACTATTTCATCCATACATGACCAGGAGAAAAACCATAGCTTCTGGCAAAGTGATGTCTCTGCTTTTTAATATGCTGTCTAGGTTTTTCATAGTTTTTCTTCCAAGGAGCAAGTGTCTTTTAATGTCATGGCTACAGTAACCATCCACAGTGATTTTGGAGCCCGACAAAAGTAATACAGTCACTGTTTCCACTTTTCACCCATCTATTTGCCATGATGTGATGGGACTGGAGGCCATGATGTTAGTTTTTCTGAACGTTGAGTTTTAAGCCAACTTTCTTGCACACCTATCAAGAGCTTCTTTACCTCCTCTTTGCTTTCTGCCATTAAAGTGGTATTATCTGCGTATCTGAGATTGTTGATGTTTGTCAAGGAAATCTTGACTCTACCACTACAGAAAGTGAAAGTTGGTTGCACAATCCTGTCCCACTCTTTGCAACCCCATGGACTGTAGCCCACTAGGCTCCTCTGTCCATGGGATTCTCCAGGCAAGAATACTGGAACAGGATGTCATTCCCTTCTCCAAGGGATCTTCCTGACCCAGAAATTGAACCCCAGTCCTCTGCATTGCATGCAGATTCTTTACCAAGCGAGCCATTAGGAAAGCCCTACTACTAAAAAGCGTTTGGTAAATGCAAGTCTCTGGCCCCAGGTGAAACAAAGCCAGCTATTGAGAAGCCACGGGCTATTTCCTACTCCCTAACTGCTGGTGGGGGTGGGGTGGGGGGTGAGGGGTAATGTGAGAGGAGTTCAGCTGCCTCATCTACCATCTCTTATAGTATACAAGGAATTAGGATGTGAACATCGAGGAAGCAGGATTCCTTCCGGATAGCTAGATTCATATTAAAGAAATTATTTCAGTAAGCCTGAACACTTGCTTCTTACCATTCAGAGAAGATCATTAAATCTCTTCATGTGAGGGATCTTTTTTTAAATTATTGTAACCTTTAATAATCAGATTACCTGCCCCTTGCTGCAAACTTGTATGCTGTCTCTCTCCTGCCCTGCCTCATTAGAGGCAGCTGTCTCAAAATCACTTAACATACTGTCTCCGGGGGTCAAGACCTAACATTCCTACCAAATAAAACCTTATTCTCAACTTTGAGCTCGCATGACTTTTTTTCTCAGCCGAGACATATGTCACTTATTACTTAACATAGGTCATTATTTCCTTTGTCGGTCATCAGATATGCACTTAAGGCATCATTTCACAGACATTTCTCCATTCCCACGCACACTTTTGGGCTTCCCAGGTGGCAATACTACTAAAGAATCCGCTGGTCAGTGCAGGAGCCCCAAAGACCTGGGCTTGATCCCTGGGTCGGGAAGATCCCCTGGAGGAGGAAATGGCACCCCACTTCAGTATTCTTGCCTGGGAATTCCCATGGACAGAGAGGCCTGGTGGACTCCAGTAAAAGGGGTCACAAAGACTCAGACATGACTAAGCGTCTAGGCACACACATTTTTAATCCAGTGTTCACTGCTGCCCCTAGCTTATTTTCAAAGAAAGCTGTGATGGATATACCTTCAGGCTCCTGGTCTCTGAAGCTGGAGGTCCCTCACCTGCAGGCAGGTGGTCACAATGCAAGTCATTTTATGAAAAACTGTATCCCCCAGGCTGCAGAGGGGAGTGAAAAAATCTAACTACTCAAGATATCATGGGGCTTTCCAGGTGGCGCTAGTGGTAAAGAACCCACTTCCCAATGGGGAGATGTCAGAGATGCAGGTTTATCCCTGGGTTGGGAGTATCCCCTGGAGAAGGGCATGGCAACCCACTCCAGTATTCTTTCCTGGCGACTCCCCATGGGCAGAGAAGCAAGGGAGGGCTACAACCCATGGGTTTCCAAAGAGTTGGACACTATTGAACAACTTAGCATGCAGCAGGCAGGATATCTTTGGGAAGAATTCTGAGAGCACATCCTTCCAGCAACCCAAGGGCCCTAGGTGATTCCCACCAAGCAGTCACTCACCATCACTTCAATTCAGGTCAGTTCAGTCTCTCAGTCATGTCTGACTCTTTGTGACCCCGTAAACCGCAACACGCGAGGCTTCCCAGTCCAACAACTCCCGGAGTCCACCCAAATGCATGTCCATTGAGTCAGTGATGCCATCCAACCATCTCATCCTCTGTCCTCCCCTTCTACTCCCACTTTCAATCTTTTCCAGCCTCAGGGTCTTTTCCAATGAGTTAGATCTTCACATCAGGTGGCCAAATATTTCAGTTTCAGCTTCAACATCAGCCCTACCAATGACACCGGGACTGATCTCCGTTAGGATGGACTGGGTGGATCTCCTTGCAGGTCAAGGGACTCTCAAGAGTCTTCTCCAACACCACAGTTCAAAAGCAGCCATTCTTCTGTGGTCAGCTTTCTTTACAGTCCAATTCTCACATCCATACATGATCACTGAAAAAACCATAGCCTTCAAGAGACAGACCTTTGTTGACAAAGTAATTCTACTTTTTAATATGCTGTCTAGGTTGGTCATAACTTTCCTTCCATGGAGTAAGCGTCTTTTCATTTCATGACTGCAATCACCATCTGCAGTTATTTGGGAGCTCCAAAAGTAAAGTCTGGCACTGTTTCCCCATCTATTTGCCATGGAGTGATGGGACCGGAGGCCATAATCTTAGTTTCCTGAGTGTTGAGCTTTAAGCCAACTTGTTCACTCTTCTCTTTCACTTTCATCAAGAGGTTCTTTAGTTCTTCTTCACTTTCTGCCATAAGGGTGGTGTCATCTGCATATCTGAGGTTATTGATATTTCTCCTGGCAATCTTGATTCCAGCTTGTGCTTCCTCCTGCCCAGCATTTCTCATGATGTACTCTACATATAAGTTGAATAAACAGGGTGACAATATACAGCCTTGACGTACTCCTTTTCCTATTTGGAACCGGTCTGTTCTTCCATGTCCAGTTCTAACTGTTGCTTCCTGACCTGCATACAGGTTTCTCAAGAGGCAGGTCAGGTGGTCTGGTATTCCCATCTCTTTCAGAATTTTCCACAGTTTCTTGTGGTCCACAGAGTCAAAGCCTCTGGTATAGTCAATTAAGCAGAAATAGATGTTTTTCTGGAACTCTCCTACTTTTTCGATGATTCAGCAGGTGTTGACAATTTGATTGCTGATTCATTTGACTTTTCTAAAACCATCTTGAACATCTGGAAGTTCATGGTTCACGTATTGCTGAAGCCTAGCTTGGAGAATTTTAAGCATCCCTTTATTAGAGTGTGAGATAAGTGCAATTGTGCAGTAGTTTGATCATTCTTTGGCATTGCCTCTCTTTGGGATTGGAATGAAAACACCTTTGTTAGTCCTGTGACCTCTGCTGAATTTTCCAAATTGGGGGCATATTGAGCGCAACACGGTTCATAGAATCATCTTCCAGGATTTGAAATAGCTCAGGTGGAATTCCATCACCTCCATTTCTTTGCTTGTAGTGATGCTTGCTAAGGGTCACTTCATATTGCAGGATGTTTGGCTCTACATGAATGATCACACCATCGTGATTATCTCGGTCATGAAGATCTTTTTTGTACAGTTCTCCTGTGTATTCATGCCACCTCTTCTTAATATCTTCTGCTTCTCTTAGGTCCATACCATTTCTGTCCTTTATCGAGCCCATCTTTGCATGAAATGTTGCCGTGGTACCTCTCATTTTCTTGAAGAGATCTCTAGTCTTTCCCATTCTGTTGTCTTCCTCTATTTCTTTGCATTGATTGCTGAGGAAGCCTTTCTTATCTCTCCTTGCTATTCTTTGGAACTCTGCATTCAAATGGGTCTAACTTTCCTTTTCTCCTTTGCTTTTTCCTTGTTTTTTTTTTTTTTTTTTTTTTTTTTCACAGCTATTTGTAAGGCCTCCTCCAACAGGCATTGTGCTTTTTTGTATTTCTTTTTCTTGGGGATGGTCTTGATTCCTGTCTCCTGTACAGTGTCACAAACCTCTGTCCATAATTCATCAGGCACTCTGTCTATCAGATCTAGTCCTTTAAATCTATTTCTGACTTCCACTGTACATTCATAAGGGATTCGATTTAGGTAATACCTGAATGGTCTTGATGTAAATGAAAGAGGAGAGTGAAAAATTTGGCTTAAAGCTAAGCATTCAGAAAACTAAGACCATTGCATCCAGTTCCATCACATCATGCCACATAGATGAGGAAACGGTGGAAACACTGACAGACTTTATTTTTGTGGGCTCCAAAATCACTGTGCAGATGGTGATTGCAGCCATGAAATTAAGAGATGCTTACTCCTTGGAAGGAAAGTTATGACCAACCTAGACAGCATATTAAAAAGTAGGATTACTTTGTCAACAAAGGTCCGTCTGGTCAAGGCTATGTTTTTTCCAGTGGTCATGTATGGATGTGAGAGTTGGACCATAAGGAAAACTGAGCACCTAAAAATTGATGGTTTTGACCTGTGGTGTTGGAGAAGACTCTTGAGAGTCCCTTGGACTGCAAGGAGATCCACCCAGTCCATCCTAAAAGACTTCAGTCCTGGGTGTTCATTGGAAGGACTGATGTTGAAGCTGAAACTCCAATACTCTGACCACCTGATTTGAAGAGCTGGCTCACCTGAAAAGACCCTTATGCTGGGAAAGGTTGAGGGCAGGAGGAGAAGGGAAGGACAGAGGATGAGATGGTTGGATGGCATCACCGACTCAATGGACATGGATTTTGGTGTACTCCGGGAATTGTTGATGGGCTGGGAGGCCTGGTGTGTTGCAGTTTATGGGGTGGCAAAGAGTCGGACACAACTGAGTGACTGAACTGAACTGAACTGAATGTATTGGTGGTTTCCTCTTCTTTCTTGCGTTTCAGTGTGAATTTGGCAATAAATAGTTCGTGGGGGCTGATTCGTGTCAATGTATGACAAAACCCACTGAAATGTTGTGAAATAATTGGCCTCCAACTAATAAAATAAAATTAAAAAAAAAATTAAAAAAAAAAAAATAGTTCATGGGCACAGATACCATGACTTGGAGAGGCACACCCATCCTAGAAGGAGCCTCTCCTGAATTAATCAGGCTGACACTCTTTGTAGAACTTCCCGCCCTAAATGCTCGTTTCTGATGTCACAGGGGTGCTGAGTGTGAGGCTGCAGCTCTGGGCTATTGGACCTGGGTCTCCCTCTTACATTGCTTCAAAAACCCTCACAGGCTGGGTCAGGTGACCTGGTAGTTCTGTCTGTCAGGTCTTGGGAATTGTACTGTGGCCTGCACTCAGTAAGGCAGAAAGAAAGGAGAAGAACTGGCAGGGGTGGTCTGCATAGAGAATGCAGGAAAGGTAAGCACCAAACAAAGGATGTGATTAGCATATCAGGTTAGTCTGGATTATCCGCTGCAGACCGGGAAGGAGAAAGTAAAAAAGGAGCTCTGAAAACGGCAAAGGGAAACAAGAAAACTCTTTTCTCTCGATCTTTGCAGCAGTTGCAGATTCAAGAGTTATGTGGATGACTTTAAAGTTATTTACTTAACACCCAGATGTGAGTTTGTGATAAAAATCCCCAGAGGAGACGCCGAGATGGAGGAAGAAGAGGAAGAAATGGCAGCTTCTCAGGTAAATGTCCTGTCCCGGGTCTGAGGCTGTGTCTGGTTTTCCTCCTGAAATGCCTGGTCTGAACATCTGCAAACCTTCAATTCTCTGCTTCTAATTTTTCTACCTAGGGTGTTTGTTGTCAACTGCTTATTTTTCTCCAGTTTTTCTTGTGTTAGAGGAGACTGGCCCTTTAGACAGTTTCTTCCTTATGTCCCAGAGCCTGTTATCCAATGTATGTATCCTGGCTTTCTATAGAGCATGATGAATTCTCAACGTTGTCAGTTTCAATGTTGAACATATTCCCTTTGTGAAAGACCAACACGGGGAGGCACTGGTATCAGGGATTCCCAATGGAATGCTGTTCTGTGTTGGGATCCTAGGAAGTAGGGGAAACGCCATGATGAGTTTATATCTGGATGCACCTTCAGGTCATTAGAACAGGAGCAAAAGGCAATGCCCTTGGAAATAGAATGGACTCAGTGGTCCAGATTTTTTTTCAGAATATTTTCAAAAATAAAAAAATGTAGTTGAGACTATCCTCTTCCTCTGTGTCTATAAGAAAGACTTACTAATTAAATGTGGTATTAGGCTACATGTCACGGGAGGTATATATGAAGTGAAATTTGCTTAAAACTAGCATTTTTTAATGATTGATTCAGATCATGGTTTCCATAATATTGCCAACATACCCGTGCAGTGGTAATGCATTCTTCCATGTACTTCTAACCCCATGACTCTGATGGTCACTGGTTTAGGTACTTCTGTGAGATTCCCATGCAACGCAGCTCATGTATTTTCCTTTTGTCTTTAACAAGTGTCTTGGGGAAAAAAAGTGAGGGATGTGCCTAAACTATCACAGTTAATGGGGGAATCCCATATGCTCTTAAGTTTCTCTTTGCTTTGGAAGATGACTGTGTTTAGTAGAGATGCTGGGTTTGGGGGATTTTTCTCACTCAAGCCCAGGTCTGATCATTTCCAGGTACACTCTATGCTCACATCACAGAATCTCATCATATTTTTGTATTTTCCAAAATGTTTATAAGAATATTATTAGTGTCAATCTATGTTCAACTATATTAAAATTTGAATTGTAGCTCTTTGGAAATGATATAGATTTTAAGGAAATTTAAAAACTCAGAACCAGAGCTTTCCTTTATGTTACATCATTCTGTATATCTGCATTATAGTTTATTTAAAGAAATAAAATAATATCATCCTCATATATTTATGTACATTTTTAATAAGTTAAAAAATTTTATTTTATTGACATGAGGAATTTTCCCTATTAACTATTAATAAGTATATAGCCCCATTTTAGTTTATGTGTCTGTCCACAAACCTGTTAACATGATTTGATCGCTTTTTTCTATTTTTTAAAGATTTTCAGAAGAAGGGAATACGTACCTACTCTAGTATTCTTTCCTGGAGAATCCTATGGACAGAGGACCTATTATTTCTCTTGCACATTCAAGATTCTGTAAAAACTGTCAGAAAGACATACAGTATATGCTAAATAGTTAAAATGATCCTTGCTGCAAGGTTACTATCTTATAGAGACCTGTAAAATCTGTAAAAGACTTAAAGTTCAACTAAAGTGTGAATTCTTCCCTACTGTTCTCCTTCATTGCTGTTCAGAATGGTCATTTGTGGAGCAGAATTTGCAATATTACTACTTCAAATATGCTTGGTAAAAATGTGGCACAATTTTTCCACTCCAGAACTCTTCGATCAGAATCTGCTTTTTAAAAATGTTTCCTGGTTTTTGGTAGACAATTTATCCTAGGTCACACGAGTACAACACTCAAAAATAAATATGCCAGTGTTGATCTGATGACATTATAATTTCTCTTCCACATCAGAATAGTTTCTTGTTAATCATATACTCTTTTCTTGGGGTTAAAAATGTGGTAGAAAATGTTGCTGTTTGATACCAGAAACTACAGTAAATCAAAATGAGTTCTCTGAAATTACTGTTTTCGTTTAGGGTCAGGTTAGGAAGTCTTCGCTTGGCCATATGACAGTCAGTCATTCAGTCAGTTCAGCCATTCAGTCATCAGTCTTGTCTGACTCTTTGAGATCTCAGTTTTGTCTGGCTCTTTGTGACCCCAAAGTACATGCATGTGTACTTTGTATTTCAGGGACGGCTGATGTTCCAGGATGTGGCCATAGACTTCACCCAAGAGGAGTGGGAATGCCTGGACCTCGGTCAGCGGGACCTGTACAGGGATGTGATGTTAGAGATCTACGGGAACCTGGCCTCCTTGGGTGAGGACAACTGCCTTCAAGAATCCCTTTTCCACCACTGGGTTTGGTGCCTGCATTTCTAGAACGTCTCCTGGAATTTCCTGCTTCCACCAACACCTTCAGATCCCTGTTTTCTAGCAGGAAATGGGTATTTGTGAGTTCAGAAAGAAAGCCTTCATGGTGATTCAGTATGTTTCTAACCTTTTTCTTCCTTGATGTAATCTGCCTCCTTCACTCTAAGGTGGTGGTGATTGAATCAGTTCCATGGTATTAAATAGTGACACCTTCCTCTTAAAATCACATTTACACTACTTACTTTCGCCTTGTAGTACTTGACCAGAATGTCAGGATCTGATTTTTATGTATTTGTTAGTATTGTAAGCGTGCTTTCAATAAAGTATTTGGGGGAATCATTCTCTAGGCTGTATTAACATTCACCCGTGTGTTCTCTTATCACCCAAATACATATTGTGTTGGAAACTTATGAATCTCTAGCAAAAGAGATATTCCTTTCTCTGATGAACAGGTCTTGTGGTCTCTAACCCGGACCTGGTCACCTTTCTGGAGCAAATGAAGAATCCCTGGGGTGTAAGGAGAACGGACACAACAGCCACATACCCAGGTAGGTGTGAATGGAGTGAGCTGATGACTCAGGTGAGAGATCCAAGGAGCAGTGAGGAAGTCAGCCTTTGTCCTGTGGCTTGGGAAGACGTGCTCCAGTGGAAATGATTCTGGAGAACTCTGGGTTCATTTCTGTTGCTGTCATAGACGGACATTGCCTGGCTCCTTCTGCCTCTCAGTCATTCATGAATTCAGCTCCATGATTACTTTTCTCATCCACAGTGAGAATTCAAATTCTCTTCTTGGCTTGTGACAACTTGCATGAGTTGGCTGCTCTTTCATTTCTTGGGTGTCCTAGAAAAACTGCCCATTGATGAATAAATATAAGATGCTCTTTTTAAAGTTTGTTTCTACCTCTAGAAAGAAATGTGTGAGTGGAATTGTAAACAAACTACCAATACTCTAGGAATATTGGAGACAGGATTTTTTTCTGATTTATATTTTCTAAAACACTGGAAGCTACAAATATGACCTTATAAATTTTAGGCTCCTTTCAGTTTATAAAGCAAAACCTATCTAAAATGAGAGAATGCAAATCCCTGAGTTACACCAATGTTTCACTTTTCTTTATGTGAACTTATTTTAAATATTTGAAGTTCATTTGCCACAATTCCTCAATGGTAAAATACTTTAATGTATTCAATTAACTCAAAGATTTTTTAAATAAATTGGCAAAATAGTTTGGAACATTTTCCACCGTATTTCTAATGGTTGTTTGAAACTATCAACATTTTCTAACATATAAAGAAGTACTTTTAAGTCCTTTAAATCCTTATTGGATTTAAATCCTTATTGTTTTACAATGTTGTTCTCTTGTACAGCAAAGAGAATAAGTATACGTATAAATAGCCACTCTTTATTAGATTTCCTTCCATTTGGGTCTCTGCAGGGAACTGAGTAGAGTTCTCTATGATCCCAACACATTTTTTAAAATCTCACTTCTTATTTAATTGCTTAAGGCTTTATTATCTTGTTTCTTATCAGATGCCCCAGACTTTATTAATTTATCTCATTTGTTTTCAGTTTCTGATGGCCCTCAGTTTCTAATTAGTTGTATGTCAATATCATTTATGATTTTTAGATAGAGACATCTAATAGAATATGTTCCAATAGAGCACAAGTTCTAAGAAGTGGATTAAAGAATTGGAAGGCACTTAGTATTTCTGAAAATGTTTGGTGTCTCCATTTAAGACGACTTAGGGCAAAAGGTAATCATTAGACTGCGTGTCTCCGCTTCATTTAGTGGTTCTTGTAGCTTATTATTTTGCCCCTTCCTCTGCTCCATACTCTTTGTCCCCTGGTTTTATTACATTCTCTGTGTTTTTGATCTCTGCCCTGAAGCATGGAGGATCCTAGTTCCTCTTGTTTCTTGTGCTTGACCCTTAGGGGCTCAGTTGGGTCCTGAGGTTTGTGCCCTGATCCCCTTGATAGCCTGCCCTGGATATTGAGGGGAGCCTCCCCTTCACTCTGTGGTTGTCACCACCATGTCTGTGGTGGGTCTGCGCCCTGGTTGCCGGAACAAAGCCCCCAGATCTGTTTCTTCGCTGTGATCCTGATCTGTGTGGAAGCAGATGGGATTGGAGCACACCCCCGGGAGAGAAGCCCCTGAGGATTGCTGCTCTGGGGATGTTCCCCTTGGGACGTTCTCTGTGCGTCACTTTCCCCCATTGGCTGAGTCCTGTGTGACCCTGGTAGGCACTGATCTTGGCCCCAGCTCAACCATGGGTATGCCGGCACATGGCCCTGGGTTCTCTCGGATACTGTTCTCCCCGGGTCACCAGCATAGATCCCCTGAACTCAGGGCCTAGGTCCCAGGTGCTGTGGTGCTGTGGGGGCAGCTGCGACTCCGGGCTGACCCCGTCCCCTCGTGTCCGAGCCCACAAAGTCTACAGTTGCTAAAGCCACACCTGCTGTGACCGGGGGCGTCCCCCTTCTACTTTAGATCCTCTGCAGGGGCTGAGCTGAGAAAGCCGGTTGCCTGTGTAAAAGCGTGGTTAATGCAGCTGCGAGCAGAGACCTCAGCTTTGCTTCCTTAACCCTGGGGCTCAACTGCGCTTTCAGCTCCTTCTGAGCATGAGGCCCACCCACGGGTGTCTGCTCCAGAGGCTGCCCCAGGGCACAGGGGTCTGCTGACGGGTAAGGAGGGGCATGGGGGAGGCCGTGGCTGGGCCTCAGTAGAGCCCACCGGGTGGCGGTCCTCCCTACTGCCAGGGATGAGGGGCCAGCATGGGGGAGAGAGGCTGCGGTGGGGTTCTTCCCTTTGGGCCTCACTCAACAGTGGCGTCTGCGCTTTGGTGGTGCAGGCTCCTCCACAAGCGTCCCATTTGCAGAGCTCCTCCCGCCCTCCCGTCCCCTCAGGATGTCTCCTCATGACCAACCGCAGTCCTCTGCCTGGGTTTGCTCCCCAAAGCCCACGTTCCAGCACACAGTCTTTGTCTGCAGGGGTGGACACCCTTGAGGTGGACACCCTCTCAGGCTGGGTGGGCAGGGCAGGGGTCAGCACCCCATCTGCAGCTCTCACTGTCCTGCTGCCACACGCGGGTTGCCATGTTCTCTTTCACAGAGAATGAGGCTCTCCTGTCCAAACTGGGTGCCCCCAGTGAGGGGCTCCCCCGGATGTGGACACCTCTTCTCTCTTCAGATCTCCCCAATGTTGCAGGTCCCATCCCAGTTCCTCTCCTCTTCCTTCTCCTTGTTTTTTGGTACTACCTGGCTCAGCAGGAATCTTTCTGGTCATTTTAGGTGGTGTAGGTTCTTTCCTAGTGTTAAGGGGGGGCTCTGTGTGAATTGTTCCAATTCTGATGTATTCTTGATGAATTTGTGGCGAGAGATGAACTTCAGTCTGCCTAATCCTCTGGCATCTTGATCCTTGGGTCACCATTTTCCTTAATCTTCAAGGATATATACTGAGAATAGTAGATAAGAAAGCTTTTATTTGGTGTCTTTCAGCTCTGTCTTCTCACAACACCCATGGTTTGATGTCAAAGAATCCAAGGTTTGAAAATTTAATCCGAAATGCAAACCTAGGCGTGTATGAAAGAGCTCCCCTAGGAAATGAACATTTAACCAAAGCCTGGGGATATACAAGGGCGTGTGAAGGCTGAGAGGATGTTTATATGGACATAAAGAAATTGAGACCGTTTCACATACCGTGGACATGACTGCCAGAAGAAATGAGCACTGGGAGTCAAATTGGGGGAAGCACCCGATTCAGTCATCACCGTCTGCCGCGCAGTGTATCTTTGTAAGCAATGACTCACATCAGTTTTTGAAACACACGCGTTCTCTGAGGGGAAATGTGGAAAATCTGGAAGGTCATCGAGTCTCTACTCCAAATGCTCGTTCAGACCACTCTGAACATAGACTTCGATTACACATACATTCAACGACGTCTGATAAGGAGAAGTTTACAAATGATGGGAAAAACTCACAATATAATCAAGTTGAGGGATCTGTGAGCAACCGGTCATTATTCTTCCACCAACAGACAGGTTCTCTCCAATCCAAAATGTGTAATGTTGATAATAATGGAAGAGACTTAATTAAGCCATCACTGTTTGATACATATCGTGATAGGGTAAATATAGAACAACTTTTCATGTGTAATAACACGAGTCAGGCCTTAAGTAGGAGCTCCAACCCCAATAGTTTTCAGACTATTTATGATGGAGCAAGAAACTGTTCATGCAATGACAGTGGATATAACATTGAACAAGACTCTGATCTTAGGAAACATCAGGCACCTCAATCTTCAGATAAGGATTCTAAAAGTAATACATGTAGGAATATCTTTTATCGAGCATCAGGTCTTTCACTAAATAAGAGTACCCATACTGGAGAGAAGACTTACAATTGTAGTGAATATGATGTTTCTAATCAGTCTTCAGAACTTATTCAACAGGAGAGTATTCAGAATCCACAGAAAAACTACAAGTGTAAGAAATGTGAGAAAGTCTTTACTAATGCACTCAATCTACGTAAACATAGGGAAATTCATACAGGATGGAATACTTTTAAATGTACAGAATGTGACAAAGCGTTTAATCAGAGTTCAAAACTTAGTCAGCATCAGCAAATCCATATTGGCCAGAAGCCTTATAAATGTAAGGAATGTGGCGAAGGCTTTAGCCAGCACTCAAATCTTACTTATCATCAGAGAGTCCATACCCGGGAGAAGTCTTTTAAATGTAAGGATTGTGGCAAAGCCTTTAAACAGTGCTCATGTCTTCATAAACGTCAGGTAATTCATGCTGGAGAGAAACCTTATAAATGTCAAGAATGTGGAAAAGTTTTCAGTCAAAACACAACTCTTATTAAACACCAGCAAATTCATTGTGACGAGAAGCCTTGTAAATGTACGTATTGTGGCAAAGGCTTTATTCAGCGCAGAGGTCTTACTTGCCATCAGAGAATTCACACTGGAGAGAAACCGTATAAATGTCAAGAATGTGGAAAAGCTTTCAGTCAATACACAACTCTTATTCAACACCAGCGAATTCACACTGGAGAGAAACCTTATAAATGTCAAGAATGTGGAAAAACTTTCAGTCAATACACAACTCTTATTCAACACCAGCGAATACATACTGGAGAGAAGCCTTATAAATGTAAGGATTGTGGCAAAAACTTTAGCCAGGTCTCAGGCCTTATGTACCATCAGAGAGTTCATACTGGAGAGAAGCCTTATAAATGTAAGGATTGTGGCAAAGGTTTTAGCCGGCACTCAGGCTTTATATCACATCAGAGAGTTCATACTGGAGAGAAGCCTTATAAATGTAAGGACTGTGGCAAAGACTTTAGCCGGGGCTCAGGCCTTATGTACCATCAGAGAGTTCATACTGGAGAGAAGCCTTATAAATGTCAGGATTGTGGCAAAGACTTTCGCCGGGGCTCAGGCCTCATGTACCATCAGAGAGTTCATACTGGAGAGAAGCCTTATAAATGTAAGGATTGTGGCAAAGGCTTTATTCAACACGGAGGTCTAACTTGCCATCAGAGAATTCACACTGGAGAGAAACCTTATAAATGTCAAGAATGTGGAAAAGCTTTCAGTCAATACTCAACTCTTACTAAACACCAGCGAATTCATACTGGAGAGAAGCCTTATAAATGTAAGGATTGTGGCAAAGGCTTTAGCCGGCACTCAGGCTTTATATCGCATCAGAGAGTTCATACTGGAGAGAAGCCTTATAAATGTAAGGACTGTGGCAAAGACTTTAGCCGGGGCTCAGGCCTTATGTACCATCAGAGAGTTCATACTGGAAAGAAGCCTTATAAATGTCAGGATTGTGGCAAAGGCTTTATCAACACGGAGGTCTAACTTGCCATCAGAGAATTCACACTGGAGAGAAACCTTATAAATGTCAAGAATGTGGAAAAGCTTTCAGTCAATACGCAACTCTTACTAAACACCAGCGAATTCATACTGGAGAGAAGCCTTATAAATGTAAGGATTGTGGCAAAGGCTTTAGACAGCGCTCATGGCTTATGTACCATCAGAGAGTTCATACTGGAGAGAAGTCTTATAAATGTAAGGACTGTGGCAAAGGCTTTAGCTGGCTCTCAGGTCTTACTTGCCATCAGAGAATTCACTCTGGAGAGAAACCTTATAAATGTCAAGAATGTGGAAAAGCTTTCAGTCAATACTCAACTCTTATGAAACACCAGCGAATTCATACTGGAGAGAAGCCTTATAAATGTAAGGATTGTGGCAAAGACTTTAGCCAGGGCTCAGGGCTTATGTACCATCAGAGAATTCATAGTGGAGAGAAGCCTTATAAATGTAAGGATTGTGGCAAAGGCTTTAGCCGGCCCTCAGGTCTTACTCACCATCAGAGAATTCACACTGGAGAGAAACCATATAAATGTGAAGAATGTGGAAAAGCTTTCAGTCGATGCTCTACTCTCACAAAACACCAGCGAATTCATACTGGAGAAAAGCCTTATAAATGTAAGGATTGTGGCAAAGGCTTTAGCTGGCTCTCAGGTCTTACTTGCCATCAGAGAATTCACACTGGAGAGAAACCTTATAAATGTCAAGAATGTGGAAAAACTTTCAGTCAATACTCAACTCTTATGAAACACCAGCGTATTCATACTGGAGAGAAGCCTTAAAAATGTAACGATTGTGGCAAAGACATTAGCCAGGGCTCAGGGCTTATGTACCATCAGAGAATTCATAGTGGAGAGAAGCCTTATAAATGTAAGGATTGTGGCAAAGGCTTTAGGCGGCCCTCAAGTCTTTCTCACCATCAGAGAATTCACACTGGAGAGAAACCATATAAATGTCAAAAATGTGGAAAAGCTTTCAATCGATGCTCTACTCTCACAAAACACCAGCGAATTCATACTGGAGAGAAGCCTTTTAAATGTAAAGATTGGTACCGGACAGATCTTACTCACCATCAGAAAATTCACACTGGAGAGAAACCTTATAAATGTAAAGAAGGTGAAAATGCTTTCAGTCACTATGCAACTCTTACTAAACGTGAGTGAATTCATACTAAAGAGAAGCCTTATAAATGTAAGGATTTTGATAAAGACTTTAACCCAGCACATTGGTCTTACTTACCATCAGATAATTCATACTGAAGGAAATCTCATAAATGTAAGGAAACCTGCAAAGGTGTCCTGGTGGGAAACCCTAGTAATGAAGTAAGACATGGAAGAGGTTTGTCCTGAACATACAGTTCAGGAAACCCAAGACTGCTTATATAAGAAAGATATGGAATGACGTAAAGAAAATGTAAATAAGTATTTACAAAAAATCTAAATAAATATCAGGAAATGCATACTAGAAATCATTTCATAAATCCTGTTTTCTGACGTTCCTCTTAGGGAGAAATATTGTAGATGTAATTCATAGTTAAAATAGACAGAAAATTGATATGTTAGTATGGATCACAAGATGAAGAGGTGATGTTTAGCCATGTACAGTTACTAGCTGTGTATGTTTGTCTATATTGACACAATTTGTGATTATTTGAAAACCAAAATGAATGTAACTGAATTCTCAAATTACTCCATGCCACACTTCATTTCTAGTGTGCATGCGAAGTTATGTTTTTCATGGTTGGTACCTCAAAGATGAGAGAAGCCCTTCTACCTAGGAAGAAAACATTTATATTTTTCTCTATTATAAGATTAAGGACACAGGGATGTAACATGTACAGTGAACATCTAAATGGTGGTGTTTGTCATTCATGTCACACATCCCTATAAGTCACCGTGATGTAAGTGTTCAGGGAATAATTCCACAGATTAAAGTAAGATGTCCATTTTCAATAGTTACATCACTTGCTTTTAAAGAAAAGTACAATAACAGTTCACTAAAATCTTGATGTATTTTATAATATCAACAGAAGTCATGAATATCAAGTGTCATGTTTCAATTAAAGACATCTCTGCTCCCCTAGAAATGTATGGAAAAACCTTCCCAGAAAAGTCATATAATTAGTGTACATCTTCTTAAATCATTAGTCTCCCTTTTGTAACCATAGAAATCACCCTTCTCAGATCATTTTATCAGAAGAAAGAATATCATTCTTTATGCTTATAATATGTATTTTAACCAAGGTTACATAGTGGAGTGTAAAAGTTTTTATTCTGTGTGTGATAAGCATGCATGTTAAACAAGAAAACTGAATGTTCTCTTGTGTAAATGTTGGTGTGTAATGAATGTAGTGTTAGCCTAGCAATTTAAGGTTGCAGGAAAGAATACCTAACAAGAAACTCTTCGGTAGCCTAGATGGGTGAAGTCTGTAACAATTAGTTTCCTTCCTGCCCTTAAGTTTCAAATCATTGGATCATGTATTTCCCATCATTTCTCTATTGTACTTTTCCCCGTCTCTGTAGCTGCAAGGACATTGTGACAGTTCTAATAAGAAGGATCATATAGAGTACTGTTGAGAGCTCCCCTGAACTGCTCCATGCTGTTGCTGCCTCAGCATCTGTCTGGGGAGCAGGCAGCCTGCAGGTCCTTGAACTCACACCAGCCAGTCGTGTGAGCACTTGCACTAGAAGACCCACTTCCTTGAGACCAGCAAGCTTCCTGAACCCCAGGGCCTATTCACAGGCTCTCCTTCAGTGACACCCTCAGAGCTCACCAGAATCCTGCTCCTCTTGGTTTGAATGGGTCCATCCACACTCAGCCTGGGGAGCCCACAGCACTTCGCCCAGGGCCTCTTATAAAAACCATAAGCCCAATTACTGCCTCTTTCTCTGCTCACTTCTATCCTTGACCTCACTCAGAGCTTGCTGTGAATTCTCTCAGGACCTAGAGTCATGAACTCACCTGCTTCAGTTTTCCTTTGTTCTTCTGTTGAGCTTAGTGAGACTTTTCATGGGCTCATTTAAGCAAATGTAAATTTAACATTTGTCACAAGAATACTTAAAAGTCATGATGGTAAAATTCTGAACTAAGATTTATAAAATCTAACCCTGTTTCTTAGCATATGTTTTTGTAAGGCTTAAAGGAACTGTTTTCTCATGGCTATGACATACACAATGCCATATATAAATATCTGAAAGTATATATGTTATATAATTTATATAGCATACATTGAACACAATAAATAAATATCTGAAGGTATAAACACTAGCAGTGAGAAATACAAGCAACATGTGAGTGTGTGTGTATTAGTACTCATTTACTTAAAGAATTGAGGAATGCTAGACCACAACTGCTCATTTCAGAATTGCAGATGATTTACTAAAAACTGCAAATCTTATAAATTTGTCCACTAATCTCTTCTGTCTACTATTCTGGGCATTCATTTCCTTAAATATCAGGAGGTTACATTTTTGAAGGAACTTCCACACTGTCCTCCCAAGTGACTGCACCAGCTTACATTCCCTCCAGCCATTCAGGAGGTTCCCTGTTCTCCCAGCCTCTTCCGCGTTTGTGACATTATTAGTGGGCTCTGTGCTATTCTGACTGGCAGGATGTGATACGTCACTGTAGCTTTGTTCTGCGTTTCTTACTATTTAGCGATGGTGAGCAACTTTCTTTTGTGTCTTGCCCATTGAAAAGGGCAAGTTTTCTCAGCCAGCCTCAGCGGCTGTGGGCACAGGCTTAGTCTCCCCACAGCACGTGGGGGATTCCTGGGCCAGGGGTGATGCCCGAGGCCCCCACACCATAGGTATATGCACACCACTCTCTCTCGAACCTCCCTCCCACAATCTCCCTCTCACCCCTCTAGCCATCACAGAGCCCCGCGCTGAGCTCTCTGTGCTATAGAGCAGGTTCCCACCTGCTACCTGTTTTATACATTGTGGTGAATATATGTCGAGACTCTTGTCTCAGTTGGGCCCCCTCTCATTCTCCCATGGTGTCCACAGGTCTAATCTCTATATTTGTGAAAATATTGTATTAACATAGATATATGGAATCTAGAAAATGTTACTGATGATCCTATATAATGAGCAGGACTAGAGCTGCAGACATAGATATTAAGCATTTTTATATTAAGCTTTCAAGGTATAAAATACATGGACACTCATTCCATGCGTTTTAGTAAGTGAAAGAAATCCATCTGAAAGTGCCACAAGAAGTCGGATTTTTGCAACCTGGCATTGTGGTGTAGGTGAATGTTCCACGTGCTCCATTGTGTCTGAGGCTTTGGGACCCAATGGACTGTGCCTGCCAGGTTCCTCTGTCCGTGAGATTTCCCAGGAAAGAACACTGAGTGGGTGGCCAATTCTTCTTTCAAGGGATCTTGCAGGGGATCCTTACCAAGGATTGAACCCACATCACCCGGGTCACCTGCATTGGCAGCTGGATTCGTCACCACAGAGCCACCTGAGAATCTAGTCAGAAATGTAGAAGAGATTAAAATGCTCAGTGGTTGCCATGGGTTGCAAAGCAGGGGCTATGAATACCGTGAGTTCAGGACCATGAAGTCATCCTGTGAAACTGTTGCAATGGACACAAGTTATTATACACTTTCCCAGACCCTAGAGTGAACACCCCCAGAAGAGAAATATAAGGTGAGACTAGAAACATTATTTCATGTCTTTCTAGATTCATCTGTGGTAACAAATGTAAACACTGGTGGGGAAATAAGTAGGAAGACTATCCACGTATGGGAGAAATATGTATATGGGAAATCTTCGTATCTTACTCTAAATTCCGCTGTGAAACTAAATCATCTGAGATATTGGTACTGGTGCATGTACAGTGATCATTTTTAGAATATATACTATTAGAAAAAACGATATGCTCCTACCTTAGTTTTTCCTTAGTCAATTATCTTTTAAAGATGTGAGAAAATAGGACTCTCCATAAAGAATAGAGAACAAACTGTAGCAGATGATTCATAAAGCCTAGAAATACAAACATTAAGTAGAGAAGCAACATTTTTCTGTTTTGAAAGTGAAGGTGAAGTCGCTCAGACCATGTCTGATTCCTTGGGACTCCATGGACTGTAGCCCGCCAGGCTCCTCTGTCCATGATATTTTCCAGGCAAGAATACTGGAGATGGTTGCCATATCTTCTCCAGGGGATCTTCCAGACCCAGGGATCAAACTCGGGTCTCCCACATGCAGGCAGACTCTTTACTCTCTGAGCTACCAGAGAATCTGTTTCATGTGTTAATTTATGGGTAAGTTCACTTATGACTTGTTTCCTTGGTTGGTCACCGGATAGATTTTAGGGCATCGTTTTCAAATGCATCTGTCCCTGCACATACACACTGTTAACCCAACGTCCACTGCTGCCCCTGGTTTATTCTCAAAGAAAGCTGTGATGGAAACACCTCCCGGATCCTGGTCTTGCTGTAGCAGACCCCCCACCTGAAGAGAGGTGGTCACAGTGCAAATCATTTTGTGCAAACCTGTTTCCCAGATTACAGAGGGGAGTAACAAACATACCAAAACTAAGGACTCAGGCCATCTTTCCTAGAATCCTGAGAGCAAAGCCTTGCAGGAACCCACGGCCCCCAGGTGATTCCCACCAAACACTCACCCCTCCCTCCCCTCCCCTAAGGGCACAGGCACAGGCCAAACCCAACCGAGAAAGAGCCCCTCCCCAGGAATCAGGCTGAGGTTCTTTGTTTCTAGTAGATCTCGCCCTCAACTCTCTCCGGAGCTCTGGGGCAGGCAGAGCTGAGGGCTCAAGCTCAGGGCTCCTGGAAGCCGGTCTTCCTGCTGCATTGTTTTAAAGACCCTCAGAGGCAGAGTCAGGGAGCCCAGAAGTTGGGTCCCTTGTCTCTTGTGAATTCTTCTGGGGCTTGGCTCTCTAATGCGGAAAGAAAGAGAACTCTCGGGGTGGTCTGCAAAGAGAGTGGGGAAAGTGAGCACCAAACCCAGGATGTGATTCGCATATCAGCTTAATCTTGATTACCCGCTACAGCTGAGGGACAGAGGAAGCCAGAAAAGAGCTCAGAAAAAGGAGAGAGAAAGAAGTCGTTCTCTTCCTTTTCACTGCAGCAGTTGAAGCTGAAAGAGCTGTGTGGATGCCTTTAAAGGTATTTTCTCAGCCTGTGTGCGAGTTTGGGACATAATATCCCCAAAGAAGACGCAGAGCAGGAGGAAGAAGAGGAGGAAATGGCAGCTCCTCAGGTAAACGTCCTGTCCCGGGTCTGGGGCTGTGTCTGCGTTTCCTCCTGAAAGGGCTGGGCTGAGAAGCTGCACACCTTTACGCTCTGATTCTAATGTTTCCCTCTGGCGGTTTGTTGTCAATGACTTCTATTTCCTTTATTTCTTATAATGGTGAAGACCGGCTCTTAGCCTGCTTCTCCCTTGTGTCCCACAGCCTTTTCTTCATCCTATCCTTGCATTCTGTAGACCATGATGAAATCTCAGGATGAATTAGTGACTTCCCTTTTTGAGAAATGAACTCGGGGTGGGGGGGAGGGGTTAGAGCTATCTGAGATTCCCACTGAAATGTGGTTGGTGTTGGGATCTCAGGGAAGTAGGGAGACGCTGTGATGAGTTTACATGTAAATGCAATTCAGTTCTGTAGAACAGGAGTAAAAAAAATGCCCTTATAAATAGAATGAACTCAGCAGTCCAGAAAATTTTCAGAAATAATGTACCAGAGGCCATCCTCTGTTCCAATAAGAAAAACTTACTATGACATGTACTATTAGGTTACAGATCACGGGAGGTATACATGCACTGCAAATTGCATAAAGCTGATATTTTTCATAATAGATTGAGATCATGGTTTTCATAATATTGCCAAAATGCCTGGCAGTGATAATACATTTTTCCATGGAGTTCTTAACCCATGGCCTTGGATGTTCACTGGTTCAGGTGCTCCTGTGAGAATCCCGTGCTATGAGATTCTTTTTTTTTTTTTTTTTCCCTGCCTTCACAAAGGGGTATTGGAAAGAAAAAGTGAGGGATATGGGCAACTGTCACATTTAGTGGGGAAACTCTGTATCATTTGGTTTCTCTTTGCTTTGAACGATGAATACTGTTGGCTAAGACAGATGCACAACTTGAGAATTGTGAGTTAAGTTATATTTGGAGCAAAATGAACACAGGAGCCCAGGAGACAGCACCTCAGACAACTCTGAGAGACTGCTCCAAGAGGCGGTGGGGGAAGGTGGGTGTATAAGATTCAGTGCAGTCAAGCGCTAACTTGACAAAAAGCATTTCTGCCAGTCATGAGGAACTGATGTCACCGTTGAGTGACTTAGTGCTTTTCTAGATATGAAGGGGCTTCCCTGATGACTCAGATGCTAAATGCGGGAGACCTGGGTTTGATCCATAGGTTCAGAAGATCCCCTGGAGGAGGGCATGGCAACCCACTCTGGTATTCTTGCCTGGAGAATCCCCATAAACAGAGGAGCCTGGTGGGCTACAGTCCATGGGGTCACAAAGTGTTGGATACAACTGAGTGACGAAGCCCAGCACACACAGATATGAAGAGATGCAAGGACTGGAATCCTGAAATCAGTTCCTGAAGATAGCTAACTCTCTTCAGACGAGTTCCACCATATTCCCTGGAGCACAGAGTGCTTGAATCCAATCTGAAGTCCCTCAGGGGAGGTTGAACATCAACAGTTTCACCACCAGAAGGTTCATTCTTTACAGAGGCAGAAGGCAAGCGTCCTTGTTGTTGTTGTTCAGTTGCTGGCAATGTTCTTGGCGAGTGCCAATTTGTTGTTGACAATACTCACATGTGTTTACTAGAGATGCCGGGTTTTGGGAGTGGGGGTTTCCATCACTCAAGCCCAGGTCTGATCATTTCCAGTAAATCCATGCTCACATCACAGACAGTTTCATCCTCTTTCTCCATTTTCTAAAATGTTTACAAGAACCCTTTTAGTGGTAATCTATGTTAAACTGTTCAGTTTTTTTTTTTTTTTAATTTTTCAGTGGGTTTTGTCATACATTGATGTGAATCAGCCATAGAGTTACACGAATTCCCCATCTCAGTCTCCCATCCCACCTTCCTCTCCACCCGATTCCTCTGGATCTTCCCAGCCAAACAGGCCCGATCACTTGACTCATGCCTCCCACCTTGGCTGGTGGTCTGTTTCACCACAGATAATATACATGCTGTTCTTTCGAAACATCCCACCCTCCCCTTCTCCCACAGAGTTCAAAAGTCTGTTCTGTATTTCTGCATCTCTTCTTCTGCCCTGCATATAGGGCCATTGTTACCATCTTTCTAAATTCCATATATATGTGTTAGTATACTGTAATGTTCTTTATCTTTCTGGCTCACCTCACTCTGTATAATGGGCTCCAGTTTCATCCATCTCATTAGAAGTGATTCAAATGAATTCCTTTTAATGGCTGAGTAATATTCCATGGTGTATATGTACCACAGCTTCCTTATCCATTCATCTGTTGATGGGCATCTAGCTTGCTTCCATGTCCTGGCTATTATAAACAGTGCTGCAATGAACATTGGGGTTCATGTGTCCCTTTCAGATCTGGTTTCCTCAGTGTGTATGCCCAGAAGTGGTATTGCTGGGTCATATGGTAGTTCTATTTCCAGTTTTTTAAGAAATCTCCACACTGTTTTCCATAGTGACTGTACTAGTTTGCATTCCCACCAACAGTGTAAGAGGGTTCCCTTTTCTCCACACACTCTCCAGCATTTATTGCTTGTAGACTTTTGGATAGCAGCCATCCTGACTGGCGTGTAATGGTACGACATTGTGGTTTTGATTTGCATTTCTCTGATAATGAGCGATGTGGACCATCTTTTCATGTGTTTGTTAGCCATCTGTATGTCTTCTTTGGAGAAATCTCTGTTTAGTTCTTTGGCCCATTTTTTGATTGGGTCATTTGTTTTTCTGGAATTGAGCTTCAGGAGTTGCTTGTATATTTTTGAGATTAATCCTTTGTCTGTTTCCTCATTTGCTATTATTTTCTCCCAATCTGAGGGCTGTCTTTTCACCTTACTTATAGTTTCCTTTGTTGTGCAAAAGCTTTTAAGTTTCATTAGGTCCCATTTGTTTATTTTTGCTTTTATTTCCAATATTCTGGGAGGTGGGTCATAGAAGATCTTGCTGTGATTTATGTGGGAGAGTGTTTTGCCTATATTCTCCTCTTGGAGTTTTATAGTTTCTGGTCTTACATTTAGATCTTTAATACATTTTGAGTTTATTTTTGTGTATGGTGTGAGAAAGTGTTCCAGTTTCATTCTTTTACAAGTGGTTGACCAGTTTTCCCAGCACCACTTGTTAAAGAGATTGTCTTTTTTCCATTGTATATCCTTGCCTCCTTTGTCAAAGATAAGGTGTCCATAGGTTTCTGAATTTATCTCTGGGCTTTCTATTCTGTTCCATTGATCTATATTTCTGTCTTTGTGCCAGTACCATACTGTCTTGATGACTGTGGCTTTGTAGTAGAGTCTGAAGTCAAGCAGGTTGATTCCGCCAGTTCCATTCTTCTTTCTCAAGATTACTTTGGCTATTCGAGGTTTTTTGTATTTCCATACAAATTGTGAAATTATTTGTTCTAGTTCTGTGAAAAATACCGTTGGTAGCTTGATAGGGATTGCATTGAATCTATAGATTGCTTTGGGTAGAATAGCAACTTTGACAATATTGATTCTTCTATGTCTCTGCTTTTTAATATGCTGCCTAGGTTGCTCATAGTTTTCCTTCCAGGGAGCAAGCATCTTTTAATTTCATGACTGCAGTCACAATCTGCAGTATTTTTGGAACCCCCAAAAATTAAGTCTGTCATCATTTCCATTGTTTGCACATCTATTGGCCATGAAGTGATGGGACTGGATGCCATGATCTTGGTTTTTTCAATCCTGAGCTGAGGTCAGGTTTTCACTTGCCTCTTTCAGTTTCTTCAGGGGACGCCTCAGTTTCTCTTTGTTTTCTGGCCTTTGAATGGTGTCGTCTGTATATCTGAGGTATTTGATAATTCTCTCTGCATCTTGATTCCAGCTTGTGCTTCTTCCAGCCCACCATTTAGCATGATGAAATGTGAAAAATGAAAGTGAAATTTGCTCTGTCATGTCTGACATTTTGCAGCCCCACAGACTATACCAGCTATGGAATTCTCTAGGCCAGAATACTGGAGTAGGGAGCCTTTCCCTTCTCCAGGGAATCTTCCCAACCCAGGGATCAACCAAGAGCTCCTGCATGATGTACTCTGCATGTAAGTTAAATAAGCAGGGTGACAATATACAGTCTTGACATAATGGTTTCCCAAATTGGAACCAGTCCGGTTTTCCATGTCCAGTTCTAGCTCTCATTTCTTGACCTGCATACAGATTTTTCAGGAGGTGTGTAAGGTGGTCTGGTATCTCCATCTCTTTAAGAATTTTCCAGGGTTTGTTGTGATCAACACGTTCTAAGGCATTGGCATAGTCAACAAAGCCAAAGCAGATGTTTCTCTGGAACTCTCTTGCTTTTTCAGTGATCCAAAGAATGTTGACAATTTGTTCTCTGGTTCCTCTGGCTTTTCAAAATCCAGCTTGAATGTCTGGAAGTTTTCAGTTCACACTCTGCTGAAGCCTTGCTTGGAGAACTTTGAGCCTTCCTTTGCTAGTGTTTGAAACGAGTGTGGTCATTTTAACATTTTTTGGCATTCCCTTCTTTGAGATTAGAATGGAAACTGAACTTTTCCAGTCCTGTGGCCACTGCTGAGTTTTCCAAATTTGCTGGCGTATTGAGTACAGCACTTTCACAGCATCATCTTTAAGATTTCAAATAGCTCAGCTGAAATTCCATCACCTCCACTAGCTCTGCCTGTAGTGATGCTTCCTAGGTCCACTTAATTTTAGACTACAGGATGTGTGTGTCTAGGTGAGTGGTCACACCATCCTGGTTATCACGGTCATTAGGATATTTTGTATAGCTCCTCCAGGCAGTCCTGACACCTTTTGTTAAGATCTGCTTCTGTTCCGTCCATACCATTTCTGTCCTTTATTGTGCCCATCTCTGCATGAAATATTCCCCTGGTATCTTTAATTTTCTTGAAGAGATCTCTAGTCTTTCCCATTCTTTTGACTTCTTTCCGATTTAGGTCTCCACAGAGCAATGAGTAGAATTCACAGGCTTTCAAGTATATTTTCAAAAGTCTCTCTTTCTTAACAACTAGTAGTTTATTGAGTTTACCTTACCTGTAATCAGTTTCCTCAGATATTGTCCTATGTGTTTTCAGCATCTGATTAGTTCTCTGTCAATATCATTTATTATTTTCATATTGAAACATGTAATAGAACATTTTCAGAAACATGTGTGACAAGCAATGGGTGAAACAATTATTAGGCAGCTAGGATTTGTGAAAATGCTTGGTGTCTCCACTTAAGATGACTAAAAGCAAGAAGTAATCCTTAGATTGCCTGTCTCCTCTTCATTTAGTGCTTCCTGTAGGTTCTTAGCCTGCTTCTCCCTCTGTCACACATTCCTTTGCCATCTCATTTTGTCCAGTTTCTGCTTGTAGTCTCTGTTTTGAAGGCTACGGGCACCTCGTTAGTCATCCTTCTGGTGCCTGCACCTTGGTGCGTGAGATTGGTCCAGACGTTTGTGCTCTGTTCTGTGGCGGTTCAGGCTTCCTCCACAAGCATCCCGTTTATAGAGCCCCGTCCCTCACTCCCGTCCCCCCAGGATGTCTCCTCACTGCCAACCACAGGCCTCTGCCTGGGTCTGCTGTCCGAACCCCACATTTCAGCACCCAGCCCTTGTCTGCAGTGGTGGATATGCCTCTCAGGCTGGGTGGGCAGGGTAGGGGTCAGGGCCCCGTGTGCAGGTCTCACCCTGTCCTGTTGTCACTCGCGGGTTGCCATGTTCTCCCCCACAGAGAATGAGGCTCTCTTTCTGTCCAAACTGAGCTCCCCGACGAGGGCCTTCCCCGGATGTGGAGACCACTCCTCACGTTCATGTCCCCCCATGGTTGCAGGCCCCATCCCACATCCTCTCCTCTTCCTTTTGCTTCTTCTTTCTCTTGTCCTACCTGGCTCAGCAAGAATGTATCTGTCCTTGTAGATTTCCAAGGGCCTCTGCTAGTGGCCAGCTGGGCTCTGTGAGAAGAGTCCATTTCTGATGTATTCTTGGTCATTTTGTGGAGAGAGAAGTCTATGTCTTCCTAATAGTCTGGTAATTTGATCCTTCCTTCTCTATTTTATTTTTGAACTAGTGAAGGGTTAATCAGTTTTCTCTAACACTTTAAGGATATTCCCTGGAAATAGCAGGCAAAATTACTTATTATTTGCTATCTTTCAGCTACGTCTCCACAAGACACCTGTGATTTGATGCCACAGAAACCAAGGATAAAAGGTTTGTTTCCAAAAGCAAACCTAGGAATATATGAAAGATTTCACCTCAGAAATTTCAATTTAATAAAACACTGGAAATATACGAGGGCATATGAAAGACAGAGAAGATGTTTATATGGACATAAAGAAATTGAGACAGTGACACATAAGGCAAACATTATTGCAAAAAGAAATGAGCAACATGAGTCAAATTGTGGGAACACCAATTTCAGTCCTCAATATCTGCTGAGAAGTGTAAGTCTTTAAGAAAAGATTCACCTCAGCCTGAGGAACACACATGTTCTCTGAAAGGAAACGTGGTGTATTTGGAAGGTGATTTAGTCTCTACTGCAAATACTCACTCAAACAATTCTGAACGTAGCCTTCATTTAAGCATAGGTTCAAGCATGTCTGAACACCTGAAATTTAAAAATGAGGGACAAAACTCACCATATACTCAATTTGAGGGATCTATGAGCAGGAAATCATTATTCTTCCATCAAAAGATATTTCCTCTCCATTCCACGATGAATAGTGTTGATGATAATGGAAGAGATGTAGTCCAACCGTCATTGTTCAATGTACGTCATGATATAGCTAATACAGAACAGCTTTCCACGTGTAATAAAATTAGTCAGGCCTTAAGCAAGAGTTCCAGCCCCAGTAATTATAAGGGTATTTATGGTGGATTGAGAAGGTATTCAAGCAATCAAACTGGGTATAAGGTTGAAGGAGAGTCAAACCTTATGAAACATCAGGGACCCGAATCTTCACACAGGGATTCTAAAAGTAATAAATGCAGACATATCTCTTATCAGATGTCAGTTCTTTCTCTAAAGAGGATTCACGCTGGAGAAAAGGCTTATAATTGTAGTGAATGTGGTAAAGCTTCTAATCAGTCTTCAGAGCTTGTACAGCAGCAAACTATTCAAAATTTACAGAAAGAAAACCAACGTAAGATACATAGGAAATTCTTTAGTACCTCATCCAATCTAAGAAGACATAGGAAAATTCATCCAGGAAAGACATCTTTCAAATGTACAGAATGTGACAAAACATTTGTCCATCACTCACTTCTTACTCAACATCAGCTTACTCACACTGGAGAGAAATGTTATAAATGTTCAGAATGTGGCAAAGCCTTTATTGCGAGTTCAAATCTTAGTAATCATCACCAAATTCATATGGGGGAGAAGCATTATAAGTGTACAGAATGTGGGAAGTCCTTCATGAACAGTTCTGCTCTTACTAGATATCAGCGAATTCATACTGGGGAGAGACCGTATAAGTGTATAGAATGTGGCAAAGGCTTTAATGACAAATCAAAACACACTAAACATCTGGGAGTTCATACTGGAGAGAAACCTTATAAATGTACAGAATGTGGCAAAGCCTTTACTCAGAAATTCAATCTTACAACACATCTGCGAGTGCATACTGGAGAGAAACCGTATAAATGTACAGAATGTGGCAAAGCCTTTAATCAGAATGTCAATCTTATCGCACATCTGCGAGTGCATACTGGAGAGAAACCGTATAAATGTACAGAATGTGGCAAAGCCTTTAATCAGAAATCAATTCTCACTAAACATCTGCGAGTTCATACTGGAGAGAAACCTTAAAAGCATGAAGGTTGTGGCAAAGGCTTTAGTCATATTGGTTATCTCACTAAACAGCTGAGAACACACACCGGGGAAGAAAACTAGGAATGGAAGAAGTGATGAAAGGTTTGTCATAAGTATGCATCAGAAAACTTGGGAGTTTATACAAGAAACCTATGAAAATGATGTGACAAATATGTAGAAAAGTATTTAATCAAAATTTTAATGTAAAGAAACATAAGAGACTGCATATTAGAATGTATTTCATCAATCCTCTTTTCTGAAGTTTCTCTGAAGGAGAAGTACTGTAGGGAGTACTCCATGGTTAAAACTCACAGAAGATGGATATATTAGCATGAATCATAGATGTGGATTGATGGTACAAAAGTTTGAATCATTAGCAATGTATGGTTTTTTTATAATGACGTGATTTGAGATTATTAGAAGTGAATGTAATTCAGTGTTCAAATAATCCATACTATGCTTCACTTCTATAGTGTGTATGCAAACATAGGTTTTGAATGGTTTATGCTTGAAAGATTAGCCTTTTCATATTGTGTTGCAACCATTTCTATCTATTCTTCATTAGAAGATGAAGGATACCATAGAGTAAAATGGACAATGAACATCTAAATGGAGATGTTTGTCATTGATGTGAAATATCAGGAGGTTGCCATGATGTAAGTGATCATGGAATGTCTTCAAGTATTAAAGGAAGACAGAAGTTGGTTATAAATTTTCAATAGGTCTATCAATTGATTTGAAAGAGGAACACCATCACAGTTCACTACAATACTGATGTGCCTTTATAATTTCAGCACGTCATGAATATTACTTGACAGTGTTGCAATAAAGACAGCTTCTGTGATAACCTAGAAATGTATTGGAAACCCTTCCTGGAAAAGGCAGAGAAGTACTGTGTACCAGGTTTACTGATTGTTTCCTAGGCTTTGTTTGTACACCATAAAAATCAGAAAAATGATAACTTTCTCTGTACTTTTGATATGTATTTAATCATGGATCATACCATGTCTTATTAAAGGTTTTATGTCAACTATATGTGAAATTCATACAAGGCTATTAGTAGAAGTGAATGGTTTTTAGTGTTTCAGTTGGTTGTAATGAATGAAATGTTAACCCACAACGAACAGTAACCTTCACCAGAAACTGGAAAATTCTTAGAAAAATGGGAATACCAGATCACCTGAGCTGCCTCTTGAGAAATCTGTATAGAGGTCAGGAAGCAACAGTTAGAACTCCACATGGAACAACAGACTGGTTCCAAATAGGGAAAGGGTACGTCAGGTGTGTATATTGTCACCCTGCTTATTGAACTTATATGCAGAGTACATACTGAGAAATGCTGGAAGAGTACAAGCTGAAATCAAGATTGATGGGAGAAATAGAATCACCTCAGCTATGCAGAGGACACCACCCTTATGGCAGAAAACGAAGAACTAAAGAGCTTCTTGATGAGAGTGAAAGAAGAGAGTCAAAAATTTGGCTTAAAGCCCAGCCTTCAGAAAACTAAGATCATGGCATCTGGTCCCATCACTCCATGGCAAATAGATGGGAAAACAGTGGAAACAGTGGCAGGATTTATTTTGGGGGGCTCCAAAATCAGTGAAGATGGTGACTGCAGCCATGAAATTACAAGAGCCTTACTCCTGGGAAGAATAGTTATGACCAACCTAGACAGTATATTAAAAAGCAGAGACATTACTTTGCCAACAAACCTAGGTCTAGTCACGACTATGGTTTATCCAGTAGTCATGTATGGGTGTGCGAGTGGACTATGAAAAAAGCTGAGCTCCGAAGACTTGATGTTTTTGAACTGTGGTGTTGGAGAAGACTCTTGAGAGTCCATTGTACTACAAGGAGATCCAACCAGTCCATCCTAAAGGAAATCAGCCCTAAATATTGGAAGGACTGATGTTGAAGTTGAAACTCCAATACTTTGACCCCATGATGAAAAGAACTGATTTATTTGAGAAGACCCAGATGCTGGGAAAGATTGAGGGTGGGAGGAGATGGGACAACAGAGGATGAGATGGTTGGATGGCATCACACCTCAATGGACATGAGTTTGAATAGACATTGGGAGTTGGTGATGGACAGGGAGGCCTGGCGTGCTGCAGCCCATGGGGTTGTAATGAGTCGGACATGACTGAGCATCTGAACTGAACTGAATGAAGAAAGAGACAGTATTCTTCCCTGGAGACTTCCATGGACAGAGGAGCCTGGCGGTCTACAATACATGGCATTTCAAAGAGTCCGACACGACTGAGCAGAAAATTGTGAACTGTATCCACTGTTTCTATTAAAGACCAATCAAACCCATAGTTTTAATTTCTTTTTATTAATCATAGAGCTGCTTTTGGCACACGTATATTAACCCTAAAAATGCATGATTTCTGTAAGGTACTCCATGATTTCAGATCTATGTATGCAGTTGCAGTCACTAGTTACATTAAACATCAGGTTTCATATGGCTTGAATTCAACAGTAGCGATCACTGTCACAAAAATTACACTGTGACTTCCTTGGTGGCCCAGTGACTAAGATTCCTCCTTCCCAATGTGGGTGGTGGGAGGAGGAGGTTGGGGTTGAAGGCCTAGGTTTGATCCCTCATCATGGAATTAGATCCCATATTCTACAAGTACGGTTCGGCACAGCCAAATAAATATTTTTCAAAAAGAATTACACTAAGATATTTTAGGAGGTATTGGGAACTGACATTTGGTATAGCACCTAATCTCTCTTTAATAGCTCCATTGAGTTTTTAAAATTATTCCTCCTTCCCATGTTGCTTTGGCCTTGGATTACTTTGAGTCCGAACACTTTCTTTTTCCTGTATGGTCACCAACCCAGACTCCCCAAAGCACCTGTTTCTTGCAGATTCTTGCCCTCAGGCTGAAACAGAAACTACTCACTTGACGTCCTCCCATTGCCCGGATAGTGGGCTCATGGTTCTGGTCACCGCACGCTGCCCCTGTGATAGGGAGGGAGGCAGCCAAACGCCTAGATAAGGGCTTGTCATCCTGTGATTCACGTCCCTTCAGAACTGCAATTATCTTTTCACCTGTAACTTCGATGTGACACAGGCTTGGGGAACTGAGATTGTATGTGAAAACCTTTATTGCTCAGTTGCTAGCGATAAAACAACAATCAAATTTTATGCCAATCTTCTCCAAAGAGACTATTGAAATGCTTGAGGAAGGTTCTATTCCCTTTGGTCCCTGTAGACAGACAGGGATTCATTTGGAAGGAGTAAGAAATACTGAGGTCTAAGAAAGGAAGGGAGTTTCATGTGTTTGCTTGTGTAGTTTATCTCCATGAGACGTCATTCTATGAAAAGTTAGTTGACCACTGAACTGTGCCTCCCTTTAGATTATGAGTAGCGGAATGGAGCCAAAGTACCTGAGAAGGATTTTCAATTTGAGGGATTTTCAAATGAGAGGGAATTTCTCCATCTGTCATTTTACGGAGGAGCGTGGTAGGCTACAGTCCATGGAGTCACAAAGAGTCGGACATGACTAAGCGACTTCACTTTCACTTTCTCTTTTTCTTGATGAGTCTGGCTAAAGGTTTGTCAATTTTGTTCATCTTCTCCAAGAACCTGCTTTTAGTTTCATTAATCTTTACTATTGCTTCTTTCATTTCTTTTTCATTTATTTCCACTCGGATGTTTATGATTTATTTCCTTCTACTAATTCTAGGGGGGGGTTGTTCTTCATTTTCCAGTTGTTCTAGGCGTCAGGTTAGGTTGTCTATTCGATGTTTTTCTTGTTTCTTGAGGTAGGATTTTATTGCTATAAGCTTCCCTCTTACAAATGCTTTTGCTGCATCCCATAGGTTTTGAGATGTCATGTTTTCATTGTCGTTTGTTTCTAGATAATTTTTTATTTCCCTTTTGATTTCTTCAGCGACCTCTTGGTTATTTAGAAACGTGTTGTTTAATCTCCTTGTGTTTGTGTTTCTTACAGTTTTTTGGGTTTTTTCTTTTTTTTTTTTTTTCTTGAAATTGATATCAAGTCTCATAGCGTTGTGGTTGGAGAAGATGCTTGATACAATTTCAATTTTCTTCAATTTAGTGAGGTTTGATTTGTGACCCAAGATGTGGTATGTCCTGGAGCATGTTCCATGTGCACTTGAGAAGAAGGTGTATCCCTCTGTATTTGGATGGAATGTCCTGAAGTTATCCATGAGATTCATCTCATCTAATGTATCTTTTAAGACTTGTGTTTTCTTATTTTCTGTTTTGATGATCTGTCCTTTGGTGTGAGTGGAGTGTTAAAGTCTCCTATTTTTATTGTGTTACTGCCAATTTCTCCTTTTATGTCTGTTAGGGGTTGTCTTATGTATTGAGGTGTTCCTATGTCGTGTCCTCTATAAACGGGATGCTTGTGGAGGAAGCCTGAACCACCACAGAGCAGAGCACAAACGTCTGGACCAATCTCACGCACCAAGGTGCAGGCACCAGAGGGATGACTAACGAGGTGCCCGTAGCCTTCAAAACAGAGACTACAAGCAGAAACTGGACAAAATGAGATGGCAAAGGAATGTGTGACAGAGGGAGAAGCAGGCTAAGAACCTACAGGAAGCACTAAATGAAGAGGAGACAGGCAATCTAAGGATTACTTCTTGCTTTTAGTCATCTGAAGTGGAGACACCAAGCATTTTCAAAAATCCTAGCTGCCTAATAATTGTTTCATCCATTTCTTGTGACACATGTTTCTGAAAATGTTCTATTAGATGTTTCAAAATGAAAATAATAAATGATATTGACAGAGAACTAATCAGATGCTGAAAACACGTAGGACAATATCTGAGGAAACTGATTACAGGTAAGGTAAACTTAATAAACTACTAGTTGTTAAGAAAGAGAGACTTTTGAAAATATACTTGAAACCCTGTGAATTCTACTCATTGCTCTGTGGAGACCTAAATGGGAAGGAAATCAAAAGAATGGGAAAGACTAGAGATCTCTTCAAGAAAATTAAATATACCAGGGGAATATTTCATGCAGAGATGGGCACAACAAAGGACAGAAATGGTATGGACCGAACAGAAGCAGAAGATGTTAACAAAAGGTGTCAGGAATGCATGGAAGAGCTATACAAAATATCCTAATGACCGTGATAACCAGGATGGTGTGATCACTCACCTAGACACACACATCCTGTAGTCTAAAGTTAAGTGGACCTAGGAAGCATCACTACAGGCAGAGCTCTTGGAGGTGATGGAATTACAGCTGAGCTATTTGAAATCTTAAAGATGATGCTGTGAAAGTGCTGTACTCAATATGCCAGCAAATTTGGAAAACTCAGCAGTGGCCACAGGACTGGAAAAGTTCAGTTTTCATTCTAATCTCAAAGAAAGGGAATGCTAAAAAATGTTAAAATGACTACACTCGTTTCAAACACTAGCAAAGTAAGGCTCAAAGTTCTCCAAGCAAGGCTTCAGAGTGTGAGCTGAGAACTTCCAGACATTCAAAATGGATTTTGAAAAGCAAGAGGAACCAGAGAAAAAATTGTCAACGTTCTTTGGATCACTGAAAAATCAAGGGAGTTCCAGAAAAACATCTGCTTTGGCTTTGTTGACTATGCCAATACCTTAGAACGTGTTGATCAAAACAAACTCTGGAAAATTCTTAAAGAGATGGGGATACCAGACCACCTTACCCACATCCTGAGAAATCTGTATGCAGGTCAAGAAATGAGAGTTAGAAAAAAAAAAAAAAAGAAAAGAAAAGAAAAGAAATGAGAGTTAGAAATGGACATGGAAAAACGGACTTATTCCAATTTGGGAAAGCACTATGTCAAGACTGTATATTGTCACCCTGCTTATTTAACTTATATGCAGAGTACATCATGCAGGAGCCCTTGGTTGATCCCTGGGTTGGGAAGATTCCCTGGAGAAGGGAAAGGCTCCTTACTCCAGTATTCTGGCCTAGAGAATTCCATAGCTGGTATAGCCTGTGGGGCTGCAAAAAGTCAGACATGACAGAGCAACTTTCACTTTCATTTTTCACATTTCATCATGCTAAATGGTGGGCTGGAAGAAGCACAAGCTGGAATCAAGATGCAGAGAGAAATATCAAATACCTCAGATATACAGACGACACCATCCAAAGGACAGAAAGCAAAGGGAAACTGAGGCATCCCCTGAAGAAACTGAAAGAGGCAAGTGAAAACCTGGCCTCAGCTCAGGATTGAAAAAACCAAGATCATGGCATCCAGTCTCATCACTTCATGACCAATAGATGCACAAACAATGGAAACAATGACAGACTTAATTTGGGGGGGTTCCAAAAATACTGCAGATTGTGACTGCAGCCATGAAATTAAAAGATGCTTGCTCCCTGGAAGGAAAACTATGAGTAACCTAGGCAGCATATTAAAAAGCAGAGATATTAATTTGCTGACAAATGTTAGTCTAGGTATAGTCAAAGGTATGGTTTTTGCAGTAGTCATGTATGAATGTGACTTGGACCATAAAGAAAGTTAAGTCCTGAAAACCTGATGTTTTTGAACTAAGCTGTTGGAGAAGACTCTTGAGTCCCTTGGACTGCAAGGAGATCACACTACTACATCCTAAAGGAAATCAGTCCTGAGCATTCATTGGAAGGACTTAATGCTGAGGCTCCAATAATTAGGCCACCTCATGCAAAGCACTGACTCATTGGATAAGATCCTGATGCTGGGAAAAACTGAAGGCAGGAGAAGAAGGGGATGACACAGCATGAATGGTTGTATGCATCATGGACTTGATGGACATGAGTTTGACCAGGCTCCAGGTGTTGGAGATGGAGAGAGAAGCCTGGTGTGCTGCAGTCAATGGGTTTGCAAAGAATGGGACACGACTGAGAGACTGAATGAACTGACTGATAGGTATAATTGATTCTTTTCGGTATAAAGTAGCACAAAATTGTAAAACAGCTGTATTGCAATTAGAACTTTAAAAAATTTTTCCTTTATATAATCTAGAAATTCTTATAGTTTGAATCAACCATTAATAATATGTGTGGAAAGTATGCTAAGTTTTATGCCAATTTATTTTGAAATTCTGTGAGGTAATTGAATATATTAAAGAAGCTTAGCATTTTAAAATGGGGCCAAATTAAAAAAATAAAATAAAATGGGCCCAAATACACGTGAGATATTTAATATGAGTTCATATAAGGAAAAGAGAAACTTTGGAGAAAACCTGAGATGTGCATTCTTTGATTTTTGGCAGGTTGTGGTTTCTGTAGTGAAAAAATTACTTGAATTTGAAATTTATTTAGAAGGTCCTATCTCTAGCTCCCAGTGGATAGGAAGTCATAAATGAAGAAACAAAAACCCGTCCCCAGTTTTCCTTGAAGTTTATCAGTTTGTCTTCCATTTCACTCACACATTTTTGTCTAGAGGTAGAAACTTTAAAAGGGCTGTCATACAGTTACTCAGAAATGGACACAGCTTGCCTAGGATCCCCAAGAAATGGAAGAGCAACTAATGAATGCAGTTTTAAGAAGCCAAGAGAAGACTTTTAGTTCACACTACGATGGAGAAAAGTAACCACTGGAGAGGAATTTGTGAATGATTTAAGAGACAGAATAGGCAAGTGATACATTTCTATGACAGCAGTGGACACAAACCCAGGTTTTCCAAAATCATTTCCATTGAAGCAGGTCTTCCAAAACCACCTGGGGAAGGATAACTTCCTCTCTGCTCCTTGGACCTCTCATCTGACTCATCATCTCCATCCACTCACACCTACCTGGGTGTATGGCGTCTGTCTCCACTCTTCTTATACTTCTGGGGTCTTTCAATTGCTCCAGAAAGGTGACCAGATTCAGTCCAGAGACCACAAGTCTTGTTCATCAGAGAAGGGAATATTTGTGTTCTTAGAGATTCATCCGTGTCCAATCCTATATGTATTCAGGTGAGACGAGAATGCATGGGAGAATGTTAATACAGCCTAGAAAACGATTTCCCCAAATACTTTATTCAAAACACCTCTACAACACTAACAAATACATGACAATCAAATCCTGAGATTTTGGTCACCTGCTGCTAAGGCAAAAGTAAGTGTGTAAATGTGAAAATAAGAGAGGATGCAACTATTTAATACCACAGAACTTATACAATTACCGCTAGCCTAGAATGAAGCAGGCCGAGTACATCAAGGAAGAAGACGGTTACAGGCATAATGAATCATCATGAAGCCTTTCTCTCTAAACTCACAGATAGCCATTTTCCCCTAGAAAGCAGAGATCTGAAACTATTGAGGGAAGCAGAAAATTTCAGAAGAGAGTCTAGAAATAAAGGAACCAAAACCCAGTGGACAGAAAAGGGATTCTGGACGGCAGTTATCCTCACCCAAGGAGGCCAGGTTCCCATAGTTCTTTAACATCACATCGGTGTACAATGCCCGTTGAGCGAGGTCCAGGCATTCCTCTCCTCTAGAGTGAAGTCTATGGCCACATCCTGGAATGTCAGCCATCCCTGAAATACAAAGTATAGATGCCAAGTGGCCATGGGAAGTCTTCCTAATGTGACCCATGATGCAAACAGCAAGTTCAGCGACCTCGTTTTCCTTTAGGAGAGTGCCTGCTATTACACAGAATATAATTTTTACACAGTAATATTTTCACTGTATTTTTAACCCCAAGGAGAGAGGATGAGAAATGATCCACAAACTACTACAGGAACTATTATGACTTGGAAGAGGAATTATAAAATAATCAGGCCTATAAAATAAATATTGGCATATTTATTTTTGAGTGTTGTACTTATGTGACACAGGATAAACTATCAAAAAAAGAAAACCGGAAATATTTTTAAAAACCACATTCCAATCCAAACGTTCTGGAGTGGGCCAAATGTGCCACATTTTTAACAAGCTTATTCGAACTAGTAATGTTGAAAACTTTCCTTCATGAATGACCATTTTGAACAGTTATGAAATAGAATAGTAAGGAAAGAATTCATACTTAACTTTGATCTTTAAGTGTTCTACAGATTTTATAGCTCTCATAGGATACAAACCTTGGTGGCAAGGATCATTTTATCTATTTAGCATCTACTATATATCTTTCTGACCGGTTTTCAGAGTCTTGAATGTGCAACAGAAATAATTTAAAATCAATTCTAGCTTCTGTTGTGTCTTTTCGAAAGTATTTTGACAAACATTCTTTAAATGGCAGAGCTGAAACTTTACATCAGTTTATGGACTCTAGACTTTAATAAAACACAGGCAAATATACAAAGACAACTGTACAGAAAGTTTACCAACATTTCTGTATTCCTAAATAATACTAAAAGGAAGAAAAGTGTTAGTCACTCAGTCGTGTCCTATTCTTTGCAACCCCAAGGACTGTAGTCTGCCAGGCTTCTCTGTCCATGGGATTCTCCAGGCAAGAATACTGGAATGGGTAGCCATTCCCTTCTCCAGGGGATCTTAATAAAGAAGAACAAGAAAAAAATCAATATAATCTTGTTAACATGTTTATGCCTATAGAGATATACTACAATGGGACTGAATACTCAGTAATAGAGAAAAATTGTCATGGCAATGAAATCAGGAACATTTTTAACTGACTAAAAATGTACATAAATATTTGAGAATGATTGTGCAGACATACACAACAATATAAAATAAAGCAGAGCTCTGGTTCTGAATTTTTGAATTTCCTGATAGTCTGTATTGTTTCCATTTAGCTATATTTTAAAACTGAACAGTTGAAGATAGATTAGCACTAGCAGGGTTCTTGTAAACATTTTGGAAAATGCAGAAAGAGGATGAAACTGTCTGTGATGTGAGCATGGATTTACTGGAAATGATCAGACCTGGGCTTGAGTGATGGAAACCCCCACTCCCAAAACCCGGCATCTCTAGTAAACACATGTGAGTATTGTCAACGACAAACTGGCACTCGCCAAGAACATTGGCAGCAACTGAACAACAACAACAAGGACGCTTGCCATCTGCCTCTGTGAAGAGTGAACCTTCTGGTGGTGAAACTGTTGATGTTCAACCTCCCCTGAGGGACTTCAGGTTGGATTCAAGCACTCTGTGCTCCACGGAATCTGGTGGAACTGTCTGAAGAGAGTTAGCTATTTTCAGGAACTGATTTCAGGATTCCAGTCCTTGCATCTCTTCATATCTGTGTGTGCTGGGCTTCGTCACTCAGTTGTATCCAACACTTTGTGACCCCATGGACTGTAGCCCACCAGGCTCCTCTGTTTATGGGGATTCTCCAGGCAAGAATACCAGAGTGGGTTGCCATGCCCTCCTCCAGGGGATCTTCTGAACCTATGGATCACACCCAGGTCTCCCGCATTTAGCATCTGAGTCATCAGGGAAGCCCCTTCATATCTAGAAAAGCAGTAAGTCACTCAACGGTGACATCAGTTCCTCATGACTGGCAGAAATGCTTTTTGTCAAGTTAGCGCTTGACTGCACTGAATCTTATACACCCACCTTCCCCCACCGCCTCTTGGAGCAGTCTCTCAGAGTTGTCTGAGGTCCTGTCTCCTGGGCTCCTGTGTTCATTTTGCTCCAAATATAACTTAACTCACAATTCTCAAGTTGTGCATCTGTCTTAGCCAACAGTATTCATCGTTCAAAGCAAAGAGAAACCAAGATGATACAGAGTTTCCCCACTAAATGTGACAGTTGCCCATATCCCTCACTTTTTCTTTCCAAAACCCCTTTGTGAAGGCAGGGGAAAAAAAAATTTCATAGCATGGGATTCTCACTGAAGCACCTGAACCAGTGAACATCTGAGGCCATGGGGTAAGTGTAAGAACGCCGCGACAAACAAAGAGGGCGCCAGAGTGTCAAAAGGCTTTATTGGGCAATCGCTCCCGGGCAGAGCTCCCAGGGGCGAGTAGGGGGGAAAGCGGGGGTCTGCAATCTGCGGGGAGGGGTGGCGACACCTATATACCCCCGGCGGATATGGAATTGGCGGGACCAGGGTGCTGATTGGACTTCTAGGTCCCGTGTCGGTTTTTTTGATTGGCCGGAATCTTGGCGCCTTCCCGTCCATCTGTCTGCCTGGCAACGGGCTGTTGATTGGTGGATGTCTGTCCCTGTCAGTCTGCCTGGCAACGGGCTGTTGATTGGTGGATGTCTGTCCCTGTCAGTCTGCCTGGCAACGGCTGTTGATTGGTGGATGTCTGTCCCTGGGGCTTATCTGAGACCTTTTGGCGGAGGGCTTCCCTGTCAGCATTTTCTGGCTGGCGCCTTCCCACCTGCGATCAGCGTGACCTTTCAGTAAGAAGTACATGGAAAAATGTATTATCACTGCCAGACATTTTGGCAATATTATGAAAACCATGATCTCAATCTATTATGAAAAATATTAGTTTTATGCAATTTGCAGTGCATATATACCTCCCATGACCTGTAACCTAATAGTACATGTCATAGGAAGTTTCTCTTATTGAAACAGAGGATGGCCTCTGGTACTTTTTTTATTTCTGACAATTTTCTGAGAAATTCTGGACTGCTGAGTTCATTGTCTTTATAAGCGCTTTTTTTTTTTAAACTCTTGTTCTACAGAACTGAATTGCATCTACATGTAAACTCATCACGGCATATCCCTACTTCCCTAGGATGCCAACATGAGCCACGTTCCAATGGGAATCTCAGATAGCAGTGAACCCCGTGTTCATTTCTCAAAAAGGAAAGTCACTAACTCATCCTGAGAATTCATCATGCTCTACAGAAAGCAAGGATAGGATGAAGAAAAGGCTGTGGGACACAAGGGAGAAGCAGGCTAAGGGCCGGTCTTCACCATTATAAGAAATAAAGGAAATAGAAGTCACTGACAACAAACCGCCAGAGAGAAACATTAGAATCAGAGCGTAAAGGTGTGCAGCTTCTCAGCCCAGCCCTTTCAGGAGGAAAAGCAGACACAGCCCCAGACCCGGGACAGGACTTTTACCTGAGAAGCTGCCATTTCCTCGTCTTCTTCCTCCTGCTCTGCATCTTCTTTGGGGATATTATGTCCCAAACTCGCACACAGGCTGAGAAAGTACCTTTAAAGGCATCCACACAGCTCTTTTAGCTTCAGCTGGTGCAGTGAAAAAGAAGAGAACGTCTTCTTTCTCTCTCCCTTTTCTGAGCTCTTTTCTGGCTTCCTCTGTCCCTCAGCTAGGTGGGTAATCAAGATTAAGCTGATATGCTAATCACATCCTGGGTTTGGTGCTCACTTTCCCCACTCTCTTTGCAGACCACCCGGAGAGTTCTCTTTCTTTTCACATTAGAGAGATCAAGCCCCAGACCTGTTGCAGGAAGGGGGACCCCTTCCAGGGTCCCAAACTGGGCTCTTGTCTAACCCTCGGAAAGGAATGGTCCGAGGAGACACATGTGCTGACAAAGAAAGAGACTTTATTGGAAAGGGCCCCCGGGTGGGGAGCAGCAGGTAAGGGAACCCAGCAGAACTGCTCGGCCGCGTGGCTCGCAGTCTTGGGTTTTGTGATGATGGGATTAGTTTCCGGGTGGTCTTTGGCTAATCTTTCTAAAATTCAGAGTCTTTCCTGGTGGCACACGCATCGCTCAGCCAAGATGGATGCTAGCGAGAGGGATTCTGGGAAGTGGACAGACACGCGGTGTCTCCTTTGACCTTTCCCGAACTCTTCCGGTTGGCAGTGGCTTATTAGTTCCGTATTCCTTATCAGGATCTCTTGTCATAAAACAGCTCATGCAAATGGTTACTACGGTGCCTGGCCAGGGTTGGCCGTTTCAATCACTGTGCTTCCCCTAACGAGACAAGGACCCAACTTCTGGGCTCCCTGACTCTGCCTCTGAGGGTCTTTGAAACAATGCAGCAGGAAGACCCGCTTCCAGGAGCCCTGAGCTTGAACCCTCAGCTCTGCCTGCCCCAGAGCTCCTGAGTGAGGGTTGAGAGCCGGATCTTCTAGAAACAAAGAACCTCAGCCTGATTCCTGGGGAGGGGTTCTTTCTCGGATGGGTGTGGCCTGTGCCTGTGTCCTTGGGGGAGGGGAGGGGAGGGGTGAGTGTTTGGTGGGAATCACCTGGGGACCCTGGGTTCCTGCAAGGCTTTGCACTCAGAATTCTAGGAAAGATAGCCTGAGTCCTTAGTTTTGGTTTGTTTCTTACTCCCCTCTGTAACCGGGGACAGAGATTTCACAACACGATTTGCACTGTGACCACCTCTCTGCAGGTGGGGGCTCTGCTACAGCAAGACCAGGAGCCGGGAGGTGTTTCCATCACATCTTTCTTTGAGAATAAACTAGGAGCAGCAATGGACGTTGGATTAGCAGTGTGTATGTGCAGGGACAGATGCATTTGAAAATGATGCCCTAAAATCTATCTGGTGACCAACCAAGGAAACAAGTCATAAGTTAACTTACCCATAAATTAACACATGAAACAGATTCTGTGGTGGCTCAGACAGGAGAATCTGCCTGCATGTGGGAGACCCCAGTTTAATCCCTGGGTCAGAAAGATCATCCCCTGGAGAAGAAAATGGCAACCCTCTCTAGTATTCTTGCCAAAAAAATCCCATGGACAGAGGAGCCTGGTGGGCTACAGTCCATGGAGTCCCAAGGAATCAGACATGGTCTGAGCGACTTCACCTTCACTTCCAACACAGAAAAATGTTGCCGCTCTGCTTCATGTTTATATTTCCAGGCTTTATGAATCATTTGCTACAGTTTGTTCTCTGCTCTTTATGGAGAGTCCTATTTTCTTACATCTTTACAGGATAATTGACTATGGAAAACCTAAGGTAGGAGCATATCCTTTTTTCTAGTAGTATATATTCTAAAAATGATCGCTGTACATGCACCAGTACCAATATCTTAGATGATTTAGTTTCAGAGCAGAATTGAGAGTAAGGTACAGAGATTTCCCATATACATATTTCTCCCATACATGGACAATCTTCCTACTTATTTCCCCACCAGTGTTTACATTTGTTACCAGAGATGAATCTAGAAAGACATGAAATAATGTTTCTAGTTTCACCTTATATTTCTCTTCTGGGGTGTTCACTCTAGGGTCTGGGAAAGTGTATAATAACTTGTGTCCATTACAACAGTTTCACAGGATGACTTCATGGTCCTGAACTCACGATATTCATAGCCCCTGCTTTGCAACCCATGGCAACCAATGACCATTTTAATCTCTTCTGCATTCCCGACTAGATTCTCAGGTGGCTCTGTGGTAAGGAATCCACCAGCCAATGCATGTGACCCGGGTGATGTGGGTTCAATCTTTGGGTAAGGATCTCCTGCAAGATCCCTTGAAAGAAGAAATGGCCACCCACTCATTGTTTTTTCCTGGGAAATCTCACAGACAGAGGAACCTGGCAGGCACAGTCCATTGAGTCCCAAAGACTCAGACACAATGGAGCACATGAGAACACTCACCTACACCACAATGCCATGTTCTAAAAATCCGACTTCTTTTGGCATTTTCAAATAGGCTTCTTTCAGTTAATAAAATGCATGGAATGATTGTCCATGTGTTATATACCTTGAAAACTTGATATAAAAATGCTTAATATCTATGTCTCCAGTTCTAGTCCTGCTCAATATATAGGATCATCAATAACATTTTCTGGATTATGTTAATGCAATATTTTCACAAATATAGACATTAGACCTATGGACACCATGGGAGAATGAGAGGGGGCCCAATTGAGAGAAGAGCCTCGACATATATTCACCGCAGTGTGTAAAACAGGTACCAAGTGGGAAGCTGCTCCATAGCACAGAGAGCTCAGCGCGGGGCTCTGTGATGGCTAGAGGGGGGAGACGGAGATCGTGGGAGGGAGGTTCAAGAGAGAGTGGTGTGCATATACCTGTGGTGATTGATGAAGTTGTCCAGTGGAATCTAACATTGTAAAGGAAAGCATTCCAGTTTACATATATGTACATCCCAAACATAAACAAACAGACTGATAACCCTGTGCTTAGGAACCCCCTGGCGGTGTGGGGCCCTCGGGCATCACCCCTGGCCCAGGAATCCCCCACGTGCTGTGGGGAGACTAAGTCTGTGCCCACAGCCGCTGAGGCTGGGCGGGGCAACTTGCCCTTTTCGATGGGGAAGATGCAAAAGAAAGTTGCTCACCATCGCTAAGTATTAAGAAATGCAGAACAAAACTACAGTGACGTATCACCTCCTGACAGTCAGAACAGCAGAAAGCCCACTAATAATGTCACAAACGCGGAAGAGGCTGGGAGATCAGGGAACATCCTGAATGGCTGGAGGGAATGTAAGCTGGTGCAGTCACTTGGGAGGACAGTGTGGAAGTTCCTTAAAAAATGTAACCTCCTGACATTTAAGGAAATGAATTCCCAGACTAGTAGACAGAATACATTAGTTGACAAATTTATAAGATTTGCAGTTTTTAGTGAATCATCTTCAATTCTGAAATGAGCAGTTGTAGTCTAGCATTCCTCAATTCTTTAAGTAAATGTGTACTGATACACACACACACACATGTTCCTTGTATTTCTCACTGCTAGTGTTTATACTTTCAGATATTATTTATTGTCTTCAATGTATGCTATATAAATTATATAACATATATACTTTCAGATATTTATATATTGCATTGCGTATGTTATAGCCATGGGAAAACAGTCCCTTTAAGCCTTACAAAAGCATATGCTAAGAAACAGGGTTAGATTTTACAAATCTTAGTTCAGAATTTTACCATCATGACTTTTAAGTATTCTTGTGACAAAGGTTAAATTTACATTTGCTTAAATGAGCCCATGAAAAGTCTTACTTAGCTCACCAGAAGAACAAAGGACAACTGAAGCAGGTGAGTTCAAGAATCTAGGTCCTGAGAGAATTCACAGCAAACTCTGAGTGAGGTCAAGGATAGAAGTGAGCAGAGAAAGAGGCGGTAATTGGGGCTCAGGTTTTTATAAGAGGCCCTGGGCAAAGTGCTGTGGACTCCCCAGGCTGAGTGTGAATGGGTCCATTCAGACCAAAAGGACTAGGATTTTGTGGCTCTGTGAGGGTGGCATTGAAGGGGAGCTTGTGAATAGGCCCTGGGGTTCAGCAAGCCTGCTGGTCTCAAGGAAGGGGGTCTTCTAGTGCAAGTGCTCACAGGACTGGCTGGTGTGAGTTCAAGGACCTGAAGGCTGCCTGCTCCCCAGACAGATGCTGAGGCAGCAACAGCATGGAGCAGTTCAGGGGAGCTCTCAACAGTACTCTGTATGATCCTTCTTATTAGAACCGTCACAATGTCCCTGTGGTTAAAGAGAGGGGGAAAGTACAATGGAGAAATGTAGGAAATACATGATCAAATGATTTGAAACTTAAGGGCAGGAAGGAAACTAATTGCTACAGACTTCACCGTTCTATGCTACTGAAGAGTTTCTCGTTAGGTATTCTTTCCTGCAACCTTAAATTGCTAGGCTAACAATTCATTCTTTACACACCAACATTTACACAAGAAGCCATTCAGTTTTATTAACATGTATGCTTATCACACACAGAATAAAACCTTTTACACTCTGCTATGTAATTTTGGTTAAAATACAGATTATAAGCATTAACAATGATAATATTTCCTCTGATACAATGATATGAGAACTGTGATTTCTATGTTTACAAAAGGGAGGCTAATCATTTAAGAAGACATACACTAATTACATGACTTTTCTGGGAAGGGTTGTCCCTACATTTCTAGGGTATCAGAGATGTCTTTAACTGAAACATGGGTACTGATATTCGTGACTTCTGTTGATATTATAAAATACATCAAGATTTTAGTGAACTCTCTTTGTACTTTACTTTAAAAGCAAGTGACATAAGTATTGAAAATGTAAATTGAAAATGTATGTTAATCTGTAGAATTATTCCCTGAACACTTACATCACGGTGACTTATAGGGATGTGTGACATGAATGACAAACACCACCATTTAGATGTTCACTGCACATGTTACATTACTGTGTCCTTAATCTTATAATGGAGAAAATTATAAATGTTTTCTTCCTAGATAGAAGGGCTTCTCTCATTTTTGAGGTAGCAACCATCAAAAACATAACTTTGTATGCACACTAGAAATGAAGTGTAGCATGGAGTAATTTGAGAATTCAGTTACATGCATTTTGGTTTTCAAATAATCACAAATCATGTCAATATCAACAAACATACATAGCTAGTAGCTGTACATGGGTTAACATCACCTTTTCATCTTGTGATCCATACTAACATATCAATTTTCTGTCTATTTTAACTATGAGTCACTATCTACAATATTTCTCCCAAAGAGGAACATCAGAAAACAGGATTTATGAAATGCTTTCTAGTATGCATTTCCTGATGTTTGTTTACATTTCATTTTTTGTGAATACTTAGTTATATTTTCTTTATGTCATTCTGTATCTTTCTTATATAAACAGTCTTTGGTTTCCTGAACTGTATGTTCAGGACAAACCTCTTCCATTACTTATTTCATTACTAGGGTTTCCCTCCAGGACATGCTCTCTGATGTCCAGTGAGGTGAGAGAGCTGTTTAAAGTCTTTGCAGGTTTCCTTACATTTATGAGATTTCCTCAGTATGAATTATCTGATGGTAAGTAAGACCAATGTGCTGGGTTAAAGTCTATGTCACATCCTTACATTTATAAGGCTCCTCTTCAGTATGAATTCGCTCAAGTTAAGTACGAGTTACACAGTGACTTAAAGCTTTACCACCTTCTTTACATTTATAAGATTTCTCTCCAGTGTGAATTCTCTGATGGCGAGTAAGACCGGCGCGGCGCCTAAAGTCTTTGCCACAATCCTTACATTTATAAGGCTTCTCTCCAGTATGAATTCGCTGGTGTTGAGTGAGAGTAGAGCATTGACTGAAAGCTTTTCCACATTTTTGACATTTATAAGGTTTCTCTCCAGTGTGAATTCTCTGATGGCAAGTAACACCTGAGTGCCGGCTAAAGCCTTTGCCACAATCCTTACATTTATAAGGCTTCTCTCCAGTATGAACTCTCTGATGGTACATAAGACCTGAGCCCTGGCTAAAGTCTTTGCCACAGTCCTTACATTTATAAGGCTTCTCTCCAGTATGAATTCGCTGGTGTTTATTACGAGTTGCGTATTGACTGAAAGCTTTTCCACATTCTTGACATTTATACGGTTTCTCTCCAGTGTGAATTCTCTGATGGCAAGTAAGACCTCTGCGTTGACTAAAGCCTTTGCCACAATCCTTACATTTATAAGGCTTCTCGTCACTATGAATTTGCTGGTGTTTAATAAGAGTTGCGTATTGACTGAAAGCTTTTGCACATTCTTGACATTTATAAGGTTTCTCTCCAGCATGAATTACCTGATGTTTATGAAGACATGAGCACTGTTTAAAGGCTTTGCCACAATCCTTACATTTAAAAGACTTCTCCCGTGTATGGACTCTCTGATGATAAATAAGACTTGAGTGCTGGCTAAAGCCTTCGCCACATTCCTTACATTTATAAGACTTCTGACCAACATGGATTCGCTGATGTTGACTAAGTTTTGAACTTTGATTAAACTCTTTGTCACATTCTGTACATTTGAAATTATTCCATCCTGTATGAATTTCCCTATGTTTACATAGATTGAGTGCATTAGTAAAGACGTTCTCACATTTCTTACACTTGTAGTTTTTCTGTGGATTCTGAATACTCTGCTGTTGAATAAGTTCTGAAGACTGATTAGAAACATCATATTCACTACAATTGTAAGTCTTCTCTCCAGCATGGGTACTCTTATTTAGTGAAAGCCCTGATGCTCGATAAAAGATATTCCTACCTGTATTACTTTTAGTATCCTTATCTGAAGATTGAGGTGCCTGATGTTTCCTAAGGTCAGAGTCTTGTTCAATATTATATCCACTGTCATTGCATGAACAGTTTCTTGCTCCATCATAAATACTCTGGAAACTGTTGGGGTTGGAGCTCCTACTAAAGGCCTGACTCGTATTATTACACATGAAAAGTTGTTTTATATCAACCCTATCACGATATGTATCAAACAGTGATGGCTGAATAAAGTCTCTTCCATTATTATCAACATTACACATTTTGGATTGGAGAGAACCTGTCTGTTGGTGGAAGAATAATGACCCATTGCTCACAGACCCCTCAAGTTGATTATATTGTGAGTTTTCCCCATCATTTGTAAACTTCTCCTTTTCAAACGTGGTTGAATGTATGTGTAATCGAAGTCTATGTTCAGAGTGGTTTGAACGAGCATTTGGAGTAGAGACTGGATGACCTTTCAGATTTTCCACATTCCCCGTCAGAGAACATGTGTGTTTCAAAAACTGATGTGAGTCATTGCTTACAAAGATACACTGCGCGGCAGACGGTGATGACTGAAACAGGTGCTTTCCCCAATTTGACTCATAGTGCTCATTTCTTTTGGCAGTCATGTCCACATTATGTGAAACGGTCTCAAATTCTTTATGTCCATATAAACATCCTCTCAGTCTGTCACATACCCTTGTACATCCCCAGTCTTTGGTTAAATGTTCATTTCCGAGGTGAGCTCTTTCATATAGGCCTAGGTTTGCTTTTCGCATTAAATTTTCAAACCTTGGATGCTTTGACATCAAACCATGGGTGTTGTGAGAAGACACAGCTGAAAGATACCAAATAGAAGCTTTCTTATCTACTATTCTCAGTGAATATCCTTGAAGATTTAGAGAAAATGGGAACCCAAGGATCAAGATGCCAGAGTAGTAGGCAGATTGGAGTTGATCTCTCTCCACAAATGCATTAAGAATACATCAGAATTGGAAGAATTCTCACAGAGTCCCCTCTGAACTCTAGCAAAGAACCTACACCACCTAAAAGGACAAGAAAGATTCCTGCTGAGCCAGGTAGGACCAAAAAAGAAGAAGGAGAAGGAAGACGAGAGGAACTGGAATGGGACCTGTAACCTTGGGGGGTTCTGAAGAGAGAAGAGGTGTCCACATCTGGGAGAACCCAGTTTGGACAGAAGGAGAGCCTCACTCTCTGTGGAAGAGATCATGGCAACCCGCGTGTGGCAGCAGGGCAGTGAGAGCTGCAGATGGGGTGCTGACCCCTGCCCTGCCCACCCAGCCTGAGAGGGTGTCCACCTCAAGGGTGTCCACACCTGCAAACAAGGGCTGGGTGCTGGAACGTGGGCTTTGGAGAGCAGACCCAGGCAGAGGACTGCGGTTGGCCATGAGGAGACATCCTGAGGGGACGGGGGGGAGGGAGGAGCTCGGCAAATGGGACGCTTGTGGAGGAAGCCTGCACCACCAAAGCGCAGACGCCACTGTTGAGTGAGGCCCAAAGGGAAGAACCCCACCGCAGCCTCTCTCCCACGTGCTGGCCCCTCATCCCTGGCAGTAGGGAGGACCGCCATCCGGTGGGCTCGACTGTGGCCCAGCCACGGCCTCCCCATGCCCCTCCTCCCCCGTCAGCAGACCCCTGTGCCCTGGGGCAGCCTCTGGAGCAGACACCCGTGGGTGGGCCACATGCTCAGAAGGAGCTGAAAGCGCAGCTGAGCCCCAGGGTTAAGGAAGCAAAGCTGAGGTCTCTGCTCGCAGCTGCACTAACCACGCTTTTACACAGGCAACCGGCTTTGTCAGCTCAGCCCCTGCAGAGCATCTGAAGGACAAGGGGGACGCCCCCGGTCACAGCAGGTGTGGCTTTAGCAACTGTAGACTTTGTGGGCTCGGACACGAGGGGACGCGGCCAGGCCGGAGTCTGAGCTGCCCCCACAGCACCACAGCACCAGGGATCTAGGCCCTGAGTTCAGGGGATCTATGCTGGTGACCCGGGGAGAACAACATCTGAGAGACCCCAGGGCCGTGTGCCGGCATACCCATGGTTGAGCTGGGGCCAAGATCAGTGCCAACCAGGGTCACACGGGACTCAGCCAATGGGGGAAAGTGACGCACAGAGCACGTCCCAAGGGGAACATCCCCAGAGCAGCAATCCTCAGGGGTTCTCTCCCGGGGGTGTTCTCCAATCCCACCTGCCTCCACACAGATCAGGATCACAGCGAAGAAACAGATCTGGGGGCTCTATTCCACCAACCTGGGCGCAGACCCACCACAGACAGGGCGGTGACAGCCACAGAGCGATGGGGAAGCTCCCCTCAATATCCAGGGCAGGCTCGGGTCACAACAATCAAGTGCCCATCAAGGGGATCAGGGCACAAACCTCAGGACCAAACTGAGCTCCTAAAGGGCTGGCACAAGAAACAAGAGGAACGAGGATCCTGCAGCCTTCAGGGCAGTGATCACACACACAGAAAATGTAATAAAACCAGGTGACAAAGAGTATGGAGCAGAGAAAGGGGCAAAATAATAAGCTAAAAGAACCACTAAATGAAGCGGAGACACGCAGTCTAATGATTACCTTTTGCCCTGAGTCATCTTAAATGGAAACACCAAACATTTTTAGAAATACTAGGTGCCTTTAATTTCTTTAATCCACTTCTTACCACTTGTGTTCTATTGGAACACATTCTATTAGATATTTGTATCTAAAAATCATAAATAGTATTGACATACAACTAATTACAAACTGAGGGCCATCAGAAACTGATTAGACATGAGATAAATTAATAAAGTCTGGGGCAGCTGATAACAAACAAGATACTAAAGCCTTAAGCAATTAAATAAGAAGTGAGATTTTTAAAAAATGTGTTGGGATCACAGAGAACTCTACTCAGTTCCCTGCGGAGACCCAAATGGAAGGAACTCTAACAAAGAGTGGCTACTTATACGTATACTTCATTCTCTTTGCTGTACAAGAGCACAACATTGTAAAACAATAACTATTTAAATCCAATAAGGATTTAAAGGACTTAAAAGGACTTCTTTATATGATCTAAAATGTTAATAGTTTGAAACAACAATTAGAAAGATGGTGGAAAATGTTCTAAACTATTTTGCCAATTTATTGAAAAAATCTTTGAGCAAATTAAATACATTAAACTATTTTACCATTGAGCAATTGTGGCAAATACACTTCAGATATTTAAGATGAGTTCACATAAAGAAAAGTGAAACACTGGTGTAACTCAGAGATTTGCATTCTCTCATTTTATGGAGGTTTTGTTTTATACATTGAAATGAGTTTAAAATTTATAAGGTCATATTTGTAGCTTCCAGTGTTTTAGAAAATATAAATCAGAAAAAAAAAGCTGTCTCCAATATTCCTAGAGTATTGGTAGTTTGTTTACAATTGCACTCACACACTTCTTTCTAGAGGTAGAAACAAACTTTAAAAAGAGCATCTTATATTTATTCATCAATGGGCAGTTTTCCTAGGACCCGCAAGAAATGAAAGAGCAGCCAACTCATGCAAGTTGTCACAAGCCAAGAAGAGAATTTGAATTCTCACTGTGGATGAGAAAAGTAATCATGGAGCAGAATTCATGAATGATTGAGAGGCAGAAGGAGCCAGGCAATGTCCGTCTATGACAGCAACAGAAATGAACCCAGAGTTCTCCAGAATCATTTCCACTGGAGCACGGCTTCCCAAGCCACAGGACAAAGGCTGACTTCCTCACTGCTCCTTGGACCTCTCACCTGAGTCATCAGCTCCCTCCGTTCACACCTACCTGGGTATGTGGCTGTTGTGTCCGTTCTCCTTACATCCCAGGGATTCTTCATTTGCTCCAGAAAGGTGACCAGGTCCAGCTTAGAGACAACAAGACCTGTTCATCAGAGAAAGGAATATTCGTTTTCCTAGAGATTCACAAGTTTCCAACCCAATATCTACTTGGGTGATAAGAGAACACACGGGTGAATGTTAATACAGCCTCGAGGAGGATTCCCCCAAATACTTTATTGAAAGCACCCTTACAGTACTAACAAATACATAAAAATCAGATGCTGACATTCTGGTCAAGTACTACAAGGTGAAAGTAAGTAGTGTAAATGTGATTTTAAGAGAAAGCTGTCACTATTTAATACCATGGAACTGATTCAATCACCACCACGCTAGAGTGAAGGAGGCAGATTACATCAAGGAAGAAAAAGGTTAGAATCATACTGAATCCCCATGAAGGCTTTCTTTCTAAACTCACAGATACCCATTTCCTGCTAGAAAGCAGGGATCTGAAGGTGTTGGTGGAAGCAGGAAATTCCAGGAGACGTTCTAGAAATGCAGGCACCAAACCCAGTGGTGGAAAAGGGATTCTGGAAGGCAGTTGTCCTCACCCAAGGAGGCCAGGTTCCCGTAGGTCTCTAACATCACATCCCTGTACAAGTCCCGCTGACCGAGGTCCAGGCATTCCCACTCCTCTTGGGTGAAGTCTATGGCCACATCCTGGAACATCAGCCGTCCCTGAAATACAAAGTACACATGCATGTACTTTGGGGTCACAAAGAGTCAGACACAACTGAGATCGCAAAGAGTCAGACAGGACTGATGACTGAATGGCTGAACTGACTGTCTGACTTGTTGTCATATGGCCAAGCGAAGAATTCCTAACCTGACCCTAAACGAAAGCAGTAATTTCAGAGAACACATTTTGATTTAGTGTAGTTTCGGGTATCACACAGTAACATTTTCTACCACATTTTTCACCCCAAGAAAAGAGGATATGATTCACAAGAAACTATTCTGATGTGGAAGAGAAATTATAATGTCATCAGATCAACACTGGCATATTTATTTTTGAGTGTTGTCCACGTGTGACCCAGGATAAATTTTCTACCAAAAACCAGGAAACATTTTTAAAAAGCAGATTCTGATCCAAGAGTTCTGGAGTGGAGAAATTGTGCCACATTTTTACTAAGCTTATTTGAACTAGTAATATTGCAAATTCTGCTCCACAAATGACCATTCTGAGCAGCACCACAATGAAGGAGAATAGTAGGGAAGAATTCATACTTAAGTCTGGACTTTAAGTCTTTTACAGATTTTACAGGTCTTATAGGATAGTAACCTTGCAGCAAGAATCATTTTAACTATTTAGTATATACTGTATATCTTTCTGATAGTTTTTACAGAATCTTGAATGTGCAACAGAAATAATAGCTCCACTGTCCATAGGATTCTCCAGGCAAGAATACTAGTGTAGGTACCTATTCCCTTCTTCCGAAAATCTTAAAAAAATAGAAAAAAGCGATCAAATCATGTTAACAGTTTCGTGGACAGACACATAAACTAAAATGGGATTATATATGTTTTAATAATTAATAGGGGAAAGTCCTCATGTCAATAAAATAAAAATTTTTAACTTATTAAAAATGTACATAAATATATGAGGATGATATTATTTTATTTCTTTAAATAAACTAGAATACAGACATACAGAACGATGTAACATAAAGTAAAGCTCTGGTTCTGAATTTTTCAATTTCCTGAAAATCTATATCATTTCCAAAGAGCTATAGTTCAAATTTTAATACAGTTGAACATAGATTAACACTAATAAGATTCTTATAAACATTTTGGAAAATACAAAAATGTGATGAGACTCTGTGATGTGAGCATGGAGTGTACCTGGAAATGACTAGACCTGGGCTTGAGTGACAAAAATCCCCCAAACCCAGCATCTCTACTAAACACAGTCATCTTCCAAAGCAAAGAGAAACTTAAGAGCATATGGCCAGAGGAATCGGGTGGAGAGGGAGGTGGGATGGGGGACCGGGATGGGGAATACGTGTAACTCTATGGCTGATTCATATCAATGTATGACAAAACCCACTGAAAAATAAAAAATTAAAAAAAAAAAAAGAACATATGGGATTCCCCCATTAACTGTGATAGTTTAGGCACATCCCTCACTTTTTATCCCCAAGACACTTGTTAAAGACAAAAGGAAAACACATGAGCTGCCTAGCCATGGGAGTCTCACAGAAGTACCTAAACCAGTTAACATCAGAGTCATGGGGTTAGAAGTACATGGAAGAATGCATTACCACTGCATGGGTATTTTGGCAATATTATGGAAACCATGATCTGAATCTATCATTAAAAAATGTTAGTTTGAAGCAAATTTCACTTCATATATACCTCCCGTGACATGTAGCCTAATACCACATTTAATTAGTAAGTCTTTCTTACCGACACAGAAGAAGACGATAGTCTCAACTGTATTTTTTATATTTGAAAATATTCTGAAAAAAAATCTGGACCACTGAGTCCATTCTATTTCCAAGGGCATTGCCTTTTGCTCCTGTTTTAAAGAACTGAAGGTGCATCCAGATATAAACTCATCATGGCATTTCCCCTACTTCCCTAGCATCCCAACACAGAACAGCATTCCACTGGGAATCCCTTATACCAATGTCTCCCCGTGTTGGTCTTTCACAGAGGGAATATGTTCAACATTGAAACTGACAACGTTGAGAATTCATCATGCTCTATAGAAAGCCAGGATACATACATTGGATAACAGGCTCTGGAACATAGGAAGAAACTGTCTAAAGAGCCAGTCTCCTCTAACACAAGAAAAACTAGAAAAAAATAAGCAGTTGGCAACAAACACCCTAGGTAGAAAAATTAGTAGCAGACAATTGAAGGCTCGCAGATGTTCAGACCAGACATTTCAGGAGGAAAAGCAGACACAGCCCCAGACCCGGGACAGGACATTTACCGGAGAAGCTGCCATTTCCTCCTCTTCTTCCTCCAGCTCTGTCTCTCCTCTGGGGAGTTTTAACACAAACTCACATCTGGGTGTTAAGTAAATAACTTTAAAGGCATCCACACAACTCTTGAATCTGCAACTGCTGCAATGATCGAGAAGAGATAGTTTTCTTGTTTCCCTTGGCCATTTTCAGAGCTCCTCTTTTACTTTCTCCTTCCTGGTCTGCAGCGGATAATCCAGACTAACCTGATATGCTAATCACATCCTTTGTTTGGTGCTTACCTTTCCTGCATTCTCTATGCAGACCACCGCTGCTAGTTCTTCTCCTTTCTTTCTACCTTACCGGGTGCAGGCCACAGTACAATTCCCGACCTGACAGACAGAACTACCAGGTCACCTGACCCAGCCTGTGAAGGTTCTTGAAACAAAGTAAGAGGGAGACCCAGGTCCAAGATCCAAGAGCTGCAGCCTCACACTCAGCACCCCTGTGACCTCAGGAAGGGAGCATTTAGGGCGGGAACTTCTAGAAACAAAGAATGTCAGCCTGATTGATTGGGGAGGGGCTCCTTCTAGGATGGGTGTGGCCCTCCAAGACCTGGTATCTGTGACCATGAACTATTTATTTCCAAATTCACACTGAAATGCAAGAAAGAAGAGGAAACCACTAATCCATTCAGTTCAGTTCAGTTCAGTCACTCAGTCCTGTCCGACTCTTTGCCACCCCATAAACCGCAACACGCCAGGCCTCCCAGTCTATCAACAACTCCCGGAGTCCACCAAAATCCATGTCCATTGAGTCAGTGATGCCATCCAACCATCTCCTCCTCTGTCGTCCCATTCTCCTCCTGCCCTCAATCTTTCCCAGCATAAGGGTTTTTTCCAATGAGTCAGCTCTTCACATCAGGTGGCCAGAGTATTGGAGTTTCAGCTTCAGCATCAGTCCTTCTGTTGTAGGAAGGGCGACCCCTTCCAGGGCCCCAAACCGGGCTCTTGTCTAACACTCGGGAATGAATTGTCCGAGGAGACACATGCTGACAAAGCAAGAGATTTTATTGGGAAAGGGCACCTGGGTGGAGAGCAGTAGGTAAGGGAACCCAGGAGAACTGCTCTGCAGTGTGCCCCGCAGTCTTGGGGTTTATGGTGACGGGATTCATTTCCGGGTGGTCTTTGGCCAATCATTCTAATTCAGAGTCTTTCCTGGTGGCCCACACATCGCTCAGCCAAGATGGATGCTAGCAAGAGGGATTCTGGGAAGTGGACGGATACGCGGTGTCTCCTCTAAACTATTCCTGAACTCTTCCAGCTGGTGGTGGCTTACTAGTTCCGTATTCTTTATCAACATCTCCTGTCATAAAACAACTCATGCAAATTGTTACTATGGTGCCTGGCCAGGGTGGGCGGTTTCAATTAGTGTGCTTCCCCTAACACTTCCAATGAACACCCAGGACTGATGTCCTTTAGGATAGACTGGCTGGATATTCTTGAAGTCCAAGGGATACTCAAGAGTCTTCTCCAACACCACCGTTCAAAAGCATCATTTAGAAGAAGGAATTCATAGGGCCTGGACTCCATCTCGGGCCTATCCGGGCTGATCGTGCTCGGCCACCTCTCCAGTGGACCCTGAACTCTCTGCTTAGTGCCTGTGGGAACGACAATGGAAGGATAAGACCCCCTCCAGACAGGGGAACCTTGAAGGTCATATCCAGGTTCCTCATCACCTAAGAGAAAACAGACACCAATCACCCCTGCCTCCGGACAGTATCTATCAGAATGTAAGCACAGGCTTATTGGTTATTAACTGGTTGGAATGTAACCGTGGGCTTATTGATTGTTAACTGTTTGAACACATAACACTTGAATGATGGGGTTAGTGTGATTGTATTTACCCTTCAATTGTAAGCATCAAGGGATTGGGGCGGTGGGTTTGGACACATACAACTGGGGTATAAAAGATTTTCACAAATGCTGGTCGGTGCCCTTGGCTAAGAGGAGACTCTGCCTTGGGCCCGCCGGTGTAATAAAGTGCAATCCACTATCTGCATTGTCCTTCTGAGTGAGTTTGTTTCCCGGAAAATGAGGCTATAACACTTGGTGCATTGGCTGGGAAGCTCCTCACTTTGAGGAGACAGGTCTCATTTGAGGCCACCCCGAGGCTTGTAGTAAGGAAGGCGCCTCGCCCCTCTGGAAGGATTCTGCTTCTCAACGCCCGGACCTTTCACGTTAGCAGGTAGTGAGCGGCAGCAGGGGAACTGAGCGCTCAGGTGAGGAGGAGGAACCCACCCAGCAGGGTGGAAGAGGGGGCCTGATCACCCCCCTGGGAGTGACTAGAAGGAGCGGGGACCCACAGGAGCCTGGAATAGGCAGGCAGCAGCGATTGCTTGGTACACAGGTCGACGAGCGTGCTAGGGTTTAGGAAGGAAATTTGTGAAGGTCATTTAGGAGGTGTGTTCTCGCCGTCTCAGGGAAAATCATTACCAAGCGAACGCCAGGGGATTTTTAGGATAGGAAACTGATCCTTGTGTGCTCATATTCTGCCCTCCCCCAGGAGGTGACCCGTCTGCTGTGAAATTCTTGACCCCCTCGGAACTGTTAGGTTAGACGGAGGCGGGATACAGAAGTGAGTATAAATTGGCTTTCCTGTAGATGGCCTGGGACATGGGATATTTAACCCATCTGTGTTTTCATCCGCACCTGATCAAGCCAACAAAGGCAGAATGGACATTAAGGGAGAAACAGTCTTGGACCATGTGATGTTCTGGTTCGGTTGTGCTGACTGGCAGGTGAAGACACACCGATCCCCCTTCTCCCTCTGGGATCTGGCAGGTAAGGCTTTTCTCACCCCAATTAGGAAGGGGGCAGAATGGCAATTTAACTGCCATTGAGTGGAAATATCAGAAGTACATAGAGTACTGAGAACTTGGTAGACAGAACGAAAAGGAAAAGTAGAAGGTCCGAGAAGGTAAGCAAGATGGGGGGAAGTGAATCTAAGGCAACTGTATTGGAGTGCATGATTAAAAATTTAAAGAAGGGATTAGGAGGAAACTATGGGGTGAAGATGAAGCTTAACCGCCTCCACATACTCTGTGGTCGAATGGCCCTCTATGGGGGTAGGATGGCCACCAGAGGACACCATGAACTCAAAAATAGTGGAAGCAGTCTGGCTTCCATCTATTGACTCATGGCTAGGATTAGCTTGAGACCCTCCTACTTGGACACGGTTCTGTATCCAGAAGGGAAAGGGGAAAATATTAATGGCACAAAAATTGACTGATGATAAAAAAAGGAAATTCTACAGGATTTGGACGGGGATGACCTGACCCCTCCCCCATGCTGGACAGTGACTCCCCTGCTTCGCCAGGAACGGAGGCCGCCTTAATGCCCGATCCTGGGCCAGGTGAAGTTCCTGCAGCAGCCGCTGCTCTTCCCCCAGCTCTCCCGGAGGTCCTAGAGCCGCCGTTTTGGCAGGCTCTGATCCCGGTGACAGAAGCCTCTGGCCAACACTTCCAGGATCCGGCTCCAGCCAAACCGCCCAAGCTATACCCGCCTCTCCCGGTGAGTACTGACAAGAAGCGGAGGGAGACATTGGAATTAAGCAGAGATTGTGCTCTGCCAGAGAGCCAGAGGGAACGAAAGAGAACAGACAAGAGACTTACAGTGCAAGCTGCTGTTCTGAGAAAGTCTATCTCGAGCCCTCCGGAAAACCTCATCTGCCCCAGGGACAGGACAGTTCTTCAGCCAGTTCCAACGGAGGCCCCAGGCACTGTTATAGTCAAACCAGTGTGCCCGAGGCCGATGCTAGGTTTTGGCCACTGGAAGAATGAATGCCCTAAGGCAAGGAAGGAAGAGGAAGCTCCCACAGTTGTGGGGCTTACTGACTTGGAAATTAAATAGGGCTGCCAGGGCTCAGAGATATCAGGTCCTTGAGAGCCCATGGTAACCTTAAAAGTGGGGGACCAAAACATTGACTTCATGGTGGATACAGGAGCAGAACTGTCGGTAGTAACAAAACCTGGGGCACTTCTGTACAAAAAGACTACCGCTGTAACTGGGGTATCGGGAGAAGAGATGATTAAATCGTTTTGCCAGCCCAGAAAATGTCAGATGGGGGGTCACCAAGTGATTCATGAATTCCTCTACATTCTTGAGTGCCCAGTACCCCTGTAGGGAAGAGACTTGCTCTCCAAACTAGGAGCACAAGTGACTTTCTCCCCTGAGGAGAGGCCCACCTTCCGGATGGACTCTATGACTTATTGCCCTCTCCCTCAATACCACCCCAAGATGAGTGTAGGTTTCTTGAGCCTCTGAAGGAAGAACCGGGTGGGACAGAAGAGCAAGACAGAGAGTTAACTCAATTATTCCCTGAGGTCTGGGTGGAAGACAACCCCCCTACCCCCCGTCCCCTCAGGCTGGCTAAACATCAAGCCCCAGTTATAACAGAACTCAATCCAGACCCCGCTACCGACAGAAGCCTGGGCCGGCATACTGCCCCACATCAATAGATTGAAATTAGCAGGCATTCTAATAGAGTGCCAGTCAGCTTGGAATACGCCGAGCCTGCCAGTCAAAAAGGAAGTAGGACAGGACTATAGGCCTGTATAAGATCTGAGGCTAGTCAACCAGGCTACTGTGACTTTACACCTCACTGTTCCAAACCCCTATACCTTACTTAGCCTCCTCCTGCCGAGGACTAAAGTTTACACTTGCCTAGATCTCTAGGATGCCTTCTTCTGCATTCGCCTCACCCCAGTGTCACAGGCCATCTTCTCCTTTGAATGGGAAGATCCAGTCAGGAGCACCGAACAACAGCTTATCTGGACTCCCCCACAAGGGTTTAAGATCTCCTCAGCCATCTTTGGGGAAACCTTGGCTTCTGACCTGGACTCATTCCATCCAGAAGAGTGTGGATGTCAGCTTCTACAATACAGGGATGACCTGCTGCTGGCTGCCTGAGATCTAGGAAAAATGCTGGAAAGGGACAAATGCACTGCTCCAGTTGTTCATGGCAGCAGGTTACCGGGTGTCTAAGAAGAAGGCACAGATCTACAAAGAGGAGGTAAGGTATCTGGGGTTTGTTTTAAAGAAGGGCTCAATGTTCCAGACCCTAATTGGGTCCTATATAGTGATGGCACTAGCCTGATAAAACAAGGACAACAACTGTCAGATTAGCAAAAGCAGAAGGGGCCAAGAATGAAAAGAGATGGTGGGAATTGCCAAGTGGCAAATTATTGGTACTGGAGGAGCTGGCACACACTCTGGTAAGCCAGACACATAAAGCGATCCACTTAGGCCATGTTGCCTGCTCACAGGTTAATGCTGCCTCTCGGGTATTCAGACAAAATCCTCCGGGTATTCAGCTGAAAGGCACGCTGCCCCTTGAACACCTGGGAGTGGACTTCACTGAAATGAAACCTCACCGACACTACCGTTACCTGCTGGTCATGGTATGTACATTCTCGGGATGGGCAGAAGCTTTTCCTACCTGGACTGAAAAATTATCAGAGGTAGCCTGGTGCCTGCTTAGTGAAATAGCTCCCAAATTTGGGTTCCCTCCCAGTATTGGATCAGACAATGGCCCGGCTTTTGTAACTGATTTAGTGCAACAAGTAAGCAAAACTTTAAACATCAAATAACAACTGTACACTGCATATAGGCCCAGAGTTCTGAGATGGTGGAATGAGCCAACCGGACACTTAGAGACTCTCCAAGTGGATCAGAGAGACTGACTGCTCCTGGGTGGACTTTCTTCCAACGGTTCTGCTCAGACTCAGGATGACCCCACAGTCCCAAGGGTATTCTCCATATGAAATTGTGTATGGGAGGCCTCCTCCCATAATAAAACGGGTGTCAACAAATTTGCCTCAGGAAGGGGGGGATAGGATTTCACAGCAGATGGAACTGGGTAAGGTAATAAATCGGGTAACTAAGTTTGTACAAGAAAGGGTGCCGTTCCCCCTTAGGGAACAGATTTATGAGTTTACATTTGGTGACCAAGTATGGGTCAAAGATTGGAAACATGATTTGCTAGCCCCTTGATGAAAGGGCCCTTATGTTATTCTAACTACCCCTGCTGCAGTTAAAATTGCAGGTATTGTCCCTTGATCCATCATAGGAGGGTGAAGAGAGCATCCCACGCAGCCCCAGAAAACGCTGAGTGGACTGCACAGAGGGACCCCGCTGACCCTCGAGAGACTAAGACCATCCTTAAGAAGAAGGAAAAGAAGATCACAGACGAGCCCCTTCAGGATGAAGCCGCACAATCAACTCCTGCTGCTTGGCCTCATCAACGTGATTTTGAACTTCCGACAATGTTTTCGTCTCATGGGCACATTCCTACACGGACTTCCACAACACCTACAACTGCTGGGTATGTGGGGCTATGCCTCTGTCTGTGAAGGATGGACTTCGTTGGTGGGTGACACCACTCTGCCAAGGAGATTTTAAACCACTCTGCTCTTTTCTGGGATGACAAAGAGACTTTCCTCTCTCTTGTCAATCATAAACTCTCCTTGCTCTCTTGGTCTACAAGAGTGTAAGACCTACAGTCAATACACTCGGGTCATAGAGTTACATTTGATATAAATGCCAGTGTAACAAAAGCCTAACCTACAACAAGCCCCAGTAAATCTACTTTGTTTACATGCTAGGTGGACAAGATCTGTGTTTCAATGGTATGAGTATGTTTCTGCCTTTTTTGTACCCTTTATAGGGACAACAAATATTGTGATTAAAGTAGAGGCCTTGACTAATTTCACAAACAGGCCCTCCTAGATAGAACAGAAGCCATCCAAGCCTTAAATGAAAAGCAAATCTAAATGAGAAAAGCAGTAATTCATAATAAAATGACTTTGCACATACTCACAGCTGCTCAAGGAGACACCTGTGCTACAATTAAAGTTGAATGTTGTGTATACATTCCTGACTTATCTGACAATGCATCAACTGCTTTAGATGACATGAAAAATCCGGTAAAAGCAATGTCAAGTGAAAACTTTCCTTTCTGGACTTCAGTCCTATCTTGGGTGAAGAGCGAGTGGTAGAAAACTGTATTTACCACTGTCATAGTTGCCTTGATAGTTCTGCTTTGTGGACCCTGAATTTTACAATGTATTATGAACTTTGTAACCTAAAGGTTGATGTAATCCTCCATAATTGGCAGTTGGAGAGCCAGGGTGCAATATATCCCTATGAATGATGCTCATAATATGAGTTAAGAGCATCAAGAGGGGGGAATGAAGAAGGAATTCATAGGGCCTGGACTCCATCTCAGGCCTGTCTGTGCTGATCGTGCTCGGCCACCTCTCCAGTGGACTCTGAACTCTCTGCTTAGTGCCTGTGGGAACGACAATGGATGGAGAAGACCCCCTCCGGACAGGGGATCCTTGAAGATCCTATCCAGGTTTCTGATCACCTAAGAGAAAACAGACATTAATCACCCCTGCCTCCGGAGAGGTCATAAATTTTTTCCGTATCTATCAGGATGTAATCACAGGCTTACCGATTATTAACTGGTTGGAACCTGGCCATGGGCTTATTGATTATTAACTCTTTGGAATGCAACTGTGGGCTTATTGATTATTAAGTGTTTGAACACATAACATGTGAATGATGGGGTTATTGTAGTCGTATTTGCCCTTCCTTTGTTTATGTAAGTTTCAAGGAATTTGGGGTGGTGGGTTTGGACACGTACACATGAGGTATAAAAGATTTTCACAAATGCTGATCAGGGTCCTTGGCTAAGAGGAGACTCTTCCTTGGGCCTGCCGGTGTAATAAGCTGCACTCCACTATCTGCATTGTCCTTCTGAGTGAGTTTGTTTCCCGGAACGCATGGCTATAACAGAAGGAGCAGAAGGTTATGTAAAAATCTGATGTTTCTACTCTTCATTACCCCCTCTTGATGCTTCTATCACTCATTGTAGAAAGCATCATCTCATGTTTGATAGGATATTCAAAGCTTCCCGTCGTTTAGGGGACTATATCGAACTATTAACATTTGTAACTTTATGGATTCTATTCGAGAGGTGATGAACTGGGTAATATCTTTGAGAATACAAGGGCTAAACAAAGGCGCTGCAAAGAACGTGAAGAGAGGACCAGTTAAGGGGAGAAGCCACAATGCCCAGCCCCAGGTATTGTTCCAATTACCCCAGGAATTTGCTAGTTCTTCTCTACTTTTCATGATTCATTCCCTTAGCTGTTGGGCCATGTCTCTGACTATTCTAATTGCTTTACATAAAGACAGCATTCTTCGTTCAAGAGAAAGAGGCAGAGTCCTGCCTTTTCAGCTGTCAGTAGGTGTAGCCCTCTCCTATTTTGTAAAAACACCTCAGCCAAGAAATCTAGCTGCTCCTGTAAGGCCACTCAAGATGTGGCTACTCTCTCAATGTTGTCTGTGTGTTAAAGCCACGCGTTCTGGGGAACAAACTCACTCAGAAGGACACTGCAGATAGTGGAGTGCAGTTCATTACACCGGCGGGGCCAAGCCAGAGTCTCCTCTTAGCCAAGGACCCCAACCAGCTTTTCTGAAAGCCTTCTATACCCAAAGTGTATAAGGTTCCCTAAAACTAGTCTGAACAAAGGAAAAAGAATGATACAATCAAAGTTAACCTGCAATCATAGGCCTGAAGCCTAGGTAGTTAAGAATGGACAATTATCAATAGGCCTGTGGTCATACCCCAAAATGCATAATAGAATGTATGATTCTATTCAGTTACACAGATAATTAGGGTGTTCTTTTAGGCAAAGGAGAGCCCTGGGGCTCTTCCTTCCGGGGGTCTGATTTTCCATTGCTATGTCATTTCCATAGATACTGGGCATATAGCTCAAAGTCCACAGTCCGACCCAAGATGGAGTCCTGCTTTCAAGATGGAGCCTGTTCTGTTTCCTCCATGTGAAGTCCTTGTGAAGAAGGAATTCATGAGGCCTGGACCCCATCTCAGGCCTGTCCCTGCTGCTCGTGCGCCACCGCCTCTCCCGTGGACTCTGAGCCTCTGCTTAGTGCCTGTCGGGACGACAAGGAAGGATGAGACCCCTCCGGACACGGGGACCTTGAAGACCATATCCGGGTTACTCCTCCCCTAAGAGAAACGGACTCTAATCACCCCTGCCTTCGGACAGTATCTATCGGAATGTAACCACAGGCTTATCGGTTATAAGCCTGGTTGGAATGTAACCGCGGTCTTATTGGTTATTAACTGTTTGAACACATAACACACGAATGATGGGGTGACTGTGATTGTATTTACCCTTCCTTTGTAAGCCTCAAGGAATTTGGGGTGGTGGGTTCGAACACGTACACATGGGGTATAAAAGATTTTCACAAATGCTGGTCCGGGCCCTTGGCTAAGAGGAGACTCTGTCTTCCGCCCGCCTGTGTAATAAACTGCACTCCACTCTCTGCATTGTCCTTCTGAAGAGTTTGTTTCCTGGAACCCGTGGCTATAACACTTGGATAGTGTATGGTAGAAGGTGATTGATGAAGCAATTCCTCCTATTCCAATACTCAACCCAGCCAAGATTTCCAAACCAACTAGGGCCAATATTCATCTGGGGAGTGAGGAAAGCTAAGGTGCAGATACCCATCCATTGATTGGTAGACATAAGTAAGCATGTCCCACAAACAAAGAGAAGGTCTTGATGAGGGAGGCACTCTATTGTGTCTGTGGGAAGATGAGTGGGCCACTCACCTTTTACAGTTTGATTATTTCGTCCCTTGTCAGGGAGTGTTTGACAGGAGGATGTCTACATGCTGTCTCTCATGAGAACTTTGTCCCTCTTCAAGCGGAACAGCATGCTGCTCCCAGGGACTGAGGTCATTGTGTGAAGCAGGCTTGGGTCTCCTTTAGTAAGCATTCTCTTTTTGACAAAATTGTTTAGTCTTGGTCCGCCTTCATGCGATATGGATTGTCTCCTGACCTTGTGACTAGGATTACCCCTTGTTCCCTTGGTAATGGTTACTGTATGTTTGGTTTTCTGGTCTCTATCTTTCCCGAAAGAAGATTCTTGTACCACAGCCTGTATATACTCATAGAAAAATCATCAAAGCATCTTTGCTTCATCAGAGCTTAGGTCCCCGGGTCTTTTTTGGCTCTCTCTCTCTCTCTTTTTCTGGCTGACTCTCTGGAGCGTGGAGACCCGTCATGCTCACTTTAATGCCCGGGCTTCTAAGACCCTCTTGAGAAGGCACTTTCTGCCTTCACACCCTCGAGAGGGCGCCTGGTGCCTTCGTGAGTGATGCAAGTCCTGTGTCAAGGGTTTTATTGGTCCTCGCATAAAACAGGGGATATTAGCCTCTTTCTCTCTTTTATTTTCTTCTCATCGATTTACTTTCTTATCCGTACCACCAGATTCCGGTCCATTAAAGGACCCCAACAGTCCCTGGATAAATTGCCTACAGCTTCAGTTCCTCCATCATTTGTAAAGCATTCTGAAGCCTTTTGAGTTAACTCAATTGCCCTTAAGACTGGCCCTTGTAAGGGTGAATCTATCAGAGTTCCCATGGCTGTTGCAATAGTTAATGGTACTGGTGTAGCTAAATACCATGGAGCTCCTAAGGATGAGCAAAGCCGGCAATCACTGGCCAGCTTGGGGTTGGTGTCTTTTCGAAGGTGATGAGTTGCGTTGAGAACCTGGTACAGATGAAGGTCTAGTGGGGAGTTAACTTTATAACCTATGTCATACTGCCAACAGGCAGAGCGTGATTTTTAAGGGCAAAGATGGTCCGTGATTTCATCTGTCTGCATTATTGTCCCTGCCCAGTAGGTTTTCCCATTTATTTGGCAGACAGACAGCTATTCTGGGTTGTAACATCTACGTGACATTTGGGGTAGACGGAGTTGCAGAGGCATGATGGCAACACCATAGTGTCGGGATGCCGCCTGAGGTTGGAATCCTCTGGTGGAGGAAAGGTCGTGGCAGTGGGGGACACAGCTGGGAAACATTTTTGGCACCCAGTGCCCTGGATACACATCACATGATCAGAAAGGCAGTAAGTGATTGGCCTATAGGTTAGGCTATCTATACATTGCTCTAGCTGATGGTTGAGTAAGGGATTTTTCCAAGGGTTGACTGTAATGTTGACAGGTGCATGATGGATAAGGCACAGCTCCATCTGTTACAGCAAGGGACACCAAGAGGCTCCAAAGCAGCTGCACTTAACAGGTGACTGAGCACTAGCAAAAGGCTTTTTCCACATCTTTGAGTTGTCACGGCTATAGCAACTGAGCCTATCGTGAAGGGGGGTCAGCTATCCTGTGAGTGATTTAGATAGGAGGGCGAATCGATCATAGAAAACATCTAATTAGAATGAAGCTTCCCACTGTGGTGAGTTAACAGACAACTAACTGCAGCTTCTGACCCAAATCCGTCCTGGGATGTGACTGAAGCTAGTCCTGTAGTGAAAAGCACAGCAGTAATATCAATCAGGGATAGAGGCCAGGGTTGGCAATAAGCATCCATTGATATCTGAATAGCCAGTTCCTCAAGCTTCTGCCACGCATTGACCAACCAGCTGCTAGAGTGTGCCTGGAACAAGGCTGAAGAATCCTCAAGCTTCTGTCGTGCATGAATGGCACGTGACTAGTCAGCTTCTGGAGCGGCTAGAGCAGGCGGAGCATCTTTGTTAGGTGAGGGCTGTTGTTTTTGGAACCAGACCTTGAGGGGATTTCCCAGGTCCCGAACTGTTTTCCATGCGTCCTCATCACAGGAAGCCACTGCTTTCTTTGACCCTGGTGTTGTGGATACAAGGGATGATGCCTGTAACTTTAACCATGGGAGGGCCTGTCCCAACTGGCTGACTTGGTTCTTTTTTCCGATCTTCAACCCACACCTCAGCTCCTGGCTGATAGGCATGAACCCAATTGCCCAAAGGAATGGGTGTCCTTTCAGAGGTTTCTCAGGCGATATGGTGGAAGACTTTTCCCAGGATCTGTAGGTGTCGGGACATCTCCAGGTCAGCTAGTTGTTGGGGGTTTCCCTTGAGTTTTCCTATCACTGGAGGTTTTCTCCCATGTAAGATCTCAAAGGGAGAAAAGCCTAAGTTCTCAGGGTGCATTGGGCTCAGAGTAAGGTTGGGGGGTAACATGTCGACCCAAGATAACTGGTCTCCTGTCAGAGTTTAACTAATGTAGTCTTGAGGTTACAATTCATGCGTTCATCTTTCCCTGAGCTCTGAGGACTGTATGCGGTGTGAAGCTTCCATTTGAGGCCCAGTGTCCAGGATGAAGTTTGGATTAACTGAGACACAAATGCTGGTCTGTTGCCAGACCCTAGGGAGAGAGATAGCTCAAATCTCGGGACCATGTCTCTTCACAGGGCCTTGGCCACTTCTCGTGCCCATTCAGTGCACGTGGGGCAGGCTTCAGCCCATCCTGAGCAGGTGTAGACTACCACAAGGAAATACTTACAGCCCCTATAGGGCTTGACTTCAGTGAAGTCCTCTTGTAGATCTTCAAAGAGCAGTGTCCCAACGGTCAGCACCACTGGGTTGGTTCTTGCTCCTTGGCTGGCGTTGTTCTGAGCACAAGTCACCCAGGTAGCAGTGATCTGCACACACAGGGCTGGGAGTTTAGGAACAAAATAGAAGTGGCTCAGTAAGCTCTCCAGCACAGGTTTGCCTAAACGAGTTTTTTCATGATGTTATTTTATCAGCTGAATTTCTATATTGCTGGAGACAAAGAGTCTTTGATCTGGCAGCTCCAGCAGCCCTCCTTTCATTCTCCCGTCATTTAGCGTCCACTGATCTTCCTCCTTGGTATACTTTGGGGATGGAGGCAATTCTGGTGCCAGTTCAGTTCAGTCGCTCAGTCATGTCCGACTCTTTGCGACCCCATGAGTCGCAGCACGCCAGGCCTCCCTGTCCATCACCAACTCCCAGAGTCTACACAAACCCATGTCCATCGAGTCGGTGATGCCATCCAACCATCTCATCCTCTGTCGTCTCCTTCTCCTCCTGCCCCCAATCCCTCCCAGCATCAGGGTCTTCTCCAATGATTCAACTCTTCCCACGAGGTGGCCTAAGTATTGGAGTTTCAGCTTCAGCAGCAGTACTTCCAATGAAAACCCAGGACTGATCTCCTTTAGGATGGACTGGTTGGATCTCTCTGCAGTCCAAGGGACTCTCAGGTGTCTTCTCCAACACCATACCTTGGACATGGAGGCAATTCTGGTGCCAAGAGGACCTTAAAGATTCTCTCGGGGCGCACTGTGGGGCTGGGTTGCGTCGCCACCTCCTTGGCTGCCTGGTCTCCAACCGATTCCCATTGCTGACTGGATCAGCTCCTCGCTGATGGCCTTTACAATGGATGACTGCCACTTGGGAGGGCTTCCAGACTGCTTCTAACAGGTGAAGATTACTTTTATGTTTTTAATCTCCTCCCCCCCTCCCCGCCCCCCACTGTTAATAGTCCCCTTTCTTTATAAGTAGCTCCAAGTACATGTAAAGTAGCAAAAGGCATACCTTGCCTCGGTATAGATGCTGACTCCTTTCCCTTCGGCGTGCCTTAGCGCCTGGGCGAGAGCCCACAGTTCAGCCCTCGGTGCTGACCACCCTTGTGGCTAGGCCTCACCTTCACTATCTCGTCAGTTGCTACGGCAGAGCCTGCTTTGCGCTGCCCACCTTGGATAAAAGTGCTTCCGTCGGTGAACAGTTCCAGTTCTGGGTTCTAGAAGGGAATGTCCATCAGGTGTAGCCTGCTCGAGTAAATCTCATCTATGAGCTCCTCACAGTTATGTCGGGGTTCCTGCTTCTGTAGGTAAAGCTAGTGGGGTTCAGTGTCCGCACAGTCTCGAGTTGGACCCGTGAGTTTTTGCAACGCAATTGTTGATAGTGAACCATCCTGGAGTTGGTCAGCCATTTGTGTTCCTTGTTCATGAGGGCAGGAACAGCATGGGGAACCTTTACACTTACATTTTGTCCTAGTGTAAGCTTATCTGCTTCTCTGGCCAGAATCACATTGGCAGGTAATGCCCGGAGGCATGGTGGCCGTCCCGTGACTGCTGGATCCAGTGGTTTGCACTGGTATGTGACTGGACACTCCCATGGCCCAACTGTCTGTGTGAGATCCCCAGGGCAGTGTGATTCTTCATGCACATAGAGGGTAAAGTCCTGTGTCTCATCTGGCAGCCCTAATACTGGAGCGCTGGTCAAGTGTCTCATTCACATTCATTTTTCCTCCACCTGACCGCTCTCCTGAGGGAGATTTAAGATTCCTCTTCCTATTGGCAGGTCGGCACAAACTCCCAAACCGGACCAGCCTCACAAGGAGGGATCGAATCCCCAAGAGGCTGGCGCTGTCTTCCAGCCTTATGAGGTGGTCACGGAACCCCAGGGTTTGGACCCTCTCAGTCTCTGAAGGCCGTGGGCTGTGAAGCTCACTTTCACTGCCTTCAATCAGCAATCATGCGTACACAATCACTCAGAGGTTATCACATTACCTCCTTTTCCTGAGGGCCCAGGTCTCCCTATCTGATGCTCCATTCCTGGGAGCTCCAAGAAGCTGATCAGTCTCCTCTTCTACACATTGTTGGAGTAAGACCTCCTGACTTGGCGCTGGCCCTGGGGCTTTACCTGATCCTTACCATCAGGTGTCACACCTCCTTGTTCATCTTAGGGTCCTCTGCTCCGATCTGGCTGAGCCACCAGTCCAGCGGCTCAAGGGGCCAGTGTGGCTGGAATCTTGCTGTGGCCTACAGAAATGTTGCAGAAACCAGTACTCAAGAAACCAGGCACCACACTCAGAGAGTTGGGGAACTCAGGTTCATTACACCGGTGGGCCCAGCGGAGTTAACACTCCAAGTTCTGAGCCTTGAACCAAAGGGTTACAGATTTATTGTACATGGACAGGCATAATTAAGCAGGTTTGCAGGTTTGCAGGGGCTAGGGCGATTCCAAAGAGCAGGACGAAGGTGAGCGAGATAAGCTCCAGTTCCTAGTATTGTGAGTCCCCACTTTTTGAGACCTACGTGAAAAAGACTTTGCAAGGAGCAAGCTGAGTTACAGGGACAGAAAGAGCAGGAGATCATGTAAAAGTTTTATCTTTTCCGCTTGACCACTACAGCTTTATTTGGAAATAAAGCAGGGACAGCAGTGAACATTGGGTTAAAAATGTGTGTGCCTAGACACTCAGTCATGTCTCAATCCTTGCGATCCTTTGGACTCTAGCCCACCAGGTCCTCTGTCCATGGGATTTTCCAGGCAAGAATACTGGAGTGGAATGTCATTTACTCCCCCAGGGATCTTTCTGACCCATGGATCAAGCCCAGGTCTCTTAGGCCTCCTGCATTGGCACTTAGACTCTTTAGTCCTACTGCCACCTTGGAAGTCCAAAACTGTGCATGGGAATGGAGAAATATTTGTGAAAATGATGCCTTAAATGCATATCTGATCAGCTACTAAGGAAATAATGATCTGTGTTAAGTAATAAGTGACATAACTAGAGGCTGAAAACAAAACAAAACAAAACAAAACACATGGCCTGAACAATGAGTTAGGTTTTATTCTGTGGGAATGTTAGGATTTGAGCCCAGGAGACAGTGGGTCTGGTGACCCCAAGATAGTTGAGGAAGCAAGGCAGGAGACACACTATATACAAGTTTGCAGCAAGTGGAAGGTAATCTGAATATTAAAAGTGACAATTAATGTAAGGGAAAAACATCTCTCCCATGAAGAGATTTAGTGTTCTTCTATGTATGGGAAGATGGAAGCATCTGGATTTACGGATCTAGCTATCTGGGACCAATCCTTCTTCCTTAATTATTCACGTCCTTATTCCAAGGGGACGAGAGAGGACCAGAGGTTTAGATAGCATCGCCATCTCAATGGACTTGACTTTGAGCAATGTCCTGACGGTGAAGGAAAGGGAAGCTTGGCATGTTGTAGTCCGTGGGTCCCAAAAAGTTGGACAAGACTGAGTGACTGAACAGGAAACATAGAGACGACCGAAGCCCATCATACCCCGACTTCTGAGTGGATGAGGGAGGTCACTGATTAATAAGTCACACCCTCTATGAATCAGTCTATTCAAGAACCAAAGTCTGAACAACAATGGCGGATGGCAGCCTCTCACACCAATCCCGCCTCCCCCGCACCCGCCGCAGCTCCTCAGCACTTACCAAGAGGGAAATAGCTGGTGGCTTCTGAATCACTGCCTTTGTATCATCTAGACTCAGAGATCTGCTTTCAGAAAAGGCTTCTTAAGTGTTAGAGTCAAGATGGTCTGGATGAAGAGCAACAACCCCAGATATGCAGATGATTCCACACTACTGGCAGAAAGTGAAGAGAGAGTAAAGAACCTCTTGACGAGGGTGAATGAGGTGAGTGAAAAAGCTGGCTTAAAACTCATCATTAAAAAAACTATTATGATGACCTCTGGTCTTATCACTTGATAGCAAATAGAGGGAAAAAGTGGAAAGAGTGACAGATTTTCTCTTCCTGGGCTTTAAAATCATTGTGAACGGTGACTGCAGCCATGAAATCAAAAGATCCTTGCCTCTTGAAAAGAAAGCTATGAAAACTTAAGGGTATTAAAAAGCAAAGATATCAATTGCTAACAAAAGTCCATCTAGTATAAACTACGGTCTTTCCAATAGTCATTTGAGGTTTGGACCATAGACAAGGCAGGGCACTGAAGAATTGATGGTATCAAATTGTGGTGGTGAGGAAGACTCTTGAGAGTATTTTATCATTGAGGAACTAGGGTAAATACAGTTAACATATTTAATGTTCCGTTCAGTTCAGTTCAGTCACTTAGTCGTGTCCGACTCTTTGCAGCCCCATGAATTGCAGCACGCCAGGCCTCCCTGTCCATCACAAATTCCCGGAGTTTACTCAAACTCATGCCTGTCGAATCGGTGATGCCATCTAGCCATCTCATTCTCTGTTGTCCCCTTTTCCCCCTGCCCCCAATCCCGCCTAGCATCAGGGTTTTTTCCAATGAGTCAGCTTTTCACATCAGGTGCCCAAACTTTGGAATTTCAGCTTCAGCATCAGTCTTTCCAGTGAACACCCAGGACTGATTTCCTTGTAGTCCAAGGGACTCTCAAGAGTCTTCCCCAACACCACAGTTCAAAAGCATCAATTCTTCGGCACTCAGCTTTCTTCACAGTCCAACTCTCACATCCATACATGACCACTGGAAAAACCATAGCCTTGACCAGACAGACCTTTGTTGGCAAAGTAATGTCTCTGCTTTTTAATATGCTATCTAGGGTGGTCACAACTTTCCTTTCAAGGAGTAAGCGTCTTTTAATTTCATGGCTGCAATCACTAACTGTAATGATTTTGGAACCCCCCAAAAATAAAGTCTGACACTGTTTCCACTGTCTCCCCATCTATTTCCCATGAGGTGATGGGGCCAGATGCCATGATCTTAGTTTTCTGAATGTTAAGCTTTAAGCCAACTTTTTCACTCTTTCACTTTCATCAAGAGGCTTTTTAGTTCCTCTTCACTTTCTGGCATAAGCGTGGTATCATCTGCATATCTGAGGGTTATTGATATTTCTCCCAGCAATCTTGATTCCAGCTTCTGCTTCCACTAGCCCAGTGTTTATTATAATGTACTCTGCATATAAGTTAAATAAGCAGGGTGACAATATACAGCCTTGACATACTCCTTTTCCTATTTGCAACCAGTCTGTTGTTCCATGTCCAGTTCTAACTGTTGCTTTCTGACCTGCATACAAGTTTCTCAAGAGGCAGATCAGGTGCTCTGGTATGTCCATCTCTTTCAGAATTTTCCAGAGTTTATTGTGATCCACACAGTCAAAGGCTTTGGCATAGTCAATAAAGCAGAAATAGATGTTTTTTTCTGGAACTCTCTTGCTTTTTCGATGATCCAGTGGATTTGACAATTTGATCTCTGGTTCCTCTGCCTTTTCTAAAACCAGCTTGGACATCTGGAAGTTCATGGTTCACGTATTGCTGAATCCTGGCTTGGAGAATTTTTAGCATTATGTTGCTAGCGTGTGAGATGAGTACAATTGTGTGGTAGTTTGAGCATTCTTTGGGATTGCCTTTCTTAGGAATTGGAATGAAAACCATGTTAGTTCATCTAATAAAATGAGAAATTTGAATTAAAATTCAGGTTTGCAATTGCTCATTTAAAGGAGGTATCTTAAGCAGTGAAGAAAGAATTTGAAGATGAACTTTATCAGATCATACGTGGAGTTTCCAAGGATTCAAAATTATAGGGTAGAAAACAAGTAGTAAATGTCCCCAGTAGTCCCAGAAGTGTGGCAGTTTGTTCACGACTCCACCCACACACCTCTGACTAGAGAGAGAATCAGAAGATTTAAAAGGGCTCAATATAGTTACTCAGAAATCCACACAGTTTTTCCTGAAACCTCCTCAATGGCTCAATGGAGGAGCCATCAGGTCATGCCATTTGTCCCAGGCCAAGACAAGAATCCTTGTCCTCATTGTGAATGTGAAAATTAATTACTGGAGAGAAATACATAAATGATAAAAAGCATCAAGAATGGGTCAAGAGATGACCCTCTATGACAGCAACAGAAATAAACTAAGACTAATCGAAAATCATTTCCGTTGAAGCAGATCTTCGCAAACCACACGACAAAGTATTGCTTCCTCCGTGATTCTTGTCCTTTCCATCTGAGTCATCTGCTCCATCCACTGACACGTACCTGGGTGTATCGCTATTTTGTCCTCTTTACTTACAGTCCGGAATCCTTCACTTGATCCTGAAAGGCGACCAGGTCCAGCTTAGAGAACACAAGACGTGTTCATCGGAAAAAGGAATATGTGTTTTGGTGGTGATTCATCTGTCTCCAATCCAGTATGTATTAAGGTAAGAAGAGAAAACAAGATAGAAAGTTGAAATAGCAAAAAAAAAAAAAAAAAAAAAAAAAAAAAGGATTTCCCCAAAGACTTTATTGAAAGCACCTTTAAAATACAAATGCATAAAAGTCAGGTTCTGATATTGTACTCAAGCTCTATTGAGGATAAAGCAGGTAGAGGGAATCTGATTTTAAGAGGAGGTTGCCATTATTTTATGCCAGAGAATTTACAGAATCACCGCTAGACCAGAATGAAGGATATGCGGGTCATGGAGCAACAGTTAGAACCAAAGACGGACAAATGGACTGGTTTCAAACAGGGAAGGAGGACCTCAGAGCTGTGTATTATCATCCTGCTTATTTAACTTCCATGCAGAGTACATTATTCAAAAGCCATGCGGGATGAAGTAGAACCTGGAATCAGGATTGCCAGGAGAAATATCAATGATCTCAGATATGGACATGATACCACACTAGTGGCAGAAGGCAAAAAGGAATTAAAAAGGCTTTTAATGGGGATGAAACTGAGAGTGAAAGAAGCTGGCAGAAAACTCAACATTCAGAAAACTAAGGTCATGGCATTTAGTCTCATCACTTAATTCAAATAGATGCGGAAAAAGGAACCAGTGACAGACTTTAGGAGGGCTCCAAAATCACTGCGGATGGTGATTTCAGCCATGAAACTCAAAGACAGTTTCTCCTTGGAAGAAGAGCTATGACCAATCTAGACAGCGTATTCAAAAGGAGGATATCACTTTGCACACAAACGTCCATATGGTCAAAGCTATGGTTTTTCTAGCAGTCACACGTGGATGTGATAGTTGGACGATAAATGAGGCTGAGCGCCGAAGAATTGAGAGCTCGAATTGTGGTGCAGCTGAAGGCTTCTTTTCTTTTTGTTTTGAGAAGGCTCTTAAGAGTCTTTTGGACTCAAGAAGCTGAAACAAGTCAACCGTAAGGAAATCAATCCTGAATATTCATATTCATATTCATATTCATCAGAAGGACTGATGCTGAGGCTGAAGCCGCAATACTTGGGTCTCTTTGTCTGCTGAACCAACTCATTGGCAAGATCCTGATGCTGAGAAAGATTGAAAGCAAAAGGAGAAGGCAGTGACACAGGGTGAGATGGTTGAATATCTTTGTTGACTCAGTGGAGATGAACTTGAGCAAATTCCAGGCATTGACGAAGGATAGGGAAGCCTGGCTTGCTGCATTCCATGGGATCCAAGAGTTCCATACAACTTAGCCACTGAATAGCAAACAAGAATGAAGGCAAAAGAAGTAGTGGTACATATACACAATGGAAAACTACTCAGCCATAAAGAGGACTGTATTTGAGTCAGTTCTAAAGAGGTGGATGAACCTAGAGCCTGCTATACAGAGTGAAGTAAGACAGAAAGAGAAATAGAAATATCATATACTAATGCATATGTACGGAATTCAGAAAAATGGCACTGAAGAATTTGCTTGCAGAACAGCACTGGAGATTCATAGATAATAGACTCATGGAAATGGGGAGGGGAGGAGAGGGTGAGCTGTATGGAGAGAGTAACATGAAAACTCACATTACCACATGTAAAAATAGAAACCCAAAGGGAAATTGCTGTGCATGTCAGGAAACAAAAGCAGCACAAGGAGTGGGGTGGGGAGGGGGAAGGGAGGGAGATTCAAAAGGGAGGGGATATATGTATACCTATGGCTGTTTCACGTTGAGGTGTGACAGAAAACAACAAAATTCTGTAAAGCAATTATCCTTCAATTAAAAGGTAAACAAAGAAGAATGAAGGCAACAGATTACATCAAGGAAGAAGTAGTTCAGAATCATAATGACTCATGAAAACTGTCTTTCAAATATCACAAATACCCATTTTCCCCCAGAAAGCAAGGACCTGAAATTATTGGAAGAAGAAAAAGTCCAGGCATTCCCACTCCTCTCGAGTAAAATCTATGGCCACATCCCAGAATGTCAGCTGTCCCTGAAATACAAAGGACAGATGCCATGTGGCCGAGAGAAGACTTCCACATGTGACCCAAGGTGAAAACAGCAAGTTCAGAGATCTGGTTGTGACTAGTGGTGTGGCTGATATTACAGAATGATAACATTTTTACACAGTAATATTTTCCACCACATTTATATCCCAAGAAACGGGGCTGAGATATGATCCACAAAGCATTACACAAGCTATTGTGATCTGGAAGAGAAATTATAAAATGATCGGATCAACACTGGCATATTAATTTTTGAGTGTCGAAAGCCTGTGATACAGGATAAATTGTCTATCAAGAAAACAGGACATTTTTAAAAAGCATACTCTGATTCAAGAGATTTGGAGTTGGGCCAGTGCTTCACATTTGAAAGCTTATTTTATCTAGTAATGTGAGGAAATCTGCTCCATAAATAGCCATTTTGAGCTACATGAACTGCAAAGAAATAGAATAGTAAAGATTAATGCTTAAACAATGAATTTCAAGTATTTTGCAATTTTGAGAGGTCTGATAGAATAGTACACATGGCAGCTACAATTCTTTGAATTATTTAGTATATATTATGTCTTTGTAACAGTTTTTACTGTTGAATGCACCACATAAATAATATAAAATCAACACCACTGCAGTTCCACCTTTCGCAAATATTTTATCAAATATTCATTAAATGGCAGAGCTTGAATTTTGCTTCAGTTTGTGTGACCTAGAACTTAACTAATAAAACACAAATACACAGAGACAACACTAATGAAAGATAACGGAAGTTTTAGAGGGACTTGTGGTGGTCCATTGTTGGGGTCCTTTAATGGACCGGAACCTGCTCGTCCGGAGTCGACGATAAGAAAGTGAAAGAAGGAAAGAGGCTAAAATTCCTGGGTTATGCATCAGGCCTCTGTGCTCCAGAGAATCAGCCAGAAAGAGAGAGAGGGAAAGAAAGAAGGACACGGGGACCCAAGTCTCTGGTGGAACAAGGGTACTTTACTGAATTCTGTGTGAGTATATATACCATATCACAAGGTAGCTTCTTCAGATGAAGATCAAAAAACCAGACTTTACAAGTTACCAAGGAAACAAGAAGCAATAGAGGCCACAAGGCCAAAAGGCAATCCATATGAAAAGAGGGTGGAAAAAAACCCCTTTCACCAAATGGAAAAGCTAATGAAGGAAATCCTATGCAAGCATCCCATCTCTATGATTTCAGTCCTGGGAGTGGCTTGGAACCGGCAGTCCTGTCAGGAATTGATAAGGAACGGAGGGCTCAAGAGACACAGGAAACAGCACACAAGAATCCTCCTGTGAAACACTCCCTGACAGCCCATGACTGACTCTCAGCTCCTGTGAAACATCCCCTGACAGTCCATAACTGACTCTCAGCTCCTGTGAAACATCCCCTGACAGCCCATGACTGACTCTCAGCTCCTTCGAAACATTCCCTGACAGCCCATGACTGACATTCAGCTCCTGCAAAATATCCCCTGACAGCCCATGACTGACTCTCAGCTCCTGTGAAACATTCCCTGACAGCCCATGACTGACTCTCAGCTCCTGTGAAACATCCCCTGACAGCCCATGACTAAGACTCTCAGCTCCCAAGGCAGGGGGATGGGTTCAATACCTGCTTAGAGAAGTAGATCCCACACCCCACAGCCAAAGTTTTCCAGTGTCAACAAAACCTCCCACACGGCTCTAAGATTCTGCCTGCGACAACTAAGACACAACTGAGACAAACAAATAAATCCATGTATTTTTCAAAAGAACTTTATATAACTTGGGAGAAAACCAAAAGAAGAAAAAAGATCAATCAAATAAACATTTTTCTACACACAGGGATATGTTAAAATGAGATTATACTTACTAAGAATATTAAAGCTATTCATATCAATAAAATCAAGATTATTTTTAAATGGTTAACATATATACATCTACTTGTGGCTGATATTCTTTGTACATTTTAGGTACATTTAGGGTGGAAACATACACAGCAGAATAAGATAAATTAGGACTCCTGGTTCTGAAGCTTTTCTTTCTGGAAAAACTGTATCATTTGTGTTGAGCTTTATCTTTCAACACAGTGGAAAACAGATTGGCACCATTATGATTGTTGTAAAAATTTTGAAAAAATACAAAAATATGGTAAAAAGACTGTGTCTGTGATTTAAGCATGGAGTGTTCTGGAAACATCACACGTGGGCTTGGATGATCATTATGCCTACCCCGAACACCCAGTATCTATTATCCACACAATGAGTTTTCACTCTAGGAAGCAAAGTGAAACCAAGATGGGGGAGTTTCTCCATTAACTATGAGCATTTCCACACATTCCTTATTCCTTTCTTCTACAATCTCCTTTAAAGAGAGAGGAAAGAAGTATGAACTTCATAGCCTCACGATGTCAGAGAGACGTCTCCAGAAACAGTGGACATCATTTCATCATTACACCAGATGTCATGGTGTAAATGAATCACATGAAAGATGCACGATTACTGCCTGGGCATCCTGGAATTAACAAGGAAATTATAACTTGAATCGAACATTTTAAAATGTTAATTTTATGCAAATTTAATTTCACCTATACTTCCCCTGTTTAGTATTCTCATAATGCATTTAACAAGTAAGTCTTAGCAAAGCAAAGGACAGTATCTCCCAGGTTTCTTTTTATTTCTGAACATTTTCGGAAAACCTCTGGACCACTGAGTTGAGTCACTGGGCTTCCCAGCTGGCTCAGTGGTAAAGAGTCTGCCTGCCAATGCAGGAGATGCGGCTTCAGTCTCATGGTTGAGAGAATCCCCGGGACGAGAAAATGGCAACCCAATGCAGAATTCTTGCCTGGAAAATCCCATGGACAGAAGAGAATTGTTTCTATGTATAATGGCATTTTCAAACTTGGTTTTAAATATCTAAATTGCATCCAGGTGCTAAGTCATCACTGCATTTCCTAACGTCCCTAAAATCCCAACACCAAACCACATCCGAGTGGGCGTGAGGATAAGAGTGACTCCCTATGCTGACCTCTCACAAAAAAAATATTTTGATAAAAAAAAAAAAAAAGAATATTTTGAGCTGTTCAGAGTCGCTGATTCATGTTGAGAATTTATCATGCTCCATAGAAAGTGAGGATGCAGACAATGGAGAAAAGGCTCTGGGACAGAAGAAAGTAGTCTAAGGAGCAGGTCTTCGCTATAATAAGAGAAAACGGGGGAAAATAAGTTGATAACAAATAAATTAGGAACAGAGAACTAAAGGCTTGCATATTCTCATTTGGGCATTTCAGGAGGAAAAGCAGACACAGCCAGAGACCCAGGATAGGACATTTACCTGAGAAGCTGATGTTTCCGCTTCTTGTTCCTCCTGTTCTATCTTCTCTGGGGATGTTATGCTGAGTTTTGAGAAAATGTCTGGAGGTTGTAAAGAACTCACCAGATCTACTCCTACAATTTACATTTTAAGATACCAGGATTAGCCAGTAGGTTTAATCCAGAGACTGTCCTCAGGCATGATTCTTTATTATTATATAATCCTAAGGAATGTAGAGAGAAAAAAGTAAAAAATTTGTCCTTTCTTCCTCCTTGAGCATTTTAGACTTCTCTCTCCTTGGGGACCCCTGGACTTCTTATCAGCCTACTTAGGAACTGACTCTCTCATTCCCCCCTTTTCATTTAGGAGAATTGTGTTGCCAAGGGAAAGGGGTGTTGTTTTCATTCCATAACTACCTCTGCTGTTAAGGGGCGGGGTCCCCAAATTGTTGGGACAACCTATTCTCCTAACCCTCGTATTGAGGGTCTCTGATTCAGGGGCCCCAAGTAATAGTTAGAGGAGGCTGTGGACTGAGAGGAGCTTAGAGAACCATTTTTAAACTAAAAGCTTTTAGACGGTTAGAAAATCCCATTATACAATTACAGGCAAAACAGTCATTAAACCAAGTTAAAATCAAAATGAAAAGTCACTTTATGTCTATAGTTACATCAGTCCATCTTAAGGTTGTTAGATATGACATCTAACAGTTTAAGATGAGGCATCACATGTGATTGTTTTTGACGGAACTTGCAGACTTGAAGAGTCTTTTCCTTGAAGTGGAGATGTCCACCACAGGAGGCCTTCCCCTGATGAAGAGGGGAGCACTCCACAGACCCAGCAGTTAGACTGATTGTGGAATTCAGCGTAGGAATGGGCCCAGGACAGGAAGGCAGTCTTGAGGATCAAATGGCAGACACAGGATTTTTAGAGTCAGCAGAAGTAGGCTCACATAGATTATCTGGTCCATCCTTTGGCTTGTCCAGACAGTGCCATTACAGAAGCAGATTGGGAAGATAGTGGGCCAGGGACTTCAGAAAGCACAGAGAAATTTGCCCCATGATCTAAAAGGAAATTGAGGAATGGCCTCCCAGAGTTATTAATACCCGGGGTTCCTCAGGTGTAATTAGGAGGGGAGCTTGTGTGGGGACCCCTGGGCACCTTCAGTCCTGATTGTCTTGAGAGTCCGACCCCTGAGACCTGCGCCTCTGGGGGCAGTCTCTCTTCCAGTGTGGTCCTCTGCAGACCGGACATGGAGCCAGGGGCAGCGTAGATGCCTGAGGGCAAACCCGCTTGAGGTGCCCCTCCTTTCCACAGTAATAGCAACTCCATCCCTTTTCACCTGGGTCCCTCGGGGCATCTTTCTCAGGCTGTTTAAGAACGGTTTTCATAGCCATTGCGAAGGCTTCCACCTGTTCCTTTGTCTTTTTCTGTCTTTCTTTCTTTTCCTCATAATCCCTACCATAATAGACTGTCTGAGCCAGTTGGAACAGATTATCTAAAGACTGATTTGGTCCATATGATGGTTTTAATAGCTTATGGCTGGTACCTAGACTGAGTGAGAAATCTATCCATTAAGATCACTTGTCCCTCTTCACTTTTGGTATCAATCTCAGCGAATCTGCTTCTCTCCGTCTGTCTAGGAATTTACCAGCAACTTCCTTCTCCTCCTGTGCTATGTCTGCCAATTTGCCAGAGTTTAAAGCCTTAGTTTAATGGGCTTCCTGGTGGCTCAGACGGTAAAGCGCCTGCCTGCAATGCTGAAGACCCAGGTTCAATCCCTGAGTCAGGAAGATCCCCTAGAGAAGGAAATGGCAACCCACTCCAGGACTCTTGCCTGGAAAATCCCATGGACAGAGGAGCCTGGTAGGCTACATTCCATAGGCTCACAAAGAGACGGACACGACTAAGCGACTTTACCTTAAAGGTTTAGCACACCCCTGCCTGAGTCCTTCAAGAATATATCTGACAAAATGACTCTGATCCCATCTTCCTTTAGCTGTGTTGTAGTTCCAGTCTGGTTCTGTAATTGGACCACCTGATTCCCAGCGGGGAGGGCGGTTATCTCCCTCTTCCCTGCTGATTCATTACCGAGCCATTCATCTCCATAAGCAACTGCTTTTCCCAAAACTTTTTTGAGTCAGGAGTCAGCATTTGTCCCAAGATATATATCACATCCTTCCAAGTAAGATCATAAAGCAGAGTAACACCTTTAAAAGCTCTAACATATTTTTCTGGGTCCTCTAAATAGTTTCCCAGATCCTCCCTGATTTATTGTATTTCTTGATTAGAAAAAGGCTTATTAGCTCTCATAGACTGATTATTTCTCCCAGTGGGTTCTTCATGAAGAGGTAGCCTCTTCATGTGTGGCTGTTCCTCGGTCTCCCTGGCTGCTCTGCATATATGATCCCAGGCATAGATTGGAGAAACCTGCTTTTCTTTACCTTTGTCTCCTGTCCTCCATCTCATCTAGCAAGGTAGGAGGACAGGAGGGAGCTGAAGGTTTCACAGCCAAATCTATACCCTTTGAACATAAGTCTGGCATTTTGCAGAGGGAAAAGAGCAACACATGTGCTACTTCTACCCATTTCCCTTGTTTTCTACAGAACCAATCTAATTGTAAAACAGTGATTATACTTAAGAGACCCTCCAACCGGACACCGTTCGCCACCCTCCAGTGGGTACCGCGGCCATGCAGTATCACATAGGAAGACCAGGTGTGTCTTCTTTAAGCCCTGGGGATCAAATCTATCCCAGTTTTTCAGGATACAGTTCAAAGGAGTGAGGCTGCAATTGTTAGCTCCCATCTGTAAGAGAGAAAAAAAGCGAACAGCACCATCTTTCTACCGGAGGCGCCCCTCCCTGCTCTAGATGGGGGTGTAGACAGTGTGTACACCACAGCTTCCATTCCCTGGTCGGACTTATTCTGTCCCTTACCGACCCAGGGGCCGTACTTGTTCCTCCCGGTTCTACCACCAAGACGGGGTGGAGAGGCACCAGGGGTAGACCTGATGGCTTCCCTGACTGACGTCCAGTGCCTCACCATTGAAACCTTGCTTGCCTCTGATGCCACCGGGGGTGCAATCAGAATAAGCTCTGGAACACCTCCCAGGCTAAACCGCTGGGGGAAACAGTGGTCACCTGAGTATCTGTGCACGACCCTGAGTATACTCCTGACCACAATAAAACCGATATGAACAGAAAACTGAGATGTTACTTCCAAGCGTCACCTCACCAGTATACGAGGCTGCTCTGGTCCAATAAGAGCCCGTGTTATCAAAGGGAAAAAAGAAACCCATTGCAGTTCCAATCTGAGTGACCTTTAACCTCAGAGATGCTCTTGTAGCTAGAGCTCCATCTAACTTCCGATCTTTTGATTCCTATCACGGCTAGGTGCTTCCTGAGTACCAATCCAAGTGTGAGATCTAAGTCACAGTGCCAGTACAGATCACAAGACCCTTGAAAGTCTATGATGTGACAGAATAGGTTAGTACTTCTAATTTCCAAGGAGTTATGAAATGGCCAAAGAGACCAAAAGTCTGACTGAGAAAGGAGAGTTCAGTCCACATGTTTAGCCCATCTCTGGTCAGTCCCTGAAGGAAACGCTGGGTGCCTCTTTGCATTGGCAGGTTGGTATAAATCCCCGACAGGTTTCTGCCATCAGCCCTATGAGGTCACCACAGAACCGCAGAGCAGTTCACTTGCTTCATGCAGGGCATTTCATTCATTCACGCAAGCACACCAAAGAATTAGTAAAGTACAGCAGAAAACGTGTTCGCTAGGAGAACTAGAGCTCCAAGCACCCTTCCCTTGTCCTGAAGAATCCCCGATGAGCCCCCAAGATGATAGGTTATTGCTGAATCATGCAAAGAGGCTGGGGTTCTTGGCCTCTGGAGAATTCAATCTGGGGCCAGAGACAAGGCTTGATTACTCAGACCTTCTATGTAGTAAAGTTTTATTAAAGTATAAAGGAGACAGAGAAAGCTTCTGACATAGACATCAGAAGGGGACAGAAAGAGTATCTGCTTGCTAGTGTTAACAATGGAGTTACATACTCTCCAATGAACCCAAGGAATGTCTGGAGGTTGTAAAGACCTCACCAGATCTACTCCTATAATTTACATTTTAAAATAACAGGATTAGCCAGAAGGTTTAATCCAGAGACTGTCCTCAGGCAGGATACATTATTATTTTTTTTTTTTTAGGATACATTATTGTTATATAATCCTAAGGAATGTAGAGGAAAGAGAAAAAGTTTGTCCTTTCTTCTTCCTTGAGAATTCCAGACCCTTCTTTCCTTGGGGACCCCCAAGCTTCTTCTCAACCTGCCTAGGAAATCACTCTCTCACTACAGACAGAAAGACCTTGAAAAGCTGAGAGAAGAATGACCGCTCCTGTCCTCTGTCTCAGGAGAGATTCAGGAACAATCAGTTCCTACCTGGAGACCAGCCTGTGAGCTAATTTCTTGATTGTTTTCTCCGCAGAGATAGCTGCTAACACTCTGCTCACACAGACGGTGTGAACTGACTGACTTCCCCGGTCCAAATCCAGCTAGACCAACCCTGCGGCCTCTCCTTGGACTGAAGCTGGGCCTCAGCTCTCACAAATGGACCAGGAGCCACGTCCTTATCCCGGCCCTCCCCTTAGAATGCCCTGGAGCACATACAACACACCACACTGATGCTCCCACAGGACCAAAATAGAACTCCGTTGGGAGGGCATCAGTGAGGTCATTTCCTGTCACTGGTCACATGATCCTGATGGGAAACCAGATGGAAACCTCTTGGCTAAAGATTCTTTCTGAACCATTTAAATGAATACAAATCCCTGGTGCCCAGGTCCCCACTCCAAGAAGTTATGAATCTGCAGGTCTACAGTGGGGCCATGAAAGGAGTCATCAGCAAATCCCATTTTGTTCTGATGTTTCTCCAAAACCAATATTCAGGAGCCCTGAGCTCAAAGCCTCACACTAAGCACACGTAAGACCTCTCTGTAGGGGAGGATTTAGGGCAGGAGTTTCTGAGAGAGGTCAAAGCTGGAATCAGTCAGAGAAAACAGGAGTACTTGCAGTTCAGCTTTTATAAGTTACCCTGAGTAAAGTGCCTCGGACTCCCTAGGCTGAGTGTGGATTAATCCATTCAAACCAAGACAAGGATTCTGGTGAGCACTGTATGGATTATTTGAGTGCTGAATTACATTCACTTCAAATAATCTCAAATCCTGTCATTATTAACAAACATACATACATTGCTAAGAATTGTAACTTTCTAACCATAAACCTTCATCTCGTGATTCATGCTAATATATCCATTTTCTATGTGTTTTAACTATGGAGTACTCCCTACAGTCATTCTCCTTCAGAGAAACTTCTGAAAACAAAACCAATGAAATGCCTTCTAGTATGCAATCTCTGATATTTACTTTGATCTAACTTTTGATTAACAACCTTTCTACATATTTGTAACATCACTTCCATAGGTTTCTTATATAAACTCTTGTGTTTTCTGATGCATGTTCAGAGCAAACCTCTTCCATCACTTGTTCCATTACTAGGGTTTCTTTCCAGTGTGTGTTCTCAGATGTTTAGTGAGATTACCACCATGACTAAGGGTTTGCCAAATTCTGTACATTTATAAGGTTTCTCTCCAGTATGAACTTACAAATATGTAGTAAGATTTGAGCTCCGATTAAAGGTTTTGCCACATTCTGTACATTTATACGGTCTCTCCCTAGTATGGATTCACCGATGTTTAGTAAGATTAGAACCCGTAAAGAAGGCCTTGCCACATTCTGTACATTTATAACATCTATCCCCAGGATGAATTTGGTGATGTTGAGTAAGGGCCGGATTCGTAGTAAAGCCTTTGTCACATTCTTCACATTTATAAGGCTTCTGTCCAGTATGAATTTGCTCATGTTGAGTAAGTTGCAAGCACTGAATAAAGGCTTTGTCACATTCTTTACATTTATAAGTCTCTCTGCAGTATGAATTTCCTAATGTCAGGTAAGATGTGAGCATTCAATAAAGGTTTTGTTACATTCTTAGCATTTATAAGACTTCTCTCCAGGATGAATTCGCTGATGTCGAGTAAGATGTGAGTATCGAGTAAAGGCTTTATTACATTCTTGACATTTATAAGGTCTCTCCCCAGAATGAATTCGCTGATGTTGAGTAAGTTGCCAGCACTGAATAAAGGCTTTGCTACATTCTTTACATTTATAAGGTCTCTCCCCAGAATGAATTCCCTGATGTCGAGTAAGACCTGAGCAATGATGAAAGGCTTTGTTACATTCTTACATTTATAAGACTTCTCTCCAGTATGAATTCCCTGATGTCGGGTAAGATCAGAACAACGAATAAATGCTTTGCTACATTCTTGACATTTATAAGGTCTCTCCCCAGAAAAAATTAGCTCATGTCCAGTGAGAAGTGAGGGACGACGAAAGGCTTTGTCACATTCTTTACATTTATAAGACTTCTCTCCAGTATGAATTCGCTGATGTCGAGTAAGATGCGAGTATCGAATAAAGGCTTTGTTACATTCTTGACATTTATAAGGTCTCTCCCCAGAATGAATTCGCTGATGTCGGGTAAGATCTGAACACTGAATAAATGCTTTGCTACATTCTTTACATTTATAAGGTCTCTCCCCAGAATGAATTCGCTCATGTAGAGTAAGATGTGAGGGAAGAGAAAAGGCTTTGTTACATTCTTTACATTTATAAGGCTTCCTTCCAGTATGAATTCGCTGATGATGGGTTCGCTGTGAGTAAGAGATAAAGGCTTTGCCACATTCCGTACATTTATAAGGTTTCTCTCCAGTATGATTTCGCTGGTGTTCAATAAGATGGGAGTTGTAAGTAAAGGCTTTGCCACATTCTGCACATTTATAATGTCTCTCCCCAGAATGAATTCGCTCATGTCCAGTAAGAAGTGAGGGATGACTAAAGGCTTTGTTACATTCTTTACACTTATAAGGTCTCTCCCCAGAATGAATTCGCTGATGTCGAGTAAGATTTGAGCACTTGGTAAATGTTTTGTTACATTCTTTACATTTATAAGGTCTCTCCCCAGAATGAATTCGCTCATGTCTAGTAAGAAGTGAGGGACGACTAAAGGCTTTGTCACATTCTTTACATTTATAAGGCTTCTCTCCAGTATGATTTCGCTGGTGTTCAATAAGATGGGAGTTGTAAGTAAAGGCTTTGCCACATTCCGCACACTTATAAGGTTTCTCTCCAGTGTGAATTCGCTGATGCTGAGAAAGAACTGAGCGATGCTTAAACACTTTGCTACATTCTGTACATTGGAAAGGTTTCCTTCCTGTATGAATTTTCTTATGTCTCCTTAGATGGCATGATTTACTAAACAGTTTCCCACATATCTTACACTTGTTTTCTTTCTGTGAATTCTGAACAGTCTGTGGTTGAGTAAGTTCTGAAGACTGATTAGAAACCATACCATATTCAGTACAACTCCTCCCTTCAGTACAAGTACTCTTAACGAGAGAAAAACCTGACATTTGATCAAAGGTATTGCTACATGTATTACTTTTAGAATTCTTGTTTGAAGATTCGGGTCCCTGATGTTTCTTAAGACTGGAGTCCACTTCAACTATATATCCAATTGCATTTCTTGAATGCCTTCTCAGTCCACCAAAAATACTCTTGTAATTATTGGAGCTGGAGCTCTTACTAAAGGTTTGACTCATTTCATTGCACATGGAAAGTTGTTGTGTACTGAACATATCACAATATGTATTGAACAACGATGGTTGGATTGCATCTCTTCCAGTATCACCAACATTATACATCTTGGAATGGAGAGAAAATATCTCTTGGGGGAAGAAAAATGAGCCCCTGCTCATGGATCCCTCAAATTGATTAGATTGTGAGTTTTCCCACTCACTGTTAAATTGTAGGTGTTCAGACATGCTTGAATGTATGTTTAGTCGAAGCCTATGTTCAGAATTGTTTGAATGAATATTTGCAATAGAGACTAGATTACCTCCCAGATTTTCCATGTTTCCTTTTAGAGAACATGTATGTTTCAAAAAAGGATGGAAATCTTTTCTTAAACACTTACACATCTTGGCAAATGTTGAAGACTGAAGTGGGTGTTTCTCCCAACTTGACTCAGGTCGCTCAATTCTTTTTCCAGTAATGTTAGCAATCTGTGTAACTGTCTCCATTTCTTTAAGTCCATATAAAGATCCTCTCTGTCTTTCATATACCCATGTACATTCCCAGTCGTCCCTTAAATTTAAGTTTCTGTGGTGATACATTTGATATATTCCTAGGTGTGCTTTTGGGAACACATCTTCTAATGCTGGATTCTTTGGCATCAAATCCTGGGTGTCTTGTGGAGACAAGGCTGAAAGATATCAAATAACAAGTAATTTCCCCTGCTATTCTCAGTGAATATCTTTAAACATTTAGAGAAAGTTGATGACCATAGCTAGATTAAAACTAAAATAGAGAAAAATAGAGATGGAAGCATCAAGATGCCAGAGGATTAGGCAGATGTGGAGACCATCTCTGTCTCCACAAACGAATCAGAAATGAAACAATTCTCACAGAGACCAGCTGAACACTAGCAGAGACCACTTGAAATCTAAAGAAACAAGAAAGATTCCTGCTGAGCCAGGTAGGACAATAGAAAGAAGAAGGAAAAGGAAGGGAGAGGAAGTGGGATGGGGCCTGCAACCTGGGGGGACATGAAAGTGAGGCGCAGTCTCCACATTCGGGGAAGCCCCTCATCGGGCACTCAGTTTGGACAGGAGAGCCTCATTCTGTGTGGAGAGAACATGGCAACCAGCGTGTGGCAGCAGGACACGGTGAGACCTGCACACGGGGTCCTGACCCTGCTCTGCCCACCCAGCCTGAGAGGCATGTCCACCACTGCAGACAAGGGCTGGGTGCTGAAATGTGGTGTTCGGAGAGCAGACCCAGGCAGAGGATTGAGGTTGGCTGTGAGGAAATATCCTGAAGCGATGGGGCTGTGGGAAGAGCTCTGCAAAGGGGATGCTTGTGGTGGAAGCCTGAACCACCTGAGAGCAGAGTGGCATTAGTGAGTGATGCCCAAAGAAGAAGCCCATTGCACCCCTTGTCCCTTCTGCTGAACCTGCTCGCCCAGGACTATGAAGAACTCCAACCATGTAGGACTTTTGAGCCCCCAGGCACGGCCTCCCCCATCTACATCCTCCACAATCAGCAGACTCCTGCGCTATAGGGCAGCTCAGAAGACACCTGTGAGTTGTCCACACGCTCAGATGGAGCTGAAAGCACAGCTGAGCCCCAGGGATGAAGAAGAAAAGCTGACACCTCTCCCTGCAGCAACAGAAGCCACGGTCTCACACCCACGACCGGCTATGTAACCTCAGCCCCTACAGAGCATCTGAATCACCTACCAGCGCTCTCTCAGTCAAGTTAGGGGCAGTTCTAGCTGCTGTAAACTCTGTGGGCTCCCACAGAAGGGGGCTGGGCCAGGACAGAGCCTGAGCTGCCCCCGAGCACCACAGCAGGCCCAGCTCCACATTGATTGCAATCCCACGACTTGACTTCACTGAATCTATGCTGGTAACCTTGTGAAAACAACATCTGTGAGATCCCAGGGTGATGTGCCATTCTGCCCATGGTTAAGGTGGGGCCAAGAGCAGTGCCTACACTACATCACATGAGAGCCGGTAGAATGCATGGGAGGAGGAACCAGAGCACATCCTGAGTGAAGATCCCCAGAGGAGTAATACTCAGCGACTTTTCTCCATGTGCGGTGCTCCTGTCCCACCTGCCTCGCAACACAGTTCAGAATCACAGCTAAGATTCAGGTCTGGGGGCTCTATTCCACCACACAGGGGGTAGGCACCACCAGAGAGAGGGCAGAAACAACCACAGAACAATGGGGAAGCAGCCCTGAATATCCACAGCAGACCCTGGTCACGGTTAACAGCAATCAAAGCCCAGATCAAGAGGATAAGGGCACAAACCTTGGGACCAACTTCCTCCACCAAGGTGCAGAGACCAGAAGGAGGACTAACTAGGTTCCTGTAGCCTTCAAAAGAGAGACCACAAACTGAAGCTGGACAAAATGTTATGGCAAAGACATAGGTTACAGGGGAAGAAACAAGATAAAAGCCTCCAATCACCACTGAATTCAGGGGTGACAGGCAATCTAGTGATTACTTCCTGCTTTTAGTCCTCTTCAGTGCAGACAGCAAACACTTTCACAAATCCTAGGTGCCTAGTAATTCTTAAATCCACTTCTTGCTATACAAGTTTCTGAGAATTGTCTATTAGATGTTTCAATCTAAAAATCATAAATGATAGTGACAGAGAACTAATCAGAAACTGAGGACACATAAGACATTGTCAACGAAGCTGAATACAAATAAGATAAACTTAATAAAGTACTAGTTTCAAGAAATTAAATAAGAGACACTTTAAAACCATGACTGAAAGAGGGAATTCTACTCATTGCTCTGTGGAGACCTAAGTGGGAAGGAAATCAATAGAACGGTAAAAACTAGAGATCTCTTTAAGAAAATTAGAGGTACCAGGAATATTTCAAACAAAGATGGTAACAATAAAGGACAGAAACGGGATGGACCTAAAAGCAGCAGAAGATATTAAGAGAAGTTGGCTAGAATACATGGAAGAACTATACAAAAAAGATCTAATGACCAAGATAACTGCGATGGTGTGATCACTCACCTAGTAACAGACATCCTGGCATCCACAGTCAAGTAGGACTTAGAAGGCATGAAGACCAACAAAACTAGTGGAAGTGATGGAACTCCAGCTGACCTATTTCAAGTCCTAAAAGATGATAATGCTAAAGTTCTGCACTAGATAAGCCAGCAAATGTTGACCACTCAGCAGTGGACACAGGGCTGGGAAAGGTCAGTTCACATGCCAATCACAAAGAAAGACAACGCCAAGGAAGGCTCAAACAGCTACACAACTTCCCTCTTTTCAAACAGTAATAAAGGCTCAAATATTTTCCTGGCAAGGCTGCAACAGTACGCGACCCGAGAGCTTCCAGATGTTCAAGCTGGATTTAGAAACGGCAGAGGAACCAGAGATCAAATTGTCAACATCCCTTGGACCATATAAAAAGCAAGAGAGTCCTGGGAAAGCAACTACATCTTTATTGGCTACCCCACAGTCTTTGATTGTGAGGATCACAAGAAACTGGAAAATTTTCAAGAGATGGGAACACCAGACTACCGTACCTGCCTCCTGAGACATCTGTATGCATGTCAAGAAGCAACAGTGAGAACTGGATATGTGACAATGGACTGATTCCAAATTGGGAAAGGAATACGTCAAGGTTGTACATTGTCACCCTGCTTACTCAACTTATATGCACAGTACACATGCAACATATCAGGTTGGACGAAGCACTAATTGGAATCAAGATTTCAGGGAGAAATATTCATAATCTCAGATGTACAGATGACACCACCCTTATAGCAGAAAGCAAAGAGGAACTGAGGAGTCTCTTGAAGAAACTGAAAGAAGAGGGTGAAAACGCTGAAAAACTCAGCCTTCACAAAATGAAGATCATGGCACCAGTCAGATCGTTTCATGGCAATCGGCAGGAGAAACAGTGAAAGCACTGACTTTATTTTCTGGGTTCCAAAATCACTGCAGATGGTGACTACAGCTATGAAAGTAAAAGACGCTTGCTCCTTGGAAGAAAAGCTATGACCAAAGCAGGCAGGATATTAAAAAGCAGAAACATTACGTTGCTGACAGAGGTTCATCTAGTCAAAGCTATGGTTTTTCCAGTAGTCATGTATGGATGTGAGAGTTGGACCATGAGGAAAGCTGAGTGCCAAAGAATTAATGCTTTTGAACTGTGGTGTTGGAGAAGACTCTTGAGAGTCTCTTGGACTGCAAGAAGAACACATCACTCCATCCTAAAGGAAATAGGTTCTGAATATTCATTGGAAGGACTAATGCTGAAGCTCTGATGCTCTGGCCACCTAATGCAAAACACTGACTCACTGAAAAAGATCCTGATGCTGGGAAAGACTGAAGATAAGAGAAGGGGATGACAGAGGATGAGATGGTCAGATGGCACCACTAACTCGATGACCAACAGTTTGAGCAGGCTCTGGGAGTTGATGATGGACAGGGAAGCCCGGCTTGCTGCAGACCATGGATTGCAGAGTCAGACTCGAATGAGAAACTGAACTGAAGTGACTGATATGTATAATTGATACTCTTTTCTCTATAGGAGGACAAAATTGGAAAATAGCTATATTCCAATTAGAACATTTAAAAAAGATTTCTTTATATAACCTAAAAATTGTCATAGTTTGGATCAACTACTAATAATATAGTGGAACATGTGCCAAGAGTTTATGCCAATTTCTCTTAAAATTCTATCAGGTAATAGAATATAAAAAATTATTTTAGCAAGTTAGAATTAGGGCAAATACACTTAAGATATTAAATATGAGATCATATAAGTGAAAGAGAAACTTTGAAGTCAACCTGAGATGTGCATTCTTTCATTTTTATGAAGTTTTGTTTTCTGCAGGGAAAAATTACTTGAATTTGAAATTTGTATAGAAGGTCCTATGTGTCATTCCCTGTGGATAGGAAATTATAAACCAGAGGACAAAAATCCATCCCCAGTATTCCTAGAAGTTTGGTAGTTTGTCTACCACTCCACTCACACACACACATTTCTGTCTAGAGGTAGAAGGAAAGTTGAAAAGGAGTGTCACATATTTACTCAGAAATTGGCAGAGTTTTCCTAGGGCCCCCAAGTAATGGAAGAGCAATGAGTGAATACAATTTGTCACAAGCCAAGAGGAGACTTTTAGTTCACACTGTGGTGGAGAAAACTAATCACTGGAGATAAATTCATGAATGATTTAAGAGACAGAATGGGTCAGGTGATACCGTTCTATGACAGTAGCATACACAAACCCAGGTTTTCAAACCATTTCCATTGAAGCAAATCTTCCAAAGCAATGTGATGAAGGATGAGTTCCTTGCTGCTCCTTGGACCACTCACCTGAGTCATCATCTCCATCCTTTCATACCTACCTGGGTAAATGGCTGTTGTCTCCATTCTCCTTATATTCGTGGGGTCCTTCAGTTGCTCCAGAAAGGCGACCAGCTCCAGCTTAGAGACAAGCCCTGTTGATCAGAGAAAGGAAAATTTGTGTTGTTAGAGATTCTTCAGTATCAAATCCAAAATGTATTCAGGTGAGACGAGAACGCATTTTGCTCTAGAAAATGATATCCAGAAATACTTTATTCAAAGTCGCTATACAATTCTAACAAACACCTAACAATCAGATCCTGAGATTCTGGTCAAGTAGTACTAAGGCAAAAGTAAATGGTGTCAATGTGAAATTAAGAGAGTGTGTAACTATTTAATACCACAGAACTTACACATATACCAGTAACCTAGAATGAAGGAGGCGGAGTACATCAAGGAAGAAAACCCTCACCAGCATATGGAATCATGAAGCCCTTCTTTCTAAACTCACAGATACTGATTTCCCCCTAGAAAGCAGAGATCTGGAACTACTGTGGGAAGCAGAAAATTTCAGAAGACATTCTTGAAATGCAGGAACCAAAACCTAGTGGGTAGGTGAGTGATTCTGGAAGGCAGTTATCCTCACCCAAGGAGGCCAGGTTCCCGTAATTCTCTAACATCACGTCCGTGTACAATTCCCGCTGACCGAGGTCCAGGCATTCCCACTCCTCTTGAGTGAAGTCTATGGCCACATCCCGGAACGTCAGCAGTCCCTGAAATACAAAGCACAGAGGGCATGTGGCCGTGGGAAGACTTCCTTATGTGACCCAAGGTGAAAACAGCAAGTTCAGAGACCTAGTCGTGAAGTAGTGGCTTGGCTGGTATTACAAAATATATTTTTTACACAATAATCCTTTCTACCCAATTTCTAATGTGAAGAAAAGAGGATGATTTATGATCCACAAGTCATTAGAGAAAGTATTCTCATCTGAAAGAGAAATTATAAAATCATCAGAGCAACATTAGCAGATTTACTTTTCAGTGTTCTACTCCTGTGAAACAGGCTAAATTGTTTATCAAAGAAACAGAAAAAAAAAAAAATTAAGTGTATTCTGAGCCAAGAGTTCTGAAGTGGGGCCAAATTGCCACATTTTTAGCAAGGTTATTTGAGTTAGTAATGTTGAAAATTCTGCTCGATGAATGACGGTTTTGAAGCTCAATGAAATAGAATAGTAACGTAAGAATTCATACTTAAGTTGCAACAGTAACTGTTTTACAGATTTTAATGGGCCTAATAGGATAGTCTGGAAGCCTTCCCAAGTGGCAGGCATCCTTTGAATTAGCAGGAGTGGGGGAAGATTGTTCCTTTCCACCCGTGAGAAACAGGAGTACTCAGAAGGGAATCCTTGAGGATATTCAGGAGTGGGGGAAGCTTGGTTCCCTCCATACCTCAGAGATTAGGTTAGTTAGAAATAATGAATATCAGTAATGTTGCTCTTATACCTTTTGGCAGATATTAACAAACAGCCATTAAATGGCAGAGCTTAAACTTTACTTCAGCTTAGGTACTTCAGATTTTAACTAAGAAAACACAGACAGATTCACAGAGACAATGCTAAGAAAAGGTGATAGAAGTTCCTGTAACTGTAAAGAACACTAAAGCCAGGAAAAGTTTTAGTCGCTCAGGCCTGTCCAATTTTTTGTGACCCATGAACTCTTAACTTGCCAGGTTCCTCTGTCCAAGAAATTCCCAAACAGGAATGCTGGGGTGGGTAGACATTCCCGTCCACAGAAGTTCTATGAAAAAAACTAACCAGAAAAAGAAGAAGAAGAAGAAATAATTGATCAAGTCTTGTTTATATTTTCAAGCATACATTCCAGTTCAGTTCAGTCGCTCAGTCAGGTCCGACTCTTCAGGACACCATGGACCACAGCACGCCAGGCCTCCCTGTCCAACACCAACTCCCAGAGCCTACTCAGTTTATCTCACTGAGGACTGACCCACACTTCAATAGGGCTGTATGCTCATTAAGGGTAAGAGAGAAAAAGTTTCATGTCATTAAACTCAGGTAATTTAGAATGGATTCAAAATGTACATAATGTTTGAGGATGATATTCTTTATTTAAAATGAGCTGTATTTTAAATTTTGATACAGATGAGCATAGATGAGGACTAATTAGATTCTTGTAAACATTTTGGAAAATACAAAACTGTGATGACACTCTGTGATGTGAGCATGGAGTGTACTGGAAAAGATCAGACCTGGGCTTGGGATGAAAACCCCCACTCCCCAAACCCAGCACCTCTGCTAAACACATCTGAGTGTTCATTTTCCAAAGCAGAAAGAAACAAAGAAGACATGAAATTACTCCATTAATTGTGACAGTTTAGGTACATCCCTCACTTTTTCTTTCCAAGAAACTTGTTAAAGTCAAATGGAAAAAGCAAACTCATAGAATGGGAATCTCACAAAAACACCTAAACCAGTGAAAATGAGTCATGGGGCAAGAAGTACATGGAAGAATGCATTATCACTGCATGGGTATTTTGTCACTATTATGGAAACTATGATCTGAATCTATCATTAGAAAATGTTAGTTGGGGGACTTCGTGATGATCAAGTGACTAAGACCCTGAGCTCCCAGTGCATGGAGCTCTGGTTCTTCCCCTCATCAGGAAACCAGATCCCACATGCTGTAGCTAAGAGTTTACATGTCACAACCAAGGAATCTGAAAACTACAAGGATGACTGAAGATCCTACCTGCCACAAAGAAGACCCGGTGCAGCCAAAAAAATAAATATTTTTAAAAGGTGTTTTATGCAAATTTCACTTCATGTATGGCTTCCCTGATCTGTAGCCTAATACTACATCTATGTAGTTAGTCTCACTTATCGATATAGAGCAGTCTCTGCAACGGTTTTATTTCTTAAACTTCTCTGAAGAACTGTGGACCACTGAGTTCACTCTATTTATAAGGACAATCTAACTCCTGCTCTAATGAGCTGAAGCTGCATCCAGATGTAAACTCATCTCGGCATTTCCCCTACTTCACTATGATCCTAACACCAGACCACATCCCAATGGGAGTCTCTGGTAGCAGTGCCTCCCGTGTTGATCTCGCCCTAAGGGCATATAGTGAAGAACTGAACGTCACTAATTCATGTTGAGAATTCATTAGGCTCTAGAGAAAGCCAGGATGCAGAAAGTGGATAACAGGCTCTGGGATTTAATGGAGAAGTTAGTCTAAAGAGCTGCTCTTCACTATACTAAGAAAAAAATGAAAAACTAAGAGGTAGATAACAACAAACCACCCACGGAGAAAACTTAGAATCAGAGAACGAAAGGTTTTCAGGTTCTCAGCCCAGGCATTTCAGGAGGAAAAGCAGCAGAGCCCCAGACCCGGACAGGAAATTTACCTGAGAAGCTGCCATTTCCTCCTCTTCTTCCTGCTGCTCTGAGTCTTCTCTGGGGATGTTGTGTCGCAAACTCACATCCACAGGTTGAGAAAATACCTTCAAAGGCATCGACACAGCTCTTTCATCTGCAACTGCTGCAGTGAAAATGAGCAAAAAAGGTTCTGGTCTTTCCCGCCCTTTTCTGAGCCTTTTTTGGGCTTCCTCCGTTCCTGATCGGTAGGCGGCAATCAAGACTAATCTGACATGTTAATCACATTCTGTGCTGGGTGCTTACCTTTGGTGCATTCTCTTTGCAGACCACCCCTGAGAGTTCTCCTTCCGTTTTGCATTCCAGAGAGCAGGTCGCAGCACAATTGACGTGAGACAATGGACCTGACTACTGGGCTAGCTGACAGACATCTGAGGGTGTTTGAAACATGAGGGTGAAGACCCGCATTTAGGAGCCCTGAGCTGCAGCCTCACACCCCGCACTCCTGAGACCTCTGCGGGCGGGAACTTCTAGAAACAAAGGAAGTCGGGCAGATTGCCTGGGGTGGGCCTCTTTCTAGGATGGGTGTGGCCCTCCACTGCCTCTGCCTCTGCCCTTGGGGGAGGGGTGGTGGGAATGTCTGCTTGGTGGGAAGCAACTGGGGGCCTTGTGTTTCTGCAAAGCTTTGCTCTCCGAATTCTTCCCAAAGATGCCTTGCCTTTAGCACTAAGTCCGACACTTTGCCTCCCCCTGGACTGTAGCCCGCCTGGCTCCTCTGCCAGTGGGGACTCTCCAGGGAAGAATACTGGAATGGGTTGCCATGCCCTCCTCCAGGGGATCTTCCTGACCCAGGAATTGAACTCACATCTCTTGGTGTCTCCTGCATTGACAAATGGTTCTTTACCACTAGTGCCACTTGGGAAACCACAGGGTACCCTGAGTACTTAGGTTTTTCTACTACCCTCTGCAGCCTGGGGACACAAGTTTTCACAAAATGATTTGAACTGTGCCCACCTGTTTGCAAGCGAGGGACCTCCAACTTCAGAGACCAGGAGGCTGGAGTGTTTCAGTCATTGCAGAAACCAAGCACCAACACTTGGAGAGTTGGAGAACTCAGGTTTACTCTGCCGGGGGCCAGAGGAGTTAACACTCCAAGTTCTGAGCCCCAAAGGGGTTACAGAGATTTTATACGTGAACAGGCATGATTAAGAGAGTTTGCAGGTTTGCAGGGGCTAGGGCCATTGCAAAGAGGAGGACAAGGATGAGTTAGATTAATTCTAGTTCCTAGTATTGTGAGTCCTCACAATATGAGACCTTCGTGATCATGACTTTACAAAAGGGAAGCTAAGTTACAGAGGCAAAAGGAGAAGGAGGCTATGAAAAAATCTGTAGTTTTCCCTCTTCATTGCACACTCTTGCTGCTTCTATCACTCATTGTAGAAAGCATCATCTCATGTTTGATAGGACATTCAGAGCTCCCCGTCGTTTAGTGGACTATATTGAGCTATTAACATTTGTAACTTTATGGATTCCACTCGAGAGGTGATGAACTGGGTAATAACTTTGAGAATACAAGGGCCACAAAAAGGGCCTGAAAGGACATGAAGAGAGTACCGGTTAATGGGAGAGGCCACAATTCCCAGCTCCAGGTACTGTTCCAATTACCCCAGGAATTTGCTAGTTCCTCTCTGCTTTTCATGATTCATTCCCTTAGCTGTTGGGCCATGTCTCTGACTATTCCTAATTGGTTTCCACAAAAGCAGCGTTCTTCGTTCAAGAAGAGGCAGAGTCCTGCCTTTTCAGCTGTCAGTAGGTGGAGCCCTCTCCCATTCTTTAAAACACCTCAGCCAAGAAATCTAGCTGCTACTGTAAGGCCCTCAAAATGTGGCTACTCTCTCAATGTTGTCTGTGTTGTAGCCACGCGTTCTGGGAAGCAAACTCATTCAGAAGGACAACGCAGATCGTGGAGTGCAGTTTATGACACCAGCGGGGCCAAGGCAGAGTCTCCTCTTAGCCAAGGACCCCAACCAGGTTTTGTGAGAGCCTTCTATACCCTAAGTGTATAAGGTTCCCTGAAACTAGTCTGAACAATGGGAAAAGAATGATACAATCAAAGTTAACCAGCAATCATATGCCTGAAGCCTAGGTAGTTAAGACCAATAAACCTGTGGTCATACCCAAAAAGCGTAATAGAATGTATGATTCTATTCGGTTACACAGATAAATAGGGTATTCTTTTAGGCAAATGAGAGCCCTGAGGTCTCCTGGGGGCCTTTGTTTTCCAGTTGATTTGTCTTTTCCTTAGATACTATGCATATAGCTGAAAGTCCGCAGTCTGGCCCAAGATGGAGTCCTGCTTTCAAGACAGAGCCTGTTCTGTTTCCTCCTTCATGTGAAGTCCTCGGATAGTGTATGGTAGAGGTGATTGATGAAGCAATGCCTCCTATTCCAATACCCTAACCAAAACTTCCAAATCAACCAGTAGGTGATTAGCTGGATGGCTCTTTTTGACCAGGTCTGTGCTGTCAGAGGTACAGTGAGAGTCTGGTTGTTAGGGTCAATATTCATCTGGGGATCGAGGAAAGCTAAGGTTCAGATACCCATCCATTGACTTGTAGACATGAGTAAACATCTGTCCCACAAACAAAGAAAAGGCCTTGATGGGGAGGCACCATATTGTGTCTGTGGCAAGATGAGTGGGCCACTCACCTTTTACAGTTTGATTACATTCGTCCCTGGCTAAATTGCCTACAACTTCAGTTCCTCCTTCATTTGTAAAGCATTCTGGAGTCTTTTGAGTTAACTCAATTGCTCTTAAGACTGGCCCTTGTAAGGGTGGATCTGTCAGAGTTCCCATGGCTGTTGCAATATTTAATGCTACTGGTATAGCTAAATACCATGAAGCTCCTAGGGGTGAGCAAAGCCAGCAATCCCTGGCCAGCTGGGGTTGGTGTCGTATAGAAGGTGAGGAGTTGCATTGAGAATCTGTTACAGATGAAGGTTTAACGGGGAGTTAACTCTATAACCTGCGTCATACTACCAACAGGCAGAGCCTGATTTTTAAGGGCAAAGTTGGTCCGTGATTTCATTTGTCTGCATTATTGTCCCTGTCCAGTAGGTTTTTCCATTTATTTGGCAGACAGACAGCTGTTCTGGGTTGTAACATCTACATGGCATTTGGGCGTAGACGGAGGTGCAGGGGCATGATGACAATGCCATGGTGTCTGGGTGCGGCCCGGGGTTTGGATCCTCTGGTGGGGGAAAGGTAGCGGCAGTGGGGGGCACAGCTGGGAACAATTTTTGGCACTCAGGACCCTGGATATACACCGCATGGTTATGAAGGCAGAAGGTGATCGTCCTATAGGATAGGCTATCTCTATATTGCTCTAGCTGATGGGTGAGTAAGGGATTTTTCCAAGGGTTGACTGTAATGTTCACAGGTGCATGATGGAAAACGAATGGCTCCATCTGTTACAGCAAGGGACACTAAACGGCTCCAAAGCAGCCTGCACATAACAGGTAATTGAGCACTTGCAAAAGGTTTTCTCCGCATCTCTGAGTTGTCACGGCTATAGCAACTGAGCCTATCGTGAAGTGGGGTAAGCTATCCTGTAAGCGATTTAGATAGGAGGGAGAATCAATCACAGAAACATCTAATTAGGATGAAGCTTCCCACTTTGGTGAGTTAATAGACAGCTAACCGCACCTTCTGACCCATATCCCAGTCCTGGGGCGTAACTGAAGCTAGTCTTGTAGCAAAGAGTACAACAATAATACCAATGAGGAACAGAGGCCAAAGTTGACAATAAAAATCCAGTGATATCTTGAGAGCCAGATTTTCAAGCTTCCGTGAGTTGACCAGCCAGCTGCCGGAGTGTGGCTCGAACAAGGCTGAAGAATCCTCAAGCTTCTGCCGTACGTGAATGGCACGTGACTAGTCAGCTTCTGGAGCGGCTAGAGCAGGCGCAGCATTTTTGGTGGGTGAGTTCCACTGTTTTTGGAACCAGACCTTGAGGGGCTTTCTGGGGTCCCAGATTGTTTTCCAGGTTTCCTCATCACAGGAAGCCGCTGCCTTCTTGACTTTGGTTTGGTGGATCCAAGGGATGACGCCCGTAAGTTTAAGAGCAGTAGGGGTTGCCAGAACAACTGTGTGAGGGCCTGTCTCCTGGCTGACATGGTTCTTCCTGCCAGTCTTCAACCCATACCTCATCTCCTGGATGATTGGGATGAACCCAATTGCCCAAAGGAATGGTTGTCCTGTCGAAGATTTCTCGGGCATTAAGGTGGAAGACTTTTCCCAGGAAATGGAGGTGTCAGGACATCTCCAGGTCAGCTAATTGTTGGCGGTTTCCTTTTAGTCTTTCTATCACTGGAGGTTTTCTCCCATATAAGATCTCAAAGGGAGAATAGCCTGAGGACTCAGGGTGCATCGAGCTTGGAGTCAGGCGCGGGGGGGGGGGGGTGGGGTAACTTGTCCATCCAAGATAACTGGTCTCCTGACAGAGTTTAGCTAATGTAATCCTGAAGTTGCAGTTCATGCGTTCAACTTTCCCTGAGCGCTGAGGCCTGTAAGCGGTGTGATGCTTCCATTTGAGGCCCAGTGTCCCGGATGAGGTTTGGATTATCTGAGACACAAATGCTGGCCTGTTGTCAGACCCTAGGGAGAGAGATAGCTCATATCTCGGGATCATGTCTCTTCACAGGGCCTTGGCCACTTCTCGTGCCCGTTCAGTGTATATGTGGGGTAGGCTTCAGCCCATCCTGAGCAGGTGTAGACTACCACAAGGAAATACTTGTAGCCCCTATCGGGCTTGACTTCAGTGAAGTTCACTTCTAGATCTTCAAAGGGCAGTGTTCCAACGGTCAGCACCCCTGGGTTGGGTCTTGGTCCTTGGCTGGCGTTGTTCTGAGCACAAGTCACAGAACTAGCACTGATCTGCACGCACAGGGCTGGGAGCTTAGGGACGAAATAGAAGTGGCTCAGTAAGCTCGCCAGCGCAGGTTTTCCTAAAGGAGTTTTCTCATGATGCTGTTTTACCAGCTGGATTTCTATATTGCTGGACACAAGGAGTCTTAGGTCTGGGAGCTTCTACCAGCTCTCCTTTTCTTATTCTTCCCTCATTTAGAGCCCATTGATCTTCTTCCTTGGCATATTTTGGGGATGGAGGCATTTCTGGTGCAAAGAGGACCTTAACGATTGACTCAGGTCCCACTGTTGGCCTCGGATGGGTCGCTGCTTCCTTGGCTGCCTGGTCAGTCAACCGATCTCCGTTGCTGATAAGATCACTTCCTCGCTGATGACCTTTACAATGGATGACTGCCACTTGGCAAGGCTTCCAGAGTGCTTCTAACAGCTGAAGGATTTCTTTTTTGTTTGTAATCTCCTCCCCCTGCCCCCCGGCTGTCAATAGTCCCTTCTTTATAAGTGGCTCCATGAACATCTAAAGTAGCAAAAGGCATACCTTGCCTCGGTATAGATGCTGACTCCTTTCCCTTCGGCGTGCCTTAGCGCCTGGGCAAGTGCCCACAGTTCAGCCCTCGGTGCTGACCACCCTTGTGGCAAGGCCTCGGCCTTCACTATCTCATCGGTTCTTGTTAAGGCAGAGCCTGCTCTGCGCTGTCCGTCTTGGATAAAAGTTCTTCCGTCGGTGAACAGTTCCAGTTCTCCATTCTAGTGGGGAATGTCCATCAGGTCCAGCCTGCTCGAGTAAATCTCATCTATGAGCTCCTCACGGTTATGATCGTGGTTCCTGCTTCTGTAGGTAAAAACTGGTGGGGTTCAGTGTCCACACAATCTTGACTTGGACCCATGGGTTTTTGGAAAGCAGTTCTTGATAGTGAATCATCCTGGAGTTGGCCAGCTGGTGGAGTCCAACCCCAGCGGGCCCAGAAATACCCGAGGGATGGGTGGTGTCGGAGAAGAAGAAGACAAACATACAAAGACGGTTCCGTGGAAGAAAAAGCTTCTTTTCTTTTATTTTTAGGACAGCTCAGTTTTCATAGAATGAACATTACCTTCCCCTTAAGTCACCACATATTACATCAGATATTGGTTTCGTGCTTCTGTCAATATTTTTCTTTCCCATGTTTCTCCCCTGTGTATTCATCTGGAACATTTCCGATTACAGGGCTTTTTCCTGAATGCCCCATACATTAGTCTTCTTGCCTCAATGGCCTAACATTTTCACTCTAACAAAAACAATGTTCCACAAATTTCAGGTATAGCATGAATTCGTTAGACAATAAAACAATACATGGGAAGGGCTACACGAACATATTTGACATTTCTGAGAATAGCACCATGTGAAAACATTGATATTTTTCTTTACCTAAAATTGCAAAGTCTACAATGATTAACTATGAAGCAGTAAAACACCTCTATTAATAGTCAGGTAATGGCAGTGAGCTGGTTAATATCAATCTTCTATTGAAATCCTATGTACCCAATTTCCTAACTCTACAGAAATACTCATAATCTTCCTTTTTTTTTTTTTTTTTTTATGTTGTTTAAAGAAAGGGAAACAATGGACAAATAGCAGCAAGGAAATAGCAGTAATGAAAACCCTCTCAACCAAGGAGCAAGTAAACTAAAGCAGTATATCTATTTCTAAATCTAAATGCCTCTACTCTTTTCTATTCTAGAACATTATCATCCTTTAAGCAGCCGAACTATGCCTGTGGCCTTTTCCTTTTTTTAATTTTTTTTTCTTTTCTTTTTTTTTTTCTTTTTTTTTTGCCTTTTCCTTTTTCACTTGATATTTATGGACATGTCCTCAGCAAGAGCAATCATGAGCATTTCTAAATAGGCTTGTACTTTTTCAGGGAGGCCTTACTACCAGATATTACATTTCCAAAAATTAATAGAAAGCCCAACAACAGTGAGACAGAAAGAGGAAAGAGACATACCCGAGGGGAAGAGCTGCCTTGCAGGTTCCTCTCTCATCCCATGACCTTGTCACGGCCTGGGTCCGTCCCGGTGATTCCCGAGGGCACATATTGGGCCCCCGGGGCAGCCCCGTGTGAGGAACAGCTGCCTTGCAGGTTCCTCTCTCATCCCGTGACCTTGTCACAGACTGGACGCATCCCGGCGGTGCCCCACAGCCAGCCACTTATGTGCCCTGTTTCAGGGCAGTAACAGCATGGGGAATCTTTACATTTACATTTTGTCCTAGTATAAGCTTATCTGCTTCTCTGGCCAGAATCACAGTGGCAGCTAATGCGCGGAGGCGTGGCGGCCATCCCGCGGCCACTGGATCCAGTGGTTTGGACAGATATGCGTCTGGGCCCTGCCATGGCCCAGCTGTTTGTGTGAGGACCCCCAGTGCAGTGTGATTTTGTTCGTGTACAAAGAGGGTAAAGCCCCGTGTCTCATCTGGCAGCCCTAATGCTGGAGCGCTGCTCAAGACTCTCTTAATCTCCTTGAAGGCCTTTTTTGTTCAGGTTCCCACCCCAGGGGCTCCTTACCAGACCTTGCTGTGGCTATAAACAAAGGCTCCATTATTTCAGAGAAACCTGGTCTCCAGATCAGCAGAATCCAGCAGCCCCAACTCATGGACTCTTTCTTGGTTTTCAATTGAAGGAGTGAACAGACGGCTTCTTTCCTCTCATGTCTAAGTGCCTGATGCCCTTTGGAGATGACAAACCCGAGGTGCTCGGCCTCTTGTCTGCTGATCTGAGCCTATTTCCATGCACCGTGTGCCCTGTGGTGGAGAGTAGAGCCGGCAGGGCTCTGGTGACTCCAGCAGTCCCCTGGGAGGGACCGGCTAGCACGAGGTCGTCCCACTGCTGGAGTGGGGTGCAGCTCAAAGTGTCTCTGGGAGAGGTAGCAAGGTCTGTAGCCACGTGTTCACCAAACAGGGCAGGTGAGTTCCTGAAGCTTATGGCAGTCTGGTTCAAGTCAGCTGTGTCTTTTTCCCGGTGTGTGGGTCATCCCACTCAAAGTCAAATGAGGGCTGGCTGGCTGGTGACAGTCGGAGGCAAAAGAATGCATCCTTGATGGAGGCAGGTGAAGAGCATGTCTGAGCCACTAAGAGACTCAGGAGACTGTAAGGATATACGACCACTGGATGGATGATGATCACTGCACTGTTGACGGCGCGGGGGTTCTGGACTGGGCTGTAGTCATTCCCTCCAGATTTTTTGACTGGTAAGAGTCGGGTGTTCCAAGGAGATTGACACTTGATTACGATCTCGGCATCTCGTAGGCACTGACTGTGGTCCCGAATTCCCAGGCATGTCTCCCGTGGTACTGGATATTGTTTCCATCTGACTGGTGTGGCGTCTGGCCTCGGGCCCACTATAATGGGCACACGGTTATTAACCAAACCAGGGAGTCTCTTCTCTGCCCAGACATCAGGGAATTCTATTAGCAGCCTAGGGGGATTTTTTTTTTGTTCTCTCCCCGAGGTATAGAGCTGTCTTTGATCTTCCCTGGGCACGGTTATCGAGGTCCAGCCCCGGCAGGACCAGGAAGACCCAAGGGATGAGTGGCGTCGGGGAGGAAGAAGACAGACACACACAGAAGGTTGCGAAGAAGAGGTAGCTTTTTTTTTTTTTTCTAGGATAGCTCAGTTTTTATAGAATGAAGGTTGCCTCCCCCTGAAGCCACCACATATTGCATCAGATAGTGTTTCCATGGCTCTCCCCTGTGCATTCATCTAGAACGTCCCTGATTACAGGGTTTTCCCTTAGATGCCCCGTACACAGTCTTCCTGCCTCAATGGCCTAAGATTCTCATTCTAAGAAAAGCAATGTTCCATAGATTCCAGATACAGTATGAATTCTTTGGGTAATAAAAGAATACATGGGAAGGGTCACAGTAACATGTTTGACATTTCTGAGAAGAGTACCATGAGAAAACCCTGATATCTTTCTTTACCTGAAACCACAAAATCTCCATTGACAGTGATTAACTATTAAACAGCAAAAACACCTCTAAAGCAGCAAAACGCCTCTATTAATAGTGAGAAAATGGCAGTGAAGTCGGTTAATATAAATCTTCTATTGAAATCCTATGTACCCCATTTTTTAATTCTACAAAAATACCCATAGTATCCCATGTTGTTTAAAGAAAGGGAATCAATGAACAAATAGCAGCAAGGAAATAGCAATAATGACAACCCTTTCAACCAAGGAGCAAGTAAACTAAAGCAGTATATCTACTTCTAAACCTAAATGCCTCTACTCTTTTCTATTCTAGAACATTATAATCTTTTAAGCAAGCAGCCAAACTTTCCCTGTGGCCTTTTCTTTTTTGACTTGATGTTTGTGATCGAGTCCTGAGCCAGAGCAATCATGAGCATTACCAAAAAGGCTTGGACTTTTCCAGGGAGGCCTTATTACTATATATTATGTTCCCAAAAATTAATAGAAAGCCCAACAAAAGTAAGACAGAAGGAAGAAAGGGACATGCCGGGCCCCCGGGACACCCCCGAGGGGAAGAGCTGCCTTGCAGGTTCCTTTCTCGTCCCCGTGACCTTGTCACGGCCGGGGCACGTCCTGGCAGCTCCCGACACATGGCCATGGCCGTCATCAGAGACGACTGTCTCCCCAGAGTGAGGCTCACAGGATTTCCGGGGGAACGGTGATTTGTGTCCCCAGCTCTACCAGTAGGTCTCCCCCTAGCAGGGGAATGGGGCATTCCAGTAAGTAGAGAACTTCCTGAGTCCCCAGATGGCCCCCTCGCTGACACGCATGAACCTTGCACAGAGAGCGGGCTGTCATGTCCCCCGTGGCCCCAGCAAGAGTCGCTGATCAGCCTGTGAGGGGAGCCACAGCTGTGGTTACCGCGGAGGGTTCAGCCCGGCATCCACCGTCAAAGTCATTGATTGGCCCGCAACTTCGTTGAGATCGTGGGTTCCCAGGGGCCTAGGATCAGGGAGCTGGGTCTTCACAACTCTGATTCTGCTCCAGCCAGGCCGATAAGGTTTTGCAAGGCCGGCTTAGGCTGGTACCTATCTGTGTTGGGTCGATTGAACTTCTTGGACCCTTTAGATGTCCCTCTGCGATGGGGACACTCTTTCTTCCAGTGTCTGGTCTCACTGCAGTGGGCGCACTGGTCGTGGCTTAAAGGTTGTCTCTTCTTCGTTTCCCCTCTCCACGCGGGAACAGCCTGTTTCGTTAGATCTGAGCTCCTCAATGCCGCTGCTAGCAGGGCTGCTGCATTCTTTTTTGTTTGTTTGTTTCAATCTTTTGTCTGCTTCTTGTTGGACTTCATGGTTTCAGTTCACAAAGACTTCATTTGCTACCTCCAGAAGCTGTGTGGCATTCATCCCAGCAAAGCCGTCCAGCGTTTGGAGCTTCTGTCGCATATCTGCGTAGGATTCAGCCTCAGGGGCAGTGTTTATTCATTGATTCTCAGGTGTATCAGGGTCGAAAGGGTGTATGTCCGGAATGCTTCACACAATCTTTCATAGAAATCTGGGGGCGTCTCATCTACTTTCTGTATCATCGCTATAATGTTGGACATATTGGTGGGCTTTTTGACTCCCGCTCGAAGTCCATGTAGAAAGGCATCATGGTAGCAACCCAGGGTTTCTTATCTTCTCTGATATTGAAATTTCAATTAGGTCCAGGCTCTGGCATTGCTCCTCATGCCTATCCTTCTACATCTAACACCTCTGCAGGGGCTTGTCCTCCGAGCCATTTTGGGTTTCTGTCGAGATGTGTCGTCTTTCCCTAGTGGTGAAGGAAGACATGAGGAGCTGGTGACAGTCGCCCGTGTAGGCTGATGGGTGTGGAAAATGGACTCAAGGGGTCAGTCATAGCCCGTGGTCTATCAGAGCAAGCTGGGTTATGGTGTTCCCAGTTTAGGGGATCAGTAGTGCTGAAGGGCTGGTAATAGAGGTTGGAGCGGTCAGGCTGGACTGAGTCATCCTCGGCCACTTGTTGAGGACCTTCAGTTTCTCTCAGTGATATCTGACAGGCTGAGGCCAGCTGGTTAGATTGTTTGGCTGAGCGGAGCTGCGTCCCTCCTTGCTCGGGGCTGGAGTCTTGCTCGTGAGGTGGTGCGGGGCCAGGGAGGGAGGTGGACTGTCTGGCAATGGGTCTGGCGCTGGCTGGGCTGGGGCTTGTGGAGTCAGGGGAATGTGTGGCGGGGGCATCAGTGGGTCTTCTACTGCATCTCCCTGGAATATAGGGCTTTCCCCCCATCTTTCTTTTTTTCTGAGAGATCGGGCCACAGATACACTACTCTGTTCCTGTCCGTTTGGGCAAAATCTTGCCCATGGGGCAGGGTCTGTGCTGTTAGAAACGAGGAGTCTATGTGTGGAAACTGTCTGGATGTCCCGGAGGCCCAGTGACCACCTGGAGCGCTGCTTGGACCGTGGGCAGGTCGAGCGCCCTCTGGTGGCCACCCAACAGCAAAGGCTGGCCAAAGGAGCTCACATAAGTCACAAAGCTTCCTAAGGGTCGTCTTGGCTCCAAAATCTCCTCCAACGCCCTTCTTAAAGTTCTTTCTCATGCAGTCTAAAACTGTTGGTTTAGAGGAGCTTCCACCCATGTTGGCAAATCTAATCTACCTGGTGGGGTTTTGAGGAAAACCTAATCTCTTAGATGTCCGCTCAAGGAGTCAGTCGACAGAAGAATAACCAGTAACCGATCATTTCTCCCGCCCTGTGTATCCTGTCCGAGTCGGTGACAAAAAGACAAACAAGGGTGGGCGCCCCCTCCAAAGAGGAGACCGCTTAGGTGTCCACTTGGCACGCCCCAAGGGAGATCTTAGGTGCCTCTTATCATTGGCAGATTAGTATAAACCCCTGATGCAGATCTGTCTCGCAGGGAGGGACTCGGTCCCCCAGAGGCAGACACTGCCTTGAGCCCTATGAGGTCGCCATGGAACTGCAAACTAGGGCCCACTCGGACTCCACAGCCATGAAGGCCGTGAAGCCACTCAATCGAGCCTGAAGCTCGAGGGAATCAGGCCACACACTCGTTCACATTCATTTTCCATCCGCCTGGCCACTCTCCTGAGGGAGATTAAAGATGCTTCCCGCGCTGCAGGCAGACATTGTACCGTCTGAGTCGCCAGGGAAGCCCTCACTTAATACTGGCAGGTCGGTATGAACCCCCAACCTGAACCAGCCTCTCAGGAGAGATCATGTCCCCCGAGACCGGCACCGCCTTTCAGGCTCCTGAGGTCCTCACGGAACTGCAGATTTTGGACCCTCTCAGACTCCATAGGCCCTGAACTGTGAAGCTCACTTTCACTTCCTTCAGTCAGCAATCATGCATACAAGGTCACTCAGAGCGTATCACAATACCGCCCTTTTCCTGAGTCCCCAGGCCTCCCTATCTGATGCTCCCTTCCTGGGAGCTCCAAGGAGGTGATCAGTCTCTTCTGCTTATTGGGGTAAGATCTTCTGACTGGGGATTGGCCCCAGGGCTTTACCTGACTCCGTGGCCAATCCTGGTGAGTTGGTCTAGCCCTTGAATGGGTCCGGTCAGGACTCGGCCATCCAGAAAGTTGGAACAACGCTCCGGGAATACCATCAGGTGTCACGCCTCCTTGTTCATCTCGGGGCTCCTTCATTTTGACCTGGCTGAGCCACCAGTCCAGTGGCTCAAGGGGCCAGCGTGGTTGGAATCTCGCTGGGGCCTCCAGAAATGTTGCAGAAACCAGTACTCGAAAACCAAGCACCACATTCAGAGACTTGGAGAACTCCAGTTCATTACACTGGTGGGCCCAGAGGAGTTAACCCTCCAAGTCCTGAGCCCCAAAAAGGGGTGCAAGAGCTTTCATATAGGCATGATTAAGCAGGTTTGCAGCTTTGCAGTTGCTAGGGCGATTGCAAAGAGCAAGACAAGGGTGAGTAAGATAAACTCCAGTTCCCAGTGTTGTGAGCCCCATTTTTCAGACCTACCTGATACGGATTTTGCAAGAAGCAAGCTGAGTCACAGAGGTAGAAGGAGCAGGAGGTCATGTAAAAATTGAACTTTTTCTCTTGACCATCACAGATTTCATTGAAAATAAACCAGGGACAGCAACGAAACTCAGGTTAAAAATGTATGTGCCTACACTCTCAGTCATGTCTGAATCCTTGTGACCCTTTGGACTGTAGCTCAACTGGCTCCTCGGTCCATGTGATTTTGCAGGCAAGAATACTGGAATGGAATGCCATTTCCTCCTCCAGGGGATCTTCCTGACCCAGGGATCAAGCCCATGTCTCTTAGGCCTCCTGCATTGCCACTTAGATTCTTTAGTCCTACTGCCACCTTGGAAGTCCAAAAGTGTGTATGGGAATGGAGAAATAGCTGTGAAAACGATGCTTTAAATGCATATCTCATGATCACCAAAGGAAATAATGATCTGAGTTAAGCAATAACTGAGTAACTATAGCCTGAGAAAAAATACCTGTGGCCTGGACGTTGAGAGTTAGATTCTATTTGGTGGGAATGTTCGGACTTGAGCCCAGGAGACAGTGTGTCAGGTGACCCCAAGCCAGATGATGCTGAGGAAGCAAGGCAGGAGCCACACTATATACAAGTCTGTAGGAAGGGGCAGGTAAGCTGAATATTATAGGTGACAATTAATGTAAAGGAAACACATCCCTCACATGAAGAGATTTAATGATCTTCCTTGTATGGGAAGATGGAAGCATCTGAACTTATTGAAATGATTTCTTTCATATGCATCTAGCTATCTGGGGCCAATGCTTCTTCCTTGACTGTTCACACCCTGATTCTAAGGAGACGACAGAGGACTAGAGATTTTGACGGCATCACCATCTCAATGGACATGAATTTGAGCAAAGTCCAGTAGACGGTGAAGGAAGGGGAAACCTGGCATGGTGTAGTCCCTGGGTCTCAAAAAGTTGGACACGACTGAGTGACTGAACAACAACAAACATAGAGACCGAAGCCTATCATACCCTGACTTCTGAATGGATGAGGGGGCTCCCTGATCACTAATTCACACCCTCTATGAATCAGTCTATTCAAGGACCAAAGTCTGAACAACAGTGGTGGATGGCAATCCCTCACCCCACCCCACCCCCACCCGCCCCAGCTCCTCAGCACTTACCAAGTGGGAAATAACTGGTGGCTTCTGAATCGCGGCCTTTGTTTCACCTAGGCTCAGAGACCTGCATTTAGAAAAGGTTTCTTTAGTGTTAGAGTCAAGATTGCCGCATAAACGCCAATAACCTCAGATATACAGATGATACCACTCTACTGGCAGACAGTGAAGAGGAATTAAAGGGCCTCTTGATGAAGGTGAATGAGGTGAGTGACAAAGCTGGCTTAAAACTCATCATTAAAATCTATGATCATGACATCTGGTCCTATCACGTCATAACAAATAGAGGGGGAAATTGGATACAGTGACAGATTTTCTCCTTTGGGGCTCTAAAATCACTGCGGACGGTCCTTGCAGCCATGAAATCAAAAGATGCTTGCCTCTTGAAAGGAAAGCTATGACAAACTTAGACAGTGTATTAAAAAGCAAAAGCATCATTTGCTAACAACGTCCATCTAGTCTAAACTATGGTCTTTCCAATAATCATTTGAGATTTGGACCACAAAGAAGGCAGGGAACTTAAGAACTGATGCTTTCAAATTGTGGTCCTGGAGAAGACTGGAGAGTCCCTTGGACAGCAAGGAGATCAAACTAGTCAGTCCTCCTGAAGGAAGAAACAGACAGAACAGGCTCCATCTTGAAAGCAGGAGTCCATCTTGGGTCGGACTGTGGACTCTGAAGTATATGCTCAGTATCTATGGAAATGACATAACAATGGAAAATCAGAACCCCGGATGAAGGAGCCTCAGGACTTGTACCTACACTGTCCATCGCCTAAAAGAATGTGCTAATTATCTCTGTAACAGAACAAAGTCATAAATCCCATCATGCTTATCAGGGTATGACCACAGGCCTATTGATAAATGCCCAGTGCTTAACTATCCAGGCTTATGACACCTGAATCATGGGTTAACTTCAATCGTTTCTCTCTTTTACCTTGTCCAGACTAGTTTCAAGGAATTTGGGGAGGTGGGTTTGAGCACGTACACTTAAGGTATATAAGGCTTTTGCAAAAACCGGTCGCGGTCCCTGGCTAAGAGGAGACTCTGCCTTGGGCCCAATGGAGTAATAAACTGCATTCCAGTATCTCCACTGTCCTCCTGAGTGAGTTTGTTTCCCGAAACATGTGGCTACAACACTAAAGGATATCAATCCTGAATATTCACCTCTAGGACTGACACTGAAGCTAAATTCCAATATTTTGGCCTCCTGGTGTGGAGACTTGACTCATTGGAAAAGACCCTACTGCTGGGAAAGATTGATGGCAGGAGGAGAAGGTGACGACAGAGGATGAGATGGTTGCTTGGCATCACCGACTCAATGGGAAAAGTTTCAGCAAGCTCTGGCAGATGGTGAAGGACAGGGACCCCTGGAGAGCTGAAGTCCATTGCCTTGCAACAAGTCGGATACTACTGAGCGACTGAACATTTCACATCCGTTTATGACTACTGAAAAGCACCATAGCTATATTTGCTGAAAACAAACTGTCATATTGTAAAAATCATAATTTCTGTAGTCATCACTGCATTTCCCAACATCCCTAAAATCCAAACACCAAATCACGTCGCAATGGGAGTGAGGATAGGAGTGACTGATCTCTCACTAAAAGAATATTTTCAACAGTTGAAAGTTTCTTATGCATGTTGAGAATTCATGATGCTCCAAAGAAAGTGAGGATACAGACAATGGAGAAAAGGCTCTGGGGCACAAGGAAGTAGTCTAAAGGGCAGGTCGTCACTATTATAAGAAGAAATGGAAAAAAATAAGATGATAACAAATGCCCCAGGAAGAAAAATTAGGAGCAGAGAGCTAAAGGCTTGCATATTCTCAATGTGGGCATTTTAGGAGGAAAAGCAGATGCAGTCCCAGACCCAGGACAGGATATTGACCTGAGAAGCTGCCATTTCTTCCTCTTCTTTCTCCTCCTCTGTCTCCTCTGGGATGTTATGTTGCAAGCACACTTCTGAGTTTTGAGAAAGTACATTGGAAGGCATCAGCACAGCTCTTTAAACTGCAACCACTGCTCCTACAGAGAGAAGGACCTTGTAAAGTTGAGAAGACCGACCTCTCTGTCCTCTGTCTCAGAAGAGATTCAAGAAAAATCACTTCCTACTTGGAGACCAGCCTATGAACCAAGTTCTTGATTGTTCTCTGCCCATAGAGAGCTCCTAATGCTCTGCTCACACAGACGGTGTGAGCTGACTGACTTTCCCGGTCTAAATCCAGCTAGACCAACTCTGCGACCTCTGGTTGGACTGAAACTGGGCCTAAGCTCTCACAAATGGAGCCACGTCCTTAACCCGGGACACCCCTTAGAATCCCCTGGAGCACTTCCTACCCACCACACTGACTAACACAAAACTCTGCTGGGAGTTCATCAGTCAGGTCATTTACGAGGCTGGTCACATGATCCTGATGGGAAACCAGAGGCAAACCTCTCGCCTAAATATTCTTTCTGAACCATTTCAGTGAATAGAGTTCCCGGTGGTCAGGTCCCCACGCTAAGAACTTGTGAATCTGCAGGTCTACAGTGGGGCCATGAATGGAGTCATCAGCAAATTCCGTTTATTCTGATGTTTCTTCCCCCAAACCAATGTCCAGGAATCCTGAGCTCAAGGCCTCACACTCATCGTACCTGAGACCCCTCTGTAGGGGAGGATTTAGGGAGGGAATTTCTGAGAGAGGTCAAAGCTAGAATCAGGCAAAGAAAACATGAGAACTTGAAGTTCAGCTTTTATAAGATACCCTGGGTGAAGTGCTCTGGGCTCCCCAAGCTGAGTGCAGATTAATCCATTTAAACCAAGGAAAGGATTCTGGTGAGCTCTGTGAGGTTGCTGCAAGGTTGTTGCTGAACCACAAAGACGCCGGGATTCTTTGCCTCCAGTGAAGAAGAATTCAATCCAGGGCCAGAGACAAGGCTTGACTGGTTAGAGCTTCTGTGTAATAAAGATTTTTAAATTATAAAAGAGATAGAGAAAGTTTTTGACATAGACATCAGAATAGGGCAGAAAGATTGCCCCCTTGCTAGTGTTAGCATTGGAGTTATATACTTTTAATTAGTTATTACAGTGAATCAAAAGAATGTCAGGAGGTTGTAAAGACCTCACTAGACCAACTCCCATAATTTACATTTTAAGGTAACAGGATTAGCCAGAAGGTTTTTTTTTTTTCCCCAGAGACTGTTTTCAAGCAGGATAGATTATTTTTATATAATCCTAAGAATGCAAGATGGTTGTCTGAGGAGGCCTTACAAATAGCTGTGAAAAGAAGAGAAGGGAAAAGCAAAGGAGAAAAGGAAAGTTAGTCCCATTTGAATGCAGAGTTCCAAAGAAGATCAAGGAGAGATAAGAAAGCCTTCCTCAGGTCAATGCAAAGAAATAGAGGAAAACAACAGAATGGGAAAGACTAGAAATCTCTTCAAGAAAACTAGAGATGCCAAGGGAACATTTCACGCAATGATGGGTTCGATAAAGGACAGAAATGGTATGGACCTAACAGAAGCAGAAGATATGAAGAAGAGGTGGCAAGAATACACAGAAGAACTGTACAAAAAAGATCTTCACAATGCTGATAATCACAAAGATGTGATCACTCACCTAGAGTCACACATCCTGCAATGTCAAGTCAAGTGGGCCTTAGAAAGCATCACTACGAACAAAGTAAAGGAAGTGATGGAATTCCTGTTGAGCTATTTCAAATCCTGAAAGATGATGGTGTGAAAGTGCTGCACCCAATATGTCAACAAATTTGGAAAACTCAGCAGTGGCCACAGGACTAGAAAAGGTCCGTTTTCATTCCAATCCCTAAGAAAGGCAACCCCAAAGAAGGCTCAAACTACCGCACAATTGCACTCATCTCACACGCTAGTAAAGTAATGCTCAAAATTCTCCAAGCCAGGCTTCAGCAATACGTGAACCATGAACTTATAGATGTTCAAGCTGGTTTTAGAAAAGGCAGAGGAACCAGACATCAAATTGCCAATATCCGCTGGATCATCGACAAAGCAAGAGAGTTCCAGAAAAATATCTATTTCTGCTTTATTGAGTATGCCAAAGACTTCGACTGTGTGGATCACAAAAACTCTGGAAAATTCTGAAAGAGATGGACATACCAGACCACCTGACCTGCCTCTTGAGAAACCTGTTTGCAGGTCAGGAAGCAACAGTTAGAACTGCACATGGAACAACAGACTGGTTCCAAACAGGAAAAGGAGTATGTCAAGGCTGTATATTGTCACCCTGCTTATTTAACGTCTATGCAGAGTACATCATGAGAAACTCTGGGCTGGATGATGCACAAGCTGGAATCAAGATTGCTGGGAGAAATATCAACAACCTCAGATATGCAGATGACACCACCCTTATGGCACAGAGTAAGAGGAACTAAAAAACCTCTTGATGAAAGAGGAGAGTGAAAAAGTAGGCTTAAAGCTTAACAGTCAGAAAACAAAGATCATGGCATCTGGTCCCATCACCTCATGGGATATAGATGGAGAGACAGTGGAAACAGTGTCAGACTTTATCTTTTTGGGCTCCAAAATCACTGCAAATGGTGACTGCAGCCAGGAAATGAAAAGACGCTTACTCCTTGGAAGGAAAGTTATGACCAACCTAGATAGCATATTTAAAAGCAGAGACATTACTTTGCCAACAAAGGTGCATCTGGTCAAGGCTATGGTTTTTCTAGTAGTCATGTATGGATGTGAGAGTTGAACTGTGAAGAAGGCTGAGCACCGAAGAATTGATCTTTTTGAACTATGGTGTTGGAGAAGACTCTTGATGGTCCGTTGGACTGTAAGGAGATCCAAGCAGTCCATCCTAAAGGAGATCAGTCCTGGGTGTTCATTGGAAGGTGAAACTGCAATACTTTGGCCACCTCATGAGAAGAGTTGATTCATTGGAAAAGACCCTGATGGGGGTAGGAATTGGGGGCAGGAGGAGAAGGGGACGACAGAGGATGAGATGGCTGGATGGCATCACTGACTTGATGGGCATGGGTTTGTGTAGACTCTGGGAGTTGGTGATGGATAGGGAGGCCTGGCATGCTGCGATTCATGGGGTAGCAACGAGTCTGACATGGCTGAGCGACTGAACTGAACTGAATGTAGATGGGGGGGGGGGACTTTTGTCCTTTCTTCCTCCTTGAGAATTCAAGATCCCTCTCTCCTTGGGGACCCCCGGATTTCTTATCAACCTGCCCAGATATTGACGTGCTCATTCCTTCCTTTTCTTTTAGGAGAATTATGCTTCCAAGGGAAAAGGACATTGTTTTCGTTCCATAACTACTTCTGCTCTATAGGGCCATGGTCCCTAAGTTGTTGAGATAACATATTTTCAGTTAAGTATAAACTCTAATATACGTTTCTCCTGCCGCTAAGTCACATCAGTTGTGTCTGACTCTGTGCGACCCCACAGACAGCAGCCCACCGTGCTCCCCGTCCCTGGGATTCTCCAGGCAATAACACTAGAGTGGGCTGCCATTTCCTTCTCCAATGCGAGAAAGTGAAGTCACTCAGTCGTGTCCGACTCTAAGGAACCGTATGGACTGCAGTCTACCAGGCTCCTCCATCCATGGGATTTTCCAGGTAAGAGTACTGGAGTGCGGTGCCATTGCCTTCTCTGATATACTTTTCTGGGTCTTCTAAATAGTCTCCCAGATCCTCCTTGATTCTTTATATTTCTTGATAAGAATAGGGCTTATTAATTCTCACAGACTATTTCTCCCGATGGGTGCTTCATGAAGAGGCAACAGCTTGTGTGGCTGTCCTCACCCTCTCTGGCTGCTCTGAGCACACGATCCCAGGGACAGATTGGAGAAACCTGCTTTTTTTTAAAATCTGTTTCCTATCCTCCATCTCATCCTGTATTTCACCCTTAGTTTTTGCTGTCTGAGGTTGTCTTACTTTGATGATCGGAGTTTCTATTGAAACCAGAGCAGTCTGAAGTTGTACTGGGATAGGAGTTGTTTGGACCTCTACTTGGGCCGTTTGAACCTCAGTTTGGGTTTTTACTGAGACCAAGGCAAACCCTCCTGGGGTGGGGGGTGGGGGCGGTTCCCTGACTTTCAGTTTGCTCAGGTGGGAGTCCCGGGTATGGGGGCAAAGTAGGATGACAGGAGGGAGCTGAAGGTTTCACAGTCAAATCTATACTCTTAGGACATAAGTCTGGCATGCCTCACAGTGAGAAAAAGGGCAACACATAAGCTACTTCTACCATTCCCCCTGTTTTCTACAGAACCGGTCTAACAACAGTAATATAATTAAGAGGCCCTCCAACCGGCCACCGTTTATCATCCTCTCAAGTATCCTGTGGCCATGCAGTATCACATAGCAAGATCAGGTTTGTCTTCTTTAAGCCCTGGGGATCAAATCTATCCCAGTTTTTCAGGATACAGTTCAAAGGAGTGAGGCTGCAATAGTTAGCTCCCATCTGTAAGAGAGAAAAAAAGCGACCAGGGCCATCTTTCTACTGGAGGCGTCCCTCTCTGCTCTAGATCGGGGTGTAGACAGACTTTACTCCAAAGCTATCCTTCCTTGGTCGGACCTAGTCTGTCCCTTACCGACGCAGGCGTCACACTCGTCCCTCCCGGTTCTACCACAGAGACGGGGTGGAGATGCACCAGGGGTAGACCTGATGGCATCCCTGACTGATGTCCAGCTCCTCACCATTAAAGCCTTGCTTTCCTCTGATGCCACCTGGGGTGCCATCAGAGTAACCTTACGGAATGCCTCCCAAGCTAAGACCTCTGGGGGAAACTTTCGTCACCTAAGTGCGTGTGCACAACCCTGACTATATTCCTGACCACAGTAAGACTGGTACAAACATAAAACTGAGATGTTCTTACCAAGCATCACCGCGCCAGTGTAAGCGATAGCAAAAGAGATGGAGAAGGGCTCGCCAGTGAGGAAAAAGTGATTTTTGTTCTGGAGTTATTAGGGCCAGTCCTTCCAGCTCATTCCGATTGCACAGAAAGAACAGGAGTTGGGACAAAAGCTCCTGGAAAGCCGCCTCTGGCCCACTGAGAGCGCGTTACCACAGGAAGAAACCCACTGCACTTCCGATCTGAGTAACCGTTATCCTCAGAGATGCTCTTGGAGTGAGAGCTCCATCTAGCTTCCTGACTTCCCATACCTAGCGAAACCAGGCGCTTCCTGACTTTCCATTCCTAGCGAAGCTAGGCGCTTCCTGACTACCAGTCCAAGTGGGGGAGTGAAGTAACAGCACACAGTAACAGCATAGATCACAAGTCCCTGGAAAGTCTAGGATTTGACAGATAGGTTAATCGTTCTAGCTCCCAAGAAGTCATGAAATGGCCAAAGAGACTGGAAAGTTTGACCGAGAAAGGAGAGTTCGGTCCACACGCTTGCCCATTTCTAGTCAGTGCCCGAAAGAGACATTGGCTGCCTCTTGTCATTGGCAGGTCGGTATAAACCCCCAACAGGTTTCTGCCCTAAGGCGTATGAGGTCACCGAGGAACCACAGAGCAGGCCTCCTCGCTTGCTTCACGCAGGGAATCTCGTTCATTCACACAAGCACACTGCAGAGTTAGTGAAGTGTAGCAGAAACGTGTTCACTAGAGCACAACCTACCAGACCTCCAAGCATCCTCACCTTGCCCTGAAGAATCCTGGATGAGACCCCAAGATGAAAGATTGCTGCGGAACCATGAAAGACGCCTGGATTCTTGGCCTCCTGAGGAGAAGAATTCAATCCGGGGCCAGAGACTAGGCTTAAGATTTCAGAGCTTTTGTGTAACAGTTTTATTAAAGTGTAAAAGAGACAGAGAAAGCTTTTGACATAGACATCAGAAGGGGCAAAAGAATGCATCCTCACTAGTGTTAGCAACGGAGTTATATCCTTTTAATTAGCTATTACAGGGAATCAAAAGAATTTCTGAAGTTGTAAAGACCTCACTAGACCCACTCCAATAATTTACCTTTTAAGATAACATTATTAGCCAGAATTTTCTTTTTTCCCAGAGACTGTTATCAAGCAGGATACATTATTGTAGAGGCAAAAAGAAAAACGCTTTTTCTTTTGAGAATTCCAGATCCCTCTCTCCTTGAGGGCCCCCGGACTTAGCAACCTCCCTAGAAACTGACTCTCTCAGTGTGATTGAAGGGGGGCCTGTGAATAGACCCTGGGGTTCAGCAAGACTGCTGATCTCAAGGAAGATGGTCACCTAGTGCAGGTGCTCACAGGACTGCCTTCTGTGAGTTCAGGGAACTGCAGCTTACCTGCTCCCCAGACAGATGCTGAGGCAGCAACAGCATGGAGCAGTTTAGGGAAACTGTCAACAATACTCTGCATAATCCTTATTAGAACCATCACAGTATCCAAGAAGTTAAAAAATGGGAGAAGAGATACAACACAGAAATGAGGGAATATATATGAAGTTATGAGAAGTTTAAAGCCAGTGAGCAAAGTAATTTCCACATATGCCATCTCTTTGTGTTACCAACGAGTTCGTTGTGGTTTCCTCACTACAACCTTAAATAAGGTGGGAGAGGTTACTGTAGCTGGTGGGTTAACATTTCATTCATTACAATCAATCAAAACACTAAAAACCAATCACTGTTATTAATCGCCATGTATTAATTTAACACATAGTTGAAATAAAACCTTTTACAATCCACGGTATGATCCATGATTAAATACAGATCAAAAGTACAGAGTGAGATATTCATCTTTCTGTTATAATGATGTGAGATTTGTGATTTTTACGGCTTACCAAACAAAGCCTAGGAAGCACTTAGCAAGCATGGTATGCACTAATTCCATGCCTTTTCCAGGAAGGGTTTCTAATACATTTATAGGTTGTAACAGAAACTGTCTTTATTTCAACACTGCCAAGTAATATTCATGACTTGCGTTGATATTATAAAGATACATAAATATTGCAGTGAACTGTCATTGTGTTCTTACAAATCAAGGATATTACCATTGAAACCTTACCAGCAACTTCTGTTTTACTTTAATACATGGAAAGATGAAAAGATCACTGATATCATGGCAACTTCCAGATATTTCACATCAATGACGGATACCTCCATTCAGATGGTCACTGTCCATTTTACATCATGGTACCCTTCATCTTCTAATGGAGGATAGATAGAAATGGTTGCAACACAATATGAAAAGGCTAATCTTTAATAAACGATCAAAAACCTCGGTTTGCAAACACACCAGAAACAAAGCATAGTATGCATTACTTGAGTGTTGAGTCACATTCACTTCAAATACTCTCACTTCACGTCGTTAAGAATAAGCATACATACATTGCTAAGAATTGGAACGTTCTAACCATCAACCTTCATCTCATGATTCATGCTAACATATCCACTTTCTATGTGTTTAACTATGGAGTACTCCCTACAGTTATTCTCCTTCAGAGAAACTTCAGAAAAGAGGATTGATGACATGTCTTCTAGGATGTAATCCCTGATATTTATTTCGATTTACCATTTGATTAAATACCTTTTGACATACTTGTTACATCATCTCCGTAGCTTTCTTATATAAACTCTTGTGTTTTCTGATGCATGTTTAGGGAAAACCTATTCCATCACATGTTCCATTACTAGGGTTTCTCTCCAGTGTCTTCTCAGATGTTTAGCGAGATGGGCACTCTGACTAAAGGCTTTGCCACATTCTGTGCATTTATAAGTTCTCTCTCCAGTATGAATTCGCTGATGTTTAGTAAGCGTTGAGTTGTGATCAAAGGCTTTGCCACATTCTGTGCATTTATAAGTTCTCTCTCCAGTATGAATTCGCTGATGTTTAGTAAGCGTTGAGTTGTGATCAAAGGCTTTGCCACATTCTGTACATTTATAAGGTCTCTCTCCGGTATGCACTCGCTGATGCTGAGTAAGAAGTGAGAGACGAGGAAAGGCTTTGTTACATTCTTTACATTTATGAGGTCTCTCACCAGTATGATTTCGCTGATGTTGAGTAAGCGTTGAGTTGTAAGCAAAGGCTTTGCCACATTCGGTACATGAATATGGTCTCTCCCCAGTATGGATTCGCTGATGTTTAGTAAGACTAGAAACCTTAATAAAAGCCTTGCCACATTCTCTACATGTATAACGTCTATCCCCGGTATGAATTTGGCGATGTTGAGTACGGGCCAAATTCGTAATAAAGGCTTTGCCATATTCTTTACATTTGTATGGTTTCTCCCCAGTATGGATACGATGATGTGCAATTAACTCTGAGTGACAAATAAAGGTTTGGCCACACTCTGCACAATGATAAGCTTTCTCTCCAGTATGAATTTGCTGATGTTGGGTAAGATGTGAGCAACGGATAAAGGCTATGTTACATTCTTTACATTTATAAGGTCTCTCTCCAGTATGAATTCCCTGGTGGTAGGTTAGAGATGAGTACTGAATAAAGACTTTGTTACATTATTTACATTTTTTTACATTCTTTACATTCTTTACATTAACGCTTCTCTCCAGTATGAGTTTGCTGATGATCCATTCGTTCTGAAGAACAGACAAAGGCTTTGCTACATTCTGTACATTTATGTTTCTCTCCAGTATGAATCCGCCCATATTGAATAAGACTTGAATTGTAAGTAAAGGCTTTGCTACATTCTGTACATGTATAAGGTTTCTCTCCAGTATGAATTCGCTGATGTTGAGTAAGAACTGAGTGACGTTTAAACGCTTTGCTACATTCTGTACATTGGAAAGGTTTCCTTCCTGTATGAATTTTCCTATGCTTATTTAGATTCGATGGCTTACTAAATACTTTCCCACATGTCTTACACATGTTTTCTTTCTGTGGATTCTGAACAGTCTGCGGTTGAATAAGTTCTGAAGACTGACTAGAAACCTTACCATATTCAGTACAAGTCCTCTCTTCAGTATAGGTACTCTTATTGAGAGAAAAACCTGACATTTGATCAAAGGCATTTCTACCTTTATGACTTTTAGAATCCTTGATTGAAGATTTGAGTCCCTGATGTTTCTTAAGGTTGGAGTCTCCTTCAACCCAATTTCATTGCCTGAATACGTTCTCAGTCCACCAAAAATACTCTTGTAATTATTGGAGCTGGAGCTCTTAAGGTCTGACTCATTTTATTGCACATGCAACGTTGCTGTGTATTAACCGTATCACAATATGTATTGAACAATGATGGTTGGATTGCATCTCTTCCATTGTCATCAACATTATATATCTTGGAATGGAGAGAAAATATTTGTTGGGGGAAGAAAAATGACCCTCTGCTCATGGATCCCTCCAACTGATTAGATTGTATGTTTTCCCACTCACTGTTAAATTGTAGGTGTTCAGACATGCTTGAATGTATGTTTAGTCGAAGCCTAAGTTCAGAATTGTCTGAATGTGTATTTGCAGTAGAGACTAGATTACCTTCCAGATTTTCCAGATTTCATTTTAGAGAACATGTATGTCTCAAAAAGGGATGTAAATCTTTTCTTAAACACTTACACGTCTCGGCAGATGTTGAAGACTGAAGTGTGTTTTTTTCACAATTTGACTCACATTGCTCATTTCTTTTTGCAGTAGTGTTAGCTTTATGTGTAACTGTCTCCATTTCTTTATGTCCACTTAAGCATTCTCTCTATCATATACTCTCGTATATTCCCAGGCTTTCATTAAATTTACATATCTGAGGTGAAATATTTGACATATTCCTAGGTTTGCTTTTGAGGATACATCTTCTAATGTTGGATTCTTCGGCATCAAATCCTGGGTGTCGTGTGGAGACATAGCTGAAAGATACCAAATAAGAAGTAATTTTACTTGCTATTCTCAGTGAATACCTTTAAAGATTTAGAGAAAATTGATGACCATTAGCTAGTTTAAAAATAAAATAGAGATGGAAGGATCAAGATGCCAGAGGCATAAGCAGATGTGGAGATCATCTCTCTCTCCACAAATGAAAGAGAAATGGAACAACTCTCACAGAGCCCAGCTGAACACTAGCAGGGACCCCTTGAAATCTAAAGAAACAAGAAAGATTCCTGTTGAGCCAGGTAGGACAAGAGAAGAAGAAGGAAAAGGGAGAGGAGAGGAAGTGGGATGGGGCCTGCAACCCTGCGGAGAGATGAAAGTGAGAAGAGGTCTCCACATTCGGGGAAGCCCCTCGTCAGGCACTCAGTTTGGACAGGAGAGCCTCATTCTCTGTGGAGAGAACATGGCAACCCGCGTGTGGCAGCAGGACAGGGTGAGACCTGCACACGGGGTCCTGACCCCTGCCCTGCCCACCCAGCCTGAGAGGCATGTCCACCACTGCAGACAAGGGCTGGGTGCTGAAATGTGGGGTTCAGAAAACAGATCCAGGCAGAGGATTGAGGATGGCTGTGAGGAAACATCCTGAAGGGATGGGGCTGTGGGAAGAGCTCTGCAAAGGGGATGCTTGTGGTGGAAGTCTGAACCACCTGAGAGCAGAGTGGCATTGGTGAGTGATGCCCAACGAGTAAGCCCATTGCATCCCTTGTCCCTTGTGCTGGACCCTGCTCGCCAAGGACTATGAAGAACTCCACCCACGTAGGTCTCATGAGCCCCCAGCCACGGCCTCCCCCATCGACCTCCTCCACAATCAGCAGACTCCTGTGCCCTGGGGCAGCTCAGAAGAAGACACCTGTGAGTTGCCCACAGGCTCAGATGCAGCTGAAAGAACAGCTGAGCCCCAGGGATAGAGAAGAAAAGCTGACACCTCTCCCTGCAGCAACAGAATCCACGGTCTCACACCCACGACCGGCTGTGTAAACTCAGCCCCTACAGAGCATCTGAATCACCTACCAGCGCTCTCTCAGTCAAGGCAGGGGCAGCTCTAGCTGCTGTAGACTCTGTGGGCTCCCACACAAGGGGGCTGGGCCAGGACAGAGCCTGAGCTGCCCCCGAGCACCAGAGGGTCCAGCTCCACATTGAATGCAATCCCAGGACCTGACTTCACTGAATCTATGCCGGTGACCTTGTGAAAACAACATCTGCGAGACACCAGGGCCAAGGGCCATCATGCCCATGGTTAAGCTGGGGCCAAGAGCAGTGCCAACACTGCATCACATGAGAGCCTGCAGAACGCATGAGAGGGGGAACCAGAGCACATCCTGAGTGAACATCCCCAGAGAAGTAATACTCAGTGACTTTTCTCCACGTGCTGGTGCTCCAGTCCCACCTGCCTCGCAACACAGATCAGAATCACAGCTAAGATTCAGGTCTGGGGGCTCTGTTCCACTATGTTGGGAGCAGGCACCACCAGAGAGAGGGCAGTAACAACCACAGAACAATGGGGAAACAGCCCTGAATATCCACAGCAGGCCCTGGTCACGGTTAACAGCAATCAAAGCCCAGATCAAGAGGATAAGGGCACAAACTTTGGGACCAACCTCATCCACCAAGGTGCAGACACCAGAAGGAAGACTAACTAGGTTCCTGTAGCCTTCAAAAGAGAGACCGCAAACTGAAGCTGGACAAAATGATATGGCAAAGAAACAGGTTATAGGGGAAGAAACAAGATAAAAGCCTCCAATCACCACTGAATTCAGAGGTGATAGGCAATCTAATGATTACTTCCTGCTTTTAGTTCTCTTAAGGGAGACACCAAACACTTTCACAAATCCTAGGTGCCTAGTAATTCGTAAATCAAACTCTTGCCTCACATGTTTCTGAGAATGTTCTATTAGATGCTTCAGTCTAAAAATCATAAGTGATAGTGACAGAGAACTAATCAGAAACTGAGGACACACAAGACAGTGTCCAAGGAAGCTGAAACAAATAAGAGAAACTTAATAAAGTACTAGTTTTAATAAATTAAATAAGAAGAGAGACTTTAAAACTATGACTAGAGAAAAGGGGAACTCTACTCATTGCTCTGTGGAGGCCTAAATGGGAAGGAAATCAATACAACGGTAAAGACTAGAGATCTCTTTAAGGAAATTAGAGGCACTGCGAATATTTCAAGCAAAGATGGGAACAATAAAGGACAGAAACAGGATGGACCTAAAAGGAGCATAAGATAATAAGAGAAGTTGGTGAGAATACATGGAAGAACTATACAAAAAAGATCTGAGATAATGACTGAGATAACCACGATAGTGTGATCACTCACCTAGGAACAGACATCCTGGCGACCAAAGTCAAGTCGGCCTTAGAAGGCATGACTACCAACAAAGCTAGTGCAGGTGACGGAACTCCAGCTGAGCTATTTCAAGTCCTAAAAGAGGATAATGTTAAAGTTCTGCACTAGATAAGCCAGCAAATTTTGAAACCTCAGCAGTGGCCTCAGGATGGGAAAAGGTCAGTTTTCATTCCAATCACAAAGAAAGGCAATGCCAAAGAACACTCAAACTACTACACAATTTCTCTCATTTCAAACAATAGCACAGGCTCAAAATTCTCCCAGTGAGGCTTTGACAGTACGTGAACTGAGAGCTTCCAGATGTGCAACCTGGATTTAGAAATGGCAGAGGATCCAGACATCAAATTGCCAACATCCCTTGGATCATATAAGAAGCAAGAGATTTCTGGAAAAAGAACCACATCTGCTGTATTGACTATACCACAGGCTTTGATTATGTGGCTCACAAGAAACTGTGGAAAATTCTTAAAGAGATGAGAACACCAGACTACCTTGCCTGCCTCCTGAGAAATCTGTATGCATGTCAAGAAGCAACAGTGAGAACTGGACATGTGACAACGGACGGATTCCAAATTGGGAAAGGAGTACATCAGGGCTGTATACTGTTACCCTGCCTATTTAACTTATATGTACAGTACATCGTGCAACATTCCGGGTTGGATGAAGCACAAATTGGAATCAAGATTTCAGGGAGAAATAATCATAATCTCAGATATACAGATGACAACACCCTTATAGCAGAAAGCGAAGAGGAACTGCAGAGTCTCCTCATGAAACTGAAAGAAGCGGGTGCAAAAGCTGGCCTCAAACGCAACCTTCAAAAAACGAAGATCATGGCACCAGTCATATCCTTTCATGGCAAACAGTGGGAGGAACAATGTTAACAGTGACAGACTTTATTTTGGGGGTTCCAAAATCACTGCAGATGGTGACTACAGCCATGAAAATAAAAGACGCTTGCTCCTTGGAAGAAAAGCTATGACCAACCTAGGGAGCATATTAAAAAGCAGAAACATTACTTTTGAAAATGGTCCATGTTGTCAAAGCTATGGTTGCTCTAGTAGTCATGTATGGATGTGAGATCTGGACCATGAAGAAAGCTGAGCCCCGAAGAATTGATGCTTTTGAACTGTGTTGTTGGAGAAGACTCTTAGTCCCTTGAACTGGAAGATCACACCATGCCATCCTAAAGAAAATCAGTCCTGGATGTTCATTGGAACGACATGGTGAAGCTGAAACTCTGATACTTTGGCCACCTGATGTGAAGAACTGACCCACTGAGAAAGACCCTGATGCTGGGAAAGACTGAAGATGAGAGGACAAAGGGATGACAGAGGATGAGACGGTTGGATGGCATCACTACCTCGATGGCCAAGAGTTTGAACAGGCTCTGGGACTTGGTGACGGACAGGGAAGCCTGGTTTGCTGCAGACCATGGATCGCAGACTCAGACTCGACTGAGTGACGGAACTGAACTGACTGATATGTATAACTGGTTCTCTTTGCTGTTTAGGAGCACACAATTGGAAAAAAGCTATATTACAATTAGAATTTTAATAAAGATTTCTTTATATAACCTAAAAATTGTCATAGTTTGAATCAACCATTAATAGTACAGTGGAAAATGTGCTAAGAGTTCATGTCAATATATTTTAAAATTCTATGAGGTAAAAGAATATAATAAGGTATTTTAGCAAGTTAGAATTAGATCAAATACACTAAAGATATTTAATATGAGATCATAAAAGTAAAAGAGAAACTTTGAAGTCAACCTGAGATGTGCATTCTTTCATTTTCACAAGGTTTTGCTTTCTGCAGTGAAAAATTACTTGAATTTGAAATTTATTTAGAAGGTCATATGTGTCACTCCCAGTGAATAGGAAATTATAAACCAGAGAATAAAAACCCATACCCAGTATTCCTAGAAGTTTGGCAGTTTGTCTACCACTCCACTTACACATTTCTGTCCAAAGGTAGAGGGAAACTTGAAAACGACTGTCATACAGTTACTCAGAAATGGGCAGAGTTTTCCTAGGTCCCCAAAGAAATTGAAGAGTAACTAACGAATGCAGTTTGTCACAAGTCAAGAGGAGACTTTTAGTTCACACTGTGATGGAGAAAAGTAATCACTGGAGATAAATTCATGAATGATATAAGAGACAGAATGAGGCAAGTGATACATTTCTATGACACTAGCAGACACAAACCCAGGTTTTCAAAAACCACTTCCACTGAAGCCAATCTTCCAAAGCCATGTGATGAAGGATGAATTCCTCGCAGCTCCTTGGACCACTCATCTGAGTCTTCATCTCCAGCCATTCATAACTACCTGGGTAAAAGGCTGTCGTCTCCATTCTCCTTATATTCCTGGGATCCTTCAATTGCTCCAGAAAGGTGACCAGGTCCAGTTTAGAGACAAGCCCTGTTGATCAGAGAAAGGAAAATTTGTGTTGTTAGAGATTTATCAGTATCGAATCCAGTTTGTATTCAGGTGAGACAACAACGCATTCTGTCCTAGAAAACATTTCCTGAAATACTTTATTCAAAGCCGTCATAGAAAACTAACAAATACCTAACAATCAGATCCTGAGATTCTGGTCAACTAGTACTAAGGCAAATGTAAGTAGTATCGATGTGAAATTAAGAAAGTGTGCATCTATTTAATGCCACAGAACTTACACAATTACCACTAACCTAGAATGAAGGAGGCAGAGTACCTCAAGGAAGAAAAACATCACCAGCATAACGAGTCATCATGAATCATCACTTTTCTTCCTAAAGTCACAAATACCCATTTTCCCCTAGAAAGCAGAGACCTGGAACTACTGTGGGAAGCAGAAAATGTCAGAAAACATTCTTGGAATGACAGAACAAAATCCCAGTGGGTGGATAAGCGATTCTGGAAGGCAGTTATCCTTACCCAAGGAGGCCAGGTTCCCGTAATTCTCTAACAACACGTCCCTGTACAATTCCTGCTGACCGAGGTCCAGGCACTCCCACTCCTCTTGAGTGAAATCTATGGTCACATCCCGGAACGTCAGCCATCCCTGAAATACAAAGTACAGATGCCATGTGGCCGTGGGAAGACTTCCTAATGTGACCCAAGATGAAAACAGCAAGTTCAGAGACCTGGTCGTGAAGTAGTGGCTTGGCTGGTACTACAAAATATATTTTTTACACAGTAATCTTTTCTACCCAATTTCTAATGTGAAAAACAGAGGATGAGTTATGATCCACAAAGCATTAGAGAAACTACTCTCATCTGGAAAAGCAATTATAAAACCATCTGGGAAACATTAGCATATCTATTTTTCAGTGTTCTACTCGTGTGACATAGGATAAATTGTTTACCAAAGAAACAGGATTTTTTTTTTTTTTAAGTGTATTCTGAGACAAGAGTTCTGAAGTGGGCCCAAAGTGCCACATTTTTAGCAAGGTTATTTGAGTTAGTAATGTTGAAAATTCTGATCGATGAATGACGATTTTAAACCGCAAGGAAATAGAATAGTAAGGTAAGAATTCATACTTAAGTTGGAACGTTAATTGTTTTACAAATTTTAATAGGTGGAATAGGATAGTAAATTAAAAGACGCTAAAAAAAAAAAAAAAAAGACGCTTAGTCCTTGGAAGGAAAGCTATGACCAACCTAGACAGCGTATTAAAAAGCAGAGACATTACTTTGCCAACAAAGGTCCATCTAGTAGAGCCTATGGTTTTTCCAGTGGTCATGTATGGATATGAGAGTTGAACTGTGAAGAAAACTGAGCACTGAAGAATTGATGCTTTTGAACTGTGGTGTTGGAGAAGACTCTTGAGAGTGCCTTGGATTGTAAGGAGATCCAAGCAGTCCATCCTAAAGGAGATCAGTCCTGGGTGTTCACTGGAAGGACTGATGCTGAAGCTGCAATACTTTGGCCACCTCATGCGAAGAGTTGACTCATTGGAAAAGCCCTGATGCTGGGAGGGATTGGGGGCAGGAGGAGAAGGGGACGACAGAGGATGAGATGGCTGGATGGCATCACCGACTCGATGGGCATGAGTTTGAGTAAACTCCAGGAGTTTGTGATGGACAGGGAGGCCTGGCGTGCTGCAATTCATGGGGTTGCAAAGAGTCGGACATGACTGAGCGACTTAACTGGACTGAGGAACATATTTTATGATGTCAATCCTTGCATCTCATGACTAGAGAAGCACTAAATCCTTTCATGGTTATATGAGATCCTCATGATTAGCAAGAAACCTTCTGTAAAATGAGTGCTCAATGGCATTGAACTCCCCCTTCACCAAAACTATATACATTGACCTTCCCCCACTGCCACTTTGGAGCAGTCCCTCACAACTATCTGAAGTTCTCCCTCCCAGGCGGCAGTCCTCATTTTGCCCCAGTTCAGTCCAGCCGCTCAGTCGTGTCCCACTGTTTGCAACCCATGGACTGAAGCATGCCAGGCTTCCCTGTCCATCACCAACTCCCAGAGGTTTCTCAAGCTCATGTCCCTCGACTTGGTGATGCCATCCAACCATCTCATCCTGCCTTCAATCTTGCCCAGCATCAGGGTCTTTTCCAGTGAATCCTTTCTTTGTAGCAAGTGGCCAAAGTGTTGGAGTTTCAGCTTCAGCAAGAAGAAAGCGATAAAGAATGATAGAGCCTCTTGATGAAACTGTAAGAGAAGAGTGAAAAAGTTGGCTTAAAACTCAACATTCAGAAAGCTAAAGTCATGGCATCCAATCCCATCACTTCATGGCAAATAGATGGGGAAACAATGAAAACATTTTGTCCCAAATAAAACTTAACTTGCAAATCTCAAGTTGAACATCTTTTTACTCAACACTAGCATCAGACTGTTTTCCAGTGAGTTGGCTCATTGTCAGATGGCCAAAGTGTTGGAGCTTCAGCCTCAGAATGAGACTTTCCAATGAATATTCAGGGATGATTTCCTTTAGGATTGACTGGTTTGCTGTCCTTGCAGTCCAAGGGACTCTCAGAAGTCTTCTCCAGCACCACACTTAGAAAGCATCAATTCTTTGGTGCTCAGCCTTATTTATAGTCTAACTATTTCAACCATACATGACCAGGAGAAAAACGATAGCTTCTGGCAAAGTGATGTCTCTGCTTTTTAATATGCTGTCTAGGTTTCTCATAGCTTTTCTTTCTAGGAGCAAGTGTCTTTTAGTGTCATGGCTACAGTAACCATCCACAGTGATTTTGGAGCCCGGCAAAAGTAATACAGTCACTGCTTCTACTTTTCCCCCATCTATTTGCCATGATGTGATGGGACTGGAGGCCATGATGTTAGTTTTTCTGAATGTTGAGTTTTAAGCCAACTTTTTCACTTTCTTCTTGCACCCCTATCAAGAGCTTCTTTACTTCCTCTTTGCTTTCTGCCATTAAAGTGGTATTATCTGCGTATCTGAGATTGTTGATGTTTGTCGAGGAAATCTTGACTCTACCACTACAGAAAGTGAAAGTTGATTGCACATTCCTGTCCCACTCTTTGCAACCCCATGGACTGTAGCCCACTAGGCTCCTCTGTCCATGGGATTCTCCAGGCAAGAATACTGGAGCGGGATGTCATTCCCTTCTCCAAGGGATCTTCCTGACCCAGGAATTGAACCACAGTCCTCTGCATTGCAGGCAGATTCTTTACCAAGCGAGCCACTAGGAAAGCCCTACTACTAAAAAGCGTTTGGTAAATGCAAGTCTCTGGGCCCAGGTGAAACAAAGCCAGCTATTGAGAAGCCATGGGCTATTTCCTACTCCCTAACTGCTGGTGGGGGTGGGGTGGGGGGCGAGGGGTAATGTGAGCAGAGTTCAGCTGCCTCATCTACCATCTCTTATAGTATACAAGGAATTAGGATGTGAACATTGAGGAAGCAGGATTCCTTCCGGATAGCTAGATGCATATTAAAGAAATTATTTCAGTAAGCCTGGACACTTGCATCTTACCATACAGAGAAGATCACTAAAGCTCTTCATGTGAGGGATCTTTTTTTAAATTATTGTAACCTTTAGTAATCAGATTACCTGCCCCTTGCTGCAAACTTGTATACTGTCTCTCTCCTGCCCTGCCTCCTTAGAGGCAGCTGTCTCAAAATCACTTAACATACTGTCTCCGGGGGTCAAGACCTAACATTCCTACCAAATAAAACCTTATTCTCAACTTTGAGCTCGCATGACTTTTTATCTCAGCCGAGAGTTATGTCACTTATTACTTAACACAGGTCATTATTTCCTTTGACGGTCATCAGAAATGCACTTAAGGCATCATTTTCACAGACATTTCTCCATTCCCACGCACACTTTGGGCTTCCCAGGTGGCAATACTACTAAAGAATCCGCTGGTCAGTGCAGGAAGCCCAAAGACCTGGGCTTGATCCCTGGGTCGGGAAGATCCCCTGGAGGAGGAAATGGCACCCCACTTCAGTATTCTTGCCTGGGAATTCCCATGGACAGAGAGGCCTGGTGGACTCCAGTAAAAGGGGTCACAAAGACTCAGACATGACTAAGCGTCTAGGCACACACATTTTTAATCCAGTGTTCACTGCTGCCCCTAGCTTATTTTCAAAGAAAGCTGTGATGGATATACCTTCAGGCTCCTGGTCTCTGAAGCTGGAGGTCCCTCACCTGCAGGCAGGTGGTCACAATGCAAGTCATTTTATGAAAAGCTGTATCCCCCAGGCTGCAGAGGGGAGTGAAAAAATCTAACTACTCAAGATATCATGGGGCTTTCCACGTGGCGCTAGTGGTAAAGAACCCACTTCCCAATGGGGAGATGTCCCAGAGGCAGGTTTATCCCTGGGTTGGGAGTATCCCCTGGAGAAGGGCATGGCAACCCACTCCAGTATTCTTTCCTGGCGACTCCCCATGGGCAGAGAAGCAAGGGAGGGCTACAACCCATGGGTTCCCAAAGAGTTGGACACTATTGAACAACTTAGCATGCAGGAGGCAGGATATCTTTGGGAAGAATTCTGAGAGCACATCCTTACAGCAACCTAAGTGCCCTAGGTGATTCCCACCAAGCAGTCACTCACCATCACTTCAATTCAGGTCAGTTCAGTCTCTCAGTCATGTCTGACTCTTTGTGACCCCGTAAACCGCAACACGCGAGGCCTCCCAGTCCAACAACTCCCGGAGTCCACCCAAATGCATCTCCATTGAGTCAGTGATGCCATCCAACCATCTCATCCTCTGTCCTCCCCTTCTACTCCCACTTTCCATCTTTCCCAGCCTCAGGGTCTTTTCCAATGAGTTAGATCTTCACATCAGGTGGCCAAATATTTCAGTTTCAGCTTCAACATCAGCCCTACCAATGACACCGGGACTGATCTCCGTTAGGATGGACTGGGTGGATCTCCTTGCAGGTCAAGGGACTCTCAAGAGTCTTCTCCAACACCACAGTTCAAAAGCAGCCATTCTTCTGTGGTCAGCTTTCTTTACAGTCCAACTCTCACATCCATACATGATCACTGAAAAAACCATAGCCTTCAAGAGACAGACCTTTGTTGACAAAGTAATTCTACTTTTTAATATGCTGTCTAGGGTGGTCACAACTTTCCTTCCAAGGAGTAAGCGTCTTTTCGTTTCATGACTGCAATCACCATCTGCAGTGATTTGGGAGCTCCAAAAGTAAAGTCTGGCACTGTTTCCCCATCTATTTGCCATGAAGTGATGGGACCGGAGGCCATGATCTTAGTTTTCTGAATGTTGAGCTTTAAGCCAACTTGTTCACTCTTCTCTTTCACTTTCATCAAGAGGTTCTTTAGTTCTTCTTCACTTTCTGCCATAAGGGTGGTGTCATCTGCATATCTGAGGTTATTGATATTTCTCCTGGCAATCTTGATTCCAGCTTGTGCTTCCTCCTGCCCAGCATTTCTCATGATGTACTCTACATATAAGTTGAATAAACAGGGTGACAATATACAGCCTTGACGTACTCCTTTTCCTATTTGGAACCGGTGTGTTCTTCCATGTCCAGTTCTAACTGTTGCTTCCTGACCTGCATACAGGTTTCTCAAGAGGCAGGTCAGGTGGTCTGGTATTCCCATCTCTTTCAGAATTTTCCACAGTTTCTTGTGGTCCACAGAGTCAAAGGCTCTGGTATAGTCAATTAAGCAGAAATAGATGTTTTTCTCGAACTCTCCTGCTTTTTTGATGATTCAGCAGGTGTTGACAATTTGATTGCTGATTCATTTGACTTTTCTAAAACCATCTTGAACATCTGGAAGTTCATGGTTCACGTATTGCTGAAGCCTAGCTTGGAGAATTTTAAGCATCACTTTATTAGAGTGTGAGATAAGTGCAATTGTGCAGTAGTTTGATCATTCTTTGGCATTGCCTCTCTTTGGGATTGGAATGAAAACACCTTTGTTAGTCCTGTGACCTCTGCTGAGTTTTCCAAATTTGGGGGCATATTGAGCGCAGCACGTTCATAGAATCATCTTCCAGGATTTGAAATAGCTCAGGTGGAATTCCATCACCTCCATTTACTTTGCTTGTAGTGATGCTTGCTAAGGGTCACTTCATATTGCAGGATGTTTGGCTCTACATGAGTGATTACACCATCGTGATTATCTCGGTCATGAAGATCTTTTTTGTACAGTTCTCCTGTGTATTCATGCCACCTCTTCTTAATATCTTCTGCTTCTCTTAGGTCCATACCATTTCTGTCCTTTATCGAGCCCATCTTTGCATGAAATGTTCCCGTGGTACCTCTCATTTTCTTGAAGAGATCTCTAGTCTTTCCCATTCTGTTGTCTTCCTCTATTTCTTTGCATTGATTGCTGAGGAAGCCTTTCTTATCTCTCCTTGCTATTCTTTGGAACTCTGCATTCAAATGGGTCTAACTTTCCTTTTCTCCTTTGATTTTTCCTTGTTTTTTTTTTTTTCACAGCTATTTGTAAGGCCTCCTCCAACAGGCATTGTGCTTTTTTGTATTTCTTTTTCTTGGGGATGGTCTTGATTCCTGTCTCCTGTACAGTGTCACAAACCTCTGTCCATAATTCATCAGGCACTCTGTCTATCAGATCTAGTCCCTTAAATCTATTTCTGACTTCCACTGTACAGTCATAAGGGATTCGATTTAGGTAATACCTGAATGGTCTTGATGTAAATGAAAGAGGAGAGTGGAAAAGTTGGCTTAAAGCTCAGCATTCAGAAAACTAAGACCATTGCATCCAGTTCCATCACATCATGCCACATAGATGAGGAAACGATGGAAACACTGACAGACTTTATTTTTGTGGACTCCAAAATCACTGTGCAGATGGTGATTGCAGCCATGAAATTAAGAGATGCTTACTCCTTGGAAGGAAAGTTATGACCAACCTAGACAGCATATTAAAAAGTAGGATTACTTTGTCAACAAAGGTCCGTCTGGTCAAGGCTATGGTTTTTCCAGTGGTCATGTATGGATGTGAGAGTTGGACCATAAGGAAAACTGAGCACCTAAAAATTGATGGTTTTGATCTGTGGTGTTGGAGAAGACTCTTGAGAGTCCCTTGAACTGCAAGGAGATCCACCCAGTCCATCCTAAAGGACTTCAGTCCTGGGTGTTCATTGGAAGGACTGATGTTGAAGCTGAAGCTCCAATACTCTGACCACCTGATTTGAAGAGGTGGCTCACTTGAAAAGACCCTTATGCTGAGAAAGGTTGAGGGCAGGACGAGAAGGGGAGGACAGAGGATGAGATGGTTGGATGGCATCACCGACTCAATGGATATGGATTTTGGTGGACTCTAGGAGTTGTTGATGGACTGGGAGGCCTGGTGTGTTGCAGTTTATGGGGTGGCAAAGAGTCGGACACAACTGAGTGACTGAACTGAACTGAACTGAATGTATTGGTGGTTTCCTCTTCTTTCTTGCATTTCAGTGTGAATTTGGCAATAAATAGTTAGTGGGGGCTGATTCGTGTCAATGTATGACAAAACCCACTGAAATGTTGTGAAGTAATTGGCCTCCAACTAATAAAATAAAATTTAAAAAAATTAAAAAAAAATAGTTCGTGGGCACAGATACTATGACTTGGAGAGCCACACACATCCTAGAAGGAGCCTCTCCCGAATTAATCAGGTTGACACTCTTTGTAGAACTTCCCGCCCTAAATGCTCGTTTCTGATGTCACAGGGGTGCTGAGTGTGAGGCTGCAGCTCTTGGCTCTTGGACCTGGGTCTCCCTCTTACATTGTTTCAAAAACCCTCACAGGCTGGGTCAGGTGACCTGGTAGTTCTGTCTGTCAGGTCTTGGGAATTGTACTGTGGCCTGCACTCAGTAAGGCAGAAAGAAAGGAGAAGAACTGGCAGGGGTGGTCTGCATAGAGAATGCAGGAAAGGTAAGCACCAAACAAAGGATGTGATTAGCATATCAGGTTAGTCTGGATTATCCGCTGCAGACCAGGAAGGAGAAAGTAAAAAAGGAGCCCTGAAAACGGCAAAGGGAAACAAGAAAACTCTTTTCTCTCGATCTTTGCAGCAGTTGCAGATTCAAGAGTTATGTGGATGACTTTAAAGTTATTTACTTAACACCCAGATGTGAGTTTGTGATAAAAATCCCCAGAGGAGACACCGAGATGGAGGAAGAAGAGGAAGAAATGGCAGCTTCTCAGGTAAATGTCCTGTCCCGGGTCTGAGGCTGTGTCTGGTTTTCCTCCTGAAATGCCTGGTCTGAACATCTGCAAACCTTCAATTCTCTGCTTCTAATTTTTCTACCTAGGGTGTTTGTTGTCAACTGCTTATTTTTTTTCCAGTTTTTCTTGTGTTAGAGGAGACTGGCCCTTTAGACAGTTTCTTCCTTATGTCCCAGAGCCTGTTATCCAATGTATGTATCCTGGCTTTCTATAGAGCATGATGAATTCTCAACGTTGTCAGTTTCAATGTTGAACATATTCCCTTTGTGAAAGACCAACACGGGGAGGCACTGGTATCAGGGATTCCCAATGGAATGCTGTTCTGTGTTGGGATCCTAGGAAGTAGGGGAAACGCCATGATGAGTTTATATCTGGATGCACCTTCAGGTCATTAGAACAGGAGCAAAAGGCAATGCCCTTGGAAATAGAATGAACTCAGTGGTCCAGATTTTTTTTCAGAATATTTTCAAAAATAAAAAAATGTAGTTGAGACGATCCTCTTCCTCTGTGTCGATAAGAAAGACTTACTAATTAAATGTGGTATTAGGCTACATGTCACGGGAGGTATATATGAAGTGAAATTTGCTTAAAACTAGCATTTTTTAATGATTGATTCAGATCATGGTTTCCATAATATTGCCAACATACCCGTGCAGTGGTAATGCATTCTTCCATGTACTTCTAACCCCATGACTCTGATGGTCACTGGTTTAGGTACTTCTGTGAGATTCCCATGCAACGCAGCTCATGTATTTTCCTTTTGTCTTTAACAAGTGTCTTGGGGAAAAAAAGTGAGGGATGTGCCTAAACTATCACAGTTAATGGGGGAATCCCATATGCTCTTAAGTTTCTCTTTGCTTTGGAAGATGACTGTGTTTAGTAGAGATGCTGGGTTTGGGGGATTTTTCTCACTCAAGCCCAGGTCTGATCATTTCCAGGTACACTCTATGCTCACATCACAGAATCTCATCATATTTTTGTATTTTCCAAAATGTTTATAAGAATATTATTAGTGTCAATCTATGTTCAACTATATTAAAATTTGAATTGTAGCTCTTTGGAAATGATATAGATTTTAAGGAAATTTAAAAACTCAGAACCAGAGCTTTCCTTTATGTTACATCATTCTGTATTTCTGCATTATAGTTTATTTAAAGAAATAAAATAATATCATCCTCATATATTTATGTACATTTTTAATAAGTTAAAAAATTTTATTTTATTGACATGAGGAATTTTCCCTATTAACTATTAATAAGTATATAGCCCCATTTTAGTTTATGTGTCTGTCCACAAACCTGTTAACATGATTTGATCGCTTTTTTCTATTTTTTAAAGATTTTCAGAAGAAGGGAATACGTACCTACTCTAGTATTCTTTCCTGGAGAATCCTATGGACAGAGGACCTATTATTTCTCTTGCACATTCAAGATTCTGTAAAAACTGTCAGAAAGACATACAGTATATGCTAAATAGTTAAAATGATCCTTGCTGCAAGGTTACTATCTTATAGAGACCTGTAAAATCTGTAAAAGACTTAAAGTTCAACTAAAGTGTGAATTCTTCCCTACTGTTCTCCTTCATTGCTGTTCAGAATGGTCATTTGTGGAGCAGAATTTGCAATATTACTACTTCAAATATGCTTGGTAAAAATGTGGCACAATTTTTCCACTCCAGAACTCTTCGATCAGAATCTGCTTTTTAAAAATGTTTCCTGGTTTTTGGTAGACAATTTATCCTAGGTCACACGAGTACAACACTCAAATATGCCAGTGTTGATCTGATGACATTATAATTTCTCTTCCACATCAGAATAGTTTCTTGTTAATCATATACTCTTTTCTTGGGGTTAAAAATGTGGTAGAAAATGTTGCTGTTTGATACCAGAAACTACAGTAAATCAAAATGAGTTCTCTGAAATTACTGTTTTCGTTTAGGGTCAGGTTAGGAAGTCTTCGCTTGGCCATATGACAGTCAGTCATTCAGTCAGTTCAGCCATTCAGTCATCAGTCTTGTCTGACTCTTTGCGATCTCAGTTTTGTCTGGCTCTTTGTGACCCCAAAGTACATGCATGTGTACTTTGTATTTCAGGGACGGCTGATGTTCCAGGATGTGGCCATAGACTTCACCCAAGAGGAGTGGGAATGCCTGGACCTCGGTCAGCGGGACCTGTACAGGGATGTGATGTTAGAGATCTACGGGAACCTGGCCTCCTTGGGTGAGGACAACTGCCTTCAAGAATCCCTTTTCCACCACTGGGTTTGGTGCCTGCATTTCTAGAACGTCTCCTGGAATTTCCTGCTTCCACCAACACCTTCAGATCCCTGTTTTCTAGCAGGAAATGGGTATTTGTGAGTTCAGAAAGAAAGCCTTCATGGTGATTCAGTATGTTTCTAACCTTTTTCTTCCGTGATGTAATCTGCCTCCTTCACTCTAGCGTGGTGGTGATTGAATCAGTTCCATGGTATTAAATAGTGACACCTTCCTCTTAAAATCACATTTACACTACTTACTTTCGCCTTGTAGTACTTGACCAGAATGTCAGGATCTGATTTTTATGTATTTGTTAGTATTGTAAACGTGCTTTCAATAAAGTATTTGGGGGAATCATTCTCTAGGCTGTATTAATATTCACCCGTGTGTTCTCTTATCACCCAAATACATATTGTGTTGGAAACTTATGAATCTCTAGCAAAAGAGATATTCCTTTCTCTGATGAACAGGTCTTGTGGTCTCTAAGCCGGACCTGGTCACCTTTCTGGAGCAAATGAAGAATCCCTGGGGTGTAAGGAGAACGGACACAACAGCCACATACCCAGGTAGGTGTGAATGGAGTGAGCTGATGACTCAGGTGAGAGATCCAAGGAGCAGTGAGGAAGTCAGCCTTTGTCCTGTGGCTTGGGAAGACGTGCTCCAGTGGAAATGATTCTGGAGAACTCTGGGTTCATTTCTGTTGCTGTCATAGACGGACATTGCCTGGCTCCTTCTGCCTCTCAGTCATTCATGAATTCAGCTCCATGATTACTTTTCTCATCCACAGTGAGAATTCAAATTCTCTTCTTGGCTTGTGACAACTTGCATGAGTTGGCTGCTCTTTCATTTCTTGGGTGTCCTAGAAAAACTGCCCATTGATGAATAAATATAAGATGCTCTTTTTAAAGTTTGTTTCTACCTCTAGAAAGAAATGTGTGAGTGGAATTGTAAACAAACTACCAATACTCTAGGAATATTGGAGACAGAATTTTTTTCTGATTTATATTTTCTAAAACACTGGAAGCTACAAATATGACCTTATAAATTTTAGGCTCCTTTCAGTTTATAAAGCAAAACCTATCTAAAATGAGAGAATGCAAATCCCTGAGTTACACCAATGTTTCACTTTTCTTTATGTGAACTTATTTTAAATATTTGAAGTTCATTTGCCACAATTCCTCAATGGTAAAATACTTTAATGTATTCAATTAACTCAAAGATTTTTTAAATAAATTGGCAAAATAGTTTGGAACATTTTCCACCGTATTTCTAATGGTTGTTTGAAACTATCAACATTTTCGAACATATAAAGAAGTACTTTTAAGTCCTTTAAATCCTTATTGGATTTAAATCCTTATTGTTTTACAATGTTGTTCTCTTGTACAGCAAAGAGAATAAGTATACGTATAAATAGCCACTCTTTATTAGATTTCCTTCCATTTGGGTCTCTGCAGGGAACTGAGTAGAGTTCTCTATGATCCCAACACATTTTTTAAAATCTCACTTCTTATTTAATTGCTTAAGGCTTTATTATCTTGTTTCTTATCAGATGCCCCAGACTTTATTAATTTATCTCATTTGTTTTCAGTTTCTGATGGCCCTCAGTTTCTAATTAGTTGTATGTCAATATCATTTATGATTTTTAGATAGAGACATCTAATAGAATATGTTCCAATAGAGCACAAGTTCTAAGAAGTGGATTAAAGAATTGGAAGGCACTTAGTATTTCTGAAAATGTTTGGTGTCTCCATTTAAGACGACTTAGGGCAAAAGGTAATCATTAGACTGCGTGTCTCCGCTTCATTTAGTGGTTCTTGTAGCTTATTATTTTGCCCCTTCCTCTGCTCCATACTCTTTGTCCCCTGGTTTTATTACATTCTCTGTGTTTTTGAACTCTGCCCTGAAGCATGGAGGATCCTAGTTCCTCTTGTTTCTTGTGCTTGACCCTTAGGGGCTCAGTTGGGTCCTGAGGTTTGTGCCCTGATCCCCTTGATAGCCTGCCCTGGATATTGAGGGGAGCCTCCCCTTCACTCTGTGGCTGTCACCACCATGTCTGTGGTGGGTCTGCGCCCTGGTTGCCGGAACAGAGCCCCCAGATCTGTTTCTTCGCTGTGATCCTGATCTGTGTGGAAGCAGATGGGATTGGAGCACACCCCCGGGAGAGAAGCCCCTGAGGATTGCTGCTCTGGGGATGTTCCCCTTGGGACGTTCTCTGTGCGTCACTTTCCCCCATTGGCTGAGTCCTGTGTGACCCTGGTAGGCACTGATCTTGGCCCCAGCTCAACCATGGGTATGCCGGCACATGGCCCTGGGTTCTCTCGGATACTGTTCTCCCCGGGTCACCAGCATAGATCCCCTGAACTCAGGGCCTAGGTCCCACGTGCTGTGGTGCTGTGGGGGCAGCTGCGACTCCGGGCTGGCCCCGTCCCCTCGTGTCCGAGCCCACAAAGTCTACAGTTGCTAAAGCCACACCTGCTGTGACCGGGGGCGTCCCCCTTCTACTTTAGATCCTCTGCAGGGGCTGAGCTGAGAAAGCCGGTTGCCTGTGTAAAAGCGTGGTTAATGCAGCTGCGAGCAGAGACCTCAGCTTTGCTTCCTTAACCCTGGGGCTCAGCTGCGCTTTCAGCTCCTTCTGAGCATGAGGCCCACCCACGGGTGTCTGCTCCAGAGGCTGCCCCAGGGCACAGGGGTCTGCTGACGGGGGAGGAGGGGCATGGGGGAGGCCGTGGCTGGGCCTCAGTAGAGCCCACCGGGTGGCGGTCCTCCCTACTGCCAGGGATGAGGGGCCAGCATGGGGGAGAGAGGCTGCGGTGGGGTTCTTCCCTTTGGGCCTCACTCAACAGTGGCGTCTGCGCTTTGGTGGTGCAGGCTTCCTCCACAAGCGTCCCATTTGCAGAGCTCCTCCCTCCCTCCCGTCCCCTCAGGATGTCTCCTCATGACCAACCGCAGTCCTCTGCCTGGGTTTGCTCCCCAAAGCCCACGTTCCAGCACACAGTCTTTGTCTGCAGGGGTGGACACCCTTGAGGTGGACACCATCTCAGGCTGGGTGGGCAGGGCAGGGGTCAGCACCCCATCTGCAGCTCTCACTGTCCTGCTGCCACACGCGGGTTGCCATGTTCTCTTTCACAGAGAATGAGGCTCTCCTGTCCAAACTGGGTGCCCCCAGTGAGGGGCTCCCCCGGATGTGGACACCTCTTCTCTCTTCAGATCTCCCCAATGTTGCAGGTCCCATCCCAGTTCCTCTCCTCTTCCTTCTCCTTGTTTTTTGGTACTACCTGGCTCAGCAGGAATCTTTCTGGTCATTTTAGGTGGTGTAGGTTCTTTCCTAGTGTTCAGGGGGGGCTCTGTGTGAATTGTTCCAATTCTGATGTATTCTTGATGAATTTGTGGCGAGAGATGAACTTCAGTCTGCCTAATCCTCTGGCATCTTGATCCTTGGGTCACCATTTTCCTTAATCTTCAAGGATATATACTGAGAATAGTAGATAAGAAAGCTTTTATTTGGTGTCTTTCAGCTCTGTCTTCTCACAACACCCATGGTTTGATGTCAAAGAATCCAAGGTTTGAAAATTTAATCCGAAATGCAAACCTAGGCGTGTATGAAAGAGCTCCCCTAGGAAATGAACATTTAACCAAAGCCTGGGGATATACAAGGGCGTGTGAAAGGCTGAGAGGATGTTTATATGGACATAAAGAAATTGAGACCGTTTCACATACCGTGGACATGACTGCCAGAAGAAATGAGCACTGGGAGTCAAATTGGGGGAAGCACCCGATTCAGTCATCACCGTCTGCCGCGCAGTGTATCTTTGTAAGCAATGACTCACATCAGTTTTTGAAACACACGCGTTCTCTGAGGGGAAATGTGGAAAATCTGGAAGGTCATCGAGTCTCTACTCCAAATGCTCGTTCAGACCACTCTGAACATAGACTTCGATTACACATACATTCAACGACGTCTGATAAGGAGAAGTTTACAAATGATGGGAAAAACTCACAATATAATCAACTTGAGGGATCTGTGAGCAACCGGTCATTATTCTTCCACCAACAGACAGGTTCTCTCCAATCCAAAATGTGTAATGTTGATAATAATGGAAGAGACTTAATTAAGCCATCACTGTTTGATACATATCGTGATAGGGTTAATATAGAACAACTTTTCATGTGTAATAACACGAGTCAGGCCTTAAGTAGGAGCTCCAACCCCAATAGTTTTCAGACTATTTATGATGGAGCAAGAAACTGTTCATGCAATGACAGTGGATATAACATTGAACAAGACTCTGATCTTAGGAAACATCAGGCACCTCAATCTTCAGATAAGGATTCTAAAAGTAATACATGTAGGAATATCTTTTATCGAGCATCAGGTCTTTCACTAAATAAGAGTACCCATACTGGAGAGAAGACTTACAATTGTAGTGAATATGATGTTTCTAATCAGTCTTCAGAACTTATTCAACAGGAGAGTATTCAGAATCCACAGAAAAACTACAAGTGTAAGAAATGTGAGAAAGTCTTTACTAATGCACTCAATCTACGTAAACATAGGGAAATTCATACAGGATGGAATACTTTTAAATGTACAGAATGTGACAAAGCGTTTAATCAGAGTTCAAAACTTAGTCAGCATCAGCAAATCCATATTGGCCAGAAGCCTTATAAATGTAAGGAATGTGGCGAAGGCTTTAGCCAGCACTCAAATCTTACTTATCATCAGAGAGTCCATACCCGGGAGAAGTCTTTTAAATGTAAGGATTGTGGCAAAGCCTTTAAACAGTGCTCATGTCTTCATAAACGTCAGGTAATTCATGCTGGAGAGAAACCTTATAAATGTCAAGAATGTGGAAAAGTTTTCAGTCAAAACACAACTCTTATTAAACACCAGCAAATTCATTGTGACGAGAAGCCTTGTAAATGTACGTATTGTGGCAAAGGCTTTATTCAGCGCAGAGGTCTTACTTGCCATCAGAGAATTCACACTGGAGAGAAACCGTATAAATGTCAAGAATGTGGAAAAGCTTTCAGTCAATACACAACTCTTATTCAACACCAGCGAATTCACACTGGAGAGAAACCTTATAAATGTCAAGAATGTGGAAAAACTTTCAGTCAATACACAACTCTTATTCAACACCAGCGAATACATACTGGAGAGAAGCCTTATAAATGTAAGGATTGTGGCAAAAACTTTAGCCAGGTCTCAGGCCTTATGTACCATCAGAGAGTTCATACTGGAGAGAAGCCTTATAAATGTAAGGATTGTGGCAAAGGTTTTAGCCGGCACTCAGGCTTTATATCACATCAGAGAGTTCATACTGGAGAGAAGCCTTATAAATGTAAGGACTGTGGCAAAGACTTTAGCCGGGGCTCAGGCCTTATGTACCATCAGAGAGTTCATACTGGAGAGAAGCCTTATAAATGTCAGGATTGTGGCAAAGACTTTCGCCGGGGCTCAGGCCTCATGTACCATCAGAGAGTTCATACTGGAGAGAAGCCTTATAAATGTAAGGATTGTGGCAAAGGCTTTATTCAACACGGAGGTCTAACTTGCCATCAGAGAATTCACACTGGAGAGAAACCTTATAAATGTCAAGAATGTGGAAAAGCTTTCAGTCAATACTCAACTCTTACTAAACACCAGCGAATTCATACTGGAGAGAAGCCTTATAAATGTAAGGATTGTGGCAAAGGCTTTAGCCAGCGCTCATGGCTTATGTACCATCAGAGAGTTCATACTGGAGAGAAGTCTTATAAATGTAAGGACTGTGGCAAAGGCTTTAGCTGGCTCTCAGGTCTTACTTGCCATCAGAGAATTCACTCTGGAGAGAAACCTTATAAATGTCAAGAATGTGGAAAAGCTTTCAGTCAATACTCAACTCTTATGAAACACCAGCGAATTCATACTGGAGAGAAGCCTTATAAATGTAAGGATTGTGGCAAAGACTTTAGCCAGGGCTCAGGGCTTATGTACCATCAGAGAATTCATAGTGGAGAGAAGCCTTATAAATGTAAGTATTGTGGCAAAGGCTTTAGCCGGCCCTCAGGTCTTACTCACCATCAGAGAATTCACACTGGAGAGAAACCATATAAATGTGAAGAATGTGGAAAAGCTTTCAGTCGATGCTCTACTCTCACAAAACACCAGCGAATTCATACTGGAGAAAAGCCTTATAAATGTAAGGATTGTGGCAAAGGCTTTAGCTGGCTCTCAGGTCTTACTTGCCATCAGAGAATTCACACTGGAGAGAAACCTTATAAATGTCAAGAATGTGGAAAAACTTTCAGTCAATACTCAACTCTTATGAAACACCAGCGTATTCATACTGGAGAGAAGCCTTAAAAATGTAACGATTGTGGCAAAGACATTAGCCAGGGCTCAGGGCTTATGTACCATCAGAGAATTCATAGTGGAGAGAAGCCTTATAAATGTAAGGATTGTGGCAAAGGCTTTAGGCGGCCCTCAAGTCTTTCTCACCATCAGAGAATTCACACTGGAGAGAAACCATATAAATGTCAAAAATGTGGAAAAGCTTTCAATCGATGCTCTACTCTCACAAAACACCAGCGAATTCATACTGGAGAGAAGCCTTTTAAATGTAAAGATTGGTACCGGACAGATCTTACTCACCATCAGAGAATTCACACTGGAGAGAAACCTTATAAATGTAAAGAAGGTGAAAATGCTTTCAGTCACTATGCAACTCTTACTAAACGTGAGTGAATTCATACTAAAGAGAAGCCTTATAAATGTAAGGATTTTGATAAAGACTTTAACCCAGCACATTGGTCTTACTTACCATCAGATAATTCATACTGAAGGAAATCTCATAAATGTAAGGAAACCTGCAAAGGTGTCCTGGTGGGAAACCCTAGTAATGAAGTAAGACATGGAAGAGGTTTGTCCTGAACATACAGTTCAGGAAACCCAAGACTGCTTATATAAGAAAGATATGGAATGACGTAAAGAAAATGTAAATAAGTATTTACAAAAAATCTAAATAAATATCAGGAAATGCATACTAGAAATCATTTCATAAATCCTGTTTTCTGACGTTCCTCTTAGGGAGAAATATTGTAGATGTGACTCATAGTTAAAATAGACAGAAAATTGATATGTTAGTATGGATCACAAGATGAAGAGGTGATGTTTAGCCATGTACAGTTACTAGCTGTGTATGTTTGTCTATATTGACACAATTTGTGATTATTTGAAAACCAAAATGAATGTAACTGAATTCTCAAATTACTCCATGCCACACTTCATTTCTAGTGTGCATGCGAAGTTATGTTTTTCATGGTTGGTACCTCAAAGATGAGAGAAGCCCTTCTACCTAGGAAGAAAACATTTATATTTTTCTCTATTATAAGATTAAGGACACAGGGATGTAACATGTACAGTGAACATCTAAATGGTGGTGTTTGTCATTCATGTCACACATCCCTATAAGTCACCGTGATGTAAGTGTTCAGGGAATAATTCCACAGATTAAAGTAAGATGTCCATTTTCAATAGTTACATCACTTGCTTTTAAAGAAAAGTACAATAACAGTTCACTAAAATCTTGATGTATTTTATAATATCAACAGAAGTCATGAATATCAAGTGTCATGTTTCAATTAAAGACATCTCTGCTCCCCTAGAAATGTATGGAAAAACCTTCCCAGAAAAGTCATATAATTAGTGTACATCTTCTTAAATCATTAGTCTCCCTTTTGTAACCATAGAAATCACCCTTCTCAGATCATTTTATCAGAAGAAAGAATATCATTCTTTATGCTTATAATATGTATTTTAACCAAGGTTACATAGTGGAATGTAAAAGTTTTTATTCTGTGTGTGATAAGCATGCATGTTAAACAAGAAAACTGAATGTTCTCTTGTGTAAATGTTGGTGTGTAATGAATGTAGTGTTAGCCTAGCAATTTAAGGTTGCAGGAAAGAATACCTAACAAGAAACTCTTCGGTAGCCTAGATGGGTGAAGTCTGTAACAATTAGTTTCCTTCCTGCCCTTAAGTTTCAAATCATTGGATCATGTATTTCCCATCATTTCTCTATTGTACTTTTCCCCCTCTCTGTAGCTGCAGGGACATTGTGACGGTTCTAATAAGAAGGATCATACAGAGTACTGTTGAGAGCTCCCCTGAAATGCTCCATGCTGTTGCCGCCTCAGCATCTGTCTGGGGAGCAGGCAGCCTGCAGGTCCTTGAACTCACACCAGCCAGTCGTGTGAGCACTTGCACTAGAAGACCCACTTCCTTGAGACCAGCAAGCTTCCTGAACCCCAGGGCCTATTCACAGGCTCTCCTTCAGTGACACCCTCAGAGCTCACCAGAATCCTGCTCCTCTTGGTTTGAATGGGTCCATCCACACTCAGCCTGGGGAGCCCACAGCACTTCGCCCAGGGCCTCTTATAAAAACCATAAGCCCAATTACTGCCTCTTTCTCTGCTCACTTCTATCCTTGACCTCACTCAGAGCTTGCTGTGAATTCTCTCAGGACCTAGAGTCATGAACTCACCTGCTTCAGTTTTCCTTTGTTCTTCTGTTGAGCTAAGTGAGACTTTTCATGGGCTCATTTAAGCAAATGTAAATTTAACATTTGTCACAAGAATACTTAAAAGTCATGATGGTAAAATTCTGAACTAAGATTTATAAAATCTAACCCTGTTTCTTAGCATATGTTTTTGTAAGGCTTAAAGGAACTGTTTTCTCATGGCTATGACATACACAATGCCATATATAAATATCTGAAAGTATATATGTTATATAATTTATATAGCATACATTGAACACAATAAATAAATATCTGAAGGTATAAACACTAGCAGTGAGAAATACAAGCAACATGTGAGTGTGTGTGTATTAGTACTCATTTACTTAAAGAATTGAGGAATGCTAGACCACAACTGCTCATTTCAGAATTGCAGATGATTTACTAAAAACTGCAAATCTTATAAATTTGTCCACTAATCTCTTCTGTCTACTATTCTGGGCATTCATTTCCTTAAATATCAGGAGGTTACATTTTTGAAGGAACTTCCACACTGTCCTCCCAAGTGACTGCACCAGCTTACATTCCCTCCAGCCATTCAGGAGGTTCCCTGTTCTCCCAGCCTCTTCCGCGTTTGTGACATTATTAGTGGGCTCTGTGCTATTCTGACTGGCAGGAGGTGATACGTCACTGTAGCTTTGTTCTGCGTTTCTTACTATTTAGCGATAGTGAGCAACTTTCTTTTGTGTCTTGCCCATTGAAAAGGGCAAGTTTTCTCAGCCAGCCTCAGCGGCTGTGGGCACAGGCTTAGTCTCCCCACAGCACGTGGGGGATTCCTGGGCCAGGGGTGATGCCCGAGGCCCCCACACCATAGGTATATGCACACCACTCTCTCTCGAACCTCCCTCCCACAATCTCCCTCTCACCCCTCTAGCCATCACAGAGCCCCGCGCTGAGCTCTCTGTGCTATAGAGCAGGTTCCCACCTGCTACCTGTTTTATACATTGCGGTGAATATATGTCGAGACTCTTGTCTCAGTTGGGCCCCCTCTCATTCTCCCATGGTGTCCACAGGTCTAATCTCTATATTTGTGAAAATATTGTATTAACATAGATATATGGAATCTAGAAAATGTTACTGATGATCCTATATAATGAGCAGGACTAGAGCTGCAGACATAGATATTAAGCATTTTTATGTTAAGCTTTCAAGGTATAAAATACATGGACACTCATTCCATGCGTTTTAGTAAGTGAAAGAAATCCATCTGAAAGTGCCACAAGAAGTCGGATTTTTGCAACCTGGCATTGTGGTGTAGGTGAATGTTCCACGTGCTCCATTGTGTCTGAGGCTTTGGGACCCAATGGACTGTGCCTGCCAGGTTCCTCTGTCCGTGAGATTTCCCAGGAAAGAACACTGAGTGGGTGGCCAATTCTTCTTTCAAGGGATCTTGCAGGGGATCCTTACCAAGGATTGAACCCACATCACCCGGGTCACCTGCATTGGCAGCTGGATTCGTCACCACAGAGCCACCTGAGAATCTAGTCAGAAATGTAGAAGAGATTAAAATGCTCAGTGGTTGCCATGGGTTGCAAAGCAGGGGCTATGAATACCGTGAGTTCAGGACCATGAAGTCATCCTGTGAAACTGTTGCAATGGACACAAGTTATTATACACTTTCCCAGACCCTAGAGTGAACACCCCCAGAAGAGAAATATAAGGTGAGACTAGAAACATTATTTCATGTCTTTCTAGATTCATCTGTGGTAACAAATGTAAACACTGGTGGGGAAATAAGTAGGAAGACTATCCACGTATGGGAGAAATATGTATATGGGAAATCTTCGTATCTTACTCTAAATTCCGCTGTGAAACTAAATCATCTGAGATATTGGTACTGGTGCATGTACAGTGATCATTTTTAGAATATATACTATTAGAAAAAACGATATGCTCCTACCTTAGTTTTTCCTTAGTCAATTATCTTTTAAAGATGTGAGAAAATAGGACTCTCCATAAAGAATAGAGAACAAACTGTAGCAGATGATTCATAAAGCCTAGAAATACAAACATTAAGTAGAGAAGCAACATTTTTCTGTTTTGAAAGTGAAGGTGAAGTCGCTCAGACCATGTCTGATTCCTTGGGACTCCATGGACTGTAGCCCGCCAGGCTCCTCTGTCCATGATATTTTCCAGGCAAGAATACTGGAGATGGTTGCCATATCTTCTCCAGGGGATCTTCCAGACCCAGGGATCAAACTCGGGTCTCCCACATGCAGGCAGACTCTTTACTCTCTGAGCTACCAGAGAATCTGTTTCATGTGTTAATTTATGGGTAAGTTCACTTATGACTTGTTTCCTTGGTTGGTCACCGGATAGATTTTAGGGCATCGTTTTCAAATGCATCTGTCCCTGCACATACACACTGTTAACCCAACGTCCACTGCTGCCCCTGGTTTATTCTCAAAGAAAGCTGTGATGGAAACACCTCCCGGATCCTGGTCTTGCTGTAGCAGACCCCCCACCTGAAGAGAGGTGGTCACAGTGCAAATCATTTTGTGCAAACCTGTTTCCCAGATTACAGAGGGGAGTAACAAACATACCAAAACTAAGGACTCAGGCCATCTTTCCTAGAATCCTGAGAGCAAAGCCTTGCAGGAACCCACGGCCCCCAGGTGATTCCCACCAAACACTCACCCCTCCCTCCCCTCCCCTAAGGGCACAGGCACAGGCCAAACCCAACCGAGAAAGAGCCCCTCCCCAGGAATCAGGCTGAGGTTCTTTGTTTCTAGAAGATCTCGCCCTCAACTCTCTCCGGAGCTCTGGGGCAGGCAGAGCTGAGGGCTCAAGCTCAGGGCTCCTGGAAGCCAGTCTTCCTGCTGCATTGTTTTAAAGACCCTCAGAGGCAGAGTCAGGGAGCCCAGAAGTTGGGTCCCTTGTCTCTTGTGAATTCTTCTGGGGCTTGGCTCTCTAATGCGGAAAGAAAGAGAACTCTCGGGGTGGTCTGCAAAGAGAGTGGGGAAAGTGAGCACCAAACCCAGGATGTGATTCGCATATCAGCTTAATCTTGATTACCCGCTACAGCTGAGGGACAGAGGAAGCCAGAAAAGAGCTCAGAAAAAGGAGAGAGAAAGAAGTCGTTCTCTTCCTTTTCACTGCAGCAGTTGAAGCTGAAAGAGCTGTGTGGATGCCTTTAAAGGTATTTTCTCAGCCTGTGTGCGAGTTTGGGACATAATATCCCCAAAGAAGACGCAGAGCAGGAGGAAGAAGAGGAGGAAATGGCAGCTCCTCAGGTAAACGTCCTGTCCCGGGTCTGGGGCTGTGTCTGCGTTTCCTCCTGAAAGGGCTGGGCTGAGAAGCTGCACAAGTCACTCAACGGTGACATCAGTTCCTCATGACTGGCAGAAATGCTTTTTGTCAAGTTAGCGCTTGACTGCACTGAATCTTATACACCCACCTTCCCCCACCGCCTCTTGGAGCAGTCTCTCAGAGTTGTCTGAGGTGCTGTCTCCTGGGTTCCTGTGTTCATTTTGCTCCAAATATAACTTAACTCACAATTTTCGGATCCTGGTCTTGCTGTAGCAGACCCCCCACCTGAAGAGAGGTGGTCACAGTGCAAATCATTTTGTGCAAACCTGTTTCCTGATTCTAATGTTTCTCTCTGGCGGTCTGTTGTCAATGACTTCTATTTCCTTCATTTCTTATAATGGTGAAGACCGGCTCTTAGCCTGCTTCTCCCTTGTGTCCCACAGCCTTCTCTTCATCCTATCCTTGCTTTCTGTAGAGCATGATGAAATCTCAGGATGAGTTAGTGACTTCCCTTTTTGAGAAATGGACTCGGGGGGGAGGGAGGGGTTAGAGGTATCTGAGATTCTCACTGAAATGTGGTTGGTGTTGGGATCCCAGGGAAGTAGGGAGACGCCGTGATGAGTTTACATGTAAATGCAATTCAGTTCTGTAGAACAGGAGTAAAAAAAATGCCCTTATAAAAAGAATGAACTCAGCAGTCCAGAATATCTCAGAAAATTTTCAGAAATAACGTACCAGAGGCCATCCTCTGTTCCAATAAGAAAAACTTACTATGACATGTACTATTAGGTTACAGATCACGGGAGGTATACATGCACTGCAAATTGCATAAAGCTGATATTTTTCATAATAGATTGAGATCATGGTTTTCATAATATTGCCAAAATGCCTGGCAGTGATAATACATTTTTCCATGGAGTTCTTAACCCATGGCCTCGGATGTTTACTGGTTCAGGTGCTCCTGTGAGAATCCCGTGCTATGAGATTCTTTTTTTTTTTTTTTTTTCCCTGCCTTCACAAAGGGGTATTGGAAAGAAAAAGTGAGGGATATGGGCAACTGTCACATTTAGTGGGGAAACTCTGTATCATTTGGTTTCTCTTTGCTTTGAACGATGAATACTGTTGGCTAAGACAGATGCACAACTTGAGAATTGTGAGTTAAGTTATATTTGGAGCAAAATGAACACAGGAACCCAGGAGACAGCACCTCAGACAACTCTGAGAGACTGCTCCAAGAGGCGGTGGGGGAAGGTGGGTGTATAAGATTCAGTGCAGTCAAGCGCTAACTTGACAAAAAGCATTTCTGCCAGTCATGAGGAACTGATGTCACCGTTGAGTGACTTAGTGCTTTTCTAGATATGAAGGGGCTTTCCTGATGACTCAGATGCTAAATGCGGGAGACCTGGGTTTGATCCATAGGTTCAGAAGATCCCCTGGAGGAGGGCATGGCAACCCACTCTGGTATTCTTGCCTGGAGAATCCCCATAAACAGAGGAGCCTGGTGGGCTACAGTCCATGGGGTCACAAAGTGTTGGATACAACTGAGTGACGAAGCCCAGCACACACAGATATGAAGAGATGCAAGGACTGGAATCCTGAAATCAGTTCCTGAAGATAGCTAACTCTCTTCAGACGAGTTCCACCAGATTCCCTGGAGCACAGAGTGCTTGAATCCAATCTGAAGTCCCTCAGGGGAGGTTGAACATCAACAGTTTCACCACCAGAAGGTTCATTCTTCACAGAGGCAGAAGGCAAGCGTCCTTGTTGTTGTTGTTCAGTTGCTGGCAATGTTCTTGGCGAGTGCCAATTTGTTGTTGACAATACTCACATGTGTTTACCAGAGATGCCGGGTTTTGGGAGTGGGGGTTTCCATCACTCAAGCCCAGGTCTGATCATTTCCAGTAAATCCATGCTCACATCACAGACAGTTTCATCCTCTTTCTCCATTTTCTAAAATGTTTACAAGAACCCTTTTAGTGGTAATCTATGTTAAACTGTTCAGTTTTTTTTTTTTTTTTAAATTTTCAGTGGGTTTTGTCATACATTGATGTGAATCAGCCATAGAGTTACACGAATTCCCCATCCCAGTCTCCTATCCCACCTCCCTCTCCACCCGATTCCTCTGGATCTTCCCAGCCAAACAGGCCCGATCACTTGACTCATGCCTCCCACCTTGGCTGGTGGTCTGTTTCACCACAGATAATATACATGCTGTTCTTTCGAAACATCCCACCCTCCCCTTCTCCCACAGAGTTCAAAAGTCTGTTCTGTACTTCTGCGTCTCTTCTTCTGCCCTGCATATAGGGCCATTGTTACCATCTTTCTAAATTCCATATATATGTGTTAGTATACTGTAATGTTCTTTATCTTTCTGGCTCACCTCACTCTGTATAATGGGCTCCAGTTTCATCCATCTCATTAGAAGTGATTCAAATGAATTCCTTTTAATGGCTGAGTAATATTCCATGGTGTATATGTACCACAGCTTCCTTATCCATTCATCTGCTGATGGGCATCTAGCTTGCTTCCATGTCCTGGCTATTATAAACAGTGCTGCGATGAACATTGGGGTGCATGTGTCCCTTTCAGATCTGGTTTCCTCAGTGTGTATGCCCAGAAGTGGTATTGCTGGGTCATATGGTAGTTCTATTTCCAGTTTTTTAAGAAATCTCCACACTGTTTTCCATAGTGACTGTACTAGTTTGCATTCCCACCAACAGTGTAAGAGGGTTCCCTTTTCTCCACACCCTCTCCAGCATTTATTGCTTGTAGACTTTTGGATAGCAGCCATCCTGACTGGCGTGTAATGGTACGACATTGTGGTTTTGATTTGCATTTCTCTGATAATGAGCGATGTGGAGCATCTTTTCATGTGTTTGTTAGCCATCTGTATGTCTTCTTTGGAGAAATCTCTGTTTAGTTCTTTGGCCCATTTTTTGATTGGGTCATTTGTTTTTCTGGAATTGAGCTTCAGGAGTTGCTTGTATATTTTTGAGATTAATCCTTTGTCTGTTTCCTCATTTGCTATTATTTTCTCCCAATCTGAGGGCTGTCTTTTCACCTTACTTACAGTTTCCTTTGTTGTGCAAAAGCTTTTAAGTTTCATTAGGTCCCATTTGTTTATTTTTGCTTTTATTTCCAATATTCTGGGAGGTGGGTCATAGAAGATCTTGCTGTGATTTATGTGGGAGAGTGTTTTGCCTATATTCTCCTCTTGGAGTTTTATAGTTTCTGGTCTTACATTTAGATCTTTAATACATTTTGAGTTTATTTTTGTGTATGGTGTGAGAAAGTGTTCCAGTTTCATTCTTTTACAAGTGGTTGACCAGTTTTCCCAGCACCACTTGTTAAAGAGATTGTCTTTTTTCCATTGTATATCCTTGCCTCCTTTGTCAAAGATAAGGTGTCCATAGGTTTGTGGATTTATCTCTGGGCTTTCTATTCTGTTCCATTGATCTATATTTCTGTCTTTGTGCCAGTACCATACTGTCTTGATGACTGTGGCTTTGTAGTAGAGTCTGAAGTCAAGCAGGTTGATTCCACCAGTTCCATTCTTCTTTCTCAAGATTACTTTGGCTATTCGAGGTTTTTTGTATTTCCATACAAATTGTGAAATTATTTGTTCTAGTTCTGTGAAAAATACCGTTGGTAGCCTGATAGGGATTGCATTGAATCTATAGATTGCTTTGGGTAGAATAGCCACTTTGACAATATTGATTCTTCCATGTCTCTGCTTTTAAATATGCTGCCTAGGTTGCTCATAGTTTTCCTTCCAGGGAGCAAGCATCTTTTAATTTCATGACTGCAGTCACAATCTGCAGTATTTTTGGAACCCCCCAAAATTAAGTCTGTCATCATTTCCATTGTTTGCACATCTATTGGCCATGAAGTGATGGGACTGGATGCCATGATCTTGGTTTTTTCAATCCTGAGCTGAGGTCAGGTTTTCACTTGCCTCTTTCAGTTTCTTCAGGGGACGCCTCAGTTTCTCTTTGTTTTCTGGCCTTTGGATGGTGTCGTCTGTATATCTGAGGTATTTGATAATTCTCTCTGCATCTTGATTCCAGCTTGTGCTTCTTCCAGCCCACCATTTAGCATGATGAAATGTGAAAAATGAAAGTGAAATTTGCTCTGTCATGTCTGACATTTTGCAGCCCCACAGACTATACCAGCTATGGAATTCTCTAGGCCAGAATACTGGAGTAGGGAGCCTTTCCCTTCTCCAGGGAATCTTCCCAACCCAGGGATCAACCAAGGGCTCCTGCATGATGTACACTGCATGTAAGTTAAATAAGCAGGGTGACAATATACAGTCTTGACATAATGGTTTCCCAAATTGGAACCAGTCCGGTTTTCCATGTCCAGTTCTAGCTCTCATTTCTTGACCTGCATACAGATTTTTCAGGAGGTGTGTAAGGTGGTCTGGTATCTCCATCTCTTTAAGAATTTTCCAGGGTTTGTTGTGATCAACATGTTCTAAGGCATTGGCATAGTCAACAAAGCCAAAGCAGATGTTTTTCTGGAACTCTCTTGCTTTTTCAGTGATCCAAAGAATGTTGACAATTTGTTCTCTGGTTCCTCTGGCTTTTCAAAATCCAGCTTGAATGTCTGGAAGTTTTCAGTTCACACTCTGCTGAAGCCTTGCTTGGAGAACTTTGAGCCTTCCTTTGCTAGTGTTTGAAACGAGTGTGGTCATTTTAACATTTTTTGGCATTCCCTTTCTTTGAGATTAGAATGGAAACTGAACTTTTCCAGTCCTGTGGCCACTGCTGAGTTTTCCAAATTTGCTGGCGTATTGAGTACAGCACTTTCACAGCATCATCTTTAAGATTTCAAATAGCTCAGCTGAAATTCCATCACCTCCACTAGCTCTGCCTGTAGTGATGCTTCCTAGGTCCACTTAATTTTAGACTACAGGATGTGTGTGTCTAGGTGAGTGGTCACACCATCCTGGTTATCACGGTCATTAGGATATTTTGTATAGCTCCTCCAGGCAGTCCTGACACCTTTTGTTAAGATCTGCTTCTGTTCCGTCCATACCATTTCTGTCCTTTATTGTGCCCATCTCTGCATGAAATATTCTCCTGGTATCTTTAATTTTCTTGAAGAGATCTCTAGTCTTTCCCATTCTTTTGACTTCTTTCCGATTTAGGTCTCCACAGAGCAATGAGTAGAATTCACAGGCTTTCAAGTATATTTTCAAAAGTCTCTCTTTCTTAACAACTAGTAGTTTATTGAGTTTACCTTACCTGTAATCAGTTTCCTCAGATATTGTCCTATGTGTTTTCAGCATCTGATTAGTTCTCTGTCAATATCATTTATTATTTTCATATTGAAACATCTAATAGAACATTTTCAGAAACATGTGTGACAAGCAATGGATGAAACAATTATTAGGCAGCTAGGATTTGTGAAAATGCTTGGTGTCTCCACTTAAGATGACTAAAAGCAAGAAGTAATCCTTAGATTGCCTGTCTCCTCTTCATTTAGTGCTTCTTGTAGGTTCTTAGCCTGCTTCTCCCTCTGTCACACATTCCTTGGCCATCTCATTTTGTCCAGTTTCTGCTTGTAGTCTCTGTTTTGAAGGCTACGGGCACCTCGTTAGTCATCCTTCTGGTGCCTGCACCTTGGTGCGTGAGATTGGTCCAGACGTTTGTGCTCTGCTCTGTGGCGGTTCAGGCTTCCTCCACAAGCATCCCGTTTATAGAGCCCCGTCCCTCACTCCCGTCCCCTCAGGATGTCTCCTCACTGCCAACCACAGGCCTCTGCCTGGGTCTGCTGTCCGAACCCCACATTTCAGCACCCAGCCCTTGTCTGCAGTGGTGGACATGCCTCTCAGGCTGGGTGGGCGGGGCAGGGGTCAGGGCCCCGTGTGCAGGTCTCACCCTGTCCTGTTGTCACTCGCGGGTTGCCATGTTCTCCCCCACAGAGAATGAGGCTCTCCTTCTGTCCAAACTGAGCTCCCCGACGAGGGCCTTCCCCGGATGTGGAGACCACTCCTCACGTTCATCTCCCCCCATGGTTGCAGGCCCCATCCCACATCCTCTCCTCTTCCTTTTGCTTCTTCTTTCTCTTGTCCTACCTGGCTCAGCAAGAATGTATCTGTCCTTGTAGATTTCCAAGGGCCTCTGCTAGTGGCCAGCTGGGCTCTGTGAGAAGAGTCCATTTCTGATGTATTCTTGGTCATTTTGTGGAGAGAGAAGTCTATGTCTTCCTAATAGTCTGGTAATTTGATCCTTCCTTCTCTATTTTATTTTTGAACTAGTGAAGGGTTAGTCAGTTTTCTCTAACACTTTAAGGATATTCCCTGGAAATAGCAGGCAAAATTACTTATTATTTGCTATCTTTCAGCTACGTCTCCACAAGACACCTGTGATTTGATGCCACAGAAACCAAGGATAAAAGATTTGTTTCCAAAAGCAAACCTAGGAATATATGAAAGATTTCACCTCAGAAATTTCAATTTAATAAAACACTGGGAATATACGAGGGCATATGAAAGACAGAGAAGATGTTTATATGGACATAAAGAAATTGAGACAGTGACACATAAGGCAAACATTATTGCAAAAAGAAATGAGCAACATGAGTCAAATTGTGGGAACACCAATTTCAGTCCTCAATATCTGCTGAGAAGTGTAAGTCTTTAAGAAAAGATTCACCTCAGCCTGAGGAACACACATGTTCTCTGAAAGGAAACGTGGTGTATTTGGAAGGTGATTTAGTCTCTACTGCAAATACTCACTCAAACAATTCTGAACGTAGCCTTCATTTAAGCATAGGTTCAAGCATGTCTGAACACCTGAAATTTAAAAATGAGGGACAAAACTCACCATATACTCAATTTGAGGGATCTGTGAGCAGGAAATCATTATTCTTCCATCAAAAGATATTTCCTCTCCATTCCACGATGAATAGTGTTGATGATAATGGAAGAGATGTAGTCCAACCGTCATTGTTCAATGTACGTCATGATATAGCTAATACAGAACAGCTTTCCACGTGTAATAAAATTAGTCAGGCCTTAAGCAAGAGTTCCAGCCCCAGTAATTATAAGGGTATTTATGGTGGATTGAGAAGGTATTCAAGCAATCAAACTGGGTATAAGGTTGAAGGAGAGTCAAACCTTATGAAACATCAGGGACCCGGATCTTCACACAGGGATTCTAAAAGTAATAAATGCAGACATATCTCTTATCAGATGTCAGTTCTTTCTCTAAAGAGGATTCACGCTGGAGAAAAGGCTTATAATTGTAGTGAATGTGGTAAAGCTTCTAATCAGTCTTCAGAGCTTGTACAGCAGCAAACTATTCAAAATTTACAGAAAGAAAACCAACGTAAGATACATAGGAAATTCTTTAGTACCTCATCCAATCTAAGAAGACATAGGAAAATTCATCCAGGAAAGACATCTTTCAAATGTACAGAATGTGACAAAACATTTGTCCATCACTCACTTCTTACTCAACATCAGCTTACTCACACTGGAGAGAAATGTTATAAATGTTCAGAATGTGGCAAAGCCTTTATTGCGAGTTCAAATCTTAGTAATCATCACCAAATTCATATGGGGGAGAAGCATTATAAGTGTACAGAATGTGGGAAGTCCTTCATGAACAGTTCTGCTCTTACTAGACATCAGCGAATTCATACTGGGGAGAGACCGTATAAGTGTATAGAATGTGGCAAAGGCTTTAATGACAAATCAAAACACACTAAACATCTGCGAGTTCATACTGGAGAGAAACCTTATAAATGTACAGAATGTGGCAAAGCCTTTACTCAGAAATTCAATCTTACAACACATCTGCGAGTGCATACTGGAGAGAAACCGTATAAATGTACAGAATGTGGCAAAGCCTTTAATCAGAATGTCAATCTTATCGCACATCTGCGAGTGCATACTGGAGAGAAACCGTATAAATGTACAGAATGTGGCAAAGCCTTTAATCAGAAATCAATTCTCACTAAACATCTGCGAGTTCATACTGGAGAGAAACCTTAAAAGCATGAAGGTTGTGGCAAAGGCTTTAGTCATATTGGTTATCTCACTAAACAGCTGAGAACACACACCGGGGAAGAAAACTAGGAATGGAAGAAGTGATGAAAGGTTTGTCATAAGTATGCATCAGAAAACTTGGGAGTTTATACAAGAAACCTATGAAAATGATGTGACAAATATGTAGAAAAGTATTTAATCAAAATTTTAATGTAAAGAAACATAAGAGACTGCATATTAGAATGTATTTCATCAATCCTCTTTTCTGAAGTTTCTCTGAAGGAGAAGTACTGTAGGGAGTACTCCATGGTTAAAACTCACAGAAAATGGATATATTAGCATGAATCATAGATGTGGATTGATGGTACAAAAGTTTGAATCATTAGCAATGTATGGTTTTTTAATAATGACGTGATTTGAGATTATTAGAAGTGAATGTAATTCAGTGTTCAAATAATCCATACTATGCTTCACTTCTATAGTGTGTATGCAAACATAGGTTTTGAATGGTTTATGCTTGAAAGATTAGCCTTTTCATATTGTGTTGCAACCATTTCTATCTATTCTTCATTAGAAGATGAAGGATACCATAGAGTAAAATGGACAATGAACATCTAAATGGAGATGTTTGTCATTGATGTGAAATATCAGGAGGTTGCCATGATGTAAGTGATCATGGAATGTCTTCAAGTATTAAAGGAAGACAGAAGTTGGTTATAAATTTTCAATAGGTCTATCAATTGATTTGAAAGAGGAACCCCATCACAGTTCACTACAATACTGATGTGCCTTTATAATTTCAGCACGTCGTGAATATTACTTGACAGTGTTGCAATAAAGACAGCTTCTGTGATAACCTAGAAATGTATTGGAAACCCTTCCTGGAAAAGGCAGACAAGTACTGTGTACCAGGTTTACTGATTGTTTCCTAGGCTTTGTTTGTACACCATAAAAATCAGAAAAATGATAACTTTCTCTGTACTTTTGATATGTATTTAATCATGGATCATACCATGTCTTATTAAAGGTTTTATGTCAACTATATGTGAAATTCATACAAGGCTATTAGTAGAAGTGAATGGTTTTTAGTGTTTCAGTTGGTTGTAATGAATGAAATGTTAACCCACAACGAACAGTAACCTTCACCAGAAACTGGAAAATTCTTAGAAAAATGGGAATACCAGATCACCTGAGCTGCCTCTTGAGAAATCTGTATAGAGGTCAGGAAGCAACAGTTAGAACTCCACATGGAACAACAGACTGGTTCCAAATAGGGAAAGGGTACGTCAGGTGTGTATATTGTCACCCTGTTTATTGAACTTATATGCAGAGTACATACTGAGAAATGCTGGAAGAGTACAAGCTGAAATCAAGATTGATGGGAGAAATAGAATCACCTCAGCTATGCAGAGGACACCACCCTTATGGCAGAAAACGAAGAACTAAAGAGCTTCTTGATGAGAGTGAAAGAAGAGAGTCAAAAATTTGGCTTAAAGCCCAGCCTTCAGAAAACTAAGATCATGGCATCTGGCCCCATCACTCCATGGCAAATAGATGGGAAAACAGTGGAAACAGTGGCAGGATTTATTTTGGGGGGCTCCAAAATCAGTGCAGATGGTGACTGCAGCCATGAAATTAAAAGAGCCTTACTCCTGGGAAGAATAGTTATGACCAACCTAGACAGTATATTAAAAAGCAGAGACATTACTTTGCCAACAAACCTAGGTCTAGTCACGACTATGGTTTATCCAGTAGTCATGTATGGGTGTGCAAGTGGACTATGAAGAAAGCTGAGCTCCGAAGAATTGATGTTTTTGAACTGTGGTGTTGGAGAAGACTCTTGAGAGTCCATTGTACTACAAGGAGATCCAACCAGTCCATCCTAAAGGAAATCAGCCCTAAATATTGGAAGGAATGATGTTGAAGTTGAAACTCCAATACTTTGACCCCATGATGAAAAGAACTGATTTATTTGAGAAGACCCAGATGCTGGGAAAGATTGAGGGTGGGAGGAGATGGGACAACAGAGGATGAGATGGTTGGATGGCATCACACCTCAATGGACATGAGTTTGAATAGACATTGGGAGTTGGTGATGGACAGGGAGGCCTGGCGTGCTGCAGCCCATGGGGTTGTAATGAGTCGGACATGACTGAGCATCTGAACTGAACTGAATGAAGAAGGAGACAGTATTCTTCCCTGGAGACTTCCATGGACAGAGGAGCCTGGCGGTCTACAATACATGGCATTTCAAAGAGTCCGACACGACTGAGCAGAAAATTGTGAACTGTATCCACTGTTTCTATTAAAGACAAATCAAACCCATAATTTTAATTTCTTTTTATTAATCATAGAGCTGCTTTTGGCACACGTATATTAACCCTAAAAATGCATGATTTCTGTAAGGTACTCCATGATTTCAGATCTATGTATGCAGTTGCAGTCACTAGTTACATTAAACATCAGGTTTCATATGGCTTGAATTCAACAGTAGCGATCACTGTCACAAAAATTACACTGTGACTTCCTTGGTGGCCCAGTGACTAAGATTCCTCCTTCCCAATGTGGGTGGTGGGAGGGGGAGGTTGGGGTTGAAGGCCTAGGTTTGATCCCTCATCATGGAATTAGATCCCATATTCTACAAGTACGGTTCGGCACAGCCAAATAAATATTTTTCAAAAAGAATTACACTAAGATATTTTAGGAGGTATTGGGAACTGACATTTGGTATAGCACCTAATCTCTCTTTAATAGCTCCATTGAGTTTTTAAAATTATTCCTCCTTCCCATGTTGCTTTGGCCTTGGATTACTTTGAGTCCGAACACTTTCTTTTTCCTGTATGGTCACCAACCCAGACTCCCCAAAGCACCTGTTTCTTGCAGATTCTTGCCCTCAGGCTGAAACAGAAACTACTCACTTGACGTCCTCCCATTGCCCGGATAGTGGGCTCATGGTTCTGGTCACCGCACGCTGCCCCTGTGATAGGGAGGGAGGCAGCCAAACGCCTAGATAAGGGCTTGTCATCCTGTGATTCACGTCCCTTCAGAACTGCAATTATCTTTTCACCTGTAACTTCGATGTGACACAGGCTTGGGGAACTGAGATTGTATGTGAAAACCTTTATTGCTCAGTTGCTAGCGATAAAACAACAATCAAATTTTATGCCAATCTTCTCCAAAGAGACTATTGAAATGCTTGAGGAAGGTTCTATTCCCTTTGGTCCCTGTAGACAGACAGGGATTCATTTGGAAGGAGTAAGAAATACTGAGGTCTAAGAAAGGAAGGGAGTTTCATGTGTCTGCTTGTGTAGTTTATCTCCATGAGACGTCATTCTATGAAAAGTTAGTTGACGACTGAACTGTGCCTCCCTTTAGATTATGAGTAGCGGAATGGAGCCAAAGTACCTGAGAAGGATTTTCAATTTGAGGGATTTTCAAATGAGAGGGAATTTCTCCATCTGTCATTTTACGGAGGAGCGTGGTAGGCTACAGTCCATGGAGTCACAAAGAGTCGGACATGACTAAGCGACTTCACTTTCACTTTCTCTTTTTCTTGATGAGTCTGGCTAAAGGTTTGTCAATTTTGTTAATCTTCTCCAAGAACCTGCTTTTAGTTTCATTAATCTTTACTATTGCTTCTTTCATTTCTTTTTCATTTATTTCCACTCGGATGTTTATGATTTATTTCCTTCTACTAATTCTAGGGGGGGTTTGTTCTTCATTTTGCAGTTGTTCTAGGTGTCAGGTTAGGTTGTCTATTCGATGTTTTTCTTGTTTCTTGAGGTAGGATTTTATTGCTATAAGCTTCCCTCTTGCAAATGCTTTTGCTGCATCCCATAGGTTTTGAGATGTCATGTTTTCATTGTCGTTTGTTTCTAGATAATTTTTTATTTCCCTTTTGATTTCTTCAGCGACCTCTTGGTTATTTAGAAACGTGTTGTTTAATCTCCTTGTGTTTGTGTTTCTTACAGTTTTTTGGTTTTTTTTTTTTTTTTTTTCTTGAAATTGATATCAAATCTCATAGCGTTGTGGTTGGAGAAGATGCTTGATACAATTTCAATTTTCTTCAATTTAGTAAGGTTTGATTTGTGACCCAAGATGTGGTCTGTCCTGGAGCATGTTCCATGTGCACTTGAGAAGAAGGTGTATCCCTCTGTATTTGGATGGAATGTCCTGAAGTTATCCATGAGATTCATCTCATCTAATGTATCTTTTAAGACTTGTGTTTTCTTATTTTCTGTTTTGATGATCTGTCCCTTGGTGTGACTGGAGTGTTAAAGTCTCCTATTTTCATTGTGTTACTGCCAATTTCTCCTTTTATGTCTGTTAGGGGTTGTCTTATGTATTGAGGTGTTCCTATGTCGTGTACATAGATATTTACAATTGTTATGTCTTCCTCTTGGAATGATCCCTTGATCATTATGTAGTGTCCTTCCTTATCTCTTGCAATATTCTTTATTTTAAGGTCTATTTTGCCTGATATGAAGATTGCTACTCCAGCTTTCTTTTGCTTCCCATTTGCATGGAATATATTTTTCCATTCTCTCAATTTTGGTCCATATGTGTCTTTAGCTTTGAAGTGGGTTTCTTGTCGACAGCATATACATGGGTCTTGAATGTGCATCCATTTGGCCAGTCTGTGTCTTTCAGATGGAGCATTTAATCCATTTACATTTAAAGTAATTATTGATAAATATGTTCCTATTGCCATTTTCTTAATTGTTTGGGCTTGATTCTGTAGATCTCTTTTCTTCCCTTGTATTTCTTGACTATACAAGTCCCTTTAACATTTGTTGAAAAGCTGGTTTGCTGCTACTGGATTCTCTTAACTTTTGCTTGTCTGAAAACCTTTTAATTTCTCCATCAATTTTGAATGAGATCCTTCTGGGTACAGTAATCTTGGTTGCACATTCTTCCATTTCAGAGATTTAAGTATATCCTGCCATTCCCTTCTACCCTGCAGAGTTTCTGCAGAAAGATCAGCTGTTACATGTGTGGGGTTTTCCCTTATATGTTGCTTATTGCTTTTCCCTTGCTGCTTTTAATATTCCTTCTCTGTGTTTAGTCTTTGTTAGTTTGATTAGTATGTGTTGGTGTGTTTCTCCTTCAGTTTCTTCTATGTGGTACTCTTTGTGTCTCTTGGACTTGGTTGGCTATATCTTTTCTATGTAGGAGTAATTTTTTTACTATAATCTCTTCAAAAAATTTCTCATACCCTTTCCTTTTCTCTTCTTCTTCTAGGACCCCTATAATTCAAATATCGGTGTGTTTGATATTCTCCCAGAGGTCTCTGAGACACTCCTCAGTTCTTTTCATTCTTTTTACTTTATTCTGCTCTTCAGAAGCTATTTCTAAAGACAAAATAGAACCATTTTATCTTCCAGCTCACTGACTCGTTCTTCTGCTTCGCATATTCTGCTATTGATTTCTTCTAGAATATTTTTAATTTCAGTAATTGTGTTGTCTCTATGTGTTTATTCTTTAATTCTTCTCAGTTCAGTTCAGTCGCTCAGTTGTGTCCACCTTTTTGCCACCTCATGAATCGCAGCACGCCAGGCCTCCCTGTCCATCATGAACTCCCAGAGTTTACTCAAACTCATGCCCATCGAGTCGGTGATGCCATCCAGCCATCTCATTCTCTGTCATCCCCTTGCCCTCCTGCCCCCAATCCCTCCCAGCAATCAGGGTCTTTTCCAATGAGTCAACTCTTCACATGAGGTGGCCAAAGTACTGGAGTTTCATCTTCTACATCAGTCCTTGCAGTGAACACCCAGGGCTGATCTCCTTTATGATGGACTGGTCGGATCTCCTTGCAGTCCACGGGACTCTCAACCGTCTTCTCAAACACCACAGTTCAAAAGCAATACTTTTTCGGCGCTCAGCTTTCTTCACAGTGCAACACTCACATCCATACATGACCACTGGAAAAACCATAGCTTTGACCAAATGGACCTTTGTTGGCAAATAATGTGTCTGCTTTTTAATATGCTATCTAGTTTGATCATAACTTTGCTTCCAAGGAGTAAGCATCTTTTAATTTCATGGCTGCAGTCACCATCTGCATTGATTTTGGAGCACCCAAAAAAATAAAGTCTGACCCTGTTTCCACTGTCTCCCCATCTATTTCCCATGAGGTGATGGGAGCAGATGCCATGATCTTAGTTTTCTGAATATTAAACTTTAAGCCAACGTTTTCACTTCCCTCTTTCACTTTCATCAAGAGGCTTTTTAAGTCCTCTTCACTTTCTACCATAAGTGTGGTGTCATCTGCATATCTGAGGTTATTGATATTTCTCCTGGCAACCTTGATTCCAGCTTGTGTTTCTTCCAACCCAGCATTTTAATTCTCCTAAGTCTTTGTTAACTGATCCTAGCATTTTCTCCGTTTTGTTTTCAAGGTTTTTCATCATTACTGTCATTATTCTAAATTTTTTTTCAGGTCTTTTGCCTATTTCCTCATTTATTTGGACTTCTGTGTTTCTAGTTCATTCCTCTTTTGTCTCTTATTTCTCTGCCTTTTCAGTATTTTTTTTATTTTAACTTACTGTATTTTGAGGTCTTCTTTTTTTTTTTTTTTTTTAATATTATTTTATTAGTTGGAGGCCAATCACTTCACAACATTTCAGTGGGTTTTGTCACACATTGACATGAATCAGCCGAGGTCTTCTTTTCTCAGGTTTCAAGGTTGAAGTCTTTCTTCCTTTTCGTTTCTGCCCTGCTAAGGTTGGTCCAGTGGTTTGTGTAAGCTTCTTATAGGGTGAGAGTTGTGCTGAGTTTCTGTGTGTTTGTTGTTTTCCCCTGAATGGCAAGGGGAATGAGGTGGTAATCCTGTCTGCTGATGATTGGGTTTGTATTTGTGTTTTGTTTGTTGCTTGGATGAGGTGTCCTGCACAGGGTGTTACTGGGGGTTGGGTCTTGTATTCAAGTGATTTTCTTTGTGTGAGTTCTCACTATTTGATACTCCCTAGGCTTAGTTCTCTGGGAGTCTAGGCTCCTGAAGTCAGTGTTTCCATTCCAAACGTTCAGGGCTTGATTTCTGGTCAGGGAGGAAGATTCCACAAGTGATTTGTCATGACAATAAGTGAGACTAAAACAAATACCCCAAGACAATAAATCCAAGATGAACTGCAGGCAAATGGCAGCTACGAAGTCAGGCAAATAATAACTACAGTAATGGAATATACACATATGCATATACACCCATGAGCAAAGTCAAAACAGCCCAAGAAAAATAAAGTACAGTAGATTGACTCAGCCAACAAAGGGAAAAAAAAAAATTGACCAGTTAAGAACAAAATTAACTAAAGCACAAACTGGAAATGAAAACTGAAGCAAGATACCAAGGGGGGAAGAAAGAAATGAAAATAAAACTAACAAATATGTTGAGAGGAAAGTAAAGAAAGAGAAGAAAGAATAGATAGGCAAAGCTAAATAGAGGTAGATAATGATTTATATACATTAAGGATTAACTCTAAGTTGGAAAGAATAGTAGGAAAAGCAAATAAATAAATAAATGTAGAAAAAATAATAATTTAAAAAAATTAAATTATAAAGGGAGAGAGAGGGGAAAAAAGTAAAATTCCACAGAACTGGTAAAGCCCAATGTAGAGGCATAGGTTTATAAGAATAAAAAATGTGACTGAAATAATAATAATAATAATAAACCTAAAAAGCTTAATAAGATTTCATAGTGCCAATGAAATTGAGAACTACAATAGATTGGGGGGGGAGGGGGGTGGGGAGGAAAGAAAAAAATTCCAAAAGAATCTTCAGAACTAGTCAAAAGATAAAAATCATAAATGTTTTTCTTGAGTCACTGCTGTCAGTGTCCTTTCCCTCGTTGGGAGTCCCAGTCGACCTCACCTCCCTAGGAGCACTCCTTTCCCACACTATGCTGATCTCTGGACCAGCTCAGATCTGCTCAGATTCGAATCTTGTCCTACTCTTGTGTGTTCTTGCCTTGAAGGTCCATAGCTATCAGAACTATTGTATTTTCTTCAGTGAATGCTCTCAATATTCTTTTATATATTGCATGGACAAGGTCGACCTAGTTGATCACGTGGATTTAATGTGCAGCATGTAGAGCTGGTGGGAAAGTTTTGGGTCTTCCTTAGGCACACTGCCCCCTGGGTTTCAACTGTGTTTTTAATTTCACCTCTGCCTGTGGGTCATCCACTGGGGTTTGCTCCTGAGGCTGCCCTGGAGGGCTTGGGTTGCCCCGGTGAGGGCCAGCTGTGGAGGTGCTGCAGCTGCTTGGGTCTCATGGGTTCTGGCAGCACCAGGTACTCAGGGGAGTTGGTGGCTGAAGCAGCAGGAAATGCAGTACTCTAGAAGGGTGTGGCAACCAGTATTGGCCAGGACACTCCAGTGTTCTTGCCTGGAGAATCCCCTGACAGAAAAGCCTAGTGGGACACAGTCTACAGGGTCACAAAGAGTTGGACAGGACAAAATGACCCTGTGTGCATAGACTTGTTTTTGGCCTGTGGCTGCTCTGCCCCAGAGAGAGTTGAGTGTGAAGGGGGCGCAGCTGCTTGGCTTGCAGGGACCCTGGTGACGCCAAGTGTGGAAGGACACGAACTGCCTCCGCTGCAGGAGTCAAGGCCCTATCACAGTCTTTTCTGAGGCTCTTGTACCTGGCGATCAGCAGGCCTCTCTGGTCAGTCTTTCCCCATAGCTCTGCCTGTTCAGACACAAAGAGGGCTCCATTGTCTGGGGTCCTTCTCTGTTCTTCAGCGGGTCAGGCCCATGGAGGGGCCGCCCTGGCTGGGGTCTTACTCTGTAGATAGCGTGTCAGGCACTGAAAGGGGCCTCCTGGGTGGGGTCTTACTCTGTAGATAGCGTGTCAGGCACTGAAAGGGGCACCCTGGGTGGGGTCTTACTCTGTAGATAGCGTGTCAGGCACTGAAAGGGGCCCCCTGGGTGTGGTCTTACTTTTTAGTCCAGAGGTCAGGCGCGATTGATGGGCCAGATTCTTTATTGTTCAGTTGTGGATGCCGGTGTGTGGGGAGAGAGAGGCTATGGTGATAGCTCCACCTCTTATGTGTGCCTGACTCAGCAGTTACCGCCTTGCTTCCATGGCTACCTGACTTTCCCCTATAGGAATTTCCCACCACAGTCTCCCCCCTCACATCTCCTGGATCCCTCTCTCCGCAGTAAATAGCAGTCCTCGCTCTGGGATTGCTCTACAATCCATAAACTCCAGCTCCCAGCCGCTGCACCTTCCAGGGCACCTGCATCCCTGTCTGAGGCACGCATGGCTGCAGCAAGGACTGTCTGATTCTCATTCCCTTGAGGCTGTCACAGATCACCTGTTTCACTCTCAGCCTTAACTGTTTCTCCTCTGACTCAGACAACTGCCCCATTGTGGGGAGAAGATCCCTGCTTCAGTTCCCCCACCCGCCAAGGGCAGGTCCAGTCCTACTAACACTCCTGTTTTCCCCCTAGTTCCTTGATCCTGTCGAGTTTTGCGTGGTTCTGTATATTCCTTTCCACTGGTCAGGTACTCCTGTCCACTCTCAGCTGGAGTTGTCCATGCACTTCTGTGTCTGAAGGTGTATTCCTTATGTATCCGTGGAGAGAGAAGTATTCCACGTCCACCTACTTCTTCGATATCTTATTCTCCTTCATTGTAGTTTTGATTTGCATTTCTCTAGTTGTTAGTGATGTTGAGCATATTGCATGTAGACTTTCCCCATGTAAATGTTCCTTTTGGAGGATTAGGGCTTCTGTCCATTTATTGAGTGGGTTGTTGGTTTCTTTGATATTAAACTTTCAAGTCATAAAACACATATGCAGTTATTCTATGCATATCACTAGGAGAAAGAAGGCTATCTGAAAATGCTACAGAAATTATGATGTTTACCATATGACATTTTGTTTTCAGCAAATATAGCTATGGCTTTTCCAGTAGTCATGTACAGATGTGACTTGTTGTTGTTCAGTCGCTCAGTAGTGTCTAACTTTTTGCAACCCTATGGATTGCAGCACGCCAGGGCTCCCTGTCCTTCGTCATCTCCCAGAGCTTGCTCAAACATTTCCCCCTGAGTTGGTGATGCCAGGGAACTGTCCAAACCATAGTGTCTTCCCTGGTGCCCCAGGAACTAAGTCCTCTCCCTTGGATTGCTCCACAATCCTTAAATTCCAGCTTTCAGAATCACCAATGCAGGGGGCTAGGTTCAATCCCTGGTTAGAGAATTAGATCCCACATTTCACAACTAAAATTTGCTGCTGCAGCAAAATCTTCCACATGGCTAAAAGATCCTCCATGCTACAAGTAAGACACAACCAAGCCAAAGAAATAAATAGGTGTAGTTTTTAAAAAGAACTATATCACTGGGGAGAATATTAAAGCAAGAAAAAATAATTTCAACATTTCATGCACACAGACATACATTAAAATATACCTACTAAGAGTATTAAAGTAAATCTATTCATGTCAATTAAAGAAATGAAGATTATTTTTAATGGATTAAAGTATACACATATACTTGTGAAGGATATTCTTTGTATATTTTAAATAACTTTAGCATGCAAACATTCACAGCAGTATAAGGTAAGTTAGAGCTTTTGGTTCTGACATACTTCTTTATTGAAAAGCTATCATTTCTGTTGAGCTATATGTTTTGCCACAGTAGAAAATAGATTAGCACCAATATGATTGTTGTAAATATTTTGATGGAGAAGGAAATGTCAATTCACTCCAGTATTCCTGCCTGGCAAATTCCATGGACAGAGGAGCCGGTGGGCTGCAGTCCATGGAATCGCAACAGGCAGACATGACTAACGACTAAACCACCAAATATTTTGAAAAAATACAGAAATGTGGTCAGAAGACTGTGTCAGTGATATGCGCATGGCGTGTACTGGAAACATCACACCTGGGCTTGAATAATGAAAATCGTCACTCCCAAAACCTGGTATCTATAATCAACACAGGTGAGTGTTCATTCTCTAAAGCAACGAGAAATCAAGAAGATGGCGAGTTTTCCCATTAACTATGAGTGTTTCCACACATTACTTATTCATTTTTTCCACAACCTCGTTTAAAGAGAGAGGAAAGAAGTATGAACTTCATAACCTCATGATGTCAGAGAGAAATCTCCAGAACCAGTGGGCATCAGATGTCATGGTGTAAATGGATCACATGAAACATGCATTATCACTGACTGGGCATTTTAGAATTAACAAGGAAATTATAACTTGAATCTAACATTTAAAAATGTCAATTTTATGCAAATTTCATTTCACGTATACACCCCTGTTTAGTATCCTAATAATGCATTTGAACTAGGAAGTCTTAGTAATGCAAACGACAGCATCTCCTAGTTTTTCTTTTATTTCTGAACATTTTCTGAAAAACTCTGGAGCACTGAGTTGAGTCCCTGGGCTTCCCAGCTGGCTCAGTGGTAAAGAATCTGCCTGCCAATGTTGGAGACGCAGGTCCGATGTCGGGGATGAGAGAACCCCTGGAGGAGGAAATGGCAACCCACTGCAGAATTCTTGCCTGGAAAATCCCGTGGGCAGAAGAGAGTTGGCTCTATGTATCATGGCACTTTCAGACTCTGTTTTAAATATCTATATTGCATCCAGGTGCTAAGTCATCACTGCATTTCCCAACATCCCTAAAATCCCAACACCATGCCAAATCCCAGTGGGAGGGAGGATAGGAGTGACTCTCCATGCTGATCTCTCGCAAAAAGAATATTTTCAACAGTTGAAAGTCGCGGATTCACGTTGAGAATTCATCATGCTCCATAGAAAGTGAGGATGCAGACAATGGAGAAAAGGCTCTGGAACACAAGGAAGTAGTTGAAAGGGCTGGTCTTCACTATTACAAGAGGAAATGGAGAAAATTAAGATGATAGAAATGCCCGGGAAGACAAATTAGGAGCAGAGAGCTAAACGCTTGCAGATTCTCCTTCCAGGCATTTCAGGAGGAAAAGCAGATGCAGCCCCAGACCCAGGACAAGATATTGACCTGAGAAGCTGCCATTTCCTCTTTTTCCTCCTGTTCTGTCTTCTCTGGGGATGTTATGCTGCAAACGCGTTTCTGAGTTTTGAGAAAATACCTTTGAGGGCATCAACACAGCTCTTGGACCTGCAACCACTGCTCCTACAGACAGAAGGACCTTGAAAAGCTGAGAAGACTGACGTATCCTGACCTGTCTCGGAAGAGATTCAGGAACAATCACTTCCTACTTGGAGACCAGCCTGTGAACTTATTTCTTGATTATTCTCTCCCCACAGAGAGCTCCTAACACCCTGCTCACACAGACAATGTGAGGTGACTGACTTCCCCTGTGCAAATTCAGTGAGACCAACCCTGTGACCTCTCCTCAGACTGAAGCCAGGCCTCAGAGCTCACAGGTGGACCAGAAGCCATGTCCTTAACCGAGCCTCCCCTCCCTACACACCACACTGATGCTCCACAGGACCAACAGATAACTCTGTGGGGAGGTCATCTCCTAACACTGGTCACGTGATCCTGATGGGAAACCAAATGGAAACCACTTGGCTAAAGAGTCTTTCTGAACCATTTCAGTGAATACAAACCCCTGGAGTTCAGGTTCCTACTCTAAGAAGTTGTGAATCTGCAGGTCTACAGTGGGGCCATGAAAGGAGTCATCAGCAAATCCCCTGCATGTTCTGATGTTTCTGCCTGCAATCCAACATTCAGGAGCCCTGAGGATGACTACTCACACACACCACACCTGAGACCTCTCTGTAGGGGAGGATTTAGGTCAGGAATTTCTCACAGAGGTCAAAGCCAGAATCAGGCAGAAGAAGCACCCGTACTTGTGGTTCAGCCTTTATACATGACCCTGGGTGAAGTGCTCTGGGCTCCCTAGGCTGAGTTGGATTTCTCCATTCAAACTGAGACAAGCAGCATTCTGGTGAGCTTTGTGAGGGTGTCATTGAATGGAGGGCCTGTGACGTTGAAACTGGGATTCAGTAAGACTCTTGGTCTCGAGGAAGGTGGCCTTCTAGTACAGGTGCTCACAGGACTGGCTGGTGTGAGTTCAAGGATCCGCAGTCTTCCTGCTCCCCAGACAGATGCTGAGGCAGCAACAGCATGGAGAAAGTCAGGTAAACTCTCAGCAATACTCTGTATGATCCTTGTTATGAGAACCGTCACAATGTCTGAGTAGTTACAAAATGGGAGAGGAGATGCAACACAGAAATGATGAAAAATATATGAGGTTATGAGAGGTATAAAACCAGCAAGTAAACTAATTTCTACATATGCCATCTCTCTGTGCTACCAAACAGTTTGTTATGGTCTCTTCACTGAAACCTTAAATAAGGTGGGGAAGCTTAATCCTGATGCTGGGTTATACTTCATTCATTACAATCAACCAGAACACTACAAACCATTCACTTATATTAACAGTCATGTGTTAATTTCACACAGTTGAAATAAAACTATGTTATGATACATGATTAAATAAATACACATCAAAAGTACAGAGAAAATATTCATTTTTCTGATATAATAATGTGAGGGTTCTGATTTTTATGGCTTACAAAACAAAACCTAGGAAACACTTAGCAATATGATATACACTACGTGGCTTTTCCAGGAAGGGATTCTAATACATCTCTGGGTTATCACCGAAGCTGTCTTTGTTTCAGCATTGTTATGTAACATTCATGACTTGTGTTTGTATTATAAAGATCCATCAATATTGTAGTGAAAAGTGATTGTGTTCTTACAAATCAAATGATATAACTACTGAAAATTTATAACCAACTTCTGTCTTATTTTAAGACATGGAAAGATTCCATGATCACTTACATCATGGCAACCTCCAGGGATATTTCACATCAATGACAAACACCTCCACTAGATGGTCATTGTCCATTTTACACTTTGGTATCCTTCATCGTCTAATGGAGAATAGAGAGAAATGGTTGCAACACAATATAAAAAGGCTAATCTTAGAAGCATAAACCATTAAAAACCCATGTTTGCATCACACTAGAAGCAAAGCATAATATGGATTATCTGAGAATTTTATTGCATTCATTTCAAATAATCTCAAAATCACATCATTATAAACAAGCGTACATTGCTAATAATTCTAACTTTCTAACCATCAATCTTCATCTCATGATCCATGCTAATATATCCATTTTCTGTGTGTTTTAACTATGGAGTACTCCTTACAGTAATTCTCCTTCAGAGAAACTTCAGAAAAGAACTATTGATGGAATACTTTCTAATATGCAGTCTCTTATGTTTATTTACATTTGATTTTTTATTAAATACCTTTCTACATATTTGCTACATCATCTCCATAGGTTTCTTGTATTAAACACTGGTGTTTTCTGATGTATGTTTAGGACAAACCCCTTCCATCACTAGTTCCATTACGAGGGTCTCTCTCCAGTGTGTGCGCTCAGCTGTTTAGAGGGATGGCCACTGTGATTAAAGCCTTTGCCACATTCTGCACATTTATAAGGTTTCTCCCCAGTATGAACTTGCAGCTGTGTAGTGAGAACTGATTTCTGATTAAAGACTTTGCCACATTGTGTACATGTGTATCATTTCCCCCTAGTATGGATTTGTGGAGAAGGCAATGGCACCCCACTCCAGTACTCTTGCCTGGAAAATCCCATGGATGGAGGAGCCTGGTAGGCTGCAGTCCATGGGGTCGCTAAGAGTCGAACATGTCTGAGCGACTTCACTTTTCACTTTCATGCATTGGAGAAGGAAATGGCAACCCACTCCAGTGTTCTTGCCTGGAGAATCCCAGGGACGGGGGAGCCGGGTGGGCTGCCATCTACGGGGTCACACAGAGTCGGACATGACTGAAGCGACTTAGCAGCAGCAGCAGCAGCAGTATGGATTTGATGATATGCAGTTAAACCTGAACTCCAAGTAAAGGCTTAATCACACTCATACAATGATTAAGATCTCTCTGCAGTATGAATTCGCTGATGTCGAGTCAGCTGTGAGCAAGAGATAAAGGCTTTGTCACATCCTTTACATTTATAACGTTTCTCTGCAGTATGAATTCACGGATGATGAGTAAGAGTTGAGTTCCACTTAAAGCCTTTGCCACATTCTGTACATTTATATGGTCTCCCCCCAGTATGAATTCGCTGAAGTCTAGTAAGAGCAGAACTGTTCGTAAAGATCTTGCCACTTTCTATACATTTATAATGCATCTCCCCCATATGAATTCGGTGATGTTTACTAAGATTTGAACTGGAAATAGCGGCTTTGCACATTCTGTACATTTATAACATTTCTCTCCAGTGTGAGTAATCTTATGTTGAGTGAGAAGTGAGTGACAGATAAACGCTTTGCCACACTGTGTACATTTGAAAGGTCTTCTTCCTGTACTAACTTTCCTATGTCTACTTAGATTGGACGAGTTACTGAAGTCTTTCCCACGTATCCGACACTTGTATTCTTTCTGTGGATTCTGAATAGTCCGCTGTTGACCAAGTTCTGAAGACTGATTAGAAGCTGTACAGTATTGACTACAATTATAAATCTTCTCTCCAGGATGAATACTCTTCTTCAGAGAAAGACCTGATATCTCATAAAAGGTAGTTCTACATTTACTAGTTTTAGAATCCCTGTGTGAAGATTCAGGTCCCTGATGTTTCATAAAGTGTAAGTCTCCTTCAACCTAACACCCAGTTTCATTGCTTGAATACCTTCTCATACCATCATGAATACTTTTGTAATTGTTGGGGCTGGAGCTCTTATTTAAGGCTTGACTCATTTTATTACACATGGAAAGTTGCTCTATATTAGCCATATCATGATATGTACTGAGCAACGGTGGCTGGATTACATCTCTTCTATTATCATCATTATACATCATGGAATGGAGAGAAAATATCATTTGCTACAAGAATAATGACTTCTGGCTCACAGATCCCTCAAATTGAGTATATTGTGAGTTTTGCCCCTCGTTTTTAAATTTCACTGTTCAGACATGCTTCAGTATAAGTCTACTTGAGGCCTACGTTCAGAATTGTTTGAATGAGTATCTGCAGTAGAGACTAAATTACCTTCCAAATAGTTCAGGTTTCTGTTCAGAGAACATGTATGTTTCAAAAGATGATGTAAATCTTTTCTTAAAAACTTACACTTCTCAGCAGATGTTGAAGACTGAAATGGTTGTCTTCCCCAATTAGACTTATGTTGCTCCTTTCTTTTTGCATTATTGTTAGCATTATGTGTGACTGTCTCAATTTCTTTATGACCATATAAACATCTTCTCTGTCTTTCATATACCCTTGTATATTCCCAGTGTTTTGTTAAATTAAAGTTTCTGAGGTGAAATCTTTCATATGTTTCGAGATTTGCTTTTGGAAACGAATCTTCTATCTTTGGCTTCTTTGGCATCAAATTCTGATATCTTATGGAGAAATAGCTGGAAGATATCAAATAACAAGTATTTCTGCCTACTATTCTCACTGAACATCCCTAAAGATTTACAGAAATTTGATGAACCCTTCACTAGTTTAAAAATAAAATAGAGACAAAACGATCAAGATGCCAGAGGATCTCTCTCCAAAAAGGCATCAAGAATACATCAGAAACGGAACTTTTCTCACAGATTCAATCTGGCCACTAGCAGAGGCCCTTAGAAATCTACAAGGACAGATACATTCCTGCTGAGCCAGGTAGGACAAGAGAAAGAAGAAGGAAAAGGAAGAGGAGAGGAAGTGGGATGGGGCCTGCAACCCTGGGGGGACAAGAAAGTGAGGAGCAGTCTCCACATCTGGGTAAGCCCCTCGTCGGGGAGCTCAGCTTGGACAGAAGGAGAGCCTCATTCTCTGTGGGGGAGAACATGGCAACCCGCGTGTGACAGCAGGACATGGTGAGACCTGCACACGGGGCCCTGACCACTGCCCTGCCCACCCAGCCTGAGAGGCATGTCCACCACTGCAGACAAGGGCTGGTTGCTGAAATGTGGGGTTCAGAGCGCAGACCCAGGCAGAGGCCTGTGGTTGGCAGTGAGGAAACCTCATGTGGGGACGGGAGTGAGGGAGGGCCTCTATAAACGTGATGGTTGTGGAGGAAGCCTGAACCACCACAAAGCAGAGCACAAACGTCTGGACCAATCTCACACACCAAGGTGCAGGCACCAGAAGGATGACTAACGAGGTGCCCGTAGCCTTCAAAACAGAGACTACAAGCAGAGAACTGGACAAAATGAGATGGCAAAGGAATGTGTGACAGAGGGAGAAGTGTGCTAAGAATCTACAGGAACCACTAAATGAAGAGGAGATAGGAAATCTAAGGATTACTTCTTGCTTTTAGTCATCTGAAATGGAGACACCAAACATTTTCACAAATCCTAGCTGCCTAATAATTGTTTCACCCATTGCTTGTCACACATGTTTCTGAAAATGTTCTATTAGATGTTTCAATATGAAAATAATAAATGGTATTGACAGAGAACTAATCAGATGCTGAAAACACATAGGACAATATCTGAGGAAACTGATTACAGGTAAGGTAAACTCAATAAACTACTAGTTGATAAGAAAGAGAGACTTTTGAAAATATACTTGAAAGCCTGTGAATTCTACTCATTGCTCTGTGGAGACCTAAATGGGAAGGAAGTCAAAAGAATGGGAAAGACTAGAGATCTCTTCAAGAAAATTAAATATACCAGGGGAATATTTCATGCAGAGATGGGCACAATAAAGGACAGAAATGGTATGGACCGAACAGAAGCAGAAGATCTTAACAAAAGGTGTCAGGACTGCATGGAGGAGCTATACAAAATATCCTAATGACCGTGATAACCAGGATGGTGTGATCACTCACCTAGACACACACATCCTGTAGTCTAAAATTAAGTGGACCTAGGAAGCATCACTACAGGCAGAGCTAGTGGAGGTGATGGAATTACAGCTGAGCTATTTGAAATCTTAAAGATGGTGCTGTGAAAGTGCTGTACTCAATATGCCAGCAAATTTGGAAAATTCAGCAGTGGCCACAGGACTGGAAAAGTTCAGTTTTCATTCTAATCTCAAAGAAAGGGAATGCCAAAAATGTTAAAATGACCACACTCGTTTCAAACACTAGCAAAGGAAGGCTCAAAGTTCTCCAAGCAAGGCTTCAGCAGAGTGTGAACTGAAAACTTCCAGACATTCAAGCTGGATTTTGAAAAGCCAGAGGAACCAGAGAACAAATTGTCAACATTCTTTGGATCACTGAAAAAGCAAGAGAGTTCCAGAAAAACATCTGCTTTGGCTTTGTTGACTATGCCAATGCCTTCGAACGTGTTGATCACAACAAACTCTGGAAAATTCTTAAAGAGATGGGGATACCAGACCACCTTACACACCTCCTGAAAAATCTGTATGCAGGTCAAGAAATGAGAGTTAGAACTGGACATGGAAAACCGGACTGGTTCCAATTTGGGAAAACATTATGTCAAGACTGTATATTGTCACCCTGCTTATTTAACTTATATGCAGAGTCCATCATGCAGGAGCCCTTGGTTGATCCCTGGGTTGGGAAGATTCCCTGGAGAAGGGAAAGGCTCCCTACTCCAGTATTCTGGCCTAGAGAATTCCATAGCTGGTATAGTCTGTGGGGCTGCAAAATGTCAGACATGACAGAGCAAATTTCACTTTCATTTTTCACATTTCATCATGCTAAATGGTGGGCTGGAAGAAGCACAAGCTGGAATCAAGATGCAGAGAGAAATATCAAATACCTCAGATATACAGACGACACCATCCAAAGGGCAGAAAACAAAGAGAAACTGAGGCGTCCCCTGAAGAAACTGAAAGAGGCAAGTGAAAACCTGACCTCAGCTCAGGATTGAAAAAACCAAGATCATGGCATCCAGTCCCATCACTTCATGGCCAATAGATGTGCAAACAATGGAAATGATGACAGACTTAATTTTGGGGGGTTCCAAAAATACTGCAGATTGTGACTGCAGTCATGAAATTAAAAGATGCTTGCTCCCTGGAAGGAAAACTATGAGCAACCTAGGCAGCATATTAAAAAGCAGAGACATGGAAGAATCAATATTGTCAAAATGGCTATTCTACCCAAAGCAATCTATAGATTCAATGCAATCCCTATCAAGCTACCAACGGTATTTTTCACAGAACTAGAACAAATAATTTCACAATTTGTATGGAAATACAAAAAACCTCGAATAGCCAAAGTAATCTTGAGAAAGAAGAATGGAACTGGAGGAATCAACCTGCTTGACTTCAGACTCTACTACAGAGCCACAGTCGTCAAGACAGTATGGTACTGGCACAAAGACAGAAATATAGATCAATGGAACAGAATAGAAAGCCCAGAGATAAATCCACAAACCTATGGACACCTTATCTTTGACAAAGGAGGCAAGGATATACAATGGAAAAAAGACAATCTCTTTAACAAGTGGTGCTGGGAAAACTGGTCAACCACTTGTAAAAGAATGAAACTGGAACACTTTCTCACACCATACACAAAAATAAACTCAAAATGGATTAAAGATCTAAATGTAAGACCAGAAACTATAAAACTCCTAGAGGAGAATATAGGCAAAACACTCTCCCACATAAATCACAGCAAGATCTTCTATGACCCACCTCCCAGAATATTGGAAATAAAAGCAAAAATAAACAAATGGGACCTAATGAAACTTAAAAGCTTTTGCACAACAAAGGAAACTGTAAGTAAGGTGAAAAGACAGCCCTCAGATTGGGAGAAAATAATAGCAAATGAGGAAACAGACAAAGGATTAATCTCAAAAATATACAAGCAACTCCTGAAGCTCAATTCCAGAAAAATAAATGACCCAATCAAAAAATGGGCCAAAGAACTAAACAGACATTTCTCCAAAGAAGACATACAGATAGCTAACAAACACATGAAAAGATGCTCAACATCACTCATTATCAGAAAAATGCAAATCAAAACCACAATGTCGTACCATTACCCGCCAGTCAGGATGGCTGCTATCCAAAAGTCTACAAGCAATAAATGCTGGGGAGGGTGTGGAGAAAAGGGAACCCTCTTACACTTTTGTTGGGAGTGCAAGCTAGTACAGCCACTATGGAAAACATTGTGGAGATTTCTTAAAAAACTGGAAATAGAACTACCATATGACCCAGCAATACCACTTTTGGGCATACACACTAAGGAATCCAGATCTGAAAGAGACACGTGAACCCCAATGATCATCACAGCACTGTTTATAATAGCCAGGACATGGAAGCAAGCTAGATGCCCATCAGCAGATGAATGGATAAGGAAGCTGTGGTACACATACACCATGGAATATTACTCAGCCGTTAAAAAGAATTCATTTGAGTCAGTTCTAATGAGATGGATGAATCTGGAGCCCATTATACAGAGTGAAGTAAGTCAGAGGAATAAAGAACATTACAGTATACTAACACATATATATGGAATTTAGAAAGATGGTAACGATAACCCTATATGCAAAACAGAAAAAAAGACACAGAAGTATGGAACAGACTTTTGAACTCTGTGGGAGAATGTGAGGGTGGAATGTTTCAAAACAACAGCATGTATATTATCTATGGTGAAACAGATCTCCAGCCCGGGTGGGATGCTTGAGTCAAGTGCTCGGGCCTGGTAGGCTGGGAGGACCCGGAGGAATCGGTGGGGAGAAAGGTGGGAGGGGGGATCGGGATGGGGAATATGTGTAACTCTATGGCTGATTCATATCAATGTATGACAAAACCCACTGGAAAAAAAATAATAAAATATAATAATAATAAAAAATAAAAAAAAATAAAAAGCAGAGACATTAATTTGCTGACAAATGTTAGTCTAGTCAAAGGTATGGTTTTTCCCGGAGTCATGTATGAATGTGACTTGGACCATAAACAAAGTTATGTCCTGAAAACCTGATGTTTTTTAACTAAGGTTTTGGAGACGACTCTTGAGTCCCTTGGACTGCAAGGAGATCACACCACTACATCCTAAAGGAAATCAGTCCTGAGCATTCATTGGAAGGACTTAATGCTGAGGCTCCAATAATTAGGCCAACTCATGGAAAGCACTGACTCATTGGATAAGACCCTGATGCTGGGAAAATCTGAGGGCAAGAGGAGAAGGGGATGACACAGGATGAATGGTTGTATGCATCACGAACTTGATGGACATGAGTTTGACCAGGCTTCAGGTGTTGGTGATGGAGAGAGAAGCCTGGTGTGCTGCAGTCAATGGGTTTGCAAAGAACGGGACACGACTGAGAGACTGAATGAACTGACTGATAGGTATAACTTATTCTTTTCAGTATAAAATAGTACAAACTTGTAAAACAGCTGTATTCCAATTAGAACTTTAAAAAAAATTTCCTTTATATAATCTAGAAATTCTTAGAGTTTGAATCAACCATTAATAATATGTGTGGAAAGTATGCTAAGCTTTTATGCCAATTTATTTTAAAATTCTGTGAGGCAATTGAATATATTAAAGAAGCTTAGCATTTTAAAATGGGGCCAAATACATGTAAGATATTTAATATGAATTCATATAAGGAAAAGAGAAACTTTGGAGTAAACCTGAGATGTGCATTCTTTGATTTTTGGCAGGTTTTGGTTTCTGCAGTGAAAAAATTACTTGAATTTGAAATTTATTTAGAAGGTCCTATCTCTAGCTCCCAGTGGATAGGAAGTCATAAGTGAGAAAACAAAAACCCGTCCCCAGTTTTCCTTGAAGTTTATCAGTTTGTCTTCCATTTCACTCACACATTTTTGTCTAGAGGTAGAAACTTTAAAAGGGCTGTCATACAGTTACTCAGAAATGGACACAGTTTTCCTAGGATCCCCAAGAAATGCAAGAGCAACTAATGAATGCAGTTTTAAGAAGCCAAGAGAAGACTTTTAGTTCACACTACGATGGAGAAAAGTAACCACCGGAGAGGAATTTCTGAGTGATTTAAGAGACAGAATAGGCAAGTGATACATTTCTATGACAGCAGTGGACACAAACCCAGGTTTTCCAAAATCATTTCCATTGAAGCAGGTCTTCCAAAGCCACCTGGGGAAGGATAACTTCCTCTCTGCTCCTTGGACCTCTCATCTGACTCATCATCTCCATCCACTCACACCTACCTGGGTATATGGTGTCTGTCTCCACTCTCCTTATACTCCTGGGGTCTTTCAGTTGCTCCAGAAAGGTGACCAGATTCAGCCCAGAGACCACAAGTCTTGTTCATCAGAGAAGGGAATATTTGTGTTCTGAGAGATTCATCTGTGTCCAATCCTATATGTATTTAGGTGAGACGAGAATGCATGGGAGAATGTTAATACAGCCTAGAAAAAGAGTTCCCCAAATACTTTATTCAAAACACCTCTACAACACTAACAAATACATGACAATCAAATCCTGAGATTTTGGCCACCTGCTGCTAAGGCAAAAGTAAGTGTGTAAGTGTGAAATTAAGAGAGGATGCAACTATTTAATACCACAGAACTTATACAATTACCGCTAGCCTAGAATGAAGCAGGCAGAGTACATCAAGGAAGAAGACGTTTACAGGCATAATGAATCATCATGAAGCTCTTCTCTCTAAACTCACAGATAGCCATTTTCCCCTAGAAAGCAGAGATCTGAAACTATTGTGGGAAGCAGAAAATTTCAGAAGAGAGTCTAGAAATAAAGGAACCAAAACCCAGTGGGCAGAAAAGGGATTCTGGACGGCAGTTATCCTCACACAAGGAGGCCAGGTTCCTGTAGATCTCTCACATCATGTCCGTGCACAATGCCCACTGATTGAGGTCCAGGCATTCCTACTCCTCTTGAGTGAAGTCTACGGCTACATCCTGGAATGTCAGCCGCCCCTGAAATACAAAGTATAGATGCCAAGTGGCCGTGGGAAGTCTTCCTAATGTGACCCATGATGGAAACAGCAAGTTCAGCGACCTGGTTTTCCTTTAGAAGAGTGTCTGCTATTACACAGAATATAACCTTTACACAGTAATATTTTCACTGTATTTTTAACCCCAAGGAAAGAGGATGAGAAATGATCCACGAACTACTACAGGAACTATTATGACTTGGAAGAGGAATTATAAAATAATCAGGACTATAAAATAAATATTGGCATATTTATTTTTGAGTGTTGTACTTATGTGACACAGGATAAACTATCAAAAAAAGAAAACTGGAAATATTTTTAAAAACCACATTCCATTCCAAACGTTCTGGAGTGGGCCGAATGTGCCACATTTTTACAAGCTTATTTGAACTAGTAATGTTGAAAATTCTCCTTCATGAATGACCATTTTAAACAGCTATGAAGTAGAATAGTAAGGAGAGAATTCATGCTTAACTTTGATCTTTAAGTGTTCTACAGATTTTATAGCTCTCATAAGATACAAATCTTGGTGGCAAGAATCATTTTATCTATTTAGCATCTACTATATATCTTTCTGACCGGTTTTCAGAGTCCTGAATGTGCAACAGAAATAATTTAAAATCAATTATAGCTTCTGTTGTGTCTTTTCAAAAGTATTTTGACAAACATTCTTTAAATGACAGAGCTAAAACTTTACATCAGTTTACGGACTCTAGATTTTAATAAAACACAGACAAATACACAAAGACAACAGTACAGAAAGTTTACCGACATTTCTGTATTCCTAAATAATACTAAAAGCAAGAAAAGTGTTAGTCACTCGGTCGTGTCCTATTCTTTGCAACCCCAAGGACTATAGCCTGCCAGGCTCCTCTGTCCATGGGATTCTCCAGGCAAGAATACTGGAATGGATAGCCATTCCCTTCTCCAGGGGATCTTAATAAAGAAGAACAAGAAAAAAATCGATATAATCTTGTTAACATGTTTATGCATCTAGAGATATACTACAATGGGAGAAGTAATAGAGAAAAATTGTCATGGCAATGAAATCAGGAACATTTTAACTGATTAAAAATGTACATAAATATTTAAGAATAATGTTATTTTAATTTTTAAAAATTGACTAGTGTGCAGACATACACAACAATATAAAATAAAGCGGAGCTCTGGTTCTGAATTTTTGAATTTTCTGATAGTCTGTATTGTTTCCATTTAGCTATATTTTAAAACTGAACAGTTGAAGATAGATTAGCACTAACAGGGTTCTTGTAAACATTTTAGAAAATGGAGAAAGAGGATGAAACTGTCTGTGATGTGAGCATGGATTTACTGGAAATGATCAGACCTGGGCTTGAGTGATGGAAACCCCCACTCCCAAAGCCCGGCATCTCTAGTAAACACATGTGAGTATGGTCAAAAACAAACTGGCACTTGCCAAGAACATTGGCAGCAACTGAACAACAACAACAAGGACGTCTGCCATCTGCCTCTGTGAAGAATGAACCTTCTGGTGGTGAAACTGTTGATGTTCAACCTCCCCTGAGGGACTTCAGGTTGGATTCAAGCACTCTGTGCTCCAGGGAACCTGGTGGAACTCGTCTGAAGAGAGTTAGCTATTTTCAGGAACTGATTTCAGGATTCCAGTCCTTGCATCTCTTCATATCTGTGTGTGCTGGGCTTCGTCACTCAGTTGTATCCAACACTTTGTGACCCCATGGACTGTAGCCCACCAGGCTCCTCTGTTTATGGGGATTCTCCAGGCAAGAATACCAGAGTGGGTTGCCATGCCCTCCTCCAGGGGACCTTCTGAACCTATGGATCAAACCCAGGTCTCCCGCATTTAGCATCTGAGTCATCAGGGAAGCCCCTTCATATCTAGAAAATCACTAAGTCACTCAACGGTGACATCACTTCCTCATGACTGGCAGAAATGCTTTTTGTCAAGTTAGCGCTTGACTGCACTGAATCTTATACACCCACCTTCCCCCACCGCCTCTTGGAGCAGTCTCTCAGAGTTGTCTGAGGTGCTATCTCCTGGGCTCCTGTGTTCATTTTGCTCCAAATATAACTTAACTCACAATTCTCAAGTTGTGCCTCTGTCTTAGCCAACAGTATTCATCGTTCAAAGCAAAGAGAAACCAAGATGATACAGAGTTTCCCCACGAAATGTGACAGTTACCCATATCCCTCTCTTTTTCTTTCCAATACCCCTCTGTGAAGGCAGGGGGAATAAAAAAATTTTCATAGCATGGGATTCTCACTGAAGCACCTGAACCAGTGAACATCTGAGGCCATGGGGTAAGTGTAAGAACGCCGCGACAAACAAAGAGGGCGCCAGAGTATCAAAAGGCTTTATTGGGCAATCGCTCCCGGGCAGAGCTCCCAGGGGCGAGTAGGGGGGAAAGCGGGGGGTCTGCAATCTGTGGGGAGGGGTGGCGACATCTATATACCCCCGGCGGATACGGAAGTGGCGGGACCAGGGTGCTGATTGGACTTCTAGGTCCCGTGTCGGTTTTTTTGATTGGCCGGAAACTTGGCGCCTTCGCGTCCATCAGTCTGCCTGGCAATGGGCTGTTGATTGGTGGATGTCTGTCCCTGTCAGTCTGCCTGGCAACGGGCTGTTGATTGGTGGATGTGTTTCCCTGGGGCTTATCTGAGACCTTTTGGAGGAGGGCTTCCCTGTCAGCATTTTCTGGCTGGCGCCTTCCCGCCTGTGATCAGCATGACCTTTCAGTAAGAAGTACATGGAAAAATGTATTATCACTGCCAGACATTTTGGCAATATTATGAAAACCATGATCTCTATTATGAAAAATATTAGTTTTATGCAATTTGCAGTGCATATATACCTCCCATGACCTGTAACCTAATAGTACATGTCATAGGAAGTTTCTCTTATTGAAACAGAGGATGGCCTCTGGTACTTTTTTTTATTTCTGAAAATTTTCTGAGAAATTCTGGACTGCTGAGTTCATTCTTTTTATAAGGGCATTTTTTTTTTAACTCCTGTTCTACAGAACTGAATTGCATCTACATGTAAACTCATCACAGCATATCCCCACTTCCCTAGGATGCCAACATGAACCACGTTCCAATGGGAATCTCAGATACCAGTGAACCCCGTGTTCATTTCTCAAAAAGGAAAGTCACTAATTCATCCTGAGATTTCATCATGCTCTACAGAAAGCCAGGACAGAATGAAGAAAAGGCTGTGGGACACAAGGGAGAAGCCGGCTAAGAGCCGGTCTTCACCATTATAAGAAATAAAGGAAATAGAAGTCATTGACAACAGACCGCCAGAGAGAAACATTAGAATCAGAGCGTAAAGGTGTGCAGCTTCTCAGCCCAGCCCTTTCAGGAGGAAAAGCAGACACAGCCCCAGACCCGGGACAGGACTTTTACCTGAGAAGCTGCCATTTCCTCGTCTTCTTCCTCCTGCTCTGCATCTTCTTTGGGGATATTCTTCTGCCTGTAGTCCGAGTCCCCGGTTGGGAAAGAAGACTCCTGAAAACAATGCAACTTGCAATAGGGGAATTTATTACTGACTCGAGCCAGGGCCTCCCGCCCCCACCAGGTGTGTGAGGACGAAAGGTACTGAGCCCCAGTTCTCTCCGGTATTTATTAGGTCAAAATAAGCAGCAGGTATTTGGCACAAGCGGATTGGTTACACAGTGGGTAGTTGGCATAAGCGAATTGGTTACACAGTTGCAAGGTAATTTTTGTTGGCTTTACGTGGGGCTTTCAGCTTTCCCCTGATAAGTTCCCTTTCTTCTGGCTAGGCATATGTTGATTGGCTGGTTCCAGGAGGCCTGATAATTATGTTACCCCGGGAAACCAGGCCTACTCCTACTCTAGGCTGCCTGCCATGGCGTTAGCCGTGACAGCCTCACATTTCCCCCCTGTCTTTGTACTTTTGTAGAGGAATCTTTCTCGTCACCCTGTGAAGTTGACTGATATTGTTGTTTCAATACCATAATTTGGATGGTATTTAGGCGCTCCCTAGTAAATGAGACCAGACGGTTTAAAATGCATGGACCAAAGGTCAGTAACAATATTAATACTATGAGTGGACCCAGGAGGGTGGAAATCAAAGTGGTCAACCAGGGGGAGTGCTGAAACCAAGATTTAAACAGCCTTGTTGGGCTTTAGTTCTCTCTTTCACTGGGCTAGTCCCTCTCTTACTTTTTGGAGAGATTTTTGTACCACCCCTGAATGGTCGATATGGAAACAGCATTTTTTCTCCCAGTGTTGTACATAATCTTTTTTGTTGCAGAAACAACAAATCTAAACCTCTCTTATTTTGTAACATTACTTCAGCCAAGGAGCTCAAGGATTCTTGGAGGTGCGAAATGGACTGTACTCATGGTTTTGCAACCCCAAGCGGCGCAATAAAAAGAGTCAACTCCCCCACACTTTTCAATTTGGTTCCGATCCCTTTCCCCCCCTCCCCCCCCCGGCAGACATAGACAGGCACCTGTTCGTAGTATTGTGGGCCTTTTCGCTCACAGTTACAGGTAAACAGACTGAAAGAGCCGTGGGCAAAGAATTTGGTCAGTTGGTGGGGACCAAACCCATTACTGTCAGCCGCCAGCACGCACAAATCAAAGGTCAGTACTGGCCACCAAGTCCCTTTGGGGGCCACGTTGGAGCTCGAATTAAGCATTTTTCCAGTCTCAGGATTGTAGATGACCCAAGTCAGGTTAGCTGGCTGATGGGGGTTGTGGCTGGTTGCTACTGGGCCGATGAAAACTGCTATCAGCAGGAGAGTTAAGAGGGCTCTCGTCGTACGAGTTTCAGTTTTAAGGGATTTGATGGGTGAGGTCTTGCCTCTCATTCTGCTTGCACCTTTTCTTGTTCTGTTTGGGTGGCTTGTCGCACGTGATTGTAGTGAACCCAGGGCCCGATCCCGTCGACCTTAACAGCAGTAGAAGTGGTAAGGAGAACAACATAAGGGCCTTTCCATCTAGGTTCTAGTGCTTTAGATTGGTGTCGTTTTACCCAAACCCAATCACCCAGGCCAATATTATGTGAGGGGATTGTTCCCTTGCTTGTTCCCTCGTGTATCTCTTGAATTAATTTTCAAACATGGCTATGCACCTTACTTAATGCCATCAGTGATTGCTGGAATTGTCCCAAGGTAGGGGGTGATAGGCATTTTTCCTCGAATATAGGACACACAGGAGGGGGTCTTTCATATAGAATCTCAAAGGGATAAGATTCAACTTATAAGGGGTGTTACGCACTTGAAAGAGTGCGAAGGGAAGGAGGGTCACCCAGTCCCCGCCAGTCTCTATTGCCAAATTTGTCAAAGTTTCTTTTAGGGTCTGATTCATTTTTTCAACCTGTCCTGAGCTCTGGGGATTATATTTACAATGTAACTTCCATTTTGTACCCAGAGCTTGGGCCAGCCCTTGTACAATCTGGCTCACAAAGGCAGGTCTGTTATCATAGCCCATAGTCACTGGCAGCCCGTACCTAGGCACTATCTCTTTTAAGATACTTTTAGCAACCACTGTTGCTGTCTCTCCCTTAGTGGGGAAGGCTTCTACCCATCCCGAGAAGGTATCTACCAGAACCAACAGATAGCGATACCCGTACTTGCCTGGCCTTACCTCAGTGAAATCTATCTCCCAGTGTCGCCCTGGCTCTTCCCCTCGGTACCTCGTTTCAGTGTGCTGCCTTTTTTCTGTCGAGGGAACCTCAGGCAGGCTGTCTGGAGAAGATTCAATTCTTTTTTCTTTCTCAGGTGTGTAGTTTTATGCAGGTGTTCACATAGGTGACGACCCAGGATGGCAGGCAATATCAGGTTGTTGTTTTGATCTCGGTACCATCCATCTTTGTCATATTTCTTGAGGGTGGTATCCTCGTTGATCTGGCTGCTGCTTTAGAACCCCTTCGATGGCATGGGGGGTGTAAACCCAGAGTTGCTGTCCATATGTCAACTTGTCAGCATCGCGGACGAGGAAGGCAGTGTCTGCAATGATGTGGAGGCAAGGGGGCCACCCAGAGGCCACCGGGTCCAGTCGCTTTGAAAAGTATGCTACCAGCCGCTTCCATGGTCCCCATTGTTGTGTCAAGACCCCCTTTCCTATTCATTGCTTTTCATCTACAAACAGCTGGAATGGCTTATTTGGGTTAGGCAGGGCAAGGGCTGGGGCTTCCAGTAGGGCCCGTCTGAGTGTCTGGAAAGCCTGTTTCATTGGCTCAGTCCTAGTCCAGTTTGGGGTCTCTTTACTTCTCTCATACAAGGGCCGGGCCTTCTCAGCAAACCCCATGATCCACAGTCTACAATATCCAACAGTCCCCAAAAACTCTCTCACCTGGCAGGGGGTCTTGGGCTCTGGTATCTGCAATATTGTTTCCTTCATGGCCTGGGTTAGCCACCTTTGCCCCTGCCTGATCTTATACCCCAAATAGGTGACCTCTTGCCGGGATATTTGCGCCTTCTTTGCACTAACACGGTACACCAAGGTGCCTAGAGTCTGTAAGAGGTCACCGGTGACACGGCTGCATGCCTCTTCTGTGGTTCCAGCCAACATAAGGTCATCTACATATTGCAGCACGATGACCTCTGGGTGGCGAGTCCAATATTCATAGAGGGCTTCACTCAAAGCCTCATTAAACAAGGTAGGGGAGTTCTTGAACCCTTGTGGGAGGTGGGTCCAAGTTAGTTGTACTACTGGTTGGACTTCCCCCTCAGTCCACTCAAAGGCAAATATTTCCTGGCTCTGGGCCGCCAGGGGTAGGCTGAAAAAAGCATCTTTCAAGTCCAACACAGTGTACCAAGTGTACTCAGGCAGTAGACTGCTCAGGAGGGTATACGGGTTGGGGACAGTAGGGTGTATGTCACTCACCCGCTTGTTGACTTCTCGTAGGTCCTGGACAGGTCTGTAATCTGTACTCCCTGGTTTCTTCACCGGTAGTAAGGGGGTGTTCCAAGGGGATTGGCACCGCTTGAGAATTCCGGCATCCATGAGCCGTCGAATGTGGGGAGTGATCCCCCGCCGAGCCTCCTGGCTCATAGGGTATTGCCTCACCCTCACAGGAGTCGCCTCGGCTTTTAGTTCGATGACGACCGGATGTCTCTGTTTAGCCAGTCTCATTCTTGCTGTTTTTGACCATGCCAACGGGTATTTGTGGACCCACGGTTGTATATCTGGTGCTATAACCTCTGAGGGCTTAGGCACAAAAAGTTTGTATTCATCTCTTAAAGCTAGACACAAGACATGTATCGGCTGTCCAAGTCCATCCGTGACTGACATTCCCTTACGGTCAAAATGGATCTGAGCATTAACTTTAGTCAACAAGTCCCATACAAGCAGAGGGGCAGGGCATTCTGGTATCACCAAAAACGAATGGGACACCTGATGGGTCCCCAGATTTACTTTCCGTTCTGTGGTCCAACATTATCTGTTTGTCCCCATGGCTCCCTGCACCAAGCTGGTTTTCTTAGACATTGGTCCCAGTTTTTTTATTTAAAACAGAGTGTTTGGCGCCAGTGTCCACCATGAAGCCAACGGGCTTCCCCTCTACATGTATGGTTACCCAGGACTCGGGGAGGGGTGTCGAGTCTTGACTCCCCTAGTCATTATCTTTCTCCGCATAGAGAACTCGAGTTCCAGGGGAAATTTTCTCTCTTTAGGTCCCTCTTAGGGCACTCTTTTTTCCAGTGCCCCCGTTCTTTGCAGTAAGCACGCTGATCTTTCTTTAGGGCCTGCCTTTTTGTTCTCTCTCTCTCTTTTTTTTTTTTCCTGTCTGGGGGCCTCGAGGCTCCCTCAATTCTGTTCTGGCCTTTATCCCCGCAAAAAGAATCTTGGCTAGCTCTCTCTGGTTTTTCCGGTTTTCCTTTGCCCTATGTTCCCTCTCTTCTTTCCTGATCTTCTCAGCTAGTTCCCTTTCCTCCCGATGAAGTCGTTCCTCCCTTTCTTCTGGGGTCTCCCTATTTTTAAATACCTTTTCAGCTGCTTTCAGTAAGTCTTGTATTGTCTGTTCTCCTAACCCCTCTATCTTTTGTAATTTTCTCTTAATATCTGGGGCTGCCTGATTCACAAACGCTAGTAGAACTGCAGCATGTGATTCCTCAGCCTGGGGGTCCATGGGTGTATAATGCCTAAAGGCTTCCATTAGCCTCTCTAGGAAGTCTGCTGGGCTCTCAGTGGACTCTTGCCTTACTAAATTTACCTTTGCCAAATTTGTTGGCTTTTTTAGCTGCGGCCCGCAGGTCAGCCATTAGAGTCTGGCGGTACACTCAGAGACGCTCCCTACCTTTCACTTGTTCAAAATCCCAGTTAGGCCACAACAGAGGAAACCCCTCATCCACGAGATGAGGCTGGGCGGTTGGTTTCCCGTTGACCCCCGGGACCCATTTCCACACCTCTGCCAGGATTCGCTCTCGTTCTTCCGTGTTGAAGAGCACCTGCAACAGCTGCTGGCAATCATCCCAGGTGGGGTTATGAGTGAACAAAATGGGAAAAGGGCCAGTATTGATAGGTTCGCTCTCTGTCCGGGTTAGCTGGTCCCACCCGGATGGGGAGTGCCTGTATAGTAGATGAAGGTAACTCTGGGTCCCACTGATCTCGCTCACCCCCACCCTCTGTATTTTCTCTTTGGGGTCGGGACTCCCCCGCCCCTTCTGATTCATCGGGGGGGGGGGGGGGACTCTTTCCCCCGGGGGAACCTGCAACAGAGGAGAGACATATGGAGGGGGCCTAATTTCCGTCTCCAAGTCAATCAGGTTCCGGTCCGAGGATTCCTGCAAGACCGGTTTTGTGCCCTTATTCTTCTTGGCTTCTTCTGGGGGAGTGGGAGTTTCTGTAACCAGGGCCTGTACATTAGGAGAATCAGGGAGTTTGTGAACAAAAGGTTTTAACCATTTGGGCGGATCTTCTACTAGATTTTGTCAGACCATAACATGTGGGACTTGGCTCGGGTGGCCCCAGGGATCAGGAGCCATAACTTTTTCTTTTACCATCCGAATAATAGAAGGTTGACAAGTTCCTTCTGGAGGCCATCTAACTTGGAAGGTGGGCCACTCTGCAGAGCAAAAGTTTATTAATTTACTCTTTGTAACCAGTAGCAACAGATCATACATTCTAGCCCTGACCTCCGAGAAATGATCAGTCATGAGAGAGAGACTGAGTAGATTTTCTTTTTCTCATAGCGAGAGTCAGAAGAAAGTCACCGAGAATTATCACCAATAAATCCTATCGGGAGTGGTGTCGGCCAGGAGGTTGGGCTTGTGGTATGCTTTTGGAACTGCTTATGTGCCTGCGTCATTGCACAGAAGTTTTCTTGCTGGGGGCGAGCACCCTAAGGGTTTCTAGCCCGTTCCGTGACCCCCTTATCCTTTCACGGGAGTCTTCCAGTGGCAGGCGCCCTATTGGCTCTTAAGTGCTTGTCCCGTGCCCACACAGACGGGTTTTTATTTGGCCAGATTCTCGGTTTAGAATACGAGAAAAAAAGAAAGGAGTTTCACCCTCTCGGGCTGCTGTCACTGGGGCGGACCTGTTGGGAGGCCTTCAGAATCCGCCAGGGAATAGCCCTGGCCGGGACTCGTCTGTTTCCCTGACAACTGTCAGCCTGTTCACTGAAACTCCCAGAAACAGAAATGAGGCTCCAAGGCTTTATAGGAAGTAGACAACGACACACCAGAGAACAACGAGACAGGAGACAATGCCGGCAGTTATACAGAAAAACACACAGACAGACATACATCGGCTGACAACACAGATCTTCTGGAACAAGGGTCACCTTACAGTATGGCGTCCACTGTTCCCCAGATTCGGGCTTAGGAGAGGAGGTCTCCTTCTCGCAGAGCTCACTGCCTCCCAGCGCGCTCACTGGCCTTGGCCTCACGTCAGCCGGAACGGCTAGTCCGTTCCCTTATGGAAAGCTTTCCCTCACACCAGACACCTTCCCTCTTCACAGCGGGGCCTCGGCTTTACTCTGGACATTTTCTGCGCCAGAAACCTTCCCCGCTTCACAGTGGGGCCTCGGCTTTACTCTGGAATTTTCTAAACCTGCCTGAGCACCGGTGCTATTACCTGTCTTTTTCCCCTTTGTTCCAAAGAGCATTCTTCCCCGGTCAAGGGATCCCGGACGAGCCCCCAAATGTTCTGCCCGTAGTCCGAGTCCCCGGTCAGGAAAGAAGACTCCTTGAAACAATGCAACTCGCAATAGGGGAATTTATTACTGACTCGAGCCAGGACCTCCCACCCCCACCAGGTGTGTGAGGACGAAAGGCCCCGAGCCCCAGTTCTCTCGGGTATTTATTAGGTCAAAAAAAGCAGCAGGTAGTTGCCAAAAGTGGATTGGTTACACAGCGGGTATTTGGCGCAAGCGGATTGGTTACACAGTTGCAAGGTAATTTTTGTTGGCCCAACGTGGGGCTTTCAGCTTTCCCTGATAGGTTCCCTTTTTTCTGGCTAGGCATATGTTGATTGGCTGGTTCCAGGAGGCCTGATAATTATGTTACCCCGGGAAACCCGGCCTACTCCTACTCTAGGCTGCCTGCCATGATGTTAGCCGTGACAGCCTCACAGATATTATGTCCCAAACTCGCATACAGGCTGACAAAGTGCCTTTAAAGGCATCCACACAGCTCTTTCACCTTCAGCTGCTGCAATGAAAGTGAAGAGAACGTCTTCTTTCTCTGTCCCTTTTCTGAGCTCTTTTCTGGCTTCCTCTGTCCCTCAGCTGTAGTGGGTAATCAAGATTAAGCTGATATGCTGATCACATCATGGGTTTGGTGCTCACTTTCCCCACTCTCTTTGCAGACCACCCAGAGAGTTCTCTTTCTTTTCACATTAAAGATACCAAGCCCCAGACCTGTTGCAGGAAGGGGGACCCCTTCCAGGGCCCCAAACTGGGCTCTTGTCTAACCCTCGGAAAGGAATGGTCCGAGGAGACACATGTGCCAACAAAGCAGAGACATTATTGGAAAGGGCGCCCGGGTGGGGAGTAGTAGGTAAGGGAACCCAGGAGAACTGCTCTGCTGCGTGGCTCACAGTCTTGGGTTTTATGGTGATGGGATTCGTTTCTGGGTGGTCTTTGGCCAATCCTTCTTATTCAGAGTCTTTCCTGGTGGCACACGCATTGCTCAGCCAAGATGGATGCTAGAGAGACGGATTCTGGGAAGTGGACAGACACGCGGTGTCTCCTTTGACCTTTCCCGAACTCTTCCGGTTGGCAGTGGCTTATTAGTTCCGTATTCCTTATCAGGATCTCTTGTCATAAAACAGCTCATGCAAGCGGTTACTATGGTGCCTGGCCAGGGTGGGCGGTTTCAATCAGTGTGCTTCCCCTGACAGAACAATTGACAAGAGACAAGGGACCCAACTTCTGGGCTCCCTGACTCTGCCTCTGAGGGTCTTTGAAACAATGCAGCAGGAAGACCCGCTTCCAGGAGCCCTGAGCTTGAGCCCTCAGCTCTGCATGACCCAGAACTCCAGAGCGAGGGTTGAGAGCCGGATCTTCTAGAAACAAAGAACCTCAGCCTGATTCCTGGGGAGGGGTTCTTTCTCGGTTGGGTGTGGCCTGTGCCTGTGCCCTTGGGGGAAGGGAGGGCAGGGGTGAGTGTTTGGTGGGAATCACCTGGGGGCCCTGGGTTCCTGCAAGGCTTTGCTCTCAGGATTCTAGGAAAGATGGCCTGAGTCCTTAGTTTTGGTTTGTTTCTTACTCCCCTCTGTAACCTGGGGACAGAGATTTCACAACACGATTTGCACTGTGACCACCTCTCTGCAGGTGGGGGCTCTGCTACAGCAAGACCAGGAGCCGAGAGGTGTTCCCATCACAGATTTCTTTGAGAATAAACCAGGGGCAGCAGTGGACGTTGGATTAACAGTGTGTATGTGCAGGGACAGATGCATTTGAAAATGATGCCCTAAAATCTATCCAGTGACCAACCAAGGAAACAAGTCATAAGTGAACTTACCCATAAATTAACACATGAAACAGATTCTGTGGTGGCTCAGACAGGAGAATCTGCCCGCATGTGGGAGACCCCAGTTTGATCCCTGGGTCAGAAAGATCATCCCCTGGAGAAGAAAATGGCACCCCTCTCCAGTATTCTTGCCAAAAAAATCCCATGGACAGAGGAGCCTGGTGGGCTACAGTTCATGGAGTCCCAAGGAATCAGACATGGTCTGAGTGACTTCACCTTCACTTCCAACACAGAAAAATGTTGCTACTCTACTTCATGTTTGTATTTCCAGGCTTTATGAATCATTTGCTACAGTTTGTTCTCTGCTCTTTATGGAGAGTCCTATTTTCTTACATCTTTAAAGGATAATTGACTATGGAAAAACTAAGGTAGGAGCATATCCTTTTTTCTAGTAGTATATATTCTAAAAATGATCACTGTACATGCACCAGTACCAATATCTTAGGTGATTTAGTTTCAGAGCAGAATTGAGAGTAAGGTACAGAGATTTCCCATATACATATTTCTCCCATATGTGGACAATTTTCCTACTTATTTCCCACCAGTGTTTACATTTGTTACCAGAGATGAATCTAGAAAGACATGAAATAATGTTTCTAGTTTCACCTTATATTTCTCTTCTAGGGGTGTTCACTCTAGGGTCTGGGAAAGTGTATAATAACTTGTGTCCATTACAACAGTTTCACAGGATGACTTCATGGTCCTGAACTCACGGTATTCATAGCCCCTGCTTTGCAACCGATGGCAACCACTGACCACTTTAATCTCTTCTACATTTCTGACTAGATTCTCAGGTGGCTCTGTGGTGATGAATCCAGCTGCCAATGCATGTGACCCGGGTGATGTGTGTTCAATCTTTGGGTAAGGATCCCCTGCAAGATCCCTTGAAAGAAGAAACGGCCACCCACTCAGTGTTCTTTCCTGGGAAATCTCACAGACAGAGGAACCTGGCAGGCACAGTCCATTGGGTCCCAAAGCCTCAGACACAATGGAGCACATGAGAACATTCACCTACACTACAATGCCATGTTGTAAAAATCCGACTTCTTGTGGCATTTTCAGATGGGCTTCTTTCACTTAATGAAATGCATGGAATGATTATCCATGTACTTTATACCTTGAAAGCTTAATATAAAAATGCTTAATATCTACGTCTGCAACTGTATTCCTGCTCATTATATAGGATCATCAATAACATTTTCTAGATTACATATATATACATATATATATATGTTAATACAATATTTTCACAAATATAGACATTAGACCTGAGGACACACCAGGAGAATGAAATGGGGCCCAATTGAGAGAAGAGCCTCGACATATATTCACCACAATGTGTAAAATAGGTAGCAGGTGGCAAGTTGCTCCATAGCACAGAGAGCTCAGCGCGGGGCTCTGTGATGGCTAGAGGGGGGAGACGGAGATCGTGGGAGGGAGGTTCAAGAGAGAGTGGTGTGCATATACCTATGGTGTTGGGGCCTCGGGCATCACCCCTGACCCAGGAATCCCCCACGTGCTGTGGGGAGACTAAGCCTGTGCCCACAGCTGCTGAGGCTGGGCGGGGCAACTTGCCCTTTTTGATGGGGAAGATGCAAAAGAAAGTTGCTCACCATCGCTAAATAGTAAGAAACGCAGAACAAAGCTACAGTGACGTATCATCTCATGCCAGGCAGAATAGCAGAGAGCCCACTAATAATGTCATAAATGCAGAAGAGGCTGGGAGATCAGGGAACCTCCTGAATGGCTGGAGGGAATGTAAGCAGGTGCAGTCACTTCTGAGGACAGTGTGGAAATTCCTTAAAAAATGTAACCTCCTGACATTTAAGGAAATGAATTCCCAGAATAGTAGACAGAAGAGATTAGTGGACAAATTTATAAGATTTGCAGTTTTTAGTAAATCATCTGCAATTCTGAAATGAGCAGTTGTGGTCTAGCATTCCTCAATTCTTTAAGTAAATGTGTACTAATACACACACACTCACATGTTGCTTGTATTTCTCACTGCTAGTGTTTATACCTTCAGATATTTATTTATTGTGTTCAATGTATGTTATATAAATTATATAACATATATACTTTCAGATATTTATATATTGGATTGCGAATGTCATAGCCATGAGAAAACAGTTCCTTTAAGCCTTACAAAAGCATATGCTAAGAAACAGGGTTAGATTTGACAAATCTTAGTTCAGAATTTTACCATCATGGCTTTTAAGTATTCTTGTGACAAATGTTAAAATTATATTTGCTTAAATGAGCCCATGAATAGTCTTACTTAGCTCACCAGAAGAACACAGTACAACTGAAGCAGGTGAGTTCATGACTCTAGGTCCTGAGAGAATTCACAGCAAGCTCTGAGTGAGGTCAAGGATAGAAGTGAGCAGAGAAAGAGGCAGTAATTGCGGTTCAGGTTTTTATAAGAGGCCCTGAGTGAAGTGCTGTGGGCTCCCCAGGCTGAGTGTGGATGGGTCTATTCAGACCAAAAGGACTAGGATTTTGGTGGCTCTGTGAGGGTGGCATTGAAGGGGAGCCAGTGAATAGGCCCTGGGGTTCAGCAAGCCTGCTGGTCTCAAGGAAGGGGGTCTTCTAGTGAAAGTGTTCACAGAACTGTCTGGTGTAAGTTAAAGGACCTGCAGGCTGCCAGCTCCCCAGACAGGTGCTGAGGCAGCAACAGCATGGAGCAGTTCAGGGGAGCTCTCAACAGTAGTCTGTATGATCCTTCTTATTAGAATCGTCACAATGTGCCTGCGGTTACAAAGAGTGGAAAAGTACAATGGACAAATGATGGGAAATACATGTTCAAATGATTTGAAACTTAAGGGCAGGAAGGAAACTAATTGTTACAAACAACACCCTTCTATGCTACCAAAGAGTTTCTTGTTAGGTATTCTTCCCTGCAACCTTCAATTGCTAGGCTAACACTTCATTTATTACACACAAACATTTACATAAGAAAGCATTCAGTTCTATTGATTAACATGTATGCTTATCACACACAGAATGAAACCTTTTACACTCCGCTATGTCACTTTGGTTCAAATACAGATTATAAGCATAAACAATGATAATCTTTCCTCTGATACAATGATCTGAGAACTGTGATTTCTATGTTTACAAAAGGGAGGCTAATCATTTAAGAAGACATACACTAATTACATGACTCTTCTGGGAAGGGTTTTCCGTACATTTCTAGGGTAGCAGAGATGTCTTTAATTGAAACATGTCAGCTGATATTCATGACTTTTTTTGATATTATAAAATACATCAAGATTTTAGTGTATTGTCATTATATTTTACTTTAAAAGTAGGTGATGTAACTATTGAAAATGGACATCTTACTTTAATCTGTGGAATTATTCCCTGAACACTTACATCACAGTGACTTACAGGGATGTGTGACATGAAGGACAAACACCACCATTTAGATGTTCACTGTACATGTTACATTCCTGTGTCCTTAATATTATAATGGAGAAAAATGTAAATGTTTTATTCCTAAATAGAAGGGCTTCTCTCATCTTTGAGGTACCAACCATAAAAAGCATAACTTTGCATGCACACTAGAAATGAAGTGAAGCATGGACTAATTTGAGAATTCAGTTACATTCATTTTGGTTTTCAAATAATCAGAAATCATGTCAATATCAACAAACATACATAGCTAGTAACTGTACATGGCTAAACATCACCTCTTCATCTTGTGATCCATACTAACATATCAATTTTCTATCTATTTTAACTAGGAATCACTATCTACAATATTTCTCCCTAAGAGGAACGTCAGAAAACAGGATTTATGAAATACTTTCTAGTATGAACTTCCTGATATTTGTTTAGATTTAATTTTTTATAAGTATTTTCCTACATTTTCTTTATGTCATTCCATATCTTTCTTATATAAATAAGTCTTTTGTCTCCTGACAAAACGTCTTCCATATCTTACTGCATTACTAACGTTTCCCTCCAGGACTTGCTCTCTGATGTCCTGTGAGGTGAGAGAGCTGATTAAGGCCTCTGAGGTTTCCTTACATTTATGAGATTTCCTTCAGTATGAATTATCTGATGGTAAGTAAGACCAATGTGCTGGGTTAAAGTCTTTGTCACAATTCTTACATTTATAAGGTTTCTCTTCATCATGAATTCGCTTGTGCTTAGTAAGAGTTGCATAGTGACTGAAAGTTTTTCCACATTCTTTATATTATTAAGGTTTCTCTCCAGTGTGAATTCTCTGATGGCGAGTAAGACCTGTGCAGTGCCTAAAGCCTTTGCCACAATCCTTACATTTATAAGGCTTCTCTCCAGTATGAATTCGCTGGTGTTGAATAAGAGTAGAGTGTTGACTAAAGTTTTTCCCACATTTTTGACATTTATAAGGTTTCTCTCCAGTGTGAATTCTCTGATGGGACATAAGGCCTGAGTGCCATCTAACGTCTTTGCCACAATCCTTACATTTATAAGGCTTCTCTCCAGTATGAATTCTCTGATGGGACATAAGGCCTGAGTGCCGGCTAAAGCCTTTGCCACATTCCTCACATTTATAAGGCTTCTCTCCAGTATGAATTCGCTGGTGTTGAGTAAGATTTGAGTTTTTATTGAAGGCTTTTCCACATTCTTCACATTTATAAGGTTTCTTTCCAGTATGAATTAACTGATGTTGAGTAAAATCATAGCGCTGGCTAAAGGCTTTGCCACAATCCTTACATTTATAAGGCTTCTCTCCAGTATGAATTCGCTGGTGTTTAGTAAGAGCTGGGTATTGAATAAAGGCTTTTCCACATTCTTTACATTTATAAGGTTTCTCTTCAGTATGAATTCGCTGGTGTCGAGTAAGATTTGAGTTCTGATTAAAGGCTTTGCCACATTTTGCACATTGATAAGGTTTCTCCCCAATGAGAATTTGCTGATGGTGACTAAGAGTTGAGAAATAGATAAACATTTTGCCACATTCCCTACATTTATAAGTTTTCCTGCCAGTATGAATTTGCCGATGTTGACTTAGACTTGAACTCTGATGAAAGGTTTTGGCACATCCTGTACACTTGAAAGGTTTCCTTCTTGAATGTATTTTCCTGTGTTTACTTCTATTAGATGAGTTACTGAAGACCTTCCCACATTTAATACACTTGTAATGTTTCTGTGGATTCTGAATTCTCTGCTGTTTAATCAGATTTGAAGACTGATTAGAAACTTTACCATATTCACTACAATTGCAAGTTTTCTTTCCACTATGAATACTCTTATTTAGAGAAAGATCTGATGCTTGATAAAAGATATTCTTACATTTATTACTTTTAGAATCCTTGTGTGAAGATTGAGCTCCCTGATGTTCCATAAAGTTTGAGTCTTGTTCAAAGTTATGCCCAGTTTCATTGCATGAATAGACCTTCACTCCATCATGAAAAGTTGTGTAATTATTGGAGCTGGAGGTCTTACTTAAGGTCTGACTCATTTTATTACACATGGAAAGTTCTTCCCTATTAACCATATCATGGAATGTATTGAACAATGCTGATTGGATTACATCTCTTCCATTACCATCAACATTATACATCTTGGAATGGAGAGAAAATATCTGTTTCTGGACGAATAATGACTTCCTAATCACAGATCCCTCAAATTGATTATATTGTGAGTTTTTCCCATCATTTTTAGATTTCTGGTTTTCAGACATGTTTAAATATATGTTTAATCGAAGCCTATGCTCAGAGTGGTTTGAAACAGAATGTATAGTAGAGACTGGAGGACCTTCCAGATTTTCCACATTCCCTTTCAGAGAACAAGTATATTTCAAAAAACGATGCAAATTTTTTCTGCAAAACGTACACGTCTCAGCAGATGTTGAAGACTGAAATGAGTGTTTCCCCCAATTTGACTCAAGTAGCTCATTTCTTTCTATAGTAATGTCTGCATTATGTGTAACTGTCTCAATTTCTTTATGTCCATGTAAACATCCTCTCTGTCTTTCACACGCCCTTGTATGTTCTGAGTCTTTCATTAATTGCAAGTTTCTGAGGCGAAATCTTTCATATATTCCTAGGTTTGCTTTTGGGAACAAATCTTCTACCCTTGGTTTCTTTGGCATCAAATCCTGGGTGTCTTGAGGAGATATAGCTGAAAGATACCAAAGAAGTTTTTTTTTTACCTACTATTCTCAGTGAATCCCCTTAAAGATTTAGAGAAAATTGATGAACCCATTGCTAGCATAAAAATAAAATAGAGATGGGAGGATCAAGATGCCAGAGGATTAGGCAGACATGGACTTCATCTCTCTCCACAAATGCATCAAGCATACATCAGAAATGGAACACTTCTCCCAGAGCCCAGCTGAACACTAGCAGAGGACCTTGGAAATCTAAAAGGACAAGAAAGATTCCTGCTGAGCTAGGTAGGGCAAAAGAAAGAAGAAAGAAAAAGAACAGGAAAGGAAATGGGATGGGGCCTGCAACCCTGGGGGGATCTGAAGAGAGGAGAGGTCTCCACCTCCGAGGAAGGCCCTCACTGGGGGAGCCCAGTTGGGACAGAAGGGGAGCCTCATCCTCTGTGGGAGGAGAACACGGCAGCAGTCAGAGGCAGCAGGATAGAGGAGACCTGCACACGGGGTACCGCCCCCAGCCCTGCCCACCCAGCCTGAGAGGGTGTCCACCACTGCAGACAAGGGCTGGGTGCTGAAATGTGGGGTCTGGAGAGCAGACCCAGGCAGAAGACTGCTCTGGGCTGTGAAGAGACGTCCTGTGGGAATGGCAGGGAGGGAGGAGCTCTGCAAACAGGAATGCTTGGGGAGGAAGCCTGAACCACCATAGAGCAGAGCGTCACTGCTGAGTCATGCCCGAAGCAAAGACCCACCATTGTTGGTAGCCTCTCTCCCCCTGTGCTGGTCCCTCCTCACCAGGCACGAGGAAGGGCTCCATTAGGGTGGGTGCTCTCATGAACCCAGCTGTTGCCTCTTCCTCTGGGCCCCTCACTTCCAGGGTAGACTGATGGACTCTGGGAAACCCCGGGAGCAGGGGCCTTTGGTATATCCACATGAACAGAGCGGGCTGAAGCACTGCTGAGCCCCAGGGTCTGGCAATTTAAGGAAGTAAAGCTGATATCTCGACTGGAAGTTGCACAAACTCATCTCTATACCATCACAGCTGTCTTTGTGAACTCAGCCCCTTTAGAACGTCTGAGTGGACAAGGAGGGCTCCCCCAGTCACAGCAGGTGTAGCTGTAGTAGCTGTAGACTTTGTGGGCTCCCACACTAGGGGGCAGGGCCAGGCCGGAATCTGAGCTGACCCACAGCACCACAGCAGGTCCAGCTCCATGTTGAATGCAATCCTGGGCCCTGACTTCAAGGATCTATGCTGGTGACCTTGTGAAAACAACATCTGAGAGACACCAGGGCCATGTGCCAGCATGCCCATGGATGAGGTGGGGCCAAGGGCATTACCAACCCGGGTCACATGAGAGCTCGCACAAGGCATGAAACGTGACACAGAGAGCACTTCCCAAGCGAAACATCCCCAGAACAGCAATCGGCAGGGGCTTCTCTCCCGGGGGTGTGCTCCAATCCCACCTGCCTCCACACAGATCAGGATCACAGTGAACAAACAGATATGGGGGCTCTGTTCCACAAACCAGGGCACACACCCATCACAGACAGTGCGGTGACAGCCACAGAGCGATGGGGAGGCTCCCCTCAATATACAGGGCAGGCTCAGGTCACAGAAACAGCAGTCAAAAGTTCATCCAGGGGGTGAGGGCACAAACCTCTGGACTAACCTCACCCACCAGGGGACAGACACCAGGAGCAAGAGGAATTAGGATCCTACAGCCTGCAGAACGGAGACCACACACGCAGAAGATGTGACAAAATGAGAGGACAGAGAAGTGTGCTGTAGAGGAAGGAGCAAGATCAAAACCTGCCTAGATAAACACTAAGTGAAGATGAGAGAGGCAATCAAATGATTACCGTTTGCTTAAAGTCCTCTTAAACTGAGACACCAAACATTTTCACAAGGGCTAGGTGCCTTCTAATCCTTTCATTTACTTCTTATCACCTGCGTTTTTATTTGAGAATGTTCTATTCGATGTTTGAATCTAAAAATCATAAATGATATGACATAGAACAATGTCCTAGCAAGTGAGAACATATAAGACAGAGTCCAGGGAAGCTCACGACGAAGAAGACAAATTAACAAAGTAGTAGTTCTTAAGAAATTAAATAAGAAGTGAGACTTTAAAAATATGATGGCTCTAAAAATAAAAAAAAATATGATGGAAACACATGGGACTCGACACAGTACTCTTTGGAGACCTAACTGGGGAGGAAATCTAAAACAGAGTGGCTATATGTATGTATCATTGATAATGTTTCCTGTACAACAGCAGAACTCTGTAAAACAGCTACACTCCACTAAGAATTTAATAAAAAGATTTCTATATTTTATCGAAAAATCTTAACAGTTTGAAACAACCATTACAAATATGAACAATGTTCTAAGTTCTATATGCCACGTTATTTTAAAATTCTTTGAGGTAATTGAAAGAGAGGAGAAACTTTAAAGTAACCATGAGACTTTCATTTTCCCATTTTAGGGAGCTTTTGCTTTATGCAGTGAAGACATTACTTACGTTTGAAATGAATAAGGGCATATCTGCAGTTTCCAGTGGATTGGAAACTATAAATCAGAAAAACAAAACAAACAAACAAACAAAACCTGTCCCAACTATTAATAGGGCTTTGGCAGTATGTCTATGACTCCACTTACACATTTCTGTTTAAAGGTAGAAAGAAACTTTAAGAGGAGTATCATATAGCCACTCAGAAGTGTGCAGAGTTTTCCTAGGACCCTAAAGAAATGAAAGAGCAGTCAACTCATGCAGGTTGTCACAGGCCAAGAGGAGAATTTTAGTTTTCACTGTGAGTGAGTGAGAAAAGCAATCACTGGAAATGAATTCATGAATGATTCAAGAGACAGAATGGGGCAGGTGATAGCCATCTATGACAGCAACAGAAATAAACCCAGACTTCTCCCAAATCATTTCCACTGAAGCAGATCTTCCCAAACCACATGATAAAGGATGACTTCCTCACTGATACTCACAGAATCAGCTATACGTATATATAGCCACTCTGTTTTAGATTTCCTTCCCAAGTAGGTATCTCACTGTGCCTCTCACCTGAGTCATCGGCTCCATCCATTCACGCCTACCTGGGTATATGCCTGTTGTCTGCATTCTCCTTATATTCCTGAGATCCTTCATTTGCTCCAGAAAGGTGACCAAGTCTGGCTTAGAGGCCACAAGACCTGTTCATCAGAGAAAGGAATATTTGTTGTGCTAGAGATTCATCAGTTTCCAATCCAATATGTATTCAGGCGAGAAGAGAATGCATGGGTGAATGTTAAAAACAGCCCAGGTAATGATTCCCCAAATACTGCCCCCCCCCCCCCAAATCCTTTATTGAAAGTACCTATATAATGCTAACTAATATAAAAAAGTTAGGTCCTGAGATTCTGGTCAAGTGCCACTAAGGCAAAAGTAAGTAGTGGAAATGTGAAATTAAGAGAAGGTACAACTGTTTAATACCACAGAACTTACACTATTACCAATGACCTAGAAGGAGGCAGATTACATAAAGGAAGATAAAGGTTACAAGCAGAATGAATCATCATAACGAAGCCTTTCTTTCTAAACTCACAGATACTCATTTCCACCTACAAAGCAGAGATCTGAAACAAATGTGCGGTGCAGAAACTTTCAGAAGACATTCTAGAAATGAAGGAACCAAAACCCTGAGGTTTAGATAAGCGATTCTGGAAGGCAGTTGTCTTCACCCAAGGAAGCCAGGTTCCTATAGTTCTCTACCATCACGTCCGTGTACAATTCCCGCTGACCGAGGTCCAGGCATTCCCACTCCTCTTGAGTGAAGTCTATGGCCACATCCCAGAATGTCAGCCGCCCCTGAAATACAAAGTAGAGATGGCATGTGGCCGTGGGAAGACTTCCTAATGTGACCCATGATGGAAACAGCAAGTTCAGAGACCTGGTTTTCCTTTAGGCGAGTGGCTGCTGTTCCCCAAGAATATAACCTTTACACAGCAGTATTTTCTTTTTTGGGGTGTTAATTCTAGAAAGTCTTGTAGGTCTTCATAGAACTTTTTAACTTCAGCTTCTTCAGCATTACTGGTCGGGGCATAGACTTGGGTTAACATGATATAGAATGGTTTGCCTTGGAAATGAACAGTGATCATTCTGTCGTTTTTGAGATTGCATCCACGTACTGCATTTCAGACTCTCTTGTTGACTATGATGGCTACTCCATTTCTTCTAAGGGATTCCTTCCCACAGTAGTAGATATAATGGTCATCTGACTTAAATTCACCCATTCCAGTCCATTTTAGCTTGCTGATTTCTAAAATGTGGAGGTTCACTCTTGCCATCTCCTGTTTGATTTCTTCCAATTTACCTTGATTCATGGACCTAACGTTCCAGGGTCCTATGCAATATTGCTCTTTACAGCATCGGACCTTGCTTCCATCACCAGTCACATCCACAACTGGATGCTGTTTTTGCTTTGTCTCTGGCTCTTCATTCTTTCTGGAGTTATTTCTCCACTGATCTCCAGTAGCATATAGGGCACCTACCAACATGGGGAGTTCATCTTTTTGCCATTTCATACTGTTCATGGGGTTCTCAAGGCAGGAATACTGAAGTGTTTGGCCATTCCCTTCTCCAGTGGACTACATTTTGTCAGAACTCTCCACCAGATTTGGGTGGCCCTGCACAGCATGGCTCATAGTTTCCTTAAGTTAAACAAGGCTGTATTCCATGTGATTGGATTGGTTAGTTTTCCATGACTGTGGTTTTCAACCTGTCTACCCTCTGATGGAGAAGGATAAGAGGCCTGTGGGAGCTTCCTGATGGGATAGACAGACTGAGGGGGAAACTGGGTCTTGTCCTGGTGGGCAGGGCCATGCTCAGTTATTCTTGAATCCAATTTTCTCTTGAAAACAGGGTGGAGCCTGTTCCCTCCCTGCTATTTACCTGGGGTCAAACTATGGTTTGTTTCCCTGGTGGCTCAGATGGTGAAGCATCTGCCTGCAATGTGGGAGACCTGGGTTTGATCCCTGGGTTGGGCAGATCCCCTGGAGAAGGAAATGGCAACCTACTTCAGAACTCTTGCCTGGAAAACCCCATGGACAGAGGAGCCTGGTAAGCTATAGTCCATGGGGTCACAAAGAGTAGGACACGACTGATTGAGTTCACTCACTAAATTGTGGTTGAGGGAATGAGGATAATGATGACCTCCCTCAAAATATCCCATTCGTGCCCTGCTAGTCTGTGACCCCAACCCTACAGCAGGCCACCACCAATCCTTCTAGAATCAACACCCCCAACAATGTCCCTTTCATTACAGGGGACTGGAGGGCAAAAGTAACAAGTCAAGAAACACTTGGAGTAACAGGCAAATTTGGCCTTGGAGTACAGAGTGAAGCAGGGCAAACACTCATAGGGTTCTGCCAAGAAAACGCACTGGTCATAACAAACACCCTCTTCCAGCTACACAAGAGAAGACTCTACACATGGACATCACCAGATGGCCAAAACTAAAATCAGATTGATTATATTCTTTGCGGCCAAAGATGGAGAAGCTCTATACAATCAGAAAAACAAGACTGGGAGCTGACTGTGGTTCTGATCATGAACTCCTTACTGCCAAATTCAGACTTAAATTGAAGGAAGCAGGGAAAACCACTGGACCATTCAAGTATGACCTAACGATTATACAGTGGAATGGGAAGTAGGTTTAAGAGACTAGATCTGATAGACAGAGTACCTGATGAACTATGGACGGAGGTTCGTGACATTGTACAGGATGATCAAGACCATTCCCAGGAAAGAAATGCAAAAAAGCAAAATAGCTGTCTGAGGAGGCCTTACAAATAGTTGCAAAAAGAAGAGAAACCAAAAGCAAAGAAGAAAAGGAAAGATATACTCATTGAATGCAGAGTTCCAAAGAATAACAAGGAGAGATAAGAAAGCCTTCTTCAGCGATCAATGCAAAGAAATAGAGGAAAACGACAGAATGGGAAAGACTAGAGATCTCTTCAAGAAAATGAGAACAGAAATGGTATGGACCTAACAGAAGCAGAAGATATGAAGAAGAGGTGGCAAGAATACACAGGAGAACTATACAAAAAAGATCTTCACGAGTCAGATAATCATGATGGTGTGATCACTCACCTAGAGCCAGATATCCTGGAATGTGAAGTCAAGTGGGCCTTAGAAAGCATCACTTCGAACAAAGCTAGTGGAGGTGATGGAATTCCACTTGAGCTATTTCAAATCGTAAAAGATGATGCTGTGAAAGTGCTGCACACAATATGCCAGCACATTTGGAAAACTCAGCAGTGGCCACAGGACTGGAAAAGGTCAGTTTTCATCCCAATCCCTAAGAAAAGCAATGCCAAATAATGATCAAAGTACTGCACAGCTGCACTCATCTCACATGCTAGCAAAGCAATGCTCCAAATTGTACAAACCAAGTTTCAACAATGTGAACCAAGAACTTCCAGATGTTCAAGCTGATTTTAGGAAAGACAGAGGAACCAGAGATCAAATTGCCAACATCCGCTGGATCATCGAAAAAGCAAGAGAGTTGTGCTTGTGCTTCCTCAAACAAAATAGAAAAAACATCTATTTCTGCCTTATTGAATATGCCAAAGCCTTTGACTGTGTGGATCACAATAAACTGTGGAAAATTCTGAAAGAGATGGGAATACCAGACCATCTGACTTGTCTTTTGAGAAACCTGTATGCAGGTTAGGAAGCAACAGTTAGAACTGGACATAGAAGAAGGGACTGGCTCCAAATGGGAAAAGGAATACGTCAAGGCTGTATATTGTCACCCTGCTTATTTAAATTATATGCAGAGTATATCATGAGAAACACTGGGCTGGAAGAAGCACAAGCTGGAATCAAGATTGCCAGGAGAAATATCAATAACCTCAGATATGCAGAGGACACCACCCTTGTGGCCAAAAGTGAAGAGGAACAAAAAAGCCTCTTGATGAAAGTGAATGAGGAGAGTGAAAAAGTTGACTTAAAGCTCAACATTCAGAAAACTAAGATCATGGCATCTGGTCACATCACTTCATGGGAAATAGATGGGAAAACAGTGGAAACTGTGTCAGACTTTATTTTTTGTGCTCCCAAATCACTGCAGATGGTGATTGCAGCCATGAAATGAAAAGACGCTTACTCCTTGGAAGGAAAGTTATGGCCAACCTGGATAGCACATTTAAAAGCAGAGACATTACTTTGCTAACAAAAGTCCCTTTAGTCAAGGCTATGATTTTTCCAATACTCATGTATGGATGTGAGAGTTGGACGGTAAAGAAAACTGAGCGCCGAAGAACTGTTGCTTTTGAACTGTGGTGTTGGAGAAGACTCTTCAGAGTCCCTTGGACTGCGAGGATATCCAACCAGTCCATCCCAAAGATCAGCCCTGGGTTTTCATTGGAAGGATTGATGTTGAAGCTGAAATTCCTGTACTTTGGCTACCTCATGCAGAGAGTTGACTCATTGAAAAAGACCACAATGCTGGGAAGGATTGGGGACAGGAGGAGAAGGGAAAGACAGAGGATGAGATGGCTGGATTGCATCACCGACTTGATGGACATGGATTTGGTTAGACTCTGGTAGTTGGTGATGGACAGGGAGGCCTGGCATGCTGTGATTCATGGGTTCACAAAGAGTCGGACACGCCTGAGCGACTGAACTGAACTGAACTGAATATATCTTTCTGACAGTTTTTCAGAGTCTTCAATGTGCAACAGAAATAATTGAAAATGAATAATGTTGCTGTTGTGTCGTTTGACAAATATTTTAACAGACATTCTTTAAAGGGCAGAGCTGAAATTTTATTTCACTTGATGGACTCTAGACTTTAATAAAACACAGACAAATATACAAAGACAACTCTAATGAAAATTAATAGAAACTTCTGTATTTGTAAATCATACTCAAAACGAGAAAAATGTTAGTTACTCCATTGTGTCCTACTCCTTGGGACGCCAGGGAATTGAGCCTGCCAGGCTTCTCTGTCCATGGGAGTCTCCAGGCTAGAATACTGGAATGGGTAGCCATTCCCTTCTCCTGGTGATCTTAGGGAAAAAGAAAAAAAGAAAAAATTCGATGTAATCATGCTAACATGTTTATACACAGAGACGTATACTGCAATGAGACTACATACTCAGTAAGAGTAATAGAGAAAACCTGTCATGTCAACAATATCAGGATAATTTCTAACTGATTAAAAATATACATAAATATTTGAGGACGATATTATTTTAATTTTTAAAAATAGACTAGGGTACAGACATATACAACGATATAAAATAAAGTGGAGCTCTGGTTGTGAATTTTTAAATTTCCTGGAAGCCGGTATTATTTGCAATGAACTATATTTTAGAACTTGACACAGGGGAAGGAAACAAAAAACAACCAACCACTCAACACTGTTGAACATAGATAAGCACTAATATGATTCTTGTAAACATTTTGGAAAATACAGAAATAGGATGAAACTATGTCTGTGATGTGAGCGTGGAGTGTACTGGAAATGATAAGACCGAGGCTTGAGTGATGAAAACCCCCACTCCCCAAACCCAGCATCTCTACTAAACACATGCGAGTGTTGTCAACTACAAACTGGCACTTGCCAAGAGCATTGCCAGCAACCGAACAACAAGGGCGTTTGTCATCTGCCTCTGTGGAAAATGAACCCTACGGTGCTTCAAGTGTTGACTTCAATCGCCCCTGAGGGAGTTCAGGTTGCATTGAGGCACTGTGCTCCAGGGAATCCGGTGGAACAGGTCTTTAGAGAGTTAGATATGTTCAGGAGCTGATTTCATGATCCCAATCCCCGCATCTCTTCATCTCTGTGTGGGCTGGGCTTAGTCACTTAGTTGTACTCTGTCTGTGGGCATTCTCCGGGCAAGAATACCAGAGTGGGTTTCCACGCCCTCCTCAAGGGGATCTTCCCAACCCATGGATCAAACCAAGGTCTCCCGCATTGCAGGCAGATTCTTTAGCATCTGAGCCATCAGGGAAGCCCCTTCATATCTAGAAAAGCACCAAATCCCTGAACGGCGACATCAGCTCCTCACGACTGGCAGAAAAGCTTTTCTAAAGTAAATGCTTGACTGCACTGAACTCCCCCTTCACTAAAATCTTATATACTGACCTTCCCCGCTGCCTCTTTAGTGCAGTCTCTCAGAGTTATCTGAGCTGCTGTCTCCTGGGTTGCGGCCCTTATTTTGCTCTAAATAAAACTTAACTCACAATTCTCAAGTTATGGGTCTGTTTTAGCCAACAGTGTTCATTTTTCAAAGCGAAGAGAAACCAAGATGATAAAGAGTTTCCCCACTAACTGTGATGGTTGTGCATATCCCTCAGTTTTTCTTTCCAAGACCCTTTTTGAGGACAGAAGAAAAAAAAAAAAATGCACTGGAATCTCACAGAAGCACATGAACCAGGGAACATCTGAGGTCATGGGGTAAGAAGTACATGGAAAAATGCGTTATCACTGCCAGGTATTTTAGCAATATTATGAAAACCATGATCTCAACCTACTATGAAAAATACCAGTTTTAAGCAAATTCCACTGCATATATACCTCGCATGATCTGGAAACTAATAGTACATTTAATAGTAAGTTTTTCTTACCGATATAGAGGCTAGTCATTGTACTTTAATCATTTCTGAAAATTTTCTGAAAAATTCTCAACTGCTGAGTTCACTCTACTCATAAGGGCATTTTAAACTCCTGTTCTAAAGAACTGAATTGCATCCACATGTAAACTCATCATGGCATTTCCCCGACTTCCCTAGGATCCCAACACCGAACCACATTCCAACGGGAGTCTCAGACACCTGTGTTCATCTCTCACAAAGGGAATATATTCACCAGTTGAAAGTCACTAATTCATGTCGAGGGTTCATCAGGACAGAAAGAAGAAAAGGCTGTGCGACACAAGCGAGAAGCAGTCTAAAGAGCCGGCCTTCACGATTATAAGAAAAAAGAAAAAAGAGGAAGTTGACAACAAATCCCCAGGGAGAAAAACTGGAATCAGAGAAGTAAAGGTTTGCGGATTCTCAGTCCAGGCATTTCAGGAGGAAAAGCAGACACAGCCCCAGACCCGGGACAGGACGTTTACCTGAGAAGCTGCCATTTCCTCCTCTTCTTCCTCCTGCTGTGTCTCTTCTGGGGATATTATGCAGCAAACACATATCTACGCATTGAGAAAACAGCATCCACACAGCTCTTTCACCTGCAACTGCTGCAGTGTGTTTCTCGCTCCCTTTTCCGAGCTCTTTGATCACTTTCTCTTTTCCTGAGCTGTAGGGGTTAATCAAGATGAAGCTGATATGCTAATCACATCCTGGGTTTGGTGCTCATTTCCCCCACTCTCTTTGCAGGCTACCCCTGCTATCTGTTCTCTTATTTTTCACATTAGAGAGAGCAGGCCACAGAACAATTCACAAGAGAACAAGGACCCAACTCCCTAGCAACCTGACTCTGACTCTGCGGACTTTTTAAACTATGCAGGAGGCAGACCTTCCAGGAGCCCTGAGCTTGAGCCCTCAACTCTGCCTGCCCCAGAGCTCTGGAGGGAGGATTTAGGGCGGGATCTTCTAGAAACAAAGAACCTCAGCCTGATTCCCGGGGAGGGGCTCTTTCTCGGGTGGGTGTGGCCCGTGCCTGTGCCCTTGGGGGAGGGGAGGGAGGGGTGAGTGTTTGGTGGGAATCACCTGGGAGCCCTGGGTTCCTGCAAGGTTTTGCTCTCAGGATTCTAGGAAAGATGGCCTGAGTCCTTAGGTTTCTTGTTGTTGTTTTGCATCCTTCTGTAACCTGGGGACACTGGTTTTCACAAAATGATTTGCACTGTGAACACCTCTGTGCAGGTGGGAGGCCTCCTACTTCAGAGTCAAGGGGCCTGGAGGTGTTTCCATCACAGCTTTCTTTAAAAATAAACCAGAGGCAGCAGTGGACCTTGGGTTAACAGTCTATGTGCAGGGACAGATGCCTTTCAAAATGATGCCCTAAAAGTTATCTGATGACCAACCGAAGAAATAATGATCAGTGTTATGTCATTAGTGAATTTACCCGTAAATTAATCCATGAAAGGGATTCTCTGGTGGTTTAGATGATCAAGAGTCTGCCTGCAAAGTGGGAGACCCAAGTTTGATCCCTGGGTCAGGAAGATCCCCTGAAGAAGAAAATGGCAACCTTCTCCAGCATTCTTGCCTGGAGAATCAATGGATGGAGGAGCCTGGAGGGCCACAGTCCATACGGTTACAAAGAGTCAAACACGACAGAGCGACTTCACTTTCACTTTCAACACAGAAAAATGTTGCTGCTCTACTTCATGTTTGTATTTCTAGGTTTTATGAATCATACACTACAGTTTGTTGTCTGCTCTTTTTAAATAGCTCTATTCTCTCACATCTTTAAGGGGTAACTGACTAAGGAAAAATTAAATAGAGGAGCATGTCCATTTTTCTAATAGTGTCTATTCTAAAAAATATTCAGTGTGCATGTACCAGTTCCAATATCTTAGATGATTCAGTTTCACAGCAGAAATGAGAGTAAGGTACAGAGATCTCCCATATACATCCTGTTCCCACACGTAGACAATCTCCCTACTTATCTTTCCCCACCTGAAGATACATTTGTGTCACTGATAAATCTACACAGACATTAAGTAAAGTTTCTAGTTTCACCTCATGCTTCTCTTTTAGGGATGTGTACAGACATCCTGGAATGTGAAGTCAAGTGGGCCTTAGGGAGCATCACTCCAAACAAAGCTAGTGGAGGTGATGGAATTCAAACGGAACTATTTCAAACTTTAAAAGATGATGCTGTGAAAGTGCTGCACTCAATATGCCAGCAAATTTGGAAAACTCAGCAGTGGGCACAGGACTGGAAGAGGTCAGTTTTCATTCCAATCCCTAAGAAAGGCAACCCCAAAGAAGGCTCAAACTACCACACAATTGAACTCATCTCACAGGCTAGCAAAGTACTGTTCAAAATTCTCCAAGCCAGGTTTCAACAATACATGAACCACGAACTTTCAGATGTTCAAGCTCCTTTTAGAAAAGGCAGAGGAATCAGCTCTCAAATTGACAACATCTGCTGGATCATAGAAAAAGCAAGAGATTTCTGAAGAGACATCTATTTCTGCTTTTTTGACTATGCCAAAGCCTTTGACTATGTGGATCACAATCAAATGGAAAATTCTGAAAGAAATGGGAATAACATACCACCTGACCTGCCTCTTGAGAAATCTGTGTGCAGGTCAGGAAGCAACAATTAGAACTGGACATGGAACAACAGACTGGTTCCATATAGGAAAAGAAGTACGTCAAGGCTGTCTATTGTCACTGTCATTATTTAACTTATATGCAGAGTACATCATGAGAAATGCTGGGCTGGAAGAAGCACAAGCTGGAATCAAGACTGCCGCGAGAAATATCAATAACTCAGATATGCAGATGACAGAACCCTTATGGCAGAAAGTGAAGAACTAAAGATTCTCTTGATGACAGTCAAAGAGGAGAGTGAAAAAGATGCCTTAAAGCTCAACATTTAAAAAACGAAGATCACGGAATCTTGTCCCATCACTTCATGGCAAATAGATGTGGTAACAGTGGAAACAGTGACAGAATTTATTTTGGGGGACTTCAAAATCACTGCAGACAGTGACTGCAGTCTTGAAATTAAAAGATGCTTACCCTTTGGAAAGAAAGTTATGACCAACCTAGACATCATATTAAAAAGGAGAGACATTACGTTGCCAACAAAGGTCTGACTAGTTAAGGCTATGGTTTTTCCAGTGATCATATATGGATGTGACAGTTGGACTATAAAGAAAGCTGAGCACCCAAGAATTGATGCTTTTGAGCTGTGGTGTTCGAGAAGACTCTTGAGAGTTCCTTGGACTGCAAGGAGTTCCAACCAGTCCTTCCTCAAGGAGATCAGTCCTGGGTTTTCCTCGGAAGGACTGATGTTGAAGCTAAAACTCCATTACTTTGTCCATCTGATGTGAATAACTGACTCATTGGAAAAAACGCTGATGCTGGGAAAGATTGAAGGTGGGCGGAGAAGGGGACAATAGAGGATGAGATGGTTGGATGGCATCACCAACTCAATGGATATGAGTTTGAGTTAACTCTGGGAGTTGGTGATGGACAAGGAGGCCTGGCGTGCTGTGGTCCATGGGGTCTCAAAGAGTCAGACATGACTGAGCAACTGAACTGACTGACTCTATGGGTCTGGGCAAATTTATAACTTGTGTCCATTAAAACAATTTAACACAATGATTTCATGGTCCTGAACTCAGGATATTCATAACCCCTCCTTTGAAACCCATGGCAACCCCTGACCATTTTAATCTCTTCTACTTTTCCGACTAGATTCTCAAGTGGCTCTGTGGTAAAAAATCCACCTGCCATTGCAGGTGACCCAAGTGATGCAAATTCAATTCTTGGGTAAGGAATTCCCTCGAAAAAGAAATTACCATTGACTCCAGTGTTCTTTCCTGGGAAATCTCATAGACAGAGGTACCTGGCAGGCTACAGCCCATTGAGCCCCAAAGATTCAGACACAATGGAGCACATAAAAACATTTACCTACACCAAAATACCATATTGTAAAAATCATACTTTTTGTAGCATTTTCAGATGGGCTTCCTTCACATAGTAAAATGCATGGAATGATCGTCCATGTATTTTACACCTTGAAAGTTTAATATAAAAAAGCTTAATACCTGCCTTCTAGTCTGCTTATTAAATAGGTTCACCAATAACATTTTCTAGATTCATATACATATATATATATATATATATGTGTGTGTGTGTGTGTGTGTGTGTGTGTGTGTGTGTGTGTTAATGCCATATTTTCACGAATGTAGAGATTAGACCTGTGGACACAGCGGGAGAATGAGAGGCAGCCCAATTGAGAGAATAGCCTTGACATATATTCACCACAATGTGTAAAGCAGGTAGCAGGTGGGAAGCTGCTCCATAGTACAGACAGCTCAGCGCGGGGCTCTGTGATGGCTAGAGGGGGGACACGGAGATCGTGGGAGGGAGGCTCGAGAGAGAGTGGGCGTACATATACCTGTGGTAATTCATTAAGTTGTCCAGCGGAATCTAACACAACATTGTAATGCAATTATATTCCAAAAAATATCTATTCATCTCAAAAGAAAAAAGAAAAACCGGACATAACGCAGTGCTTAGGAGCCCCCCTGACAGTGCAGGGCCCTCGGGCCTCATCCCTGGTCCAGGAATACCCCAGGCGCTCTGGGGAGACGAAGCCTGTGCTCCTCAGCTGCTGAGGCTGGGTGGGGGGCGACTTGGTCCTTTAGATGGGCACGAGGCAAAAGAGATGCTCAGCATCGCTAAATAATGAGAAATGCAGAACAAAACGACAGTGATACATCACCTCCTGCCAGTCAGAATAACAACAAGCAGAGAGCCCACTAATAATGTCATAAACGCTGAAGAGGCTTGGAGATCAGGGAACCTCCTGAATGGCTGGAGGGAATGTAAGCGGGTGCAGTCACTTGGGAGGACAGTGTGGAAGTTTTTAAAAAATGTAACCTCCTGACATTTAAGGAAATGAATGCCCAGAATAGTAGACAAAATAGATTAATTGACAAATTTATAAGATTTGCAGTTTTAGTAAACCATCTGCACTTCTGAAATGAGCAGTTGTGGCGTAGCATTTTTAAATCCTTTGAGTAAATATGTATGAATACACACACACTCACATGTTCCTTGTGTTTCTAACTGCTAGCGTTTATACCTTCAGATACTTAGTTTTTCTACTCAATGTATGTTATATAAATTATATGACATATACACTTTCAGATATTTATATATTGCCTCAAATGTAAGTCACAGCCATGAGAAAACTGTTCCTTTAAGCTAAGGCAAGAAACATGTGGAAAGAATTAAACAGGGTAAAATATTATAAATTTTCGTTCAGAAATTTACCATCATGGCTTTTAAGTATTCTTGTGACAAAGGTTAAGTTTACATTTGCTTAAATGAGCCCATGAAAAGTCTCACTTAGCTCACCAGAAGAACAAAGGACAACTGAAGAAGGTGAGTTCATGACTCTAGGTCCTGAGCGAATTCACAGCAAGCTCTGAGTGAGGTCAAGGATAGAAGTGAGCAGAGAAAGAGGCAGTAATTGCGGTTCAGGTTTTTATAAGAGGCCCTGAGCGAAGTGCTGTGGGCTCCCCAGGCTGAGTGTGGATGGGTCCATTCAGACCAAAAGGACTAGGATTTTGGTGGCTCTGTGAGGATGGCATTGAAGGGGAGCTTGTGAATAGGCCCTGGGGTTCAGCAAGCCTGCTGGTCTCAAGGAAGGGGGTCTTCTAGTGCAAGTGCTCACAGGACTGGCTGGTGTGAGTTCAAGGACCTGCAGGCTGCCTGCTCCCCAGACAGATGCTGAGGCAGCAACAGCATGGAGCAGTTCAGGGGAGCTCTCAACAGTACTCTATGATCCTTCTTATTAGAACCGTCACAATGTCCCTGCTGTTAAAGAGAGGGGAAAAGAACAATGGAGAAATGTTGGGAAATACATGATCAAGTGATTTGAAACTTAAGGGCAGGAAGGAAACTAATTGTTATAAACATCACCCTTCTATGCTACCGAAGAGTTTCTCGTTAGGTGTTCTTTCCTGCAACCTTAAATTCCTAGGCTAACACTTCATTCATTACACACCAACATTTACACAAGCAACCATTCAGTTTTATTGATTAACATGTATGCTTATCACACATAGAATAAAACCTTTTACACTCTGCTATGTAACTTTGGTTCAAATACAGATTATAAGCACCAACAATGATAATCTTTCCTCTGATACAATGATCTGAGAACTGTGATTTCTATGGTTACAAAATGGAGGCTAATCATTTAAGAAGACGTACGCTAATTACATGACTCTTCTGGGAAGGGTTTTTCGAACACTTCTAGGGTAGCAGAGATGTCTTTAATTGACATACATCAACTGATAGTCATGACTTCTGTTCATATTATAAAATGCATCAAGATTTTAGTGAACTGTCATTATATTTTACTTTAAAAGCAAGTGATGTAGCTATTGAAAATGGACACCTTATTTTAATCTGTGGAATTATTCCCTGAACACTTACATCACAGTGACTTACAGGGATGTGTGACATGAATGACAAACACCACCATTTAGATGTTCACTGTACATGTTACATTCCTGTGTCCTTAATCTTATAATGGAGAAAAATGCAAATGTTTTCTTCCGAGATAGAAGGGCTTTTCTCATTTTTGAGGTAGCAACCATCAAAAACATAACTTTGCATGCACACTAGAAATGAAGTGTAGCATGGAGCAATTTGAGAATTCAGTTTCATTCATTTTGGTTTTCAAATAATCACAAATCATGTCAATATAAACAAACATACAAAGCTAGTAACTGTACATGGCTAAACATCACCTCTTCATCTTGTGATCCATACTAACATATCAATTTTCTATCTATTTTAACTATGAATCACTGTCTACAATATTTCTCCCTAAGAAGAACGTCAGAAAACAGGATTTATTAAATACTTCTAGTATGCATTTCCTGATATTTATTTAGATTTGATTTTTTATAAATATTTTTCTACAGTTTCTTTTCATCATTCCATATCTTTCTTATATAAATAAGTCTTTTGTCTCCTGAATTGTATGTTCAGGACAAACCTCTTCCATGTCTTACTTCATTACTAGGGTTTCCCTCCAGGACATGCTCTCTGATGTCCAGTGAGGTGAGAGAGCTGATTAAAGCCTTTGCACGTTTCCTTACATTTATGTGATTTCCTTCAGTATGAATTATCTGATGGTAAGTAAAACCAATGTGCTGGGTTAAAGTCTTTGTCACAATCCTTACATTTATAAGGCTTCTATTCAGTATGAATTCGCTCGTGCTTAGCAAGAGTTGCATAGTGAATGAAAGCTTTTCCACATTCTTCATATTATTAAGGTTTCTCTCCAGTGTGAATTCTATGATGGCGAGTAAGACCTGTGCGGTGCCTAAAGCATTTGCCACAATCCTTACATTTAAAAGGCTTCTCTCCAGTATGAATTCGCTGGTGTTGAGCAAGAGTAGAGGGTTGACTAAAGTCTTTTCCACATTTTTGACATTTATAAGCTTTCTCTCCAGTGTGAATTCTCTGATGGCAAGTAAGACCTGAGTGCTGGCTAAAGCCTTTGCCACAATCCTTACATTTATAAGGCTTCTCTCCAGTATGAATTCTCTGATGGTACCTAAGGTCTGAGCCCTGGCTAAAGTCTTTGCCACAATCCGTACATTTATAAGCCTTCTCTCCAGTATGAACCCTCCGATGCCGAGTAAGACCTGTGTGGTGCCTAAAGCCTTTGCCACAATCGTTACATTTAAAAGGCTTCTCTCCAGTATGAATTCGCTGGTGTTTACTAAGAGTAGAGTGTTGACTAAAGTCTTTTCCACATTTTTGACATTTATAAGGTTTCTTTCCAGTGTGAATTTTCTGATGGCAAGTAAGACCTGAGTGCTGGCTAAAGCCTTTGCCACAATCCTTACATTTATAAGCCTTCTCTCCAGTATGAACTCTCTGATGGCAAGTAAGAACTGAGAGCCGGCTAAAGCTTTTGCCACAATCCTTACATTTATAAGGCTTCTCTCCAGTATGAACTCTCTGATGGCAAGTAAGACCTGAGTTCCAGCTAAATCTTTTGCCACAATCCTTACATTTATAAGGCTTCTCTCCAGTATGAACTCTCTGATTATACATAAGGCCTGAGCCCCAGCTAAACTCTTTGCCACAATCCTTACATTTATAAGGTTTCTCTCCAGTATGAATTTGCTGGTGTTGAGTAAGAGTTGAATATTGACTGAAAGCTTTTCCACATTCTTGACATTTATAAGGTTTCTCCCCAGTGTGAATTCTCTGATGGCAAGTAAGATCTCTGTGTTGAATAAAGTCTTTGCCACAATCCTTACATTTATAAGGCTTCTGGCCAATATGGATTCGCTGATGTTGACTAAGTTTTGAACTCTGATTAAACACTTTGTCACATTCTGTACATTTGAAAGTGTCCCATCCTGTATGAATTTCCCTATGTTTACGTAGGTTGAGTGTGTTAGTAAAGACGTTCTCACATTTCTTACACTTGTAATTTTTCTGTGGATTCTGAATACTCTGCTGTTGAATAAGTTCTGAAGACTGATAAGAAACAACATATTCACTACAATTGTAAGTCTTCTCTCCAGTATGTGTACTCTTATTTAGTGAAAGCCATGATGCTCGATAAAAGAGATTCCTACCTGTATTACTTTTAGAATCCTTATCTGAAGATTGAGGTGCCTGATGCTTCCTAAGATCAGAGTCTTGTTCAATGTTATATCCACTGTCATTGCATGAACAGTCTCTTGCTCCATCATAAATACTCTGGTAACTATTGGGATTGGAGTTCCTACTTAAGGCCTGGCACGTGTTATTACACGAGAAAAGTTGTTTTATATTAACCCTATCACGATATACATCAAACAGTGATGGCTGAATTAAGTCTCTTCCATTATTATCAACATTACACATTTTGGATTGGAGAGAACCTGTCTGTTGGAGGAAGAATAATGACCCGCTGCTCACAGATCCCTCAAGGTGATTATACTGTGAGTTTTCCCCATCATATGTAAACTTCTCCTTTTCAGACGTGGTTGAATGTATGTGTAATCGAAGTCTATGTTCAGAGTGGTCTGAACAAGCCTTTGGAATAGAGACTGGATGACGTTCCAGATTTTCCACATTTCCCCTTAGAGAACGTGTGTGTTTCTAAAACTGATGTGAGTCATTGCTTACAATGATACACTGCGCGGCAGACGGTGATGACTGAATCGGGTGCTGGCCCCAATTTGACTCCCAGTGCTCATTTCTTCTGGCAGTCATGTCCACAGTATGTGAAATGGTCTCAATTTCTTTATGTCCATATAAACATCCTCTCAGTCTTTCACACGCCCTTGTATATCCCCAGGGTTTGGTTAAATATTCTTTTCCGAGGTGAGCTCTTTCATATAGGTTTGCTTTTTGGATTAAATTTTCAAACCTTGGATTCTTTGACATCAAACCATAGGTGTTGTGAGAAGACACAGCTGAAAGATACCAAAAGAAAACTTTCTTACCTACTATTCTCAGTGAATATCCTTGAAGATTTAGAGAAAATGCGGACCCAAGGATCAAGATGACAGAGGATTAGGTAGATTGGAGTTCATCTCTCTCATCAAATGCATCAAGAATACATCAAAATTGGAACAATTCTCACAGAGGCCCCCCTGAATACTAGGAAAGAACCTACACCACCTAAAATGGCCAGAAAGATTCCTGCTGAGCCAGGTAGGACCAAAAAAGAAGAAGGAGAAGGAAGAGGAGAGGAACTGGGATGGGACCTGCAACATTGGGGGGATCTGAAGAGAGAAGAGGTGTCCACATCCGGGGGAGCCCTCACTGGGGAGCCCAGCTTGGACAGGAGAGCCTCATTCTCTGTGGAAGAGAACATGGCAACCCGCGTGTGGCAGCAGGGCAGTGACAGCTGCAGAGGGGGTGCTGGCCCCTGCCCTGCCCACCCAGCCTGAGAGGGTGTCCACCTCAAGGGTGTCCACCCCTGCAGACAAGGGCTGGGTGCTGGAACGTGGGCTTTGGAGAGCAGACCCAGGCAGAGGACTGCGGTTGGCCATGAGGAGACATCCTGAGGGGACGGGGGAGGGCGGGAGGAGCTCTGCAAATGGGACGCGTGTGGAGGAAGCCTGCACCACCAAAGCGCAGACGCCACTGTTGAGTGAGGCCCAAAGGGAAGAACCCCACCGCAGCCTCTCTCCCCCGTGCTGGCCCCTCATCCCTGGCAGCAGGGAGGACCGCCACCCGGTGGGCTCTACTGAGGCCCAGCCACGGCCTCCCCCATGCCCCTCCTCTCCCGTCAACAGACCCCTGTGCCCTGGGGCAGCCTCTGGAGCAGACACCCATGGGTGGCCCACATGCTCAGAGGGAGCTGAAAGCAGAGCTGAGCCCCAGGTTTAAGGAACCAAAGCTGAGGTCTCTGCTCGCAGCTGCACTAACCACGCTTTTACACAGGCAACCGGCTTTCTCAGCTCAGCCCCTGCAGAGCATCTGAAGGACAAGGGGGACGCCCCCGGTCACAGCAGGTGTGGCTTTAGCAACTGTAGACTTTGTGGGCTCGGACACGAGGGGACGCGGCCAGGCCGGAGTCTGAGCTGCCCCCACAGCACCACAGCACGTGGGACCTAGGCCCTGAGTTCAGGGGATCTATGCTGGTGACCCGGGGAGAACAACATCCGAGAGACCCCAGGGCTGTGTGCCGGCATACCCATGGTTGAGCTGGGGCCAAGATCAGTGCCAACTAGGGTCACACGGGACTCAGCCAATGGGGGAAAGTGACGCACAGAGCAGGTCCCAAGGGGAACATCCCCAGAGCAGCAATCCTCAGGGGCTTCTCTCCCGGGGGTGTGCTCCAATCCCACCTGCCTCCACACAGATCAGGATCACAGTGAAGAAACAGATCTGGGGACTCTGTTCCACCAACCAGGGCGCAGACCCACCACAGACAGGGCAGTGAGAGCCACAGAGCGATGGGGAAGCTCCCCTCAATATCCAGGGCAGGCTGGGGTCCCAGCAATCAAGTGCCCATCAAGGGGATCAGGGCACAAATCAGGATCAAACTGAGCCCCTAAGGGGCAGACACAGGAAACAAGAGGATCTATGATCCTGCAGCCTTCAGGGCAGAGACCACACAAACAGAACATGTAATAACACCAGAGGACAAAGAGTATGAAGCAGAGGAAGAGGCAAAATAATAAGCTACAAGAACCACTAAATGAAGTGGAGACACGCAGTCTAATGATTACCTTTGCCCTAAGTCGTCTTAAATGGAGACACCAAACGTTTTCAGAAATACTAGGTGCCTTCCAATTCTTTAATCCACTTCTTACCACTTGTGCTCTCTTTGAACACATTCTATTAGATGTTTGTATCTAAAAGTGATAAATGATATTGGCATAAAACTAATTAGAAACTGAAGGCCATTGGAAACTGATAACAAATGAGATAATAAACTCTTAAGCAATTAAATAAAAAGTGAGATTTTAAAAAATATGTTGGGTTCACAGAGAACACTACTCAGTTCCCTGTGGAGACCCAAAGGGAAGGAAATCTAACAAAGAGTGGCTATTTTTACGTATACTTCATTCTCTTTGCTGTACAAGAACACAACATTGTAAAACAATAAGGATTTAAATCCAATAAGGATTTAAAGGACTTAAAAGGACTTTATATGATCTAAAATGTTAATAGTTTGAAACAACCATTAGAAATATGGTGGAAAATGTTCTAAATTATTTTGCCAATTTATTTAAGAAATCTTTGAGTTAATTGAACATATTAAAGTGTTTTACCATTGAGGAATTGTGGCAAATACACTTCAGATATTTAAAATGAGTTCACATAAAGAAATGTGAAACATTGGTGTAACTCAGAGATTTGCATTCTTTCATTTTATGGATGTTTTGCTTTATACACTGAAATGAGTTTAAAATTTATAAGGTCATATTTGTAGCTTCTAGCGTTTTAGAAAATATAAATCAGAAAATAAATTCAGTCTCCAATATTCCTAGAGTATTGGTAGTTTGTTTACAATTCCACTCACACACTTCTTTCTAGAGGTAGAAAGAAACTTTTAAAAGAGCATCTTATATTTACTCATCAATGGGCAGTTTTCCTAGGACCCCCAAGAAATGAAAGAGCAGCCAACTCATGCAAGTTGTCACAAGCCAAGAAGAGAATTTGAATTCTCACTGTGGATGAGAAAAGTAATCATGGGGCTGAATTCATGAATGATTGAGAGGCAGAAGGAGCCAGGCAATGTCCGTCTATGACAGCAACAGAAATGAACCCAGAGTTCTCCAGAATCATTTCCACTGGAGCACGGCTTCCCAAGCCACAGCACAAAGGCTGACTTCCTCACTGCTCCTTGGACCTCTCACCTGAGTCATCAGCTCCCTCCATTCACACCTACCTGTGTATGTGGCTGTTGTGTCCGTTCTCCTTACATCCCAGGAATTCTTCATTTGCTCCAGAAAGGTGACCAGGTCTGGCTTAGAGACCACAAGACCTGCTCATCAGAGAAAGGAGTAGCTGTTTTGCTAGAGATTCACAAGTTTCCAACCCAATATTTATTTCGGTGAGAAGAGAACACACAGGTGAATGTTAATGTAGCCTAGAGGATGATTCCCCCAAATACTTTATTGAAAGCACCCTTACAATACTAACAGATACATAAAAATCAGATCCTGAGATTCCGGTCAAGTACTACAAGGCGAAAGTAAGTAGTGTAAATGTGATTTTAAGAGGAAGGTGTCACTATTTAATACCATGGAACTGATTCAATCACCACCACGCTAGAGTGAAGGAGGCAGATTACATCAAGGAAGAAAAAGGTTAGAATCATACTGAATCCCCATGAAGGATTTCTTTCTAAACTCACAGATACCCATTTCCTGCTAGAAAGCAGGGATCTGAAGGTGTTGGTGGAAGCAGAAAATTCCAGGAGACGTTCTAGAAATGCAGGCACCAAAGCCAGTGGTGGAAAAGGGATTCTGGAAGGCAGTTGTCCTCACCCAAGGAGGCCAGGTTCCCGTAGGTCTCTAACATCACATCCCTGTACAAGTCCCGCTGACTGAGGTCCAGGCATTCCCATTCCTCCTGAGTGAAGTCTATGGCCACATCCTGGAACATCAGCCGTCCCTGAAATACAAAGTACACATGCATGTATTTTGGGGTCACAAAGAGTCAGACACAACTGAGATCGCAAAGAGTCAGACAGGACTGATGACTGAATGACTGAACTGACTGACTGACCGACTGTCATATGGCCAAGCGAAGACTTCCTAACCTGACCGTAAACGAAAGCAGCAATTTCAGAGAACTGATTTTGATTTAGTGTAGTTTCTGGTATCACACAGTAACATTTTCTACCATATTTTTCACCCCAAGAAAAGAGGATATGATTCACAAGAAACTATTCTGATGTGGAAGAGAAACTATAATGTAATCAGATCAACACTGGCATATTTATTTTTGAGTGTTGTATTTGTGTGACACAGGATAAACTGTCTACCAAAAACCAGGAAACATTTTTAAAAAGCAGATTCTGATCCAAGAGTTCTGGAGTGGAGAAAATGTGCCACATTTTTATCAAGCTTATTTGAACTAGTAATATTGCAAATTCTGCTCCACAAATGACCATTCTGAACAGCAATAAAGGAGAATAGTAGGGAAGAATTCATACTTAAGTCTGAACTTTAATTCTTTTACAGATTTTAGAGGTCTTATAGGATAGTAACTTTACAGCAAGAATCATTTTAACTATTTAGTGTATACTATATATCTTTCTGATAGTTCTTACATAATCATGAATGTGCAAGAGAAATAATAGCTCCTCTGTCCATAGGATTCTCCAAGCAAGAATACTAGAGTAGATAGCTACTCCCTTCTTCCGAAAATCTTAAAAAAATAGAAAAATGCGATCAAATCATGTTAACAGGTTTGTGGACAGACTCATAAACTAAAATGGGATTATATACTTATTAATAGTTAATAGGGAAAAGTTGTCATGCCAATCAAATAGAATTTTTTAACTGATTAAAATTGTACATATATATATATATATGAGGATGATATTATTTTATTTCTTTAAATAAACTAGAATACAGACATAGAGAATGATGTAACATAAAGTACAGCTCTGGTTCTGAATTTTTTAATTTCCTGAAAATCTATATCATTTCCAAAGAGTTATAGTTCAAATTTTAATATAGTTGAACATAGATTAACACTAATAAGATTCTTATAAACATTTTGGAAAATACAAAAATGTGATGAGATTCTGTGATGTGAGCATGGAGTGTACCTGGAAATGATCAGACCTGGGCTGGAGTGACAAAAATCCCCCAAACCCAGCATCTCTACTAAACACAGTCATCTTCCAAAGCAAAGAGAAACTTAAGAGCATATCGGATTCCCCCATTAACGGCGATAGTTTAGGCACATCCCTCACTTCTTTTCCCCAAGACACTTGTTAAAGACAAAAGGAAAATACATGAGCTGCATTGCATGGAAATCTCACAGAAGTACCTAAACCAGTGACCATCAGAGCCATGGGGTTAAAAGCACATGGAAGAATGCATTACCACTGCACGGGTATTTTGGCAATATTATGGAAACCATGATCTGAATCCATCATTAAAAAATGTTAGTTTTAAGCAAATTTCACTTCATATATACCTCCCGTAACATGTAGCCTAATACCACATTTAATTAGTAAGTCTTTCTTATAGACACAGAGGAAGAGGATTGTGTCAACTACATTTCTTTTGTTTTTGAAAATATTCTGAAAAAAAAATCTAGACCACTGAGTCCTATTTTCCTAATGTCCTTCTATTTCCAAGGGCATTGCCTTTTGCTCCTGTTTTAAAGAACTGAAGGTGCATCCAGATATAAACTCATCATGGCGTTTCCCCTACTTCCCTAGGATCCCAACACAGAACAGCATTCCACTGGGAATCCCTTATACCAGTGCCTCCCCGTGTTGGTCTTTCACAGAGGGAATATGTTCAACATTGAAACTGACGGAACAATGTTGAGAATTCATCATGCTCTATAGAAAGCCAGGATACATACATTGGATAACAGGCTCTGGGACATAAGGAAGAAACTGTCTAAAGAGCCAGTCTCCTCTAACACAAGAAAAACTGGAGAAAAATAAGCAGTTGGCAACAAACACCCTAGGCAGAAAAATTAGAAGCAGAGAATTGAAGGTTTGCAGATGTTCAGACCAGACAATTCAGGAGGAAAAGCAGACACAACCCCAGAACCGGGACAGGACATTTACCTGAGAAGCTGCCATTTCCTCCTCTTCTTCCACCAGCTCTGCCTCTCCTCTGGGGATTTTTATCACAAACTCACATCTGGGTGTTAAGTAAATAACTTTAAAGGCTTCTACACAACTCTTGAATCTGCAATTGCTGCAATGATCGAGAAGAAATAGTTTTCTTGTTTCCCTTTGCTGTTTTCAGAGCTCCTCTTTTTACTTTCTCTTTCCCGGTCTGCAGCGGATAATCCAGACTAACCTGATATGCTAAGCACATGCTTTGTTTGATGCTTACCTTTCCTGCATTCTCTATGCAGACCACCCCTGCTAGTTCTTCTCCTTTCTTTCTGCCTTACAGAGTGCAGGCCACAGTACAATTCCCAAGACAGATCAGACAAAACTACCAGGTTACCTGACCCAGCCTGTGAGGGTTTTTGAAACAATGTAAGAGGGAGACCCAGGTCCAAGAACTACAGCCTCACACTCATCACCCCTGTGACCTCAGGAAGGGAGCATTTAGGGCGGGAACTTCTAGAAACAAAGAATGTCCGCCTGATTGTTTGGGGAGGGGCTCCTTCTAGGATGTGTGTGGCCCTCCAAGACCTAGTATCTGTGCCCATAACTATTTATTGGCAAATTCGCACTGAAATGCAAGAAAGTAGAGGAAACCTCTAATCCATTCAGTTCAGTTCAGTTCAGTCACTCAGTCATGTCCGACTCTTTGCCACCCCATGAAACGTAACACGCCAGGCCTCCCAGTCTATCAACAACTCCCGGAGTCCACCAAAATCCATGTCCACTGAGTCAGTGATGCCATCCAACCATCTCATGCTCTGTCGTCCCCTTCTCCTCCTGCCCTCAATCTTTCCCAGCATAAGGTTTTTTCCAATGAGTCAGCTCTTCACACCAGGTGGCCAGAGTATTGGAATTTCAGCTTCAACATCAGTCCTTCCAATGAACACCCAGGACTGATATCCTTTACGATAGACTGGCTGGATATTCTTGAAGTCCAAGGTACTCTCAAGAGTCTTCTCCAACACTACAGTTCAAAAGCATCAATTTGAAGAAGGAATTCATAGGGCCTGGACTCCATCTCGTGCCTGTTCAGGCTGACCGTGCTCGGGCACCTCTCCAGTGGACTCTGCTTAGTGCCTGTGGGAACGACAATGGATGGATAAGACCCCCTCCAGACAGAGGAACCTTGAAGGTCATATCCAGGTTACTGATCACCTAAGAGAAAACAGACACTAATCATCCCTGCCTCCGGACACTATCTATCAGATGTAAGCACAGGCTTATTGGTGATTTACTGGTTGGAATGTAAACGCGGGCTTATTGATTATTAACTGTTTGAACACATAACACATGAATGATGGGGTTACTGTGATTGTATTTACCCTTCAATTGTAATCATCAAGGGATTGGGGTGGTGGGTTTGGACACATACACGTGGGGTATAAAAGATTTCCACAAATGCTGGTCAGGGCCCTTGGCTAAGAGGAGACTCTGCCTTGGGGCCGCTGGTGTAATAAACTGCAATCCACTATCTGTATTGTCCTTCTGAGTGAGTTTGTTTCCCGGAAAACAAAGCTATAACATTTGGTGCATGGGCCGGGAAACTCCTCACTTTGAGGAGACTGGTCTCATTTGAGGCCACCCCGAGGCTTTGTAGCTTGAATCTCCTAGAGTAGGGAAGGCGCCTCGCCCCTCTGGAAGGATTCTGCTTCTCAAGGCCCAGACCTTTCATATTAGCAGGTAGTGGATGGCAGCAGGAGAACTGAGCGCTCAGGTGAGGAGGAGGAACCCACCCAGCAGGGTGGAAGAGGGGGCCTGATCACCCCCCTGGGAGGGACTAGAAGGAGCGGGGACCCACAGGAGCCTGGAATAGGCAGGCGGCGTTTGCTTGGTACACAGGTCGGCGAGCGTGCGAGGGTTTGAAAAGGTAATTTGTGAAGGTCATTTAGGAGGTGTGTCCACGCTGTTTCGGGGAAAGTTATTACCAAGTGATCTCCAGGGGATTTTTAGGATAAGAAACTGGTCCTTGCGTGCTCATATTTGCCCTCCCCCAGGAGGTGTCCTGTCTGCTGTGAAATTCTTGACCCCTCGGAATTGTTATGCTAGAAGGAGGGGGATACAGAAGTGAGTATGAATTGGCTTTTCTGTAGATGGCCTGGGACATGGGATATTTAACCCATCTGTGTTTTCATCCGCACCTGATCAAGCCCACCAAGGCAGACGGACTTTAAGGGAGAAACTGTCTTGGACCATGTGATGTTCTGGTTTGGCTGTGCTGACCGGCGGGTGAAGACACAACGATCCCCCTTCTCCCTCTGGGATCTGGCAGGTAAGGCTCTTCTAACCCCAATTGGGAAGGAGGCAGAATGGCAATTTAAGCGTCACTGAGTGGAAATATCAGAAGTACATAGGGTACTGAGAACTTCGTAGACAGAACGAAAAGGAAAAGTAGAAGAAGGTCCGAGAAGGTAAGCATGAAGGGGGGAAGTGAATCTAAGGCAACTGTATTGGAGTGCATGACTAAAAATTTAAAGAAGGGATTAGGAGGAGACTATGGGGTGAAGATGAAGCCTAACCACCTCCACATACTCTGTGGTCAAATGGCCCTCTATGGGAGTAGGATGGTCACCGGAGAACACCATGAACTCAACAATAGTGGAAGCAATCTACACAGTAGTCACAGGAGAGCCAGGACACCTGGATCAATCTCCAGCTATTGGATCAATCTGCATCCTAGGGTTAGCTTGAGACCTTCCTACTTGGGCAAGGTTCTGTATCCAGAAGGGAAAGGGAAAATGATTAATGGCACAAAAATTGACTGATGATAAAAAAGGAAATTCTACAGGATTTGGACGGGGATGACCTGACCCCTCCCCTATGCTGGATAATGACACGCCTGCCTCCCAGTGCTTCACCAGGACCGGAGGCCTCCTTAATGCCTGCTCCAGGGCCAGGTGAAGTTCTGCAGCCGCCGATGCTCTTCCGCCAGCTCTCCCGCAGGTCCTAGAGCTGCCGTTTTGGCAGGCTCTGATCCCGGTGACAGAAGCCTCTGGCCAACACTTACAGGATCCGGCTCCAACCGAACCGCCCAAGCTATACCCGCCTCTCCCGGTGAGTACTGACAAGAAGGGGAGGGAGACGTTGGAATTAAGCAGAGATTGCGCTCTGCCAGAGAGCCAGAGGGAACGAAAGAGAACAGACAAGAGATTTACAGTGCTAGCTGCTGCTCTGGGAAAGTCTTATCTCGGGTCGTCCGGAAAACGTCAACTGCCCCAGGGACAGGACAGTCCTTGAACCGGTCCCAAGGGAGGCCCCGGTCCCCGTTACAGCCAAACCAGTGTGCCCGGTGCAAGCTTTTGGCCACTGGAAGAATGAATGTCCTAAGGCAAGGAAGGAAGAGGAAGTTCCTGCAGTTGTCGGGCTTACTGACTTGGAAATTAAATAGGGCTGCCGGGGCTCAGAAATATCAGGCCCCTCAGAGCCCATGGTAACCTTAAAAGTGGGGGACCAAAACATTGACTTCATAGTGGATACAGGAGTAGAACTGTCGGTAGTAACAAAACCTGTGGCACCTTTGTCCAAAAAGACTAACACTGTAACTGGGGTATCGGGAGAAGAGAGGATTAAATCATTTTGCCAGCCCAGAAAATGTCAGATGGGGGGGGGTGCACCAACTGATTCATGAATTCGTCTACATTCCTGAGTGCCCAGTACCCCTGTTGGGAAGAGACTTGCTCTCCAAACTAGGAGCACAAGTGACTTTCTCCCCTGAGGAGAGGCCTACCTTCTGGATGGACCCTATGACTTATTTGTCCTCTCTCCCAATACCATCCCAAGATGAGTGGAGGTTGCATGACCCTCCGAAGGAAGAACCGGGTAGGCTGGAAGAGCATGAGAGAGAGTTAACTCAATTATTCCCTGAGGTCTGGGTGGAAGACCACCCCCCTCCCCCCCAGGCTGGCTAGACATCACGCCTCAGTGATAATAGAGCTCAAACCAGGCACCATCCCTGTTAGAAAGTGCCAGTACCCGCTATGGATAGAGGCCTGAGCTGGCATACTGCCCCACATCAATAGATTGAAACAAGCAGGCATTTTAGTAGAGTGCCAGTCGGCTTGGAATACGCCAATCCTGCCAGTCAAAAAGGAAGGAGGACAGGACCATAGGCCTGGACAAGATCTCAGGCTAGTCAACCAGGCTACTGTGACTTTACACTTCACTGTTCCAAAGCCCTATACCTTGCTTAGCCTCCTCTTACCGAGGAGTAAAGTTTACACTTGCCTAGATCTCAAGGATGCCTTCTTCTGCATACGCCTCAACCAGCTTCACAGTTCATCTTTGCCTTTGAATGGTAAGATCCAATCGGGAACACCAAAAAACAGCTCATCTGGACTCCCCCACAGGGGTTTAGAAACTTCCCAGCCATCTTTGGGGAAGCCTTGGCTTCTGACCTGGACTCATTCCATCCGAAACAGTATGAATGTCGGCTCCTACAATACAGGGATGAGCTGCTGCTGGCTGCCTGAGACCAAGGAAAAATGCTGGAAATGGACAAATGCACTGCTCCAGCTGTTGATGGAAGCAGGTTACCGGGTGTCGAAGAAGAAGGCACAGATCTACAAAGAGGAGGTAAGGTATGTGGGGTTTGTTTTAAAGAAGGGCTCAAGGTTCCAGACTCTAATTGGGTCCTATATACTGATGGCACTAGCCTGAAAAAACAAGGACAACGGCTGTCAGGTTAGCCATAGCGGAAGGGGCCATCAAGACTGAAAAGAGATGGTGGGAATTGCCAAATGGCAAATTATTGGTACTGGAAGAGCTGGCACACACTCTGGTAAGCCAGACACACCAAGTGACCCACCTGGGCCATGCTGCCTGCTCACAGGTGAATGCTGCCTCTCGGGGATTCAGACAAAATCCTCCAGGTATTCAGCTGAAAGGTACGCTGCCCCTTGACCACCTGGGAGTGGACTTCACTGAAATGAAACCTCACCGACACTACCATTATCTGCTGGTCATGGTATGTACGTTCCCGAGATGGGTAAAAGCTTTTCCTACCTGGACTGAAAGAACATCAGAAGCAGCCCCGTGCCTGCTTAGGGAAATGGTTCCCAGATTTGGATTTCCTACCAGCATTGGATCAGGCAATGGTCCGGCTTTTGTAGCTGATTTAGTACAACAAGTAAGCAAAACTTTAAACATCAAGTGGAAACTGCACACTGCATATAGGCCCAGAGTTCTGAGATGGTGGAATGAGCCAACCGGACACTTAAAGAGACTCTCCAAGTGGATCAGAGAGACAGACTGCTCCTGGGTGGACTTGCTTCCGACGGCTCTGCTCAGGCTCAGGATGACCCCACAGTCCCAAGGCTATTCTCCATACGAAATTGTGTTTGGGAGGCCTCCTCCCATAATAAAACAGGTGTCAACAAATTTGCCTCAGGAAATGGGGGATAGGATTTCACAGCAGATGGAACTGAGTAAGATAATAAATCGGGAAACTAAGCTTGTACAAGAAAGGGTGTCGTTTCCCCTTGGGGGATAGAGTCATGAGTTCACACTTGACCAAGTATGGGTCAAGGATTGGAACCATGACTTACTAGCCCCTTGGTGAAAGGGCCCTTATGTTATTCTAACTACCCCTCCTGCAGTTAAAGTTGCAGGTATTGTCCCTTGATCGATCATATGAGGGTGAAGAGAGCATACCACGCACACCCAGAAAACGCTGAGTGGACTGCACAGAGGGACCACATTGATCCTCAGGAGACTAAGACCATCCTTAAGAAGAAGGAAAAGAAGATCCCAGACGAGCCCCTTCAGGATGAAGCCGCACAATCAAATCCTATTGCTTGGCCTCATCAACGTGATTTTGAATTTAACTTCTGTCTCAACTCAGGACAACGTTTTCACATCATGGGCACATTCCTACACGGACTTCCACAACACCTACAACTTCTGGGTATGTAGGACTCTGCCTCTGTCTGTGAAGGATGGACTTCCTTGGTGGGTGTCACCCCTCCACCAAGCAGATTTTAAGCCACTCTGCTCTTTTCTGGGATGACAAAGAGACTTTCCTCTCTCTTGTCAATCATAACCTCTCCTTGCTCTCTTGGTGTAAGACCTACAGTCAGTAGACTCGGGTCATGGGGTTACATTTGATATAAACGCCAGTGTAACAAAAGCCTAACCTACAACAGGCCCCAGTAAATCTACCTTATTTACATGCTAGGTGGACAAGATCTGTGTTTCAATGGTATGCGTATATTGCTGCCTTTTTCGTTCCCTCTATAAGGATAAAAAATATATTATGATTAAAGTAGAGGTCTTGACTAATTTAACAAACTGGCCCTCCTAGATAAAACAGAAGCCATCCAAGCCTTAAATGAAGAGCAAATCTAAATGAGAAAAGCAGTAATTCATAATAAAGTGGCTTTGGACATACTCACAGCAGCTCAAGGAGGCACTTGTGCTGTAATTAAGGTTGAATGTTTTATATACATTCCTGACTTCTCTGACAATGTATTGACTACTTTAGATGACATGAAAGAGCAGGTAAAAGCAATGTCAAATGAGAACATTCCTTCCTGGACTTCGGGCCTATCTTGGGGTGAAGAGCAATTGGTGGAAAACTGTATTTACCACTGTTATAGTTGCCTTGATAGTTCTGCTTTGTGGACCCTGAATTTTACAATGTATTATGAACTTTGTAACCCGAAGGTTGATGTCATTCTCCCTAATTGGCAGTTGGAGAGCCAGGGTGCAATATATCCCTATGAAGGATGCTCATAATATGAGTTAAGAGCATCAAGAAGGGAGAATGAAGAAGGAATTCATAGTGCCTGGACTCCATCTCAGGCCTGTCTGTGCTGAACATGCTCGGCCGCCTCTCCAGTGCGCTCTGAACTCTCTGCTTAGTGCCTGTGGGAACGACAATGGAAGGAAAAGACCCCCTCCGTACAGGGGAACCTTGAAGATCATATCCAGGTTACTGATCACCTAAGAGAAAACAGACACTAATCACCCCTGCCTCCAGACAGTATCTATCAGGATGCAATCACAGGCTTATCAGTTATTAACTCGTTGGAATGAAACCTCAGGCTTATTGATTATTAACTGTTTGAACACATAACACATGAATGATGGGGTTATTGTGATTGTATTTACCCTTCCTTTGTAAGCATCAAGGGATTGGGGTGGTGGGTTTGGATACACACACGTGGGGTATAAAAGATTTTCACAAATGCTGGTTAGGGTCCTTGGCTAAGAGGAGACTCTGCCTTGGGCCCACCGGTGTAATAAACTGCAATCCACTATCTGTATTGTGCTTCTGAGTGAGTTTGTTTCCCAGAAAGCATGGCTATAACAAATTCTTCGGTGCTCAGCTTTCTTTATAGTCCAACTCTCACATCCATACATGACCACTGGAAAAAACCATAGTCTTGACCAGATGGACCTTTGTTGGCAAAGTAATGTCTCTGCTTTTTAATATGCTGTCTAGGTTGATCATAACTTTCCTTCAAAGGAGTAAGCGTCTTTTAATTTCATGGCTGCAATCACCATCTGCAGTGATTTTGGAGCCCAGAAAAATTAAGTCAGCCACTGTTTCCACCGATTCCCCCTCTGTGTGGCATGATGTGATGGGACTGGATGCAATGATCTGAGTTTTCTGATTGTTGAGGTTAAGCCAACTTTTTCACTCTCCTCTTTCATTTTCATCAAGACCATTCAGTTATTACCTAAATCAAATCCCTTATGACTATACAGTGGAAGTGAAAAACAGATTTAAGGGACTAGATCTGATAGACTGCCTGATGTACTATGGACAGAGGTTTGTGACACTGTACATGAGACAGGAATCAAGACCTTCCCCAAGAAAAAGAAATGCAAAAAAGCACAATGGCTGCCTGAGGAGGCCTTACAAACAGCTGTGAAAAGAAAACAAGCAAAAAGCAAAGGAGAAAAGGAAAGATCCATTTGAATGCAGAGCTCCAAAGAATAGCAAGGAGAGATAAGAAAGGCTTCCTCAGCAATCAATGCAAAGAAATAAAGGAAAACAATATAACGGAAAAGCCTAGAGATCTCTTGAAGAAAATTAGAGATACCAAGGGAACATTTCAAGCAAAGATGGGCTCAATAAAGGACAGAAATGGTATAGACCTAACAGAAGCAGAAGATATTAAGAAGAGGTGGTAAGAATACACAGAAGAACTGTACAAAAAAGATCTTTATGACCCAGATAATCACGGTGGTGTGATCACTCACCTAGAGTCAAACATCCTGCAATGTGAAGTGGCCCTTAACAAGCATCACTACAAACAAAGCTAGTGTGGGTGATGAAATTCCACTTGAGCTATTTCAAATCGTAAAAGATGATGCTATGAAAGTGCTGCGCTCACTCCAACTAATAAAAATAATTGAAAAAAAAAAAGAAGAAAGTGCTGCACTCAATATGGCCTCAAATTTGGAAAACTCAGCAGAGACCACAGGACTGGAAAAGGTGTTTTCATTCCAATTCCAAAGAGAGGCAATGCCAAAGAATGATCAAACTACTGCACAATTGCACTCATCTCACACGTTAGTAAAGTGATGCTTAAAATTCTCCAAGCTAGGCTTCAGCAATACGTGAACCATGAACTTCCACATGTTGAAGATGGCTTTAGAAAAGGCAAAGGAATCAGCAATCAAATTGCCAACACCTGCTGAATCATCGAAAAAGCAAGAGTTCCAGAAAAACATCTATTTCTGCTTTCTTAACTGTACCAAAGGTTTTGACTCTCTGGATCACAACAAACTGTGGAAAATTCTGAAAGAGATGGGAATACCAGACCAGCAGACCTGCCTCTTGAGAAACCTGTATGTAGGTCAGGAAGCAACAGTTAAAACTGGACATGGAAGAACAGACTGGTTCTAAATAGGAAAAGGAGTACATCAAGGCTGTATATTGTTACCGGGTTTATTCAAATTATAGGCAGAGTACATCATGAGAAATGCTGGGTGGGAGGAAGCACAAGCTGGAATCAAGATGCCAAGGGAAATAACAATAACCTCAGGTATGCATATGACACCACCCTTATGGCAGAAAGTGAAGAAGAACTATAGAGCTTCTTGATGAAAGTGAAAGAGGAGAGTGAACAAGTTGGCTTAAAGCTCAACAATCAGAAAACCAAGATCATGGCCTCCGGTCCCATCATTTCATGGCAAATAGATGGGGAAACAGTGGAAACAGTGGCTGACTTGATTCATCTGGGCTCCCAAATCACTGAAGATAGTGATTGCAGCCATGAAATGAAAAGAAGCTTACTCCTTTGAAGGAAAGTTATGACCAACCTAGAGAGCATATTAAAAAGCAGAATTACTTTGTCAACAAAGGCCTGTCTCGTCAAGGCTATGTTTTTTTCAGTGGTCATGTATGGATGTGAGAGTTGGCCTATAAAGAAAGCTGAGCACAGAAGAATTGCTGCTTTTAACTGTGGTGTTGGAGAAGACACTTCAGAGTCCCTTGGACTGCACGGAGATCCACCCAGTCCATCCTAATGGAGATCAGTCCTGGGTGTTCATTGGTAGGACTGATGTTGAAGCTGAAACTCAAATACTTTGGCCACCTGATGCGAAGAGCTGACTCATTGGAAAAGACCCTGAGGCTGGAAAAGATTGAACGTGGGAGGAGAAGGGGACGACAGAGGATGAGATGGTTGGATGGCATCACCGACTCAATGGACATGCATTTGGGTGGACTCCGGGAGTTGCTGATGGACTGGGAGGCCTTGCATGTTGCGGTTTATGGGGTCGCAAAGAGTCAGACACGACTGAGAGACTGAACCGACCTGAACTGAACTGATGGCGAGTGACTGCTTGGTGGGAATCACCTGGGGGCCTTCGGTTGCTAGAAGGATTTGTTCTCAGAATTCTTCCCAATGATACCCTGCCTGCTGCATCCTAAATTGTTCAGTAATGTCCACATCTTTGGGAATCCATGGAGTGTGGCCCTCCCTGGCTTCTCTGCCCATGGGGAGTCTCCAGGAAAGAATACTGGAGTGGGTTGCCATGCCCTTCTCCAGGGGATACTCCCAACCCAGGGATAAACCTGCATCTCTGACATCTCCCCATTGGCACGTGGGTTCTTTACCACTAGCGCCACCTGGAGAGCCCCATGATACCTTGAGTACTTAGTTTTTTTCACTCCCCTCTGCAGCCTGGGGGACACAGATTCTCATAAAATGACTTGCATTGTGACCACCTGCCTGCAGGTGAGGGACCTCCAGCTTCAGAGACCAGGAGCCTGAAGGTATATCCATCACAGCTTTCTTTGAAAATAAGCTAGGGGCAGCAGTGAACACTGGATTAAAAATGTGTGTGCCTAGACGCTTAGTCATGTCTGACTCTTTGAGACCCCTTGTACTGGAGTCCACCAGGCCTCTGTGTCCATGCGAATTCCCAGGCAAGAATACTGAAGTGGGGTGCCATTTCCTCCTCCAGGGGATCTTCCCGACCCAGGGATCAAGCCCAGGTCTTTGGGCCTCCTGCACTGACCAGCGGGTTCTTTAGTAGTATTGCCACCTGGGAAGCCCAAAAGTGTGCGTGGGAATGGAGAAATGTCTGTGAATATGATGCCCTAAGTGCATATCTGATGACCGACAAAGGAAATAATGACCTGTGTTAAGTAATAAGTGACATAACTCTCGGCTGAGAAAAAAAGACATGCGAGCTCAAAGTTGAGAATAAGGTTTTATTTGGTAGGAATGTTAGGTCTTGACCCCAGGAGACAGTATGTTAAGTGATTTTGAGACAGCTGACTCTGAGGAGGCAGGACAGGAGAGAGACTGTATACAAGTTTGCAGCAAGGGGCAGGTAATCTGATTACTAAAGGTTACAATAATTTAAAAAAGATCCCTCACATGAAGAGCTTTAGTGATCTTCTCTGTATGATAAGATGCAAGTGTCCAGGCTTACTGAAATAATTTCTTTAATATGCATCTAGGTATCCAGAAGGAATCCTGCTTCCTCGATTGTTCACATCCTAATTCCTTGTATGGTATAAGAGATGGTAGATGAGGCAGCTGGACTCCTCTCACATCGCCCTTCGCACCCCACCTCACCCCCACCAGCAGTTAGGGAGTAGGAAATAGCCTATGGCTTCTCAATAGCTGGCTTTATTTCACCTGGGCCCAGAGACTTGCATTTACAAAAGGCTTTTTAGTAGTAGGGCTTTCCTAGTGGCTCGCTTGGTAAAGAATCTGCCTGCAATGCAGAGGACTGGGGTTCAATTCCTGGGTCAGGAAGATCCCTTGGAGAAGGGAATGACAACCCGCTCCAGTATTCTTGCCTGGAGAATGCCATGGACAGAGGAGCCTAGTGGGCTACAGTCCATGGGGTTGCAAAGAGTGGGACAGGACTGTGCAACCAATTTTCACTTTCTTTTGTGGTAGAGTCAAGATTTCCTTCACAAACATGAACAATCTCAGATACGCAGATAATACTACTTAATGGCAGAAAGCAAAGAGGAAGTAAAGAAGCTCTTGATAGGGGTGCAAGAAGAAAGTGAAAAAGTTTGCTTAAAACTCAACATTCAGAAAAACTAACATCATGGCCTCCAGTCCCATCACATCATGGCAAATAGATGGGGGAAAAGTGGAAACAGTGACTGTATTACTTTTGTCGGGCTCCAAAATCACTGTGGATGGTTACTGTAGCCATGACATTAAAAGACACTTGCTCCTTGGTAGAAAAGCTATGAAAAGCCTAGACAGCATATTAAAAAGCAGAGACATCACTTTGCCAGAAGCTATGGTTTTTCTCCTGGTCATGTATGGTTGAAATAGTTAGACTATAAATAAGGCTGAGCACCAAAGAATTGATGCTTTCTAATTGTGGTGCTGGAGAAGACTTCTGAGAGTCCCTTGGACTGCAAGGACAGCAAACCAGTCAATCCTAAAGGAAATCATCCCTGAATATTCATTGGAAAGTCTCATCCTGAGGCTGAAGCTCCAACACTTTGGCCATCTGACAGTGAGCCAACTCACTGGAAAACAGTCTGATGCTAGTGTTGAGTAAAAGATGTTCAACTTGAGATTTGCAAGTTAAGTTTTATTTGGGACAAAATGTTTTCATTGTTTCCCCATCTATTTGCCATGAAGTGATGGGATTGGATGCCATGACTTTAGCTTTCTGAATGTTGAGTTTTAACCAACTTTTTCACTCTTCTCTTACAGTTTCATCAAGAGGCTCTATCATTCTTTATCGCTTTCTTCTTGCTGAAGCTGAAACTCCAACACTTCGGCCACCTTCTGCAAAGAAAGGATTCACTGGAAAAGACCCTGATGCTGGGCAAGATTGAAGGTAGGATGAGATGTTTCGATGGCATCACCAAGTCGATGGACATGAGCTTGAGAAACCTCTGGGAGTTGGTGATGGACAGCGAAGCCTGGCATGCTGCAGTCCATGGGTTGCAAACAGTGGGACACGACTGAGCGACTGGACTGAACTGGGGCAAAATGAGGACTGCCGCCTGGGAGGGAGAACTTCAGATAGTTGTGAGGGACTGCTCCAAAGTGGCAGTGGGGGAAGGTCAATGTATAAAGTTTTGGTGAAGGGGGAGTTCAATGCCATTGAGCACTCATTTTACAGAAGGTTTCTTGCTAATCATGAGGATCTGATATAACCATGAAAGGATTTAGTGCTTCTCTAGTCATGAGATGCAAGGATTTATATCATAAAATATGTTCCTCAGTCCAGTTCAGTCGCTCAGTCATGTCTGATTCTTTGCAACCCCATGAATCGCAGCACGCCAGGCTTCCCTGTCCATCACAAACTCCTGGAGTTTACTCAAACTCATGCCCATTGAGTCGGTGATGCCATCCAGCCATCTCATCCTCTGTCGTCCCCTTCTCCTCCTGCCCCCAATCCCTCCCAGCATCAGGGCCTTTTCCAATGAGTCAACTCTTCGCATGAGGTGGCACAGAATTGGAATTTCAGCTTTAGCATCAGTCCTTCCAATGAATACCCAGGACTGATCTCCTTTAGGATGGACTGCTTGGATCTCCTTGCAGTCCAAGGGACTCTCAAGAGTCTTCTCCAACACCACAGTTCAAAAGCATCAATTCTTCAGTGCTCAGCTTTCTTTACAGTCCAACTCTCACATCCATACACCTGTGTTAATTGTTGTTGCTGCTGAAGTGATTACGTTCTACTTTTCGTCACTGAGGAGACACCCATCTTCACACACTCACACAAAGGGCTTTTGAATTTTCCCTGTTTTTCAACTTGCTGAAAACATCTCGGCTTCCCATAGAGGCAGCTCTCAAAATTCTTCTCTTTTGCCTTAAGTTGTGTGAAACACTAACTTAGAAAAGGCAGGAAGCAACTCTGCTCCAGAGGAAGTCAAAGAGATTTAAAGGCATAAAAAGCAGAGAAAGGAAGCACAGCTGGACAGAAGGACCAACAGATCCAAAACGGACTGGGGAGGGGTGAAGGGAGGTAAGGCTCCGTCCCCACTGGCCCCGCCCCTACGTACCTGCGCTTCCGGCCTCGTCCCACCCTCCCCCCTTACGTCGCCTCTCGTTGGCCGCGGCAGCGCACTCACCTCTGTACCGGATTTTCCGCCCGCGCGTGCGCAGTATCCTGCAGACCCGGAGTTGCGTTTAAATGAGCGACAGAGAGTTCTGGTGAGTTTGTTTGTTAGTTTAAAACCCGGATGTCGTAGTCCCACGGCCTGTTGTCCTTCACACGTGGGTTTCCGGGGTCTCTGCGGACGTTCTAGGTACCGCCCCCATTTTCCCGTCCCCAGTGTGTCCTCGCATCGCCCTGAGAAGGTCTGAGGTCCGTTAGCTTACTGCCGGGTCCCTGGGGCCCACGTCCGCTTCCTGTTAGCATCGTTCTAGGGTCTAAGTCCGTCTCTGGCAGTTCTGCCTTCTAACTTGTAGAGACCGCTGCTTAAAGTCCTGCATTGCCCAACCCCTAGGTCCCTGATCCACGAAGAGGTGAAGGAGGCTCTATTCTGTATGGAGTTTGGTCAGGGTCTCGCCTAAGGTTTGAAGGGGAGGGTCAGTCTAGAACGCCTGGTTTTCACAGGAAGGGCCGCAAGTTCTGAAGAAAAGAATACAACTAAAAACACCTCGTTTGATTCTGTGTTCCAGAATCCCTGCTGTGTCAGTGGCCGTGGAGGATTGTGATTTATACCTGTTGAGATCCTCCCTCTGTGTGGGGCTGTGTTGCAGGGAGCTCGCTGTGGTTTTCTAAGTATTGAACAGCCTAGTTACAACACTCGGGTCACTTCCCAAGACTGATCTTACCTGAGAAGGAAGACCAGAGGAGAAGGAAAACAAGGAGTCAGAGATGACTCGTTCCCAGGTAAGAGGCATAGTCCGTGTTTGTTCTGTCTCTCTTTCCTGAAATGCTGTTTTTTGGACTTGATAAGCTCCTTGACTTCTGAACGGGTTTGTTTGACCCTACCCATAGTCATCATCCCAAGGGACCCATTGCCCTCCTAGCATATCGGTGCGACAGAAGACAGAGTATTGCAGGCAGAGAAGCTCACTCAAGCTTTTAAGTCCCGAGTTTTTATTGGGCTTTAGCTACATAGGTGGGATTGATAACATCTCCAGCATTCTCCCCTCCTTAGAGGTTGGGCTAATCAGCCCACTTGGCTCAAAGCCCCAAATCTCTAGTCACTTCGTTGGTCTTTGTGAAATGCCCAGCCTCACAACCTGAGTCATCTCATTATTAAACTAGGAGCCGACCGTAGGTCATGTTGTTAGCATAAATTATCAGGGCCCACGGAGAGTAATAAAGCTACTTCAGTCACTAAGGAAATTCCGAGAGAGAAAAAAAAAAAAAAAGTTAAATTCCAAGCGTAGTTAACAAACTTCCAGAACCTGGGAACCAAAGCCTGCCAAATTCTTTTTGTTGTTGTTGTTTTGTTTTGGTATTTATTTAGTTTTGGCTATACTGGGATTTTTCTGATGGTCTTGGACTTTCTCTGTTGTGATTAGGAGGGGCCACTATCTTCTTGTGGAGCTCTGGCTCTAAGGCACGCGTTCAGTCGTTGTATTAATCCCTGGCAGGCTCTGGAGGATATGGGCTTCAGCAGTTGTGGCACACTAGCTTAGTTGCTCCGAGGCTTGTGGGATCTTCCCTGACCAGGGATGGAACCTGTGTCCTCTGCATTGACAGGGAAAGTTCTCACTAGTGGACCATCAGGCAAGCCCCTAAATTCTTTATTACACAACGCTGAAACCTAAATCTTTCCTTTATGCCCTTTGACTTTTTTTCCACCTCTGATTTTTGTTGTTACTTTGGAATACCTCACCTGTTGCAATATTAAAAAATATTTTGCTGTGTTTACATTCTATTTTATTGTTCAAAATAATGTCTCTACTTCTCTCTTTAGGTGAGCTTCTTTGGCTACATTGTAACTACTTTGCTTCATTTATTTTGAAGTTTTACTAGTCTATACAGTTATAACTTCATCTGTAATTTGGCAGAATTACAGATTTACAGATTGTAATTACAGAAATCTGTAATTTCCCTCTATTTATGTTTTTTTTCATTTTTAAATTCAAAATTATCTTGGCTCTCCTAGATACAGCTGAGCCTTATACTTGAAATATCCATGTTTGTTTTGAGTTTCAATTGTTCTGAATTTGGAGTCACTGAAGTCTTTATGTCACCACATCTTCCAAGTAAAACTTGTGATATTCAGACTTGATGTGCTTCAGTAAAGGTTTACAGTTTCTTCACATAGGTCTGGAAATGTGTTCTACATAGGTGTCATGGTATATTTGCTAATAAAATGTAGACTATTTCTCATATTGTGTTTTTGATCATTCTTACTAAAGAGAAAAATTTGTTTTCAGTGAACACGGGTGACTCAATGGTAAAGAATCCGCCTGCCAATGCAGGAGAACTGGGTTTGATCCCCGGGTTAGGAAGGTGTCCTGGAGAAGGAAATGGCAACCCCCTCCAGTATTCTTGCCTGGGAAATCCCATGAACAGAGGAGTCTGGATGGCTACAGTCCATGGGGTCGCAAAGTGTTAGATGTGATACATGTCACTTAACATGCATTCATGCACAATTTGTAAATGCTTGTTTTACCATAAATTCTAAAATACATGAGTTTTTTTTTTTTTTTTTTTTAAAGAAAGGCGAATTAAAAATGTTTCTTCCAAAAGATCTGTTACTTATGGAAGCTTGCTTTTACCTGAAGTGTGTTTATGTGTGCATCTGTGTGTGCAGGCAGAAACCTAGGGCTTACTTAAAAGCCATCATCAGCTCATGAATATTTTCATTGATTCTAACCTTTGAAAACTGTTCTTACATATTTTCCATGTCCTTCAATTGTTTCATTTTAGTGAAATGAATATATAGTTCCATTTTAATATATGTATGCATGGAAATGTTCATATGATTTGGTCAGTTATTTTTCTTGTATTCTTTACAGTTAGAGAAACTTCTGTGAACTTTCTTTAGAGTTGTCCCTATGTATTCATCTGTGTATTATTAAAGTTTAGAGTACATAGAGTGAAGTAAATTTAAGCTGTTTAAGGTATGTTTGCTACATATTTGCAAAAAGGTGGAACAGCAACATAATTGGAAGACTCTGTCAAAACTCTGAGAAAGATAAATAGTATATCCTAAATAGTTAAAATGATTGTTGCTACTGAGGATGCTATCATATTTGAACTGTAAAATGTGTAAAACACTTGAAGTTCAAAAGTAAGCATGAATGCTTACCTGACTGTTGTATTTGGTAACTATTCAAAATGGTCATTCATGGAGCAGAATTTTGAACACCACTAGTGAAAAGAAGCTTGTTAACAATACTAAGAGAAAAGTTAAGCTTGCTAAAAGAAATGGCACATTTGTCCCACTCAATAACTCTTGGGTCAGAGTATGCTTTTCAGAAATATTTCCTGTTTCCTTGACAGACAGTTCATCGTGTGTCATACAAATACAACACTCAAAAGTAAATATGCCAATATTGTTCTTATTATTTTATCATCTCTTTTCCAGATCAGAATAGTTTCTGAAGTGGTTTGTGGGTCATTTCTCATCTTTTTTTGGCTTAGGATTACGGTAGAAAATATTGCTGTGTAAAAGTCATATTATGCTCTAACACCAGTTCAGTCCTGCTCCCAGGACTGAGATAATGAGATGAATCGCATGCATGGAGTTCTTTCAGTAAACTCTTTCCCTTCAGTAAATCTGCCTAGTCAGGACCATCCCTCTTGAGACACGGGTTTTCTTCTGACCTTATGACCAATGTTAATTCCTTGTTTCCTTGGTAATGGTTACTATATGTTTGGTTTTCTGATCTTTATTATTGTCAAAGAAATTCCTTAACAGCCTGTATATGCTCACATAACGATCATTAAAGCACCCTTGTTCCATCAGAGCTTGGGTCCCTGTGTCTTTCTTTCTTTCTCTCGCTCTCTCTCACTCTCTCTCCCTCTCAGTCTAATTCTCTGGAGCATGGAAACCTGCCGAGCTAACTTTCTCACCCAGGCTTTCAAGACTTCCTCGAGAGGATGCCCTGTGCCTTCGTGAGTGGTACAAGCCCTGTGTCAAGGGCTTTATAGGTTCTCTGCGTAAACCAGGGACTATCAGCCTCTTTCTGTCTTTTGCTTTCTTATTGTCGACTCTGGACCACCCGGTTCAGGGCCATTAAAGGACTGCAACGTTAGGCTCCAGATCAGGGAAGTCATATATGAAGTGAAATTTGCTTACAACACATTTTTAAAATATTTACTTTTTTGGCTACACTGGGTCTTCTTGAGGCAGGTAGGATCTTCAGTCATCCTTGTAATTTTCGGGTTCTTTGGTTGTGACATGTAGACTCAGCTATAGCACGTGAGATCTAGTTTGCTGATCAGGGAAAGAACCAGAGCTCTGTGCATTGGGAGCTCAGGATCTTAGCCACTGGATCATCACAAAGTTCCTGAACTAACATTTTTTTTAATGATAGATTCAGGTCATAGTTTCCATATAGTGCCAAAATACCCATGCAGTGATAATGCATTCCTCCATGTACTTCTTACCCCATGACTCATGTTCACTGCTTTAGGTGTTTATGTGAGATTCCCGTGCTATGAATTTTTTTTTTTCCATTTGACTTGAACAAGTGTCTTGTAAAGAATAAGTGAGGGATGTGCCTAAACTCTCACAATTAATGGCATAACTCCATGTCTTCTTACTTTCTTTCTGCTTTGAAAGATGAACACTCAGGTGTGTTTAGCAGAGATGCTGGGTGTTGGGAGTGGGGGTTTTCATCCCAAGCCCAGGTCTGATCTTTTCCAGTACTCTCCATGCTCACATCACAGAGTCTCATCACAGTTTTGTATTTTCCAAAATGTTTACAAGAATCTAATTAGTCCTAATCTATGCTCAACTGTATTAAAATTAACATACAGTTTAGTGCAAATCAAGAGTATCATCCTCTCACATTATATACATTTTAATCCATTCAAAATTACCTGAGTTTAGTGACATGAAAAATTTTCTCTCTTCCTCCTAATGAGCATATATCCCCATTTGAGTGTATGTCTGTACTCAGTGGAGATGAGTTTGAGTAGGCTCCTAGAGTGGGTGATGGACAGGGAGGCCTGGTGTGCTGTGGGCCATGGGATCGCAAAGAGTCGGACCTGACTGAGCAACTGAACTGGACTGTATGTATGAATATATTAACATGACTTGATCAATTTTTTCTTCTTCTTTTCTTTTTGCTTTGTTTTTTTAAGAACTTCTGGGGAAGGGAATGACTACCCATTGCAGTATCCCTGCTTAGGGATTTCTTGTACAGAGGAATCTGGCCAGTTAGAGTCCATGGGGTCACAGAGAATGAGACAGGACTGAGTGACTAAACCTTTTCTTGTCTTTAGTATTCTTTACAGTTACAGAAAATTCTATCAACTTTTTTCAGTGTTGTCTCTGTGAATCTCTCTGTGTTTTATTAGCTAAAGTCTAAAGTACATAAACTAAAGTGAAATTTAAGTTCTGCTATTTAATGGCTGTTTGTTAAAATATGTGCCAAAAGGTACAAGAGCAACTTTACTGATTTTTAGTTATTTCTCTTGTCCTTTCAAGACTCTGATAAAAACCATCAGAAAGATATTGAATATATACTAAATAGCTAAAATGATTCTTTCTGCCAAGGTTCTGGTTACCCCAAGAGTGAAGAGCAGATAAAACCAAGGAGGGTCTTAGAATGCAGAAACTAAAAAACCAGACCCTTATTGTCTCATGTCTGGAAATTCTCTTCCAACTCGCACCCAGACCATGACATTTTTGGTGGCTTGTCTGGGGACTTAGAGTCTCTTCCCCGCCTCCTCGCTTCTCCTTCCTCATAGGGACCCTCTGCCAACAGCAAGTGCTGTGGCAGCAACTGAGGCACTCTGGCCAGGGTTACCCTCTGGTGTGTTGTAAAGGCCTCACTGCCCACTGCACCCCAAGTAGCTGCCGCTTGAATGGGTGAGGGTCTCTCCTTTGCCTTTCTTGCAAGTGAGGCCTATGCCAACCAATACTGTGTGGGCGCAGGTCAGACACATAAAAGCCATTAGCGCGCCTGCCCCAGAAAGACTCCCATGTGAGGATGGGGGGACAGAGAACGGATCAGGCCACAAGGGCATCCGCCCCCAGCAAGACAACTTCCGTCCACCATGTCAGGCGCATAGTGGTTGAAGCAAAACAGAGACCATCGTCCCCGGCCACCGCCTCCTGGATGTATTGCAAGGCGGATTCCTCAGGCTTCTTCCCCGTCACTGTCACTTCTCTCCCTTCTGGTCTGGATTGGTTTACGGGAGCCTGGGTGTTGTCTCTGAGCCATCCCAAGCGTGCCTTCCCCGTTTCAGGGAATCACCAAACGGTGAGTCTCCTGGCTGCTCCCGGGCATCTCTGTCTTTCTCTGCCCGTGTCGCCTGGTGGCCTCGCTGCAGGGCTCTCTCAGGTCCCGTCTCTCTGTTGGACGCGACTGCTGGGCCGCGCGGCCATTTTGTGCGTCAGTCGCAGGGAGAGACGACGGGGGAAAAGGGCCGCCTTCCTGTCAGCCAGTGACGCGGTTCGCCCCTTCTGTGGTAGGTGGGCTAAGAGCGGGTTCTCTCTCATCCCAGGACGCTCTCTCATACTCAACCCTTGGCTCCATTCTCAGAAACTGGGAAATGTTGACCCTCCAAAAGGCCTGGCTCCTACACAAACAGGGGTCCCCCCAGAAATGGCCTCTGAGTGGCACACCAGGTTTTGCCAAAGGACGGGAAAGGACTCAAATTTCCTTCTGTTCTGTTGCCTGCCTGTCTCCTGTGCCCCTCTGTCTCTCTCCCACAGATATCCTAGATGACCCCTACTCGACCTTTCAAATCCACATGATCTCTCGGAAAAGATTCTGAGATTCCTTTTGGTCCAGGTCTTTCTCCTATATTCCAAAGCCTGAAGGATCAAAAACTGTCCTATCATTCTAAAGAATCCCCTTCGAAGGAAGCTTATCTCTCAGGTGGAGAGGGGAGCAAACTTCCCCCACTCCTGAACATCCCAAAGAACTCCCTTCTGACTACTCCTGTTTCTCAGGGCTGGGAAGGACCAAGCTTCACCCACTCCTGCAAATTCCCTTAACCCTTCAGATTCTCCTCATGGGACAAAGACCTCAGTTCCCACCAGAGGGACAGTCCAAAATTTTTATCAGCTGAGCTGCCCCTGATATCAGAGTCAATTTGAGCATTATTTGGTCTATATTTTAGCTAGAAAACTAAGACTACAGAAACAAATAATGGCTTTTTGACACAGGATGACCCTGACATTCTTTAGACTCTAGAGAAAACTGGTTAAAATGAAATTTTCTTTCCCTTGGAAACTACAAAATCGTTTCTTTTTGCATATGCATTTAAAACCAACTAGCTTGTTAAAAGGCCTGCCTAGGGAAAAGGTTGAAGTTAACCCTTTCCTAGTCCTTGAAATATACTCCCCACTTTGCCTGAGACCTCACTCAGCCTTGGACAAATCAGAACATCAGGCCAAACAAACAAACAAACAAACAAAAAAGGGTCAATGAGATGTTTTAACTCTCAGGCAGGAAACTATGAGGTCTCTGTCTGTCTGTCTGTTTGGATTTACGTATGTCTCAGTGTGTGCTCTTTTTTTAATTTTCATAATATTGCTGAAGTTGTAAATGAGTTCTAATTTAATTAGCCTAAAGAAAAGTAAGCGCTTACAAATCAGACAGTTTTAACTGCAAGAGAAATTAACCTAAATGAATTTCAGATGCATGTGAACTGGGAAATATTCAATATTAAATACTGAGTATTAATGTTTGTTTGCTAATCTAATGTAGATATGTCTAAGACTCATTAAGCACAGTGTTTTCATTGTGCCTAGGTTTATTATAAGTTAAATGTTGTTATATTTTTATATCTGTTACAAGTTTGTCAACAAGGAAAGTATCTCTAGGAAAGGAAAAAAAAAAACTTCAAAGAAAATGTAAAAGAGATATGAGCTTTCAGAGAAACTCTTAAGAATAATTATACTTTAGAAATGTCTGTCTAAAACATCCTCTAGATTGTGGTAACCTGAATTTCTAGGACTGTGCTAAACTAAGTGATGGAAGTTTATTGAATATCTAGGTCATTTCCAAATAAAAGAAGATTCTGAAACATTCATTCCTAAGGACTAACTTCCTCTTACAGAGAAACTAGAGATTTTGGACTATTCATGAATAATGCTTGATGCCATCCTGAGATGTTCTCTAGAACTTTTTTTTTTTTTTTTTTTTTTTTAGAAATTATCACTGGTATTTATGTTCACCAATGTACAGAATGCTCAAGTTCTTGGTTGCTTAAGGATAGTAGGATGTATATTTTCAGTAAAGAAGGTATGAGGAATGAAATTACATTTTATGAAGGGAAAAGCAAGTAGGTCTGACTTACAGGTGGCTGTTTCAGGGTGGGAGAACAAACTAATGGGCACAGAAAGTGATAAGAAGGTTTCATGGAAAGTGGACCCCAAGGGAAGAGTTTTGTTCATAAATACGTTTTCTTGAGATGTTGAGCTGCCTTTGATGATGGATTTTAAGTTCCTTTACTTCTGAAGTGATCTGCTCTATGTTTACCTTTGAAATCTTCTTTGTTACTTTGGCTATGTGAATATAATATTTCCGAGTGATCTATATGATTTTATCTGACTTGAGTTTTATACCCCTTTTGATATTGATCAACAAAACTTCCTAAATAACTTGACTTCTTGCTGACTTTGGAATTCTTCAGAGGGCCCCTGAGACATCCCAGGGAGCTATTAAACTACCTGCGTTCATTGGACATGTTAAATTATATGGGAAGTACTGTTGAAGGGGTGATAAATCTTCTCAGATTATACTATATGGTGGATGTTACTAATATAGATATCCTAAACTTATGTGGAGTTCATATAGATCTGATATGCCCTAATAAAATGTGGTCAACTATAATTCTAGTTATCCTGTTAAAGTGTTACAAGTCATAGCAATGACCAAGCTACATTGTCAGTTGCAGTTTAATCAGATTTAAACATGCCTTTGGTGGTTTCACTCTGATGCCTTTGTAAGAATAGTGCTACTTCATGATTTATGGAAAATATTTTTTATGGTTAACCGATGAACAAGTTTTGTTTGCTATCTGGTAAGCTGGTACCAGACTGGAATTTAGTCTTCTCTCTATGCTAATAGAACAGAGTTTTCTTAGAATGCAGCTTTCAAGAAGACATTATGAATTTCTTTGCCTTTAAGTGATTTATATTCATTTTAAAAATCTTTTGTTACTTTGGTAAAGTAAATAAGCATTACTTAAGATTATGGTACATGTAGACAAAGCTCATTCTTCTTGTAAAAAAATAACCCCTCATGGTTATGCTTTTGCCATCCTGATGTCCTTAAAACATGGCCATAGCCTGCTCCTGAATCGCAGAATTAAAAATGGGTGAACAATAGATGTAAATCAAAGAGTCAGTGCTATGGGAAATCCAAGATGGCTGCCTGGCTTCTCCCAGTTCCCTGACAAGTCTCACTTTTATTTGATGTGTTAAAGCCTTCCCTGGCTACAGGGTTAATGCCCTCATAAAGAAAAAAAATTGTTTCACTGAATATTAAATTTTGTTCATTGTTAAACTAAGTTTCTAGTTTTGTTAATTAAAGTCTAGTGTTTACTAAGACTCACTTCTGAGATAGTTTCTTGTTATGTTATATTTCTTAAAGATTTAATTAAATTGTTAAAAAGGATACTATAAGTTTTTTCTAAAGCTAATCTCAGTAAACAATTTTCAGATAAAGATTAGATGCTCCGTGATATACAACCATGAGATACAACCAGTCAGATGACCTGGGGTATACTGCTCTACCTAATGAAAGTTCTTGATTTACCATTCTTACTTATGACCTGACTACTAACTGCTAGCTATAGCTATATTTTCTATGTTGCTTCTTTCAGAAGATGGTTTCTTAGGTTATTAAATCTGTGACTGAGCCTGTGATAAAATGTTGATATGCAGTTCCATATGCTATTAATTGTTGTAATAATGTAACTCTAGATATGGGAAGAAGGAACAAGAGGGAATATTCTCTGGGACCAAGAGGCTAGTAAGACAAGTATGATCCAAAGACTTTTGCTACTCACAAGGCCTGCTCTAGAAACAGCACATTGAGTGGCCTATCAGTGGAACCTTCCCTAGGCCTGGGAATGAGCCTTCCCAGTGCTGTGGGACACAATGGCCAAGAAATGCCCCCAAAGCATGGTCAAATATGTGGCTACAAAGGGACCCTGCTGACTGGACTCTGCCAGCTGTCTCTACAAAGATGACATCATGACCACTGCAAGTTCCTGACTTTCAACATCCCACAAAAGGAGTTCAGAGTAGAGATCAGAAATAAGGCACTCTGTGCTCTGGGAAAAACCCAGAAGAACTGGCCTTCTGATAGTCAGATACTTTCAGGTAAAGATTTTATGAGCACAAATTCTTGCTTCTTCTTGTGCCTAGAGCAACACTAGCGTCACGAACCAATGTCCAGTCCTGGTTCTCCTGGCTAACCTATGAGCAACTCTTCTACTTTTTTTCATCTTTGGGTCATGTACCCTTAACTTTAGTATTTTTTTTTTTAAATAAAGTTTTATTAAAGTATAAAGGAGATAGAGAAAGCTTCTGACATAGGCATCAGAAGGGGGCAAAAGAGTACCCAACTTTCTTGTAAAGTTTGTTTCTTCTAAAATACCACAAATGTCCAAGTGGTCGTGCAAGAATATTCCCTGACCAACACCTAGACAATGTGGAAACAAGTCACCTTATCATTCCATGGACTCTCATTGCCTTCCATAAATGCACCCTGACAGAACAGGCAAAGGGAACTCAGATTCCCATGGCACCCCTGCTCAGCCTGAAGAAGCCAGAGCGGTCATCGCCCCTTTTTCCTTGAAACTGGAATCCCAAATGTGTGAGAAGGGAAATGGGTAGATAGTTAGACATGAACAGGGTATCAACAAGGGCCAAAGTATTGGCCCTAAAAATAAAGAGAGGGAGGTATGTGGTGACCCAGGGACAAAAGAGTAGATAAAACCAAGGAGGGTCTTGGAATGCAGGAATGGAAAAACAAGACCCCTTAGCATCTTTCCCTCCCCCACGTTGTAGCTGTTGATGGATTTCAGGTCCTTCTGAGCAGCATAAACTGTCTCCCCTCCTACCCCATAAGGAGAATGTATTTTTCTTACTCTGCCTCCCACCTAGTATATGTGCCTCATCCATTCAGCAAATGATCCACAAGACCCCTATCCCACTCTTTGTACCCTGGCTATGCAAGTGGACTGAGGACCCCTGATCAACATCCTTTCTCATCTGAACTGGCCTGCTGTTCTAACAGCGTCCCCCGTTCTAATAAACTTTATTTCCCTCTCATTTTGCCTCATGTCTGGAAATTCTTTTCCAACCCGAGCCCAGACCACAAGAAAGGTTACTATCCTATTCAGTTCAGTTCAGTTCAGTCGCTCAGGTGTGTCCGACTCTCTATGTCCCCATGAATCGCAGCACACCAGGCCTCCCTGTCCATGACCAACTCCCGGAGCTTACTCAAATTCATGTCCATCGAGTCGGTGATGCCATCCAGCTATCTCATCCCCTGTCATCCCCTTTTCCTCCTGCCCCCAGTCACTCCCAGCATCAGGGTCTTTTCCAATGAGTCAACTCTTAGCATGAGGTGGCCAAAGTATTGCAGCTTCAGCATCAGTCCTTCCAGTGAACACCCAGGACTGATCTCCTTTAGGATGGACTGCTTGGATCTCCTTACAATCCAAGGCACTCTCAAGAGTCTTCTCCAACACCACAGTTCAAAAGCATCAATTCTTCCGTGCTCAGTTTTCTTCACAGTTCAACTCTCATATCCATACATGACCACTGGAAAAACCATACGCTCTACTAGATGGACCTTTGTTGGCAAAGTAATGTCTCTGCTTTTTAATATGCTGTCTAGGTTGGTCATAGCTTTCCTTCCAAGGACTAAGCGTCTTTTAATTTACTATTCTATTCGACCTATTAAAATTTGTAAAACAATTAAAGTTCCAACTTAAGTATGAATTCTTACCTTACTATTCTATTTCCTTGCGGTTCAAAATCGTCATTCATCGAGCAGAATTTTCAACATTACTAACTCAAATAACCTTGCTAAAAATGTGGCACTTTGGGCCCACTTCAGAACTCTTGTCTCAGAATACACTTAAAAAAACAAAAAAAAATCCTGTTTCTTTGGTAAACAATGTATCCTATGTCACACGAGTAGAACACTGAAAAATAAATATGCTAATGTTTCCCAGATGGTTTTATAATTGCTTTTCCAGATGAGAGTAGTTTCTCTAATGCTTTGTGGATCATAACTCATCCTCTGTTCTTCACATTAGAAATTGGGTAGAAAAGATTACTGTGTAAAAAATATCTTTTGTAGCACCAGCCAAGGCACTACTTCACGACCAGGTCTCTGAACTTCCTGTTTTCATCTTGGGACACATTAGGAAGACTTCCCACAGCCACATGGCATCTGTACTTTGCATTTCAGGGATGGTTGACGTTCCGGGATGTGACCATAGATTTCACTCAAGAGGAGTGGGAGTGCCTGGACCTCGGTCAGCGGGAATTGTACAGGGACGTGTTGTTAGAGAATTACGGGAACCTGGCCTCCTTGGGTAAGGATAACTGCCTTCCAGAATCGCTTATCCACCCACTGGGTTTTTGTTCTGTCATTCCAAGAATGTTTTCTGGCATTTTCTGCTTCCCACAGTAGTTCCAGGTCTCTGCTTTCTAGGGGAAAATGAGTATTTGTGACTTTAGGAAGAAAAGTGATGATTCATGATGACTCATTATGCTGGTGATGTTTTTCTTCCTTGAGGTACTCTGCCTCCTTCATTCTAGGTGAGTGGTAATTGTGTAAGTTCTGTGGCATTAAATAGGTGCACGCTTTCTTAATTTCACATCGATACTACTTACATTTGCCTTAGTACTAGTTGACCAGAATGTCAGGATCTGATTGTTAGGTGTTTGTTACTATTGTATGATGGCTTTGAATAAAGTATTTCAGGAAATGTTTTCTAGGACAAAATGCGTTGTCGTCTCACCTGAATACAAACTGGATTCGATACTGATAAATCTCTAACAACACAAATTTTCCTTTCTCTGATCAACAGGGCTTGTCTCTAAACTGGACCTGGTCACCTTTCTGGAGCAACTGAAGGATCCAAGGAATATAAGGAGAAAGGAGACAACAGCCTTTTACCCAGGTAGTTATGAATGGATGGAGATGAAGACTCAGATGAGTGGTCCAAGGAGCTGCGAGGAATTCATCCTTCATCACATGGCTTTGGAAGATTCGCTTCAGTGGAAGTGGTTTTTGAAAACCTAGGTTTGTGTCTGCTAGTGTCATAGAAATGTATCACTTGCCTCATTCTGTCTCTTATATCATTCATGAATTTATCTCCAGTGATTACTTTTCTCCATCACACTGTGAACTAAAAGTCTCCTCTTGGCTTGTGACAAACTGCACTCATTAATTGCTCTTCAATTTCTTTGGGGCCCTAGAAAAACTCTGCCCATTTCTGAGTAACTGTATGACAGTCGTTTTCAAGTTTCCCTCTACCTCTGGACAGAAATGTGTAAGTGGAGTGGTAGACAAACTGCCAAACTTCTAGGAGTACTGGGTATGGGTTTTTATTCTCTGATTTATAATTTCTTATTCACTGGGAGCGACATATATGACCTTCTAAATAAATTTCAAATTCAAGTAATTTTTCACTGCAGAAAGCAAAACCTTGTGAAAATGAAAGAATGCACATCTCATGTTGACTTCAAAGTTTCTCTTTTACTTTTATGATCTCATATTAAATATCTTTAGTGTATTGATCTAATTCTAACTTGCTAAAATACCTTATTATATTCTTTTACCTCATAGAATTTTAAAATATATTGACATGAACTCTTAGCACATTTTCCACTATACTATTAATGGTTGATTCAAACTATGACAATTTTTAGGTTATATAAAGAAATCCTTATTAAAAGTTCTAATTGGAATATAGCTTTTTTCCAATTGTGTGCTCCTAAACAGCAAAGAGAACCAATTATACATATCAGTCAGTTCAGTTCCGTCACTCAGTCGAGTCTGAGTCTGCGATCCATGGTCTGCAGCAAGCCAGGCTTCCCTATCCATCACCAAGTCCCAGAGACTGCTCAAACTCTTGGCCATCGAGGTAGTGATGCCATCCAACCATCTCATCCTCTGTCGTCCCCTTGTCCTCTCATCTTCAGTCTTTCCCAGCATCAGGGTCTTTCTCAGTGGGTCAGTTCTTCATATCAGGTGGCCAAAGTATCGGAGTTTCAGCTTCACCGTGTTGTTCCAATGAATATCCAGGACTGATTTCCTTTAGGATGGAGCGGTGTGATCTTCCAGTTCAAGGGACTCTCAAGAGTCTTCTCCAACAACACAGTTCAAAAGCATCAATTTTTCGGCGCTCAGCTTTCTTCGTGGTCCAGATCTCACATCCATACATGACTACTAGAGAAACCATAGCTTTGACAACATGGACCATTTTCAAAAGTAATGTTTCTGCTTTTTAATATGCTCCCTAGGTTGGTCATAGCTTTTCTTCAAAGGAGCAAGCGTCGTTTATTTTCATGGCTGTAGTCACCATCTGCAGTGATTTTGGAACCCCCAAAATAAAGTCTGTCACTGTTAACATTGTTCCTCCCACTGTTTGCCATGAAAGGATATGACTGGTGCCATGATCTTCGTTTTTTGAAGGTTGCGTTTGAGGCCAGCTTTTGCACCCGCTTCTTTAAGTTTCATCAGGAGACTCTGCAGTTCCTCTTCGCTTTCTGCTATAAGGGTGTTATCATCTGTATATCTGAGATTATGGATATTTCTCCCTGAAATCTTGATTCCAATTTGTGCTTCATCCAACCTGGAATGTTGCACGATGTACTGTACATATAAGTTAAATAAGCAGGGTAACGATATACAGCCCTGACGTACTCCTTTCCCAATTTGGAATCCGTCCGTTGTCACATGTCCAGTTCTCACTGTTGCTTCTTGACATGCATACAGATTTCTCAGGAGGCAGGCAAGGTAGTCTCGTGTTCCCATCTCTTTAAGAATTTTTCACAGTTTCTTATGAGCCACATAATCAAAGCCTGTGGTGTAGTCAATACAGCAGATGTGGTTGTTTTTCCAGAACTCTCTTGCTTCTTATATGATCCAAGGGATGTTGGCAATTTGATCTCTGGTTCCTCTGCCATTTCTAAATCCAGCTTGAACATCTGGAAGCTCTCAGTTCACGTACTGTCAAAGCCTCACTGGGAGAATTTTGAGCCTGTGCTATTGTTTGAAATGAGAGAAATTGTGTAGTAGTTTGAGTGTTCTTTGGCATTACCTTTCTTTGTGATTGGAATGAAAACTGACCTTTTCCCATCCTGAGGCCAGTGCTGAGTTTTCAAAATTTGCTGGCTTATCTAGTGCAGAACTTTAACATTATCCTCTTTTAGGACTTGAAATAGCTGAGCTGGAGTTCCATCACCTGCACTAGCTTTGTTGGTAGTAATGCCGTCTAAGACCGACTTGACTTTGGATGCCAGGATGTCTGTTCCTAGGTGAGTGATCACACCATCGTGGTTATCTCAGTCATTATCTCAGATTTTTTGTATAGTTCTTCCATGTATTCTTGCGAACTTCTCTTATTATCTTATGCTCCTTTTAGGTCCATCCTGTTTCTGTCCTTTATTGTTCCCATCTTTGCTTGAAATATTCCCAGTGCCTCTAATTTCCTTAAAGAGATCTCTAGTCTTTACCGTTCTATTGATTTCCTTCCCATTTAGGTCTCCACAGAGCAATGAGTAGAGTTCCCCCTTTCTCTAGTCATAGTTTTAAAGTCTCTCTTCTTATTTAATTTGTTAAAACTAGTACTTTATTAAGTTTCTCTTATTTGTTTCAGCTTCCTTGGACACTGTCTTATGTGTCCTCAGTTTGTGATTAGTTCTTTGTCACTATCACTTATGATTTTTAGACTGAAGCATCTAATAGAACATTCTCAGAAACACGTGAGGCAAGAGGTAGATTTACGAATTATTAGGCAGTTAGGATTTGTGAAAGTGTTTGATGTCTCCCTTAAGAGGTCTAAAAGCGGGAAATAATTAGATTGCCTATCACCTCTGAATTCAGTGGTGTTTGGAGGTTTTTATCTTGTTTCTTCCCCTATAACCTATGTCTTTGCCATCTCATTTTGTCCAGCTTCAGTTTGCGGTCTCTCTTTTGAAGGCTACAGGAACCTAGTTAGTCTTCCTTCTGTTGTCTGCACCTTGGTGGGTGAGGTTGGTCCCAAAGTATGTGCCCTTATCCTCTTGATCTGGGGTTTGATTGCTGTTAACCGTGACCAGGGCCTGTTGTGGATATTCAGGGCTGTTTCCCCATTGTTCTGTGGTTGTTACTGCCCTCTCTCTGGTGGTGCCTGCTCCCAACATAGTGGAACAGAGCCCCCAGACCTGAATCTTAGCTGTGATTCTGATCTGTGTTGTGAGGCAAGTGGGACTGGAGCACCCGCACATGGAGAAAAGTCACTGAGTATTACTTCTCTGGGGATGTTCACTCAGGGTGTGCTCTGGTTCCCCCTCCCATGAGTTCTGCAGGCTCTCATGTGATGTAGTGTTGGCACTGCTCTTGGCCCCACCTTAACCATGGGCATGATGGCCCATGGCCCTGGTGTCTCGCAAATGTTGTTTTCACAAGTCACCGGCATAGATTCAGTGAAGTCAGGTCTTGGGATTGCATTCAATGTGGAGCTGGACCCTCTGGTGCTCAGGGGCAGCTCAGGCTCTGTCCTGGCCCAGCCCCCTTGTGTGGGAGCCCACAGAGTCTACAGCAGCTAGAGCTACCCCTGCCTTGACTGAGAGAGCGCTGGTAGTTGATTCAGATTCTCTGTACGGGCTGAGGTTGCACGGGCGGTCGTGGGTGTAAGACCGTGGCTTCTGTTGCTGCAGGGAGAGGTGTCAGCTTTTCTTCTTCATCCCTGGGGCTCAGCTGTGCTTTCAGCTCCATCTGAGCATTTGGGAAACTCACAGGTGTCTTCTCCTGAGCTGCCCCAGGGCACAGGAGTCTGCTGATTATGGAGGAAGTTGATGGGGGAGGCCGTGGCTGGGGACTCAAGAGACCTACGTGGGTGGAGTTCTTCATAGTCCTTGGCGAGCAGGGTCCAGCACAAGGGACAAGGGATGCAATGGGCTTACTCGTTGGGCATCACTCACCAATGCCACTCTGCTCTCTGGTGGTTCAGGGTTCCACCACAAGCATCCCGTTTGCAGAGCTCTTCCCACAGCCCCATCCCTTCAGGATGTTTCCTCACAGCCATCCTCAATCCTCTGCCTGGGTCTGTTTTCTGAACCCCACATTTCAGCACCCAGCCCTTGTCTGCAGTGGTGGACATGCCTCTCATGCTGGGTGGGCAGTGCCGGGGTCAGGACCCTGTGTGCAGGTCTCACCCTGTCCTGCTGCCACACGCTGGTTGCCATGTTCTCTCCTACAGAGAATGAGGCTCTCCTGTCCAAACTGAGTGCCCGACGAGGGGCTTCCCCGAATGTGGAAACCTCTTCTCACTTTCATCTCCCCGCAGGGTTGCAGGCCCCATCCCACTTCCTCTCCTCTTCCTTTTCCTTCTTTCTCGTGTCCTACCTGGCTCAGCAGGAATCTTTCTTGTTTCTTTAGATTTCGAGGGATCCCTGCTAGTGTTCAGCTGGGCTCTGTGAGAGTTGTTCCATTTCTCTTTCATTTGCGGAGAGAGAGATGATCTCCACATCTGCCTATGCCTCTGGCATCTTGATACTTCCACCTCTATTTTATTTTTAAACTAGCTAATGGTCATCAATTTTCTCTAAATCTTTAAAGGTATTCACGGAGAATAGCAAGTAAAATTATTTGTTATTCGGTACCTTTCAGCTATGTCTCCACAAGACACCCAGGATTTGATGCCAAAGAATCCAACATTAGAAGATGTATCCTCAAAAACAAACCTAGGAATATGTCAAATATTTCACCTCAGAAACGTAAATTTAATGAAAGCCTGGGAATATACGAGAGTATATGAAAAACAGAGAGAATGCTTATATGGACAGAAAGAAATGGAGACAGTTACACATAAAGCTAACACTACTGCAAAAAGAAATGAGCAATGCGAGTCAAATTGGGAAGAACACCCACTTCAGTCGTCAACATCTGCCGAGACGTGTAAGTGTTTAAGAAAAGATTTCCATCCCTTTTTGAGACATGCATGTTCTCTAAAATGAAACCTGGAAAATCTGGAAGGTAATCTAGTCTCTACTGCAAATACACATTCAGACAATTCTGAACTTAGGCTTCGACTAAACATACATTCAAGCATGTCTGAACACCTACAATTTAACAATGGGTGGGAAAACACACAATCTAATCAGTTGGAGGGATCCGTGAGCAGGGGGTCATTTTTCTTCCCCCAGCAAATATTTTTTCTCCATTCCAAGATATATAATGTTGACGACAATGGAAGAGATGCAATCCATCATTGTTCAATACATATTGTGATATGGTTAATACAAAGCAACGTTGCATGTGCAATAAAATGAGTCAGACCTTAAGTAAGAGCTCCAGCTCCAATAATTACAAGAGTATTTTTGGTGGACGGAGAACGTATTCAGGCAATGAAACTGGGTTGAAGGAGACTCCAACCTTAAGAAACATCAGGGACTCAAATCTTCAATCAAGGATTCTAAAAGTCATAAAGGTAGAAATGCCTTTCATCAAATGTCAGGTTTTTCTCTCAATAAGAGTACCTGTACTGAAGAGAGGACTTGTACTGAATATGGTAAAGTTTCTAGTCAGTCTTCAGAACTTATTCAACTGCAGACTGTTCAGAATCCACAGAAAGAAAACAAGTGTAAGACATGTGGGAATGTATTTAGTAAGCCATCCAATCTAAATAAACATAGGAAAATTCATACAGGAAGGAAACCTTTCCAATGTACAGAATGTAGCAAAGCGTTTTAAAGGTCACTCAGTTCTTACTCAACATCAGCGGATTCATACTAGAGAGAAAGCTTATACATGTACAGAATGTAGCAAGGCCTTTACTTACAATTCAAGTCTTATTCAATATGGGCGGATTCATACTGGAGAGAAACATAAATGTACAGAATGTAGCAAAGCCTTTGTCTGTTCCTCAGAACGAATGGATCATCAGCAAACTCATACTGGAGAGAAGCCTTAATGTAAAGAATGCAAAGAATGTAAAAAAATATAAGTAATGTAACAAAGCCTTTATTCAATACTCATCTCTAACCTACCATTAGGGAATTCATACTGGAGAGAGACCTTATAAATGTAAAGAATGTAACAAAGCCTTTATTCAATACTCATCTCTAACCTACCATCAGGGAATTCATACTGGAGAGAGACCTTATGAATGTAAAAAATGTAGCAAAGCCTTTATCCGTTGCTCACATCTTACCCAACATCAGCAAATTCATACTGGAGAGAAAGCTTATCATTGTGCAGAGTGTGGCCAAACCTTTATTTGTCACTCAGAGTTAATTGCACATCATCGTATCCATACTGGGGAGAAACCATACAAATGTAAAGAATATTGCAAAGCCTTTATTACGAATTCGGCCCTTACTCAACATCACCAAATTCATACCAGGGATAGACGTTATACATGTAGAGAATGTGGCAAGGCTTTTATTAAGGTTTCTAGTGTTACTAAACATTGCCGAATCCATACTGGGGAGAGACCATATTCATGTACTGAATGTGGCAAAGCCTTTGCTTACAACTCAACGCTTACTCAACATCGGCGAATTCATACTGGCGAGAGACCTCATAAATGTCAAGAATGTAACAAAGCCTTTCCTCGTCTCTCACTTCTTACTCAGCATCAGCGAGTGCATACCGGAGAGAGACCTTATAAATGTACAGAATGTGGCAAAGCCTTTGGTCACAACTCAACGCTTACTAAACATCAGCGAATTCATACTGGAGAGAGAACTTATAAATGTACAGAATGTGGCAAAGCCTTTGCTTACAACTCAATGCTTACTCAACATCGGCGAATTCATACTGGCGAGAGACCTCATAAATGTCAAGAATGTAGCAAAGCCTTTCCTCGTCTCTCACTTCTTACTCAGCATCAGCGAGTGCATACCGGAGAGAGACCTTCTAAGTGTACTGAATGTGGCCAAGCCTTTGGTCAGAGTAGTCATCTCGCTAAACATGTGAGAAGACACTGGAGAGAAACCCTAGTAATGGAACATGTGCTGGAATAGGTTTTCCCAAAACATGCATCAGAAAACACAAGAGTTTATATAAGAAACCTACAGAGATGATGTAACAAATATGTCAAAAGGTATTTAATCAAATGTTAAATTGAAATAATTATCAGGGATTACATAGTAGAAGGCATGTCATCAATCCTCTTTTCTGAAGTTTCTCTGCAGGAGAATGACTGTAGGGAGTACTCCATAGTTAAACACATAGAAAATGGATATATTAGCATGAATTGTGAGATGAAGGTTGATGGTTAGAACGTTTCAATTCTTAGCAATGTATGTATGCTTGTTCACAGTGACGTGAACTGAGAGTATTTGAAGTGAATGTGACTCAGCACTCAAGTAATTCATACTATGCTTTGTTTCTGGTGTGTTTGCAAACGGAGGTTTTTGACGGTTTATTAAAGATTAGCCTTTTTATATTGTGTTGCAACCATTTCTATCTATCCTCCATTAGAAGATGAAGGGTACCATGATGTAAAATGGACAGTGAACATCTAAATGGAGGTGTCTGTCATTGATGTGAAATATCTGGGAGTTGCCATGATGTCAGTGATCTTTCAATCTTTCCATGTATTAAAGGAAAGCAGAAGCTGCTGGTAAGGTTTCAATGGTAATATCCTTGATTTGTAAGAAGAACACAATGACAGTTCACTGCAATATTGATGTATCTTTATAATATCAACACTAGTCATGAATATTTCTTGACAGTGTTGAAATAAAGACAGCTTCTGTGACAACCTATAAATGTATTAGAAACCCTTCCTAGGAAAGGCATGGAATTAGTGTATACCATGCTTGGTAAGTGCTTCCTAGGCTTTGTTTGGTAAGCTGTAAAAATCACAAATCTCACATCATTATAACAGAAAGATGAATATCTCTCTCTGTACTTTTGATCTGTATTTAATCATGGATCATACTGTGGATTGTAAAAGGTTTTATTTCAACTATGTGTTAAATTAACAGATGGTTATGAATACCAGTGATTGACTTTTAGTGTTTCAGTTGATTGTAATGAATGAAATGTTAACCCACCAGCAACAATAACCTCTCCCACCTTATTTAAGGTTGTAGTGAGGAGACCACAACGAACTCTTTGGTAACACAGAGAGATGACATATGTGGAAATTACTTTGCTCACTGGCTTTAAACTTCTCATAACTTCATATATATTCCCTCATTTCTATGTTGTATCTCTTCTCCCATTTTTTAACTACTTGGATACTGTGATGGTTCTAATAAGAAGGATTATATAGAGTATTGTTGACAGTTTCCCTAAACTGCTCCATGCTGTTGCTGCCTCAGCATCTGTCTGGGGAGCAGGTAACCTGCAGTTCCCTGAACTCACAGAAGGCAGTCCTGTGAGCACCTGCACTAGATGATCATCTTCCTTGAGATCAGCTGTCTTGCTGAACCCCAGGGTCTATTCACAGGCCCCCCTTCAATCACACTGAGAGAGTCACTTTCTAGGGAGGTTGACAAGTCCGCGGGTCCTCAAGGAGAAAGGGATCTGGAATTCTCGAAAGAAAAAGCATTTTTCTTTTTTACTCTATATTTCTGAGGATTATAACAATAATCTACCCTGCTTGATAACAGTCTCTGAAAAAAAAATTCTGGAGAATAATGTTATCTTAAAAGGTAAATTATTGGAGTGGGTCTAGTGAGGTCTTTACAACCTTCAGAAATTCTTTTGATTCCCTGTAGTAACTAATTAAAAGGATATAACTCCATTGCTAACACTAGTGAGGATGCATTCTTTCTGCCCCTCTGATGTCTATGTCAAAAGCTTTCTCTATTTCTTTTATACTTTAATAAAACTGTTACACAAAAGCTCTGAACAATTAAGCCTCGTCTCTGGCCCCAGATTGAATTCTTCTCCTCAGGAGGCCAAGAATCCAGGCGTCTTTCATGGTTCTGCAGCAATCTTTCATCTTGGGGTCTCATCCAGGATTCTTCAGGGCAAGGTGAGGATGCTTGGAGGTCTGGTAGGTTGTGCTCTAGTGAACACGTTTCTGCTACACTTCACTAACTCGGCAGTGTGCTTGTGTGAATGAACGAGATTCCCTGCGTGAAGCAAGCGAGGAGGCCTGCTCTGCGGTTCCTCGGTGACCTCATACGCCTTAGGGCAGAAACCTGTTGGGGATTTATACCGACCTGCCAATGACAAGAGGCAGCCAATGTCTCTTTCGGGCACTGACTAGAAATGGGCAAAGCGTGTGGACCGAACTCTCCTTTCTCGGTCAAACTTTCCAGTTTCTTTGGCCATTTCATGACTTCTTGGGAGCTAGAACGATTAACCTATCTGTCAAATCCTAGACTTTCAAGGGACTTGTGATCTATGCTGTTACTGTGTGCTGTTACTTCGCTCCCCCACTTGGACTGGTAGTCAGGAAGCGCCTAGCTTCACTAGGAATGGAAAGTCAGGAAGCGCCTAGCTTCGCTAGGTATGGGAAGTCAGGAAGCTAGATGGAGCTCTCACTCCAAGAGCATCTCTGAGGATAACAGTTACTCAGATCGGAAGTGCAGTGGGTTTCTTCCTGTGGTAACACGCTCTCAGTGGACCAGAGGCCGCTTTCCAGGAGCTGTTGTCCCAACTCCTAGTTCTTTCCGTGGAATCGGAATAAGCTGGAAGGTTGGCCCTAATAACTCAAGAACAAAAATCACTTTTTCCTCACAGGCGAGCCCTTCTCCATCTCTTTTGCTATCGCTTACACTGGTGCGATGATGCTTGGAAGGAACATCTCAGTTTTATGTTTGTATCTGTCTTATTGTGGTCAGGAATATAGTCAGCGTTGTGCCCATGCACTCAGGTGACGAAAGTTTCCCCCAGAGGTCTTAGCTTGGGAGGCATTCCGGAAGGTTACTCTGATGGCACCCCAGGTGGCATCAGAGGCAAGCAAGGCTTTAATGGCGAGGAGCTGGACGTCAGTCAGGGATGCCATCAGGTCTGCCCCTGGTGCATCTCCACCCCATCTCTGTGGCAGAACCGGGAGGGACGAATGCGACGCCTGGATCGGTAAGGGACAGACTAGGTCTGACCAAGGAAGGAAAGCTTTGGAGTAAAGTCTGTCTACACCGCGATCTAGAGCAGAGAGGGACGCCTCCGGTAGAAAGATGGCCCTGGCCACTTTTTTTCTCTCTTACAGATGGGAGCTAACTATTGCAGCCTCACTCCTTTGAACTGTATCCTGAAAAACTGGGATAGACTTGATCCCCAGAGCGTAAAGGAGACACGCCTGATCTTGCTATGTGATACTGCATGGCCACGGTATGCTTGGAGGATGGCAAACGGTGGCCAGTTGGAGGGTCTCTTAATTATAGTACTGTTTTTAGACCGGTTCTGTAGAAAACAGGGGGAATGGGTAGAAGTAGCTTATGTGTTGCCCTTTTTCTCACTGTGAGGCATGCCAGACTTATGTCCTAAGAGTATAGATTTGACTGTGAAACCTTCAGCTCCCTCCTTTCCTCCTACTTTGCCCCCATACCTGGGACTCCCACCTGAGCAAACTGAAAGTCAGGGAACCGCCCCCCACCCCCCACCCCAGGAAGGTTTGCCTTGATCTCAGTAAAAACACAAACTGAGGTTCAAACGGCCCAAGTAAAGGTCCAAACAACTCCTATCCCAGTATAACTTCAGACTGCTCTGGTTTCAATAGAAACTCAGACCACCAAAGTAAGAGAACCTCAGACAGCAAAAACTAAGGGTGAAATACAGGATGAGATGGAGGACAGGAAACAGATTAAAAAAAAAAAAAAAAAAAGGTTTCTCCAATCTGTGCCTGGGATGGTATGCGCAGAGCAGCCAGAGAGGCTGAGGACAGCCACACAAGTTGTTGCCTCTTCATGAAGTACCCATCGGGAGAAATAGTCTGTGAGAATTAATAAGCTGTACTCTTATCAAGAAATATAAAGAATCAAGGAGGGTCTGGGAGACTATTTAAAGGACCCAGCAAAGTATATCGGAGAAGGCAATGGCACCCCACTCCAGTACTCTTACCTGGAAAATCCCATGGATGGAGGAGCCTGGTAGGCTGCAGTCCATGCGGTTGCTTAGAGTCGGACACGATTGAGTGACTTCACTTTCTCGCATTGGAGGAGGAAATGGCAGCCCACTCTAGTGTTACTGCCTGTAGAATCCCAGGGACGGGGAATCTGGTGGGCTGCTGTCTATGGGGTTGCACAGAGTCAGACACGACTGATGCGACTTAGCGGCAGGAGAAAGGTATATTAGAGTTTATACTTAACTGAAAATATGTTATCTCAACAATTTAGGGACCATATCCCCAAATGGCAGAAGTAATTATGGAATGAAAACAATGTTCTTTTCCCTTGGAAGCATAATTCTAAAAGAAATGGAAGGAATGAGTGTGTCAATATCTCAGCAGGTTGATAAGAAGTCCGGGGGTCCCCAAGGAGAGAGGGATCTGGAATTCTCAAGGAGGAAGGAAGGACAAAAGTTTGTTGTGTGTTTTTTTTTTTTTTTTTTTTTTTACCCCATCTACATTCAGTTCAGTTCAGTTGCTCAGTTGTGTCCGACTCTTTGCAACCCCATGAATCGCAGCACGCCAGGCCTCCCTATCCATCACCCCCTCCCGGAGTCTACTAAACCCATGCCCATCGAGTCGGTGATGCCATCCATCCATCTCATCCTCCGTCGTCCCCTTCTCCTCCTGCCCCCAATTCCTCGCAGTATCAGGGTCTTTTCCAAGGAATCAACTCTTCGCATGAGGTGGCCAAAGCAATGCAGTTGCAGCTTCAGCATCAGTCCGTCCATTGAACACCCAGGACTGATCTCTTTTAGGATGGACTGCTTGGATCTCCTTGCAGTCCCAGGGACTCTCAAGAGTCTTCTCCAGCACCATAGTTCAAAAGCATCAATTGTTTGGTGCTCAGCCTTCTTCACAGACCAACTATCACATCCATACATGACTACTGGAAAAACCATAGCCTTGACCAGACAGACCTTTGTTGGCAAAGTAATGTCTCTGCTTTGTAATATGCTATCTAGGTTGGTCATAACTTTCCTTCCAAGGGGTAAGTGTCTTTTAATTTCATGGCTGCAGTCACCATCTGCAGTGATTTTGGAGCCCCAAAAATAAAGTCTGACACTGTTTCCACTGTCTCCCCATTTAGATCCCATGAGGTGATGGAGCCAGATGCCATGATCTTAGTTTTCTGAATGTTAAGCTTTAAGCCAACTTCTTCACTCTCCTCTCTCACTTTCATCAAGAGACTTTTTAGTTCCTCTTCACTCTCTGACATAAGGATGTTGTCATCTGCATATCTGAGGTTGTTGATATTTCTCCCGGCAATCTTGATTCCAGCTTGTGCTTCATCCAGCCCAGAGTATCTCATGATATACTCTGCATAGACGTTAAATAAGCAGGGTGACAATATACAGCCTTGACATACTCCTTTTCCTATTTGCAACCAGTCTGTTGTTCCATGTCCAGTTCTAACTGTTGCTTCCTGACCTGCATACAGGTTTCTCAAGAGACAGGTCAGGTGGTCTGGAATTCCTATCTCTTTCGAATTTTCCAGAGTTTATTGTGATCCACACAGTTGAAGTATTTGGCATACTCAATAAAGCAGAAATAGATGTTTTTCTGGAGCTCTCTTGCTTTGTCGATGATCCAGCGGATATTGGCAATTTGATCTCTGGTTCCTCTGCTTTTTCTAAAACCAGCTTGAACATCTAGAAGTTCATGGTTCACCTATTATTGAAGCCTGGCTTGGAGAATTTTGAGCATTACTTTACTAGCGTGTGAGATGAGTGCAATTGTGCGGTAGTTTGAGCCTTCTTTGAGGTTGCCTTTCTTAGGGATTGGAATGAAAACTGACCTTTTCCAGTCCTGTGGCCACTGCTGAGTTTTCCAAATTTGTTGGCATATTGAGTGCAGCACTTTCACAGCATCATCTTTCAGGATTTGAAATAGCTCAACTGGAATTCCATGACATCCACTAGCTTTGTTCTTCGTGATGCTTTCTAAGGCCCACTTGACTTCACATTGCAGGATGTGTGACTCTAGGTGAGTGATCACACCATCATGATTTTATGTGTCGTGAAGATCTTTTTTGTACAGTTCTTCTATGTATTCTTGCCACCTCTTCTTCATATCTTCTGCTTCAGTTAGGTCCATAATATTTCTGTCCTTTATTGAACCCATCTTTCGTGAAATGTTCCCTTGGCATCTCTAGGTTTCTTGAAGAGATCTCTAGTCTTTCCCATTCTGTTGTTTTCCCCTCTTTCTTTGCATTGATCTGAGGAAGGCTTTCTTATCTCTCCTGACTATTTTTTGGAACTCTGCATTCAAATGGGAATAACTTTCCCTTTCTCCTTTGCTTTTCGCTTCTCTTCTTTTCACAGCTAGTTGTAAGGCCTCCTCAGACAACCATCTTGCATTCTTAGGATTATATAAAAATAATCTATCCTGCTTGAAAACAGTCTCTGAAAAAAAAACCTTCTGGCTAATCCTGTTACCTTAAAATATAAACTATGGGAGTTGGTCTAGTGAGGTCTTTACAACCTACTGACATTCTTTTGATTCACTGTAATAACTATTTAAAAGTATATAACTCCAGTGCTAACACTAGCGAGGGGGCCATCTTTCGCCCCTTCTGATGTCTATGTCAACAGCTTTGTCTATCTCTTTTATACTTTAATAAAGCTTTATTACACAAGAGCTCTATCCAGTCAAGCCTTGTCTCTGGCCCTGGATTGAATTCTTCTCCACTGGAGGCAAAGAATCCCGGCATCTTTGTGGTTCAGCAACAACCTTGCAGCACCCTCAAGGAGCTCACCAGAATCCTTTCCTTGGTTTAAATGGATTAATCCGCAATCAGCTTAGGGAGCCCAGAGCACTTCACCCAGGGTAACTTATAAAAGCTGAACTGCATGTACTCATGTTTTCTTTGCCTGATTCTAGCTTTGACCTCTCTCAGGAATTCCCTCCCTAAATCCTCCCCTACAGAGGGGTCTCAGGTGCGATGAGTGTGAGGCCTTGAGCTCAGGACTCCTGGATGTTGGTTTGGGGGAAGAAACATCAGAATAAACGGAATTTGCTGATGACTCCATTCATGGCCCCACTGTAGACCTGCAGATTCACAAGTTCTTAGGGTGGGGACCTGACCACCGGGGATTTCTATTCACTGAAATGGTTCAGAAAGAATATTTAGGCGAGAGGTTTGCATCTGGTTTCCCCTCAGGATCATGTGACCAGCCTCGTAAATGACCTGACTGATGCCCTCCCCACAGAGTTTTGTGTTGGTCAGTGAGGTGGGTAGGCAGTACTCCGTGGGATTCTAAGGGGAGCCCCGGGTTAAGACTTGGCTCCATTTGTGAGAGCTTAGGCCAAGTTTCAGTCCAAGGAGAGGCCGCAGGGTTGGTCTAGCTGGATTTGGACCGGGAAAGTCAGTCAGCTCACATCGTCCGTGTGAGCAGAGCATTACGAGCTCTCTATGTGCAGAGAACAATCAAGAACTTGGTTCATAGGCTGGTCTCCAAGTAGGAAGTGATTTTTCTTGAATCTCTCCTGAGACAGAGGACAGGAGAGGTCGGTCTTCTCAGCTTTTCAAGGTCCTTCTGTCTGTAGGAGCAGTGGTTGCATTTAAAGAGCTGTGCTGATGCCCTCCAATGTACTTTCTCAAAACTCAGAAGTGCGTTTGCAGCATAACATCCCAGAGGAGACAGAGCAGGAGAAAGAAGAGGAGGGAATCGCAGCTTCTCAGGTCAATATCCTGTCCTGGGTCTGGGACTGCATCTGCTTTTCCTTCTAAAATGTCCGCATTGAGAAGGAGCAATCCTTTAGCTCTCTGCTCCTAATTTTTCTTCCTGGGGCATTTGTCATCATCTTATTTTTTTCTATTTCTTTTTGTAATAGTGATGACCTGCCCTTTAGACTACTTCCTTGTGTCCCAGAGCCTTTTCTCCATTGTCTGCATCCTCACTTTCTTTGGAGTATCATGAATTCTCAACATGCATAAGAAACTTTCAACTGTTGAAAATATTCTTTTAGTGAGAGATCAGTCACTCCTATCTGCACTCCCATTGTGACGTGATTTGGTGTTTGGATTTTAGGGATGTTGGGAAATGCAGTGATGACTACAGAAATTATGATTTTTACAATATGACAGTTTGTTTTCAGCAAATATAGCTATGGTTTTTTTCAGTAGTCATAAAAGGATATGACTTGTTCAGTCGCTCAGTAGTATCCGACTTTTTGCAAGCCCATGGACTTCAGCTCGCCAGGGGTCCCTGTCCTTCACCATCTGCCAGAGCTTGCTGAAACTTTTCCCATTGAGACGGTGATGCCAAACAACCATCTCATCCTCTGTCGTCACCTTCTCCTCCTGCCATCAATCTTTCCCAGCAGTAGGGTCTTTTCCAATGAGTCAAGTCTCCACACCAGGAGGCCAAAATATTGGAATTTAGCTTCAGTGTCAGTCCTAGAGGTGAATATTCAGGATTGATATCCTTTAGTGTTGTAACCACATGTTTCGGGAAACAAACTCACTCAGGAGGACAGTGCAGATACTGGAATGCAGTTTATTACTCCAGCGGGCCCAAGGCAGAGTCTCCTGTTAGCCAGGGACTGCGACCGGTTTTCAAAAAACCTTATATACCTTAAGTGTACGTGCTCAAACCCACCTCCCCAAATTCCTTGAAACTAGACTGGACAAGGTAAAAGAGAGAAACGATTGAAGTTAACCCATGATTCAGGTGTCATAAGCCTGGATAGTTAAGCACTGGACATTTATCAATAGGCCTGTGGTCATACCCTGATAAGCATGATGGGATTTATGACTTTGTTCTGTTACAGAGATAATTAGCACATTCTTTTAGGCGATGGACAGTCTAGGTACAAGTCCTGAGGCTCCTTCATCTGGGGGTCTGGTTTTCCATTGCTATGTCATTTCCATAGATACTGAGCATATAGTTCAGAGTCCACAGTCCGACCCAAGATGGACTCCTGCTTTCAAGATGGAGCCTGTTCTGTCTGCTTCCTCCTTCAGGAGGACTGGCTAGTTTGATCTCCTTGCTGTCCGAGGGACTCTCCAGTCTTCTCCAGGACCACAATTTGAAAGCATCAGTTCTTAAGTGCCCTGCCTTCTTTATGGTCCAAATCTCAAATGACTATTGGAAAGACCATAGTTTAGGCTAGATGGACGTTGTTAGTAAAGGATGTTTTTGCTTTTTAATACACTGTCTAAGTTTGTCATAGCTTTCCTTTTAAGAGGCAAGCATCTTTTGATTTCATGGCTGCAAGGACCGTCCGCGGTGATTTTAGAGCCCCAAAGGAGAAAATCTGTCACTGTATCCAATTTTCCCCTCTATTTGTTATGACGTGATAGGACCAGATGTCATGATCATAGATTTTAATGATGAGTTTTAAGCCAGCTTTTTCACCCACCTCATTCACGTTCATCAGGAGGCCCTTTAATTCCTCTTCACTGTCTGCCAGTAGAGTGGTATCATCTGTATATCTGAGGTTATTGGCGTTTATGCGGCAATCTTGACTCTAACACTAAAGAAACCTTTTCTAAATGCATGTCTCTGAGCCTAGGTGAAACAAAGGCCACGATTCAGAAGCCACCAGTTATTTCCCATTTGGTAAGTGCTGAGGAGCTGGGGCGCGTGGGGATGGGGTGGGGTGAGAGATTGCCACCCACCACTGTTGCTCAGACTTTGGTCCTTGAATAGACTGATTCATAGAGGGTGTGAATTAGTGATCAGGGAGCCCCCTCATCCATTCAGAAGTCAGGGTATGATAGGCTTCGGTCTCTATGTTTGTTGTTGTTCAGTCACTCAGTCGTGTCCAACTTTTTGAGACCCAGGGACTACACCATGCCAGGTTTCCCCTTCCTTCACCGTCTACTGGACTTTGCTCAAGTTCATGTCCATTGAGATGGTGATGCCATCAAAATCTCTAGTCCTCTGTTGTCTCCTTAGAATCAGGATGTGAACAGACAAGGAAGAAGCATTGGCACCAGATAGCTAGATGCATATGAAAGAAACCATTTCAATAATTTCAGATGCTTCCATCTTCCCATACAAGGAAGATCATTAAATCTCTTCATGTGAGAGATGTGTTTCCTTTACATTAATTCTCACCTTTAATATTCAGCTTACCTGCCCCTTCCTACAGACTTGTATATAGTGTGGCTCCTGCCATGCTTCCTCAGCATCATCTGGCTTGGGGTCACCTGACACGCTGTCTCCTGGGCTCAAGTCCGAACATTCCCACCAAATAGAACCTAACTCTCAACGTTGAGGCCACGGGTATTTTTTCTCAGGCTATAGTTACTCACTTATTACTTAACTCAGATCATTATTTCCTTTGGTGATCATGAGATATGCATTTAAGGCATCATTTTCACAGCTATTTCTCCATTCCCATACACACTTTTGGACTTCCAAGTTTGCAATATGACTAAAGAATCTAAGTGCCAATGCAGGAGGCCTAAGAGACCTGGGCTTGATCACTGGGTCAGGAAGATCCCCTGGAGGAGGAAACGACATTCCACTCCAGTATTCTTGCCTGCAAAATCGCATGGACAGAGGAGCCAGCTGAGCTACAGTCCAAAGGGTCACAAGGATTCAGACATGACTGAGCGTATAGGCACATACATTTTTAACCTGAGTTTCGTTGCTGCCCCTGGTTTAGTTTCAATGAAATTTGTGATGGTCAAGAGAAAAAGTTCAATTTTTACATGACCTCCTTCTCCTTCTACCTCTGTGACTCAGGTTGCTTCTTGCAAAATCCGTATCAGGTAGGTCTAAAAAATGGGGCTCACAATACTGGGAACTGGAGCTTATCTTACTCACCCTTGTCTTGCTCTTTGCAATCACCCTAGCACCTGCAAAGCTGCAAACCTGCTTAATCATGCCTGTATGAAAACTCTTGCACCCCTTTTTGGGGCTCGGGTCTTGGAGGGTTAACTCCTCTGGGCCCACCAGTGTACTGAACTGGAGTTCTCCAAGTCTCTGAGTGTGGTGCTTGGTTTTCGAGTACTGGTTTCTGCAACATTTCTGGAGGGCCCAGCGAGATTCCAACCACGCTGGCCCCTTGAGCCACTGGACTGATGGCTCAGCCAGGTCAAAATGAAGGAGCCCCGAGATGAACAAGGAAGCGTGACACCTGATGGTATTCCCGGAGCGTTGTTCCAACTTTCTGGATGGCCGAGTCCTGATTGGACCCATTCAAGGGCTAGACCAACTCACCAGGATTGGCCACGGGTCAGGTAAAGCCCTGGGGCCAATCCCCAGTCAGGAGATCTTACCCCAATAAGCAGAAGAGACTGATCACCTCCTTGGAGCTCCCAGGAATGGAGCATCAGATAGGGAGGCCTGGGGACTCAGGAAAAGGGTGGTATTGTGATACGCTCTGAGTGACCTTGTATGCATGATTGCTGATTGAAGTGAAAGTGAGCTTCACAGTTCAGGACTATGGAGCCTAAAAGGATCCAAAATCTGCAGTTCCGTGAGGACCTCAGGGGACTGAAAGGCGATGTCGGTCTCTGGGGGACATGATCTCTCCTGAGAGGCTGGTTCGGGTTGGGGGTTCATACCAACCTGCCAGTATTAAGTGAGGGCTTCCCTGGCGACTCAGACGGTACAATGTCTGCCTGCAGCGCGGGAGGCGTCTTCAGTCTCCCTCGGGAGAGTGGCCAGGCGGATGGAAAATGAATGTGAACGAGTGTGTGGCCTGATTCCCTCGAGCTTCAGGCTCGATTGAGTGGCTTCACGGCATTCATGGCTGTGGAGTCCGAGTGGGCGCTAGCTTGCAGTTCCATGGCGACCTCATATGGCTCAAGGCAGTGTCTGCCTCTGGGGGACCGAGTTCCTCCCTGCGAGACAGATCTGCATCAGGGGTTTATACTGATCTGCCAATGCTAAGAGGCACCTAAGATCTCCCTTGGGCGTGGCCAAGTGGACACCTAAGTGGTCTCCTCTTTGGAGGGGGCGCCCACCCTTGTTTGTCTTTTTGTCACCGACTCGGACAGGATACACAGGGCGGGAGAAATGATCGGTTACTGGTTATTCTGTCGACTGACTCCTTGAGCGGACATCTAAGAGATTAGGTTTTCCTCAAAACCCCGCCAGGTAGATTAGATTTGTCAACATGAGTGGAAGCTCCTCTAAACCAATAGTTTTACATTGCATGAGAAAGAACTTTAAGAATGGCGTTGGAGGAGATTTTGGAGCCAAGACGACCCTTAGGAAGCTTTGTGACTCATGTGAGCTCCTTTGGCCAGCCTTTGCTGCTGGGTGGCCACCAGAGGGCGCTCGACCTGCCCACGGTCCAAGCCGCGCTCCAGGTCGTCACTGGGCCTCCGGGACATCCAGACAGTTTCCACACATAGACTCCTCGTTTCTAACAGCACAGACCCTGCCCCCACGGGCAAGATTTTGCCCAAACGGACAGGAACAGCGTAGTGTATCTGTGGCCCGATCACTCAGAAAAAAAGAAAGATGGGGGGAAAGCCCTATATTCCAGGGAGATGCAGTAGAAGACCCACTGATGCCCCCGCCACACATTCCCCTGACTCCACAAGCCCCAGCCCAGCCAGCGCCAGACCCATTGCCAGACAGTCCACCTCCCTCCCTGGCCCCGCACCACCTCATGAGCAAGACTCCAGCCCCGAGCAAGGAGGGACGCAGCTCCGCTCAGCCAAACAATCTAACCAGCTGGCCTCAGCCTGGCAGATATCACTGAGAGAAACTGAAGGTCCTCAACAAGTGACCGAGGATGACTCAGTCCAGCCTGACCGTTCCGTCCTCTATTACCAGCCCTCAGCACTACTGATCCCCTAAACTGGAAACAGCATAACCCAGCATGCTCTGATAGACCACGGGCTATGACTGACCCCTTGAGTCCATTTTCCACACCCACCAGCCTACACGGGCGACTGTCACCAGCTCCTCGTGTCTTCCTTCACCACTGGGGAAAGACGACGCATCTCGACAGAAACCCAAAATGGCTCGGAGGACAAGCCCCTGCAGAGGTGTTAGATGTAGAAGGATGGGCATGAGGAGCAATGCCAGAGCCTAGACCTAATTGGAATTTCAATATCAGAGAAGATAAGAAACCCTGGGTTGCTACCGTGATGCATTTCTACGTGGACTTCGAGCGGGAGTCAAGAAGCCCACCAATATGTCCAACATTACAGCGATAATACAGAAAGTAGATGAGACGCCCCCCGATTTCTATGAAAGACTGTGTGAAGCGTTCCGGACATACACCCTGTTCGACCCTAGACACCTGAGAATCAACGAATAAACACTGCCCCTGAGGCTGAATCCTGCGCAGACATGCGACGGAAGGTCCAAACGCTGGACGGCTTTGCTGGGATGAATGCCACACAGCTTCCGGAGGTAGCAAATAAAGTCTTTGTGAACTGAAACCATGAAGTCCAACAGGAAGCAGATGAGAGAATGAAACAAACAAACAAAAAAGAATGCAGCAGCCCTGCTAGCAGCGGCATTGAGGAGCTCAGTTCTAGTGAAACAGGCTGTTCTCGCGTGGAGAGGGGAAACGAAGAAGAGACAACCTTTAAGCCACGACCAGTGCGCCCACTGCAGTGAGACCAGACACTGGAAGAAAGAGTGCCCCCATCGCAGAGGGACATCTAAAGGGTCCAAGAAGTTCAGTCAACCCAACACAGAAAGGTACCAGCCTAAGCCGGCCTTGCAAAACCTTATCGGACTCGCTGGAGCAGAATCAGAGTTGGGAAGACCCAGCTCCCTGATCCTAGGCCCCCGGGAACCCACGATCTCAACGAAGTTGCGGGCCAATCAATGACTTTGACGGTGGATGCCGGGGCTGAACCCTCCGCGGTAACCACAGCTGTGGCTCCCCTCACAGGCTGATCAGCGACTCTTGCTGGGGCCTCGGGGGACATGACAGCCCGCTCACTGTGCAAGGCTCATGCGTGTCAGCGAGGGGGCCATCTGGGGACTCAGGAAGTTCTCTACTTACTGGAATGCCCCATTCCCCCGCTAGGGGGAGACCTACTGGTAGAGCTGCGGACACAAATCACCGTTCCCCCAGAAATCCTGTGAGCCTCACTCTGGGGAGACAATCGTCTCTGATGATGGCCATGGCCGCGTGTCGGGAACTGCCAGGACGTGCCCTGGCCGTGACAAGATCACAGGACGAGAAAGGAACCTGCAAGGCATCTCTTCCCCTCGGGGGTGTCCCGGGGGCCCGGCATGTCCCTTTCTTCCTTCTGTCTTACTTTTGTTGGGCTTTCTATTAATTTTTGGGAACATAATATATAGTAATAAGGCCTCCCTGGAAAAGTCCAAGCCTTTTTGGAAATGCTCATGATTGCTCTGGCTCAGGACTCGATCACAAACATCAAGTCAAAAAAGAAAAGGCCACAGGGAGAGTTTGGCTGCTTGCTTAAAAGATTATAATGTTCTAGAATAGAAAAGAGTAGAGGCATTTAGGTTTAGAAGTAGATATACTGCTTTAGTTTACTTGCTCCTTGGTTGAAAGGGTTGTCATTATTGCTATTTCCTTGCTGCTATTTGTTCATTGATTCCCTTTCTTTAAACAACATCGGATATTATCGGTATTTTTGTAGAATTAGAAAATGGGGTACATAGGATTTCAATAGAAGATTTATATTAACCAGCTTCACTGCCATTTTCTCACTATTAATAGAGGTGTTTTGCTGCTTTAGAGGTGTTTTTGCTGTTTAATAGTTAATCATTGTTAATTGAGATTTTGTGGTTTCAGGTAAAGAAAAATATCAGGTTTTTCTCATGGTACTCTTCTCAGAAATGTCAAACATGTTACTGTGACCCTTCCCATGTGTTGTTTTATTACCCAAAGAATTCATACAGTATCTGGAATCTATGGAACATTATTTTTCTTAGAATGAGAATGTTAGACCATTGAGGCAAGAAGACTATATATAGGACATTTAAAAAAAAAACCCTGTAATCAGGGACGTTCTAGATGAATGCATAGGGGAAAACCATGGGGACAAAAATATTGACAGAAGCACGAAACACTATCTGATGCAATATGTGGTGGCTTCAGGGGGAGGCAACGTTCATTCTATAAAAACTGAGCTATCCTAGAAAAAAAAAAAAAGAAAAGCTACCTCTTCTTCGCAAACTTCTGTGTGTGTCTGTCTTCTTCCTCGCCGACTCCACTCATCCCTTGCGTATTCCTGGTCCTGCCAGGGCTGGACCTCGGCAACCCTGCCTAGGGAAGATCAAAGACAGCTCTATACTTCGGGGAGGGAACAAATAAATCCCCCCAGGATGCTAATAGAATTCCCTGATGTCTGGGCAGAGAAGGCGCTCCCAGGTTTGGTTAATAACCATGTGCCCATTATAGTGGGCCCGAGGCCAGAAGCCACACCAGTCAGACGGAAACAATATCCAGGACCACGGGAGACACGCCTGGGAATTCGGGACCACAGCCAAAGCCTACGAGATGCCGAAATCGTAATCAAATGTCAGTCTCCTTGGAACACCCCACTCTTACCAGTCAAAAAGTCTGGAGGGAATGACTACAGCCCCGTCCAGAACCCCCGAGCCGTCAACAGTGCAGTGATCATCATCAATCCACTGGTCATAAATCCTTACAGTCTCCTGAGTTTCTTAGCGGCTCAGACATGCTCTTCACCTGCCTCCATCAAGGATGCATTCTTTTGCCTCCAACTGTCACCAGCCAGCCAGCCCTCGTTTGACTGAGTGGGATGACCCACACACCGGGAAAAAGACACAGCTGACTTGAACCAGACTGCCACAAGCTTCAGGAACTCACCTGCCCTGTTTGGTGAACACGTGGCTACAGACCTTGCTGCCTCTCCCAGAGACACTTTGAACTGCACCCCCACTCCAGCGCAGGGATGATCTGGTGCTAGCCGGTCCCTCCAAGGGGACTGCTGGAGGCACCAGAGCCCCGACGCCTCTACCCTACACCTCAGGCCACAAGGAGCACGGGAATAGGCTCAGATCAGCAGACAAGAGGCCGAGCACCTCGGGTTTGTCATCTCCAAAGGGCATCGGGCACTTGCTCATGAGACCAAAGAAGCCATCTGTTCAAAACTTCGGTTGAAAGCCAAGAAAGAGTCCATGAGTTGGGGCTGCTGGATTCTGCTGATCTGGAGACCAGGTTTCTCTGAAATAATGGAGCCTTTGTTTATAGCCACAGCAGGGTCTGGTAAGGACCCCCTGGGTTGGGAACCTGAACAAAGAAAGGCCTTCAAGGAGATTAAGAGACTCTTGAGCAGCGCTCCAGCATTAGGGCTGCCAAATAAGACAGGGGGCTTTAACCTCTTTGTACATGAACAAAATCACACTGCACTGGGGGTCCTCACACAAACAGCTGGGCCATGGCAGGGCCCAGACGCATACGTGTCCAAACCACTGGATCCAGTGACCGCGGGATGGCCGCCACGCCTCCGGGCATTGGCTGCCACTGTGATTCTGGCCAGAGAAGCAGATAAGCTTACACTAGGACAAAATGTAAATGTAAAGATTCCCCATGCTGGTACTGCCCTGAAACAGGGCACATAAGTGGCTGGCTGTGGGGCGCTGCAGGGATGCGTCCAGTCTGTGACAAGGTCACGGGACGAGAGAGGAACCTGCAAGGCAGCTGTTCCTCACACGGGGCTGCCCCAATATGTGCCCTCGGGAGTCACCGGGACGGACCCAGACCGTGACAAGGTCATGGGATGAGAGAGGAACCTGCAAGGCAGCTCTTCCCCTCGGGTATGTCTCTTTCCTCTTTCTGTCTCACTGTTGTTGGGCTTTCTATTAATTTTTGGAAATGTAATATATAGTAGTAAGGCCTCCCTGGAAAAGTCCAAGCCTATTTAGAAATGCTCATGATTGCTCTTGCTGAGGACATGTCCATAAACATCATGTCAAAAAGGAAAAGGAAAAAAAAAAAAAAAAACATTTAAAGAAAGGAAAAGGCCACAGGCATAGTTTGGCTGCTTACTTAAAAGATGATAATGTTTTAGAATAGAAAAGAGTAGAGGCACTTAGATTTAGAAGTAGATATACTGCTTTAGTTTATTTGCTCCTTGGTTGAGAGGGTTTTCATTACTGCTATTTCCTTGCTGCTATTTGTCCATTGTTTCCCTTTCTTTAAGCAACATTAAAAAAAAAAAAAAAAAAAAAGGAAGATTATGGGTATTTCTGTAGAGTTAGGAAATTGGGTACATAGGATTTCAATAGAAGATTGATATTAACCAGCTCACTGCCATTACATGACTATTAATAGAGGTGTTTTACTGCTTCATAGTTAATCACTGTAGACTTTGCAATTTTAGGTAAAGAAAAATATCAGTGTTTTCACATGGTGCTATTCTCAGAAATGTCAAACATGTTTGTGTAGCCCTTCCCATGTATTGTTTTATTGTCTACCGAATTCATGCTATATCTGAAATTTGTGGAACGTTGTTTTTGTTAGAGTGAAAATGTTAGGCCATTGAGCCAAGAAGACTAGTGTATGGGACATTCAGGAAAAAGCCCTGTAATCGGAAATGTTCCAGATGAATACACAGGGGAGAAACATGGGAAGGAAAAATATTGATAGAAGCACGAAACCAATATCTGATGTAATATGTGGTGACTTAAGGGGGAGTTAATGTTCATTCTATTAAAACTGATCTGTTCTAAAAATAAAAAAAAGAAGCTTTTTCTTCCACAGAACCGTCTTTGTGTGTTTGTCTTCTTCTTCGCCGACACCACCCATCCCTCGGGTATTCCTGGGCCCGCTGGGGTTGGACTCCAGCAGCTGGCCAACTCCAGGATGATTCACTATCAAGAACTGCTTTCCAAAAACCCATGGGTCCAAGTCAAGACTGTGTGGACACTGAACCCCACCAGTTTTTGCCCACAGAAGCAGGAACCCCGATCATAACCGTAAGGAGCTCATAGATGAGATTTACTCGAGCAGGCTGGGCCTGATGGACATTCCCCACTAGAATGGAGAACTGGAACTGTTCACCGACGGAAGCACTCACTTTTATCCAAGACGGGCAGCGCAGAGCAGTCTCTGCCTTAACAAGAACCGATGAGATAGTGAAGGCCGAGGCCTTGCCACAAGGGTGGTCAACACCGAGGGCTGAACTGTCGGCACTCGCCCAGGCGCTAAGGCACGCCGAAGGGAAAGGAGCCAACACGTATACCGAGGCAAGGTATGCCTTTTGCTACTTTAGATGTCCATGGAGCTACTTATAAAGAAGGGACTATTGACAGAGGGGGAGGGAGGAGATTACAAACAAAAAAGAAATTCTTCACCCTTAGAAGCAGTCTGGAAGCCTTGCCAAGTGGCAGTCATCCATTGTAAAGGCCATCAGCGAGGAAGTGATATCAGCAACGGAGATCAGTTGACTGACCACTCAGCCAAGGAAGCAGCGACCCATCCGAGGCCAACAGTGGAACCTGAGTCAATCGTTAAGGTCCTCTTTGCACCAGAAATGCCTCCATCCCCAAAATATGCCAAGGAAGAAGATCAATGGGCTCTAAATGAGGGAAGAATAAAAGAAAAGGAGAGCTGGTAGAAGCTCCCAGACCTAAGACTCCTTGTGTCCAGCAATATAGAAATCCAGCTGGTAAAACAGCATCATGAGAAAACTCCTTTAGGAAAACCTGCGCTGGCGAGCTTACTGACCCACTTCTATTTCGTCCCTAAGCTCCCAGCCCTATGCGTGCAGATCAGTGCTAATTCTGTGACTTGTGCTCAGAAAAACGCCAGTCAAGGACCAAGACCCAACCCAGGGGTGCTGACCGTTGGAACACTGCCCTTTGAAGATGTAGAAGTGGACTTCACTGAAGTCAAGCCCTATAGGGGCTACAAGTATTTCCTTGTGGTAGTCTACACCTGCTCAGGATGGGCTGAAGCGTACCCCACATGCACTGAACGGGCACGAGAAGTGGCCAAGGCCCTGTGAAGAGACATGATCCTGAGATATAAGCTATCTCTCTCCCTAGGGTCTGACAACAGGCCAGCATTTGTGTCTCAGATAATCCAAACCTCATCCGGGACACTGGGCCTCAAATGGAAGCGTCACAACGCTTACAGGCCTCAGAGCTCAGGGAAAGTTGAACGCATGAATTGTAACCTCAGGACTACATTTGCTAAACTCTGTCAGGAGACCAGTAATCTTGGATTGACATGTTACCCCCCAGCCTGACTCCAAGCCCGATGCACCCTGAATCCTCAGGCTATTCTCCCTTTGAGATCTTATATGGGAGAAAACCCCCAGTGATAGGAAAACTCAAGGGAAACTCCCAACAACTAGCTGACCTGGAGATGTCCTGACACCTCCATTTCCTGGGAAAAGTCTTCCACCATATCACCCGAGAAACCTTCGAAAGGACACCCATTCCTTTGGGCAATTGGGTTCATCCCAGGCATCCAGGAGAAGACGTAGGGGTTGAAGACTGGAAAGAAGAACCATGTCAGGCAGGAGACAGGCCCTCACACAGTTGTTCTGGCAACCCCTAGTGCTCTTAAACTTACGGGCGTCATCCCTTGGATCCACCAAACCAGAGTCAAGAAGGCAGCGGCTCCCTGTGATGAGGACACCTGGAAAACAATCTGGGACCCCAGAAAGCCCCTCAAGGTCTGGATCCAAAAACAATGGAACTCACCCACCAAAGATGCTGCGCCTGCTCTAGCCGCCCCAGAAGCTGACTAGTCACGTGCCATTCACGCACGGCAGAAGCTTGAGGATTCTTCAGCCTTGTTCGTGCCACACTCCGGCAGCTGGCTGGTCAACTCACGGAAGTTTGAGAATCTGGCTCTCAAGATATCACTGGATTTTTATTGTCAACTTTGGCCTCTGTTCCTCATTGGTATTATTGTTGTACACTTTGCTACAGGACTAGCTTCAGTAACGCCCCAGGACTGGGATATGGGTCAGAAGGTGCGGTTAGCTGTCTGTTAACTCACCGAAGTGGGAAGCTTCATCCTAATTAGATGTTTCTATGACTGATTCTCCCTCCTATCTAAATCGCTAACAGAATAGCTTACCCCACTTCATGATAGGCTCAGTTACTATAGCCGTGACAACTCAGAGATGCGGAGAAAACCTTTTGCAAGTGCTCAATTACCTGTTATGTGCAGGCTGCTTTGGAGCCGTTTAGTGTCCCTTGCTGTAATGGATGGAGCCATTCCTTTTCCATCATGCACCTGTGAATATTACAGTCAACCCTTGGAAAAATCCCTTACTCAACCATCAGCTAGAGCAAAGTATAGATAGCCTATCCTATAGGCCGATCACCTTCTGCCTTCATAACCATGCGGTGTATATCCAGGGTCCTGAGTGCCAAAAATTGTTCCCAGCTGTGTCCCCCACTGCCTCTACCTTTCCCCCACCAGAGGATCCAAACCCCGGGCCGCACCCCGACACCATGGCATTGCCATCATGCCCCTGTACTTCCGTCTATGCCCAAATGCCATGTAGATGTTACAACCCAGAACAGCTGTCTGTCTGCCAAATAAATGGAAAAACCTACTGGACAGGGACAATAATGCAGACAAATGAAATCACGGACCAACTTTGCCCTTAAAAATCAGGCTCTGCCTGTTGGTAGTATGACACAGGTTATAGAGTTAACTCCCCGTTAAACCTTCATCTGTAACAGATTCTCAATGCAACTCCTCACCTTCTATACGACACCAAACCCAGCTGGCCAGGGATTGCTGGCTTTGCTCATCCCTAGGAGCTTCATGGTATTTAGCTATACCAGTAACATTAAATATTGCAACAGCCATGGGAACTCTGATAGATCCACCCTTACAAGGGCCAGTCTTAAGGACAATTGAGTTAACTCAAAAGACTCCAGAATGCTTTACAAATGATGGAGGAAGTGAAGTTGTAGGCAATTTAGCCAGGGACGAATGTAATCAAACTGTAAAATGTGAGTGGCCCACTCATCTTGCCACAGACACAATATGGTGCCGCCCCATCAAGGCCTTTGCTTTGTTTGTGGGACAGATGTTTACTCATGTCTACAAGTCAATGGATGGGTATCTGCACCTTAGCTTTCCTCGATCCCCAGATGAATATTGACCCTAACAACCAGACTCTCACTGTACCTCTGACAGCACAGACTTGGTCAAAAAGAACCATCCAGCTAATCCCCTACTGGTTGGTTTGGAAGTTTTGGCTAGTGGAAGTATTGGAATAGGAGGCATTGCTTCATCAATCACCTTCTACCATACACTATCCGAGGACTTCACATGAAGGAGGAAACAGAACAGGCTCTGTCTTGAAAGCAGGACTCCATCTTGGGCCGGACTGTGGACTTTGAGCTATATGCAGAGTATCTATGGAAACGACATATCAACTGGAAAACAAAGGCCCCCAGGAGACCTCAGGGCTCTCCTTTGCCTAAAAGAACACCCTAGTTATCTGTGTAACCGAATGGAATCATACATTCTATTACGCTTTTTGGGTATGACCACAGGCTTGTTGGTCTTAACTACCTAGGCTTAACTACCTAGGCTTCAGGCATATGATTGCTGGTTAACTTTGATTGTATCATTCTTTTTCCATTGTTCAGACTAGTTTCAGGGAACCTTATACACTTAGGGAATATAAGGCTTTCACAAAACCTGGTTGGGGTCCTTGTCTAAGAGGAAACTCTCCCTTGGCCCTGCTGGTGTCATAAACTGCACTCCACTATCTGCGTTGTCCTTCTGAGTGAGTTTGTTTCCCAGAACGCGTGGCTACAACACAGACAACATTGAGAGAGTAGCCACATTTTGAGGGCCTTACAGTAGCAGCTAGATTTCTTGACTGAGGTGTTTTAAAGAATGGGAGAGGGCTCCACCTACTGACAGCTGAAAAGGCAGGACTCTGCCTCTACTTGAACGAAGAACGCTGCTTTTGTGGAAACCAATTAGGAATAGTCAGAGACATGGCCCAACAGCTAATGGAATGAATCATGAAAAGCAGAGAGGAACTAGCAAAGTCCTGGGGTAATTGGAACAGTACCTGGAGCTGGGAATTGTGGCCTCTCCCATTAACCGGTACTCTCTTCATGTCCTTTCAGGCCCTTTTTGTGGCCCTTGTATTCTCAAAGTTATTACCCAGTTCATCACCTCTCGAGGGGAATCCATAAAGTTACAAATGTTAATAGCTCAATATAGTCCCCTAAACGACGGGGAGCTCTGAATGTCCTATCAAACATGAGATGATGCTTTCTACAATGAGTGATAGAAGCAGCAAGAGGGTGCAATGAAGAAGGAAAACTAAAGATTTTTTCATAGACTCCTTCTCCTTTTGCCTCTATAACTCAGCTTCCCTTTTATAAAGTTATGATCACGAAGGTCTCATATTGTGAGGACTCACAATACTAGGAACTAGAATTAATCTAACTCATCCTTGTCCTCCTCTTTGCAATTGCCCTAGCCCCTGCAAACCTGCAAACTCTCTTAATCATGCCTGTCCACGTATAAAATCTCTGTAACCCCTTTCGGGCTCAGAACTTGGAGTGTTAACTCCTCTGGCCCCCGGCATAGTAAACCTGAGATCTCCAACTCTCCAAGAGTCGGTGCTTGGTTTCTGCAATGACCGAAACACCTCCAGCCTCCTGGTCTCTGAAGTTGGAGGTCCCTCGCTTGCAGACAGGCGGTCACAGTTCAAATCATTTTGTGAAAACCTGTGTCCCCAGGTTGCAGAGGGTAGTAGAAAAACCTAAGTACTCAGGGTATCCTGTGGCTTCCCAATGGCACTAGTGGTAAAGAACCACTTGTCAATGTAGGAGACGCCAAGAGATGTGAGTTCAATTCCTGGGTCAGGAAGATCCCCTGGAGGAGGGCATGGCAACCCATTCCAGTATTCTTCCCTGCAGAGTCCCCACTGGCAGAGGAGACAGGCGTTCTACAGTCCAGGGGGAGGCAAAGAGTTGGACTTAGCGCTAAAGGCAAGACATCTTTGGAAAGAATTCTGAGAGCAAAGCTTTGCAGGAACACAACGCCCCCAGGTTATTCCAAACAGGCATTCCCCACCACCCCTCCCCCAAGGGCAGAGGCAGAGGCAGCGGAGGGCCACACCCATCCTAGAGAGAGCCCCTCCCCAGGCAATCTGCCCGACTTCCTTTGTTTCTAGAAGTTCCCGCCCGCAGAGCTCTCAGGAGTGCGGGGTGTGAGGCTGCAGCTCAGGGCTCCTAAATGCGGGTCTTCACCCGCCATGTTTCAAACACCCTCAGATGTATGTCAGCTAGCCCAGTAGTCAAGTCTGTTGTCTCCCGTCAATTCTGCTGCGATCTGCTCTCTGGAATGCAAAAAGGAAGGAGAACTTTCAGGGGTGGTCTGCAAAGAGAATGCATCAAAGGTAAGCACCCAGCACAGAATGTGATTAACATGTCAGATTAGTCTTGATTGCCGCCTACCGATCAGGAACAGAGGAAGCCCAAAAAAGGCTCAGAAAAGGGCAGGAGAGACCAGAACCTTTTTTCTTCATTTTCACTGCAGCAGTTGCAGGTGAAAGAGCTGTGTGGATGCCGTTGAAGGTATTTTCTCAACCTGTGGATGTGAGTTTGCGACATAACATCCCCAGAGAAGACTCAGAGCAGCAAGAAGAAGAGGAGGAAATGGCAGCTTCTCAGGTAAATGTCCTGTCTGGGTCTGGGGCTCTGCTGATTTTCCTCCTGAAATGCCTGGACTGAGAACCTGAAAACCTTTCATTCTCTGATTCTAAGTTTTCTCCCTGGGTGGTTTGTTATTATCTACCTCTTAGTTTTTCAATTTTTTCTTAGTATAGTGAAGAGCAGCTCTTTATTTATTTTTTTTTAATGTTATTTTATTAGTTGGAGGCCAATCACTTCACAACATTTCAGTGGGTTTTGTCATACATTGACATGAATCAGCCATAGAGTTACACGTATTCCCCATCCCGATCCCCCCTCCCACTTCCCTCTCCACCCGACTCCTAAGGGTCCTCCCAGTGCACCAGGCCCGAGCACTTGACTCATGCATCCCACCTGGGCTGGTGGTCTGTTTCACCATAGATAATATACATGCTGTTCTTTCAAATCATCCCACCCTCACGTTCTCCCCCAGAGTTCAAAAGTCTGTTCTGTACTTCTGTGTCTCTTTTTCTGTTTTGCATATAGGGTTATCGCTACCATCTTTCTAAATTCCATATATATGTGTTAGTATGCTGTAATGTTCTTTATCTTTCTGGCTTACTTCACTCTGTAAGAGCAGCTCTTTAGACTAACTTCTCCATTAAATCCCAGAGCCTGTTATCCATTGTCTGTATCCCGGCTTTCTCTAGAGCCTAATGAATTCTCAACATGAATTAGTGACTTTCAGTTCTTCACTATATGCCCTTAGGGCGAGATCAACACGGGGAGGCACTACGACCAGAGACTCCCATTGGGATGTGGTCTGGCGTTAGGATCATAGTGAAGTAGGGGAAATGCCGAGATGAGTTTACATCTGGATGCAGCTTCAGGTCATTAGAGCAGGAGTTACAGATTGTCCTTATAAATAGAGTGAACTCAGTGGTCCACAGTTCTTCAGAAAAGTTTAAGAGATAAAACCATTGCAGAGACTGCTCTATATTGATAAGTGAGACTAACTACTTAAATGTAGTATTAGGCTACAGATCAGGGAAGCCATACATGAAGTGACATTTGCATAAAACACTTTTTAAAAATATTTATTTATTTGGCTGCACCGGGTTTTCGTTGTGGCAGGTAGGATCTTCAGTCATCCTTGTAGTTTTCAGATTCCTTGGTTGTGACATGCAAACTCTTAGCTACAGCATGTGGGATCTGGTTTCCTGATGAGGGAAAGAACCAGAGCTCCATGCACTGGGAGCTCAGGGTCTTAGTCACTTGATCATCACGAAGTCCCCCAACTAACATTTTCTAATGATAGATTCAGATCATAATTTCCATAATAGTGACAAAATACCCATGCAGTGATAATGCATTCTTCCATGTACTTCTTGCCCCATGACTCATGTTCACTGGTTTAGGTGTTTCTGTGAGATTCCCATTCTATGAGTTTGCTTTTTCCATTTGACTTGAACAAGTTTCTTGGAAAGAAAAAGTGAGGGATGTACCTAAACTGTCACAATTAATGGAGTAATTTCATGTCTTCTTTGTTTCTTTCTGCTTTGGAAAATGAACACTCAGGTGTGTTTAGCAGAGGTGCTGGGTTTGGAGAGTGGGGGTTTTCATCCCAAGCCCAGGTCTGATCTTTTCCAGTACATTCCATGCTCACATCACAGAGTGTCATCACAGTTTTGTATTTTCCAAAATGTTTACAAGAATCTAATTAGTCCTCATCTTTGGTCATCTGTATCAAAATTTAATATACAGTTCATTTTAAATAAAGAATATCATCCTCAAACATTATGTACATTTTGAATCCATTCAAAATTACCTGAGTTTAGTGACATGAAATTTTTCTCTCTTACCCTTAATGAGCATACAGCCCTGTTGGAGTGTAGGTCAGTCCTCAGTGAGATGAACTGAGTAGGCTCTGGGAGTTGGTGTTGGACAGGGAGGCCTGGCGTGCTGTGGTCCATGGTGGTGAAGAGTCGGACCTGACTGAGCGACTGAACTGAACTGGAATGTATGCTTGAAAATATAAACAAGACTTGATCAATTATTTCTTCTTCTTCTTCTTCTTCTTCTTTTTCTGGTTATTTTTTTTCATAGAATTTCTGTGGACGGGAATGTCTACCCACCCCAGCATTCCTGCTTGGGAATTTCTTGGACAGAGGAACCTGGCAAGTTAAGAGTTCATGGGTCACAAAAAATTGGACAGGCCTGAGTGACTAAAACTTTTCCTGGCTTTAGTGTTCTTTACAGTTACAGGAGCTTCTATCACCTTTTCTTAGCATTGTCTCTGTGAATCTGTCTGTGTTTTCTTAGTTAAAATCTGAAGTACCTAAGCTGAAGTAAAGTTTAAGCTCTGCCATTTAATGGCTGCTTGTTAATATTTGCCAAAAGGTATAAGAGCAACTGATATTCATTATTTACTGATATTCATTATTTCTAACTAACCTAATCTCTGAGGTGGGGAGGGAACCAAGCTTCTCCCACTCCTGAATATCCTCAAGGATTCCCTTCTGACTACTCCTGTTTCTCACGGGTGGAAAGGACCAAGCTTCCCCCACTCCTGCTAATTCAAAGGGTGCCTGCCACTTGGGAAGGCTTCCAGACTATCCTATTAGGCCCACTAAAATCTGTAAAACAATTACAGTTCCAACTTAAGTATGAATTCTTACCTTACTATTCTATTTCATTGAGCTTCAAAATCGTCATTCATCGAGCAGAATTTTCAACATTACTAACTCAAATAACCTTGCTAAATATGTGGCACTATGGCCCCACTTCAGAACTTTTGGCTCAGAATACACTTAAAATTTTTTTTTTCCTGTTTCTTTGATAAACAATTTATCCTATGTCACAGGAATAGAACACTGAAAAGTAAATATGCTAATGTTGCCCTGATGATTATATAATTTCTCTTTCAGATGAGAATAGCTACTCTAATGACTTGTGGATCATAACTCACCTCTTTTCTTCACATTAGAAATTGGGTAGAAAGGATTACTGTGTAAAAAATATATTTTGTAATACCAGCCAAGCGACTACTTCATGACTAGGTCTCTGAACTTGCTGTTTTCACCTTGGGTCACATAAGGAAGTCTTCCCACGGCCACATGCCCTCTGTGCTTTGTATTTCAGGGACGGCTGACGTTCCAGGATGTGGCCATAGACTTCACTCAAGAGGAGTGGGAATGCCTGGACCTCGGTCAGCGGGAATTGTACACGGACGTGATGGTAGAGAACTACGGGAACCTGGCCTCCTTGGGTGAGGATAACTGCCTTCCAGAATCACTCACCCACCCACTAGGTTTTGGTTTCTTCATTTCAAGAATGTCTTCTGAAATTTTCTGCTTCCCACAGTAGTTCCAGATCTCTGCTTTCTAGGGGGAAATCAGTATCTGTGAGTTTAGAAAGAAGGGCTTCATGATTCGTTATGCTGGTGACGGTTTTCTTCCTTGATGTACTCTGCCTCCTTCATTCTAGGTTACTGGTATATGTGTAAGTTCTGTGGTATTAAATAGTTGCACACTCTCTTAATTTCACATTGATGCCACTTACTTTTGCCTTAGTATTCCTTGACCAGAATCTCAGGATCTGATTGTTAGGTGTTTGTTAGAATTGTAGAGCGACTTTGAATAAAGTATTTCTGGATATCGTTTTCTAGAGCAAAATGCGTTCTCGTCTCACCTGAATACATTTTCGATTTGATACTGAAGAATCTCTAACAACACAAATTTTCCTTTCTCTGATCAACAGGGCTTGTTTCTAAGCTGGAGCTGGTCGCCTTTCTGGAGCAACTGAAGGACCCCATGAATATAAGGAGAATGGAGACAACAGCCATTTACCCAGGTAGGTATGAATGGCTGGAGATGATGACACAGGTGAGTGGTCCAAGGAGCAGCGAGGAACTCATCCTTCATCACATGGCTTTGGAAGATTTGCTTCAATGGAAATGGTTTGAAAACCTGGGTTTGTGTATGCTACTGTCATAGAAATGTATCACCTAACCCATTCAGTCTCTTAAATCATTCATGAATTTATCTCCAGTGACTAGTTTTCTCCACCACAGTGTGAACTAATAGTCTCCTCTTGGCTTGTGACAAATTGCATTCATTCATTGCTCTTCCATTGCTTGGGGGCCCTAGGAAAACTCTGCCAATTTCTGAGTAAATATGTGACACTCCTTTCAACTTTCCTTCTACCTCTAGACAGAAATGTGTGTGTGTGAGTGGAGTGGTACACAAACTACCAAACTTCTAGGAATACTGGGGATGGGTTTTTGTCCTCTGGTTTATAATTTCCTATCCACAGGGAATGACACATAGGACCTTCTATACAAATTTCAAATTCAACTAATTTTTCCCTGCAGAAAACAAAACCTCATAGAAATGAAAGAATGCACATCTCAGGTTGACTTCAAAGTTTCTCTTTCACTTATATGATCTCATATTTAATATATTAAGTGTATTTGCCCTAATTCTAACTTGCTAAAATAATTTTTTATATTATATTACCTGATAGAATTTTAAAAGAAATTGGCATAAACTCTTGGCACATGTTCCACTATATTATTAGTAGTTGATTCAAACTATGACAATTTTTAGGTTATATAAAGAAATCTTTTTTAAATGTTCTAATTGGAATATAGTTATTTTCCAATTTTGTCCTCCTATAGAGAAAAGAGTATCAATTATACATATCAGTCACTTCAGTTCAGTTTCTCATTCGAGTCTGATTCTGCAATCCATGGTCTGCAGCAAGCCAGGCTTCTCTGTCCATCATCAACTCCCAGAGCCTGCTCAAACTGTTGGTCATCGAGTTAGTGGTGCCATCTGACCATCTCATCCTCTGTCATCCCCTTGTCTTATCTTCAGTCTTTCCCAGCATCAGGATCTTTTTCAGTGAGTCAGTTTTTTGCATCAGGTGGCCAGAGCATCAGAGCTTCAGCATTAGTCCTTCCAATGAATATTCAGAACCTATTTCCTTTAGGATGGAGTGATGTGTTCTTCTTGCATTCCAAGAGACTCTCAAGAGTCTTCTCCAACACCACAGTTCAAAAGCATTAATTCTTTGGCACTCAGCTTTCCTCATGGTCCAACTCTCACATCCATACATGACTACTGGAAAAACCATAGCTTTGACTAGATGAACCTCTGTCAGCAACGTAATGTTTCTGCTTTTTAATATGCTGCCTGCTTTGGTCATAGCTTTTCTTCCAAGGAGCAAGCGTCTTTAGTTTCATAGCTGTAGTCACCATCTGCAGTGATTTTGGAACCCCCAAAATAAAGTCAGTGCTTTCACTGTTTCTCCTGCCGATTGCCATGAAACGATCTGACTGGTGCCATGATCTTCATTTTGTGAAGGCTGAGTTTTTCAGCGTTTTCACCCTCTTCTTTCAGTTTCATCAAGAGACTCCTCAGGTCCTCTTTGCTTTCTGCTATAAGGGTGGTGTCATCTGTACATCTGAGATTATGAATATTTCTCCCTGAAATCTTGATTCCAATTATTCCTTCGTCCAACCTGATATGTTGCATGTGTACTGTGCATATAAGTTGAGTAAGCAGGGTGACAATGTACAGCCTTGACATACTCCTTTCCCAGTTTGGAATCAGTCCATTGTCACATGTCCAGTTCTCACTGTTGCTTCTTGACATGCATACAGATGTCTCAGGAGGCAGGTACGGTAGTCTGGTGTTCCCATCTCTTGAAGAATTTTCCACAGTTTCTTGTGATCCTCACAATCAAAGACTGTGGGTTAGCCAATAAAGATGTAGTTGTTTTCCCAGGACTCTCTTGCTTTTTATATGGTCCAAGGGATGTTGACAATTTGATCTCTGGTTCCTTTGCCGTTTCTAAATCCAGCTTGACCATCTGGAAGCTCTCAGGTCACGTACTGTTGCAGGCTTGCCAGGAAAATGTTTGAGCCTTTATTACTGTTTGAAACGAGGGAAGTTGTGTAGCAGTTTGAGCCTTCCTTGGCGTTGTCTTTCTTTGTGATTGGCATGTGAACTGACCTTTCCCAGCCCTGTGTCCACTGCTGAGTGGTCAACATTTGCTGGTTTATCTAGTGCAGAACTTTAGCATTATCATCTTTTAGGACTTGAAATAGGTCAGCTGGAGTTCCATCACTTCCACTAGTTTTGTTGGTCTTCATGCCTTCTAAGTCCTACTTGACTTTGGATGCCAGGATGTCTGTTACTAGGTGAGTGATCACACCATCATGGTTATCTTGGTCATTAGATCTTTTTTGTATAGTTCTTCCATGTATTCTTGCCAACTTCTCTTAATATCTTCTGCTGCTTTTAGGCCCATCCCGTTTCTGTCCTTTATTGTTCCCATCTTTGTTTGAAATATTCCTGGTACCTCTAATTTTCTTAAAGAGATCTCTAGTTTTTCCCGTTCTATTGATTTCCTTCCCATTTAGGTCTCCACAGAGCAATGAGTAGAGTTCCCTCTTTCAGTCATGGTTTTAAAGTATCTCATTTAATTTCTTGAAACTAGTACTTTATTGAGTTTATCTTATTTGTATTCAGCTTCGTTGACAATGTCTTATGTGTCCTCAGTTTCTGATGAGTTCTCTGTCACTATCATTTATGATTTTTAGATTGAAACATCTAATAGACAATTCTCAGAAACTTGTATAGCAAGAAGTGTATTTAAGAATTACTAAGCACCTAGGATTTGTGAAAGTATTTGCTGTCTGCACTGAAGAGGACTAAAAGCAGGAAGTAACCACTAGATTGCCTGTCACCCCTGAATTCAGTGGTGATTGGAGGCTTTTATCTTGTTTCTTCCCCTATAACCTATGTCTTTGCCATAACATTTTGTCCGGCTTCAGTTTGTGGTCTCTCTTTTGAAGGCTACAGGAACCTTTAGTCCTCCTTTTGGTCTCTGCACCTTGGTGGATGAAGTTGGTCCCAAGGTTTGTGCACTTATCCTCTTGATCTGGGCTTTGATTGCTGTTAACCGTGACCAGGGCCTGCTGTGGATATTCAGAGCTGCTTCCCCATTGTTCTGTGGTTATTACTGCCCTCTCTCTGGTGGTGCCTACTCCCTGTGTGGTGGAATAGAGCCCCCAGACCTGAATCTTAGCTGTGATTCTGATCTGTAGTGCGAGGCAGGTGGGACAGGAGCACCGCACATGGAGAAAAGTCGCTGAGTATTACTCCTCTGGGGATGTTCACTCAGGATGTGCTCTGGTTCCTCCTCCCATGTATTCTGCCAGCTCTCATGTGATGTAGTGTAGGCACTGCTCTTGGCCCCACCTTAAGCATGGGCAGGATGGCACATCACCCTGGGGTCTCGCAGATGTTGTTTTCACAAGGTCACTAGCATAGATTCAGTGAAGTCAGGTCCTGGGATTGCATTCAGCGTGGAGCTGGACCCTCTGGTGCTTGGGGGCAGCTCAGGGTCTGTCCTGGACCAACCCCCTTGTGTGGGAGCCCACAGAGTCTACAGCAGCTAGAGCTACCCCCGCCTTGACTGAGAGAGCGCTGGTAGGTGATTCAGATGCTCTGTAGGGGCTGAGGTTACATAGCCGGTCGTGGGTGTGAGACCGTGGCTTCTGTTGCTGCAGAGAGAGGTGTCAGCTTTTCTTCTTCATCCCTGGGGCTCAGCTGTGCTTTCAGCTCCATCTGAGCGTGTGGACAACTCACAGGTGTCTTCTTCTGAGCTGCCCCAAAGCGTAGGAGTCTGCTGATTGTGGAGGATGTAGATGGGGGAGGCCGTGCCTGTGGGCTCAAAAGTCCTACATGGTTGGAGTTCTTCATCGTCCTGGGCGAGAAGATCCAGCAGAAGGGACAAGGGATGCAATGGGCTTCTTCTTTGGGCATCACTCACTAATGCCTCTCTGCTCACAGGTGGTTCAGGCTTCCACCACTAACATCCCCTTTGCAGAGCTCTTCCCACAGCCCCATCGCTTCAGGATGTTTCCTCACAGCCAACCTCAATCCTCTGCCTGGGTCTGCTCTCCGAACCCCACATTTCAGCACCCAGCCCTTGTCTTCAGTGGTGGACATGCCTCTCAGGCTGGGTGGGCAGGGCAGGGTCAGGACCCCGTGTGCAGGTCTCTCTCTGTCCTGCTGCCACACGCTGGTTGCCATGTTCTCTCCCACAAAGAGTGAGGCTCTCCTGTCCAGACTGAGTGCCTGACGAGGTGCTTCCCTGAATGTGGAGACCACTCCTCACTTTCATGTCCCCCCAGGTTGCAGGCCCCTTCCCACTTCCTCTCCCCTTCCTTTTCCTTCTTCTTTCTATTGTCCTACCTGGCCCAGCAGGAATCTTTCTTGTTTTTTTAGATGTCAAGTGGTCTCTGCTAGTGTTCAGCTGGGCTCTGTGAGAATTGTTTCATTTCTGATTCGTTTGTGGAGACAGAGATGGTCTTCACATCTGCCTAATCCTCTGGCATCTTGATGCTTCCATCTCTATATTTCTCTATTTTAGTTTTAAACTAGCTATGGTCATCAATTTTCTCTAAATGTTTAAAGATATTCACTGAGAATAGCAGGGGAAATTACTTGTTATTTGATATCTTTCAGCCTTGTCTCCACAAGACACCCAGGATTTGATGCCAAAGAATCCAGCATTAGAAGATGTGTCCCCAAAGGCAAACCTAGGAATATATCAAATGTTTCACCACAGAAACTTAAATTTAAGGAACGACTGGGAATGTACATGGGTATATGAAAGACAGAGAGGATCTTTATATGGACTTAAAGAAATGGAGACAGTTACACAGATTGCTAACATTACTGGAAAAAGAATTGAGCGACCTGAGTCAAGTTGGGAGAAACACCCACTTCAGTCTTCAACATTTTCCAAGATGTGTAAGTGTTTAAGAAAAGATTTCCATCCTTTTTTGAAACATACATGTTCTCTAAAAGGAAACGTGGAAAATCTGGGAGGTAATCTAGTCTCTATTGCAAATATTCATTCAAACAATTCTGAACATAGGCTTCGACTAAACATACATTCAAGCATGTCTGAACACCTACAATTTAACAGTGAGTGGGAAAACTCACAATCTAATCAATTTGAGGGATCCATGAGCAGGGGCTCATTTTTCTTCCCCCAACAGATATTTTCTCTCCATTCCAAGATGTATAATGTTGATGATACTGGAAGAGATGCAATCCAACCATCATTGTTCAATACATATTGTGGTATGTTCAGTACACAACAACTTTCCATGTGCAATGAAATGAGTCAGACCTTTAGTAAGAGCTCCAGCTCCAATAATTACAAGAGTATTTTTGGTGGACTGAGAAGGTATTCAGGAAATGAAATTGGATATATTGTTGTAGGGGACTCCAGTCTTAAGAAACATCAGGGACCCGAATCGTCAAACAAGGATTCTAAAAGTAATACATGTAGCAATACCTTTGATCAAATGTCAGGTTTTTCTCTCGTTAAGAGTACTTGTACTGAAGGGAGGACTTGTACTGAATATGGTATGGTTTGTAATCAGTCTTCAGAACTTATTCAACCACAGACTGTTCAGAATTCACAGAAAGAAAACAAGTGTAAGATATGTGGGAAACTGTTTAGTAAATCATGCCATCTAAGTAGACATAAGAAAATTCATACAGGAAGGAAACCTTTCCAATGTACAGAATGTAGCAAAGCGTTTAAGCATCGCTCAGTTCTTTCTCAGCATCAGCGAATTCACACTGGAGAGAAACCTTATAAGTGTGCGGAATGGGGCAAAGCCTTTACTTACAACTCCCATCTTATTGAACACCAGCGAAATCATACTGGAGAGAAGCCTTATAAATGTAAAGAATGTGACAAAGCCTTTAGTCGTCCCTCACTTCTTACTGGACATGAGCGAATTCATTCTGGGGAGAGACCTTATAAATGTAAAGAATGTAACAAAACATTTACTAAGTGCTCAAATCTTACTCGACATCAGCGAATTCATTCTGGGGAGAGACCTTATAAATGTAAAGAATGTAACAAAGCCTTTCATCATTGCTCAGGTCTTACTCGACATCAGCGAATTCATTCTGGGGAGAGACCTTATAAATGTCAAGAATGTAACAAAGCCTTTAGTCATCCATCACTTCTTACTGGACATGAGCGAATTCATTCTGGGGAGAGACCTTATAAATGTAAAGAATGTAGCAAAGCCTTTATTCAGTGCTGGCAACTTACTCAACATCAGCGAATTCATTCTGGGGAGAGACCTTATAAATGTCAAGAATGTAACAAAGCCTTTATTCGATACTCGCATCTTACTCGACATCAGCGAATTCATACCAGAGAGAAGTCTTATAAATGTAAAGAATGTGACAAAGCCTTTTATCATTGCTCAAATCTTACTCGACATCAGCGAATTCATTCTGGGGAGAGACCTTATAAATGTCAAGAATGTAACAAAGCCTTTATTCGATACTCGCATCTTACTCGACATCAGCGAATTCATACTGGAGAGAAGTCTTATAAATGCTAAGAATGTAACAAAACCTTTATTGAATGCTCACATCTTACCTGACATTAGGAAATTCATACTGCAGAGAGACCTTATAAATGTAAAGAATGTGACAAAGAATTTATTCAGTGCTTGCAACTTACTCAACATGAGCGAATTCATACTGGAGAGAAGCCTTATAAATGTGAAGAATGTGACAAAGGCTTTACTACGAATCCGGCCCTTACTCAACATCACCAAATTCATCCTGGGGATAGATGTTATAAATGTACAGAATGTGGCAAGGCCTTCTTTACGGGTTCTAATCTTACTAAACATCGGCGAATCCATACTAGGGCGAGACCGTATAAATGTACAGAATGTGGCAAAACCTTTAATCGGAATTCAATTCTTACTACATATTTGTGAGTTCATACTGGAGAGAAACCTTATAAATGTACAGAATTTGGCCAACCCTTTAGTCATGGTGGTAATCTCACTAAACATCTGAGAACACACACTGGAAAGAAACCCTATTAATGGAACATGTGATGGAAGAGGTTTGCCCTGAACATGCATCAGAAAACACAAGAGTTTATATAAGAAACCTATGGAAGTGATGTAACAAATATGTAGAAAGGTTGTTAATCAAAAGTTAAATCAAAGTAAATACCAGAGATTGCATACTAGAAGGCATTTCATTGGTTTTGTTTTCAGAAGTTTCTCTGAAGGAGAATGACTGTAGGGAGTACTCCATAGTTAAAACACATAGAAAATGGATATATTAGCATGAATCACGAGATGAAGGTTTATGGTTAGAAAGTTACAATTCTTAGCAATGTATGTATGTTTGTTAATAATGACAGGATTTGAGATTATTTGAAGTGAATGCAATTCAGCACTCAAATAATCCGTACAGTGCTCACCAGAATCCTTGCCTTGGTTTGAATGGATTAATCCACACTGATCCTAGGGCGTCCGAGGCACTTTACTCATGGTAAATTATAAAAGTTGAACTGAAAGTAGTCTTGATTTCTCTGCCTGATTCCAGCTTTGACCTCTCTCAGAAACTCCTGCCCTAAATCCTCCCCTACAGAGAGGTCTTACCTGTGCTGAGTGTGAGGCTTTGAGCTCAGGACTCCTGAACATTGGTTTTGGGGAAGAAGCATCAGTACAAAATGGGATTTGCTGATGACTCCTTTCATGGCCCCACTGTAGACCTGCAGATTCATAACTTCTTGGAGTGGGGACCTGGGCACCAGGGATTTGTATTCATTGAAATGATTCAGAAAGAATCTTTATCCAAGAGGTTTCCATCTGGTTTCCCTTCAGGATAATGTGACGAGTGTCAGGAAATGACCTCACTGATGCCCTCCCAACAGAGTTCTAGTTTGGTCCTGTGGGAGCATCAGTGTGGTGTGCAGGATGTGCTCCAGGGATTCTAAGGGGAGGGCCGGGATAAGGACGTGGCTCCTGGTCCATTTGTGAGAGCTGAGGCCCAGCTTCAGTCCAAGGAGAGGCCGCAGGGTTGGTCTAGCTGGATTTGGACCGGGGAAGTCAGTCACCTCACACCGTCTGTGTGAGCAGAGTGTTAGCAGCTATCTCTGGGGAGAAAACAATCAAGAAATTAGCTCACAGGCTGGTCTCCAGGTAGGAATTGATTGTTCATGAATCTCTTCTGAGACAGAGGACAGGAGAGGTCGTTCTTCTCAGCTTTTCAAGGTCCTTCTGTCTGTAGTGAGAGAGTGATTTCCTAGGCAGGTTGAGAAGAAGCTTGGGGGCCCCCAAGGAAAGAGGGGTCTGGAATTCTCAAGGAAGAAGAAAGGACAAACTTTTTCTCTTTCCTCTACATTCCTTACGATTATATAACAATAATGTATCCTAAAAAAAAAATAATGTATCCTGCCTGAGGACAGTCTCTGGATTAAACCTTCTGGCTAATCCTGTTATTTTAAAATGTAAATTATAGGAGTAGATCTGGTGAGGTCTTTACAACCTCCAGACATTCCTTGGGTTCATTGGAGAGCATGTAACTCCATTGCTAACACTAGCAAGCAGATACTCTTTCTGTCCCCTTCTGATGTCTATGTCAGAAGCTTTCTCTGTCTCCTTTATACTTTAATAAAACTTTACTACATAGAATGTCTGAGCAATCAAGCCTTGTCTCTGGCCTCAGATTGAATTCTCCAGAGGCCAAGAACCCCAGCCTCTTTGCATGATTCAGCAACAACCTATCATCTTGGGGGCTCATCAGGGATTCTTCAGGACAAGGGAAGGGTGCTTGGAGCTCTAGTTCTCCTAGCGAACACGTTTTCTGCTGTACTTTACTAATTCTGTGGTGTGCTTGCGTGAATGAATGAAATGCCCTGCATGAAGCAAGTGAACTGCTCTGCGGTTCTGTGGTGACCTCATAGGGCTGATGGCAGAAACCTGTCGGGGATTTATACCAACCTGCCAATGCCAAGAGGCACCCAGCGTCTCCTTCAGGGACTGACCAGTGATGGGCTAAACATGTGGACTGAACTCTCCTTTCTCAATCAAACTTTTGGTCTCTTTGGCCATTTCATAACTCCTTGGAAATTAGAAGTACTAACCTATTCTGTCACATCATAGATTTTCAAGGGTCTTGTGATCTGTACTGGCACTGTGACTTAGATCTCACAGCAGTTCACAGCAGGTTTCACACTTGGATTGGTAGTCAGGAAGCACCTAGCCGTGATAGGAATCAAAAGATCGGAAGTTAGATGGAGTTCTAGCTACAAGAGCATCTGTGAGGTTAAAGGTCACTCAGATTGGAACTGCAATGGGTTTCTTTCTTCCCTTTGATAACACGGGCTCTTATTGGACCAGAGCAGGCTCGTATACTGGTGAGGTGACGCTTGGAAGTAACATCTCAGTTTTCTGTTCATATCGGTTTTATTGTGGTCAGGAGTATATCAGGGTCGTGCACAGGCATTCAGGTGACCACTGTTTTCCCCAGCAGTTTAGCCTGGGAGGTGTTCCGGAAGCTTATTCTGATTGCACCCCCGGTGGCATCAGAGGCAAGCAAGGTTTTAATGGTGAGGCACTGGACGTCAGTCAGGGAAGCCATCAGGTCTACCCCTGGTGCATCTCCACCCCGTCTTGGTGGTAGAACCGGGAGGAACAAGTACGGCCCCTGGGTCGGTAAGGGACAGAATAAGTCCGACCAGGGAAGGGAAGCTGTGGTGTACACACTGTCTACACCCCCATCTAGAGCAGGGAGGGGCGCCTCCGGTAGAAAGATGGTGCTGTTCGCTTTTTTTCTCTCTTACAGATGGGAGCTAACAATTGCAGCCTCACTCCTTTGAACTGTATCCTGAAAAACTGGGATAGATTTGATCCCCAGGGCTTAAAGTAGACACACCTGGTCTTCCTATGTGATACTGCATGGCCACGGTACCCACTGGAGGGTGGCGAACGGTGGCCGGTTGGAGGGTCTCTTAAGTATAATAACTGTTTTACAATTAGATTGGTTCTGTAGAAAACAAGGGAAATGGGTAGAAGTAGCATATGTGTTGCTCTTTTCCCTCTGCAAAATGCCAGACTTATGTTCAAAGGGTATATATTTGGCTGTGAAACCTTCAGCTCCCTCCTGTCCTCCTACCTTGCTAGATGAGATGGAGGACAGGAGCCAAAGGTAAAGAAAAGCAGGTTTCTCCAATCTATCCCTGGGATCATATATGCAGAGCAGCCAGGGAGACCGAGGAACAGCCACACATGAAGAGGCTGCCTCTTCATGAAGAACCCACTGGGAGAAATAATCAGTCTATGAGAGCTAATAAGCCTTTTTCTAATCAAGAAATACAAGAAATCAAGGAGGATCTGGGAGACTATTTAGAGGACCCAGAAAAATATGTTAGAGCTTTTAAAGGTGTTACTCTGCTTTATGATCTTACTTGGAAGGATGTGATATATATCTTGGGACAAATGCTGACTCCTGACTCAAAAAAGTTTTCGGAAAAGCAATTGCTTATGGAGATGAATGGCTTGGTAATGAATCAGCAGGGAAGAGGGAGATAACCGCCCTCCCCGCTGGGAATCAGGTGGTCCCAATTACAGAACCAGACTGGAACTACAACACAGCTAAAGGAAGATGGGATCAGAGTCATTTTGTCAGATATATTCTTGAAGGACTCAGGCAGGGGTGTGCTAAACCTTTAAGGTAAAGTCGCTTAGTCGTGTCCGTCTCTTTGTGAGCCCATGGAATGTAGCCTACCAGGCTCCTCTGTCCATGGGATTTTCCAGGCAAGAGTCCTGCAGTGGGTTGCCATTTCCTTCTCTAGGGGATCTTCCTGACTCAGGGATTGAACCTGGGTCTTCAGCATTGCAGACAGACGCTTTACCGTCTGAGCCACCAGGAAGCCCATTAAACTAAGGCTTTAAACTCTGGCAAATTGGCAGACATAGCACAGGAGGAGAAGGAAGTTGCTGGTAAATTCCTAGACAGATGGAGAGAAGCAGATTCACTGAGATTGATCCCAAAAGTGAAGAGGGACAAGTGATCTTAAAGGATAGATTTCTCACTCAGTCTAGATACCAGCCATAAGCTATTAAAACGGGCATATGGACCAAATCAGTCTTTAGATAATCTGTTCCAACTGGCTCAGACAGTCTATTATGGTAGGGATTATGAGGAAAAGAAAGAAAGACAGAAAAAGACAAAGGAACAGGTGGAAGCCTTCGCAATGGCTATGAAAACCCTTCTTAAACATCCTGAGAAAGATGCCCAGAGGGACCCAGGTGAAAAGGGATGGAGTTGCTATTACTGTGGAAAGGAGGGGCACCTCAAGCGGGATTGCCCTCAGGCATCTACGCTGCCCCTGGCTCCATGTCCGGTCTGCAAAGGACCACACTGGAAAAGAGACTGCCTCCAGAGGCGCAGGTCTCAGGGGTCGGACTCTCAAGACAATCAGGACTGAAGGTGCCCAGGGGTCCCCACACAAGCTCCCCTCCTAATTACACCTGAGGAACCCCGGGTATTAATAACTGTGGGAGGCCAATCCTCGATTTCCTTTTAGATCCTGGGGCAACTTTCTCTGTGCTTTCTGAAGCCCCTGGCCCACTATCTTCCCAATCCGCTTCTGTAATGGCACTGTCTGGACAAGCCAAAGGATGGACCAGATAATCTATGTGAGCCTACTTCTGCTGACTCTAAAAATCCTGAGTCTACCATTTGATCCTCAAGACTGCCTTCCTGTCCTGGGCCCATTCCTACGCTGAATTCCACAATCAGTCTAGCTGCTGGGTCTGTGGAGTGCTCCCCTCTTCATCAGTGGAAGGCCTCCTGTGGTGGACATCTCCACTTCAAGGAAAAGACTCTTCAAGTCTGCAAGTTCCGTCAAAAACAATCACATGTGATGCCTCATCTTAAACTGTTAGATGTCATATCTAACAACCTTAAGATGGACTGATGTAACTATAGATATAAAGTGACTTTTCATTTTGATTTTTACTTGGTTTAATGACTCTTTTGCCTGTAACTGTATAATGGGATTTTCTAACCGTCTAAAAGCTTTTAGTTTAAAAATGGTTCTCTAAGATCCTATCAGTCCACAGCCTCCTCTAACTATTACTTGGGGCCCCTGAATCAGAGACCCTCAATAAGAGGGTTAGGAGAATAGGTTGTCCCAACAATTTGGGGACCCCGCCCCTTAACAGCAGAGGTAGTTATGGAATGAAAACAACACCTCTTTCCCTTGGCAACACAATTCTCCTAAAAGAAAAGTGGGGAATGAGAGAGTTAGTTCCTAAGTAGGCTGAAGAAGTCCAGGGGTCCCCAAGGAGAGAGAAGTCTAAAATGCTCAAGGAGGAAGAAAGGACAAACTTTTTACTTTTTTCCCTCTACATTCCTTAGGATTATATAATAATAAAGAATCATGCCTGAGGACAGTCTCTGGATTAAACCTACTGGCTAATCCTGGTATCTTAAAATGTAAATTGTAGGAGTAGATCTGGTGAGGTCTTTACAACCTCCAGACATTTTCTCAAAACTCAGCGTAATATCCCCAGAGAAGATAGAACAGGAGGAACAAGAAGCGGAAACATCAGCTTCTCAGGTAAATGTCCTATATTGGGTCTCTGGCTGTGTCTGCTTTTCCTCCTGAAGTGCCCAAATGAGAATATGCAAGCCTTTAGTTGTCTGTTCCTAATTTATTTGTTATCAACTTATTTTCCCCCGTTTTCTCTTATTATAGCGAAGACCTGCTCCTTAGACTACTTTCTTCTGTCCCAGAGCCTTTTCTCCATTGTCTGCATCCTCGCTTTCTATGGAGCATGATAAATTCTCAACATGAATCAGCGACTCTGAACAGCTCAAAATATTCTTTTTTTTTTATCAAAACATTTTTTTTGAGAGATCAGCATAGGGAGTCACTCCTATCCTCACGCCCACTCGGATGTGGTTTGGTGTTGGGATTTTCGGGACGTTGGGAAATGTAGTGATGACTTAGCACCTGGATGCAATTTAGATATTTAAAACCAGGTTTGAAAGTGCCATTATACATAGAAACAATTCTCTTCTGTCCATGGGATTTTTCAGGCAAGAATTCTGCATTGGGTTGCCATTTTCTCGTCCCGGGGATTCTCTCAACCATGAGACTGAAGCCACATCTCCTGCATTGGCAGGCAGACTCTTTACCACTGAGCCAGCTGGGAAGCCCAGTGACTCAACTCAGTGGTCCAGAGTTTTTCCGAAAATGTTCAGAAATAAAAAGAAACCTGGGAGATACTGTCCTTTGCATTGCTAAGACTTACTTGTTAAATGCATTATGAGAATACTAAACAGGGGAAGTATAGGTGAAATTAAATTTGCATAAAATTAACATTTTAAAATGTTCGATTCAAGTTATAATTTCCTTGTTAATTCCAGGGTGCCCAGGCAGTAATCGTGCATCTTTTATGTGATTCATTTACACCATGACATCTGGTGTAATGATGAAATGATGTCCACTGTTTCTGGAGACGTCTCTCTGACATCGTGACGCTATGAAGTTCATACTTCTTTCCTCTCTCTTTAAAGGAGATTGTAGAAGAAAGGAATAATGAATGTGTGGAAATGCTCATAGTTAATGGAGAAACTTCCCCATCTTGGTTTCTCTTTGCTTCCTAGAGTGAACACTCATTGTGTGGATAATAGATACTGGTTGTTCGGGGTAGGCATATTGATCATCCAAGCCCACGTGTGATGTTTCCAGAACACTCCATGCTTAAATCACAGACACAGTCTTTTTACCATATTTTTGTATTTTTTCAAAATTTTTACAACAATCAAAATGGTGCCAATCTGTTTTCCACTGCGTTGAAAGATAAAGCTCAACACAAATGATACAGTTTTTCCAGAAAGAAAAGCTTCAGAACCAGGAGTCCTAATTTAACTTATACTGCTGTGTATGTTTCCATCCTAAATGTACCTAAAATGTGCAATGAATATCATCCCCAAGTAGATGTATATATATTAACATTTTAAAAATAATCTTGATATTCTTGACATGAATAGCTTTAATATTCTTAGTAAGTATAATCTCATTTTAATGTATCCCTGTGTGCAGAAAAATGTTTATTTGATTGATCTTTTTTCTTCTTTTGGTTTTCTCCCAAGTTATATAAAGTTCTTTTGAAAAATACATGGATTTATTTGCTTGTCTCAGTTGTGTCTTAGTTGTCGCAGGCAGAATTTTAGAGCCATGTGGGAGATTTTGTTGACACTGGACAACTTTGGCTGTGGGGTGTGGGATCTATTTCTCTAAGCAGGTATTGAACCCAACCCCCTGCCTTGGGAGCTGAGAGTCAGTCATGGGCTGTCAGGGGATGTTTCACAGGAGCTGAGAGTCAGTCATGGGCTGTCAGGGGATGTTTCACAGGAGCTAAGAGTCAGTCATGGGCTGTCAGGGAATGTTTCACAGGAGCCGAGAGTCAGTCATGGGCTGTCAGGGAGTGTTTCACAGGAGGATTCTTGTGTGCTGTTTCCTGTGTCTCTTGAGCCCTCCGTTCCTTATCAATTCCTGACAGGACTGTCAGTTCCAAGCCACTCCCAGGACTGAAATCCTAGAGATGGGATGCTTGCATAGGATTTCCTTCATTAGCTTTTCCATTTGGTGAAAGGGGTTTTTTCCACCCTCTTTTGATATGGATTGCCTTTTGGCCTTGTGGCCTCTATTGCTTCTTGTTTCCTTGGTAACTTGTAAAGTCTGGTCTTTTGATCTTCATCTGAAGAAGCTACCTTGTGATATGGTATATATACTCACACAGAATTCAGTAAAGTACCCTTGTTCCACCAGAGACTTGGGTCTCCGTGTCCTTCCTTGTCTCCCTCTCTCTCTTTCTGGCTGATTCTTTGGAACGCAGAGGCCTGATGCATAACCCAGGAATTTTAGCCTCTGTCCTTCTTTCACTTTCTTATCGTCGACTCCGGACCAGCAGGTTCCGGTCCATTAAAAGACCCCACAGTGGACCACCACAAGTCCCTTTAAAACTTCTGTTATCTTTCATTAGTGTTGTCTCTGTGTATTTGTGTTTTATTAGTTCAGTTCTAGGTCACACAAACTGAAGCAAAATTCAAGCTCTGCCATTTAATGAATATTTGATAAAATATTTGCAAAAGGTGGAACCGCAGTGGTGTTGATTTTATATTATTTATGTGCCGCATTCAACAGTAAAAACTGTTAGAAAGACATAATATATACTAAATAATTCAAAGAATTGTAGCTGCCATGGGTACTATTCTATCAGACCTCTCAAATTTGCAAAATACTTGAAATTCATTGTTTAAGCATTAATCTTTACTATTCTGTTTCTTTGCAGTTCATGTACCTCAAAATGGCTATTTGTGGAGCAGATTTCCTCACATTACTAGATAAAATCAGCTTCTTTCAAATGTGAAGCACTGGCCTCACTCCAAATCTCTTGTATCAGGGTATGCTTTTTAAAAATGTCTCCTGTTTTCTTGATAGACAATTTATCCTATATGACAGTCTTTCGACACTCAAAAATTAATATGCCAGTGTTGATCCGATCATTTTATAATTTCTCTTCCAGATCACAATAGTTTGTGAAATGCTTTGTGGATCATATCTCATCCTCTTTTCTTGGGGTATAAATGTGGTGGAAAATATTACTGTGTAAAAATGTTATCATTCTGTAATATCAGCCACACCACTAGTCACAACCAGGTCTCTGAACTTGCTGTTTTCATCTTGGGTCACATGTGGAAGTCTTCCCACGGCCACATGGCATCTGTCCTTTGTATTTCAGGGACAGCTGACATTCTGGGATGTGGCCATAGATTTTACTCGAGAGGAGTGGGAATGCCTGGACTTTTTCTTCTTCCAATAATTTCAGGTCCTTGCTTTCTGGGGGAAAATGGGTATTTGTGATATTTGAAAGACAGTTTTCATGAGTCATTATGACTCTAAACTACTTCTTCCTTGATGTAATCTGTTGCCTTCATTCTTCTTTGTTTGTTTACTTTTTAATTGAAGGATAATTGCTTTACAGAATTTTGTTGTTTTCTGTCACACCTCAACGTGAAACAGCCATAGGTATACATATATCCCCTCACTTTTGAATCTCCCTCCCTTCCCCCTCCCCACCCCACTCCTTGTGCTGCTTTTGTTTCCTGACATGCACAGCAATTTCCCTTTGGGTTTCTATTTTTACATGTGGTAATGTGAGTTTTCATGTTACTCTCTCCATACAGCTCACCCTCTCCTCCCCTCCCCATTTCCATGAGTCTATTATCTATGAATCTCCAGTGCTGTTCTGCAAGTACATTCTTCAGTGCCATTTTTCTGAATTCCGTATATATGCATTAGTATATGATATTTCTATTTCTCTTTCTGACTTACTTCACTCTGTATAGCAGGCTCTAGGTTCATCCACCTCTTTAGAACTGACTCAAATACGGTCCTCTTTATGGCCGAGTAGTGTTCCATTGTGTATATGTACCACTACTTCTTTTGCCTTCATTCTTGTTTGCTATTCAGTGGCTAAGCTGTATGGAACTCTTGGATCCCATGGAATGCAGCAAGCCAGGCTTCCCTATCCTTCGTCAATGCCTGGAATTTGCTCAAGGTCATCTCCACTGAGTCAGCAAAAATATTCAACCATCTCACCCTGTGTCACTGCCTTCTTTTGCTTTCAATCGTTCTCAGCATCAGGATCTTGCCAATGAGTTGGTTCAGCAGACAAAGAGACCCAAGTATTGCGGCTTCAGCCTCAGCATCAGTCCTTCTGATGAATATGAATATGAATATGAATATTCATGATTGATTTCCTTACAGTTGACTTGTTTCAGCTTCTTGAGTCCAAAAGACTCTTAAGAACCTTCTCAAAACAAAAAGAAAAGAAAAGAAAAGAAGCCTTCTGCTGCACCACAATTCGAGCTCTCAATTCTTCGGCGCTCAGCCTCATTTATCGTCCAAATATCACATCCACGTGTGACTGCTAGAAAAACCATAGCTTTGACCATATGGACGTTTGTGTGCAAAGTGATATCCTGCTTTTGAATACGCTGTCTAGATTGGTCATAGCTTTTCTTCCAAGGAGAAACTGTCTTTGAGTTTCATGGCTGAAATCACCATCCGCAGTGATTTTGGAGCCCTTCTAAAGTCTGTCACTGGTTCCATTTTCCGCATCTATTTGAATTAAGTGATGAGACTAAATGCCATGATCTTAGTTTTCTGAATGTTGAGTTTTCTGCCAGCTTCTTTCACTCTCAGTTTCATCCCCATTAAGAGCCTCTTTAATTCCTTTTTGCTTTCTGCCACTAGTGTGGTATCATGTCCATATCTGAGATCATTGATATTTCTCCTGGCAATCCTGATTCCAGGTTCTACTTCATCCCGCATGACTTTTGCATAATGTACTCTGCATGGAAGTTAAATAAACAGGGTGATAATACACGGCTCTGACGTCCTCCTTCCGTGTTTGAAACCAGTCCATTTGTCCGACTTTGGTTCTAACTGTTGGTCCATGACCCGCATATCCTTCATTCTGGTCTAGCAGTGATTCTATAAATTCTCTGGCATAAAATAATGGTAACCTCCTCTTAAAATCAGATTCCCTCTACCTGCTTTATCCTCAGTAGAGCTTGAGTACAATATCAGAACCTGACTTTTATGCATTTGTATTTTAAAGGTGCTTTCAAAAAAGTCTTTGGGAAATCCTTTTTTTTTTTTTTTTTTGCTATTTCAACTTTCTATCTTGTTTCCTCTTCTTACCTTAACACATACTGGATTAGAGACAGATGAATCACCACCAAAACACATATTCCTTTTTCTGATGAACACGTCTTGTGTTCTCTAAGCTGGACCTCGTCGCCTTTCAGGATCAAGTGAAGAATTCCGGACTGTAAGCAAAGTGGACAAAATAGCAATACACCCAGGTACATGTCAGTGGATGGAGCAGATGACTCAGATGGAAAAGACGAGAATCACGGAGGAAGCAATGCTTTGTCGTGTGGTTTGCGAAGATCTGCTTCAACGGAAATGATTTTCGATTAGTCTTGGTTTATTTCTGTCACTGTCATAGAGGGTCATCTCTTGACCCATTCTTGATGCTTTTTATCATTTATGTATTTCTCTCCAGTAATTAATTTTCACATTCACAATGAGGACAAGGATTCTTGTCTTGGCCTGGGACAAATGGTACGACCTGATGGCTCCTCCACTGAGCCATTGAGGGGGTTTCAGGAAAAACTGTGTGGATTTCTGAGTAACTATATTGAGCCCTTTTAAATCTTCTGATTCTATCTCTAGTCAGTAGTGTGTGGGTGGAGTCGTGAACAAACTGCCACACTTCTGGGACTACTGGGGACATTTACTACTTGTTTTCTACCCTATAATTTTGAATCCTTGGAAACTCCACGTATGATCTGATAAAGTTCATCTTCAAATTCTTTCTTCACTGCTTAAGACACCTCCTTTAAATGAGCAATTGCAAACCTGAATTTTAATTCAAAGTTTCTCTTTTTATTAGATGAACTAACATGGTTTTCATTCCAATCCCTAAGAAAGGCAATCCCAAAGAATGCTCAAACTACCACACAATTGTACTCATCTCAACCGCTAGGAACGTAATGCTAAAAATTCTCCAAGCCAGGATTCAGCAATACGTGAACCTTGAACTTCCAGATGTCCAAGCTGGTTTTAGAAAAGGCAGAGGAACCAGAGATCAAATTGTCAAATCCACTGGATCATCGAAAAAGCAAGAGAGTTCCAGAAAAAACATCTATTTCTGCTTTATTGACTATGCTAACGCCTTTGACTGTGTGGATCACAATAAACTCTAGAAAATTCTGAAAGAGATGGACATACCAGGCCACCTGACCTGCCTCCTGAGAAACCTGTATGCAAGTCAGAAAGCAACAGTTAGAACTGGACATGGAACAACAGACTGGTTGCAAATAGGAAAAGGAGTACGTCAAGGCTGTATATTGTCACCCTGCTTATTTAACTTATATGCAGAGTACATTATAAGAAACACTGGGCTAGTGGAAGCACAAGCTGGAATCAAGATTGCTGGGAGAGATATCAGTAACCTCAGATAGGCAGATCATACCACGCTTGTGGCAGAAACTGAAGAGGAACTATAAAGCCTCTTGATGAAAGTGAAAGAGGAGAGTGAAAAAGTTGGCTTAAAGCTTAACATTCAGAAAACTAAGATCATGGCCTCTGGCCCCATCACCTCATGGGAAATAGATGGGGAGACAGTGGAAACAGTGTCAGACTTTATTTTTGGGGGGCTCCAAAATCACTGCAGTTAGTGATTGCAGCTATGAAATTAAAAGACGCTTACTCCTTGAAAGGAAAGTTGTGACCACCCCAGATAGCATATTAAAAAGCAGAGACATTACTTTGCCAACAAAGGTCTGTCTGGTCAAGGCTATGGTTTTTCCAGTGGTCATGTATGGATGTGAGAGTTGGACTGTGAAGAAAGCTGAGTGCCGAAGAATTGATGCTTTTGAACTGTGGTGTTGGGGACGACTCTTGGGAGTCCCTTGGACTGCAAGGAGATCAGTTCTGGGTGTTCACTGGAAGCACTGATGCTGAAGCTGAAATTCCAAAACTTTGGGCACCTGATGTGAAAACCTGACTCATTGGAAAAATCCCTGATCCTAGGAGGGATTGGGGGCAGGGGGAGAAGGGGACAACAGAGGATGAGATGGCTGGATGGCATCACCGATTGGATAGGCATGAGTTTGAGTAAACTCCAGGAATTTGTGATGGACAGGGAGGCCTGGCGTGCTGCAATTCATGGGGTTGCAAAGAGTCGGACACGACTGAGCGACTGAACTGAACTGAACGGAACATTAAATATGTTAACTGTATTTACCCTAGTTCCTCAATGATAAAATACTCTCAAGAGTCTTCTTCGCCACCACAATTTGATAGCATCAATTCTTCAGTGCCCTGCCTTGTCTATGGTCCTAACCTCAAATGACTATTCGAAAGACCATAGTTTAGAGTAGATGGACTTTTGTTAGCAATTGATGTGTTTGCTTTTTAATACACTTAAGTTTTTCATAGCTTTCCTTTCAAGAGGCAAGGATCTTTTGATTTCATGGCTGCAGTCACCGTTCACAGTGATTTTAAAGCCCAGGAAGAGAAAATCTGTCACTCTTTCCATTTTTTCCCTCTATTTGCTATCAAGTGATAAGACCAGAGGTCATCATAATAGTTTTTTTAATGATGAGTTTTAAGCCAGCTTTTTCACTCATCTCATTCACCCTTGTCAAGAGGCTCTTTACTTTCTCTCCACTTTCTGCCAGTAGTGTGGAATCATCTGCATATCTGAGGTTGTTGCTCTTCATCCAGACCATCTTGACTCTAACACTTAAGAAGCCTTTTCTGAAAGCAGATCTCTGAGTCTAGATGATACAAAGGCAGCGATTCAGAAGCCACCAGCTATTTCCCTCTTGGTAAGTGCTGAGAAGCTGGGGCGGGTGCGGGGGAGTGTGACTTAGTAATCAGTGACCTCCCTCATCCACTCAGAAGTCGGGGTATGATTGGCTTCTGTCGTCTCTGTGTTTCTTGTTCAGTCACTCAGTCTTGTCCAACTTTTTGGGACCCACGGACTACAACATGCCAGGCTTCCCTTTCCTTCACCGTCTGGACATTGCTCAAAGTCATGTCCATTGAGATGGCGATGCTATCTAAACCTCTGGTGCTCTTTCGTCCCCTTGGAATAAGGACGTGAATAATCAAGGACGAAGGATTGGCCCCAGATAGCTAGATGCATAAGTCCAGATGCTTCCATCTTCCCATACATAGAAGAACACTAAATCTCTTCATGGGAGAGATGTTTTTCCCTTACATTAATTGTCACTTTTAATATTCAGATTATCTGCCCCTTCCTACAAACTTGTATATAGTGTGGCTCGTGCCTTGCTTCCTCAGCTATCTTGGGGTCACCTGACCCACGGTCTCCTGGGCTCAAGTCCTAACATTCCCATAGAATAAAACCTAACTCATTGTTCAGGCCACGTGTTTTGTTTTGTTTTGTTTTTTCTCAGCCTCTAGTTATGTCACTTACTACTTAACACAGATCACTATTTCCTTAGTATCTGATCAGATATGCATTTAAGACATCATTTTCACAAATATTTCTCCATTCCCATGCACAGTTTTGGACTTCCAAGGTGGCAGTAGGACTAAAGAGTCTAAGTGCCAATGCAGGAGACCTAAGAGACCTGGGCTTGATCCATGGGTCAGAAAGATCCCTGGGGGAGTAAGTGACATTCCACTCCAGTATTCTTGCCTGGAAAATCCCATGGACAGAGGACCTGGTGGGCTAGACTCCAAAGGATCGCAAGGATTGAGACATGACTGAGTGTCTAGGCACACACATTTTTAACCCAATGTTCACTGCTGTCCCTGCTTTATTTCCAAAGAAAGCTGTAGTGGTCAAGTGGAAAAGATAAAAATGTTACATGATCTCCTGCTCTTTCTGTCCCGCTAACTCAGCTTGCTCCTTGCAAAGTCTTTTTCACAAAGGTCTCAAAAAGTGGGGACTCACAATACTAGGAACTGGAGCTTATCTCTCTCACCCTCGTCCTGCTCTTTGGAATCGCCCTAGCCCCTGCAAACCTGCAAACCCGCTTAACCATGCCTGTCCATGTACAAAAAATCTGTAACCCGTTTGTTCAAGGCTCAGAACTTGGAGTGCTAACTCCTCTGGGTCCACCGGTGGGCCCAGTAATGAACCTGAGTTCCCCAACTCTCTGAGTGTGGTGCCTGGTTTCTCAAGTACTGGTTTCTGCAACATTTCTGGAGGCCACAGCGAGATTCCAGCCACACTGGCCCCTTGAGCCGCCGGACTGGTGGCTCAGCCAGATCAGAGCAGAGGACCCTAAGATGAACCGGGGGTGTGACACCTGATGGTAAGGATCAGGTAAAGCCCCAGGGCCAGCGCCAAGTCAGGAGGTCTTACTCCAACAATGTGTAGAAGAGGAGACTGATCAGCTTCTTGGAGCTCCCAGGAATGGAGCATCAGATGGGGAGACCTGGGGCCTCAGGAAAAGGAGGTATTGTGATAACCTCTGAGTGACTGTGTATGCATGATTGCTGAATGAAGGCAGTGAAAGTGAGCTTCACAGCCCACGGCCTTCAGAGACTGAGAGGGTCCAAACCCTGGGGTTCCGTGACGACCTCATGAGGCTGGAAGACAGCGCCAGCCTCTTGGGGATTCGATCCCTCCTTGTGAGGCTGGTCCGGTTTGGGAGTTTGTGCCGATCTGCCAATAGTAAGAGGAATCTTTAATCTCCCTCAGGAGAGCGGCCAGGTGGAGGAAAAATGAATGTGAATGAGACTCTTGACCAGCGCTCCAGTATTAGGGCTGCCAGATGAGACATAGGATTTTACCCTCTATGTACATGAAGAATCACACTGCCCTGGGGATCTCACACAGACAGTTGGGCCATAGGAGTGCCCACTCATATAACAGTGCAAACCACTGGATCCAGCAGTCACGGGAAGGCCACCATGCCTCCGGGCATTAGCTGCCACTGTGATTCTGGCCAGAGAAGCAGATAAGCTTACACTAGGACAAAATGTAAGTGTAAAGGTTCCCCATGCTGTTCTTGCCCTCATGAACAAGGAACACAAATGGCTGACCAACTCCAGGATGGTTCACTATCAACAATTGCGTTGCAAAAACTCACGGGTCCAACTCGAGACTGTGCGGACACTGAACCCCACTAGTTTTACCTACAGAAGCAGGAACCCTGACATAACTGTTAGGAGCTCATAGATGAGATTTACTCGAGCAGACTGTACCTGATGGACATTCCCTTCTAGAACCCAGAACTGGAACTGTTCACCGAAGGAAGCACTTTTATCCAAGGTGGGCAGCACAATGCAGGCTCTGCCATAACAACTGACAAGATAGTGAAGGTGAGCCCTTGCCACAAGGGTGGCCAGCACCAAGGGCTGAACTGTGGGCACTCGCCCAGGCGCTAAGGCACGCCGAAGGGAAAGGAGTCAGCATCTATACCGAGGCAAGATATGCCTTTGCTACTTTACATGTACATGGAGCCACTTATAAAGAAAGGGGACTATTGACAGTGGGGAGCGGGGGGCGGGGGGGGAGGAGATTAAAAACATAAAAGAAATCTTCAGCTGTTAGAAGCAGTCTGGAAGCCCTCCCAAGTGGCAGTCATCCATTGTAAAGGCCATCAGCGAGGAGCAGATCCAGTCGGCAATGGGAATCGGTTGGAGACCAGGCAGCCAAGGATTTCGCGACCCAACCCAGCCCCACAGTGCGCCCCGAGACAATCTTTAAGGTCCTCTTGGCACCAGAATTGCCTCCACCTCCAAGGTATGGTGTTGGAGAAGACACCTGAGAGTCCCTTGGACTGCAAAGAGATCCAACCTGTCCATCCTAAAGGAGATCAGTCCTGGGTTTTCACTGGAAGGACTGACGCTGAAGCTGAAACTCCAATACTTTGGCCACATCGTGCGAAGAGTTGAATCATTGGAAAAGACCCTGATGCTGGGAGGGATTGGGGGCAGGAGGAGAAGGAGACAACAGAGGATGAGATGGTTGGATGGCATCACTGACTCGATGGACATGGGTGTAAGTAGACTCTGGGATTTGGTGATGGACAGGGAGGCCTGGAGTGCTGCGACTCATGGGGTCGCAAAGAGTCGGACATGACTGAGTGACTGAACTGAACTGGCACCAGAATTGCCTCCATCCCCAAAGTATACCAAGGAAGAAGATCAGTGGACGCTAAATGACGGGAAAATAAAAGGAGGGCTGCTGGAGCTGCCAGATCAAAGACTCTTTGTCTCCAGCAATACCAAAATCCAGCTGATCAAATAACATCATGAAAAACTCGTTTAGGCAAACCTGTGTTGGAGAGCTTACTGAACCACTTCTATTTTGTTCCTAAACTCCCAGCCCTGTGTGTGCAGATCAGTGCTACCTGGGTGACTTGTGCTCAGAACAACGCCAGCCAAGGACCAAGACCCAACCCAGCGGTGCTGACCGTTGGGACACTGCCCTTTGAAGATCTAGAAGTGGACTTCACTGAAGTCAAGCCCTATAGGGGCTGTAAGTATTTCCTTGTGGTAGTCTACACCTGCTCAGGATGGGCTGAAGCCTACCCCACGTGCACTGAACGGGCACGAGAAATGGCCAAGGCCCTGTGAAGAGACATGATCCCGAGATATGAGCTATCTCTCTCGCTAGGGTCTGACAACAGACCAGCATTTGTGTCTCAGTTAATCCAAACTTCATCCTGGACACTGGGCCTCAAATGGTAGCTTCACACCGCATACAGTCCTCAGAGCTCAGGGAAAGTTGAACGCATGAATTGTAACCTCAGGTCTACATTAGCTAACTCTGACAGGAGACCAGTTATCTTGGGTCGACATATTACCCCCCAACCTTACTCTGAGCCCAATGCACCCTGAGAACTTAGGCTTTTCTCCCTTTGAGATCTTACATGGGAGAAAATCTCCAGTGATAGGAAAACTCAAGGGAACCCCCCAACAACTAGCTTACCTGGAGATGTCCCGACACCTACCGATCCTGGGAAAAGTCTTCCACCATATCGCCTGAGAAACTTCTGAAAGGACACGCATTCCTTTGGGCAATTGGGTTCATGCCTATCAGCCAGGAGCTGAGGTATGGGTTGAAGATTGGAAAAAAGAACCAAGTCAGCCAGTTGGGACAGGCCCTCCCACGGTTGTGCTGGTAACCCCTACTGCTGTTAAAGTTACAGGCATCATCCCTTGTATCCACAACACCAGGGTCAAAGAAAGCAGTGGCTTCCTGTGATGAGGACGCATGGAAAACAGTTCTGGACCTGGGATCCCCTCAAGGTCTGGTTCAAAAAACAACAGCCCTCACCTACCAAAGACGCTCCGCCTGCTCTAGCCGCTCCAGAAGTTGACTAGTCACGTGCCATTCACGCACGGCAGCAGCTTGAGTATTCTTCAGCCTTGTTCCAGGCACACTCCAGCAGCTGGCTGGTCATTCTGTGGCGGAAGCTTGAGGAGCTGGCTATTCAGATATCAATGGATATTTATTGCGAACCCTGGCCTCTATCCCTGATTGATATTATTGCTGTGCTTTTCACTACAGGAATAGCTTCAGTCACATCCCAGGACGGATTTGGGTCAGAAGCTGCAGTTAGTTGTCTGTTAACTCACCGCAGTGGGAAGCTTCATTCTAATTAGATGTTTTCTATGATCGATTCTCCCTCCTATCTATATCATTCACAGGATACCTGACCCCCCTTCACGATAGGCTCAGTTGCTATAGCCGTGACAACACAAAGATGCGGAAAAAACCTTTTGCTAGTGCTCAGTCACCTGTTAAGTGCAGCTGCTTTGGAGCCTTTTGATGTCCCTTGCTGTAACAGATGGAGCCATGCCTTATCCATCATGCACCTGTCAACATTACAGTCAACCCTTGGAAAAATCCCTTACTCAACCATCAGCTTGAGCAATGTATAGATAGCCTAACCTATAGGCAAATCACTTACTGCCTTTCTGATCATGTGATGTGTATCCAGGGCACTGGGTGCCAAAAATGTTTCCTAGCTGTGTCCCCCACTGCTACTACCTTTCCTCCACCAGAGGATTCCAACCTCAGGCGGCATCCCGACACTATGGTGTTGCCATCATGCCTCTGCAACTCCGTCTACCCCAAATGCCACGTAGATGTTACAACCCAGAACAGCTGTCTGTCTGCCAAATAAATGGAAAAACCTTCTGGACAGGGACAATAATGCAGACAAATGAAATCACGGACCATCTTTGCCCTTAAAAATCAGCCTCTGCCTGTTGGCAGTATGACACAGGTTATAGAGTTAACTCCCCACTAGACCTTCATCTGTACCAGGTTCTCAAAGCAACTCATCACCTTTGAAAAGACACCAACCCCAAGCTGGCAGGTGATTGCTGGCTTTGCTTATCCTTAGGAGCTCCATGGTATTTAGCTACACCTGTACCATTAAATATTGCAACAGCCATGGGAACTCTGATAGATTCACCCTTACAAAGGCCAGTCTTAAGGGCAATTGAGTTAACTCAAAAGGCTTCAGAATGCTTTACAAATGATGGAGGAGCTGAAGCTGTAGGCAATTTATCCAGGGACTGTTGGGGTCCTTTAATGGACCGGAACCTGATGGTATGGATAAGAAAGTAAATCGATGATAAGAAAATAAAAGAGAGAAAGAGGCTAATATCCCCTGGTTTATGCAGAGGACCAATAAAGCCCTTGACACAGGACTTGCATCACTCACGAAGGCACCAGGCGCCCTCTCGAGGGTGTGAAGGCAGAAAGTGCCTTCTCGAGAGGGTCTTAGAAGCCCGGGCATTAAAGTGAGCATGACGGGTCTCCACGCTCCAGAGAGTCAGCCAGAAAAAGAGAGAGAGAGACAAAAAAAGACCCAGGGACCTAAGCTCTGACGAAGCAAAGATGCTTTGATGATTTCTCTATGAGTATATACAGGCTGTGGTACAAGAAACTTCTTTCGGGAATGATAGAGACCAGAAAACCAAACATACAGTAACCATTACCAAGGGAACAAGGGGTAATCCTAGTCACAAGGTCAGGAGACAATCCATATCTCATGAAGGCGGAGCACGACTAAGCAATTTTGTCAAAAAGAGAATGTTTACTAAAGGAGACCCAAGCCTGCCTCACACAATGACCTCAGTCCCTGGGAGCAGCGTGCTGTTCCACTTGAAGAGGGACACAGTTCTCATGAGAGACAGAATGTAGGCATCCTCCCGTCAACACTCCCTGACAAGGGACGAAATAATCAGACTATAAAAGGTGAGTGGCCCACTCATCTTCCCACAGACACAATAGAGTTCCTTCCTCATCAAGACCTTCTCTTTGTTTGTGGGACATGCTTACTTATGTCTACCAATCAATGGATGGGTATCTGCAACTTAGCTTTCCTCACTCCCCAGATGAATTTTGGCCCTAGTTGGTTTGGAAATCTTGTCTGGGGTGAGTATTGGAATAGGAGGAATTGCTTCATCAATCACCTTCTACCATACACTATACAAGTGTTATAGCCACGGGTTCCAGGAAACAAACTCTTCAGAAGGACAACGCAGATAGTGGAGTGCAGTTTATTACACAGGCGGGCCCAAGACAGAGTCTCCTCTTAGCCAAGGACCCGGACCAGCATTTGTGAAAATCTTTTATACCCCATGTGTACGTGTTCGAACCCACCACCCCAAATTCCTTGAGACTTACAAAGGAAGGGTAAATACAATCACAGTCACCCCATCATTCGTGTGTTATGTGTTCAAACAGTTAATAATCAATACGACCGCGGTTACATTCCAACCAGGTTATAACCGATAAGCCTGTGGTTACATTCCGATAGATACTGTCTGGAGGCAGGGGTGATTAGAGTCAATTTCTCTTAGGCGAGGAGTAACCCAGATATGGTCTTCAAGGGCCCCCTGTTCGGAGGGGTCTCATCCTTCCTTGTCGTCTCCACAGGCACTAAGCAGAGGCTCAGAGTCCACGGGAGAGGCGGCCGTACATGAGCAGCAGGGACAGGCCTGAGATGGGGTCCAGGCCTCATGAATTCCTTCTTCACAAGGACTTCACATGGAGGAAACAACAGGCTCCATCTTGAAAGCAGGACTCCATCTTGGGCCGGACTGTGGACTTTGAGCTATATGCCCAGTATCTATGGAAATGACATAGCAATGGAAAACCAGGCCCCCGGAAGGAAGAGCCCCAGGGCTCTCCTTTGCCTAAAAGAACACTCTAATTATCTGTGTAACTGAATAGAATCATACATTCTATTATGCTTTTTGGGGTATGACCACAGGCCTGTTGATAATTGTCCATTCTTAACTACCTAGGCTTCAGACATACGATTGCAGGTTAACTTTGATTGTATCTTTCTTTTTCCTTCGTTCAGACTAGTTTCAGGGAACCTTATACACTTACGGTATAGAAGGCTTTCACAAAAGCTGGTTGGGGTCCTTGGCTAAGAGGAGACTCTGACTTGGCCCCGCCGATGTAATGAACTGCACTCCACTATCTGCAGTGTCCTTTTGAGTGAGTTTGTTCCCCAGAACACGTGGCTATAACGCACAGACAACATTGAGAGAGTAGCCACATCTTGAGTGGCCTTACTGGAGCAGCTAGATTTCTTGGCTGAGGTGTTTTTACAGAATAGGAGAGGGCTACACCTACTGACAGCTGAAAAGGCAGGACTCTGCCTCTTTCTCTTGAACGAAGAATGCTGTCTTTATGTAAAGCAATTAAGAATAGTCAGAGACATGGCCCAACAGCTAAGGGAATGAATCATGAAAAGTAGAGAAGAACTAGCAAATTCCTGGGGTAATTGGAACAATATCTGGGGCTGGGCATTGTGGCTTCTCCCCTTAACTGGTCCTCTCTTCACGTTCTTTGCGGCGCCTTTGTTTGGCCCTTGTATTCTCAAAGATATTACCCAGTTCATCACCTCTCGAATAAAATCCATAAAGTTACAGATGTTAATAGTTCGATATAGTCCCCTAAACGATGGGGAGCTTTGAATATCGTATCAAACATGAGATGATGCTTTCTACAGTGAGTGATAGAAGCATCAAGAGGGGGCAATGAAGAGTAGAAACATCAGATTTTTACATAACCTTCTGCTCCTTCTGTTATAGCCATGCGTTCCGGGAAACAAACTCACTCAGAAGGACAATGCAGATAGTGGAGTGCAGCTTATTACACCGACGGGCCCAAGGCAGAGTCTCCTCTTAGCCAAGGACCCCGATCAGCATTTGTGAAAATCTTCTATACCCCATGTGTACGTGTCTAAACCCACCACCCCAAATTCCTTGAAACTTACATAAACAAAGGAAGGGCAAATACGACTACAATAATCCCATCATTCACATGTTATGTGTTCAAACAGTTAATAATCAATAAGCCCGCAGTTACATTCCAAAGAATTAATAATCAATAAGCCCATGGTAACGTTCCAACCAGTTAATAATCGATAAGCCTGTGATGACATCCTGATAGATACGGAAAAAATTTATGACCTGTCCAGAGGCAAGGGTGATTAGTGTCTGTTTTCTCTTAGGTGATCAGTAACCTGGATAGGATCTTCAAGGATCCCCTGTCCGGAAGGGGTCTTCTCCTTGCATTGTCGTTCCCACAGGCACTAAGCAAAGAGTTCAGAGTCCACTGGAGAGGTGGCCGAGCATGATCAGCACAGACAGGCCTGAGATGGAGTCCAGGTCCTATGAATTCCTTCTTCATTCCCCCCTCTTGATGCTCTTAACTCATATTATGAGCATCATTCATAGGGATATATTGCTCCCTGGCTCTCCAACTGCCAATTAGGGAGAATGACATCAACGTTCAGGTTACAAAGTTCATAATACATTGTAAAATTCAGGGTCCACAAAGCAGAACTATCAAGGCAAATATGACAGTGGTAAATACAGTTTTCTACCAATCACTCTTCACTCAAGATAGGACCGAAGTCCAGAAAGGAAAGTTTTCACTTGACATTGTTTTTACCTGATTTTTCATGTCATCTAAAGCAGCTGATACATTGTCAGATAAGTCAGGAATGTATACACAACATTCAACCTTAATTATAGCACAGGTGTCTCCTTGAGCAACTGTGAGTATGTCCAAAGCCATTTTATTATGAATTACTGCTTTTCTCATTTAGATTTGCTCTTCATTTAAGGCTTGGATGGCTTCTGTTCTATCTAGGAGGGCCTGTTTGTGAAATTAGTCAAGGCCTCTACTTTAATCATAATATTTTTTGTCCCTATAGAGGGTACGAAAAAGGCAGCAATATACTCATACCATTGAATCACAGATCTTGTCCACCTAGCATGTAAATAAGGTATATTTACTGGGGTTGTTGTAGGTTAGGCTTTTGTTACACTGGCGTTTATATCAAATGTAACCCCATGATCCGAGTCTACTGACTGTAGGTCTTACACCAAGAGAGCAAGGAGAGGTTATGATTGACAAGAGAGGGGAAAGTCTCTTTGTCATCTCAGAAAAGAGCAGAGTGGTTTAAAATCTTGGCAGAGCGGTGTCACCTACCAAGGAAGTTCGTCCATCACAGACAGAGGCATAGTCCTACATACACAGAAGTTGTAGGTGTTGTGGAAGTCCGTGTAGGAATGTGCCCATGAGACGAAAACATTGTCGGAAGTTAAGTTCAAAATCACGTTGATGAAGCCAAGCAGCAAGAGTTGATTGTGCGGCTTCATCCTGAAGGGGCTCGTCCAGGATCTTCTTTTCCTTCTTCTTAAGGAGGGCCTTAGTCTCTCGAGGGTCAGTGGGATCCCTCTGTGCAGTCCACTCAGCGTTTTCTGGGGCTGCGTGCTATGCTCGCTTCACCCTCGTATGATGGATCAAGGGACAATACCTGCAACTTTAACTGTAGGAGGGGTAGTTAGAATAACATAAGGGCCCTTTCACCAAGGGGCTAGCAAATCATGTTTCCAATCTTTGAACCATACATGGTCACCAAGTGGAAACTCATGAATCTGTTCCCCAAGGAGGAATGACACCCTTTCTTGTACAAACTTAGTTACCCGATTTATTATCTTACCCAGTTCCATCTGCTGTGAAATCCTATCCCCCCCTTCCTGAGGCAAATTTGTTAACACCCGTTTTATTATGGGAGGAGGCCTCCCATACACAATTTCGTATGGAGAATAGCCTTGGGACTGTGGGGTCATCCTGAGTCTGAGCAGAAACGTTGGAAGAAAGTCCACCCAGGAGCAGTCAGTCTCTCTGATCCACTTGGAGAGTCTCTAAGTGTCCGGTTGGCTCATTCCACCATCTCAGAACTCTGGGCCTATATGCAGTGTGCAGTTGTTATTTGATGTTTAAAGTTTTGCTTACTTGTTGCACTAAATCAGTTACAAAACCCGGGCCATTGTCCGATCCAATGCTGGGAGGGAACCCAAATTTGGGAGCTATTTCGCTAAGCAGGCCCCAGGCTACTTCTGATACTTTTTCAGTCCAGGTAGGAAAAGCTTCTGCCCATCCCGAGAATGTACATACCATGACCAGCAGGTAACGGTAGTGTCGGTGAGGTTTCATTTCAGTGAAGTCCACTCCCAGGTGTTCAAGGGGCAGCGTGCCTTTCAGCTGAATACCCGGAGGATTTTGTCTGAATCCCCGAGAGGCAGCATTAACCTGTGAGCAGGCAACAGGGCCTAAGTGGATCGCTTTGTGTGTCTGGCTTACCAGAGTGTGTGCCAGCTCCTCCAGTACCAATAATTTGCCACTTGGCAATTCCAACCATCTCTTTTCATTCTTGGCCCCTTCTGCTTTTGCTAATCTGACAGTTGTTGTCCTTGTTTTATCAGGCTAGTGCCATCAGTATATAGGACCCAATTAGGGTCTGGAACATTGAGCCCTGCTTTAAAACAAACCCCAGATACCTTACCTCCTCTTTGTAGATCTGTGCCTTCTTCTTAGACACCCAGTAACCTGCTTCCATGAACAACTGGAACAGTGCATTTGTCCCTTTCCAGCATTTTTCCTAGATCTCAGGCAGCCAGCAGCAGGTCATCCCTGTATTGTAGGAGCTGACATCCACACTCTTCTGGATGGAATGAGTCCAGGTCAGAAGCCAAGGTTTCCCCAAAGATGGCTGAGGAGTTCTTAAACCCTTGTGGGGGAGTCCAGATAAGCTGTTGTTCGGTGCTCCTGACTGGACCTTCCCATTCAAAGGAGAAGATGGGCTGTGACACTGGGGCGAGGCGTATACAGAAGAAGGCATCCTAGAGATCTAGGCAAGTGTAAACTTTAGTCCTCGGCAGGAGGAGGCTAAGTAAGGTATAGGGGTTTGGAACAGTGGGGTGTAAAGTCACAGTAGCCTGGTTGACTAGCCTCAGATCTTATACAGACCTATAGTCCTGTCCTACTTCGTTTTTGACTGGCAGGCTCGGGGTATTCCAAGCCGACTGGAACTCTACTAGAAGGCCTGCTAATTTCAATCTCTTGATGTGGGGCAGTATGCCAGCCCAGGCCTCTGTCGGTAGCGGGGTCTGGTTTGAGTTCTATTATAACTGGGGCTTGATGTTTAGCCAGCCTGAGGGGACGGGGGGTGGGGGGGGTTGTCTTCCACCCAGACCTCAGGGAATAATTGAGTTAACTCTCACTCATGCTCTTCTGGTCCACCCGGTTCTTCCTTCAGAGGCTCATGCAACCTCCACTCATCTTGGGGTGGTATTGAGAGAGAGGGCAAATAAGTCATAGAGTCCATCCGGAAGGTGGGCCTCTCCTCAGGGGAGAAAGTCACTTGTGCTCCTAGTTTGGAGAGCAAGTCTCTTCCCTACAGGGGTACTGGGCACTCAGGAATGTAGGGGAATTTATGAATCACTTGGTGACCCCTCATCTGACATTTTCTGGGCTGGCAAAACGATTTAATCATCTCATCTCCTGATACCCCAGTTACAGCAGTAGTCTTTTTGGACAGAGGTGCCCCAGGTTTTGTTACTACCGATAGTTCTGCTCCTGGATCCACCATAAGTCAATGTTTTGATCCCCCACTTTTAAGGTTACCATGGGCTCTCAAGGACCTGATATCTCCTAGCCCTGGCAGCCCTAGTAAATTTCCAAGTCAGTAAGCCCCACAACTGTGGGAGCTTCCTTTTCCATCCTTGCCTTAGGACATTCATTCTTCCAGTGGCCAAAACCTCGCATCGGCCTCGGGCACACTGGTTTGACTATAACAGTGCCTGGGGCCTCCGTTGGAGCCGGCTGAAGAACTGTCCTGTCCCTGGGGCAGAGGAGGTTTTCCGGAGAGCCCGAGATAGACTTTCCCAGAGCAGCAGCTAGCACTGTAAATCTCTTGACTGTTCTCTTTTGCTCCCTCCAGCTCTCTGGCAGAGCGCAGTCTCTGCTTAATTCCACCCTCTCCCTCCCCTTCTTGTCAGTACTCACCGGGAGAGGCGGGTATAGCTTGGGCGGTTTGGCTGGAGCCGGATCCTGGAAGTGTTGGCCAGAGGCTTCTGTCCTCGGGATCGGAGCCTGCCAAAACGGCGGCTCTAGTACCTGCGGGAGAGCTGGGGGAAGAGCAGCGGCTGCTGCAGGAACTTCACCTGGCCCAGGATCGGGCATTAAGGAGGCCTCCGGTCCTGGCGAAGCAGGGGATTCACTATCCAGCATGGGGGAGGGGTCAGGTCATCCCCGTCCAAATCCTGTAGAATTTCCTTTTTTATCACAAGTCAATTTTTGTGCCATTAATATTTTCCCCTTTCCCTTCTGGATACAGAACCGTGTCCAAGTAGGAGGGTCTCAAGCTAATCCTAGCCATGAGTCAATAGATGGAAGCTAGATTGCTTCCACTATTGTTGAATTCATGGTGTTCTCTGGTGCCCATCCTACTCCCATAGAGGGCCATTCGACCTCACAGAGTATGTAGAGGCGGTTAAGATTCATCTTCACCCATAGTCCCCTCCTAATCCCTTCTTTAAACTTTTAATCATGCATTCCAATACAGTTGCCTTAGATTCACTTCCCCCCATCTTTCTTACCTTCTCGGACCTTCTACTTTTCCTTTTCGTTCTGTCTACCAACTTCTCAGTACCCTATGTACTTCTGATATTTCCACTCAATGGCACTTAAATTGCCATTCTGCCTCCTTCCTAATTGGGGTGAGAAAAACCTTACCTGCCAGATCCCAGAGGGAGAAGGGGGATCGGTGTCTCTTCACCTGCCAGTCAGCACAGCCAAACCAGAGCATCACATGGTCCAAGATTGTTTCTCCCTTAAAGTCCATTCTGCCTTGGTGGGCTTGATCAGGTGCGGATGAAAACACAGATGGGTTAAATATCCCATGTCCCAGGCCATCTACAGAAAAGCCAATTTATACTCACTTCTGTATCCCCCCTCCTTCTAGACTAACAATTCCGAGGGGGTCGAGAATTTCACAGCAGACAGGACACCTCCTGGGGGAGGGCAGAATATGAGCATACAAGGACCAGTTTCCTATCCTAAAAATCCCCTGGCCTTCGCTTGGTAATGATTTTCCCGGAGACGGCGAGAACACACCTCCTAAATGACCTTCACAAATTTCCTTCCTAAACCCTAGCACTCTCGTCGACCTGTGTACGAAGCAATCGCTGCTGCCTGCCTATTCCAGGCTCCTGTGGGTCCCCGCTCCTTCTAGTTCCTCCCAGGGGGGTGATCAGGTCCCCTGTTCCACCCTGCCGGGTGGGTTCCTCCTCCTCACCTGAGCGCTCAGTTCTCCTGCTGCCGCTCACTACCTGCTAACGTGAAAGGTCTGAGCGTTGAGAAGCAGAATCCTTCCAGAGGGGCAAGGCGCCTTCCCTACACTAGGAGATTCAAGCTACAAAGCCTCGGGGTGGCCTCAAATGAGACCTGTCTCCTCAAAGTGAGGAGCTTCCCAGGAAACGCACCAAATGTTATAGCCTCATTTTCCGGGAAACAAACTCACTCAGAAGGACAATGCAGATAGTGGAGTGCAGTTTATTACACCGGCGGCCCCAAGGCAGAGGCTCCTCTTAGCCAAGGGCACCGCCCAGCATTTGTGAAAATCTTTTATACCCCGTGTGTACGTGTCCAAACCCACCACCCCAATCCCTTGATGCTTACAATTGAAGGGTAAATACAGTCACAATAACCCCATCATTCACGTGTTATGTGTTCAAACAGTTAATAATCAGTAAGCCCACGGTTACATTCCAACCAGTTAATAACCCATAAGCCTGTGCTTTCATTCTGATAGATACTGTCCCGAGGCAGGGGTAATTAGTGTCTGTTTTCTCTTAGGTGATGAGGAACCTGGATATGACCTTCAAGGTTCCCCTGTCTAGAGGGGGTCTTATCCTTCCATTGTCGTTCCCACAGGCACTAAGCAGAGAGTTCAGAGTCCACTGGAGAGGTGGCTGGGCACGATCAGCCCGGACAGGCAGGAGATGGAGTCCAGGCCCTATGAATTCCTTCTTCTAAATGATGCTTTTGAACGGTGGTGTTGGAGAAGACTCTTGAGAATCCCTTGGACTTCAAGAATATCCAGCCAGTCTATCCTAAAGGACATCAGTCCAGGGTGCTCATTGGAAGTGTTAGGGGAAGCACACTGATTGAAACCGCCCACCCTGGCCAGGCACCATAGTAACCATTTGCATGAGTTGTTTTATGACAGGAGATCCTGATAAGGAATACGGAACTAGTAAGCCACCAGCAGCCGGAAGAGTTCAGAATAGTCGACAGGAGACACCGCGTATCCGTCCACTTCCCAGAATCCCTCTTGCTAGCATCCATCTTGGCTGAGTGAAGCGTGCGCCACCAGGAAAGACTCTGAATTAGAATGATTGGCCAAAGACCACCCGGAAAATAATCCCATCACCATAAAACCCAAGACTGCGAGGCACACTGCAGAACAATTCTCCTGGGTTCCCTTACCTACTGCTCTCCACCCAGGTGCCCTTTCCCAATAAAATCTCTTGCTTTGTCAGCATGTGTCTCCTCAGACAATTCATTTCCGAGTGTTAGACAAGAGCCCAGTTTGTGGCCGTGGAAGGGGTCCCCCTTCCTGCAACAGAAGGACAGATGCTGAAGCTGAAACTCCAATACTCTGGCCACCTGATGTGAAGAGCTGACTCATTGTAAAAAACCCTTATGCTGGGAAAGATTGAGGGCAGGAGGAGAAGGGGACGACAGAGGGTGAGATGGTTGGATGGCATCACTGACTCAATGGACATGGATTTTGGTGGACTCCGGGAGTTGTTGATAGACTGGGAGGCCTGGCGTGTTGCGGTTAATGGGGTGGCAAAGAGTCGGACATGACTGAGTGACTGAACTGAACTGAACTGAATGGATTAGTGGTTTCCTCTTCTTTCTTGCATTTCAGTGTGAATTTGGAAATAAATAATTCATGGTCACAGATACCAGGTGTTGGAGGGCCACACCCATCCTAGAAGAAGCCCCTCCCCAATCAATCAGGCTGACATTCTTTGTTTCTAGAAGTTCCAGCCCTAAATGCTCCCTTCCTGAGGTCACAGGAGTGCTGAGTGTGAGGCTGCAGGTCTTGGATCTTGGACCTGGGTCTCCCTCTTACTTTGTTTCAAGAACCTTCACAGGCTGGGTCAGGTGACCTGGTAGTTCTGTCTGTCAGGTCGGAAATTGTACTGTGGCCTGCACCCGGTAAGGCAGAAAGAAAGGAGAAGAACTAGCAGGGGTGGTCTGCATAGAGAATGCAGGAAAGGTAAGCACCAAACAAAGGATGTGATTAGCATGTCAGGTTAGTCTGGATTATCTGCTGCAGACCAGGAAGGAGAAAGTAAAAGAGGAGCTCTGAAAACGGCAAAGGGAAACAAGAAAACTATTTCTTCTCGATCATTGCAGCAGTTGCAGATTCAAGAGTTGTGTGGATGCCTTTAAAGTTATTTACTTAACACCCAGATGTGAGTTTGTGATAAAAATCCCCAGAGGAGAGGCAGAGCTGGAGGAAGAAGAGGAGGAAATGGCAGCTTCTCAGGTAAATGTCCTGTCCCGGGTCTGGGGCTGTGTCTGCTTTTCCTCCTGAAATGTCTTGTCTGAACATCTGCGAGCCTTCAATTCTCTGCTACTAATTTTTCTACCTAGGGTGTTTGCTGCCAACTGCTTACTTTTTTCCAGTTTTTCTTGTGTTAGAGGAGACTGGCTCTTTAGACAGTTTCTTCCTATGTCCCAGAGCCTGTTATCCAATGTATATATCCTGGCTTTCTATAGAGCATGATGAATTATCAACATTTTTCTATCAATTTCAATGTTGAAAATATTCCCTTTGTGAAAGACCAACACAGGGAGGCACTGGTATAAGGGATTCCCAGTGGAATGCTGTTCTGTGTTGGGATCCTAGGGAAGTAGGGGAAATGCCATGATGAGTTTATATCTGGATGCACCTTCAGTTCTTTAAAACAGGAGCAAAAGGCAATGCCCTTGGAAATAGAATTGACTCAGTGGTCTAGATTTTTTTTCAGAATATTTTCAAATATAAAAAAATGCAGTTGAGACTATCCTCTTCCTCTGTGTGGATAAGAAAGACTTACTAATTAAATGTGGTATTAGGCTACATGTCACGGGATGTATATATGAAGTGAACTTTGCTTCAAACTAACATTTTTTAATGATAGATTCAGATCATGATTTCCATAATATTGCCAAAATACCCGTGCAGTGGTAATGCATTCTTCCATGTACTTCTAACCCCATGACTCTGATGTTAACTGGTTTAGGTACTTCTGTGAGACTCCCATGCTAGGCAGCTCATGTGTTTTCCTTTTGTCTTTAACAAGTGTCTTGGGGAAAAAAAGTGAGGGATGTGCCTAAACTATCACAGTTAATGGGGGAATCCCATATGCTCTTAAGTTTCTCTTTGCTTTAGAAGATGACTGTTTTTAGTAGAGATGCTGGGTTTGGGGGATTTTTGTCACTCAAGCCCAGGTCTAGTCATTTCCAGGTACACTCCATGCTCACATCACAGAGTCTCATCACATTTTTGTATTTTCCAAAATGTTTATAAGAATCTTATTAGTGTTAATCTATGTTCAACAGTACTAAAATTTGAACTATAGCTCTTTGGAAATGATATCGATTTTCAGGAAATTAAAAAATTCAGAACCAGAGCTTTACTTTATGTTACATCATTCTGTATGTCTGTATTCTAGTTTATTTAAAGAAATAAAATAATATCATCCTCATATATTTATGTACATTTTTAATAAGTTAAAAAATTTTATTTTACTGACATGAGGACTTTCCCCTATTAACTATTAAAAAGTATATAATCCCATTTTAGTTTATGTGTCTGTCCACAGAACTGTTAACATGATTTGATCGCTTTTTTCTATTTTTTTAAGATTTTCGGAAGAATCGAATAGGTACCTACTCTAGTATTCTTGCCTGGAGAATCCTATGGACAGAGGAGCTCTTATTTCTGTTGCACATTCAAGATTCTGTAAAAACTGTCAGAAAGATATACAGTATATACTAAATAGTTAAAATGATTCTTGCTGCAAGGTTACTATCCTATAAGACCTGTAAAATCTGTAAAAGACTTAAAGTCCAGACTTAAGTATGAATTCTTCCCTACTATTCTCCTTCATTGCTGTTCAGAATGGTCATTTGTGGAGCAGAATTTGCAATATTACGAGTTCAAATAAGCTTAGTAAAAATGTGGCACAATTTCTCCACTCCAGAACTCTTGGATCAGAATCTGCTTTTTAAAAATGCTTCCTGGTTTTTGGTAGACAATTTATCCTGGGTCACACGTGGACAACACTCAAAAATAAATATGCCAGTGTTGATCTGATGACATTATAATTTCTCTTCCACATCAGAATAGTTTCTTGTGAATCATATCCTCTTTTCGTGGGGTTAAAAATGTGGTAGAAAATGTTACTGTGTGATACCAGAAACTACACTAAATCAAAATGAGTTCTCTGAAATTACTGCTTTCGTTTAGGGTCAGGTTAGGAATTCTTCTCTTGGCCATATGACAACCAGTCAGACAGTCAGTTCAGCCATTCAGTCATCAGTCCTGTCTGACTCTTTGCGATCTCAGTTGTGTCTGACTCTTTGTGACCCCAAAGTACATGCATGTGCACTTTGTATTTCAGGGACAGCTGATGTTCCAGGATGTGGCCATAGAGTTCACCCAAGAGGAGTGGGAATGCCAGGACCTCGGTCAGCGGGACTTGTACAGGAATGTGATGTTAGAGACCTACGGGAACCTGGCCTCCTTGGGTGAGGACAACTACCTTCCAGAATCCCTTTTCAACGACTGGGTTTGGTGCCTGCATTTCTAGAATGTCTCCTGGAATTTTCTGCTTCCACCAACACCTTCAGATCCCTGCTTTCTAGCAGGAAATGGGTATCTGTGAGTTTAGAAAGAAAGCCTTCATGGAGATTCAGTATGATTCTAACCGTTTTCTTCCGTGACGTAATCTGCCTCCTTCACTCTAGCGTGGTGGTGATTGAATCAGTTCCATGGTATTAAATAGTGACAGCTTCCTCTTAAAATCACATTTACACTACTTACTTTAGCCTTGTAGTACTTGACCGGAATTTCAGCATCTGATTTTTATGTATTTGCTAGTATTGTAAGCGTGCTTTCAATAAAGTATTTGGAGGAATCATCCTCGAGGCTGTATTAACATTCACCCGTGTGTTCTCTTCTCACCGAAATACATATTGGGTTGGAAACTTGTGAATCTCTAGCAAAACGAATGTTGCTTTCTCTGATGAACAGGTCTTGTGGTCTCTAAGCCAGACCTGGTCACCTTTCTGGAGCAAATGAAGAATGCCTGGGATGTAAGGAGAACGGATACAACAGCCACATACCCAGGTAGGTGTGAATGGAGGGAGCTGATGACTCAGGTGAGAGGTCCAAGGAGCAGTGAGGAAGTCAGCCTTCGTCCTCTGGCTTGGGATGACCTGCTCCAGTGGAAATGATTCTGGAGAACTCTGGGTTCATTTCTGTTGCTGTCATAGACGGACATTGCCTGGCTCCTTCTGCCTCTCAATCATTCATGAATTCTGCTCCATGATTATTTTTCTCATACACAGTGAGAATTCAAATTCTCTTCTTGGCTTGTGACAACTTGCATGAGTTGGCTGCTCTTTCATTTCTTGGGGGTCCTAGGAAAACTGCCCATTGACCAGTAAATATAAGATGCTCTTTTTAAAGTTTGTTTCTACCTCTAGAAAGAAGTGTGTGAGTGGAATTGTAAACAAACTACCAATACTCTAGGAATATTGGAGACAGAATTTTTTTTCTGATTTATACTTTCTAAAACACTGGAAACTACAAATATGACCTTACAAATTTTAAACTCATTTCAATGTATAAAGCAAAACCTCCATAAAATGAGAGAATGCAAATCTCTGAGTTACACCAATGTTTCACTTTTCTTTATGTGAACTCATCTTAAATATCTGAAGTGTATTTGCCACAATTGCTCAATGGTAAAATACTTTAATGTATTTAATTCGCTCAAAGATTTTTTTCAATAAATTGGCAAAATAGTTTAGAACAGTTTCCACCATCTTTCTAATTGTTGTTTCAAACTATTAACATTTTAGATCATATTAAAAACTCCCTTTAAGTCCTTTAAATCCTTATTGAATTTAAATCCTTATTGTTTTACAATGTTGTGCTCTTGTACAGCAAGGAGAATAAAGTATACGTATAAATAGCCACTCTTTGTTAGAGTTCCTTCCATTTGGGTCTCCGCAGGGAACTGAGTAGAGTTCTCTGTGATCCCAACAAATTTTTTTAAAATCTCACATCTTATTTAATTGCTTAAGGCTTTATTATCTTGTTTGTTATCAGCTGCCCCAGACTTTACTAATTTATCTCATGTCTAATCAGTTTCCGATGGCCCTCAGTTTGTAATTAGTTGTATGTCAATATCATTTACGATTTTTAGATACAAATATCTAATAGAATGTGTTCCAATAGAACACAAGTGGTAAGAAGTGGATTAAAGAAATTGAAGGCACCTAGTATTTCTAAAAATGTTTGGTGTTTCCATTTAAGATGACTTAGGGCAAAAGGTAATCATTAGACTGCGTGTCTCCGCTTCATTTAGTGGTTCTTTTAGCTTATTATTTTGCCCCTTTCTCTGCTCCATACTCTTTGTCCCCTGGTTTTATTACATTTTCTGTGTGTGTGATCACTACCCTGAAGGCTGCAGGATCCTCGTTCCTCTTGTTTCTTGTGCCAGCCCTTTAGGAGCTCAGTTTGGTCCTGAGGTTTGTGCCCTGATCCCCTTGATGGGCACTTGATTGTTGTGACCCGAGCCTGCCCTGGATATTGAGGGGAGCTTCCCCATCGCTCTGTGGCTGTCACCGCCCTGTCTGTGGTGGGTCTGCGCCCAGGTTGGTGGAATAGAGCCCCCAGATCTGTTTCTTCGCTGTGATCCTGATCTGTGTGGAGGCAGGTGGGATTGGAGCACACCCCCGGGAGAGAAGCCCCTGAGGATTGGTGCTCTTCGTATGTTCCCCTTGGGACGTGCACTGTGCGTCATTTTCCCCCATTGGCTGAGTCCCGTGTGACCCTGGTTGGCACTGATCTTGGCCCCAGCTCAACCATGGGTATGCCGGCACACGGCCCTGGGGTCTCTCGGATGTTGTTCTCCCCGGGTCACCAGCATAGATCCCCTGAACTCAGGGCCTAGGTCCCAGGTGTTGTGGTGCTGTGGGGGCAGCTCAGACTCCGGCCTGGCCGCGTCCCCTCGTGTCCGAGCCCACAACGTCTACAGTTGCTAAAGCCACACCCGCTGTGACCGGGGGCGTCCCCCTTGTCCTTTAGATGCTCTGCAGGGGCTGAGCTGACAAAGCCGGTTGCCTGTGTAAAAGCGTGGTTAGTGCAGCTGCGAGCAGAGACCTCAGCTTTGCTTCCTTAACCCTGGGGCTCAGCTGCGCTTTCAGCTCCATCTGAGCATGTGACCCACCCACGGGTGTCTGCTCCAGAGGCTGCCCCAGGGCACAGGGGTCTGCTGACGGGGGAGGAGGGGCATAGGGAGGCCGTGTCTGGGCCTCAGTAGAGCCCACCAGGTGGCGGTCCTCCCTACTGCCAGGGATGAGGGGCCAGCACGGGGGAGAGAGGCTGCGGTGGGGTTCTTCCCTTTGGGCCTCACTCAACAGTGGCGTCTGCGCTTTGGTGGTGCAGGCTTCCTCCACACGCATCCCATTTGCAGAGCTCCTCCGTCCCCCCCGTCCCCTCAGGATGTCTCCTCATGGCCAACCGCAGTCCTCTGCCTGGGTCTGCTCTCCAAAGCCCACGTTCCAGCACCCAGCCCTTGTCTGCAGGGGTGGACACCCTTGAGGTGGACACCCTCTCAGGCTGGGTGGGCAAGGCAGGGGTCAGCACCCCCTCTGCAGCTCTCACTGTCCTGCTCCCACACGCTGGTTGCCATGATCTCTTCCACAGAGAGTGAGGCTCTCCTTCTGTCCAAACTGGGTTCTCCCAGATGTGGACACCTCTTCTCTCTTCAGAACCCCCCAATGTTGCAGGTCCCATTCCACTTCCTCTCGTCTTCCTTCTCCTTCTTCTTTTTTGGTCTTACCTGGCTCAGCAGGAATCTTTCTTGTCCTTTTAGGTGGTGTAGGTTCTTTGCTAGTGTTCATAGGGGACTCTGTGAGAATTGTTCCAATTCTGATGTATTCTTAATGCATTTGTGGTGAGAGATCAACTCCAATCTGCCTTCTCCTCTGGCATCTTGATCCTTGGGTTCCCATTTTCTCTAAATCTTCAAGGATATTCACTGAGAATAGTAGATAAGAAAGCTTCTATTTGGTATCTTTCAGCTGTGTCTTCTCACAACACCCATGGTTTGATGTCAAAGCATCCAAGGTTTGAAAATTTAATGCGAAAAGCAAACCTAGGCCTATATGAAAGAGCTCACCTCGGAAATGAACATTTAACCAAAGACTGGGGATGTACAAGGGTATGTGAGAGACTGAGAGGATGTTTATATGGACATAAAGAATTTGAGACCATTTCACATACTGTGGACATGACTGCCAGAAGAAATGAGCACTGGGAGTCAAATTGGGGGAAGCACCCGATTCAGTCATCACCGTCTGCCGCGCAGTGTATCTTTGTAAGCAATGACTCACATCAGTTTTTGAAACACACACGTTCTCTGAGGGAAAATGTGGAAAATCTGGAACGTCATCCAGTCTCTACTCCAAATCCTCGTTCAAACCACTCTGAACATAGACTTCGATTACACATATATTCAACCACGTCTGAAAAGGAGAAGTTTACAAATGATGGGGAAAACTCACAATATAATCAACTTGATGGGTCTGTGAGCAATGGGTCATTATTCTTCCACCAACAGACAGGTTCTCTCCAATCCAAAATGTGTAATGTTGATAATAATGGAAGAGACTTTATTCAGCCATCATTGTTTGATACATATCATGATAAGGTTGATATAAAACAACTTTTCATGTGTAATAACACGAGTCAGGCCTTTAGTAGGAGCTCCAACCCCAACAGTTTCCAGAGTATTTATGATGGAGCAAGAAACTGTTCATGCAATGACAGTGTATATAACAGTGAACAAGACTCTGACGTTAGGAAACATCAGGCACCTCAATCTTCAGATAAGGATACTAAAAGTAATACAGGTAGGAATATCTTTTATCGAGCATCAGGGCTTTCACTAAATAAGAGTACCCATACTGGAGAGAAGGCTTACAATTGTAGTGAATATGATGTTTCTAATCAGTCTTCAGAACTTATTCAACAGCAGAGTATTCAGAATCCACAGAAAAACTACAAGTGTAAGAAATGTGAGAACGTCTTTACTAATACACTCAATCTATGTAAACATAGGGAAATTCATACAGGATGGAATAATTTCAAATGTACAGAATGTGGCAAAGAGTTTAATCAAAGTTCAAAACTTAGTCAACATCAGCGAATCCATGTTGGTCAGAAGTCTTATAAATGTAAGGAATGTGGCGAAGGCTTCAGCCAGCACTCAAGTCTTATTTACCATCAGAGAGTCCATACACGGGAGAAGTCTTTTAAATGTAAGGATTGTGGCAAAGCCTTTAAACAGTTCTCATGTCTTCATAAACATCAGGTAATTCATGCTGGAGAGAAACCTTATAAATGTCAAGAATGTGCAAAAGCTTTCAGGCAATACGCAAGTCTTATTAAACACCAGCAAATTCATAGTAATGAGAAGCCTTATAAATGTAAGGAATGTGGCAAAGGCTTTAGTCAACGCAGAGGTCTTACTTGCCATCAGAGAATTCACACTGGAGAGAAACCGTATAAATGTCAAGAATGTGGAAAAGCTTTCAGTCAATACGCAACTCGTAATAAACACCAGCGAATTCATACTGGAGAGAAGCCTTATAAATGTAAGGACTGTGGCAAAGGCTTTAGCCAGGGCTCAGGTCTTATGTACCATCAGAGAACTCATACTGGAGAGAAGCCTTATAAATATAAGGATTGTGGCAAAGGCTTTAGCCGGCCCTCAGGTCTTTCTTGCCATCAAAGAATTCACACTGGAGAGAAATCTTATAAATGTAAAGAAGGTGGTAAAGCTTTAAGTCACTGTGTAACTCTTACTTAACCTGAGCGAATTCAAACTGAAGAGGAGCCTTATAAATGTAAGGATTGTGACACAGACTTTAACCCAGCACATTGGTCTTACTTACCATCAGATAATTCATACTGAGGAAATCTCATAAATGTAAGGAAACCTACAAAGGCTTTAATCAGCTCTCTCACCTCACTGGACATCAGAGAGCATGTCCTGGAGGGAAACCCTAGTAATGAAATAAGTAATGGAAGAGGTTTGTCCTGAACATACAGTTCAGGAAACCAAAGACTGTTTACATAAGAAAGATACAGAATGACATAAAGAAAATATAAATACGTATTCACAAAAAGTGAAATGTAAATAAACATCAGGAAATGCATACTAGAAAGCATTTCATAAATCCTGTTTTCTGATGTTCCTCCTTGGGAGAAATATTGTAGATAGTGACTCATAGTTAAAATAGACAGAAAATTGATATGTTAGTATGGATCACAAGATGAAGAGGTGATGTTTAGCGATGTAGAGCTACTAGCTATGTATGTTTGTTGATATTGACATGATTTGTGATTATTTGAAAACCAAAATGCATGTAACTGAATTCTCAAATTATTCCATGCTACACTTCATTTCTAGTGTGCATACAAAGTTATGTTTTTGATGGTTGCTACCTCAAAGATGAGAGAAGCCCTTCTATCTAGGAAGTAAACATTTATAATTTTCTCCATTATAAGATTAAGGACACAGCAATGTAACATGTGCAGTGAACATCTAAATGGTGGTGTTTGTCATTCATGTCACACATCCCTATAAGTCACTGTGATGTAAGTGTTTAGGGAATAATTCTACAGATTAACATACATTTTCAATTTACATTTTCAATAGTTATGTCACTTGCTTTTAAAGTAAAGTACAAAGAGAGTTCACTAAAATCTTGATGTATTTTATAATATCAACAGAAGTCACGAATATCAGTACCCATGTTTCAGTTAAAGACATCTCTGCTACCCTAGAAATGTAGGGACAACCCTTCCCAGAAAAGTCATGTAATTAGTGTATGTCTTCTTAAATGATTAGCCTCCCTTTTGTAAACATAGAAATCACAGTTCTCGTATCATTGTCTCAGAGGAAATATTATCATTGTTAATGCTTATAATCTGTATTTTAACCAAAATTACATAGCAGAGTGTAAAAGGTTTTATTCTGTGTGTGATAAGCATACATATTAATAAAACTGAATGGCTTCTTGTGTAAATGTTGGTGTGTAATGAATGAATTGTTAGCCTAGCAATTTAAGGTTGCAGGAAAGAATACCTAATGAGAAACTCTTCAGTAGCATAGAACGGTGATGTCTGTAGCAAATAGTTTCCTTCCTGCCCTTAAGTTTCAAATCATTTGATCATGCATTTCCCATCATTTCTCCATTGTACTTTTCCCCTCTCTGTAGCTGCAGGGACATTGTGACGGTTCTAATAAGAAGGATCATACAAAGTACTGTTGAGAGCTCCCCTGAACTGCTCCATGCTGTTGCTGCCTCAGCATCTGTGTGGGGAGCAGGCAGCCTGCAGGTCCTTGAACTCACACCAGCCAGTCCTGTGACCACTTGCACCAGAAGACCCCCTTCCTTGAGACCAGCAGGCTTGCTGAACCCCAGGGCCTATTCACAAGCTCCACTTCAATGCCACCCTCACAGAGCCACAAAATCCTAGTCCTTTTGGTCTGAATGTACCCATTCACATTCAGCCTGGGGAGTCCACAGCACTTCGCCCAGGGCCTCTTATAAAAACCTGTGCCCCAATTACTACCTCTTCCTTTGCTCACTTCTATCCTTGACCTCACTCAGAGTTTGCTGTGAATTCTCTCAGGACCTAGAGTCATGAACTCACCTGCTTCAGTTGTCCTTTGTTCTTGTGTTGAGCTAAGTAAGACTTTTCATGGGCTCATTTAAGCAAATGTAAATTTAACATTTGTCATAAGAATACTTTAAAGTCATGATGGTAAAATTCTGAACTAAGATTTGTAAAATCTAACCCTGTTTCTTAGCATATGCTTTTGTAAGGCTTAAAGGGACTGTTTTCCCATGGCTATGACATACGCAATGCAATATATAAATATCTGAAAGTATATATGTTATATAATTTATATAGCATGCATTGAACACAATAAATAAATATCTGAAAGTATAAACACTAGCAGTGGGAAATACAAGGAACATGTGAGTGTGTGTGTATTAGTACACATTTACTTAAAAAATTGAGGAATGCTAGACTACAACTGCTCATTTCAGAATTGCAAATGATTCACTAAAAACTGCAAATCTTATAAATTTGTCAACTAATGTATTCTGTCTACTATTCTGGGAATTCATTTCCTTAAATGTCAGGAGGTTATATTTTTGAAGGAACTTCCACACTGTCCTCCCAAGTGACTGCAGCAGCTTACATTCCCTCCAGCCATTCAGGAGGTTCCCTGATCTCCCAGCCTCTTCCGCGTTTGTGACATTATTAGTGGGCTCTCTGCTGTTCTGACTGTCAGGAGGTGATAGTCACTGTAGTTTTGTTCTGCGTTTCTTATTACTTAGCGATGGTGAGCAACTTTCTTTTGCGTCTTGCCCATCGAAAAGGGCAAGTTGCCCCGCCCAGCCTCAGCGGCTGTGGGCACAGACTTAGTCTCCCCACAGCACGTGGGGGATTGCTGGGGCAGGGGTGATGCCCGAGGGCCCCACACCGCCAGGGGTTCTTAAGCACAGGGTTATCAGTCTGTTTGTTTATCTTTGAGATGTATATATATGTAAACTGGAATGCTTTCCTTTACAATATTAGATTCCACTGGACAACTTCATCAATCACCATAGGTATATGCACACCACTCTCTCTTGAACCTCCCTCCCACGATCTCCCTCTCACCCCTCTAGCCATCACAGAGCCCCGCGCTGAGCTCTCTGTGCTATGGAGCAGCTTCCCACCTGCTACCTATTTTACACACTGCGGTGAATATATGTCGAGGCTCTTCTCTCAATTGGGCCCCCCCTCAATCTCCCATGGTGTCCACAGGTCTAATGTCTATATTTGTAAAAATATTGAATTAACATAATCTAGAAAATGTTATTGATGATCCTATATATTGAGCAGGACTAGAACTGGAGACATAGATATTAAGCATTTTTATATCAAGTTTTCAAGGTATATAACACATGGACAATCATTCCATGCATTTCATTAAGTGAAAGAAGCCCATCTGAAAATGCCACAAGAAGTCGGATTTTTAGAACATGGAATTGTAGTGTAGGTGAATGTTCTCATGTGCTCCATTGTGTCAGAGTCTTTGGGACCCAATGGACTGTGCCTGCCAGGTTCCTCTGTCTGTGAGATTTCCCAGGAAAGAACAATGAGTGGGTGACCATTTCTTCTTTCGAGGGATCTTGCAGGAGATCCTTACCCAAAGATTGAACACACATCACCCGGGTCACATGCATTGGCAGGTGGATTCTTTACCACAGAGCCACCTGAGAATCTAGTCGGAAATATAGAAAAGATTAAAATGGTCAGTGGTTGCCATGTGTTGCAAAGCAGGGGCTGTGAATATCGTGAGTTCAGGACCATGAAGTCTTCCTGTGAAACTGTTGTAATGGACACAAGTTATTATACACTTTCCCAGACCCTAGAGTGAACACCCCTAGAGGAGAAATATAAGGTGAAACTAGAAACATTATTTCATGTCTTTCTAGATTCATCTCTGGTAACAAATGTAAACACTGGTGGGGAAATAAGTAGGAAGATTGTCCACGTATGGGAGAAATATATATATGGGAAATCTCTGTACCTTACTCTCAATTCTGCTCTGAAACTAAATCATCTAAGATATTGGTACTGGTGCATGTACAGTGATCATTTTTAGAATATATACTATTAGAAAAAAGGATATGCTCCTACCTTAGCTTTTCCATAGTCAATTATCCTGTAAAGATGTAAGAAAATAGGACTCTCCATAAAGAGCAGAGAACACACTGTAGCAAATGATTCATAAAGCCTGGAAATATAAACATGAAGCAGAGCGGCAACATTTTTCTGTGTTGGAAGTGAAGGTGAAGTCGCTCAGAGCATGTCTGATTCCTTGGGACTCCATGAACTGTAGCCCACCAGGCTCCTCTGTCCATGGGATTTTTTTGGCAAGAATACTGGAGAGGGTTGCCATTTTCTTCTCCAGGGGATGATCTTTCTGACCCAGGGATCAAACTGGGGTCTCCCACATGCAGACAGATTCTCCTGTCTGAGCTACCACAGAATCTGTTTCATGTGTTAATTTATGGGTAAGTTCACTTATGACTTGTTTCCTTGGTTGGTCACCGGATAGATTTTAGGGCATCATTTTCAAATGCATCTGTCCCTGCACATACACACTGCTAATCCAACGTCCACTGCTGCCCCTGGTTTATTCTCAAAGAAAGATGTGATGGAAACACCTCCCAGATCCTGGTCTTGCAGTAGCAGAGCCCCCACCTGCAGAGAGGTGGTCACAGTGCAAATCGTGTTGTGAAATCTCTGTCCCCAGGTTACAGACGGGAGTAAGAAACAAACCAAAACTAAGGACTCAGGCCATCTTTCCTAGAATCCTGAGAGCAAAATCTTGCAGGAACCCAGGGCCCCCAGGTGATTCCCACCAAACACTCACCCCTCCCTCCCCTCCCCCAAGGGCACAGGCACAGGCCACACCCATCCGAGAAAGAGCCCCTCCCCGGGAATCAGGCTGAGGTTCTTTGTTTCTAGAAGATCCGGCTCTCAACCCTCACTCAGGAGCTCTGGGGCAGGCAGAGCTGAGGGTTCAAGCTCAGGGCTCCTGGAAGCGGGTCTTCCTGCTGCATTGTTTCAAAGACCCTCAGAGGCAGAGTCAGGGAGCCCAGAAGTTGGGTCCCTTGTCTTGTTAGGGGAAGCACAGTGATTGAAACCGCCCACCCTGGCCAGGCACCATATTAACCATTTGCATGAGCTGTTTTATGACAAGAGATCCTGATAAGGAATATGGAACTAATAAGCCACTGCCAACCGGAAGAGTTTGGGAAAGGGCAAAGGAGACACCGCGTGTCTGTCCACTTCCCAGAATCCCTCTTGCTAGCATCCATCTTGGCTGAGCGATGCGTGCGCCACCAGGAAAGACTCTGAATTAGAAAGATTGGCCAAAGACGACCCGGAAACTAATCCCATCACCACAAAACCCAAGACTGTGAGCCACGCGGCAAAGCAGTTCTCCTGGGTTCCCTTACCTGCTGCTCCCCACCCGGGTGCCCTTTCCAATAAAGTCTCTTTCTTTGTCAGCACATGTGTCTCCTCGGACCATTCCTTTCCAAACGTTAGACAAGAGCCCAGTTTGGGGCCCTGGAAGGGGTCCCCCTTCGTGCAACAGGTCTGGGGCTTGGTCTCTCTAATGTGAAAAGAAAGAGAACTCTCCGGGTGGTCTGCAAAGAGAGTGGGGAAAGTGAGCACCACACCCAGGATGTGATCAGCATATCAGCTTAATCTTGATTACCCACTACAGCTCTGGGACAGAGGAAGTCAGAAAAGAGCTCAGAAAAGGGAGAGAGACAGAAGACGTCCTCTTCTTTTTCTTTGCAGCAGTTGAAGCTGAAAGAGCTGTGTGGATGCCTTTAAAGGTACTTTCTCAGCCTGTATGTGATTTGGGACATAATATCCCCAAAGAAGATGCAGAGCAGGAGGAAGAAGACGAGGAAATGGCAGCTTCTCAGGTAAATGTCCTTTCTGGGTCGGGGGCTGTGTCTGCGTTTCCTCCTGAAAGGGCTGGGCTGAGAAGCTGCACACCTTTACGCTCTGATTCTGATTTTTCTCCCTTGGGGGGTTTCTTGCTGTCACCATGTTCTTTTTCCTTCATTTCTTATAATGGTGAAGACCGGCCCTTAGGCTGCTTCTCCCTTGTGTCCCACCGCCTTTTCTTCACTCTATTCTGGCTTTCTGCACAGCATGATGAATTCTCAAGAAGAATTAATGACTTCCCTTTGTGAGAAATGAACACGGGAATTCACTGATATCTGAAATTCCCAGTGGAATGTGGTTCGTGTTGGGATCCCAGGGAATTAGGGAAATGCCGTAATGAGTTTTGGTGGAGATGCAATTCAGTTCTGTAGAACAGGAGTAAAAAAAAATGCCCTTATAAATAGAATGAACTCAGCAGTCCAGAATTTCTCAGGAAATTTTCAGAAATCAACAAAGTAACAGAGATTCTCCTGCTTCAAGAAGAAAAACTTACTATGACATGTACTATTAGGTTACAGATCTTGGGAGCAATATATGCAGTGGAAGAGCATAAAATGATTATTTTTCATAGTAGATTGAGATCATGCTTTTCATAATGTTGCCAAAATACCTGGCAGTGATAATACATTTTCCCATGTACTTCTTACACCATGACCTCAGATGTTCATTGGCTCCTGTGCTTCTGTGAGATTCCCATGCTATGAAGTTTTTTTTTTTTTTTTTCCCCGTCTTCTGAAAGGTTCCCTGGAGAAGGGAATGAGTACCCATTACAGTATTCTTGCCTGGAGATTCCCTTGGACTGAGGAGCCTGGCAACCTGCAGTCCCTGAGGTTTCAAAGAATAGGGCATGACTGAGTGACTAACACTTTTCTTTTTAGTATTATGTAGGAATACAGAAATTTCTGTAAACTTTCAGTAGAGTTCTCTCTGTATTTTATGACAGTCTAGAGTCCATAAACTAATGTAAAATTTCAGCTCTGCCATTTTAAAAAATGTTTGTTAAAATATTTTCTAAAGGATGCAAGAGCAACATTATTGATTTTAAATTATTTCTCTTGCACATTGAAGACTCTGAAAAACTGTAAGAAAGATAGTTCACTTCAGTCGCTCAGTGGAGTCTGACTCTTTGCAACCCCTTGAATCCCAGCACGCCAGGACTACCTGTCCATCACCAACTCCCGGAGTATATTCAAACTCAAGTCCATCAGGAGTTGGTGATGCCATCCAACCTTCTCATCCTCTGTCGTCCCCTTCTCCTCCTGCCCCCAATCCCTCCCAGCATCAGGGTCTTTCCCAATGAGTCAACTCTTTGAATGAGGTGGCCAAAGTATTGGAGTTGCAGCTTCAGCATCAGTCCTTCCAAAGAACACCCAGGACTGATCTCCTTCAGGATGAACTGCTTGAATCTCCTTGGAGTCCAAGGGACTCTCAAGAGTCTTCTCCAACACCACAGTTCAAAAGCATTAATTTTTCGGCATTCAGCTTTCTTCACAGTTCAACTCTCACATCCATATATGACCACTGGAAAAACCATAGCCTTGACCACACAGACTTTGTTGGCCAAGTAATGTCTCTGCTTTTTAATATGCTATCTAAGTTCATCATAACCTTCCTTCCAAGGAGTAAGCATCTTTTAATTTCATGACTTCAATCACCATCTGCAGTGATTCTGGAGCCGAAAAAAATAAAATCTGACCCTGTTTCCACTGTCTCCCCATCTATTTCCCATGAAATAATGGGACCAGATGTCATGATCTTAGTTTTCTGAATGTTGAGCTTTAAGCCAACTTTTTCACTCTCCTCTTTCATTTTCATCAAGAGGCTTTTTAGATCCTCTTCACTTTCTGCCATAAGGGTGGTGTCATATGCACATCTGAAGTTGTTTTATTTCTCCCGGCAATCTTGATTCCAGCTTGTGCTTCTCCCAGCTCAACATTTCTCATGTATTCTGCATACAAGTTAAATAAACAGGGTGACAATATACAGCCTTGACTATATATTGCAGTCCTTTTCCTATTTGGAACCAGTCTGTTGTTCCATGTCCAATTCTTTTTTTTTTTTTTTTTCATTTATTTTTATTAGTTGGAGGCTAATTACTTTACAATGTTGTAGTGGTTTTTGTCATACATTGACATGAATTAGCCATGGATTTACATGTATTCCCCATCCCGATCGCCCCTCCCACCTCCCTCTGGGTCTTCCCAGTGCACCAGGTCCGAGCACTTGTCTCATGCATCCAACCTGGGCTGGTGATCTGTTTCACCCTAGATGATATACATGTTTCGATGCTGTTCTCTTGAAACATCCCACCCTTGCCTTCTCCCACAGAGTCCAAAAATCTGTTCTCTACATCTGTGTCTCTTTTTCTGTTTTGCATATAGGGTTATCGTTAGCATCTTTCTAAATTCCATATATATGTGTTAGTATACTGTAATGGTCTTTATCTTTCTGGCCTACATCACTTTGTATAATGGGCTCCAGTTTCATCCATCTCATTAGAACTGATTCAAATGAATTTTTTTAATGGCTGAGTAATATTCCATGGTGTATATGTACCAGAGCTTCCTTATCCATTCATTCTCATTAGAACTGATTCAAAGGAATTTTTTTAATGGCTGAGTAATATTCCATGGTGTATATGTACCACAGCTTCCTTATCCATTCATCTGCTGATGGGCACCTAGGTTGCTTTCATGTCCTGGCTATTATAAACAGTGCTGCGATGAACACTGGGGTGCTCGTGACTCTTTCAGATCTGGTTTCCTTGGTGTGTATGCCCAGAAGTGAGATTGCTGGGTCATATGGCAGTTCTATTTCCAGTTTTTTAAGAAATCTCCACACTGTTTTCCATAGTGGCTGTACTAGTTTGCATTCCCACCAACAGTGTAAGAGGGTTCCCTTTTCTCCACACCCTCTCCAGCATTTATTGCTTGTAGGCTTTTGGATAGCAGCCATCCTGACTGGCGTGTAATGGTACCTCATTGTGGTTTTGATTTGCATTTTTCTGATAATGAGTGATGTTGAGCATCTTTTCATGTGTTTGTTAGCCATCTGTATGTCTTCTTTGGAGAAATGTCTGTTTAGTTCTTTGGCCCATTTTTTGATTGGATCATTTATTTTTCTGGAATTGAGCTTCAGTAGTTGCTTGTATATTTTTGAGATTAATCCTTTGTCTGTTGCTTCGTCTGCTATTATTTTCTCCTAATCTGAGGGCTGTCTTTTCACCTTGCTTATAGTTTCCTTTGTTGTGCAAAAGCTTTTAAGTTTCATTAGGTCCCATTTGTTTATTTTTGCTTTTATTTCCAATATTCTGGGAGGTGGGTCATAGAGGATCCTTCTGTGATTTATTTCAGAGAGTGTTTTGCCTATGTTCTCCTCTAGGAGTTTTATAGTTTCTGGTCTTACATTTAGATCTTTAATCCATTTTGAGTTTACTTTTGTGTATGGTGTTAGAAAGTGTTTTAGTTTCATTCTTTTACAGGTGGTTGACCAGTTTTCCCAGCACCACTTGCTAAAGAGGTTGTTTTATTCCATTGTATATCCTTGCCTCCTTTGTCGAAGATAAGGTGTCCACAGGTTCATGGATTCATCTCTGGGCTTTCTATTCTGTTCCATTGATCTATATTTCTGTCTTTGTGCCAGTACCATACTGTCTTGATGACTGTGGCTCTGTAGTAGAGTCTGAAGTCAGGCAGGTTGATTCCTCCAGTTCCATTCCTCTTTCCCAAGATTACGTTAGCTATTCGAGGTTTTTTGTACTTCCATACAAATTGTGAAATTATTTGTTCTAGTTCTGTGAAAAATACCGTTGGTAGCTTGATAAGGATTGCATTGAATCTATAGATTGCTTTGGGTAGAATAGCCATTTTGACAATATTGATTCTTCCAATCCATGAACACGGTATATTTCTCCATCTGTTTGTGTCCTCTTTGATTTCTTTCATCAGTATTTTATAGTTTTCTATGCATAGGTCTTTTGTTTCTTTAGGTAGATATACTCCTAAGTATTTTATTCTTTTTTTGCAATGATGAATGGTATTGTTTCCTTAATTTCTCTTTCTGTTTTCTCATTGTTAGTGTATAGAAATACAAGGGATATCTGTGTGTTAATTTTATATCCTGCCACTTTACTATATTCGTTGATTAGCTCTAGTAATTTTCTGGTAGAGTCTTTAGGGTTTTCTATGTAGAGGATCATGTCATCTGCAAACAGCGAGAGTTCCACTTCTATTTTCCTATCTGGATTCCTTTTACTTCTTTTTCTTCTCTGATTGCTCTGGCCAAAACTTCCAAAACTATGTTGAATAGTAGTGGTGAGAGTGGGCACACTTGTCTCCATGTCCAGTTCTAACTGTTGCTTCCTGACCTGTATATATAGTAGATGCTAAATAGTTTAAATGATTCTTGCCACCAAGATTACTACTATGAGACCTGTAAAATCTGTAGAACACTTAAAGTTCAAAGTTAAGTACGAATTCTTTCCTTACTATTCTACCTAAGAGCTCTTCAAATTGTTCATTCATGGAGCTCATGGAGCAGAATTTTCAGCATTAGTAGTTGAAATAAGCTTTTTAAAAATGTGGCACATTGGTCTCACTCCAGAATGTTTGGATTGGAATGTGTTTTTAAAAAATATTTTCAGTTTTTGTTTTTTTTTGGATAGAAAATTTATCCTGTGTCACATGAGTAAAACAGTCAAAAATAAGTATGACAATATTTATTTTATAGTTCTTGATTATTTTATAATTCTTCCTAGTCATAATATTTTCTGTAGTAGTTTATGGATCATATCTCATCCTCTTTTCCTGGGGTTAAAAATATGGTGAAGACACTACTATGTAAAAATTATATTCTTGTGTAATAGCAGGCCCTCTCCTAAAGGAAAACCAGGTCTCTGAACTTGCTGTTTCCATGTTGCGTCACATAAGGAAGTCTTCCCACGGCCCCATGGCATCTGTACTTTGTTTTCCAGGGACGGCCGACTTTCCAGGATGTGGTCATAGGCTTCACTCAAGAGGAGTGGGAATGCCTGGACCTCAGTCAGCGGGACTTGTACAGGGACGTGATGTTAAAGAACTACAGGAACCTGGCCTCCTTGGGTGAGAATAACTTCCTTCCAGAATCACTTACCTACCCACGAGGTTTTGGTTCATTCATTTCTAGAATGTCTTCTGAAATTGTCTGCTTCCCACAGAGGTTTCATATATCTGCTTTCTAGCGGGAAATGAGTGTCTGCGAGTTTAGAAAGAAAGGCTTCATGATGGTTTGCTATGCTGGTCAGCTTTTTCTTCCCTGATGTACTTTGCCTGCTTCATTCTAGGTGAGTGGTAATTGTATACGTTCTGTGGTATTAAATAGTTGCACGCTCTGTTAATTTCACATTTACACACTTACTTTTGCCTTAGCAGCATGTGGCTAAAATCTCAGGATTTGATTGTTATGTATTTGTTAGTGTTGTAAATGTGCTTTGAATAAATATTTGGGGAAATCATTTTCCTGGCTGTATTAACATTCTCCCATGCATTGTCGTCTCACCTGAATACATAGAGGACTGGACACGGATGAATCTCTAAAAACACAAATATTCCTTTCTCTGATGAACAGGATTTGTAGTCTCTGGGCTGAATCTGGTCACCTTTCTGGAGCAATTGAACGATCCCAGGAGTATAAGGAGAATAGAGACAACAGCCATATACCCACGTAGGTGTGAGTGGACTCAGATGAGAGGTGCAAGGAGCAGTGAGGAAGTCAGCCTTTGTCAGATGGTTTTGGAAGATGTGCCTCAGTGGAAATGATTTTGGAAACCCTGGGTTTATTTCTGCTACTGTCAAAGAAATGGATCACCTGCCCCATTCTGTCTCTGAAATCATTCATGAATTGATCTCCAGTGATTCCTTTTTTCCATCACAGTGTGAATTAAAAGTCTCCTCTTGGCTTGTCATAAACTGCATTCATTGGTTGCGCTTCCATTTCTTGGGGATCCTAGGAAAACTCTGCCATTTATGAGTAACTGTATGACGGTCCTTTTAAAGTTTCTACCTCTAGACAAAAATGTGTGAGTGAAGTTGTAGACAAACTGCTAAACTCCTAAGAATACTAGGGACAGGTTTTTGTTTTCTGATTTATAACTTCATATCCACTGGGAGCTAGAGATAGGACCTTGAAAATAAATTTCAAATTCAAGTAATTTTTCCACTGCAGAAAGCAAAACCTGCTGAAAATCAAAGAATGCACATCTCAGGTTTACTTCAAAGTTTCTCTTTTCCTTATATGATTTCATATTAACTATCTTAAGTGCATTTGGCCCCATTCTAAAATACTAAGTATGTTAATATTTTTATTACCTCATCGAATTTTAAAAGAAGTTGGCATAAAAGCTTAGCACATTTTTCCACCCATATTATTAATGGCTGATTCCAACTATAAGAATTTCTAGATTATATAAAGAAATCTTTTAAAAAACTTCTAATTGGAATACAGATGTTTTATAAATTTGTACTACTGTACACCAAGAAGAATCAATTATACCGATCAGCCAGTTCATTCAGTCTCTCAGTCGTGTCCCATTCTTTGCAACCCCATTGATGCAGCACACCAGGCTTCTCTCTCCATCACCAATACCTGGAGCCTGGTCAAACTCATGTCCATCAAGTCCATGATGCATACAGCAATCGCATCCTCTGTTGTTCCCTTCTCCTCCTGCTCTCAATTCCCCCAGCATCAGGGTCTTTTCTGGTGAGTCAGTTCTTTGCCTGAGGTGGCCAGATTATCGGAGCCTCAGCTCCAGCATCAGTCCTTCCAAGGAATATTCAGGACTGATTTCCTTTAGGATGTAGTGGTGTGATCTCCTTGCAGTCCAAGGGACTCAGAGTCTTTTCCAACACCCCAGTTCAAAAGAATCAGGTTTTTGGGACTCACCTCTCTTTATGGTCCAACTCTCACATCCATACATGACTAGTGGAAAAACCATAGCTTTGACTAGACAGACATTTTTCAACAAAGTAACGTCTCTGCTTTTTAATATCCTGTCTAGGTTGCTCATACTTTTCCTCCCAAGCGAAAGGCTGTTGCTGAATCATGCAAAGTCGCTGGGGTTCTTGGTCTCCAGAGAAGAAAAATTCAATCTGGGGCCAGAGACGAGGCTGGATCGCTCAGAGCTTTTGTGTAATAGCGTTTTATTAAAGTATAAAGAAGATAGAGAAAGATTCTGACATAAATATCAGAAGGGGGCAGAAAGAATACCCCGTTGCTAGTGTTAGCAATGGAGTTACATACTCTCCAATGAATCCAAAGTATATCTGGAGCTTATAAAGACCTCACCAGACTTACTCCCATAATTTACATGTTAAGATCAGAATTAGCCAGAAGGTTTAATGCAGAGACTGTGCTCAGGCAGGATATATTATTGTTATATAATCCTAACGAATGTAGGGGAAAGAAAGTAAAAAGTTTGTCCTTTCTTCCTCCTTGAGTATTCCAGACCTCTCTCGTTGGGGACCCCTAGACTTATCAACCTACCTAGCAAATGACTGTCTCACAAGGAGAACTATCTTTTAATTGCATGGCTGAAGTCAACACCTGCAGTATTTTTGGAGCCCCGAAAAATAAAGTCTGTCAGTGTTTCCATTGTTTCCCCAACTATTTTCCATGAAGTGATGGGACTGGATGCCATGACCTTGGCTTTTGAATGTTGAGTTTGAAGCCAGCTTTTCACTCTCCTCTTTCAGTTTCATCAAGAGACTCCTCAGTTTCTCTTTGTTTTCTGCCCTGAGCATGGTGTCATCTGTATATCTGACGCTATGACATTTTTTCCTGCATCTTGATTCCAGCTTGTGCTTCTTCCAGCCCACCATTTAGCATGATGAAAAGTGAAAGTGAACGCTGCTCAGTCGTGTCCAACTCTTTGCGACCCCACAGACTATGCCGTCCATGGAATTCTCTAGGCCAGAATCCTGGAGTGGGTAGCTTTCCCTTCTCCAGGGAATCTTCCCAACCCAGTGATCGACCCAGGGTTCCTGCAACATGTACTCTGCATATAAGTTAAATTAGCAGTGTGACAATAAACAGTCGTGACCTACTCCTTTCCCAATTTGGAACCAGTCCGTTGTTCCATGTCTGGTTCTAACTGTTTCTTGACCTGTATAGAGATTTGTCAGGAGGCAGGTAAGGTGGTCTTGTATTGCCATCTCTTTCAGAATTTTCCAGTTTGTTGTGATCCACACTGTAAAAGGCATTGGCATAGTCAATAAAGCCAAAGCAGATGTTTTTCTGGAACTCTCTTGCTTTTTCATTGATCCAAGGGGTGTTGGCAATTTCATCACTGGTTCCTCTGCCTTCTCTAAATTCAGCTTGAAGATCTAGAATTTTTCAGTACACATTCTGTTGAAGCCTTACTTGGAGAATTTGAGCCTGCCTTTGCTAGTGTGTGATATCAGTGCAATTGTGCAGTCTTTTTAACATTTTTTGACATTGCCTTTCTTTGAAATTAGAATGAAAAGTAATGTTTCCCAGTCCTGTGGCCACTACTGAGTTTTCCAAATTTCCTGGCATATTGAGTGCAGCCCTTTCACAGCATCATCTTTATGATTTAAATAGCTCAGCTGGAATTCCATCACATCCACTAGCTCTGCTGGTAATGCTGCTTCTTTAGACCCACTTGATTTCAGACTCCAGGATGTCTCTGTCTACATGAGTGATCACACAATCCTGGTTATCATGGTCATTTAGATATTTTGTGTCAGTCTTCCACATAGTCCTGACACCATTTGTTAAGATCTTCTGCTTCTGCAAGGCCCATACCATTTCTGTCCTTTATTGTGCCCATCTTTGCATGAAATATTCCTCTGGTATCTTTAATTTTCTCGAAGAGATCTCTAGTCTTTCCCATTCTATTGATTTCCTTCCCATTTAGATCTCCAAAGAGCAATGAGTAGAATTCCCAGCGTTTCAAGCGTATTTGCAAAGTCTTTCATCTAATTTCTCAAGAAATTATTAAGTTTATCTTAGGTGTAAAGAGCTTCTTCAAATATTTTCCTA